>NC_132923.1:124150828-125350828 GCF_047675955.1 Chlorocebus sabaeus
TTCTTGTCTTTCTTTAAACCCTACTGTTGTGATTTTCTCTTCTCATGCTTCTTCCTCACACTTCACCCAACAGCTTAGTGATCTTTAGACACAGCAGGATAGGCCCCTTAGATACTGTTTTCTGGAATGCCAAGGGGGGGTCCCCTTCAAGGTCCCTATTTTTTGGCCTCACTGAATCATCTCTACTCCCAAGCTTTACCTGGTGGTAAATGTTCAGATGGATATCGGCAAGCTTGCAGGCCCACAGCTTGCCCTTCTCGACCTTCCCATTTCCAAAGCCCCAGGGGCCACAGATGCCTGGGCAACACTGAGACTCCAGGGATGCCTGGATGCCAAGGACAGTAGGGCTCCAGGGATGCCTGGACACTGAGGCAGCCAGCCAAGAGAACTGGGGATGCCTCTGGGATGCCTGTCTCCCTGGCATGGCCATGGAGCTGGCCAATCACAAGGGATATTTCATAAAATGCCAGGACCAGTCCATCCATGAGGGAACCATACTGTTATTTTCCCCTTCTCTCTCAAGTCATGCCAAGGACAAGCCAAGGCCATTTGAGACGCATTCTTAAAAACTGGAATAATTTTAAACTTGATGGGCTTAGAAGAAACTCATTTCTTTCTATAACACCATTTGGCCCCAATATAAGTTGGAAAATAGGGTGCAATAGCCAGCGAATGAAACCCTAAATTTTAATACCATCTTGCCATTAGGTCTTTTTTGTGAATGTCAGGAGAAATTGACTGAAATACCATATATATAGGCCTTCATGGCTCTTTATCAGAACCCTTTATTAGCCAGTCAGTGCCCAACATCAGGAGAAAATTGCAGAAATTGGCTTTGGGACTCTAAATGCCTGTTAATCAAATGCTTGATGTGGCTTCTGGGATATTCAATAATAGGCAGAGGGCTGAAAAGGCTGAAAAGACCCGGTATGGCAAACAATGGGATGAAGAGCAGGCCCAAATGATAGCCGTCATTGTAACACTGCAACCAGTGCCCCACACACCGAGGGTCACCCAGACGGAGGCGTCACCCATGGGTCAAATAGGCCTAACAGCAAACCTACAGGCAATGGCTACTGCTTCACGTATGAAAAGCCGGGACACTGAAGCAATGACTGTCCCAGCCAGGGAGCCCACCTAGACCCTACCCTCACTGCAAATGGAAGGGCCATTGGAAAAGGGACTGCCCTGAGTTCTGAAGGGAGAGAAGGACACCCAATGCCATAATGGCTGTAACTGAGAACTGAAGAGGCCTGAGGTTCCCGGCAGCCCCCACAAAAGTCATGGTCATCACAACTGAGGAGCCTCAGTGACTCTTGACGTGGCTGGTAAAAATATTAATTTCGTAATTGACTCAGGGGCCAGTTACTCTCTCCTAAACAGCCATACTGGGCCCTTAGCCTCCAAAAGCTACAGTGTCACAGGTGTTGATGGCACCCCAAAATCAAAGTGCTTTACTTTACACCTGAGCTGCAGGCTAGGACACTATATAGTAACTCATGAGTTTCTAGTTATGCCAGAATGTCCCATTCGTTTATTGGGATGTGCGAGACCCTGACTCAACAACGGATGAATAACATGCACTGACGCAGATATTCTGCTTTGTCAGTCTGGCTGAGTGTCCGAGTCACTTACAGATACCAAGCAAGGTGCTGTAAAGAGTCAGCTGCCATGGCCCTGACCAGCCAGCGAGACTCGTATTTATTCAGTAAAGATTAATTGACAAAGGCTTGAGTCAACACACCTGTGGGTAATTAACCTGGTCGCCCCTACCCCAGAGAGGGCTGTGTTGCCCATGAATGATCAAAGTTTAGTCTTAGGACCACATGAGGAAACAAGCTATTTAGATAAACTATTCTATCTTCCTTTGTACCTACTTTAAGCTCTTTACTCAAGGTAAGGATTAGGTTGCCTTCAGCCATAACCTTATCCTGAGATTTTTGCAAAAACCTTCAGGCCTTCCAAGAAGGTTTGTGACTATTTTAACTAAAATTTTTCCCACCAGTCCCCTACAGGGATGGGACTTCCTAGCCATCTCAATAAATCAAGGCACTTTATCAGGCCCTATAAAGCCCTCCTTATTGGCAATGCTTGTTGTTCTGCCAGCCTCAGAAAAACAGGAGACCCACACACACACCGAAATAAGGTCTCAAGTAGACCCACAAGTATGGAACCAAGAAACTCCTGGCAAAGCAATACATGCTCAGTCAGTGATCATCTCTTTAAAAGACAAAAATAATTCCCCATACAAGACTCAATATCCTCTCAAATCAGAAGCCAGGCAAGGACTGCAACCTCTAATTGAGAAGTTGTTAAAACATGGCCTCCTGATTCCAGGTTGATCTCCTTGTAATACTCCTGTCCTCCCTGTCCAAAAACCAAACAGTAGTTCAAGACTTACTAGCCATTAATGAGACCGTAATTCTCTTACATCCTATAGTGCCAAATCTTTATATCATATTTACCCAAATACTGGGAAACATCAATTGGTTCATGGTATTATATCTTATGGATGGTTTCTTTTGCTTCCCTTTGCACCCTAAATCTCAGTATTTGTTTGCTTTTGAGTGGACTCATCCTGGAACTACTATTTCCCAGTAGCACACCTGGATGGTACTGCCTCTGGGCTTTGGGGATAGGACTCATGTGTTTGGAAATCCCTTGGCACGAGAATTAAGGGAACTGGAGCTAGAAAGGGAGGGATACTCTAATATGTGGATGTTATCCTTGTATGCAGTCCCACTAAAGAGGACTCAGAGAAGAATGGCATTCAGGTCCTAAACTTCATGGGAAAAAGAGGGTGTAGGTTCTCTTCATCCAAGGTCCAGATTTCTAAACCTAAAGTAAAGTAAAATATCCGGGGCACATTCTAAGCCCAGGGAACCAGACCTTGTCCATCAAATGAAAGGAGACAATCTTGAAGGCAGGACCTCCACAAACAAAGAAGCAACTTAGAACTTTCATGGGTATGCCAAGATTTTACAGGATTTGGATCCCAGGATTTAAGCTCATTTCTAAGCCATTGTACAAGGCCCTAACAGGACCAGAGCATAAACCACTCGGAAGGGTTTGTGCGGTAATAAACCATACCTATTGTTCATACCTGTTGCTCTTACATCAACAATTCAGGATTAGCTGAACTACAAGTTCCAAGTTTTACCCACAGGCTATCCAGCTGTATAATTTCAATAACCTCACTGCTGAAACCACATGGGACTCCATCCAGGGATACCTACCAAGTGTGACATGAGTCCTGCCTTTCCTGGGGCCTCTAATAGCTGTCTTATTACTTCTGATCTTGGGTCCTTGCTTGTTTAATCTCTTTGTAAAGTTTATGTCTTCCACTAGGTTGGCACAAATGGTTTTTGCCTTTTATGGCAAAAATAGCAATTACTTTCGCACCAACCTAATAGATTGCAACAGTTCCATGTCAAAAGGATGACCCTGCAGGATTCCAATCAATCCCTGCCTGAGATTCAGATCCTCCTGATGACCCAACCTTGGGACCCATAGGCTAGGCATCCAGAGATTTCCAAGCCCACACTAGCCGGGGCCAACACCCCTAACCAGCAGGAAGTAGATACTGAAGACTGGAGACCTTCCTCCCTCATCGACCCCTAAGTATAAGAGATGGAAATCTCTGGGGGAAAAAAAGAATGAGATAGAAATTGTACAGGGTGGTCGCAGAAGAACAGAAAATTTCAGGCAGCAGTTTCACACGACTAGCAAAAGGAAACTGTTGAAATAGCTGCAGAAGCTGATAAAACCCTGAAAATCTGGGGTGTGGACCAAGCTGGCAAAGACCCATTGGACCCAACATGGCACTGGATTGGACCTGGGTTTCTCCTAGGACCTCCTTATGTGTTCATTAACATATTAAACACACACCCACCAGCACCAGGACAGTTATGGGGACAACATATTTGGTGTACAAATGGGTGGCACCACAGTTCTGAGAAAACTTCACCTTTTTCCAAGAATTTTCATGAATAGCCCACCCCTTGGTTAAAGAAACGCATAAAGGTAGCGTTTCTTCGCGCCTATCTCTCTTGAGTCCACCCCACTCCCTTTTCTTGAGTGTGTGTTTTTCCCTTTGCAACAAATCTCTGTATTTTCACTGTTTTCTGACTTGTCCTTGAATTCATTCTCACAACAGTTTCAAGAGCAGGGACACCAGCTGGAGGTCCCACTGGCCTTTGGAGACATCCCCCAGCCCACTGGTAGCAAGACCACTCTGGGGAGGGACAGTTGAGATGCAACTGAAAGAACCAGGGGTAGTCAGCCATGCAATGTCAGGGGCGGGAAGGGTATCTTTTGAGACTGAGGAAACAGCAGGTCGAGAATGGTGGTGAGAAGGAGCTGAAGTGTCTGCAGCAGATAGACGCGTATCGGGACTGCAGCTGAGTGAACGGGTAAGGGCCACCACAGGTGACCCGGGCGAGGCTGTGGGAGGAGTTTGGGTTTCATGGAAGGGCACAGGAGAGATTTAAGTGCAGGACTGACAAGCTCTGACTTGTATTTTTAAAAGATCCCTCTGGCTGCTAGGTGGGGACCAGATGTGAGGGGCGAAAGGTGAACCAGGGAGACCCATGGCTGGGAGGCTGGGGTGCAAGGGGGCAGGCAAGCAAGGATGGGGTCTTGGGCCATGGCGATACTGCAGAGCTAGAGGGAAATACGTGGGTTTGGGAATCATTGTAAATGAGACAGGGTAGGCCAATGACTGTGAGTAGAAAGGGGAGAGAGGAGTCCACAGCCTCTGTGACAGCCCAGCCATGACACTGCTGTCCCCATCTTGACTGAGACTATCATATTATAGAAAAGAAAAGGTTTCCCATGTAGGCTGCCACACCATCTACTGACCTGAGCCCAAAGCCCTTAGTCTGGGCTGTTAACGCTATAAAAATCTCCAACAACTGATTCCTTTAAGCTACTGCAGAAGGGTTCTTGTGGGAGGCATGAGCTAGGCTATGCATGCAGATGAGTCCCTTCCTCTGCAAAGCCACAGGGAAGCCCCTTACCCAGGCTCCCAAATACTGTGCCCCCTCCATGGTAGAAGATGATGCCTCGCCGGGGTCTGGAGGATGCTGCCTTGGGCTGGAACAGCCTCACAGGTATCGTCCCAAAACGCAGGTCAGTCACCACAAGTTCAGGGTCCTTCTTAATTCTCATGCTATCATGTAAAAAACGGATAAATTTGGGCATGGAGCAAATTCCCAGCTTCTCAAATATATTCCCCTGTTGGAGGTAATCAAAGAAAGCCAGACGTTAGGAGAGGTTAGAATCGGGATGGTAGATCCCCGACACTTAGAATTGTTAGGATGTTTTCGTAGTTTCTCACCTGCCTCCTGTAGGTACAGGGGCTCTTCAGGAATCCATGGGCTCTGGATTGTGTCCAGGTAGGGGGCTGGGTTTTCCAACTTTTCTTCCCAAAGGCTCTTGACTAAATAATGATGTGAATTTGCCAAAGGGTAGCCTAGCTTGGGGCAGACTGGAAAGAAGCCACTGACTTAGAAAAGTCAATTGTTGACTGGGCGCGATGGTTCACGCCTGATATCCCATCACTTTGGGAGGCCGAGGTGGGCAGATCACGAGGTCAGGAGATCAAGACCATCCTGGCCAACATGGTGAAACCCCCTCTCTAGTAAAATCACAAAAATTAGCTGGGTGTGGTGGCGAGCACCTGTAGTCCCAGCTACTCGGGAGGCTGAGGCAGGAGAATCGCTTGAACCTGGGAGTCAGAAGTTGCAGTGAGCCGAGATCGTACCACTGCACTCCAGGCTGGCAACAGAGAGAGACTTCATCTCGGGGAAAAAAAAAAAAAAAAAAAGAAAAGCCAATTGGCCAAGGCAACTGGCTGGCAACTTTCCTCTCTATAGCTCTGTGCTGGACTCTCCCTAGCCTGGGATGCAAAGATAGCTCCTCACCTGTATCAACACATGATTCTTCTGGGTTAGGAAGGATTCCTGACTGTGTCCGTGTTCAACGAAAAAGAGCAACGTGAGCAATTAGGGATGTCTGTTGTGGGCTCAGGTCAAGGGAGTAATGTATTTTTAAACTAATATGGTCACTCTACTTATGAACAACTCAACATCTGAATATTTCAAAATATAGTTACAAGGTGTCATATTTCATGTACTAAGTACATTTCAGCGATTCTGGATAATCTCTCCCACAGATCTCACATTTGGAGTGTGTCTTTGTCATAAGGAAAACAGCAAGGGATGATAAGAATGACAAGAACAAGAACAGCTGATACTTATTAGACATTTACAATGTGCCAGTACTGGCCCAAGTGGTTTGGATCATTAACTTGATTAAACTCAGCAACCTTTCTAAGTCAGGCACAATTATCAGTTCCATTTTACAAATCAGGAAATTAAGACATGCCAAGGTCAAGTTCCTTGCCCAAGTCCCTTGCCCAGGGTTCAACAAGTAAGATGCAAAATTTGTGTTCTCAACTGCTAAACAAGAAAGAGCTTGGGTTTCAGAGCCAAGCCTATCCAAGCTCAAGTCTGAACCCAAACTCCAGTGAACTGAAAAGCCCTGGGCGTCACTGTCTCTGAGCTTCAATTTCCCTTGTTTACAAAATGAGAGGCTTGGTGTGTATGATCCAAGGATGAGGTGTGAGGATGGGATGTGACCACCTACACAGAGTGTCTCCCCAGTGGGTCCTGGCCAGTGCGAGCCCCACTCTTTCTCTTGCTTGCACCCACTGGGTCTTGTCCAAGGTCCCACGGACTACCCCAATGGGTTCCCTCCATGAAGAGGTCCTCCTAAAGGAACTCCAAACAAAATAATGATTTCCCTGCTTTAGTTGGAGAAGAATGAGTTGATCCGCAAGGTGCAGGTCACCTGCTTTTCCCATCAACTGACCCACATCTGAAAACCCCAGGCCTCTATGTTGCGCCAGCATGGATCTTCACCTACTCAGCTGTGAGCTCCCTAAGTCGTGGCGCCTGTTGTCAGGATAGGCTGGCCCCAGCCCTAATCTCCCCAGCTATCTGCCCTGTTTGCCCACACACTGTGGGCTTCTCCATGCCTCTCTCTGTTTCCTGGGAGGCTTTCTTACCTATTCAGCAGGTGGTTAGACACCAAACTGACTTTCGTATCCAGGCTCAAGGGTTATGTTCACGTGGGGCCGTCCTCCTCCCTCTCATAGTAATGGCCATTGCCTTCTTGGAGGCCCTCAGTACCCTGTCGCCCAGGTTGGAGTGCAGTGGCGCATTCTCAGCTCACTGCAACCTCTGTCTCTAAAGATTTCTTTAGAACTCCTCTAGGGCTTTACTGTATGGATATGATCACCCATGTTTATTCCTACCACCAAATCAAAAGCTTCTCATGATCTAAGGTCTCAGCACCTTCCCCTCTGTCTCCAGCATCTAGAACAAGAAATGTTTGTTTGGAACAATGCAGTGTGATGTGAAACCTCCATAGGCATCGCACTACCTTGGGAGGTGTAACATCACACTGCACTGTGTGATGGCCACTAGCTACGCCACGAAGTTACATTGTTTCGGTTTTGGTTTGGTTTTCCAATTCTGAGTCCACATTTTCTATAGCTGGTAACAGGACAGAGGCAGAGAGGAAAACTGATTATTAAGATTATACATGGCAGTATCGAGATTTTAAAAATATCTGAGGTCCAGTGGCTGGGCACGGTGGCTCACGCCTGTAATCCTAGTACTTTGGGAGGCCAAAGTAGGCAGATTGCTTGAGCCCAGGAGTTCAAGATCAGCCTGGACAACATGGAGAAACCCCATCTCTACAAAAAATTAAAAAAAAAAAAAAAAGAAAAGCCAGGCGTGGTGGTGCATGCCTGTGGTCCCAGCAATTCGAGAGGCTAAGGTGGGAAAATTACTTGAACCTGGAAGGTGACAGTTGCAGTGAGTCAAGATCGTGCCACTGCACTTCAGCCTGGGTGACAGAGTGAGACTCCATCTCAAAAAAAAAGAAAAGAAAAGAAAAGAAATATCTGAGGTCCAGAATTTTAGATAGCTGTTGAAACTCCTTGACAAATATTGCATCGTTTGCCCTTTAAAAGAAAACCAGGCCGGGTGCAGTGGCTCACATCTGTAATCCCAACACTTTGGGAGGCTGAGGTGGGCAAATCACAAGGTCAGGAGATTGAGACCATCCTGGCTGACATGGTGAAACCCCATCTCTACAAAAAATACAAAAAATTAGCCAGGCATGGTGGCACGCACCTGTAGTCCCAGCTACTCGGGAGGCTGAGGCGGGAGAATCACTTGAATATGGGAGGCAGAGGTTGCAGTGAGCTGAAAATTCACCATTGCACTCCAACCTGGGTGACAGGGCGAGACTCCGTCTCAAAAACACAAAGGAAAAGCAATAGTGGCTGGGTGCAGTGGCTCATGACTGTAATCCTAACAGTTTGGGAGGCCGAGGCAGGCAGATCTCTTGGGCCCAGCAGTTCAAGACCAGCCTGGGCAACATGACAAAACTCCGTCTCTACAAAAAATGCAAAAAATTATCTGGACATGGTGGTAGGCGCCTATAGCCTTAGCTACTCGGGACACTGAGGTGGGAGGATCACCTGAGCCCAGGAGGTCGAGGCTTCAGTAAGCCATGATTGTGCCACTGCACTTCAGCCTCGCTGGTGAGAGACTGAGACTGTCTCAAAAAAAAAAAAAGAAGAAGAAGAAGAAGAAGAAGAAAAAGAATAGCAATAGTGTCTGTTATATTACCTTCGTATTTTTTAGTAAGGCTGAAATCATCCGTAGCAACTTTTAAATCTATAATAATTTCAAGAAATGCTACATCTTTGTCTTCAGGGGTTTGATAAGCATACTATGAATAACCAACTTTTACTGAGCCTTTCTAAGGACCCAGCACCAACCTGTGCATTTTCAATGCTTTTCTCATTTAATCCCCATGTCCCCCTATAAAAAACCTCCCCGGGGCCACGCACAGTGGTTCACGCCTGTAATCCTAGCACTTTGGGAGGCCAAGGCAGGAGGACAGCTTGACTCCAGGAGTTTAAGATCAGCCTTGGCAACATAGCAAGACCCCATCTGTACAAAATATCAAAAAATTAGCCAGGCGTGATGTGATGGTGCATGCCTGTGGTCCCAGCTACGTGGGAGGCTGAGGTGGGAGGATCACTTGAGCCCAGGAGGTGGAGGCTGCAGTGAGCCATGTTCACGCCACCGTACTCCAGCCTGGGTGACAGAGTGAGACCCTGTCTCAGGAAAAATAAAAAATAAAAATAAAAACCTTCACTTTTCAGAGAGGAACATAAAGGCTTAAAAACATGAGTCCACAAAGCGAGTAAGTGAGGGCTTCAGGGCTCAGAGGGCAGTCTGATACCAAAACAAAGCTCTTGATTTCCTGGCCATAGACTCTTTTTAGCTTTTTCCTTGTCCTCCCTAAACTTCTTGCTCCTGTGTTGTCTATCTGTCCTCTGGGATCCAATGAACATTCACTACTGCATGTCTTCATCCTCATCATCATCACCCCACCATGGGCAGTGTGCCCCGGGAGGCCCCAGTGCTGGGGGGATCAAGAGGACGCCACAAGCTGAATCCACCCTTTCAGTGGCTGCAGACCCATCGCAGAGTCTGCTGTGAGCAGCCCGTAGCAGCTGTCATCAGTAGATGCTTAGCTTCTGGACTACTTTTGAGGAGAAACACGGAAGGTTAAAAAAAATCACCATTTCTCTGGGCCATCTGAACATCTTAGGCCCCCGTTTTAAGTCCTGGGCTTCAATTTCCCTTGTTTCAGAGTCCCTTGTCCTGGGGCTCTAACCCAACCAGTAACTCCATGTGGATTGCAGCCACTGGCTTGAGACCGCCTAATTCCAGGCTGGTTGCATTCTCCAAATGAGAGAGACAAGAGTACTTCCTACGTCCTTGCCCTGTCTCCTTGAGTCAGTAGCATCAATGCCGTTGCACACTGAACTTGATCATTTCTCTCAAAGCGATCTTTTAGAGAATGTTTTTGTTACCCACGGGGAACACTTCCAGTCGCACAGAAACGTATTTTATGAATTGACGAAACATCTCTAAACATATTAACCCTCCCGGATGAGGAAACTGAGACACAGAGAGGTTAAGGAAACAGTGCAGGACCGCACAGTGAGTGAGTGGCAGAGCTGGGACACACACTCAGGCAGTCTGGCTGCTGTCTGTGTTCCTTATTCCTAAGCCCTGCTGTCAGTTAAGCATGGTCCCCTCATCCTCTTCCACAGCTGCCCTTCGATCAGCAGAACTGTTTGGCTTCTATGAGGTCTCCACCCAGGGTTGGGACACTGGGGTTAACTTAGGTTGCCTGCCACAAACAAGATGTCAAACCATTGTTTCCAAATCCACTGCAGCTCTGGGTGTGTGCTGGTCCCCCCCAAACCCCCAATCCCTAAGCCCTGCTCAGAGCCTGGCTGGCAGGGCCACTCAGAAAAGCTGGGTGAATTCATGTATGATTGTATCAACGAAGGTAAGCACCTACGTAATATCAAGCTCTGTGAGTGGAACTGGGCTTACAGAGAGGAATAAGGAAAAAACACCTGTGAGGCCAGGGGTGGTGGCTCACACCTGCAATCCCTACACTTTGGGAGGTCAAGGCGGGCAGATTGCTTGAGCCCAGGAGTTCTAGACCAGCCTGGGCAACATAGCGAAACCCTGTCTCTACCAAAAGTACAAAAATTAGCCAGGCATGGTGGTGCACACCTGTAGTCCCAGCTGCTTGGGAGGCTGAGATGGGAGGATCACTTGAGCCCAGGAGGTTGAGGCTGCCTTGAGCCCTGCTTGCACCACTGCACTCCAGCCTGGGCAACAGAGCAAGACTCTGTCTCAAAAAAGTAAAATAAAATAGAAACAAGCTGTAGGCAACTCAGTGCACCAAGGGTGAAAGATGGGTGCGGCTGAAGGAGGTGCAGGGGCTGTCAGGCCACAAGTCTGTGGAAGGCAGGAAATGGGTCTGAAATTGTTTTTGAATTCTCAGAATAAAGCCCAGTGATTGGCACTTGGTAAATATTTGATGCTGAAGGAAGAAAGGAAGGGAGTTAGAGAGATCAGGAGAGAGGAAGGAAGAAAGAAACAAAAGGAGGAAGGGAGGGAGGGAAGGAAGGGAGGGAGGGAGGGAAGGGAGGGAGGGAATGAACGAACGAGGGAGGGAGGGAGGCAAGGAAGTAGATAGGGAAGATGAGAGAGAATGAAGGAAGGAGAAAGGGAAGGAGGAAGGAGGGAGGAGGGAGGGAGGGAAAGAAAGAAGGAGAAAGGAAGAAGGGAGGGAAGGAAGGAAGGCAGGCAGGCAGAGAGGGAGGGAAGGAGATATGGAGGAAGAGAGAGAATGAAGGAAGGACAGAGGGAGGGAGAAAAGGAAAGAAGGGAGGGAGAGAAGGAGGGAAGGAAGGAAGGAGGGAAGGAAGGAAGGAAGGAAGGAAGGAAGGAAGGAAGGAAGGAAGGAGGGAGGGAAGGAAGAGAGGGAGGGAGGGAGGGAGAAAGAAAGGCAGGCAGGCTATGGGAAAGGAGAAGGAACGAAGGGAGGAGAGGGAAAGGGAAACAGAACAGCAGATACAGAAGAGACACGTCTATCTTGAGGGAGTCTGAAGAGAGAGAGACAGAAGGAAAGTGAAAGAGGGAAAAGAGGGTAAGCTACTGAGAACAAGAGAAGGAGCCCCGAGGTTATGATGTAGCCTGAGAGTAAACTCACCAAAGTGACCAGGTAGAGGAATATGCAGTGCAGGAATCTCAACTTGGCAGGATGCTGCAAGGTAGCAGGGACATCCGTGGTGAGGAAGTGCTCAAAGACAGCCCAGACAAAGACTCCCAGGAAAAAAATGGGCAATGCCAGGAGTAGCACTAGCCATGGGAGAGCCATGTTCCTGGGGCCTCGAGGAGCTGCTGCCCTGAGGAGCTTGCCTGAGAGCTTCTGTGAAGAGGACCTGGCTGGGTTACACCCTCCGCCTCCTCCACCCCACTCTCTCTGGGCTAAGCCTGACACAGTGGCCTGACTTGGCTTCTCAGGGGAGGCACAAAAGGGCCAATGGGAGCTGGAGGAACCTGTTTCCCTAAGCAATGTGGGGACCCAGAAAAATCAATACTGCCCCTCATGGGGAGTCCTGAAAGGTGAGCTTCCCAAAGATCTTCAGGAAGATCAGGCTCAAATGGGCATCTCAGCTCCTGGGAACCCTAGAAAAAGATCTAGGGTTGTATAGGCCTTCAGGGCTTGATCCTTCAACTGTAAGATAGGAGACTTGGCCAGCTTTCCTCGTCAGGGTGTGGTTAGGGTGAGCACAGCACATCTCACCCCAGCTCACTCACTAGCTGCCCTAACCCCAGCTTTGTTTTGCTTTTTGAAACAAGGTCTCACTGGGTCACCGCCTATGCACGCTCTGGGCCTCTGGCCAGACCAGGGCAAAGATTGGCTTGTTTTCTGGTAGTAATAATCTTCTGGGGTCCTGGGACAGGAGAGAGGAATGCCATTGCAGGCAAAACTGGGCTTTATCCAGCCTCATATTCCGCCTCTAAAAATGGTGCCAAGGGCTGGTTTGGGGACAATTTTTATCCACGTTACTTTCTTCTAAGAGAGAAAGAAATGATCGGAACCATTTTGGGAAATAGGCCTTGAGCCTGAAAATTTTAGAAATTTTAATTTGGGCCGAGCACGGTGGTAATCCCACCTGTAATCTCAGCACTTTGGGAGGCCGAGGCGGGAGGACCACTTGAGGCCAGGAGTTCGAGACCAGCCTGGCCAACAGGGTGAAACCCCGTCTCTACCCAAAATACAAAAATTAGCCAGGAGTGGTGGCATATGCCTGTAATCCCAGCTACTCGGGAGGCTGAGGCTGGAGAATCACTTGAACCGGAGAGGCAGAGGTTGCAGTGGGCCGAGATCATGCCACTGCACTCTAGCCTCGGCAACAGAGCCAGACTCTGTCTCAAAAAAAAGGAAAAAAGAAATTTTAATATGACAAACACTTGTGTTCTGCTTACCATATGACAGGTCCCCTTCTGAGTTCTTTATAAGTACTTACTCCTTAGGCACTACAATGACCTCTGCCTTACAGGTGAGGAAACCAAGATACTGAGAGTAGAGAACTCATCTAGGGCCGTGGAGCTAATAAGTAGGAGAGGTAGAATTTAAATCCAGCAGACTGAGGTCTGAGATGAACCTCTTAACCACTTGGCTACTCTATGCATCCCCTGTGGCCTGGATTGGAGCCTTAAATTGGGGTTAGGGGCTGGGTGCGGTGGCTCACAGCTATAATCCAAGCACTTTGGGAGGCCAAGGTGGGCAGTTCGTTTGAGCTCAGGAGTTCAAGACTAGCTTGGACAACATGGTGAAACCCTGTCTCAACCAAACAATACAAAAATTAGCTTGAGGTGGTGGTGCACACTTGTAGTCTCAGCTACTCAGAAGGCTGAGGTGGGAGGATCACTTGAACCTTGGAGCGGGAGGCTGCAGTCAGCTGAGATTGCACCACTGCATTCCAGCCTGGGTGACAGAGTGAGACCTTGTTTCAAATGAAACAAAACAAAACTGGGGTTAGGGCAGCTAGCTAGGGAGCTGCGATGAGATGTGCTGTGCTCACCCTAACCACACTCTGACGACGAAAGCTGGCCAAGTCTCCTATCTTACAGTTAAGAATCAGGCCCTGGAGGCCTATACAACCCAAATCAGGACATAAACACCTCTAAGAACCCAGACATTCCCTTCTCCCCACTAGCACCCATTCTCCAGTTACTGCACCCACCAAAGGTAGTCATTCTCCTTCCCCCCTTAGCAGAGACTCATGAGACTGGCTTCTGAATTTAAATAAATGGAATCATGCAGAGAGCATTCTTGCTGTTTGTTTTGCAAAGACAAGGTCTCACTATATTGCCCAGGCTGGTCTCAGACTCTTGGATTCAAGAACTCTTCCCACATCGGCCCCCCAAAGTGCTAGGGTTACGGGCATGAGCCACCACACCCAGCCCAGATAGTATTTTTTTTAATGTCTGGCATCTCTCACTTGACATGCTTGTGAGATTCTTCCCTGTTGTGTATATCTGTTCATTCATTCTCATTCATATATATATCATTCCACTATATGAATATATCACAATTTTTTTCCCTTTCTGTTGTCGTCAGACATTTGAGTTTTTGCTGGTTCTTCAATGAGTGCCTCTCCATTCCAAATTCACAATTTGGGTCTGCTCTGTGGAAATGGAGCTGGAACTTCTAAATATTTTGCCTTTTCCGGTTGGTGCCTGTGCTTTGTCAGTAAAGAGTCCTGGAGAGACATCGTAGAAGAGAAGGATCTTGCTTCCGGGTTCCAGGAGCTCACACAGCGGCGTCCTGTGGCACCTGAAGCTTCACCAGTGCCCTGCGTCTGCAGTGTGGGAGAAAAAGTTTCACATCAGGAATCCTGAATGACAGCAGGCTATTGGAGTGACAAGGGCTTGGCTAGCAAGAAGTAAAGAGGGCTCAAAGGAATATAGAAATCAAAGCCAAGTGTGATGGCTCACATCTGTAATCCCAGCACTTTGGGAGGCCAAGGCAGGTGGATCACTTGAGGTCAGGAGTTCAAGACCAGCCTGGCCAACATGGTGAAACTCTGTCTCTACTAAAAATACAAAAAGTAGCAGGACGTGGTGGCAGGCACTGTGATCCCAGCTACTCAGGAAGCTGAGGCAGGAGAATCGTTTGAACCTGGGAGGCAGAGGTTGCAGTGAACCGAGATTGCACCAATGCACTCCAGCCTGGGCAACAGAAAGAGACTCTGTCTCAAAAAATGATGATAATAATAATATAGAAATTATACATATAAGGAAATATCACTACCCATAGGGCTTAAACAGAGCACCCAAGAAAGACTCCGCTTCCCACCCAGCTCTTGTTGGAAACGGCATAGAGTGAGTTTGCTGAACTGGCTAAGAAGTTGCTCTACTGCTACACCAGAGGGACTCACTGGTATCTTGCCCCCGACACACACACTCAACACATTTGCTGAAAATCTTCCCTCTTGGGTGCTAGGGAAAGCCATTCATTCACAGGGAGGTGTTTTACTGGAGGCACTCTGAAGTGAAACCACCCAAGGGGACTGGAAGGGAAAGTTATTGACCTCCAAGTGCTGCAGGAGCTTGGAACTAGAAGGCAGACCCCCTTTTTTATTCCTATTGTTTATGTTTTTAGGTGTGGGTTTTTTTGGTTTTGTTTTGTTTTGCTTTGTTTTCCGGAAAATGAAAGTTATAGAAGAGGCTTTACCCCAGTGAGTATATGCATGGCAGATTTTTGTGTTTTTACGTCATTGTATCTTTGTAAGAGTTTACTTAGGTTTGTCTAAGAGGGTTATAAGATTCACTATTCTGGTTAGGTGTAATTATCTTTCTAAAACTCATGACAAATAATGCAATTTTTGGTTTCGTAAGCATGTTTATGGATACCCCTGAAGATATCACACACTGGAGGAGCTGGGCCTGGAGAAGCAGGTAGAGCAATTACTGCCCCCAGAGCATTTTTGAAAATAGTAAACAATTAGCCTGTAGTTAGTGGAGGCTAATAGTTGGGTGTGAGACCAACAGAGGCACAGAGCTTAACAGAGAGATCAGAGAAGGATAAAATCAAGACAGCCCTGTGGAAAACACTGCATTCTTAGGGTGACTGTACACAGGGCCAAGACTGCCCCCACCTGAGGTGTGACATTAGAAGCTGCACACTGCAAAGGAAATAGACTTTACTGAAATAGTTTATCCACATCAATAAACAAATAAAAAAGGTCTGAATACAGGAGCTCACGCCTGTAATCCCAGTGCTTTGGGAGGCTGAGGCAGTGAATCACTTGAGCTCAGGAGTTCAAGACCAGCCTGGGCAACATGGTGAAATCCCACATCTATATTAAAAAAAAAAAAAAGGTGCATTGGGCGCAGTGCCTCGCACCTGTAATCCCAGCACTTTGGGAGGCTGAGGCGGGCGAGGTCAGGAGACCAAGACCATCCTGGCTAACATGGTGAAACCCCATCTCTACTAAAAGTGCAAAAATTAGCCAGGCATGTTCGCAGGTGCCTGTAGTCCTAGCTACTCAGGAGGCTAAGGCAGGAGAATGGCATGAACCCAGGAGGCAGAGCTTGCAGTAAGCCAAGATGGTGCCACCGCACTGCAGCCTGGGCAACATAGTGAGACTCTGTCTCAAAAAAAAAAAAAATAGTCTGCCTGTAGTCCCAGCTACTTGGGTGGCTGAAGCAGGAGGATCATTTGAACTGGGGAGGTCAAGGCTGCAGTGAGCTGTGATTGCACCACAGCACTCCAGCCTGGGCAACAGAGTGAGACCCTGTCTCAAAAAAGAAAACAAACAAATAAATAAGTAAACAACATAAACAATAAGCTCAGGGAGAACTGGGAGGAGGGATTAGTATCCAAAGTTGCTACAATGTAATATCTAAAATCTCTAATCTTCCACAAAAAATGAGACATGCAAAGAAACAGAAAAGTATAATCCATACAAAGAAAAAAACATCAGTGACAGGAGTTGCCTTTGAGAGGGCCCACATGTCAGACTTAACAAAGCCTTTAAAGCAGCTATTATAAATATGTTCAAAGAACTAAAGAAAATAATGTTTAGTGAAGTAGCAGAAGAATATAATGACAATGTTTCATGAAATAGAAAACACCAGTAAAGAAATAGCAATGATTTTTTAAAGGGCTAAGCTATAGAATTGGAAGGTATAACAACAAAAATGAAATATTCACTTCAGGGGCCCAACAGTAGATTTCAGCTGGGAGAAAGAATCAACAGACCTGAGGGTATAGCAATAGAAATTATGCAATCAGAAAGACAAAGAAAATTAATGAGGAAAAATGAACAGCATTTCAGGGAAAAGTGCGGCACCATTAGGAGCAGCAACATACATATAATGGGAGTACCAGAAGGAGAAAAATGAGAAAAAGGAACATAAAAGTATTCCAGGAAATAATAACTTAAAGTTTCGTAAATCTGTTGAAAAATGTTGTTCTACATATCCAAGAAGCTCAATGAACTCTGCCAGAAATAATCAGTTCCTCTTCAAACTTCCTTGTTCCTTTTAGTGACTAGTGTCCTTTCACATTGCTAGAAAGGATAAATTCTTGTTCTCCAAACAAGACTTTCCATCCTTGCCTTACCTACCTGCCCAAACATGCCTTAATGGACAATCCCCCACTCCCCTCCTTTCTTTACAAGTTAAATGTTTAAGGGTTTCAGTTTATCATATTTTGAAAAGTTTTACCACTCCTACCCCTTCTTCCCCATCTACCCTATTTGGAAAAATTTCAAGTTTTAGCCAATCAGGTTAGTTTAAATTGTACGGTCCAACTCCAGCCAATGTGGAAAGGACGCAGAAACAGAAGCTGTGTTAGGGATGGAAACCTTTCTCTCCTTTGTTTGGTGTGCACTTGCGATCATGACTGACACAGGCAGCACCCTTCTGCAGAAGTAAATTTGCCTTGCTGAGAAGTCTTTTGTTTGAGCGCTCATTTTCTTTGTGGCTCCAAGCTCTTATTTCCAACAAACGCCAACTATGATCAATGCAAAGAGATGGCATCACTGGTAAATTATTCCAAACACTTAAAGAAGAATTAATTCCAATTCTTCACAAACTCTTCCTAAAAACAGAAGAGAAGGGAACACTTCTCAATGGCTATAATAAAAAAGACAGATAATAACAAGTGTTGACAAGGATGTGGAGAAACTGGAACTCGCATTCATTGTTAGTGAAAATGTAAAATGCTACAGCCACTTCGGAAAGAGTTTAGCAGTTCCTCAAATTTTATTGAACATAGAATTATCATATGACCTGGCAAGTCTACTTTAGGTATATACACAAGAGAACTGAAAACATGTGTCTACACAAAACCCTATATATAATTGGTCATAGCAATATTATTTATAATACCCCAAAAGTGGAAACAATCCAAATGTCCATCAACCAGTGAACAGGTAAACAATGTGGTATATACATTGTATTAGGGTTCTCCAGAAAGATCGAACCAATAGGACATAGAAAGGGAGCTATAAGAGGGAATTTTTTTTTTTTTTTTGAGATGGAGTTTTGCTCTTGTCACCCAGGCTGGAGTGCAATGGCACGATTTCAGCTCACCGCAACCTCTGCCTCCTAGGTTCAAGCGATTTTCCTGCCTCAGCCTCCCTAGTAGCTGGGATTACAGGCACATGCCACCATGTCCAGCTAATTTTTTTGTATTTTTAGTAGAGATGAGGTTTCTCCATATTGGTGAGGCTGGTCTCAAACTCCTGACATCAGGTGATCTGCCCACCTCGGCCTCCCAAAGTGCTGGGATTACAGGCATGAGCCACCGTGCCCAGCAAGAGGGAATTTATTACAGGAATTGGCTTGCACAATTATAGAGGCTGAGAAGTCCCAGAACAGGTCATCTGCAAGCTGGAAACCCTGGGATGCTGGTAACCTGGCTCAGTCCAAGTCCAAAGGCCTCAGAACCAGGGAAGCTGATGGTGTAATTCTCCGTCCAAGGCCAAATGCCTGAGAACTCAGGGGGCATGGGGCACCGCTGGTATAAGTCCTAGAGTGAAAAAGCCAGAGAGCCTGGAGTTGCTGTCCAAGAGTAAGAGAAGAAGAGTACATTCAAGCTCCAGCAGATACACCAACACATTAGGCTTTTCTTTGTTTTTATTCCCTCCAGACCCCCAGCAGATTGGATGGTGGCTGCCCACCTTGAGGGCAGATCTTACCCACCTAGTTCACTCAAACTCACATGCTAATCAATGGAAACCCCCTCATAGAGACACCCAAAAATAATGTTCGACTGGGTTTCTAGGTATTCCTTAACCCAGTCGAGTTGACAACTAGCATTAACCATCACATCCATGCAATGAAATATTATTCAGTAGGCCAAGCACTCATGCCTGTAATCCCAGCACTTTGGGAGGCCAAGGAAGGAGGATCACTTGAGCCCAGAAGTTTGAGACCAGCCTGGGCAATAGAGTGAGACCCCATTTCTAAAAAAAAAAAAAAAAATGTTTAAAATCAGTGGGGCATGGGGCACATGCCTATAGTCCCAGCTACTCAGGAGGCTGAGGTGCAAGGATCACTTGAGCCTAGGAGGTTGAGGCTGCAGTGAGCTGTGATCACACCACCTCATGCCAGCCTGGGTGACAGACAGAGATCCTGTCTCAAAAAAATAAAAAAAAGAAAGAAAGAAAGAAAAAAGGAAGAAGGAAGGAAGGAAGGAAGGAAGGAAGGAAGGAAGGAAGGAAGGAAGGAAGAAAGAAAGAAAGAAGGAAAGAAAGAAAGAAAGAAAGAAAGAAAGAAAGAAAGAAAGAAAGAAAGAAAGAAAGAGAGAGAGAGAAAGAGAAAGAAAGAGAGAGAGAAAGAGAAAGAAAGAGAGAAAGAGAGAAGGGAAGAAGGAAAGAAGGAAAGAAGGAAGGAAGGAAGGAAAGAAAGAGAGAGAGAGAGAAAGAAAGAAAGAAAGAAAGAAAGAAAGAAAGAAAGAAAGAAAGAAAGAAAGAAAGAAAGAAAGAAAGAAAATTCTAATGAGCTTTAGGGTCTAATCTCCCAAACCCTTCCCTTCTCACGACCTCCACCCTGTGTGGCTTGGATGAGGGATTTTAGACCTCAGGGATCTGTGAGGACAGCAATGGGGGTATGTGGTATTACCCTGATGTTTCCAAAAGCCAGATGAGGTAAGGATGCACGAGCTATTTGGCACATCTGGTGGGGTTGCTTGTGGCTAGAACTCTAGGCATTCCAGGCAGTAATTCAACTAATACATAGTTGCCATTTACTGAGGACTCCCTGTGTGCCAAGCAGTGTCCTACCAACAGCCCTCTGAGGTGAGCACATGGAGATGAAACTCACACTCTACAAGATTGCCTCACTTTCCCAAGATCATTGCCAAAGGGAAAGAGGTTTCCAGCAGGTGTGTGAGGTTGTGTGTTAATTTCATACAGGTTCCCATAATCCAATGCAACAACAACAGCAACAAAAATAACTAAGTCCAACATTGGTTAAGTGTCTGCAATGGCCCAGGCACAGCTGTGAAATGCCTTATCTGTAAGAATTTGTTCAATGTCTGCAACACCCTAGAGGAAGGTACTGGCGTGATCCCTACTTCACAGATGAGGATACCACGCCCCAGAATGCTGGACTCACTCGCCCACATTCATAGAGCCAGAGGTAGAAGGGTTCAGCCCAGAGCCCAAGCACTGCCCTGTCGCCTCTTGGGTCTGTTAAAGCAAACTAAATAAGACCTGAGAAGGACTTCGTACTTCCATATTTGAGTTCCGGTGGACGCACTCAAACCTAGCTTCATAGTCAGACAAGATTGAAAACCTAACTTAGGAGTGTGCACTTGTAACAATAACTGAGTCTTGGCCAATCCCAGGGGCCAAACTTCAACCACTCAGAGCCTGCTAAGTGTTCAAACTGTGTTCAAATAAGACAAACGCCAGCCTGTTTCTGTTCCTTACTGCCGATTTCTGTACATCGCTTCCCTTTTTTTTGTCTGTAAATCTTCTTCTACCACGTGGCCAGATTGGTGGCTCACACCAGTAATCCCAGCACTTTGGGAGGCCGAGGCAGGAGGATTGCTTGAGCCTAGGAGTTTGAGACCAGCCTAGGCAACACAGTGAGACCCCATATTTTTTTAAAAAAAGAATTAGTTGATGAGTTTTTTTAATCACTTGAGATCAGGAGTTTGAGACCAGCCTGGCCAATATGGTGAAACCTTGTCTCTACTAAAAATACAAAAATTAGCTGGATGTGGTGGTGTGCACCTGTAGTCTCAGCAACTCGGGAGGCTGAGGCAGGAGAATCACTCAAACCCGGGAGGAGGAGATTGCAGTGAGCAGTGATGGCACCACTGCACTCCAGCCTGGTGTCACAGGGAGTCTCCACCTCAAAAAAAAAAAAAAAAAAAAAAAAATCTTTCACCACATGGCTCCACTGGAGTCTCTGTGAATCTCCCATGATTCTGCAGGCTGCCTGATTCATGAATCATTCATTGCTCAATTAAACTCCTTTAAATTTAATTTGGCTGAAGTTTTTCTTTTATCAGGTCTGAAGGATGGATGGACAGACAGACTTGAACTTACGGAGGCTGTGCCTTTCTGGAATTAAAAACTGGAGACACAGCAAGTACAACTGAGGGGGGTTGGGGGTTGAACTAATGTTCCAAAACAGAGTCCAGAGAGGAAAAACAAGGTGTTCTGGGTGGCAGATCCACCTCCCTGTACACAGCACACAGCCGGCTCACCGCATAATTACCCTTTTGTCATTCACAGCAAAAATCCATCCTGCTTTGTCCACAACCTTGGAAGGGGCAGGAGGGAGAAAGGAGAGTGAGAACCAGCATTTCTCAGCAGTTGTCTGTGTTTGGCATCCCCAGGAAGCCCCAAGCTATCTGGGGAAGATGGGGTGAGGCCAGTCCCCCACCAGAACACCCATGGCCTCACCGGGCAGTGGAAATCCCCGCCCCGCCCTCAGTGCCCTCTCCCCACCCCATCCCATTCCATAGGCCACAGACGGTGCCCTAGGCTGCAAATCAGCCCAGCTAACCCTGACCTGGGAGCCGATCCCTTGGGGGCCCTCCCTGCTAGCCAAGAATTCCAAGAATTCAAGGGGGAAGCCCTTGAGAAAATAGACCACATGACCTGATATTTGGGCCAAAGCAGCATTTCCATCCCAGGCCTGGGGGGACTCACACCAGGAGGCTGGGTTTGTCTTCCTGCGGGAGAAACCCAGGCACGCAGGGGCAGGGGCCAAGGTACTGATCTGGCTCCCCCCAGCCTCCCAAAGCGCTAGCTGGTGAACAGCTGAGCAATGTTCAGCCTGAGGGCTTTCCTGGGGTGTGAGCTTCCCTTGGGAGGCAGGGTGGGGGCCAGCGGCGAAGAGGCAGTTTCCTCTCAGGCAGAAACTTGGTTGGGTTTCAAATTCAAAGGAATGACCTTGATCAGGAGCCTGACATCTAGTTCATGACCATGCGGCATTTTCCAGCACCGGTCTAAGCATCGGTAAACATGAAGGGGTAGTGGCGTAATGGACACTGTACCCATTTTACAGGTCAGGAAAGCAAGGTAGGAAGAGGTGAAGTGACTTGCCCACGGGCAAACAGCAAGTGGGTGGCAGAACTGGACTCTAAACCCAGGGAGCCCACCCCAGAGGCTGTGTCTGGCCACCGTGAGATTCACCTTGCCTTTAACTAACAGGGTTAAAAATGACATCACGGGGCCGGGCGCAGTGGCTCACGCCTGTAATCCCAGCACTTTGGGAGACCAAGGCAGGCGGGTCACAAGGTCAAGAGATCAAGACCATCCTGGCCAACATGGTGAAATCCCGTCTCTACTAAAAAAACAAAAATTAGCCGGGTGTGGTGGCGCACGCCTGTAGTCCCAGCTACTCAGGAGGCTGAGGCAGGAGAATAGCTTGAACCCAGGAGGGTGGAGGTTGCAATAAGCCAAGATCACACCACTGCACTCCAGCCTGGGGACAGAATAAGACTCTGTCAAAAAAAAAAAAAAAAAAAGACGTCACAGAGGTGGAGTCATCCGCACCATTTCCCATAAGACAGTCTTGACATCCTGTGATTAGCCAAGGTCCTGTCTTAGCTGTGACAAACCAGACCTTGAGGCTGGATTTTCTAATGTCCCCTTGTGCCCCTGCAGGAGGACAGAACTAGTTAGGGCCAGAACAGTGTGGGGCTCACTGCCTGGCAAGGGGCACTTAGGGGTGCCAGGCATCCCTCTGAGAGCTCTACCCCCGACTCCTATCAAGAAGCCCTCACACACCCTCCATGCAGGCACTCCAGCTGTCCCCATTTCACAGATGTGGAAGCCAAGGCCCATGGGCATTAAGAACTACGCTCCAGGTGAGGCACTGTTTAAGTGAAGAAGGAGGAATATTCGTGTCCGGTTGATGAGAAGCAAATGATCACAAACTGCGTGGCTTAAAACGACATAAATGCATTCTCTCACAATTCTGGAGGCTGGAAGTCCAAAGTCAAGGGCTGAGCAGGGCTACAGTCCCTCCAGAAGTTCTAGGGGAATCCTCCTGAAGCGGCATCATTTGCCTGGGGTAATACCCCAGGTTCGTTGCCTCACGCCAAGGAACTTAAGGATGCAGACATGCAAAGAGTGAGTTTAAGGGTGGAAGTTTTATAGGCAAAAGAGAAAAGCTCCCTCCCAGTTCGCAGCGATATGCGGTCTGTTTTGTAGAAAAACTTGAGGAGGCGGTGTCTGATTTACACAGGGCGCAGAAGATTGGTTGGACCGGGTGTGCTATTTACATAGCGCACAAAGAAGCTGGCCATCCCACCCTGATCTTTTGTTATACAGATGAGATCTCCACCTGGCCAGCGCCACATTGTCTGCTTCTTCACTGCATATGTGGCCTCTATGTTGAACGTGCCTGGCTCCCAGATAGCCGTTTCCAATGGGCACATAGGAAATTCCTATGTACACACAGGCACATAGTAATTTCCTGTCAGCATTTACCTACGCAAGCTTCCAGCTGGCTTATCTGTTTGCAGCTTGATTTTTCAGGCTGTTTTTTGTTAGGAAAAAAAATGATTTGCCTGTGATCCTAGAACTTTGCGAGGCTGAGGCGGGCAGATAACCTGAGTTCGGGAGTTCGAGACCAGCCTGACCAACATGGAGAAACCCTGTCTCTACTAAAAATACAAAATTAGCCAGGCGTGGTGGCCCATGCCTGTAATCCCAGCTACTCGGGAGGCTGAGGAATCGCTTGAACCCAGGAGGCAGAGATTGCAGTGAGCTACGATCCTGCCATTGCACTCTAGCCTGGGCAACAAGAGTGAAACTCCATCTCATAAAAAAGAAAAAAGAAAAGAAAAAGAAAAAAATGACTTGGGGGCTGCTTTTTTTTTTTTTTTGTATTTGTGTTATTTTGCATTTTGTATTATTATTATTATTATTATTGTATTTTAAGTTCTAGGGTACATGTGCACAACTTGCAGGTTTGGTACATATGTATACATGTGACATGTTGGTGTGCTGCACCCATTAACTCATCATTTACATTAGGAATATCTCCTAATGTATATTCCTCCCTGCTCCCTCCACCGCTAATGTATATCTCCCCTCCCTCCACCCCACGATGGGCCCCGGTGTGTGATGTTCCCCTTGCTGTGTCCAAGTGTTCTCATTGTTCAGTTCCCACCTATGAGTAAGAACATGCAGTGTTTGGTTTTTTGTCCTTGTGATAGTTTGCTGAGAATGATGGTTTTCCAGCTTCATCCATGTCCCTACAAAGGACATGAACTCATCCTTTTCTATGGCTGCATAGTATTCCATGGTATATATGTGCCACATTTTCTTAATCCAGTCTATCATTGATGGGCATTTGGGTTGGTTCCAAGTCTTTGCTATTGTGAATAGTGCCACAATGAACATACATGTGCATGTGTCTTTATAGCAGCATGATTTATAATCCTTTGGGTATATACCCAGTAATGGGATGGCTGGGTCAAATGGTATTTCTAGTTCTAGATCCTTGAGGAATCACTACACTGTCCTCCACAATGGTTGAACTAGTTTACAGTCCCATCAACAGTGTAAAAGTGTTCCTATTTCTCCACATCCTCTCCAGCACCTGTTGTTTCCTTACTTTTTAATGATCACCATTCTGACCGGTGTGAGATGGTATCTAGATACCATCGTGGTTTTGATTTGCATTTCTCTGATGGCCAGTGATAATGAACATTTTTTCATGTGTCTGTTGGCTGCATAAATGTCTTCTTTTGAGAAGTGTCTGTTCATATCCTTCACCCACTTTTTAATGGGGCTGTTTGTTTTTTTCTTGTAAATTTGTTTGAGTTCTTTGTAGATTCTGGATATTAGCCCTTTGTCAGATGGGTAGACTGCAAAAATTTTCTGCCATTCTGTAGGTTGCCTGTTCACTCTGATGGTAGTTTCTTTTGCTGTGCAGAAGCTCTTTAGTTTAATTTGATCCCATTTGTCAATGTTGGCTTTTGTTGCCATTGCTTTTGGTGTTTTAGACATGAAGCCCTTGCCCATGGGGGCTGCTTTTTATTAAAGGGAAAACCTCACCGGGGACTCTGTTACCCTTACTATCCGCCTAAATAATTTATTTTTAGCTCCTGTGTCACTTCCTGGTCTCTTGCAGCTTCCGGTTGCTCCAGGGTTCTGTGGCTTGCAGCTTCGTCACTCCAGTCTCTGCCTCTGTTCTCACATCGGCCCTCTCTTCCCTGGGTGTCCCCCTTCTCTCATAATGACACCTGTCCTTGGATTTGGAGCCCCTCTGGCTATTCCAAAATGACCTCATCTTGAGATCCTTAGTCAAACCTGCAAAGACCCTTTCCAAACCAGGTCACATTCACACATTCCGAGACTAGGATGGCTATGTGTCTTTTGGGGGACCGCCTTCCAACTTCTACAGATGATTTGAACCAGGTCTGGCTGCCACTTAGCCTTTAAAACCGCATGAGGGGGTGGGGGGAAAGTGAGGATGGTTAATGGATACAAAAAATAGAATGAGTAAGAACTAATACTTGACAGCACAGCATGGTGGCTATACTCAGTCATAATTCAGTGGCCTGGCGCGGTGGCTCACACCTGTAATTCCAACACTTCGGGAGGCTGAAGTGGGAAGATCACGTGAGCTCAGGAATTTGAGACCAGCCTGAGCAACGTAGTGAGGTCCCATTTCTAAAGAAAAAAATATATAATAATTTAATTTTACGTTTAAAAATAACTAAGGGTATGATTGGATTGTTTATAACACAAAGGATAAATGCTTAAGCTTATATATCCCTGTTTACCCTGATGTGATCATTACAGACTGTATGCCTGTATTAAAATATCTCAGGTACCCCACAAATATATACACCTGCTATGTACCCACAAAAATTAAAAAGTAAAAAAATAAAAACACAAGACATCCAACAAGTGCCCAGGGTACCAACCATCACCTTGGGGCAGTGGGGGCGGCTCCTGCCTACCCCAATTAGAGCTGAAAGCACAGAAAGTCCACTTCCTTGAGACACCTGGTGACACAGGGACAGTATGGCCTGGAAGTTCAAGTTCTTGGGACAGAGAAATCTGGGTGGTTTCCTCACCCCCACGATTTCCTCCAGTAAAACTTCCTCCATTCCCCCAACACTGCCCTTGGCAAATCCCCCACTTACCTGCCACTCACACTACACTCTATCCTCTCCTCTGGGACGTCTCACAAGTGTGAATCCACTTTTGTGGTCAGTGATTTCTGTGTCCCCCACTCCCCCTCCGCTAGATGTGAGGGAGAAGGGCAGTGTCTACAACTACTCATGTAGACATCTTACCCCTGTGGGGCTTTTCTCTTCGTTTGTAACAGCTTTATTGAGATGTAATTCACATACCATACAATGCATCTATTTAAAATGTACAATTCAAGGCCCTTACGGTGGCTCATGCCTGTAATATCAGCACTTTGGGAAGCCAAGGCAGGTGGATTGCTTGAGCCCAGGAGTTCAAGATCAGAGGGAGACCCAGTCTCGAAAAAAAAATACAAAAACATGTTGGGTGTAGTGGCAAGAGTCTGTGGTCCCAGCTACTTAGGAGAGTGAGGTGAGAGGATCGCTTAAGCCCTGGGAGGCAGAGGCTGCAGTGAGCCGTGACTGCACCACTGCACTCCAGCCTAGGTGATAAAACAAGATCTTGTCTCAAAAAAAAAAAAGGAAAAGAAAAAAACTTAAATGTACAATTTAATGGGTTTTAGTATATTTATAAAGTGGTGCAGCCATCACTGCAATCAATTTTAGAACATTTTTATCATCTCCCCTCTTAAATTCTGTCCCCATTAGCAGTCACTCCCCTTTTCCCCTCCCCCATGCCCTAGCAACCACTAACCTATTTCTGTCTCTATGGAGCTGCCTGTTTTGGACATTTCATAGAAACAGAATCAGACAGTGTGTGGTCTTTGTGACTAGCTTTTTCACTTACGTTTCAAGGCTTGTGCATATCACGGCATATACAGTACATTTCATTCCTTTTCACTGACAAATAATATTGCACTGTATGGATTTGCCACATTCTATTCATCCATTCATTAATCTCTGGACATTTGTGTTGTTTCTGTTTGTTGGTCATGAATAACACAGCTATTAAAGCAGCATCCATGTGCAAGGGTTTGTTTGTTTGTTGTTTGTTTGTTTGTTTTCTGAGATGGAATTTCGCTCTTGTCACCCAGGCTGGAGTGCAATGTCATGATCTCAGCTCACTGAAACCTCCGCCTCCCAGGTTCAAGTGATTCTCCTGCCTCAACCTCCCTAGTAGCTGGAATTACAGACAAGTGTAAATTACGCCCAGCTAATTTTTACGTTTTTATAAAATATAAAGATGGGGTTTCGCCATATTGGCCAGGCTGGTCTCAAACTCCTGATCTCAGATGATCTGCCCACCTCGGCCTCCCAAAGTGCTGGGATTAGAGGCGTGAGCCACCGCACCCAGCCCATGTACAAGTTTTTGTGTGGTCATATGTTTTAATCTCTCTTGGGTTTATACGTAGGAGTGAAATGGCTGGGTCACGTGGAAACATCATGTTGAACCTTTTGAGGTCCCCGGGGGTTTTTAGTGAAAGACAATGCCTCTCACCATGACTTTGGCCCAGAGACTTGGCCTTCCCAAGCCTTAGTTTTCTTACCTATATAATGAGAATGGATTCACTCAACAAATATTTATTAAACACGGACTATAGGCTGGGCCCTGTTCTGGGTTCTGGGACAAATTCCTGTGCTTGGGGAGCTGACTTCCAATGGGGGGAGCTGGATAATAAACAGACAACAACTTAAATAGAGCAAGTCCATGAGAAGGGCTCCAGAGAAAAGGTAAAGGAGGAGACGGGGGTGCAGAATGGGGGAGTATTACTGTTATGGGATCTTTAGGTTGTCATTTTTCTGGCCGGAAACCTCTGTGACTGGGGGCACCTTTGCCCAAGTTTTGCTCAGGCCCACTGGGCTTATTTCATCTTCTTGGCCTGGCAGGTTGAGCTCAGCTTACGCTACTGGCCTGGGTCCCACACCTGCCAAGGGCAAATCAGACAAGGAATGGCAAGAGGTGCGTGAGTAAGTATGGGGCCCGGCCACTGTGCACAGACAGATATACCAGCTGCTGCAGCAGGATGAGCAGCTCCAGGTGCCGGCAAAGTCGCTGACTCTCTGCAAGGCTGCAGCCAGACCAGACACACTGCAAGTAGCTTCCACAGCTGGCACCAGGGAACACAGTGCCACTCAGAAGCTTGGAGACACCAGGAACTGCAGGGCCCAACAGAAGGAGTCACAGCCCTGGGGCCCAACAGAGGGAGTCACAGCCCTGGCTCAGGGAGCTCTCAGGTCTGGGCTCCCTGAAGGGCTGCAGCTCTTCTCTCCTTCTCTTCACCAATAGCATGACGAGCAAGGGCCAAGTGTGTTAAAGCTCTTTTAGCCTCACCATTCGCTGGATCCTGAGTTCTTGTCCTGCAACCAGGAAGAATGAGGTACGCAGACAAGTGGAAGTGCAAGACGAAGAGGAGCTTGATGGAGCAATAGAACAGCTCAGAGGAAAGGGGGCAGCTCCTTTCTTCTGCCAGGGTATCTCCATGAGTGTTCAGCTCCTAGCGGAGAGGGCAGCTCCTCTCTGCAGCTGGTCATCCAGTCATCTGTGCAGCTCTCAGCAGACAGGAGACCATACAGTGGGTGGCTCCTCTCTGCAGGCATGTCATCCCATCGTCTCTGCAGCTCTCAACAGAGAGGAGGCCCTGGAGTGGGTAGCTACTCTGCAGCTGGTCGTCCTGACATCTCAGCTCTGGCTGATCTTGAGGCTTTTATGGGCCTCAGAGGGGAAGAATTGCATGCTGAATGGTCCATGGGCAGCCATGGGCGGGCCTGGAAAAGGCACCACAAGTTCCCACTCTGCAGAACTGGCAGCCCAGCCCCCACCTTTCAGACTGTCCCTAGCCTGAAGGTAAGGCCTCAGTGGAGACTCACCACCCCCCTTCCACTAAGGAAACTGTCTGCCTCCTGCTGCTGTTTTTGGCACCGAGGCTGTAGGTGCCAAGGGGTGCCTGCTGCCCTTAGCCCCCCTCGGCTTCCCTCCTAATCTTGTCAGTGCCCAAAGTCCAGAGGGAGCCAAGGCAGCCAAGGGCTAGCATGTCAGTGCTGCCCTGAGTGTGCGAACATCCAGCCGGGCTGCAACAGCACCCAGACTCAGCCCCGACTTTGCTCCGAGATCAGAGCTGGCACCAACAGCAGGGAGAAGCCCGGCAGCGAGAGCAGGCACTTCTGAGCCTGCGAGGGTGGGGGACCTTCTTGAGCCCCCAAGAGTGCAGGGATGCCTGGGTCTGCAGCTGCAGTTTGGGCAGCTGCAGCTGTGCCCAGGGGTGTGGGGCTCCTGCCTGCTCTGAGGAGCATGAGGCCTGGTTCTGCAGCCAAGGTTTGGGTGGCTGCAGCTGTCCCCAGGGGGCAGGGCTCCTGCCTGCTCTTGGGCCCCAAGAGCACAGGGATGCCTGGGTCCCCAGCTTTGGTTTGGATGGCTGCAGCAGCACCTAGGGAGCTCCTGCCCCAAGACAGAGGGGTGGGACTCCTGCTTGTCCCCAGCTCCCACTGGCTCCATGGAGCATGCAGCCCCAGCCTCGCCTCCCTGCTACGGCTGGCATGATGGCAGTTGTCACTCCAGATGGCCTGCCACCGCCATCATTACAGTGTTAACGAAGTCCTCAGTGACACTGAGCTGAGACCTGTAGAAGGTGGGGGAGCGAGTCTTGCAGATATGCAGGGGTTGGGGGGATCACAATCGTCCCTGCTCACTGGACCTTTTTGCTGGAATTGAATGTAGCCACATTGATTACCTGTGTCCTCACCATCTTGGGAGTCAATTCTTGTGAAGGTTGCCCAAAAACATTATTTTGAATTCATTAGAAGCTCAGGGTGGTGAACATGCCAAGTGTAATGAAAACACTCAGCCTTGGGGAAACCTGGAAGGACTCTGGGAGGAGGCGGCATTTGACTGCCACCACCTTCTATTGAAGGGTAAATAGAAAGGAGGAGGGTCTGGCTGACTGTCCAGCCCCTATCACCAAGAAGCTCTCTGGGGACCTCTGCACCCTTCTGAAAGGAGACAAAGGGGCAGCTCAGATGGGTCAATGGGGAGTCCAGCGTGGAAGCTGCCCCAGGATTCCTGAAGCCAGGCTGTCTTTGAGGAGGAGTGCTTGCGGCTTAGGAGAGCAGAGGACCAGCTCCTGGTTTTATGCAAAGCAGCAGAGCTTCCCTGCTCCACACCTGCCCCTATTCTTAACAGAAGCCTTTGTTGCCTCCCAGTGCCTTCCCCTCACCCTCCTCCCCAACCTGCCAAGGCCACCAACCAGAAGCTAATTTGAGACAGTAAATTTGGGAGCAGGAGAGAGGCAGAACAAGGCAAGTGTCTGCTTTGCTCCCAGGCCAGCCTGAGGGAAAACCTCCGCCAGTAGGCACCTGGCCTTCCTTTGTCTTGGTTGAATCAACAGTCCATTCATTCATGAGAAAATTCATTCAACAAACATTTCCTGCACATCTCCTCTGTGCTGCCCCCAAGCAGTTCCCAGGCTGGAAGGGGTGGAAGTGGGGGGAGAGTGACAAGTAAATAAACGCATGCCATAAAGTGTTTCTGGCATTCTGACAGCCATCTTCATTGGGTACACAGCCCTAATAGGTCACGGTCTGGGAAAGGGGCCAGATGCAGGACCAGCTACATCATTTGCAGGTGCAAAGTGAAATGCAGGCACCTCATTCACAAATTAAGGATTTCCACAGGCTGGGCGCGGTGGCTCACGCCTATGATCCCAGCACTTTGGGAGGCAGAGGTGGGTGGATCACAAGGTCAGGAGTTCAAGACCAGCCTGACCAACATGGTGAAACCCCGTCTCTACTAAAAATACAAAAATTAGTTGGGCATGGTGGTGGACACCTGTAATCCCAGCTACTCAGGAGGCTGAGGCAGGAGAATCACTTGAACCTGGGAGGCAGAGGTTGCAATGAGCTGAGATCGCGCCACTGCACTCCAGCCTGGGCAACAAAGTGAGACTCTGTCTAAAAAAAAAAAAATTAAGGATTTCCACAGCAGACCACTGAAATGAGCATGGGGCCCTCCTCAGTGTGGGGGCCTGTGGAACAGCCCAGGTCACGTGTCCACAAAGCTGATCTGGCTCCTCCTCCTCAAGAGGTTCCCAATCAGACACAAGATTTGGACAGGTTATTTCACTGTTCTATCTTCAGTTTCTCGATCTGGAAAAGTGAGTTTGTACCTGCCATGTACATTGGGTTGTTTGGTAACCACCCAATGGGTTCTTCCTGCCTGCTGCACAGACAAAATCAATCCACTGAGACCACGGTATTGCAGTAAAGAAAGGGTTTAATTGACCCGAGACTGGCCATACCATGTAGGAGACAGAGTTATTACACAAATCAATCTTGGTGAAGACTTGGAGGTTAGAGGGGTTTTTTGTTTTTGTTTTGAGACAGTCTTTCTCTGTCACTCAGGCTGGAGTGCAGTGGTGTGATCTTAGCTCACTGCAACCTCTGCCTCCCAGGTTCAAGCAGTTCTCCCGCCTCAGCCTCCTGAGTAGGTGGGACTACAGGCACCCACCACCACACCTGGCTAATTTTTAGTAGAGATGGGGTTTCACCACATTGGCCAGGCTGGTCTCGAACTCCTGACCTTGTGATCCACCTGCTTCAACCTCCAAAAGTGCTGGGATTACAGGCGCGAGCCACCGCGCCCGGCCCTGGTTGTATTCTTTTGAGTTTCTGATTAGCCTCTCCAAAGGAGGCCATCAGCTCTGCATTTATCTCAGTGAGCAGAGAAGAGTGACTTTGAACAGAATGGGGGACAGGTTTGCTCTAAGCAGTTCCCGCTTGACTTTTCCCTTTAGCTTTAGTGATTTTGGGGGCCCAAGATATTTTCCTTTCACAGCATCCACCTGGATGGGTTGTGGGGAGGGTCATGCATGTAAAGCCCTTAGCACAGGCGGGCACACAGGGATAGCAGATTACTTTAGTTGGAGGAAGCATCCAGGAGTATATGTTGGGTAGCATGGAAAACCAACCTGCTACCCAATAGAATGAGTTGGGGCCAAGTTGAGGGACAGTCTGCAGAATGGTGACCTCTGTATCACTTTGCCAGGGCCCCATATGCCACAGTCGGGGGGAATTCAACAACAGAAATTCATTTTCTCACAGTTCTGGAGTCTGGAAGTCCTAAAGCAAGGTACTGGCAGGTTTGACTTCCCCTGAGGTCTCTCTGGCTGGCTTGCAGATGGTCACCTGCTGTGTCCTCACCTGGTCTTTTGTCTGAGCACGCACCTCCCTAGTGTCTCTGTGTGTCCCAAATCTCCTCTTCACGTAAGGACACCAGTCAGGTCGGATTAGGACTCACCAGAATAGACTCATTTTAACGTAACCACTTCTTTGAAGGCCCTATCTTCAAAAGCAGCCACATTCCCAGTACATTCTGAGGTTAGAGTTTCAACCTATGAATTTAGGGGACACCATTCAGGCCCTAACAACGAGTGCTTTTCAAAAACAACGAGGTCACAAAAGACAAAGAAAAATTCCAGGCCAGACTGAAAGAATCAAGCAAGGGCATGAGAACCAAGTACCATTTGAAACACTTTTTCTTATGTCATAAAGGATGTTACTGACACAACGTTGAAATCTGAGAAAGGTCAGTAGAAGATTACATAATAGTAATGTAGCATGTCCATTTCCTGATTTTGCTAAAAAGTACTGTGATGTGTCAGAGGCAGTTCTTGTTTTTAAGAAACAGACAAAAATTTGGGACTCAGGCAATCATGTCTGCTGTGTAAAAGGTTGTAGGGGATGGGGTGGGTGGGTGGGTGGGTGGATGGATGGATGGATGGATGGATGGATAAATAAAGTAAATGCACAATGTTAACATATGAGTGAAGGAGATACAGGAATGCTTGGTTCTATTTTTGCATCTTTTCTGTCCCTTCAGACTTACAGTTTAAAACTTTTCAGCACTGAGCTGTGAAAATTCTACAGTCGGTAACTGCCCAGCGGCAATATGGCAGAGGCAGGGGAGAAAGGATGATCGTGGAACAGCTATCAAGTGTTAGGCAGCCTCCATGGTCTTACAACAACCCTGTAAGGTCATGAATACAACCTTCATTTTATACCTGATGAAACTGAGGCACAGAGCACTTCGCTCTGTGGCTCAATCATTTCAGGTTTTGTTAAGGGTAGCATCCACTTTCAGGTATCATTGCCAGGTGGGGCAGCCAATATTCACACTCACTCTGTTCCACTTTTTGCAGGTGATGCCACTCTCATCCCCTAAAGCCACCTTAGAAAGGTCCCGTCCTGGGGTGAGGAACAGGGTAGGCAACAGGGTGAAGAGGGAGGTATTCATTCCTGGTTTTACACACCTGTTGGTTTTTTTCTCTGGGTCCCAAAACCGAAGGGCAGCCCTCAACCCCTTCTGGCCCCACAGATATTCAGTGTTTGACTAAGATGAAATAGGCAGGGCGTGGTGGCTCACGCCTGTAATCCCAGCACTCTGGGAGCTGAGGCAAGTGGATCACGAAGTCAGGAGATCAAGACCATCCTGGCTAACACGGTGAAACCGTGTCTCTACTAACAATATAAAAAAATTAGCCAGGCACGGTGGCGGGCGCCTGTAGTCCCAGCTACTCTGGAGGCTGAGGCAGGAGAATGGCTTGAACCCGGGAGGTGGAGCTTGCAGTGAGCCGAGATTGCACAACTGCACTCCCGCCTAGGCGATAGAGCGAGACTCTGTCTCAAAAAAAAAAAAAAAATGAAATAAAGACCCAACATGATCTGAACAAGGTGTTTTTATGAACTCATGAAAAGAGTCATTATTAGAAAGGGCTTAGGCAGCAGGCAGGCACGGGGGGTTGCAACACGTCTGATCGCTTTCTGCAGGCTCCTGGCATGCAGTGATCATTAGCGGATTTTGTTCTGGGGAGGCTCAGTGTCAGCGCCACATTATGGGATTTTATGGGATTTATGCACAGACCTTTCCTACAAAGCAAGGTATTATAGGACGGATTAGGCAGTTCCAAGAAGCCAAGGTCCTGGCTCCCCTCTCTGTCTTATTTTTTAAGAGAGTGTTTCAGAGGCCCATGGTCAGGGGCTCTATGACCTCACCCCTGGACTGTAAAACAAGCATGTTTTTACAGAAAGATCATACAGTGGATTTTTCTTAATAGAAACTCATTATAAAATATAGAGAATATGTTAAAAGGCATTAAAAGAAGATAAAATCACGTGTACTGCCATCACCCACAGACAGTCACTGCCAACATTCTGTGTTTCCTTCCTGTCTTTTTTTCTGTGTGCAGGCATGTGTGTGCTCACAGAGAGACAGCTTCAGAGCAGGGAGCAGAGACAGAAGCGGAGAGGATGAGCTTTGATGTAAAACCGAGCTGAATTCTAATCCCCTATCTGCCACTCACTGGCTGCGTGAACTTGGCCAAGTTGCTTTACCTCCATTTCCGGTGATGTAAAAGGGGACTATAGATCCTGCCTCCAGGGAGTCCTTTTGATTAAATGAATAGAAAGCGTTTAGTGTACAACCTGACACACAGTAAATCCCAACCAAACAGGAACTAAATAAATATGGACACACACTGTGGGTCTTTTCTTTCCAAAAACAGGGTCATACTGGTGATTCCATTTTGTATCCTAACCCTGTAAGAATTTCACTGCTATCAATAGGGAAAACTTGACTTCTATTCCCAGGCAGCTGAAAAATAATAATAATACAATTCCCAATTATACTTTGCTTCCTAGACTACATTTTTAACAATGTAGCATACTGTCAATATACTTTTTGCTTTTTTGTTTTGTTTTGTTTCATTTTAGACAGAATCTCACTCCGGTTGCCCAGGATGGAGTGCAGTGGAGACATCACGACTCACTGCAGCCTCAACTTCCCCAGCTCAGGTGATTCTCCCACCTCAACATCCCGAGTAGCTGGGACTACAGGCACGCACCACCACGCCCGGCTAATTTTTGCATTTTTAGTGGAGACAGGGTTTCACCATGTTGCCCAGGCTGGTCTCAAACTCCTGGACTCAAGCAGTCTGCTTGTCGTGGCCTCCCAAAGTGCTGGGATTACAGGTGTGAGCCACCACCATACCTGGTCAGTGTGCACAATTTTTTTGTTTGTTTGTTTTATGAGACGAAGTCTTGCTCTGCTGCCCAGGCTGGAGTGTAGTCGTGCTATCTTGGCTCACTACAACCACCACCTCCTGGATTCAAACAGTTCTCCTGCCTCAGCCTCCTGAGTACCTGCGATTACAGACGCATGCCACCACACCTGGCCAATTTTGGTAATTTTTTGTAGAGACTGGGTTTCACCATATTGGCCAGGCTGGTCTTAAACTCCTGACCTCAAGTGATCCACCCACCTTAGCATCTCAAAGTGCTGGGACTGCAGGTGTGAGCCACCACTTCCAGCCCATTGTGCATATTTTTGGGGTTTTGTTGTCCCTCTTTTCCTTCTGCCCAGCAAAAATCCAACTAGCACCTGACTGAAGCTGCAGGTTCGTAACATCCAGAGGATCTGCCTGTTCCACCTGTGTTCCAGTAACACCACTTAAAACTGCATGATTTTGACATGTTACCCTGTCCTCTCTGGGCCTCAGTTTCCTCATCTGTGAAATGGGAACAGCAATGGTGTCCCCTCAGCAGCAGCCTGTCACAGCCGAGTAAGGTACTCCACGTGACGCACTGCGCCTGGCATCTAGTAAGCATTCAGTAAATGGTAAAATAATTAAGTTTCTTGAGTCTGAGACATAATCTTCAAATTACAAATATATACACTTCCAATTTGTCTGTTTTCTACTTGTTTTTATAAACTGATTAAGGCAACATACATTAAGATATTGAAATAGCCCAAACGCGGTGGCTCACGCCTGTAATCCCAGCACTTTGGGAGGCAGAGGTGGGTGGATCACCTGAGGTTGGACGTTTGAGACCACCCTGGCCAACATGGCAAAACCCCGACTCTACTGAAAATACAAAAATTAGGCAGGTGTGGTGGCGGGTTCCTGTAGTTCAGCTACTCAGGAGGCTGAGGCAGGAGAATCGCTTGAACCCGCAAGGCAGAGGTAGCAGTAAGCTGAGATCGTGCTACTGCGCTCCAGCCTGGGTGACAGAGCAAGATTCCATCTCAAAAAAATAAAAATAAAAAGATATTGAAGTAATTGGCCAAACAGAGCTTTTCAACGATAGAGCAGTCATTGAAGGGAGCCACGGCTGGCAGGAAGCACTTTCATGCACTCTGCCGACGGAGAGAGACAAGCTGGATGACAGGCAAGCTAACCCTAGCCCTAACTCTAACCCTAACCCTAACCTGGACACAGGTGGCTGAGGACCTAGGATATTCACGCAAAGTCAGGGAGCCTCCTGTCTGCCTCCCCACTTGAAGGCAGGGACTGGGCTATGCTTGTCATCTTAGAGAGCCCTCCTAAAAAATGGCAGAGACGGCCGGGCGCGGTGGCTCACGCCTGTAAACCCGGCACTGTGGGAGGCCGAGGTGGGCAAATCACAAGATCAGGAGATCGAAACCATCCTGGCTAACACGGTGAAACCTCGTCTCTACTAAAAATACAAAAAATTAGCCGGGCGTGGGGGCAGGTGCCTGTAGTCCCAGCTACTCAGGAGGCTGAGGCAGAAGAATGGCATAAACCCGGGAGGCAGAGGTTGCAGTGAGCCAAGATTGTGCCACTGCACAGAGCAAGACTCCGTCTCAAAAAAAAAAAAAAAATGGTAGAGACATCATAAATCCTGCGAGAGGCCCATTGTCAGAGGCAGTTACAAGTGGTGGCCTTGGGCAAGTTATTGAACCTTTGGAGGTCTCTGTCCTCATCAGTTCAGTTAGGACCACATGAGAAGTTACCTTTAAGGAGTGAAAGAAGTACCAGGGTGTGGGAAGCTCTCAATAAATGGTAGCCCCTTGTGATGACAAATCCATACTAGAGTCACGGGCTTTCGTTGTAACCTCTCAATGAAATCAGTCTCCTGTGTGACGTCTTTAACAACTTCTTCTTACAGTGGATATTAAAACCTGCGTTAGGCCAGGCATGGTGGCTCATGCCTGTAGTTCCAGCACTTTGGGAGGCCAAGTTGGGTGGATTGCTTGAGCCCAGGAGTTCGAGGCACCATGGGCAACATTGTGAGGTCCCATAACTACAAAAAAACAAAAAATACAAAAATTAGCCAGCTATGGTGGTGCGTGCCTGTAGTCTCAGCTCAGCTACTCAGGAGGCTGAAGCAGGAGGATGAATTGAGACCCAGAAGTGGAGGCTGCAGTGAGCCATGACTGTGCCACTGCATTCCAGCCTGGGTGACCATAACACTTTATTAAAAAAAAAAAAAAAAAAAAAAAAAAAAAAAAAAAACCTGGGTCTTTGTGAACATATTTCCAGAAAGAGTCTAGATAGAAAAGTAGTTTTGTTTTGGTTTGAGACAAGGTCTCACTCTGTCATCCAAGCTAGAGTGCAGTGGTACAACCACAGCTCACTGCAGCCTCCACCTCCTGGATTCAAGCAATCCTCCTGCCTCAGCCTCCTGAGTAGCTGGGGCTATAGGCATGCACCGCTGCACCTGGCTAATTTTTCTATTTTTTGTAGAGATGGGATTTCACTGTGTTATCGTTGAACTCACTATGTTGCTGGTCTTGAGCTACTGGACTCAAGTGATCCTCCTGCCTCAGCCTCTCAAAGTGCTGGGATGACAGGCATGAGCCATCGTGCCCAGCCTGGAAAGTAGATTCTGCCTTCCTGAGGCTGCTTCATTTATTTCTTAGGACTTGAGAGACTGAAGTTTGCTAGCTTGCTAGTGGTAGAGGGGAGACGTTGACAAACTGAAAACGGTCCACAGAGCAAATCTGGACCACTGCCTTTTTTGGTACAGTTTGCAAGTCTGAATGGTTTTCAGTTTTAAATGGTTGGAAAATAATCAAAACAAGAATGGTATTTCATGACGTGTGAAAGTGGCCTGAAATTCAAATGCCTGTGTTCATAAATAAGGTTCTATTAGAACACGCCCACAGTCATTCATTTGCAGCTGGTCACTTCTTTGATGCCAGAACGGCAGAGTTGTTTCGACAGAGATCCATGTGGCCCACAAAGCCCTTTATGGAAAACGTCCGCTGACTCCTGGTTTAGGGTAAGGATTTAGCATTCCCATGGCCCCAGCTCTGTCCCCACCTCCCAGGCTCCCCGCTCAGCCCCAGCCCCACCCCAGAGAGTGTGTTCCTTGAGGACATGAAGCCGGGAGGACACAAATGCCCACTAGCATCTCCCTGCCAGGCACCACCTCAGGCCCTGCAGAGGTGTCATCTCAGTAGTGACAACATTCCCACTTTAGGAATGAGGAAACTGAGGCTCAGAGAGGCAAATCATCTGCCCGAGTTTATACAGATAATAAGTGGCACAGCTTGGATCTGACCCCAGCCACGCTAACCTCAAACCCATACTCCACACCCTGGTTTAGAATTCCATGACCAGCCCAGAGGCAGGACACAGGTGAGGACCCCTGGGAGCCCTCTGGCCTCCGCCCAAGCTTTCTCAGGTGACACAGTGACACCCTGGGGCCTGTTCCCTTGCTAAGCACATCCCTCCCACTCCTCCGTGTTCCTGCCATGTTCCAGCCTTGGCTCCCGCCTGCGTTTTCACCCGACCCTGGCAGCCAGCATAAACACGGCTGCCCCAGCACCCGCTCCCATGGAGCCAAAAGAACCTACTTCCCTGCTGTTGCGGCCTGGGATTCCAAACAATAATGAAAAAAAAAACTTCAACCCGTGCCCGGGGGAGACAGATGCAATTCCATGGAAATACTCACCTGTGGCGGGGCACAGGGGAGGCATTTCATGGACCGAGGGGAGCCATCTAACTTGCTTTTATGTGTCCAGTTTTACCCACCAGGCCTCGTCGAGGAGGGAAGGGGCCCTCCTGGCCAATGTTCTGTATTAGGAAGGGATGTGTTTTATGAGGGTTTTAAACCGTCTCTGGCCTTTGCAGATTTGCTTTCCTGGACCATGGTCCCCGTGGGTCCTCTCCCTACAGGGATTTTCCACTCACCTGATGCCTGCTTTCTCCTCTCTGTTGCCTCTGGCCAGGCAAGCTGCCCAGTCGGCCATCACGTACGACTCATGTTTTCCCAGGAGCCTGTCTCCGTGAAGAGACCCTCCAGGGCGGCTGATGTTAAACCTCATGGAACACTTTTTTCCACTAGACCAGGAGGCTTTCCAAATCTCCCTTACAGAACACTGCCAGCTTGTTCTGCTCAGGGGAAAGGAGCCAGTTGTCCCGCAAAGCCATGTACGTGTGTGAGTCCACGTGTGTCTGTATGTGCACATGCATCTGTGTGTGTCAATCACACCAAGCTGTCGGTATTAAAATCCTGCTCAAGAGCTGGAGGAAGGGTGAGGAGGGAGGCAGAGTAGCTCAGCAGTGAGCACAGACCTGCTGGGATTTGGCTCCCGTGAATGCAGTCTCTTGGGAGGGGAGGGGAGGGGAGGGGAAGGAAGGGGCCCCCATCCCCACCCCAAAGTCCCTGAGCTGGGCACTCATGGCAGCAGAGCTCCAGATGTCACTGTTCACCCATCATGAGCCGGTGGCCCGTGGCCATCCCTGGCCTGAGTACCAATGGCCTCCTCACTGTTCTCCTGACATCCACGCAGTTCCCAGAGCTATCCCGGATTCAGCAGCCCAAGCAGACTCCGAAGACAGAGATTCCATCACATCTGCCCTTTGCTCCACAGCTCCCCTCCAAAGGCCCCCATCGCACTGCAGACGAAACCCAAAGTCCTCCTCCTGCCTGCAGGACCCAGCCGCAGCGCTTTTCAAACCTCAGCGAGCAAAGGAGCACCTGGGGATCTCGTTCAGTACAATGCAGAGCCTGATTCAGGAGGGCCAGGGCAGGGCCTGGGATTCTGTACTTCTTTTGGTGTTTTTGAAACAGAGTCTTGCTCTGTGGCTGGAGTACAGTGGCGCGATCTCAGCTCACTGCAACCTCCACCTCCCGGGTTCAAGCGATTCTCTTGCCTCAGCCTCCCAAGTAGCTGGGATTACAGGTGCACCCCACTGTATCATGCTAATTTTTTTTTGTATTTTTTGTAGAAACGGGGTTTCACCATGTTGCCCAGGCTGGTCTCAAACTCCTGGCCTCAGGTGATCCACCCACCTTGGCCTCCCAAAGTGCTGGGATTACAGGCGTGAGCCACCGGGCCCGGCCTGGATTGTGCATTTCTAACAAGCTTCTGGTCCAGGAACCGCAGGGTGAGTGTGGATCCTCGCTGCACCCGGCGGGGTGCGGGGAGGGCGCTGAGCCATGGAAAAAGTTAGGTCCCCCGAGTGCAGCTCACCTCTTCCCTTCAGCCCAGAAAGGCTCCTTTCACATTTTCAGGGACAGACCTGGGATGTGAAATTTCAAACTCTGCCCTGAGTTAAATTCCAGGAGGGGGTACCAAGAGCAAAGGATAAAGGCTGGGGGAGGGAGGAAAAGCCAGAGAGGATGTGTCCCTGCTGTTTTCACTAAAGCCAGGCCACAGCGACCCTCAGGTCTGGCCTGCTGAACTGTGTACACACACATCACCCCCACACAAGGTCTCCTTGGCCCCATCTTCCCAGGGCCCCCGGGGGAGGGCAACAGAGCAGATGACAGCTCCTCTCTGAGCAGTTGATGCTGGGAGAAACCTGTAGCTTGCAGACTTGCCAGGCCCACAAAAACCACATCCTGAAAGATGGACCAAGTAGAAAAAAGGCCACCGTCCACCTCGGGCCAGCTTCTGGAACTGTCAGTTCCTTTGGGGAATGCCTGACATGTTCTTTTTTCCTCTGATTTCATCCCAAACCTTTTGGGATGCAGGGTGCATAGCCTTACACCAGTTACTTAAATTTACTGAACCTATTTCCTCCTGCAATAAATGGGCACGTGCCTCCCTGCGTTGTTAAGGAAATTAAATCAGAAACTGTGTAAAGGCCCTGAGGCACTAAAGGTCAGTTTGGGTTCCCGACCTCCTTCCCACCCACTGTCTGCCCTCCATCCCAGGCACACAACCGGAGAGATGTAAGAGGGACATAACGGTTACCCAGCCCCTCTGGCATCTGACCAAGGTGGGCTAGTTGGGGTGAAAATGCATCTCTGTATATGAGTTGCTTCATACCTTTTGGCTTTAGTTTCCCCAGTCACAAAAGTGTGTCGGGGGTGGGGAAGGAGGACTATGATCCTCACAAGCCCTTTTACAGTTGGGATGTTAACCTTACATGAGAGAAATGCCTGGAAGAAAAGCATAGCTAGTTAGGAACACCGCGGGGGGCGGGGTTGGAGGCCGGGCAGCTCGGAGGCGCAGTATCCTATCTGGACCACTAGGCGGCTCCGAGGACAACAGATGAGCAAAGCCCGGTTTTGCAGCCTGGTTCTGTCTTCAGACCTTTCCAGGCTTCTTCGCAGGCCTGGCGGACACCAGCCGCTGCTGGGTGGGAAAGGCCTGTCACTTCCAGGCTGGAATCTCTTTCCCATTTTTACAGACCTCGAGGATGGGAGGAGGCCGTCACCACAATGGAGTCCTGCCCTGGGGTCTGATGGAGACATTGGTCCGCCCTTCGGTCAGACTCTAGGCGGCGTTGGGGGATCTCTGCTCTGCAACCCTTGGCTGAACCCCATCCTCCACTTCTTTCCTCCCGTCAGGACAGAGTGGGAAGAGGTCTGGATTGGGATTCCCCCCTCCTGCACTTCCTGGCTGGGTAACCTGGATGATGGGGTAACAGTCCCCCCATTGCAAGGTCAGGGGAAGGACTAAGCGTCAGAATACAGGCCCTCAGTACAAGGCGGTAGCTCATCCTAAGCCTCTCCTGCCTTTTGCTCTTCCAGTGGCTTTTCACCCAGAAGGAAGATCCTCACCTGCAGAACCTCTCCCCAGAACTAGGTCTTTGCAGGTGACAAGGCAATCCCAGCCTCCGCTCCCCGCAGATCAGCGTTTTTCGAAGTGACTTCCTCACCCAGGCGGAGCATTAAAAGTACCGATCCCAGCGCACCCAGCCCTGCTGAATCAGAATCTCTGGGGGTGAGGCCCAGGAATCGCCGTCTGAACAAGTCGCGGGCTGGAAACGGCCGCCCTAGATTACGGGGCAGCTCCCTGCTTTGCTCTCGCTCCTCCGGCCCCGGGAACGTGCAGGGGGGCGGGAGGCAAGTCCCATCAGCACTTTGAACTGGGGTTGCTTTTTCGTGACTCACCTCCCAGACTTCCTGCAACAGACAACTCTAAATAGCTCGGTCCCACCCTGCAGCAGGGGAGACATTCCGGTCGGGAAGGGCGGGAGGTTAGAAGGTGGGTGCCCCGCCAGGGCAGTCCAGGGAGATCCACAGGAGAAGCTGGCTGCACAGCACAGGGGCGCAGGAATAGGACGTTTTGTTTACAGGCTTTTGTTATTAAGGAAATTGCTGTCAGTCAAGGTAATTCTAGCTCAGATGAGCAATAAATATGCTCCCAGCTAATCTTATGGGGATTTTATTGGCACCCGGAGCACAGGTTCCTTTCCCCTGACTACCCCCTCCCCTCAAAGCAAAGCCCTGCTCCCCAGCGGCTTCCCCCAAGCATCGTGAGGGACTTGGGTCAGGCTTTTAAAAGTCCACTCTAAGTGAAGACAGAAGAGGTCCGGGCAAAGGTGAGGAGTGGCTTCCCGATCCTACCTGGAGGCCGGGGATGACCAAATGACCTCAAATAAAACCCTGGGTGACCTGGTTGGATCAAGGCATGCGCAAGCTACCCCGGGCCTGCTGCACACGCAGAGGTGGTCACCTGGCCCGCGGGCGGCCCGGGCAAGGAGGAATGTCTCGAGAAGGCAGCCGGCTCGCTGGAGTCGGTTCCAGCGTGTTCGAGTTACAGCTGCGAGCCCTCAGGGACACCGGCGGCAAGTCCCGGCTTGCAGAGAGGGGAGCCAGTCCCGGGAGAGCGCGAGTCCCGGCGAGCCCGAGTGCGCGCCTTATGCGCGCTCCCCGCGACGGCGCAGGGGGAGGGGAGGCCGCAGCAGCCACTCAGAGGAACGGTAGTGAAGCCTCCCAACAACTTTAACTGTCAATCAGACTTAATGGGGTATTAAAAAAATGGGGGAAAAAGGGGCCGCCCTCTCTCTCCGAGACGCAGCTGCCCGGGGAGCGAATGAATAGGGCCGCGCAGACCAAGGCGTCCGATCCACGCGCGCTCCACACCCGGACCCTCTCCAAGTTGGAAAGGACAAAAAGAAGGCAATAAATGCTAAAAAGGGAGAGAAGGGGAGCTGGATCGAGCGGCAACTCCCAGCCTCTGCTGGAACAGAGAGGGGAGGGAGGGAGCCGGAGCGAGCGAGCGCGCGCGAGGGCGAGCCCTGCACGTAAAGAAACTGACACCCGGACCCCCCACTTCTCCTGCACGTTGCTGGCAATCAGATCGCGTTTAAGCAATTTCCTGAGCCCAAGAATAGCAATGAGTCGGGAGACTTTCGCGGGCTGAAATTGGGAGCTCCAAGCACTTTTTTCCCCACTTTTTTTTTTTTTTTCCTGGAGACGGGGTGGGGGTGGGGGAGCTACAATTTGGAAACAGCTTTTTTTTTTTTTTTTTTTTTTTTTGTTTAATCTTGCACTTTGAAACCGCGGGACCGAGGCAGGGTGAGCGCGTGTGGTTGGTGCCTTTTTTTTTTTTTTTTCTTCCCCTGCCTGAACTCCTCTGTCAGTCTGTAAACATTACCTGAGAATTCCCCAGCCGAAACGGCTGCTGGGGCAAGAAACTTCTTGTTAGAACTTTCCACCTCCAGCTTCCCCCTCCACCTCTTTTACCGTCCCAACCTTAGGAGACGCTTTTTCTCCCCCAGAGGAGAATTTATCTTTTTTTTTTTTTTTTTCCCTCACCCGGTGCTTTGCATTTGGGAAGAGGTGATTTCAAGAGTGGCCAGGTGGGACGCCTCTCTCCTTATTCGGTTTACTATTTATTGTTCGGGGTGTTTTTTAATTCCTGTATTGCTCGGCCCGGGGACTTTCGCCCCCTGCCCGGGTCCGCGGCGCGGAGGATGGTGTGGAAACGGCTGGGCGCGCTGGTGGTGTTCCCTCTACAGATGATCTATCTGGTGGTGAAAGCAGCCGTCGGACTGGTGCTGCCCGCCAAGCTGCGGGACCTGTCGCGGGAGAACGTCCTCATCACAGGCGGCGGGAGAGGCATCGGGCGTCAGCTCGCCCGCGAGTTCGCGGAGCGCGGCGCCAGAAAGGTACCAGGCACTGCGATTCCAGGGAGTGGGGGGCTGCAGGGGAGGGGGTGAGCCCACCTGCTGCCGCTGCGGGATCCCGCTCCCGGGAGCTGAGAGTCAACGGCCACCCCACTCCCCCGTGCCACCCACGAGTGCTGAGCTAGTCGGTTTCACCTTGTAAATTTCCCGGGCACCGGACTGTCTTTTTTGGCAGGTTCAGAGTTGATCCGCTCCTTTGGGATCGGTGGCTGGCTGGCTATTCACCCCCACCCTGAAACTTAGGAGACCCACCCATTTCCCACATTCCTGCCTCCCAAAGGAAGGTGTTGTGTCCCCCTCCCCCGCCTTCCCCCCTTTTTGTTGCCGCCACCCTGGTGAGTGGAGGGTGTGCGCACTCCTGGGTAGAGCTGGGAGCCGCCTGCTAGCTGGCGCCTCGTATTTTCCTTGGCAACCCGCTACCCAGCCCCAACCTGGGCGGCTGCAGCTCTGAAGACACGAGAGGGGGTACTTGGTTTGGGTTTGAAAAGGGAAGAGCGGTCTGGCCGGACCGACACTGAGAGGCCCAGGTGTTTGGAAAGCAGGAAAGAGGAGGCCAGGGTAAGCAGCTACTGATAAAGAGCCCTTGTTCTCACCTTCAACCCTGTCCCCTCCCCCCAGCACACCCCTCGGGGATCCCTCCCCCTTTAGCTGGAAGGTGGTGCTGCAAGGAGGGTCCTGCCCACCAGACACAGCCTTTAACTTTTTGGTGGTTCCGGCACCCCTTGCTCCACGTTTTGGAGACCTGGTGCCGGAGAGCGGGGAGGGTGAGCAGGCTGTCTGTCACCCAACTCCCAGCCCAGGCCAGGCTGACTCACCCGGTGACCAGAGCCATCGGGAGAGGGAGGCAGGCCAGGCTGTCTCCAGCCAGCCCTGTGAAGAGGAAGAGCGAAAACAGGGAATTAGTTTGAAACTTAAACTGTTGTGAACTAGGGGGGTGAAAGGGCCGCAAAGCCAGCTGATCTGACATGGAGCCGCATACCTTGGGGATTAAGTAAACATGTACTGTAGAAAACCAAACCTGCATGTAATTCCAGGTTGCTTTTGTTTTGTTAAATGCTGCCCTGAGATTTACAATTCCTCCGGGGTGGCTCTGACTGGGACTGAACTTTGGAGCCTGAACTATCAGCCAAAGCCGATCCGATTAACTCTTCCCTAGCCGGGCTGGCCGGAGCGCGTGGTGGCCAAGCTAGCAGGGGTCTGGCTGTCCAGGACTCCCTCTTCTCCTTGGGTGGTTTGGACAGCTGCTTGACCTTGCATTTGGAGGGGGAGTTGGGAAGTGTTTTTAACCCTTGGACGCAACAAATAAGGGGAAGTAAGAGTTGTTCTCAGCAGTTTCATTTCCTTGAGGCGATGCCTCATAAAAGGGCTCCCGAAGTTCTTTGTGAAGGGGTCTCAAAAGGGCAGATGAGGGTGTCCTTTGGGGAGGGAAGTGGGGTATAGGACAATTGCATGTGATTGTCATTCTTTAGCTGTCTGCATCCCACAGAGACTTTTTTCTGAGTCTTCCAGCTCTCCCAAGTCCTAGGTCTCTTTTACTGTTCTTGTAGCTGACTACAGTAGGCAGATGAGGAACTCTTAGTCAATCTGGAAAAACTCGACTGACTATAAACAATCCTAAATTGAAAGAAGTGTATGCCATTGGGGGGTGGGTGCGATAGTACAGAATGGAGCGCAAGTTCACGCACCGGGAGCCAAACCCCACCTAACTTGGACTGGACGTCTTCTTCCAGGGAATCCAGCCAGGGCCAATTAGAAATATGTCTTAAATTGGTGTCAGGGTCACCAAAAACAAAAACAGGATCCATGGGGGCCTGTGAAACTTCGGGTGCCATTTATAATCGGTTCAGTCACCTGACTCGCCAGGATGACCAGCAGTGCTCCCTGTAACTCGCCATTATCTGACCAATTACGGGAGCTACTTTATAATAAGGCTTCTGTTTGCTGTCATGGTGGGGAGTTTGGAATTGTGGCTTCTGGCCTGACACCAGTGAGAGGACTTTGGGACAACCCCCAGAGCTGGGAGTGCTTTGGGGCCTAGTGGAGTTGGGAACAAAGGGTCAAGTGTTGAGGGAGTGGGGAATTTATGGGTTGGGGACAGGTGTGAACAGTGGGTTTGGGGGTGGCCCAAGGGCACTGGATCAGAGAGGGCCAGTGCCACTCACAGCTTGCAGTGATACTAGATGGGGGCGGCTGTGCGGAACCACGGATGACGTTCCTTCTCCTCTTGATGGAAGTGGAGGCTGCATCTGAGAGCTTCCCACCCTAGATTCTAGTGGGATTGGATCTGGAGGGGAAAGACCCCAAGAAGGAAAAAAAAAAAAAAAAAAAGGAGTACCGGAATCTCTGCAAATAGCTGACTTGTCCAGGAGTTATCTGTTTATTTGGGAAGGAGGGAGAGTTGACAACCCAGTTTCCCATAATGACCTTGAGTTAAATAGCATTTGGCAATATTCGTGGGTGGTGGTGAGCCTTAGGGTGCAAAGGTGGCCCAAATAAGCGAGGGCTTTTTTTAAAGGGACACTAAGGCTATAAGAATTTGAAAGCTCCTAATTAGGACACGTCTCTCCTTATCCACATTGCACTGTGGCAAACTGAGGCAGGGCCAGTCACGGTTAGGGTCTCCAGGCGTAAAGCTCTTGCTTCTCAATTTTCTATGCCCTCTTAGAATTCCTTCCACAAAAGCATTCACAAACCTTAAGCTTATTCCCCTTCCCTCCAAAGGAACTAACTTCTGGCTAGTGGTCAGCCCAGGCTCCAGTCTTTGCGTTTGACATGGTGTTCGCAGGAACCCCTGGGAGGAGAAGTGGATCGTTCATTTAGAAGTATTTGTAGAGACCATTCCAGCCTTTGGTTTGGTATCAGGCAAGTGGCTGGACTAGAGTCTTGGGCCATGATTGCAAACCTTGGGAGGTGGGGCAACATACACGAACTCAATACCACATCAAGAATTCCAGGACCTTGGCTGGGCACAGTGGCTCACGCCTGTAATCCCAGCACTTTGGGAGGCTGAGGCGGGCAGATGACCTGAGGTCAGGAGCTCAAGACCAGCCTAGCCAACATGGTGAATCTCCATCTCGACTAAAAATACAAAAAATTATCCAGGCATGGTGGTAAACACCTGTAATCTCAGCTGGTCAGGAGGCTGAGGCAGAAGTGCTTGAACCCGGGAGGTGGAGGTTGCAGTGAGCCTAGATCGCGCTATTGCACTCCAGCCTGGGCGACAGAATGAAACTCTGTCTCAAAAACAAACAAAAAAACAAGCAAATACTCAATTCCCATTTCCAAGAGGTAGTCTGAGGGGAGGTATTTCAGGGGCGTAGTGTGGGAACTGGCTTGGAGTTCTGTCTTTGCTATCAGTGAATTTACAGCATGTGGGTAGATTGCCCTGTTCCTAAAGCACCCAGCCAGGAATGAGCACTGTGAGTAGATTTATGAAGCCCATTCTCCAGCACTTCCATTCAGCAAGTCCTGTGTCCTTCCCATTCCTAGCCCTGGTGCCAGCCCAAGCTCAGAAGTCCCTTGACATCGTCTCTGAGAGACCTAGCTTAGCAAACCTACCTGGGGTATCTGTTCGGTGTTTGGCATAGCTCTGGGCCTGTAGGAAAATGTAGCAAAGATGAATAAAGACCTAGAATGTGGCCAGGTGCTTACAGTGAAGGCACAAATCACCATGCGTGTGTGCTTCCTGTGGTTACCATGACAAATTAGCACAAACTTGATGGCTTACCACAACAAAATGTATTCTCTCCTGGTTCTAGGGGCCAGAAGTCTGAAATCAAGGCGTCAGCAGGGTTCTGGGTTCCTCTCCACTCAAAGACCCCAGGGGAAGATCCTTCGTCATCTCTTCCAGCTCCTGGTGGCTCCTGATGCTCCTTGGCTTGTAGGAACATGGCTGCAATCTCTCCTTTCATCATCACATGGCCTTCCTCACTGTGTGTGTCTAGGTCTTGTCTTTTTTTGTTTTTTGAAACAGAGTTTCAATCTTATTGCCCAGGCTGGAGTGCAATGGTGTGATCTTGGCTCACTGCAACCTCCACCTCCCAGATTCAAGCAATTCTCCTGCCTCAGCCTCCCGAGTAGCTGGGATTACAGGCATGCGTGCCACCATGCCCAACTAATTTTGTATTTTTAGTGGAGACAGGGTTTCTCCATGTTAGTCAGGCTGGTCTCGAACTCCCAACCTCAGGTGATCCACCCACCTCGGCCTCCCAAAGTGCTTGGATTACAGGCATGAGCCACCACGCCCACCCCCATCATCTTCTTATAAGGACACTAGTTATTGGATTCAAGGCACATACTAAATCCAATGTGATTATATCTCAAGATCCTTAACTAGTTACAGCTCCAAAAACTCTCTTTCCAAATAAGGTGATATTCTGAAGTTCTGGATGGGCGTGATGTTTGGGGGATACTATATGGTGGAAGCACAGAGGAGCAGTTCATTTATAGCAAGCACTCATGAAAGGTTTCATGAAGGAGGGAGCATTTGACTGAGCCTTGAAGAAGGTCAAGAGTTTCAACCAGAAGGGGTGTGACAAGGGCAATCTAGGTGCAAGAAACCTCCTGATCAAAGGCTCTACCTGGCTGGAATGCGAGAGGGAAGTAGAAAGGAAAGCAAGAAAATACTGTATCGTGGCATAGGGAGGTAAGCAGGGAGTTTACACCTCAGACTCTGAGTCAGGTCAGTACTGGTGGGAATGGGACGAAAGAGAAAGAAGAGAAGGGTCCAGACAGGTCATCTATGGGTCTCAGGCCATCTATGAGTCATCAGGCCAAAACAGCTGCACTAGCAAATTTACAGGGGAGAGAGTAGTGGCCCATCTCTCCTATCCTCTCTGTGCAGCCTGAAAGCAGGCAGGTAGGCTACCTGTTCTACCTGTGACCCCTAGAAGTGTTTCCGCTTGGAGCTTGGGTCACAACTGACCTTACAAATGAGGCTGTCTCATGAATAGACAAACATCTCCTTCTTACTCCCCCAGGCCCTTCCCTTGGGGAAACAAAGGTGTCAACTCTCGGAGCACGGCCCCCTGCAGTCTTTCTCACCTGTGCAGGAGGCCAGAGACTAAGCTTTTATTTATTTATTATTTATTTATTTATTTAAAAAATAGAGATGGGAGTCTCTCGCTATGTTGCTTAGGTTAGTCTCGAACTCTTGGGCTCAAGCAATCCTCCCTTCTTGGCCTTCCAAAGTGCTGGGATTATAGGTGTGAGCTTCCACACCCAGCCGAGACTGGGTTCTTGACCCTGGAAAAGTTACTACCTTCTCCAGGTTGCAACTGAGAAGCACCCCTATAAAATGAGAGGGGTTACAATGATCCCTAAGATCCTGGCATGCTCGAAAATTCTCATTTTACAGATCAGTCAACCCAAGAAAGCAGTGGATTGCCAGGCTTCCCTGAGTTGCAAGCAGGAGAATTACGGGTGAAGAAAGCATTTGTCCCTATCACTGATGATCTCAGTCTTTGCTAGTCATCAGATGCCACCAAATGAAAAATAAGCAACTCTGAGTTGGAAAATGTGCTGTGCCCCAGCTCCACAGAGCCCCACACCCGTTTAAAACTCCCTCAACAGGTAGCTGTCTGCCGTGGATTTAGTTCAGCTCTTGCAGAAGATGTTAATATTTCCAGACTGTCGCTTCTAAGGGAATAAGGGACCCGAGTTCCCTAACTAGCACATCAAACAAAATTTCCTGGGTTTTTTCTCCTTAATTCACCACCTTCTCTATTTGGACTTTCAAGAATGCCTCCTCCATCTAATAATACTGAATCTGAGTCAAGTTCATTTTCGTGTACCTAACCCTTCTGCTAATTCTCGTTTCGACTTCAAGCTCTTCGAGCTTCCACCTTTTCAGATGAAGCGCACTTGTTTACGGCTGCACAGATCCCTTCCAAGCCCTCAGATCTCTGTATCATTGCAGTTACTTTCTCTGGTTCATTTCCATCTTGGTATTTGCCGAGGCTGTGTACTTTGAGAAAGTGATCTCAGCTATATTTACGAGGTGTTCTTTCTACCCAGGAAATGTATCTGGTTGTCACAATCGCCGTAACAAAAGCCCTTGTCTTAACCTGCCACTACCAGCGGTATCCTACCACGGTATCAGTGTGGGATGGGTTCCCCACACTACACGTTCTCCCTTATCCTTGGACAAAAGCATGAACACACCTAGAATTTTATGAGGCCATGCCCACTGTTGCCTTCAGGAGACACAATCCAAAAATATAAGTCCATAAGATACTTGAAACATTTCAAATGTATTATTCAGGTGAACCATGAGGATTAGGAAACCATTGAAGCCCACCAGAAATGAGAAAAGTGAGTCTATTTAGACACTAGCATGCCCAAATGTGTGCTCATCTGCTGTGGCACCCCTGAAATGAGTGAGATCTTAGAATCTGAAAATGAGCAGATGCCTAGATTCTCAACAAGAGTGCCGGGTTAGCAAGTGAATGGTCAGTGGGAACTCATCCATTTATTCACTTATTCATATATTCAGCACATTTATTGAGCACCTGCTATATGCCAGGCGCTGTTCTGGGCACTGAAGGCATGCAGGGAGCAAAGCAGATGAAAATCCCCACCCATGTCGTGAGAGCTGGCATTTTAGTAAGAGAGACAGATAAAAAGCAAGATCAATAGAACAGTACATTCTCATGCCTGTAATCCCAGCACTTTAGGAGGCTAAGGCAGGTGGAACACTTGAGGTCAGGAGTTCAAGACCAGCCTGACCCAACATGGTGAAACCCCTGTCTATACTACTACTACTAAAAAAGAAAAATAGCTGGGTGTGGTGGAGTGCACCTGTAATCCCAGCTACTTGGGAGGCTGAGGCACGAGAATTGTTTGAACCTGGGAGGTGGAGGTTGCAGTGAGCAGAGATCATGCCACTGCATTCTAGCCTGAGCAACAGTGGGAGACTCTGTCTCAATCAATCAATCAATCAATCAATCAATCAATCAATCAAACAGCACATTGAATTATCATCATAAGCAATGAGGAGAAAACCAATGAGGCAAGGAGGACGGGAATGCGAGGGCCTGAGATTCTAGGTAGGGTATAAGGAAGGCCACACTGAGAAGGGCACACGAGGAAAGACCTGAAGGAGGCAAGGGCATGGTGGGAAGGGAGCAGTGGTGTTCTGGGGAGAGGACAGAGCAAGGGCTCTGAGGAGAGAGTGGAGTGTCTGAGGACCAAGAGGTGGCCAGTGTGGCTGAAGCAGTGAGTGAGTGGGGAAGAAGAACTGAGGGGGACAGGTTCCCATGAAGGACAGGTGGACCTAGCTGACCCTAGGACTCAAGCGTCATGCCCTCACCCAAGCCTTAGCAGGATCCCCTGGCTGCTGTGACAGGCAGGCGGTGGGTGTCAGGCCAGTGGTCAGGGACCTGCTAGGAGGCCACCGGGTTTCCATGCCTCCTCCAAGAATATCACCCAGACTTGCCTCACCACCTTGTTTGGGAGCTTCCCAGAGCTCAGGGAATGCTCTCAGCTTTGCACTAGTTTTAGAGGATGCTGAGGGCCTCCTCCGATATCTTTACCGTCAAGATGGAAGTGTCTGGGCTGAGGGAAATGGAGAATCTAAGCAGACCGGGGTGCCACTGTTGGAGGGGGTGGGAGGCACCTGGAACCAAGCCCTCGGGGCTCTACTGGGCAGCCCTGCTGCCAGCCAGATCCTGATATTTCTTGCTGGTATAACTTAGGTGAGGAGTGACAACCAGCTTCAGGGTGACACGGCTCCGAGAAATCGTGACTGTTGACTCCGTTCATTGATTTCAGCAAACTAGGCCTTGGAGATGGGGCAGGGAACCTCCTAAACAAGGTTCTCTCCTTGTGGCACTTCGTGTTCCTGGAGTGAACACCATCCCCAGATTGGAAAAGCTCCTGACACTGTGGAAGGATGAGTTGACACCAACAAGCTGGCTTCTAGTAGCAGTACTGCTGAAGCCTCTAAATAAAATCAGATAACTGTGCTGATGCTCAGAATGAAGGAGATGCTTTTCAGTCCTACTTTGTCAAAATGACTTCTGGGGCATTGTGTCCTTGTGGGCCAGCACTTTGACAAGGCCCTTGAGCAACTGGAGGGTATCCAGGGAGCAGGCTGGGTGACGAGGGCTACAAGCCATGACTTGGGTTGGGTGGCAAATCCATGGGAGTACAGTTGACTGCTTAAGAGGCAGGAGAGGGTATCAGCTGCACTCCGGTACCACAGAGACATAGGACCTGTTCTAGATGGTTCTGGAAGCCCACACCAGGCCCATGGGGAGAGCTTGAAAATGCAGACCTGGGCCCTGCAAGAGGAAGACCCTCCTGCCCTTTGGAACAGGCTGCTCTTTAAGCAAACATGGTGTCGAGATTTCTGCACTGGGGGAGGTTAGGTTCTGGACAACCTCCCGGGTCCCTTCTACCCTTTGATTCTGTGAGTCATTGTCATGATGTCAGTGAGAGCAATGACCCAGGCAGGGGCAGGGGGCAGGAGGAAAAGAGGACACCAATTTTCAACCAACACTTGAAAATTAAAAGGAGGCAGCCCTTCTCAGCATGACTTCAGCAGGATCTTCCAACAGTGATGTCATTCCTTTGTCCAGGCTTTCCAGGGTGCTGGGGAGCAGGGAGGAGGCGGGAGGGTGCAGGGTGGGCACAGATTCATATCCTTCACTCGGGCTTAGATTCCTGTGGCTTCCTAACTGGATGCTGATGGTTTCTTTGGGTTCCTAGTAATATTCACGACTGTGGTAACTCTACATGGCTGTGGTACCATATGTGATTGGTAATATATAAAGGGGCTTCAAAAAGATTGTGGAAAATGGAATTAAAGGATGAAGATAAAAAATACGGGCCAGGCGTGGTGGCTCACTCCTGTAATCCCAGCACTGTGGGAGGCTGAGGCGGGCAGATCATTTGACGTCAGGAGTTCAAGACCAGCCTGTCCAGCAGGGTGAAACCCCATCTCTACTAAAAATACAAAAATTATCTGGCATGGCAGCACATGCTTGTGATCCCGGCTACTCGGGAGACTGAGGCAGAAGAATCACTTGAACGTGGGAGGTGGAGGTTGCAGTGAGTGGAGATTGCACCACTGCACTTCAGCCTGGGCGACAGAGCAAGACTGCGTCTCTCTCTCTCCATATGTTTATATACACACATATACACATATACACAAATATATATATATATTATTTCTCAACATAAGCTTCATCAAGTTGCAAGACACTTTTGTAAGTGATACCAGCCATCTAGTTCATCCCAAAATAATTGAGCGTCCTGAGAGTTCATTCATGTCAATACAGTCTTTTTTTTACATCATTAGCTGAAGACAAATGGATGCCCTTTGTCTTAGTCCTTTCTCACATTGCTATAGAGAAATATTAGAGACTGAGTAATTTATAAAGGAAAAAAGTTTAATTGACTCACAGTTACGCATGGCTGAGGAGGCCTCAGGAAACTTACCATCATGGCGCAAGGAAAAGGGGAAGCAAGGCACCTTCTTCACAAGGCAGCAGGAAGGAGAATGAACTTAGGAGGAACTACCAAACACTTATAAAACCATCAGATCATGTGAGAAGTCACTATCATGAGAACAGCATAGAGGAAACTACTCCCATGATCCAATTACCTCCACCTCCTCTCTCCCTGAGCACATGGGGATTATCGGGATTATAATTCAAGATGAGATTTGGGTGGGGACACAGAGCCTAACCGTATCACCCTTTAAAGATTTTTTAGGATTAGGAAACAAAAGGAAGTCAGAAAGAGCCAAAGCAGGACTGTAAAGTGGATGCCTGCCTAATGATTTCTCATCAAAACTCTCACAAAACTGTCGTTGTTCGATGAGAGGAATGAACGGGGAACCTTGTCTTAGTGGAGCAGGACTATCTGGTGAGGCTTTCCTGGGTGTTTTTCTGCTAAAGTGTTGGCTAACTTTCTCAAAACACTCTCATTATAAGCAAATATTATTGTTCTTGTCCCTCCAGAAAGTTAACAAGCAAAAGGCCTTGAACATCCCCAAAAAACTGTTGCCATGACCTTTGCTCTTGGCCAGTCTGCTTTTGCTTTGACTGGGCCACGTCCACCTCTTGGTAGCCATTGCTTTGATTGTGCTTTGTCTTCAGGATTGTAGTGGTCAATGCTTCATCTTCTCTTACAGTTCTTTGAAGAAATGCTTCAAGATCTTGATCCCACTTGTTTAAAATTTTCATTGAAAGCTTTGCTCTCATCTGCACCTGATCTGGGTGCAGTAGTTTTGGTGCTTATCAAGTGGAAAGTTTGTTCAACTTTAATATTTTAGTCAGAATTGTGTATGCTCAACCAATGGAGATGTCTGTGGTATTGGCTATTATATTATTATTATTATTTTTTTTTTTTTTGCTGTTGTCAGTCCTCTTCAGTAAGAGCACAAACAAGATGAATTTTTTCTTTCCAATTTTATATGGATGGTCTGGCACTTCCAAACATGAAGATGTTTATCTTCAACATCGTCTTATCCCTTCTTAAGTTATCCATTTATTAAGTGCTGATTTCTTTCTTTCTTTCTTTCTTTCTTTCTTTCTTTCTTTCTTTCTTTCTTTCTTTCTTTCTTTTTTTTTTTTTTTTTTGAGACAAAGTCTCACTCTGTCACCAGGCTGGAGTGCAGTGACATGATTTCAGCTCACTGCAAACTCTGCCTCCTGGGTTCAAGCAATTCTTCTGCCTCAGCCTCCCAAGTAGCTGAGACTACAGGCACACACCACCATGCCTGGCTAATTTTTGTATTTTTACTAGAGACGGGGTTTCACCGTGTTGGCCAGGATGGTCTCGATCTCTTGACCTTGTGATCCGCCTGCCTTGGCCTCCCAAAGTGCTGGGATTACAGGTGTGAGCCACCGTGCCCAGCCAACTGCTGATTTCTTTAGGGCATTGTCCCCATACACTTTTCATAAAGCATCAATGATTTCACCATTCTTCCATCTAAGCAAGCTTCACTGTAAATTTGATATTTGTTCTTGCTTCAGTTTTAGTAGAATTCATGTTGTTCTGATAGGGGGTTCTTTTCAAACTGATGTCTTATCCTTCTTAGTGCCTCAAACTAGATCCCATTTAGTCATGTTATAACAAGTTAGTTATTTGGTGGCAAAAAAAAATCTCAAATATATGCCTAGTTTTTTCATAATATGCATTTTCCTTGAACTTTTTGAAGACCCTTTGTACATGATTATGGTAAAAGCAGGAATGTAGGAATATACATGGCACTATTACTATACATGGTACTATTAATATACATGGTACTATTAATATACATGGGAATATACATGGTACTATTAATATACATGGGAATATACATGGCACTATTAATATACACGGTACTGTTAATGACTGTGGTACTGTAGAGGACATGGTATTGTACATGACTATGGTATTCTACATGACTATGTTACTATATGTGACTATAGTACTATACATGATGTGGTACTGTACATGGCTGTGGTACTATATATAACTGATAATATACATGACTCTAGTACTAGACATGATTGTGCTAATATATATAACTGTGGTGACATACATTGACTGATACTGTATGTGACTGCAGGACTGTACATGATGGTAGTTATATATGATTGTGGTAACATACATGGCTGCTAATATACATGGCTGACACTATACATGACTTTGGTACTGTACATGACCATGGTAATATACAAGAGAGATACTGTACATGACCTTGGTAATATACAAGATGGATACTCATACAAGACCATAGTAATATGCAAGAATGATACTGTACATGACTATGGTAATATACAAGATTGACACTGCATATAACTGTGGTAATATACAAGATTGATTCTGCATATAACTGTGGTAATATACAAGACTGATGCTGTACATGACCTTGGTAATATACAAGATGGGTACTCCACAAGACCATAGTAATATGCAAGAATGATACTGTACATGACCATGGTAATATACAAGATTGATACTGTACATAACTGTGGTAATATAGAAGACTGATACTGTACATGACCATGGTAATATACAAGGCTGTGGCACTATACGTGACTGTGGCAATGTGTGTGACGATGGTAACCCACGTGACTTGGTACTCTACATGACTGCACAGTGCTTTTGCACATTCATTGTCTTCCTTGACCTTCTTTTTTTTTTTTTTTTTGAGATGGAGTTTCCCCAGTCACCCAGGCTGGAATGCAGTGGCGCGATCTTGGCTCACTGCAACCTCCACCTCCTCCTGAGTTCAAGCAATTCTCCTGCCTCAGCCTCCTGATAGCTGGGACTACAGGCGTGCGCCCCCATGCCCAGCTAATTTTTTATTTTTAGTAGAGACGGGGTTTCACCATGTTGGCCAGGATGGTCTCTGTCTCTTGACCTGTGATCTGCCCACCTCAGCCTCCCAAAGTGCTGGGATTACAAGCATGAGTCACCATGCCCGGCCACCAGCACGCATTTCTGAGATGCAGGTGAAGTGGCCATCCTGGGACACGTCGCTGAGGGCAGATTCTGAACCCAGGCTTCCCAGCTTTAACACTCCATCTTTTCCCACTGCAACAAATAATCTCAGCCTGGCCTGGCCTGCCTCATTCAGGGTCATGGAGAGGTCAAGAGACAAGCTGTTAAGTAATGGGGCTTAGTACACAGAGGGTTCTGGAGAGAGCTGTGATAAGCAGTGAGTGAGTCAACAGGATGCGGGCAGGGATGTAGTGAAATCCGCTTTTACACAAACATCGTTTAGAGCACTGAGTAGCAGTATTTGCATACAATGAATGGGAGACTTGCCAAAGGAATAAAATAGTCCTCAGTTATCAGAGTTTCTTTTAAAGAGTAAACTGACAAGCTTGGGAATAGCACAGTTGAATTTCTTTCATTTGACAACCAGTGTGACGTCTTAACACGCAGAGACCCAGCTGCAGAGGAGACAGTGAGTGACAGCTCCCTCCAGTTAAGCCCGAGGTCACTGAGCTCTGCGTGGCCTGAGAGCTTTGATCACTGTAAATTAAGGAAAATCTTAGAAGACTTCTCGAAGGAGATGGCAACTGAGGGGGTTGCAGTAACTCTCAATTTTTTTGCTGGTTGTAGAGACCTTCAAGGGTCTGAAGACAATATGCGCTCTATCCCAGGAAGAAGGTGCAGCTGAAAGTTTTGTACTTTTGAGGGGGCATGTACACCCGTCACCTATCCTGGACTCTGGGTTAAGAAGGCTTGGACTAGATACAATCAAAACCTATCCAGGTCCTACAGGCTGAGATGCAGGCCCAGGGCGAGAGCTCGTGTGAGAGGTAGGGAATGCCCTGGTATCCTGTGACACAGAAGGCAGGGCAAGCTCAGGGTGGAGAGTACACATGTGTGGCTTGGTGCTTAAGGCCACCAGTGGTCAGCCTGGTGAAGGCCACTGGGACCCAGTCTTTCTTACCCCATTGGCCATCCCTACTTCAAGGAATGTGACCTTAAATCCCCTTTTCAGCAGCCTTTCGGGGATTTTGATGAGTGAAGCGTATGATGATCTTGTCCACACTGAAACGGCCTCCTAGGGAACACGGTCTCCTGTCTGCGTCCCACCTCTCCCAACCACTTCTACCAGACTCCAAGCCGTGCGGTCCCCACGCAGACCTCAGCACCAGCTGAGGTTCAAGGTCCAGGTTTTCAAACTGGGTTCCAGAGCACCCTAGAGGCCCCAAGAAGGTGGGGCCAAGTGGGAGATGGAGCAGGATGGGTTCTGAGGGACCCCTCCTTCCTGTGGACTAGGTCAGTGTTGTCACCTCTGTTTTGTGGCTTACAATTCCATGTTAAGATTTTGGTGTGCGTTTTGAAAGAAAGTCATTGTTCTAAAGGAAAAAAATAAGGCTTGAAAATGATGCTTCAAGGAAATGACTCAGCCCACTCCCTCTCCTGGATGGACCCTTCTTGGATTTGCTGGATGTCCCCTCTTTAATGACACCTCCACCTTTGGCTCTTTAATCCAAGGTGCTGTGGCTTCTGGACCAAATGCCCTCTAGTTCGCTTGGGCCTTTGCCCCTCAGCAGAGGAACCCACACTCCCACCCCAGACGTGTGGAACCCCAGACCCTGCTCTGCCCTCAGCCTGGGCACTTCCTCTACCACCAAGGTGCCCACAATCTAGAAACCCTGAATACCCAACCAGGGCTGAGACAGCCTCTCCAAGGGGACTCAGCCCAAATCCATTTGCCAGAAAGGACACAGGAGACTACTGCCTGGCCCTCCCTGCCTCCAAAGCACCCAGCCCTGGGAGAGTGTGCCTTGACAACCTCAGCCCCAAAGCCCAGACCTGGCCCATGGGCAGTGTCACCGTGGCCAAAATCTTTTGGGCGGTAGAGGCTGGCTCTGGCCAGTGCACTCATGCAATTTATAGTGCCGGCCAGGGCTGCTGGAAACTCATTCCTAATGCCGTAGATTAGGAGGGGCCTCCCAGTGACTTGCTGTGTGACCTTGGGCCAGCAACTCTCTCTCTCTGGGCTTTGGTTCCCTCATCTGAAAAATGAAGATGTGGAAATTTAGTGCAATAGCTCCTGTCACCTCCTGGGTGACTGCAAGAGCGTTTGCAAGAGACAACCACTCCTTCCAGTTGGGGCAATGGCCGTGGGGGTGAAGGGCGGTGGATACCCCCTGCTCCAGCCCTTCTCCTTCTGCGTATTAGACCAGATGCTCTGCAGGACGCCAGGGACAAAAGGCAAAAAACCCGCTGGCCTGACTCACCCTGGTTCTGGGACTCCCCCAGGAAGGGGAGAGTTCTGCCCCTGCCACAGAAGCCCTCGGGGGAATTGGAGCCCTTGACCCTTTCTAGAAGTCTGTGGGAGGGAACCACTCCCGGAAGGGAATCTGGCCATCTCCCTTCCACCCAAGGCCTCACCCGTGTTGAGATGACCCGTGGCACAGCCCCTATCTTCCCAGGCAGGGGCTGGTCCAACATGGGCCTTTCTGCAACCCAAGGGCTGAGGCTGGTCAGGGGTACGGTCTTCTCTCTGGTCCTGGCTGCCCAACCCCCACAACCATCCAACTTCCCCCACCCAAGACATTAGTCATTTTTATCTCTGCGTCCAAGTAGCTCAATTGGGCAGGACTGGGCTGCGGTGAGGCCAAAGTCTGGGGTTACCATAGCAACTCACCACGCTTTGTGGCTGCTTGTTGATATCCACAGGGGCAGGGGGCATGCCCTCCTCACTCACCAAGTATCTGGCAACTGGCACAGTGTCTGGCCCACAGCAGATACTTAATAAATGGTTGTTGCCTGAATAAATGCATGACCAACCCATTGTAGCTAGTTAGAGCCAGTGATTACCAAGTACCTACTATGTGCCAGGGACTGTTCTAAGCCCTGACCTGTCACAAGGTCATTTACTCCTCGAAGTAACCTTCCAGCGTGGGTACTGTTATCATCTTCCTCTTACCAACAGGACTCTGAGGGTCAGTAAGTTAGAATTACACAGCTAGTAAATGACCCAGCAGGATTGGACCCCGGGATGCCTGCTTGTAACCAATGAGTCTTGCCTCTTGGTTGATACCTTCACGGAAGAGATGGCGCTGATGGCCGCTAGTGGAGTCTGTAGCCAGACAGTCTACATGGGTCAAACAACATCACCTCCCGCTTTCCTGACAGGGGCTCTGGAGGTGTTCCGCTGATTGGTTAATTGACTCATGGGACCAGAACTCCCTGGGTAGGGCTGACTTCGGGCATCTCTCCAGGGGCCAGTGCTGTCAGGACTCAGGCGAACTTCTCTCTCCCCTCACCTTTAAGCAGACCTCTCTGCCACGGGGCTGCTCACACCTGCCCCCTGCTGCTGGTAATGTCACCCTCCCAGCTCCCATTCGAGTAGACAGGCAGGGAGGTGTTCTTTGCCCAGAAGTCCTGGAAGGGTCCAGGAATTGAGTCTCTCTGGCAGTGACTGGGTGAGCCTGAACCAAGGAAACGGTGCTCTATTTGGCCAGCTGTGAGTCACGGCCAGACTCTGAGCCAGGGTATACCAGCCCCAACCAAGCCATAGGGTTTGGGAGTTGGGAAGTGGGCTTCTCTGCAGGGGAGATGGGGGTACCATGAGCAGGAGCAAGGGGTCCAGTACACCTTCTTGTGGAAGGACAACATTCGTTTTTCAGTCGTGCCACAGGGAAACAGCTGGGAGAGCCAGGCCTGCCTGTATGAGGCAGCCCTCCAGATCTCATCCTGCAGACCTTGTGAGGTCGTTTACTGATGCCTTACCCCCCTCTATCTCCCCAAGAAAAAAAAAGATAGAATGGACTTTTCCGGGTTGAGCTAAAATCTCTGCCTTCAAGGAGATTGTAGTTCAAAGAGGCAAAATGCTTAGCCACCGAAATCCAGCAAGTTGTCAACAGACTGACTTTGGAACCTTTTCTAGACGATGTAAGGCCACCGTGATATGAGAGGAAAGGAAGCCCTTTGCTAGGTCATGGTTCACAGGTACGAGAGGTCCGCTCTCCCTCCCCTCCAGCTGCAGGCAGGGAGCAGAACAGAGAGGATATCGGGTCCTTCCAAGGTAGTTGGTGGGGGGTCTGTGGAGTCCTTTTTTTTTGAGACAGAGTCTCGCTCTGTCACCCAGGCTGGAGTGCGGTGGCACGATCTTGGTTCACTGCAAGCTCCGCCTCCCGGGATCACACCATTCTCCTGCCTCAGCCTCCCGAGTAGCTGGGACTACAGGCGCCCACCACCACGCCTAGCTAATTTTTTGTACTTTTTTAGTAGAGACGGGGTTTCACCGTGTTAGCCAGGATGGTCTCGATCTCCTGACGTCGTGATCCGCCCGCCTCAGCCTCCCAAAGTGCTGAGATTATAGGCGTGAGACACTACACCCAGCCTGGAGTCCTTTTAGAGCTCCCCCAGCCCAGCAAGCAGTAGCCCCTCTCACAGGCCTGGCAGCAGGTCACCGTGGGGAGCTGGGGCCAGTGTGACTGTAAAGGGCAGCGTGACCTTCATGCAGGCAGGCAGTCCTGCCAGACACACCCACGTGGCCTCTGTCCACCCTTGGCTGCATGGCCCATGTTCTTACATCCCAGTTGCCAAGGAATTAAGAGTCTGACCTGGCCTCTCCGGGCCACTTCCCTGTGAGCACTCAGCAGAGGAGACGGGGTCCTTCAGGGATGGCAAGACACAAGGTCAGTGTGGACTGGGCACATGGTGCCCTCCAAGGGCTCACACCTCCTCAGCCAACAGATCCATGCCTTGGCTTTGGGGATGTCTCCTGAGCCTTCAAGTCAGTGGAAATGTTCGTGTGTGTGTGTGTGTGTGTGTGTGTGTGTGTGTATGTGCACGCACATACACACACACAGATGTGCGGTTCTTTCTTTCTCAAGGAGCCAGTAAAGCATAGAGATTCAGATTTTGAGTTCAGGAGTCAACCACACCAAAGTTCATATGCTGGCTCTTCTGTTCACTTGCTGTGTGACCTTGAGCAAGTTACTGGACGTCTCTGAGCCTCAGTTTCCTCATCTGTCAAATGACAATTAAATGAGATGATACATTTAAAGTTCAAAGCCACAAAGCGAGTGCACGGTAAGTGTTGGCCGTGATGATGAGGCTACAGATCATAACTGCACTCTCTACCAAAGTCTCCAGGCCTTTTCATTAAGGCGGGAATGGCTTGTTGTGTTTGTTTTATTCATAAGTGCTGTTGATAGGTTCGTGTGGGGAGGAGATGCTGTGCCTTTGAGAGACTGTAGACTTTGAAGTAGGCAGATTCAGGTTTCAATCCCAGCTCTTCTGGCTGGAGGCCTTGGACCCATCCCTTAGCGCCTCTAGATCAGCTTCCTGTTGCTGCTGTAACAAATTATCACAAACTTAGTGGCTTAAAGCAACACACATTACTCCCTTCCAATTCTAGAGGGCAGGAGTCTGACACGGATCCCACTGGGCTAAAATCAAGGGGTCAGGGCTGCGCTCCTGTGTGAGGTTCTAGGGGAGAATCCATTTCCTTGCCCTTTCCAGCTTCTAGGAGCTAGCTGCGTGTCTTGGCTCGTAGCCACTTTGAAGATGGCCCTTCCATCTTCAAAGTCAACCAGTCATATCCTAGTCACATCTCCATGTGACTCTCTGCCTCCCTTGTCTACTGTGGTTACAGCGGGCCTTCTTGGAGACTCGAGGACAATCTATCTGAAATTGGCTGATTAGCGCTTTTAATTCCAGCTGCAACCTGAATTCCTTTTTCCCGTAGGAGGTGACAGATTCATAGGTTCTGGGAATTAAAACATGGGCATCTCGGAGAACGGGCGTCATTCAGTCAGCTACACTCTCGCACCTCGGTATCCTTATCTGTAAAGTGGCAGTGCAAATCCCAGCCTCCGAGGGAGGGACCTTGGGAAGATTCCAGGAGATTATTGAACATGGTGGCAGGGGATGAAAAATGGGGGTTGGGTCTGTCCTGAGCACCTGTTGAGCACAAAGCTCACACAGGAAGGGGAAGATGTCACAATCCCTGCTATAGAGCAACTGGCAGTGCAGCTGGTCATCGGGGAGGGTCTGCCCTTGGAGAACAAAACCAAAACAGGGGACCTTAATTGTGCCCCACCTGGGTGGGCAGGTTCTCCACAGGAGAGAAAACGGAATCATCCCAGATGGCTTCCTGCAGAGTGGATTTGACAGAAGCGAAGGGCATATGAGGGAGAGGGGCTTTCCCTCGTCACAAGGACATGGTTGACATTGCACAGGTATGGCAAGGGAAAAAGACACCCATCTGCAGTCTTGCTGGGGAGATGGACCAGTAGCCTGCAGTGACCCTGGTGGGGATGGGTGCCTTGGTAGGGCGGACCATGGCTGGAGGCAGCTACAAGCACAGACGGGGCCTTTCAACCCGTCTTTGTTGTTAATAAAGTGCTACCCATGTGCTAAACAATTTACATGGACAATCTGATTTACTGCTCAGAGCAACCCTATGACACAGTCACAGTTCCCAGTTTAAAGATGGAAATACTAGGGCTCAGAGAGGTTAAATACTTGCCCGAGGTCACCTAGCCCAGGTAGCCATGGGATTCAAATCTAGGCAGTCTGCTTTCCAGGAAAGGAAATCTGGCTGTGCCTAGGACTGGGGTCTAAGCTGAGGCATTAAGGATGAGATGGAAGCAGCAGAAGGAAAATATCCCAGACAGAGGGAAAGAGCGGAGCTAGAAAATGGGAGACGAGAGAGTTTGTTTCCTTTGGGAAAAAGACCCTGGCCTGCCAGAACCAAGTGTGAGCAGGGAGTGGAGAGAGGTGGACAGGGTCATACCTCACAGAGCCTGGTGGTTGTGGGGTGAAGTCTGGACATGACTGGGAGAGCACTAGGGAGCCACTGAAGGCTTTCTACAGGATGCGTGACCAGTCCTTTCTATAGGCTGCATGACCAGCCCACATTAATGGAAGGTGACAGAAGCCTGATTTTCCACAGAATTCTCCGATGTTGGAGGAAAGTGATGCTCTCTGAGAACCGCTGAAAATCACGTTCGGTGGGGCTGGTGCTTGGGAAGATTCCTGCCTCACCTGGCCCCATGGGCCAAGGGCCTGGCTTTTCTCCCAGCATCCTGGTCTTTGCAGGGTGTGCTGGCCTGGCCATTTCCCATTGCATGTCCCACTTCCCCTGAATACCCTGGCCCTCTGGGCCCAGAGCCACAGCCTGACAGCATGAGACCAGTCAGCCGGAAGGGTCAACTCCAAGGCAGTTGACCTTCGTCCTAGCAGAGATTAAACTGATTCCTAATTAATAGCCTGTAGGATAGCTACCTTGGCACAGCTTGCAAGTAATTTAAGGCTTGTCCTTAGAGGCTGGTCCATAAATTATGTTTAATTAGCTGAAGGTCTCCCTGGGACACATCAGACTGGTGTGTGATTGAGCCTACCAGCTCAGTGACCTCTGAATTTCATGTTGGAGTATGAGGGAGCTGCTGAGATACTCCAGTAAAATGTTTCTTTCCTTTTCCAAAACAAGAGCTGAATTCTTAACTTCTGCTCCAGCTCCGAGAGGTACCACCACCCGGTTTGGGGGTCTCTGCTCAGCTAGTTCCTGGCTTTGCTCTTGACCAATTACTTATACTTCCAGGGTCTCAGTGCCTTATCTCTAAAAAGAAGCCGAGTTCAAGTCTACAGACCCTTATCTGAAGCCCTTAAGGCTAGCTGTGTCTCATAGGTCTGTTGTTTTGGACTTTAGAAATGCAATCCAGCACATAGGCCATATACCTAGTGACACCCACAGCAAGGCCTAGGGCAGCCACCCGTAATCACAGTGATAGTCACCACGGTGGGATAAAGAGACCAGAAGTAGCCTCATGATGGTTCCAATTAGGGTTTGCTCTAAATGCGTGTGTCAAAATTAAATTAGGATTTTAGAGCTTTTTGGATTCTAGAACAGAGGATAAGGGGCCGTAAACCTCACTGTTGAACTCAGAGAAGCTCCTAAATAAATGCCAATTATGATGAGGACTGTCATTATTTTTATTTTACTTGTTGAGACAGAGTCTCACTCTGTCACCCAGGCCGGAGTGCATTGGTGCCATCTCAGCTCACTGCAGCTTCAATCTTCCAGGCTCACGTGATCCTCCCGAGTGGCTGGGACTACAGGCGCGCCCCACCACGCCCGGCTAACTTTTGTATTTTTAGTAGAGACACGCTTTCTCCATATTGCCCAGGTTACCCGTTGTTATTACTCCTCTTTCCCCTACAGCTAATACGCTGCCATGTCTACCGCCCCTGCACATGTAGAGACTGGATGTGTGGGCAACTTTTAGTTTGCCAGGTGTCACCTGTCTGCCAGGGATGTGTGATACATTCCCCCTGGAGTGACTCTGCCGGAGCTGTGTTTGTGTTTCCTGCTGTCCAGGGAGCGTGGAAGGCTTGTGACTTGGCACGAGGTCCCACTGGGTGTTTCTGTTGGGCACCCTCTGTGTGATGGCTGGGGTTGGCTTCCTGGGTGTGACCCAGGGATTCTCACTGGGCCCTGCACTCAGAAGCACCCTATACTTGGTTTGAGGCTTTGCTGTCACCATCTTGAAATTCTTTACAATTTTTGAACAAGGGACCCTGCGAATTAATGTGGCTGGTCCTAACGATAGCCATACCACACAGGTTGTCAATTTCATCCCTGCGAAGATCCCCTCAAAGGGAAGTTACTAATGTTTCACAGAAGAGGCAAAACTATTTCATTCATTCATTCACACGGTCACTGTGCACCTGATTACCAAGCCAGGTCTGGAAATTCCTCGGAGAGCCTCCGTTCTAGAGAGCGTGTGTGTTTCAGAATGGGGAAAATAGACAAAAACCAAGCAAACAAAGAACCACGATCACTTCAGATAATCACTAAGTGCTGCAAAGACAAGAAAGCAGAGGGATGTGAGGGAGAAGGGTGTAAAGATTAACTTCAGCGAAGGAGAAGCTGGAATCAGGGCTGGAGTTCAGCTGTGCCTTGTTGCACTCCAGGGGTACTTGCTAAAGATCTGGGGTTATTTCAGGCCAGGCGTGGTGGCTCATGCCTGTAATCCCAACACTTTGGGAGAGTGAGGTGGGTGGATCACTTGAGGTCAGGAGTTCGAGACCAGACTGGCCAAGATGATGAAACCCCATCTCTACTAAAAATACAAAAATTAGCCAGGGGTGGTGGTGGGTGCCTGTAATCCCAGGTACTTGAGAGGCTGAGGCAGGAGAAACGCTTGAACCTGGGAGGCGGAGGTTGCAGTGAGCTGAGATCGTGCCACTGCACCCCAGCCTGGGTGTCAGAGCAAGACTCCGTCTAGGGCGGGAGGAGATCTGGGGTCATTTGTAGGTTCCGCACCCCCCACAAGGCAGGGTGGTCATTAGTTAATGGGGTCCAAGTAGGGGAGTCAATGGGGGTCTCCTCAAGCCAGGGGGGACTATTCATTCCCAAGACCTGGTCACCCCAGCTTCTCACAATAAACCCAGAGGCCCAGTTTTGGGGGGGCAGTGGGTGAGGAGAAGGGCAGCCTTGGTTTCTCTGAGGGTCTCCAAGTTCTCGCAGTGCCAGGCCCCCTGCGCCTGAGGCTTCTGACCAGCCCTGCGGCTTGGTGAGCATTTTCTTGCACTTTTGACCTTCCCCACACCAGCACAGGGAGGCCAGTTTCAGTTTTCCCCGCTTCCCCAGACGGAGATGGTGAAGCTCAGAGATGCCAAGTGACTCATCCAAAAGTCACACAGCAAATCAACTCCAGAGCAGATTCCTTGAGGCCCCAACCAGGCTGCTTTTCATTCCAAAGGGCAGTGCAGGCGCTCAGCTCTGAGCGCTGGCTGCCAAGTTAGTGCGGTCCAGGGCTGCTCTGGGAGCTCCGCGGGATAAACAGGCCCCCTGCTTCGGAAGGGAGGGGCGGTGCGCGGCCAACGGGACACTTTATACCTCTTTATACCTGGAAACCATCCCCGCAACCCCCCATCCAGTCTTTGCAAGAGAGAAGTAATGAGCTTCCCAGAAAGCCCGGAGCAAAGGCAGGCACCTCCCCAGTCTCTTCCCACGAAAACCCAAAGCTGACCCTGGAGGCCCAGCCCTCGGGTTTAGAGGCTCCTTGGGGGAAGCGGAGACAAGAGACCCTAGTGGAGAGGCTGTCCCCGGAGGGGTGGGAGCTGCCAACCCCAGGGGTGCTCCGGGGGAGCAAGGCCGCTCCAGGGAGGCGGGTGCCCGCCAGGGAGACGGCGAGGGCTGCCGGGACGGTTCACGCGGCGGCCAGCAGACTGGCTGCGTGTTGCAATGTCTGGTGGCGTTTGCAGCGTCCTGTCCGTGTGTGCAGCTGGGGTAACCTCGGGCCGGCGGAGGAGCGCGTGTGGCTCGTAGGCCCTGCGGCCGGAGGCTGCTGGCACCTTGCATCTCATTTACAGCTCCGGGTTCAGCCACAGGTCAGCGGCGCCCGTGACATCACGGCGTCTGTTTACCGACGGGTCTGGGCAAAAGCGGGCGGTCCCGGGGCGGGAGGGAGACCCCAGCAGCGCCCCGGCCTCCAGCCAGGCTCCCCTCCTCACCCCCTCCGCCCAGCCCCTCCCTGTCTGCACCTGAGACCTCAACCCAGCCCCCTTCTGCAGCCACCTACCCTGCTCCCTCCCCATCTGCACCCGGAGTCCCAACCCAGCTCCTCTCCACAGCCCCCAGCCTGTATACCATTGCCCCCCATCTGTACCCTGACCCCACCTCGGCCTTCCTTCGCAGCCCGGCCCAGGACCCCAACCTGTTCCCCCGCTTTCCCCGCAAAGCCCTCCCTATCTGCTCCCGGGACACCAACTGGCCCCCTCCTCACCCGCTCCACCCAGTCACCTCCCAGTCTGTACCCAGGACCCCAGCCTCGCCCCACCCCCTCCCCATCTATCTCCCGCCCCTTCCCATCCCCTTTCCACCCCTTTCCCATCCGCCGCTTGGGATCCCAGCCCGATCCCCACCCCGCAGTGCAGCCCCGCCCAGCCCCTCCTGGGACCCCTGCGGCCCCGCCCCGCGCCCGCCCCTGGGCCCACTTTCAGAAAGACTTCCTGGAGCCTCCTGCCCGACCCGCTGAGGCTTGGCGGCTCCTCCTGCCACCCCCTCACGCCATCATGTGAGCCAGGCTGGCCTCCCGGCCGCGCACAGAGCCGGCTGCAGCTCGTTAGCTGTCAGGGCCAGGGTTGGGACGGCCCGGGCACTTTGTTATTGGAAACTGGGCTCACCCCGCTGCGCTAGGTGGGTCCCCGGCGCTGGCGCAGCCTCTTCCGCGGGAGCTGCCCTTGCCACCTGGAACTGCTTTCTCGCTCCCCGCCTCCCCTCCCCCTCCCCCTGCGTAAAGCAATTGTTCTGGAGGCTGAAGGGACCTGGGATTCTCTTCCCGCACACCTGGGGCTTGCCAGAGCCAACCCTCCTGGAGAGGGAGGCGCTGGGGCTCACGGAACGACAACCCCATTCTTCCATTTTCTCAGGCCAAACGCTCTGGGGTCCTCTGGGAAGCTCACTTTCTCTAGCACCCAGCTCTGCAGCCGTCCAGAATCCCTCTTCTCCCATCACCTAAGCACCCCAGCCCAGCCCCTTCCAGCTTCGTGTCAGAGGCTGTTTCTTCTCTGCTTACAACCTCCCAATCTACCCCATCTCAGAATAGAATTCAAAGTCCTGCTGTGGCCGGTATCTCCCGCTTGCTGTTCCACACTGGTCTCTGTGCTGGGGAAGCTCATTCCCACCCCAGGGCCTTTGCACCAGCTGTTCCCTCCGCCAGGGATGCTCTTCCTCCACAAGTTTGTATCGCTCCCTCCTTCACTTCCCTCGGGTCTCTTCCAAAATGTTACCTTAACCAAGAGGACTTCCCTGCATCCCCCTATCTAAATACCACTCCCACCCCATAATCACTCCCTCCAACCCCCTACAAAGCTATGTGTTCCTCCCATGCACTTCTAGCCACCTCTACTTAATATACAGTCATTCATTCTCGTGAACAAGTGTTCATGCTCGTCCTCCCCGGACTTACACACAAGCAAACTCTGCAAATGGGATAAATGTATTCCCCGCTGGATCCCAGGGCCTCCAAAGTGCCTGGTGTACACAATTCCACAAATACTCCATGAATGAATGAATGAATGAGGCAGAACAGGGCTGTTAAAAGAGCTTCCCTTTGGAGTCCAAGACTTGCTTTGAAACTTCTAGTAGTGCAACCTGCAGGAGTTACTTAGATTGTCCAAATTTGAATCCACCCCACTGGACAGCAATCTGGAGAGGTGTGCTATGAGGGAAGGGTGGTCTGTAGATGCTGGCTCTTCCCTCCCCTCCTTGGCACCCCCACCCCAAGGTCACCCAGCACTTTGCAGCAAGAGGTCCAGTGGGGGAAAAGGGCAAAGGTGGTGAGGCACCAGCCATGAACTCTAGCCTGAGTTTCTCTGCCTCCGTGTTTTGCCAAGTGCAGCCCTGGGCAATCAGATGGAGGTGGAGCCCCGGCCAGTCTTGTGGGCTGTGGATGTTTGTGAAAAGAAACATCAGCCCATGGATTTCTGGCTGGGAGTGAACAGTGTTCTGCCCGCCCCAAGTCAGCTTTTGTGACAGTTTCCCTGGAGGGTTTTCTGAGTGGTCCCAGAACCAAAAAGTTTCGCAAGAATCACACCCAGGGATGAGGTGGAGACTGCTCAGTTGTCACGTACTGGCTCTTGGCAGGGCGTGTTTTTAGCGTTTGAAGGAGTGTCCTCAGGAACATTAGGTGCTCATCGCACGGGGAGACGTGCCTGTCTCAGCAACTGGGAAGGAGGAAATAAAGAAGCGTAGAAATCAAATCAGAGCTGGTGTTTGTGGGGTTTGGGCTTCATTTTACATGAAGACCTCTTGGGTAAAGAGACCCTTGAGCAGAATCTATGAGAAGGTGGCCAGGTGTGGTGCCTCACTCCTGTAATCCCAGCACTTTGGGAGGCTGAGGCAGGAGGATCACTTGAAGCCAGGAGTTCAAGACCAACCTGGGCAACAATGTGAGACCCCCATCTCTATAAATAATAATAATCATAATAATTTTTAAAAAAGAAGAGAGAGTGCCCTACAAGGAGAGGGATACTTGGGAAAAGAGAACAGAGAGAAGCCGGTGCAAAGGCCCTGAGGTAGAGGGGAGCCAGTGCTTCTGTAGGGCCGAGACCTAGGAGGGAGGAGCTGAGATGAGGGATGGGGCAGACCAGGAAGGGCCTGCGATTCCAGTAAACACTAGATTCCAGTCTGTGAGATGGGCAGCTATCAGTAGTCATGAGCAGGGTAACGTGGTCTGACACATTCTAGAAGGATCTCTGCCTGCTCTGTTGAGAACAGACTGAGGCAGGGGCCCTGGGGCAAAAGTAGGAGCCGGGTTGGGACTAGGTGAGGGATCCACCTGTGCTCCAGGTGAGGGGCACTGAGGCAGGGCCCTGAGGAGCAGCCATGGAGGTGACGAGAAGTGGTGAGAAGCCTCTGGATTTCAGAGGTCAGGCTGACAGGGTGCGTGGTGGAGTGGGCATACGGTGAGAGAAAACCCTTAATGCGGGAGAGTGAAGAGGCTTCAGAGGTTAAAAAGAGCTGGGCATCTGAAAGCACGGAATGGTGTAGAGGGGACACAGCTTCTGTCGCTTCCAGCCTCGGGAGCCTGGGGCTGGGCCTTGCTTGGCCTCCTCCATCGAATGAGGATAATGCAGCCGCCCATTTGTGTTAGTTTCCTGTCAATAGCACAGCAAATGACCACCAGCTGCGTGGCCCAAAACACCAGAGCTGCTCTCACAGTTCTGGGTACCAGAGGTCCGAACTCCAGGTATCAGCAGGACCCCACTCCCTCCCGGACTCTAGGGAAGGATCCTTCCTTGTCTCTTTCAGCTCCTGGTGGCTCTTGGCAGTTCCTGGCATCGCGTGGCTTGTGGCCGCCTCACTGCAGTCTCTGCTTCAGTCTTCACACAGCCTTCCTCTCCTCTGTGTGTGTCTCTGTTCTGTCTCTCATGAGGACACTAGTCCTTAGATTCAGAGCCCACCCTAACCCAGGGTGATCTCACTTTGAGATCCCCAACTCAATTACAGCTACTCAGTTACAAAGACCCTTTTTCTGCATAAGGTCACATTCACAGGCACCGAGGGTTAGGACTTGGACTCAGCTTCTCAGGGGACCCTGATCAGCCGACCGTACCGCCCCCAGGCAGCCAAGAGGACTCAGTCTAAGAGCCCAGAGCAGGACCCAGCCTGTAGTAAACACAGATTGTTCACTGTGGTGGCAGTGAGTGCTTGCCACAGTCCCACCCCGCCCACTTGGAGACCAAGGGTGCTCCAGGCATACCCCGTACCCCTCACAGCAACCAGCCCTGGGCACTGTGCTGACCTGTGCTCAGAACAGCTTCTGTCCTCACCTGTCCTCCCACCTGAGCCCCATCAGAGCCCCGGTGTCCTCGCAGAGGGGCAAGGAGCATCTCTGTCACGCCTTTCAATAACCACTTGGTCATCAAGACCGTATGATGACCGCACCTTTCCCTTGTTCCCCGGGAGGTGGACACCTTTCTGTCCAGTCCTCGGCACATGGCATCTGCTCACTGTACCTGTGCACTGAATGGACATGTTGTTTCGTGGATCACTTTGCTCCCGCAGGTGAAGTCAGCGGCAAAGGGCACAGGTTGCTTATGCTGAGGTTCTGGCTCTACCACTTACCACTTGGAATTACATAGCCCCTTCGTGTATCAGTTTTCTCCGGTATGACCCCTTCTGGAGCTGACAGAGGACTAGACGCCCCACGGCACCCATGCTGAGGTGGCGTGGCCAGCTAGTGAGCCCCGCGTGCACGTCAGAGCTGCTGTCATTCCTGTGCCTCCCGAGCGGGCCGGTTCCAGGCTGGACGCCCGCCTGGAGGAAGTCTCTGCCCTGCTCCAGGTTGCGGTCAGGGCCTTGTGGGAGGGCAACACCACGGGCTGATCTAATTTGAGGAGCTTCATCACAATCTTCCCCAACAGCTGAGCCAGCAGTAGCCAAAACATTCTCGGCAGGCCAAAACAGGGGCCCGGAGCCAGGGAGTCTGTTTCGCAGGGCTATGTGGGAGAGACCTATCTAGGCTTCAGCAGCTCAGCAGTGCAGGAACAGGAAGGACACATAAGGACCTAGCCGAAGTCCCTGAAAGGCCCAGTGACTTCTGTCACCTCTGACCTCCTGGGGTCGGCTGTGGGGCACCTGTAACAAACCTAGGGCTACCCCAATAAATGGTAGCTGTTACTATTTTTATCAGCACAGCAACAGAAATAGATCCCCCTTGCTGATGGAAGATCTAGAACCCTGTTGGGGTAACGGTTGCCTGGAAGACCCCTTCTGAAGCTCTGTGTCTGTCTCCTCCCCTAGAAACAGCCTTGAGTGGGGCAAAACCACAGAATCGCGCGATCTCTCTGTCCCCATCCTTTTACCTGACAGCATGCGGACTGGATTGTGTAGAGTCTGGAAAACAGGCCTCCCGGAAAAAAAAGGTGGAAAGGATTAGAAAGTCTGGGAAAGAGATGCTGGAAGCCAGTACCTGATCACTGTGGATCAGTTTGGATCAGTGTGATCAGAGTGGATCTGCACTGGAAGCAGAAGGGCTGGTAGGCTTGTTGTGTGTGCCCAGGTGACAGGCCAGCACTCTCAGTGGGTGACAGCTAGAGGGATCCCACTGGGGTCCATTCGGAGAAAGCAGGCTTCCTTCCAGGGCTGTGCTGGAGAGGGACAGACTGAGGATTCAGTCACATTCCAACTTTTTTTTTTTTTTTTTTTTTTAGGGACAGAGTCTTTGTAGAAATGACTATTCTAGGCCTGGCACAGTGGCTCACGCCTGTAATCCCAGCACTTTGGGAGGCTGAGGCAGGTGGATCATCTGAGGTCAGGAGTTCGAGACCAGCCTGACCAACATGGCGAAACGCCGTCTCTACTAAAAATACAAAATTAGCTGGGTGTGATGGTGGGCACCTGTAATCCCTGCTATTCGGGAGGCTGAGGCAGGAGAATCACTCGAACCTGGGAGGTGAAGGTTTCAGTGAGCTGAGATGGTGCCATTGCCCTCTAGTCTGGGCAATAAGAGTGAAACATCATCTCAAAGAAAAAGAAATGGCTATTCTAGAAACCTAAAGTCTCACCACTCTGGATGACTGGGGCAGGAGTGAGGAGAGGCCTGGGATGGTGTCTGCCTGCTCCCTACCCTACCCTCAGCACCTCCAGAGGCTCCTCACTAGGACCCCCAGGGTTCCTTGGGGCTCTGCTTGAAGACCTTTCCTCCGTGAGAAATCCCTCCACAGCTTGCTCTGCAGGTGAACAGTTTTGACGACTGATCTCTAGCTTCTCAGGCTTGGGGGCATAGACAAAGGAGAGCCTTCTAAGTAAGGTGGAAGGATGGAACCAAGAGATAGCAAGATTCTGTGGTTTTGCCCCAGTCAAGGCTGTGCCTAGGGCAGGCAAGACGGAGAGCCCCAGATGGGGTCTTCCGGGCAACCGTTTCCCCTTCAGGGTATGTGGATCTTCTACTGCAAAGGGGGATCTATTTCTGTTGCTGTGCTAATAATAATAATAACAACAATAATAATAATGACAGCTAGCTTTTTAAAAAAACAGAGACACCGTCTTGCCATGTTGCCCAGGCTGATCTTGAACTCCTGGCCTCAAGCGATTTCCCCACCTCGCCCTCCCAAAGTGCTGGGAATATAGGGGTGAGTCACCATATCCAGCCCACAGCTGGCATTTATTGTGCCCTTTCTTAATCTTCCCAACTACCCTTCAGAGTGGGTGTTTTAGGCTGGGAGCGGTGGCTCACACCTGTGATTCACCATGTTGGTGAATTATGGAGAAACCCCATCTCTACTAAAAATACAAAAATCAGCTGGATGTGGTGGCGCACACCTGTAATCCCAGCTACTTGGGAGGCTGAGGCAGGAGAATCGCTCAAACCCAGGAAGCAGAGGAGGCAGTGAGCTGAGACTGTGCCACTGCACTCCAGCCTAGGCCACAGAGTGAGACTCCATCTGAAAAAAAAAAAAGAAAAGAGTGGGTGTTTTAAACCTTAATTCATAGAGGTTAAGTTCATGTAATTCATAACTATTAAAGAATTGAACCCAGGCAGTCTGGCTCTGGAGCCCATGTTCTAAGCTGTTCTACTCAAGACAGAGTCTCTCCTTTTGGAAATAGGCAGGGTTCTGAAAGGGGGAAATTCCAGTGGTAACCTATGCCACGCTCACACTCATCCTCTGCTATCTAGCACCCCTCTCTAACCCTAATGTCTTACAAGCTGGATGTTGCTTGCCTGCTCATTCTCATCTGACCACAGGGATGGATTTTTATTCACAGACTCCTGCTGGAGGGGCCAGGAGCAGAAAGCTGTGCACGCTCCACACTGACCTTCCCACCCCACCGCCCAGCCTGCTGTGGTTTGGGGTCTCTGGTGGGTATTTTCTTTCCCTCTGAGAAGCCAAGTCAGCACCGATCCAGCTCCACAACATCGGGCCCATGGGACAGGAGCCGGCCTGCCAAAGACCTGCCCAGGGTCTCAGATCTTTCCGGGGCTGCCAATTATAAACAGATGCTCCTCCTGGGACCCACCCAGAGACCACCCGGCTCATGTCACCAGTGGGAGAGTGCGCTGCAGCTGAACTCCAGGAATGAAAGCCAAGTCCAGCATTAGCGCAAGCCCCTCTGGGCTAGGAAGGCAAGGCTGGGTAGAGAAGAGGTACTCGGTATCCTCTGATCTAGGGCCTCCTGGGGCTGGTGTCTTGTGATGATGTTAGCTAAGCTTTTACTCTTGTGCCTGGCCCATGCTGGATGCGGGGGTTACGCGATGAGTAAGATCCCCTGGAGGACCTTGCACGCTCACAGGCGAGGCAAGGCTGTTCACCAGTCAGCATGCTCACATCTATGCACTAGTGGAGGTTGAACAGACACTAGTGTTAGCAGTGAGGAGTGGGTATCCTGAGTCAGGCTGATCTGCTGTTATGAGCTGCATGACCCTGGGTGAGTCACTGTCTGTCTGAGGCTTGCCTATTAAATGGAGAAGGTAAACATACCCACCTCAAGGGGTTGTGAGGATTAAAGAAGAAAACATATCCATGTACTCAGCACCGTGTCTGACCCATGGCAACTGCTCAACAGATTCGGCCATTGTATAGTGGTGGCGCTGTTGTTGTGAGGAGGCTGGAAAGAGCAGCCAGGGAGGCCTCAGGACTGAGGGAGCATTCAAGCAGGGTTTTGCAGGTTGAATAGGAGTCCATAAGTAGCCTTGGCATTAGAAACAGAGAAAAACAGCCTGGGCTGGGCACCAGGTAGGGACACAGGAGAACCCTGAATTTGAGAGATTTAGTCCCTGTCCTCTAAGTGACAGGATATAGACCCCAAATGGCCGTGACAGCACATGCAGGGCCAAAAGCACTGTGTAATGAGCGAGTGGAAACTGGGAGCTGTGGATCCCCTGACAGGCTCCCTCCCTCAGTCACTCAACAATGGGAAGAGAGATGTGAATAGACAGTCACTTCACAATGGATGAGGGCCCCTGAAGGGCACTGCTCGGGGGCTGGGGGACAAGGGGTTGGACCCACAGGATTGAGTGAAGTTACCTGTGTGTTAAGAATCTATTTGGGGAATGATCCATGGGGAAGCTTTTACTCCACCCTCTGTTGTTTTTTGTTTTGTTTTGGTTTTTGGTTTTTGTTTTTTTTGAGACCGGGTCTGTCTCCATCATCGAGGCTGGAGTGCAGTGGTGCAATCTTGGCTCGCTGCAGCCTCCGTCCCCTGGGCTCAAGTGATCCTCCCACCTCAGCCTCCAGAGCCACCACACCCAGCCCCACTTTCTATTTTTAAGATCATAAATAACAATACTTGTTCTTTAGAGATATTTTTTGCTTATACAAATATAAAGAAGCAAACGACAGTCAGCTGTGATCCTGCCCGAGACACCCATCTCTGTGTAGCCTGTTGACTTTCACTGACCTGGTGGCTTACTCCTGTAATCCCAGCACTTTGGGAGGCCGAGGTAGGAGAATCGCTTGAGCCCCAGGAGTTTGAGACCAGCCTGGGAAGCATGGCAAAACCCCATCTCTACAAAAAATATAAAAATTAGCCGGGAGTAGTGGCTTACACCTCTGATCCCAGCTACTTGGGAGGCTGAGGCAGGAGGATCACCAGGAAATGGAGGCTGCAGTGAGTCATGACTGTGCCACTGCACTCCGGCCTGGGCAACAGAGCGAGACTCTGTCTCAAAAAAAAAAAAGAAGTTTAGAGTTGAGATTATCTTATTCAAATAGTACTGCACCCCTTTTGTCCCAACATTAGACTTCTGAGCTTTTTTTTTTTTTTTTTTTTTTGAGATGGAGCCTTCCTGTGTCACCCAGGCTGGAGCGCAGTGGTGCAGTCGCGGCTCACTGCAAGCTCTGCCTTCCGGGTTCACACCATTCTCCTGCCTCAGCCTCCTGAGTAGCTGGAACTACAAGCGCCTGCCCCCACACCTGGCAAATTTTTTATATTTTTAGTAGAGATGGGGTTTCACCGTGGTCTTGATCTGACCTTGTGATCCGCCGGCCTCAGCCTCCCAAAGTGCTTGGATTACAGGCCTGAGCCACTGCGCCCGGCCAACTCCTTAGCATCTTTCCATGTCGTGACACTTATCATTTTAAAGTCTGCAGAAGAGGGTGTATCAGAGGCAGCACTATGATTTTCTCAGCTTTTCCTCCCCATGGGAAATACCAGCAGAGATTGGGTACTGAGCAGTTAGTGGGTGCCAGCTTAATCCCCACAGGACGCCTTGAAGAGAGACGATGTGCTTCTTACAGGACAGTGAGTGGTGGTGCAATCCCCACAGCCTGTGGAGCCGGACATGACCTTGGTTCAAATCCCAGCTCCATTATTCAGTTGCTGTGTGACCTCAGACAAGTTGCTTAGCCTTTCTGAACTACAATTTCCTTAACTTTAAAATGCGTATGATATGGCTACCTTTGTCGATTCCCCGATGCAAATGAGGTTTTCTTGTTTATTCTTTATCCCACTTACTGTCATTTGTGACTGACTGTTTTCTGATTCCTTCTCTGTCTTCCCCCACTGGAATGTGGGTTTCTTGAAGCAGGATCACATCTGCTTCATTCTCTGTTGGATCACCACCCCAGCCCATAGCCGGCTCTCCGTGTGGTCCTGGATGGACGGGGCTGTTGTGGACATTGGAGGAGACAAAGCAGGAGAAGGCCGGCTGGGTGGGGATGAACATGGGGCGCGGGGATGCATATGAGAAGAGTGAAATCCTCAAAGCTCAGACGACCCCAGTGCCTGGGGGTTTAGGGGTGCCTCTGCAAAGGTCTGAGGCTCTGGGTTCGAATCCTGTTTCACAGTGGGTGGCATGGGGTGAGTTAGTTCACTCCTTTGTGCCACGGTTTTCTCCACGGTGACCACGGATAATGACAGTCTTCAGCGCAGAGGGCCGCTGAGGAGTCTGTCCGGCTATAGCCGTCGTGAGAGCTGCTCTGGGCGAGGGCAGGACAGCCCAGCACCCCAGAAGACAGAGGTCTTTCTCCCCTTCCCACCTCCCACTACCAGTCACTAGGAGGGAGAAGGGGACAGAAGCTCGTCATTTGCCCCAGAGGGGAGGGAAGAAGAGGGGAGGCCAGGAGGTGTGGAGCCACCCTTATTCTATAAACCCTACTTAAGAGTGAATTCCAGGCCTCTGGCCTTCCCAGCTGCTGCCTGTCCCGAGTTCACTAAGAGGCAGCCGCATGGGTTCCAAGGACTCAGAAATCAGTCCCTCTGCAGGCTCCCACCCCACACACCCTCAGACGCCCGCCTCCGCCCGCCCAGTCCTCACACTCATGCTGGCCCTGGGTGGGACCCTTGTCCTGTCAGCTGCGCGGGTCACCTCCAGGGAACTCTGCAGGAGCCACCTGGGCGCGCCTGCAGAGCGGTGTCTGCCAGTTACCTGGTCAGTGAAGCAGATTCCCCAGAAGGGTCAGGGTGGGAAGCTGGAGGGGGAAGAGGAGCCAGGAAGGGACAGTGGCCAGGGCAGCTCCACGGGGCAGCACCTACCAGGGAAAGGGGCCCATTCCCTCCACTCAGCTCGCTCAGGCGCCAGCCCAGCACTTCAGAGATGCTACCATTTCCTAAGATGGAAGGTGCCCAGCTCCGCCTCCCTGCGGTTCCCAGCATCCACCAAGGACCTGAGGAAACACAACAGCACATGGCTACACACTCACACATGCACATTACACACACTCATACACAGACACACTCACAGACACACACACGCACTCACACAGACATACACAGACACACACAGACACAGAGACACACAGAGAGGTACACAGACACACACTCGCACACAGACACACACAGACATACACACTCACACAGAGAGACACACAGACACACAGAGACACACACAGAGGTACACAGACACACACACACAGACACACTCACATAGAGACACACACACTCGCACACAGAAACACATACACTCACAGAGAGACACACAGACACAAGGAGACACAGAGACACACAGGCACACACATTCGCACACACATACATTCACACAGAGAGACACACTCGCACACACACACACTCATACAGAGAGACACACAAAGACACACAGAGACATATACACAGACACACACACACATACACTCACAGACACACATACACTCACAGACACACAGAGAGACACCCGCAGACACACACTCACAGAGACACACTCAGACACACAGATGCACACACACACACTCATACAGAGAGACACCCACAGACACACGTAGAGACACACAGACACACTCACAGATACACTCCTAGAGGCCCACACAGACACAGACACACACAGAGACACACTACAGAAACCCACTTACAAAAACACACAGAGCCTGGCGCAGCAATGCTCAGCAGGGCATGCGCACAGCAGCCAGAGCCTCACCTCCGTCTGAGACCGAAGCCTTGCCCTGTGAAAGCTGCTCCTCACCCAAGGCCCAGCCAGGACGGTGCTGATGCTCTGGGGCAGCCAGGTTTCCCTGACTCTTGGCCCAGGTGGACTTGAGTGGAAGGTTCTGGGGCCCTAAATGGCTTAGAGACATTAAACCACCTCCCTTCCCCATCCACCTGTGTGCCTGAACTGTCATTCATTCATTCATTCAACAAACATAATGTGCTATGCCGGGCACTGGGATGTGAACGGGATAGAATTGGGGCCTGGGGGGTGGGGCTGAGGAGGCAGAAAGGCAAACCTATCATGTTGCCAGGGAAAGGTGAGGCCGGTTCCCCAGCCCACCTGGGGTGCCCTCAACAGACTCTTAAAAGGAAACAGCCAAGTCTTAGGGCCCTGCCTGGGGGGCTTCCTGGCCCACGGAAGACAGTGGGACACAGCCTTCTTTCCTTCTCCCTGAGCCCTGCTCCACCTCCTCTCCAGGGTGATCTTCCAGCCCGGCTGACAGCGCTGGGTTGACCACTTGTCTCCACGGACATCTGAACCCTATACCCTCTCACAAGACCCCAGCTTTAAGCTTTCCTCTCTGTCAACTTGCCCAGCAATTCTTAGGGCCCCCAGAGACACCTCTCCCTGCCTCAGCCAGACCCCAGGGGACTGTGCAAGCCCCATGGTCCTGTTACACATATGAGCCAGAGGTAGGATGTGGTTAGGCAGGGACCAGAACAGAAGAATAGAAACCAAGGATTACCTCCCACTCAGGCTGACATACTCAGAAACCAGATGGATGGATGGGTGCAGTGGGGCTGGTGGGCAGGGGGATGGATGAATGGATAGTTGAATGGAGTTGGGTAGGTGAGTAAATGGATGGATGGATGCACAGATGGATGAAGTGGGGTAGGTGAGCGGATGGTTGGATAGATGGAGTAGGGTAGATGAGGGATGGATGGGTGGATGGATGGATGGATGGATGGATGGATGGATGGATGGATGGAGTGGGGTGAGTGAGTGCATGGATGGATGGAGTGGGGTGAGTGAGTGCATGGATGGATGGAGTAGGGTAGGCGAGTGGATGGATGGATGGATGGATGGATGGAGTGAGGTAGGTGAGTGGATAGATTAATGAAATGGGGGAGGTGAATGGATGGGTAGATGGAGTTGGATAGGTGAGTGGGTACAATGGGGTAGGGGATGGATGGATGGATGGATGGAGTGGGGTGGTGGGTGAGTGGATGGGTGGATGGATGGGTGGATGGAGTAGGGTAGATGAGAGATGGATGGAGGGATGGATGGATGGATGGATGGGTGAATGGATGGAATGGGGTGGGTGAGTGCATGGATGGATGGAGTAGAGTAGGTGAGTGGATGAATGCATGGATGGATGGATGGAGTGGGGTGGGTGAGTGGATGGGTGGATGGATGGATGGATGCATGGATGGATTGAGTAGGGTAGATGAGGGATGGATGGATGGATGGAGTAGGGTAGGTGAGTGGATAAATTAATGGAATGGGGTAGATGAGTGGATGGATGGATGGAGTAGGGTAGGTGAGTGGATAGATTAGTGGAATGGGGTAGATGAGTGGATGGGTGGATGGAGTTGGGTAAGTGAGTGGGTACAGTGGGGTGGGTGAGGGATGGATGGATGGATGGATGGATGGATGGATGGATGGAGAAGTAGGTGAGTAAATGGATGGATGGATGGATGGATGGATGGATGGATGGAGAAGTAGGTGAGTAAATGGATGGATGGATGGAGTGGGGTGGGTGAGTGGATGGATGGATGCATGGATGGATGGAGTAGGATAGATGAGAGATGGATGGATGGATGGATGGATGGATGGATGGATGGATGGAGTAGGGTAGATGAGGGAGGGAGGGAGGGAGGGAGGGATGGATGGATGGATGGATGGATGGATGGATGGATGGAGTAGGGTAGATGAGGGAGGGAGGGAGGGAGGGATGAATGGATGGATGGATGGATGGAGTAGGGTAGATGAGGGAGGGAGGGAGGGAGGGAGGGATGGATGGATGGATGGATGGATGGATGGAGTAGGGTAGATGAGGGAGGGAGGGAGGGAGGGATGGATGGATGGATGGATGGAGTAGGGTAGATGAGGGAGGGAGGGATGGATGGATGGATGGATGGATGGATGGATGGATGGATGGACGGATGGATGGATGGAGTAGGGTAGATGAGGGAGGGATGGATGGATGGATGGATGGATGGATGGATGGATGGATGGACGGATGGAGTGGGGTAGGTAGATGGTGGGTGGATGGATGGACCGGTGAATGGGAGAGTGGACAGATGGACCGATAGATGGATGGGTGGCTGTATAGACAGGATGATAAGGGAGGAAGAAAGGAAACCTGGATGACAGTGGCTACAAGGCGAGGGGGGTGGTCCAGTGGAGTGGAGGAGGCCTACACCAAATTGCCTTCCTGGAGCAAATGCTTGTCTTTTTTCTTTCCCATGAACTGAACCTCCCAGCTTCTCCTGGAGGAACACATTCTGTTTTTAGCTCAACAGACAAGAAAATGTCCCTTGGAGCCTGTTTAATTGTAGTCCATCTGCCTCTGAAGGACTTATATGGTCATGGAGAGGAACTGATGGTACCCACTTGTTAAACCCTTCCTATATTTCAAGACCTTAATTAAAATAAAGTGGCTAGACTAAGTGGGGTTTTCAAACTGGGTTTTAGAGAACACTTATTTTTTTGTAAAATATTTTGAAAGTTTTTAAAACTCTAATTTAAAAAATCGATTCCATTGGAGACCACTGGAATTTCTGAGAGGCACCAGCTAGGCCTGTTTGGTGCCCTCTCTGCTTAAGTGACAATTCTGAGATTTCAAGGTGAGCAGCGGAGAAATGGTTACCATTGGCAACTCCTTATCAATGCGACTTTTCTCTATACCATGTAACAAAGCAAAATAGAGAAGTCAGCTGGATCTGGGTCTGATGGGATTGGAGCTTCCATCTATAACCCCCCAGTTTGAAACATTTGCCTTCCCAAAGCAGTCATTTTGTTCTCATTAGCAGCCTTTAGAGTAAGGAAATATTATGGAGTCAGGTGTATCATTTATTCCTTTTCTTAATTTCACACATTGGGGTTTCCATGTTGGATTTTTTTTTTTAAGGGGGAATTTCATTGATAGTCTTAAATAAAACAGAAAAAAAAAGAAAAAAAGAAAAGAAAAGAAAAGAAACCCACCGGACAAATTCCCAAGAACCCTTTCGGCTCTTCCTGTCTCTGCTTCTGTCCTCTGGGTGGTGTTCAGCTCCCTGCCTTCCTCCCTCTGTGCTGGTGAAACTGGTTCTTAGTTAGGGCTCTTGGTCCCCCTGTCATCCGACTCCAGGCCCCTTTTACCAACAGAGGCCTCACTGGCCCCAGTGACACGTCGTGGGGAGGTGTGTCGTCCTCCGTTAGGTCAATGTTAAGAATTAGCCAGGCTTCTCTTCTGAGCCTTTTATGGGCTGGCCATTCATAAATTTGCCCAAACCCTCAGTGGTCCTGCCAAGGTCACCTTCTGGCGTAATGAGTCCATGTTTATTACCTGCCGGGTGAGGCCATGCTTCCTTCTCAGTGGCAGCCTTGTCACTGCCCTTCCAGAACTTCCTTAGGGGAGTGACTGCAGCTAGATGGGAGGCTCGGCTTAGCTCCTGTGAACCTTGAGGCTGGAATGGTCCTGTCTGTACTACCAGCTGGTGTTAATAATCCTGGCTCTAGACCTAATTGGTGAAGCCAGCTGATTCCTAATGGAGAGCATTCTGGAACATGGTGCACAAAGAGCTCTGCTATTGCCTCTACATTTGCAGGAAATGAACTGGGCTGGTAGGAGGCGGCCTGCTGAAAGTAATATACAAGAAAAACTTCCTAAATACACATCAATAGACTAATCAGAAACGGGCTCAGAAACTACTGGTTCACTTAAGAGTTGATCATATGCCTTTAAAAAGTTATATTGTTGGCTGGGGGCAGTGGCTCGCACATGTAATTTCTAGCACTTGAGAGGCCGAGGTGGGAGGATTGCTTGAACCCAGAAGTTCAAGGCCAGCCTGGGCAACATAAGAATACCCCTACTCTACAAAATTTTTTTAAAAAAATTAGCCAGGTATGGTAGCATGCACCTGTGGTCCCAGCCACTCCGGAGGCTGAGGGGGGAGGATCCCTTGAGCCCAGAAGTTTGAGGTTGCTGTGAGATATGATCGCACTACTGTGCTGTAGCCTGAGAACAAGATCCTGCCTCAGAAAAAGCCAAAAGTTATATTATTAATCTATGTTGTAGTCTTTATCTTTGGGTGGAACCAGGGAGGCCAGTCGTTTCAAGACAAATCACTTTAAATACTGAATTTCTGGCGGCAATTGTTGCATCCCTGTGGCTGGCTTAATGACCATTTGTTCTGCGTTATTATTCTCTTCTTCCAGATTGTTATCTGGGGCCGGACTGAGAAATGCCTGAAGGAGACGACAGAGGAGATCCGGCAGATGGGCACTGAGTGCCATTACTTCATCTGCGATGTGGGCAACCGGGAGGAGGTGTACCAGACGGCCAAGGCTGTCCGAGAGAAGGTCTGTAGCCTGGGAGGGTCTGTTCCTAACACAGCTGACCACAGGCTAATTCCGGGCAAAGAGAACATTCTCATGTGGCCTGAAAGAGAGCTCTGCTTATGGCAGAATGGCTTTGTCCAGGGCACCTTTGGGCGCTCTCCCATGAAGCTGGCCCTAGTTACGTAGACAGGGATTAGGGTTGATTGCGTAACAGGTGTAATCATCTGTTGTTCCCTTGGAAATGTAGACCGTGTGGGTTTCTCTCCAGGACTGTGGCAGGGCAAATGTCCCATTGGCCTCTGGGAAAATCCTCCTGACTCCAGTCATCTGTTTGGACTAAATATATCAGTGAACTCCAAGAGAGGGAAACCCACCCTGAGTGTTTGGCACATGGTAATGTTAACTGTTTTTATGTCACAGTAACCTCATTTATTATAAATATGCTATGTGCCAGGTACAGTGTGTGCCATTAATTATTTCTGCTCCTCAGAACAGTCCTGGTGTGGCATTAGCCCCATCTCACAAATCAAGACTGGTGCTCAGAGAGGCAGTTCCCTTCCCCAGGCCCTGTGGCTGGTGGTGGTGGGGCCGGGTGGCTGCTGGGCCTCTGTGGATGCAGGATAACTGGAACTGGGCTGGCAGGAAGTAGCCTGCAGGAAGGAATATCTAAGAAAAACTGGTAAATAACACATCAATTGATTCATCATAAATGGACTCAGAAATTACTCGTTCACTTAGGAGTAGGCCATATCCCTTTAAAAAAGTATACTGGGCCGGGTGCGGTGGCTCACACCTGTAATCCCAGCATTTTGGGAAACTGAGGCAGACGGATCACTTGAGGTCAGAAGATCAAGACTAGCCTGGCCAACATGGTGAAATCCCGTCTCTACTAAAAATATAAAAATTAACCAGGCATGGTGGCAGGAGCCTGTAATCTCAGCTATTTGGGAGGCAGAGGCAGGAGAATCGCTTGAACCCAGGAGGCAGAGTTGGCAGTGAGCTGAGATGGCGCCACTGCACTCCAGCCTGGACAACAGAGTGAGACTCCATCTCAAAAACAAATAAACAAACAAAAAACGTATATTGTTGGCCCTGGGCTGGCTGCCCTCATGGCCCTGTGGCCCCCTCTTGCCTGCAGGTGGGTGACATCACCATCCTGGTGAACAATGCCGCCGTGGTCCACGGGAAGAGCCTAATGGACAGTGACGACGATGCCCTCCTCAAGTCCCAACACATCAACACCCTGGGCCAGTTCTGGGTAAGGGCTGTCCCAGGCCAGAGCCAGCCCCCGGTGTGCAGGGAGCCCAGGCAAGATGGAGGGGAGGGGATGATTGCCAGGGCTTGGGCTCAGGCCAGCAGGGATGTCCACGAACGAGGTGGCCAGACAAGACGAATGACCAGCTCCAGGACGCATCAGACTTTGTGAAATGCGCTCATTGTCCCGGGGCCGGGAGCCCTCAGCCCTCTCCCTCGCAGGAAAGCTCGGGTACTAGAGCATCGTGTGTGTCCAGGGTGGGCTGTTCTCCCCGAAAGAAAGGTGGAGGGGTTGTCAGAGCTGCGGCTGCTCCACGCTGACACTCCATCCGCCCTCAGACCACCAAGGCCTTCCTGCCGCGTATGCTGGAGCTGCAGAACGGCCACATCGTGTGCCTCAACTCCGTGCTGGCACTGTCTGCCATCCCCGGTGCCATCGACTACTGCACATCCAAAGCGTCAGCCTTCGCCTTCATGGAGAGCCTGACCCTGGGGCTGCTCGACTGTCCGGGAGTCAGCGCCACCACAGTGCTGCCCTTCCACACCAGCACCGAGATGTTCCAGGGCATGAGAGTCAGGTCAGTGAGCAGGGGACCCACCTCAGAACCAGCCTTCTCACCCACCTCCCCAAGCCATGTTCAGTCAGCCGACTGCAGAAAGAGCTCTGATATAAAAATCAGGCTAGGGCCGGGCGCGGTGGCTCACGCCTATAATCCCAGCACTTTGGGAGGCTGAGGCGGGCGGATCATGATGTCAGACGATCGAGACCATCCTGGCTAACAAGGTGAAACCCCGTCTCTACTAAAAATGCAAAAAATTAGCCGGGCGTGGTGGCGGGCGCCTGTAGTCCCAGCTACTTGGGAGGCTGAGGCAGGAGAATGGCGTGAACCCAGAAGGTGGAGCTTGCAGTGAGCCAAGATCGCGCCACTGCACTCCGGACTGGGTGACTGAGTGAGACTCCATCTCAAAAAAAAAAGAAATCAGGCTAGGCATGGTGGCTCATACCTATAATCCTATTACTTTGGGAGGCCAAGGCAGGCGGATCGCTTAAGCCCAGCAGTTTGAGACCAGCCCGGGAAACATGGAGAAACCCTGTGTCTACAAAAAAGAAAAAATTAGCTGAGCATGGTGGTGCACACCCAGCTATTCGGGAGGCTGAGGTGGGAGGATCGATTGCTTGAGCCCAGGAAGTTGAGGCTGCAAGTGAGCTGTGATTGTGCGACTGCACTCCAGCCTGGGAGACAGAGTGAGACCCTGTCTCAAAACAAAAAGTCACCAAGGAGCCTCTCCCCTCTGCTTGACGCTGTCTTACCTGGTTCTCGGTCTGCAAGGCAGTGATGCCACAATGCGGAGGGTCCTGCTGCTTGGTTCAGGGAGCTTGTACGAAACTACCAGAGCTATAGGCATGCAGCGGGATGTGCCCAAAGGTCAAAAGAGGGAGACGCACCTCCACAGCCATCGTGCGGGGTGAAGGGAGCTGGAGACGTAGGGTGCATTCTGCCTGGTTCCACCTGTGTGAAGTTCCAAAACAGGCAAAACTGGGTTAGGGTGATGGAAGTCAGACCCGTGGCTTCCCCTGGAGGGCTGGGGGTATAACCTGGGAGGGAGGCCGAGGGAACTGTCAAGACTTTCAGAAATATTATCTCTTCTTGATCTCAGCAGTCATTAAATACGTGAAAGTTAATCAAACTGTCTGCTTAAGATTTATACCTTTTGTTGTATGCAAATTATAGCTCAATTTATTTGTTTATTTTTTTTATTTTTTTTATTTTTTTGAGACGGAGTCTCGGTCTGTCGCCCAAGCTGGAGTGCAGTGGCGCGATCTCGGCTCACTGCAACCTGCACCTCCTGGGTTCAAGTGATTCTCCTGCCTCAGCCTCCCGAGTAGCTAGGATTACAGGCATGCGCTCGCACCCAGCTAATTGTTGTATTTTTAATAGAGACAGGTTTCACTGTGTTGGCCAGGCTGGTCTCAAACTCCCGACCTCAGGTGATCCATCCGCCTCGGCCTCCCAAAGTGCTGGGATGACAGGCGTGAGCCACCATGCCTGGTCATAGCTCAATTTAAAATAAGCAATAGGGAGGTCCCACCACTCCCCCTCCAGACCAGTTAAGTCAAGGGGAGTGGGAGCCACTGGTCTAGAGCTCATGCCACCTGGGGTGGTGACTCCCTCATAGCTGTGATGCACTCTGTGACATTGGGTCCCATTAGTTACTGCTCTGGCTGATCTGTAAGATGGGGTGACGTGAATGTCTCCGTCATAAGTTCTGTGGTGAGGACAAAATGGAATCTGGCAGGGAACACCGTATGTGGTACATTTTAAGTACCCAATAAATGGCGCTTTAATGATGTGCAGTCATGTAGGGGCATGAGGTCATCGATGAATGAAAACTGGGAATTACTCAAATACTATTCTCCCTGGTTTTTTGCAATCTGGCTTACAGTGCTTCACCTTCTGAATTATACACTTCAGCTGCTTCCAAAAATGAGGATGACATTGAAGGGTCATGAGGAGAATTCAATGAGACCATTTAGTGTAGTGCATGCCACATGGGAGTCACTCATTCCGCCTTAGTTACTATTAATAGGGCCAGTGCAGTGTTGGTTGTTGAGAATCCAAAGTACCGGGCTTGGTGGCTCATGACTGTAATCCCAGTACTTTGGGAGGCTGAGGCAGGAGGATTGCTTGAGCCCAGGGAATTAGAAATAATACATGTAACACATCTAGTGCAAAGCCCAGATACTAGATGCTCAATAAGGAGCTGCTGCTTTTATTATTTTTACTAACAATAAACATCTTCATAAATGCATGTTATTAATTTTCCTAGCAGACTACCTGGTTTGCGTGCAAATTGTCATCAATTCTGAATTTCGAGGAGTCTAGACTAATGGCTACTCATGTTTTCTGTTGGCTTTTTCCCCCCCATGGGTTTTGGTTTGGTTTCTTTTCATCTGAGTATACAGAAGGTGCTCAATAAATGTGTAGTGCATCAGTGGCAGTCTGCAGTGTCTTCTTTTTTTGCTTTTTTTTTTTTGGAGATGGAGTCTTGCTCTGTTGCCCAAGCTGGAGTGCAGTGGCGTGATCTCGGCTCACTGCAAGCTCCGCCTCCCGGGTTCACACCATTCTCCTGCCTCAGCCTCCCAAGTAGCTGGGACTACAGGCGCCCGCCACCATGCCCAGCTAATTTTTTGTATTTTTAGTAGAGACAATGTTTCACCGTGTTAGCCAGCATGGTCTCGATCTCCTGACCTCATGATTCGTCCGCCTTGGCCTCCCAAAGTGCTGGGATTACAGGCGTGAGCCACCGCACCCAGCCGGCAGTCTGCAGTTCTAACTGGGTGTCCTGAGCACAGGAGCAAGCAGGACATTGCAGACATCAAGTTTGTGTGTCTATTTCACCTTCTAGCATAGTTTCCTTTCTCTCCTTTAAGAAGGAAATTCAAGGTTTTCCTGCCACATTTTTTCAGAGTGTGAACCCAAACTGCTTGGGGTCAAATCCCAGCTCTATGTGACCTTGTCCAAGTTACTTGACTTTTCTCTGCTTCAGTTTCCTCACCTCTAAAAAGGGATTCATAATAATGGTATCCCCAGCTGGGCACGGTGGTGAGCCAGTAATCCCAGCACTTTGGGAGACCAAGGCAGGCAGGTCACCTGAGGTCAGGAGTTCAAGACCAGCCTGGCCAACATGGTGAAACCCTGTCTCTACTAAAAATACAAAAATTAGCCAGGCATGGTGGTGGATGCCTGTAATCCCAGCTACTCAGGAGGCTGAGGCAGGAGAATCACTTGAACCTGGGAGGTGGAGGTTGCAGTGAGCCGAGATTGTGCCATTGCACTCTAGCCTAGGTGACAGAGCAAGACTCCGTCTCAAAAATGAATAACAATAATAATAATAATAGTATTCCCTTTTCATGGGTTAGGTGAGCTCCCATGTGTGAATCATCTGGCCATGCGTGGGAAGTAGTGAGCACTAGGTGAATCTTAGTGATCTATGGTTATGCAGGGAAGCCCCAAGGGCTCGGCCAGAAGAGTAGTACAAGGAAGATGGGCACCTACCAACTCCCATTTCCTAAAAGAATAACAAATGGATGAAGCATCGGTTTCCTCCTACAACCATGCTTAGCAGCTTCCCAGGGTTAAATGGGTTAAATGCGAAGACATGTTTAGGACAAAATGGATGATTTTCCCAGTAAGACTGGCCATGTCAGTGGATGTTGTTGTTTATAAATTGCTATTTATTGAGCCTCTTTTTTTCTTTTCTTTTCTTTTTTCTTTTTTTGAGATGAAGTCTTGCTGTGTCTCCCAGACTGGAGTGCAGTGGTGTGATCTTGGCTCACTGCAACCTACACCTCCCAGGTTCGAGCAATTCTTGTGTCTCAACCTCTCGAGTAGCTGGAATTACAGGCGCCTGCCTCCATGCCCGGCTAATTTTTGTATTTTTAGTAGAGACAGTGTTTCGCCATGTTGCCCAGGCTGGTCTCGAACTCCTGGCCTCAAGTGATCCACCTGCCTCGTCCTCCCAAAGTGCTGGGATTCCAGGCGTGAGCCACCGCACCTGGCCAATTGAGCCTCTTTGATGTTCCAGCCATAGAACCAACCGGAGCCACCAAACACTTAACTACTGCTGCATTTGGCCCTCACAGCAACCCTGCAAGAGAGCTTGTATTCCCATTTTACAGATGAGGGAACTGAGGCTCAGAGAAGCAGAGTTACCTGCTCAAGTCCACACAGCTTGGAACTGGCTAGCTGAGCATGCTTCTTCCACGAATTTGCACTGCTTCCATGGGAGTTAAGAGCTGTGCCAGTTCCCCGTGTCCCCATTCCACCCACCGTGGAGAGGAAGGAGAAAATCCTGTGCACAGACGTGCTTGAGGCCTCCTCTGTCGGCTTCCCTGGCAGAGGTCTTACCAAGAAGGATTCCCCTCAAGCCCAGGGACTTTGTTCTGTCCATCCTGCCTTCCCTTTCCCAAGAGACAGGACAGGCCACGGGTGGAAGCCAGAGAATCCAGACTGCCCACGACACCTGTAGCACTCCAGTATCAGGGAGGTGCCTCAACACGTTCATCTCTGCAGAACCGCAGAGACTGGCCCCTCTTGACCACAGGACTGTGGGCCTCAGAATCACCATCATGGCCAAGCGTGGTAGCTGGGTTCACACCAGTAATCCCAGTGCTCTGGGAGGCTGAGGCAGGGGAATTACTTCAGCCCAGGAGTTGCCAGCCTGGGCAACATGGCAAAACCCCATCTCTACAAAAAAACATGAAAATTATCTGGGCATAGTGTGTGTACCTGTAGTCCCAGCTACTCGGGTGGCTGAGACAGGAGGATCACTTGAGCCCAGGGAGGTCGAGGCTGCAGTGAGCTGTGATCATGTCACTGCACTCCAGCCTGGGCAACAAAGTGAGACCCTGGACTCAAAAATAAAAAATAAGAAAAGAATCACCATCATGTTGACAAAGGAATTACAGGGCAGGGGGTAAGATCCATGTGCTCTCTGAGGCCAAGCCCCTGCTGGGAGTCCAAGGGCTGCCTGTTGCTCAGGAATGACATCAAACCCAGGTGATTCATCACCCTTAATCTTCCTGGTGCCAGAGCGGATCACAAGCTTTCTGTGGGATTGGGGTCAGAGCCAGCAACATGAGCCCTGCACCTAAAGATCCAGCAGGGGCAGGAAGAGCAGTGAGCAAAGGTGATAGAGCATTGGACTGGTTTGAATCCTTAACGCCCTACTGACTCAATAGAGCCTCAGTTTCCTTATCTGTAAATCGGGAGAATAATTTGTGCTTGAGTCTGGCAGTTAGGCAACATCATCATTGTTTGGGTCTAGGGTCAGATGCTTCTGAATAGTCATGAGAGGCCCCTGACGTTTGCTATGCGATCATTCATTCATTCATTTTGAGATCCCATGGAAAGCACCGTGCAAATGTTTGAATCAATGAATCAATGAATGAGTTAGTGAAGCAGCAAGCTGAGCCGAAGCTGTCGCTAGCCGAGCCCCTGCCTCCAGACAGAATGAGCAGGACACATTTGGGAAGCAGCAAGTTGTCCGCGTGTTCAGTCCTTCAAGTATTTACTGAGCTCCTGCTACATATCAGACGCTCCGCTGGGTGCGGGGGTTGCAGGGGAATAGGACCAACCAGGCCTCCACCCTCATGGAACTCAACAGTCTGATGGGGGAGACAGGCCACCGACAAGGAAACACCCCAACAAGCAAGGCCTTCCTAGGTGGGGTGAACGCAGTCAAGGAAATTAGCAGGGGACGAGATCAGAGGTTGCTTTGGGTGGACTGGCCTGAGATGTCTCCTAAAGGAGGAGCTGGGAAGAGAGAGCCAGGCCTCCCAGAGAGAGCTGGCAAAAAGCCCTGATCCGAGAGTGTGATGTGACAAGAACAGAGATGGGCCTGTCCTGAAGGAGCAGAGTGTAGGGAAAAGGACTCAGAAGGACAGCCAGGGCCCGGATGGTGCAGGGCTGTGGCGAGGCCAAGCCCTAGGGCACTGGGAGCCCTTGGAGGGCTTGGGAGAATGAGTCCCCGGTGGGTGGGCTAGAAGTCCTTGACTCAAGAAGAGACCCCTGTGCACCTGGAGGAGTGAGGAAATGTGGCACCTGGATGAGTGTGGGGTAGAGGGAGTACTCCAAGCAGGCCTCGAGTCTCTCAGACAGGAAAGGCCAAAGGGTGATCCAGATATGTCAGCCTCATAGAGGCTTCCAGCTAAGCACATGCCTCTCCAGGAGAAACCCACTGTGTCTCTTCCTGTGTTCAGGTTTCCCAACCTCTTTCCCCCACTGAAGCCGGAGACAGTAGCCCGGAGGACAGTGGAAGCTGTGCAGCTCAACCAGGCCCTCCTCCTCCTCCCATGGACGATGCATGCCCTCGTTATCTTGAAAAGGTATGGGGCTGGGAGAGAATGCTCTGGGTTAGTACACATGTGATCGATTAGTCATGTCTGCTGCGGGCATGAGCATGAGTGGTGGCACATTTGCCGTTGATGTGCTATACTTACCATGGGGCAGCAGTTCTCAAACTTGTTACTCACAGGGCCCCTGAGAGTTTTAAAAAGTATGGAGGTACCCAGAGCTTTTGTTAATGTGAGTTGTAACTATTGCTATTTACTATATTAGAAATTAAAAGCCAGGGCTGGGCGCGGTGGCTCATGTCTGTAATCCCAGCCCTTTGGAAGGCCGAGGCAGGTGGATTATGAGGTCAGGAGATCGAGACCATCTTGACTAAAATGGTGAAACCCCATCTCTACTAAAAATACAAAAAGAAATTAACTGGGCATGGTGGCGGGCACCTGTAGTCCCAGCTACTCAGAAGTCTCAGGCAGGAGAATGGTGTGAACCCAGGAGGCGGAGCTTGCAGTGAGCCGAGATCGCTCCACTGCACTCCAGCCTGGGCGACAGAGCTAGACTCCATTTCAAAAAAAAAAAAGAAAGATAGTAAAAGCCAGAAAAATGTTATAAGATGTATACATTTGTTGGCCGGGCGCGGTGGCTCAAGCCTGTAATCCCAGCACTTTGGGAGGCCGAGACGGGCGGATCACGAGGTCAGGAGATCGAGACCATCCTGGCTAACCCGGTGAAACCCCGTCTCTACTAAAAAAATACAAAAAACTAGCCGGGCGAGGTAGCGGGCGCCTGTAGTCCCAGCTACTCGGGAGGCTGAGGCAGGAGAATGGCGTGAACCCGGGAGGCGGAGCTTGCAGTGAGCAGAGATCCGGCCACTGCACTCCAGCCTGGGTGACAGAGCGAGACTCTGTCTCAAAAAAAAAAAAAAAAAAAGATGTATACATTTGTTTATAATGTTTATTCATTTATAAATAGCCATAACGAACCCATTACATTAATATAAATATATTTTTATGACAACTAGTTATGTATTCTAAAACAAAAGAAATGTAGTCAAGAGTGGCATTGTTTTACATCTTCGCAAATCTCTTTGTTTGGCTTAATTGAAGACAATTGGATTCTAATATGTCACATAGCCTCTGGAAAATTCTACTATTCACTAAGAGAATGAAAGTGAAAAGACAAATAACATCTTAGTATTATTACAGAAAGAATTTGGCCAGGCATGGTGGCTCACGCCTGTAATCCCAGCACTTTGGGAGGCCGAGGCAGGCAGATCACCTGAGGTTGGGAGTTCGAGACCAGCCTGACCAACATGAAGAAACCCTGTCTGTACTAAAAATGCAAAAAAATTAGCTGGGCGTGGTGGTGTGTGCCTGTAAACCCATCTACTTGGGAGGCTGAGGCAGGAAAATCACTTGAACCCAGGAGGCGGAGGTTGCAGTGAGCCGAGATCGTGCCACTGTACTCCAGCCTGGGCAACAAGAATGAAACTCCGTCTCAAGAAAAAAAAAAAAGCAATTTGACCTCACAGACCCCTGAAGAGATCTCGGGTACCCCCAAGGGTTCCTGGACCTCACTTTGAGAATCACTGTTCTAGAGCCTATTGGACATAGCCCCTGCCCTCAGGAAGTTTACTGCTAGAGGGAACATGGGGATCTTGATGCCAAGGGCTCAGAATTCACAGAAGCGTCTTAGTACCCGTCAGGTGGGATGTAGTGGGGCAGACCACTTTGGGGAGGTAGGCTTTATAAAGGAGAGACTCCTCTAGAATTTGCCTGGCAGCCTAGTTCTATTCCCCTAGAACTTTCCAGACTTTGTGCAGCAAACCCTTCCCATCCCAGTCCCACACTCAGTTTTCTTGGGCCTCTTAGTACAGCAGGAGATCCTTGTCCCTGGAGCCACAGGTGACCATGAGCTCTTGGCTCCCCTGGGGCTCTGGGCCCCACATGACTGAACCCCTCTGACCTGGAAGGCGTTTTCAGGAACGGAAGCCCCCAAGTGCCAGGCTGGCCCCTGCTCTCGTGCGACAGGCACTCCCAGGAGAGCCAACTTCTGCCCTGGCTGCCGGGACATGGCGAGTCCCAGCTGAGAGGCTGCTCCAACACACTCAGGGCACAGAAACCTCGAAACCGAGGGGCAAGCCCGATCAGCCCTCTCTTCCCCAAACTCAAAGCCCTTTCAGAGGCACAGGGAAGGGGGCACCCAGGGACATCCAGTCCACACGTTGACCTCCCTCAGTCCATCCTGACCTTGGGTCTGAGATGCTCCTCGGCCGTCTCTAGGAGCCCCTAGTTGATCAGGGGCTCAGGTCCTCACTGAGGCCAGGCTGCCACCCTCCACCTCAGGGGAGCTTCTTAGAAGCCTTCCAGAGCTTTCTAGAGAAAAGTTGGTCTAGAAAACCTCAGCACTCTCCACAGTAAGCCCTCAGCCTTATTTTCCGACCTTCCCCACAACTACTTTTCAACAGGAAGGAGGAGCCACCCACCTCCCCGTTCTCTGAACTGCATCCCTCCTCACCTTCCCCAGAAAAAAGCAAGGCTCAACTCTAATGCCACCACCCCCAGGAAGCCTTCCAGATTGCTCCAGCTAGAAGTGAACTTTTTCATCTTGTACTTAGAGTGGGCCAGGACCCTTCGGTTTGAGTGACCAGACAGCCTGAGGGCCCTCTCTGTGCCAGGCCCATGCAAGGGGGACCAGAGATAAAATACCTGCCATGAAGGCCCCCACAGGCTTGACAAGTAAACGGGCAAGGACTACACCAGGACTTGCTGGGGAAGCGCCAGGGCTCCCGGTTGCACGAGGAGAAGCCTGAGGGTGAGCCCAGGACACTTCCCCGGAGGATGTGACACCCAAATCGAACCTGATTCCTCAGATCCACACGATCATCTCTGTGGAATCGAGGGCAGTTGGGATTGATGAATCTCTGAGCTGCCTGTGGGCACCAGGATGCTAAGAGCTTGGTTTTGAAAGTGTGTGTGTATGAAGGGAGAGAAGGTCAGCACTCCCCTTGACAAGGAACACACACAGGTTAAGCCATTGTCACCTACTTAGTGGCATCCAACCACCATTTGTTTTTAATGGGTACAAAAAATAGGCCAAATAAGAACAAGTCTTTGATAGCACAACAGGGTGACTATAGTTAATAGTAATTTACTTGTACATTTAAAAATAACTAAAAGGGCTAGGCGCAGTGGCTAACGCCTAAAATCCCAGCACTTTGGGAGGCCGAGGTGGGCGAATCACCTGAGGTCAGGAGTTTAAAACCAGCCTGGCCAACATGACAAAACCCCGTCTCTACTAAAAATACAGAAATTAGGCAGGCATGGTGGCGCATGCCTGTAATTCCAGCTGCTCGGGAGGCTGAGGCAGGAAAATCACTGGAACCCAGGAGGCAGAGGTTGCAGTGAGCCCAGATCGTGCCACTGCACTCCAGCCTGGGCGACAGAGTGAGACTGTCTCAAAAATAAATAAATACATAAACATAAAAATAACTAAAAGCATAGTCGCATTATTTGTAACACAACAGATAAATGCTTGAGGTGATGGATACCCCATTTACGTTGATGTAATTACATACATTTGCATGCCTGTGTCAAAGCATTTCATGTACCCCATAAATATTTATACCTACTATGTACCCACAAAAATGAAAAATAAAAAATGAACTCTGTTTCAGAATCTAGGAAAAAGATAAAAAATTTAAATTAAAAAAAATTGCTCTTACCACCCACTCTTTGCCTTTTTAAAACACATATTTTAAAAAGAATTTGTGTGTGTGTGTGTGTGTGTGTGTGAGAGAGAGAGAGTTTTACTCTTGTCGCCCAGGCTGGAGTGCAATGGCACGATCTCGGCTCATTGCAACCTCCACCTCCCATGTCAAGCAATTCTCCTGCCTCAGTCTCCTGAGTAGCTGGGATTACAGGTGCCCGCCACTATGCCCGCCTTTTTGTATTTTTAGTAGAGATGGAGTTTTGCCATGTTGGCCAGGCTGTTCTCGCACTCCTGAGGTGATCCACCCACCTTGGCCTCCCAAAGTACCAGGATTACAGGTGTGACCTACCACGCCCGGCCTGAAAAGGATTTTTGAGACAGGGTCTGGCTCTGCCACCCAGGCTGGAATGCAGCAGTACAATCTCAGCTCACTTCAACCTCCACTTCTTGGGTTCAAGCCCTCCTCCCACCTCAGCCTCCCCAGTAGCTAGGACTATAGGCACATGCCACCATACCCAGCTAATTTTTGTATATTTTTGTAGAGACAGGGTTTTACCATGTTGCCCAGGCTGGTCTTGAATTCCTGGGCTCAAGCGATCTGCCCACCTCGGCCTCCCAAAGTGCTTGGATTACAGGCATGAGCCACTGTGCCCAACCTCCCGCTGCCTTTTTAACAGCTGCGTATCCACTTACTTGAAAGCTCTTCCCCTGGGGAGGGTGGGGGTTTGGGGAGAAACTGGTGTGTGGCTTGGAGGGGTGGGGAGTTCTTTTAGGGACCAGCCCTCTGCTGCCCCATCTCACATGGCCACCAGCGACCGAGCCCCTGGATCCTGCCCCGCCGACCATCGCTGACTATCGCTGTTTTCTTTCCTTCCTCCCACTCCAGCATACTCCCACAGGCTGCACTTGAGGAGATCCACAAATTCTCAGGAACCTACACCTGTATGAACACTTTCAAAGGGCGGACATAAAGACAGGATGAAGACATGCTTGAGGAGTCACGGAGTTCGGGGGCCACAGCACCTGGGCACACACCCGAGCGCCTGTCCATTGACATGCTTCTGCTGGGTGAGCAGGACAGCTCCTGTCCCCAGAGAAGAATCTGGCTGCCCCTGGGCCAGTCCCAGGACCTTTGCACAGGACTGATGGGTGTAACTGACCCCCACGGGGAGGCAGGAAGCCAGCCAGCAGCCACCTTGACACTTTTGTACATTTCCAGTTCCATAGAGTTTATTGTTCAATTGCTTCTCAAGTCTCACCAGCCTCAGCAGTGTGCCTAGACCATTTCCAGGAGGGTCTGTCCCCAGATGCTCTGCCTCCCGTTCCAAAACCCACTCGTCCTCAGCTTGCGCAAACTGGTTGAATGGCAAGAATGAAAAATAAAGAGAGATGGCTTTTGTGAGTTCCTTTGTTCAAATCTTTGGTGGGCAGTTGGGAGGGAGCCAGTCCCAACCACAAAACTCCATCCTTTGAGAGATAATTGGTCTGTTCAAGGTCCCCAGCTGCTAAGGGTGGAGAGAAGGGGGCCGAAATCAGGAAAGAAAGTGTAGTCCAGGCCTACAGGCAGAGACAGGTGCCCGGTTCCTTGCCTGCTCCACCAGGCCCCTCCCAGCAGCCATGGGTTGAGGCCTCTTTGTCTCCCTGGTGTGACCTGTATGAACCAGTCTGCAGAGAGCTGGCCACAGCTAGAGATGCCCTCTGTCCTGCCATGGCACCACCAGCCCCCAGGCCATCAACTCAGGACAGCAAAACCAGTCTTTATGGAGCACCCACTGTCTACCTAGGGTGTGTGTGGTGCAGATAGGGGAATGTTGCTGAGAAGACTACCAGTACAAGAAACCAATAATCTGGTTAGGAAAGGATCATAAGTCACCGGAAATGCAGTGACAACTCCTCACCATCAGGTCAGTGCTGAGGGGTGCTACAGACCGAGTCCCATTTGATCACAGGGGTAGGGGGAGGTCTGGAGTGGCAGAAGAGATTGGCACAGGTTCCATCAATGGGGGCAAAGTCACGGCCAAAATGACCTAGTAGGGACGCCCCCTGCTTCCCCCGGAGCGCACGGTTCCTGCTGCCACAAGCTTAGTAAACCTCACCTTGGACAGTGGGGAAGGGAATGGGCCATGTCGTTTCATATCAAGTAGACTCCATTCATACAGCTCTTGCAGGTGGATGCCAGGGAGGCAGGAGGGGAACAGGCGAGGTCCCCGGGAGGTGAAGGAGGTCACAGCCCTCTGACTCAACCCAGGAGCTTTCCCAAGAGTCACATAAAGTCTTAACCTACATGTAAACCTCAGGCTGAACCCTCCCAACTTAGAGAATATTAGACACAGCTCAGGTGATCATCAATCTGGTCTATGTGCAGAAATGCCAAGTCATAATTATAGCCATGCTTTTTTTCTTTTTTCTTTTTTTCGACATGGGATTTCGCTCTGTCTCACAGGCTGGAGTGTGGAGAGGAGTGGCACAATCATGGCTCACTGCAGCCTCAACCTCCCGGGCTCAAACAATCCTCTACCTCAGCCTCCAGAGTAGCTGGGACTGCAGGTGCACGCCACCACGCCCAACTGTTTTCTTTTTCTTTTTCGTAGAGACAGGGGTCTTGCTCTGTTGTCCAGGCTGGTCTTGAACTCCTAGGCTCAAGCAATCCTCCTCCCTCAGCCTCCCAAACTGCTGGGATTACTGGTGTGAGCTACCACGCCCGGCCTGTAGCCACTCTTGATTGAGTACCTAGAATGGAGGCTGGTCCCCAGGCATAACGTTTTAACTGTTCATTATCCATGCCACTTGGCAGCAGCTGAAGACCAAAAAAACACAACTCCGAGACTGCGCTGGAGACTTCCAACAGCCTTGATGTGGAGCAGCCAGAATGTGACGCCCCAGTTTCAGTGGCTTCCAACAATGAAGGTGTCTGCCTTATTATTGCTACTTGTCCTTCAAGAATAGCTACGGGTGTGCTCCGTGTCATCTTCGCTCTGAAACTCCAGCTGACCAGGGGGCCTCAGGGAGGATGTTCTTGTGGCACAGGGTAGACATACCTGGTGAACTGTGCACTGGCTCTTGAGGTTTCTGCCTGGAAACAACACCGTCACTTGTGCTCACCTTTCATTGGCCAGAGCAGGTCACGTGGTGGAGTCTGCTATTAACATAGCAGGAAATACAATCCTGCGTGGAGGCGCAGTCCCTAGTTCTGAACCAGGCTGCCACACCAGAGAAGATATCATGAGCAAAAATTAAAATATAGGTTGAGGACAGAGGGAAGCAGATGGATGGCTTCCAACTGCAAGCCCAAGGACATAGTGACTTTTGGGAGGGCACAGAAAGTGCTAAAGAGAGCCCTAACGAGGCAACGCTCAGTGTTTACCTCACGCTACACTTGTTTAGGATCTCACCCTGTTACCCCGGCTGGAGTGCAGTGGCACGATCATGGCCACTGCAGCCTCCACCTCCCAGGCTCAAGCAGTTCTCCCATCTCAGCCTCCTGAGTAGCTGAGACTACAGGCACGTGCCACTATGCCTGGCTCACTTACTCACTTTTTGTAAAGATAGGGTCTCGCTATGTTGCCCAGGCTAGTCTGGAATTCCTGGCTCAAGCAATCCTTCTGCCTTGGCTTCCCAAAGGAAAGCTGGGAGTACAGGTGTGAGCCACTGCACCCGGCCCACACTAACCTTTTGAAAAGTGGTATTATGAAGCCTATTCCATAAGTGAGAAGACACTCAGCAGGGGAAACCCTTGCTCAGGTTAGTGGGCTTGTGAGCACTGGAGCCAGATTTTTTTTTTTTTTAGAAAGACAGGGTGTTTCTCTGTTGTCCAGACTAGAGTGCAGTGGCACAATCATAGCTCACTGCAACCTGGAACTCCTGGGCTCAAGGGATCTAGAACCAGCTCTGCCTGACCCCCTAGTCCCCTTGCTGACTACAGTACCAGGCGACAACAAATGACGAGACCCCAAGCTAGGACCTATCTCCTTTTTGGTCCTTGAGAACATGTTACCAAAGTATGGGGGGGTTGCTAAAGAGGTCCTCCTGGAATGTCCACACCCACCTGTCGCCCCACCTGTAGTGTGTCTAGACACAAGTGAGCCCACAGGGCAGATGCCTCTCACTGGCTCTCCCAGGAAACAGATTGGGGATAAGCATGTCTCAGTGGGCAGGGATAAACGAGGAGGATGAAGTAGGGGTCTTGTCTTAGTCCCAATTTTTCTGACCATCCTTGAGCTGCAGACCCTCATGGTGTGGCCCCAGCCCAGCCTTTTGGAGAGGATTTGACTCCTGAAGTTTCCATGAAATTGCATTTAGCCTGCAGGCCAGGAGTGCAGCAAGGATCCCTGAAGTCTGATTGGACTCTGGGAGTTGCAAGCCCCGCCAGCCCTCCCCAGTTGCACTGAGAACCAATTACTGCGTTAGCAGAGTGGGACCCTGGCTTCCCAGAGCCCCAGGGACCTCTGACAGCAGGGCAGGGCCTGGTCCCACCCCACCCCCTCCCTCTCAGCCAGGAGCTTTCAGTCTTTTTCTGGATCTTTTCCCAGAGGAACCAAAAGAAAAAGCGTCGGGCAGAATCCCAGGAGGCCCCATTCTGGTCCCTCTCCCAGATGGTTTGGCACTCAGAGAGCCTTGAGAGTGAGAGTGGAGAGCTAATTCTGTCCTTAGCTTGGCCATGCAAAGAAGAGTGACAAGTGCCAAACCCCCAAGGGGCAGGATGGGGCAGGCCAACCCTGGGAAGAGGACTTGGGTCCTGGGAAATAACCTCGTTGCCATGCTTAGGGTTCCTCCCCATCCCCAAGGAAAACCAGATTGGAGGTAGGGATCCGGCCCGGGAGGCACCAGATCCAAGCCCCATGCTGGCACCATTCCAGGGGCGTGGGCTATCTGGCCTGGTGAATGGTCAGGAATTGAGTCTGTGGCCACTTCCCCACTCCCAGGGGACAGAATGCTTTGACAAATGGACTTTCTTCCTCTTGAGCCAAACTGATGTCTGGGAGGGATCAAGGTGACAGAAAGCTCCTGGGCTGATCACACGGAGAGACTGCCTGACGAGACAGATAACCCTTGCCCCTGGAGACGTCCCAGTTCAGTGGGGATCGAAAAAGGAGCCATGTCACAAATACAGGAACCCCGCTGCCCCAGTCCTGATCAGCACAGAGGGAAGAAGATGGTTGTGGGTTGTGGACAAGGGAGTCATCTATGGTGAGAAGCAACCCCCACCCACCACAGCACATCTGAGACTTCTGACCCTGAGGGGTCTTCTCTGATATTCAGGAGAGGCCTTTCAGGGGAAGCAGGTCTGTGATAAGAACCCAGAGGTCTATGCCTATGAAGAGGGCTTCTATATATGGGCACCCCTCACTTGAGGAAAAGCCAGGAGGTGACAAATGTCCCTTGTATTAGTTCATGCTCACACTGCTATAAAGAACTAGCCAAGACTGAGTAATTTATAAAGAAAAGAGGTTTAATTGGCTCACAGTTCCACAGACTGTACAGGAAGCATGACTGGGGAGGCCTCAGGAACCTTACCTTTGGGAATCATGGCAGAGGCAAAGGGGAAGTAATCACATCTTCACATGGCCATCAGGAGAGAGACAGAAGGGGTGAGTGCCATATGCTTTTAAACAACCAGAGCTCATGAGAACTTACCCACTATCACAAGAATAGGGAGGGAGAAATCCGCCCTCGTGATTCAATCACCTCCCACCAGGTCCCTCCCCCAACATAGGGGATTACAATTCAACATGAGATTTGGGTGGGGACACAGAGCCAAAACACATAATTCCATCCCTGGCCTCTCCCAAATCTTATGTCTTTCTCATATTTCAAAACCAATTATGCCTTTCCAACAGTCCCCCAAAGTCTTAACTCATTCTAGCATTAACTCAAAAGTCCAAATCCAAAGTCTCATCTGAGACAAAGCAAGTCCCTTCTGCTTATGAGCCTGTAAATCAAAAACAAGTTAGTTACTTCCATGATACAATGGAGGTACAGGCATTGGGTAAATGCTCCCATTCCAAAGGGGATAAATGGGCCAAAATAAAGGGGCTACAGACCCCACGCAAGTCCAAAACCCAGTTGGGCAGTCATTAAATCTTAAAGGTTCAAAATAATCTCCTTTGACTCCATGTATCACATCCAGGCCACAAAGACACAAGGAGCAGGCTCCCAAGGCCAGGCCTTGGGCAGCTCCACCCCTGGTGGCTCTGCAGAGTACAGGCCCAACAGCTGCTTCCACAGGCTGGTGTTGAGTGCCTATGATTTTTCCAGGCACACAGTGAAAGCTGTTGGTGGATCTACCATTTTGGGGTCAGGAGGACAGTGGCCCCCTTCTCACAGCTCCACTAGGCAGTGCCCCAGTGGGGACTCTGTGTGGGAGATACAACCCCACATTTCCCCTCTGCACTACTATAGTAGAGGTTCTCCATGAGGGCTTCACCCCTCCAGCAGACTTCTCTCTGGACATCCAGGTGTTCCATACATCCTCTGAAATCTAAATGGAGGCTCCCAAGCCTCAACTCTTGCCCTCTGCACACCCATAAGCCCAATATCACGTGAAGGCTGCCAAGGCTTGGGGTTTGCACCCACTGAAGTAATGGCCCAAGCTGTACGTTGGCCCCTTGTAACCACAGCTGGAGCTGGAGCAGCTGGATGCAGGGCATCATGTCCCAAAGCACCAGGGCTCTGTGGTTGGCCCCCAAAACCATTTTTCTCTCCTAGGGCTCCAGGCATATGATGGAAGGGCTGTGCAAAGGTCTCTGACATGCCCTGGAGGCATTTTCCCCATTATCTTGGCTATTAACATTCAGTTCCTCTTTACTTAAGCAAATTTCTACAGCCTTGAATCTACCCCCCCACACACACACCAAAAAAATGGGTTTTTCTTTTCTACCACATGATCAGGCTGCAAATTTTCCTAACTTTTATGTTCTGCTTCCCTCTTAAATACAAGTTGCAATTTCAGATCATCTCTTTGTGAACACATATGAGCATATGCAGTTAGAAGCAGCTAGGGCACATCTTGAATGCTTTGCTGCTTGGAAACTTCTTCTGCTAGATACCTTAAATCATCTCTCTCAAGCTCAAAGTTCCACAGATCCCTAGAGCAGGGACACAATGCTGCCAGTCTCTTTGCTAAAGCACAGCAAGAGTGACCTTTCCAATTCCCAGTAAGTTCCTGCTCTCCATCTGAGACCACCTCAGCTTAGACTTTACTGTCCATATCACTACCAGCATTTTGGTCACAATCATTCAACAAATACCTAGGAAGTTCCAAACTTTCCCTCATCTTCCTGTCTTCTTCTGAGCCCTCCAAACTATTCCAACCTCTGCTTGTTACTCAGTTCCAAAGTCACTTCCACATTTTCAGGTATCTTTTATAACAATGGCCCACTTGTCTGGTATCAATTTTAGTGCCATTCTCACACTGCTGTAAAGAACTACCTGAGACTAGATAATTTATAAAGAAAAGAGATTTAATTGACTCATAGTTCCACAGGCTGTACAAGAGGCATGGTGGGGGAAGGCCTCAGGAAATGTACAATCATGGTGGAAGGGTGAAAGGGAAGCAAGCACATATTCACATGGCAGCAGGTGAGAGAGCAAAGAGGGAAGGGGTACTTTTTTTTTTTTTTTTTTGAGACAGAGTCTCACTCTGTCACCCAGGCTGGAGTGCAATGGTGCAATCTCGGCTCACTGCAACCTCTGCCTCTCAGGTTCAAGTGATCCTCCTGCCTCAGCCTCCCAAGTAGCTGGGACTACAGGCGTGTCACCACTCCTGGCTAATGTTTGCATTTTTCATACAGAGGGGGTTTCACTATGTTGGCCAGGCTGGTCTCAGACTCCTGATCTTGTGATCTGCTCACCTCGGCCTCCCAAAGTGCTGAGATTACAGGTGTCAGCCACCGCGCCTGGCCAGGGCTACACACTTTTAAACAACCAGTCTCGTGAAAACTCACTCATTATCATGAGAATAGCAAAGGGGAAATCTATCCCCATGATTCGAACACCTCTCACCAGGTCCCATCCCCAAACCTGGGGATTACAATTTAACATGAGATTTGGGTGGGGACACAGAGCCAAGCCATATCATCCCTCAACCCAAAAGGAAGGCTTGGGGACATCCCTGGCATACTGAGCTCCCTGAGAGTGGGGCTGTCACACTGTGATGTGACTTACAGATATTTGTTACCACACAGCTCTCCATAAACGAGGGCTTCCCACTGTGAAACAGAGCTGGCTCAGCCTGGGCCAGGGGGCCACTGCCTCTGAGCTGTACAGGGTCCAGTCTCCACCCCCACCTCTCACAATCCCCTGAGGCACCCAGCTCACAGCAGCCCTGGTGCTCAGGCCCCTTCCAGAGTGCCCCAGTTCTCCCAGACCCACCATGAGGCCAGGGGACTCCCCAAGAGGTGGGAGGCCCTGATACTTGGAGGGAGGAAATTCAAACTCTGGAGTTCCACTGACCTGGGTTCAAATCCTGGCTCTGCCAACTTTTAGTGTGACGTCAACATTTTTCACCTGCAGAGCAGAGGTGATGCAGGTCCCCACCGGCCTCCCCGGGCTGTGGTAAGTATCCAGTGCTCATGGGATCTAAGAAGGCTCTGTGAACTTCTGAGGGCGTGGTGTGATGCTGGTGGCTCCCATGGCTCCCAGCCAGGACCCAGTTGTCCCCCAGGACACATGGGGTCACTGCCTTGGTTTGGCCTGTGACAGCAGCATCCTGCAAAGCTTGGTTGGTTCCCTTGTGATTGGGGCGGGATGAAGCTGTGCTCGGAACACACCAATATGGGCTGGCCACAGTGACTCATGATTGTAATCCCAGCACTTTGAGAGGCTGAGGTGGGCGAATCATGAGGTCAGGAGATCAAGACCATCCTGGCTGGCCAGGCACTGTGGCTCACGCCTATAATCCCAGCACTCACGCCTGTAATCCCAGCACTTTGGGAAACTGAGGCAGGCAGATCATGAGGTCAGGAGATCAAGACCATCCTGGTTAAAAAGGTGAAACCCCATCTCTACTAAAAATCCAAAAAAATTAGCTGGGCGTGGTGGCACGAGCCTGTAGTCCCAGTTGCTTGGGAGGCTAAGGTAGGAGAATCACTTGAACCTGGGAGGCGGGGGTTGCAGTGAGCCAAGATCATGCCACTGCACTCCAGCCTGGGCAACAGAGTGAGACTCCATCTCAAAAAAAAAAAAAACAAAAAACCACCAGTCTGGCCAACACGGTGAATCCCTGTCTCTACTAAAAATACGAAATTTAGCTGGGTGAGGCCGGGAGCGGTGGCCTCCCAGCACTTTGGGAGGCTGAGGTGGGTGGATCGCGAGGTCAGGAGATCGAGACCATCCTGGCTAACACCATGAGACCCCATCTCTACTAAAAATACAAAAAATTAGCTGGGCTTGGTGGCGGGAACCTGTAGTCCCAGCTCCTTGGGAGGGTGAGGCAGGAGAATGGCATGAACCCGGGAGGCAGAGCTTACAGCGAGCCGAGATCACGTCACTGCACTCCAGCCTGGGCAACATGGTAAGACCCTGTCTCAAAGGAAAAAAAAAAGAAAACTCCAATATGGTGGTGAGTGAGGAGCAGGGGAGGCCCCTGAGGAGGGCAGGGCAAAGCGGCCCTGCAGGACGGGAAGTCTACATGGGAACGGGCTGCGGTCCTCCAGCGTGTAGCAGGTGGGCAGGATATTTGCAGGACATTTCTCTGCACCTCCCACCATCGCTGGCTCTGGGCAGCCCCTTGGTACCCAAATCTCTATGGCTCAGGAAGAGAATAAAAGAAGTTCTGCAGAAGGCACCGCTGGGAGTGGCAGGATTGTCACTGCCCTGCCTTGCTGGGAGCTGCTCTGGCACGCAGGTCCCTTCGGGAAGCGGCAGGCCTCAGAGGCAGGACTCTCAAAGAGGCTTCATCACAGACTTGCTGGCTAGGAAGGCCAGTTCAGGGAGGCCTGGCCTGACCCAGGAGGCTGGCCAGACAGTGCCTGGCTGTGTGACCCCAAGGGGTCATTGACTTCTCTGGGTTGAACTACTAGGAGCCCCTTAGAGCCCCATCCCCTGCCCATCTTTCCCCTGGGGATTTGGAGGACTCTCATGAGAGGAATAATGAAAAAGCACTTTGCAAATAGATCTGCCCTGGCCAGACGCAGTGGCTTACACCTGTAATCCCAGCACTTTGGGAGGCCAAGGGGGGCGGATCACCTGAGGTCAGGAGTTCGAGACCAGCCTGGCCAACATGGAGAAACCCTGTCTCTACTAAAAATACAAAAAAAATTAGCCAAGTGTGGTGGTGTGTGCCTGTAGTCCCAGCTACTCAGGAGGCTGAGGCAGGAGAATAACCTGAACCAGGGAGGCGGAGGTTGCAGCGAGTCAAGATCGCGCCACTGCACTCCAGCCTGGGCGACACAGTGAGACTGTGTCTCAAAAAATAAATGAATAAATCAATCTGCCCTATGCAGTGAAGCTGGGCTATCCGTCCAGGTGTTGAGCAACAGTGAGGAAATATTTCTGAGGGTTTCTAGCATAGTGGCCACATCACAGAGGTCAATGGGTTCTGTCTACATGACCACTCGGACAGCACTCTAGTATCTTGGCGGCTCACATTCCACGGCTCAGTCTCTCTCTCTTTCCTGAGAAGATGCCAAGCTCTCGCTGAGAGCACCTGGGGCTCCCTGCACACGCCATGCAGTCTCCTCCATCAGGAACTCTGTCTCCATCCTCTCCCATCCCAGCTCACAAGTGCCGCCTCAGACATCCCCTCCTGGAGGTGTGGTGGCTCTGGGTTGCTCCATCTCAGTCTTTTGCTTATTTTATTCATCCATTATCTCACCACTTGCCATTTTTTAAAATATATTTTTATTTTTATTTTAGAGATGGGGGTCTCACAATATTGCCCAGGCTGGTCTTGAACTGCTGGACCCAAGCAATCCTCCCTCTTTGGCCTCAGGATTACAAAGTGTCCCAGGATTACAGGCATGAGCCACTGCCTCCTGTCTATTTTTTATATTTCCCAGCTTTATTGAGATATAAGTCACATACCACACAATTCGCCTATTGAAGTGTGCAATTCAGTGGCACTCAGCATATTCACAGAGTTATGTGAACATCACCATAATCATTTTAGGACATTTTCATCACCCCAAAAAGAAACCATGTGCTCATTAGCAGCCTCTCTCCATCTTCCCCCAACTCAGCCCTTGGACACCCCCAATCTACTTCTGTCTTTGTGGATGTGCCTGTTCCAGACACTTCATATATGTGGAATCCTACAGCATGTGGCCTTTCACGACCAGCTTCCTTCACGAGCATCACGTTTTTGAGGTTCATCCACGGTAGAGCGTGGATCAGGACTTTGTTCCTTGTTATTGCTGAATCATCTTCACAGTATGGCTCTCCCACAAGTTGTTCATCCCCATTTATTCATCACTATCAATGGATATTTGGGGCTATTTTTACTTATTACTTTCTTGCTCTGTCTGAGTCTGTCTCCCGCTCTGGATCAGACACCCCAGGAGAGCAGGGGTGGCCACTTTTCTCAGCACCTGGAAGAGTGTCAGGCATGGACTAAACACTCAGTGAATGTTTGCTGTCTGAACGAAGAGGGACAAATTCTTCCTGGTTTTTTTTTTTTTTTTTTTTTTTGGAGACGGAGTTTTGCTCTTGTTGCCCAGACTGGAGTGCAATGGTGTAATCTCCGGTCACTGTAACCTCTGCCTACCGGATTCAAGTGATTCTCCTGCCTCAGCCTCCGAGTAGCTGGAAATACAGGCATGCACCACCATGCCCGGCTAATTTTGTATTTTTGGCAGAGATGGGGTTTCACCATGTCAGTCAGGCTGGTCTTGAACTCCCAACCTCAGGTGATCCACCTGCCTATGTCTCCCAAAGTGCTGGGATTTGAGGCATGAGCCACCACACCCAGCCAAATCCTTCTTTGGAGGCAGCCAATATGGGTGCTTTGCTGTTTACCCCAAACACCCCATTTTCCCACACACCTTCCCTTTTACTTCCCCATGGGCCCTTGAATAAGAAAACCAACACAGATGATTCAATGTTTGATGTCAATATCAGCATTTCCTCAACAGCAGCACTGCTGGCATCCCAGATGGGATTCTTCTTTGTGGCAGGGGCTGTCCCATGCTCTGTAGGGGTCTGGCAGCATCCCTGTCTCCACTCACTGGTTGCCACAGGCACCTCCCCCCCCACCCAGTTGTAACAACCCAAAGAGTCTCTGGACATTACCAAATGTCCCCTAAGACAGTGGTCCCCAACCTTATTTGCACCAGGGACTGGCTTTGTGGAAGAATTTTTCCATGGGCCAGTGGTGGCGGGGATGGTTTCAGGATGATTCAACCACATTACATTTATGTGCACTCTAATTCTATTATTATCACATTGTAATTGTACAATGTAATAATTATACAACTCACCATAATGTAGAATTGTAGCAGGAAGAGCCACAGACAAAAACCCCTTGGACACCAAGTTAAAGAAGGAAGGGGTTTATTTGGCTGGGAGCATCAGCAAGACTCCTGTTTCAAGAACCGAGCTCCCCAAGTGAGCAATTCCTGTCCCTTTTAAGGGCTCACAACTCTAAGGGGGGTCCACGTGAGAGGGTCATGATTGATTGAGCAAGCAGCAGGTACGTGACTGGGGGCTGCATGCGCCGGTAATCAGAACAAAACAGAACAGGACGGGAATTTTTACAATGCTTTTCCATACAATATCTGGAATCTATAGATAACATAACTGATTAGGTCAGGGGTGGATCTTTAACTACCAGGCCCAGGGTGTGGTGCTGGGCTGTCTGCCTGTGGATTTCATTTCTGCCTTTTAGTTTTTACTTCTTCTTTCTTTGAAGGCAGAAATTGGGCATAAGACAATATGAGGGGTGGTCTCCTCCCTTAGAATCAGAGGGAGCTGGCCGGGCGTGGTGGCTTACGCCTGTAATCTCAGCACTTTGGGAGGCTGAGGCAGGCGGTTCATGAGGTCAGGAGATCGAGACCATCCTGGTGAACACAGTGAAACCCCATCTCTACTAAAAATACAAAAAAATTAGCCAGGCAAGGTGGCGGGCGCCTGTAGTCCCAGCTACTCGGGAGGCTGAGGCAGGAGAATGGTGTGAACCCAGGAGGCAGAGTTTGTAGTGAGTCAAGATCACACCACTGCCCTCTAGCCTGGGTGACAGAGCGAGATTCTGTCTCAAAAAAAAAAAAAAAAGAATCAGAGGGAGCCCTGAGCTTATTTTCCTGTGACTAGATGGTCCCATCTGGGGCTGGAGACACAGATCATCAGGCATTAGATTCTCATAAGGAGCACACACCCCAGATCCCTCTCATGCACAGTTCACAAGAGTGTTCAAGCTCCTATGAGAATCTAATGCTGCCGCTGACGTGACAGGAGGTAGAGCTCAGGTGGTAATGCGAGCGATGGGGAGCGGCTGTAAATACAGAGGAACCTTCGCTCATTTGCCTTCCACTCACCTCCTGCTGTGCGGCCCATTTCCTAACAGGCCATGGACCAACACCTTAGGGACCCCTGCCCGAAGGAGTTAAATCATCCCGTCAAGAACCCCTGGTTTACACTCATTTTCTCGTTTGTTGTTCTTAACCCAGAGCAGTGGGAGCTGGCATTATTGACACTGAGTAGCTGAAGAGACTGAGGCCCAGAGAGCTTCTGTGGCCTGACCACAGAGAGGCCCACAGCAGAACCAGGAGGTGAACCATTGCCCCAGGGCTGGGCCCTTAACCTGCCAAGGGGGAGCCAGGAAACCTCTTGGGCCTTCCGTGTAACCACTTGAATCTCTCCCTCTTTGGAACTGATTTGAAAACTTCACTCCACCCTCTTGGTGAGTTCTGCCAGCACTGCAGAATTTTCCAGGCTGCCTTCCCCACTCCAGCCCACAAATCCTTATCATTCCTTTCATTTCTCAGTATTCACAAGACAAGGGAAATAAGCCGTTGCGGGCAGACACAAGCTGTGTTTGTTCCTTCGAGCTGCTGCTGTGATGTAACTGGATCCTGCTTGGGAAGGTCACAAGAGGACCGTGGGCAGAGCCCCAGCCTGGGGCCTGGCTGTGGGCATGAGAGAAGGCTAAACATCCCCCAGATGCCACAGTGGATTCCTCGGGTAATGAGCTTCTTGGTGGGGGTGGGTGGGTGGGGCTCTGGCCCTAGACCACCCTTCTCAGCCATGCCAGGCCAACCTCCCTTGTTGTCCACACTGGCTGCAAACCGACTTGGCCAGCCTATCTGTGAGCCATAGAGCTTGCGGAGAAGGGAAGTGACTGGAGTTTGGAGCCAGCCAGCCATGACTGGCTGAGATTCTGAATCCTGGCTCTGTGGGACCTGGAGCTTCACCTCTAGCTTAACCTCTATGAGCCTCAGTTTCCTCATCTATAGGATGGGACTAATAACCCTGTCCTCCATAAAGTTGCTTGTGAAAATCAAGACATAAATTAATGCATGTGTGCTTGGTATTAATACCAAGTAACAAATTAATAAATCTGTATTACATCTTATTTTATATTCTATTATAATAAAAGTAATAACTCATTGTGTACTTCATACGCGATAGACCCTAAGTTACACACATTTAATAATGAAGATTTCCGAATATTTTACAGGAAACTGAGGTAGAGAGAGATGAGGTCATCTTCCCAGGGCTTATTCACAGCTAGTAACTGGTAGAGCTGAGATTTGAACCCCAAAAACTAGTTGCGAAATCCTGGCTCTTAATCCCTGAGTTTTGTGATTTCTTGAATAAGAAGCCTACTGTGTAAAGAGTGCAGATACGGTGCTTGCCAGTATTCATCAGTATCTTTATGCAGTCCAGGACCTGGCCTCCTCCCGCCCAATCCATGTCAATGTTGCCGCCAGGTTCCAACACACCTTTGCCTAACTGACTGCTGCCTGTTGCAGGTGGGCCAAGGCCAGCCTCAGGTAGGCTTCTGCGTCCCCTGTCTTTCTGTGAGGAGGCATGGATCTCCTTCCAGAGCTCACTGGGGGCAACGCTGCCCTCTTCACTGTGGGTCCAGGAGGAAGCAGAGCATCCACGTCTCCCATGCTCCAGCCCTTCCTCAGAATACACACTTGCCCACCTTCTCTCCCTCTCCAGGTCCCAAGGCTTGGCACAAAGCAGCGCCCATGGGCAGACTCCTCCCCTGGCCAATTCCTGGAGCCCCTAAAATATCCCCAGCACTCTGCCAGGTGCTTTGAGGGACACTTAACAAGAATGAGGTCAGGTGCAGTGGCTCACTCCTGTAATCTCAGCATTTTGGGAGGCCAAGGTGGAAGGATCACTTGAGCCCAGGAGTTTGAGACCTGTGCAACACAGGGAGACCTTGTCTTTACATAAATAATTAAAGATATTAGCCAGGCGTGCTGGCATGTGCCTGTGGTCCCAGCTACTCAGGAGACTGAGGTGGGAGGATAACCTGAGACTGTCAGGTCAAGGCTGCAGTGAGCCAAGATCATGCCATTGCACCCCAGTCTGAGCAACAGAATGCACTGTGTCTCAAAAAAAAATAAATGAGTAGAGTGAGGAAGTGGCATTCATGGAGTGCCTTCCCAGTGTGTGAGCAGTGGTAAGCCAGCCAGGGGTTCACCAGCCTCAAGCCAGGGACTCCCTCCCTGGGGCACCCTAGTCCCTGTCAACAGACACTGACATTACCTGCAGAGTGTCTGGAATGGATGTAGGGAGCTTGAAACCTAGGCAGACATCAAGAGATGCAGCCAGACCCCGGCCTGCAAATCCCACCCTAGGCTGGTCTGGTGGGCGCAGGTGCCCTGGCTGCAGCCGTCGCCGCTGAACCCTAGGAGACCCTGCCGACCCTGGGTGCTCCCTGCTGCCACCACCTCCACCCTCTCTGCTTGTCTGCTTCCCTCGTTGCTGAGTCAAAGGCTGGGGGAGCATCTGATCCATCGAGTCATGAGGATGCCCACGCCTCAGCAGCCAGGGGCGCGGAGGCAGGTACAGGGCCTGCTTGTCTCATGCTTTCAGTCAGAAGTTCCCTGACCAGCCGATGGGCCCCCACGAGACACTAGAAAACTCCCCGAGTGGTTTCTGGTCCCATTCACAGCAATTCTTGCTTGGGCAAAAAGGAGGAATTTATTGATTCGTGCAACTGGAAAGCCCGATGATCTTGGGTTTCAGTTATGGCTGGATGCAAGCAGTGTTTCCAGGATGCAGCCAGGACCCAGTTTCTCTTTCTCTTGTCTTTTATTTCCACATCCTCTGGGCTGGCTTCATCCTCAGACATCTTACTCTCGTGATGACAAACTGGCAGCATCAACTCCACCTGACAGCCACCCTCCCAGGTACAAGAGCAGCAAGAAGTGAGTCTCTCCCTAGTGACCCAAAGTTAGTTCTGATTGGTTCTGGTTGACTTGAGTTGAGTCACATGTCCATGTATAAGCCAATCACAGTGGCCAAAAGAATGCAATGCTCTGATTGGCCGGCCCTGGGTCTTGTGGTCTTCTGTCCCTGCAGCCCAGGAGGGCATCTGCCCGTGGAGACACACAGACTGCAAGTTGGAGAGGGGAGGTTCCCTGGAAGCCCAATGGGGTACCCTTGCCAGGGGAAGAGTGAAAGGATGCTTGGCACCAAAAGCAATAGCTGTCACCAGAATGGCCATGGGTAGACTCCTTGACTTGCCCCTGGGCCGTTCTGAGTGACAGCTGGCCTGTGCCCTGGCAGGCAGCCGTGAGCTCCTGGGTCTGTGTCCTGTCCTGATTGAGGGTTGGCTAGCACGGTGACGGGTAGTTGGCGGCACCCTCCTGACTGCTGGACCCTCCTGACTGGCAGTCGGTGGGCGTCCTGGTGGGCAGCTGGCAGTGTGCTGTTGGCAGCTGACCAGTCCTGTCTGGCAGTCCATCATGGGCTGCCCTGGGGCAGGGACGGGGAACCCCTGGGGTCAACCCCGTCTGGCTCGGCCTCTGTCTCTGCCCTTCCGTGCAGGAGTGGAATTAGCCCTGCTCCACCGCTCCCCAGCCAGGGGGAGAAAAATGGCGACTGGGGGGCTGGGGCTGGTTCTAAAAGCCTTTTGTCCTCACGATGTAGCAGGAGCCCCTGTCCTGCCACAGCAAGAGGCCTTTTGGGGCCAGCAGTGCCCTCTGGGAGCTGGAGCCCGTGGCCCTGGGGCGGAGGAATTCGGGAAATGTTGGAATGGGTGCCTGGTTTGTCCCTGCTCATTCAGTATCACTCTGCTTCCAACAAATAGTTCTTAAAGGCCAAGCGCAGGTCAGGCAGTGGGGCTGCGGCCGTGAACTCAAGCAGGGGCTCCTCGGCACTGAGCTTTCAGCAGATTGTGGAGGGGGCCATGATGCATATTAGACGGGGTAGGGAGGCCTTGTGGGAAGTGATGTGTGGGCCAGCACGCAGGCGAGGCTGGGGAGACGGGGAGGATGTTCCAGGCAATGGAAGGCAGTGAGCAGCTGGAGTGAGGGCATGAGTGCCAGGGCCCCGGGCTCGGGAGAGGCCACATTGAAGAGCACATAATGGGCCTTGTAGGGATCTCGGATCTTTTCCCAAGGGAGAAGGTGCCAGAGCAGGGAGGAGCCATGATGAGGCCTGCATTTGAGAAAGGTCATTCCGGATGCAGACAGCCAGACTGTGGAGGATGCAGGTGGAAACTGGGAGCCCCTCCATCATCCAGACAGGAGACGAGATGGCCAGGGCGGGAGGGGTCACTGTAAAGAATGGGCAGATCTGAGCTGGGTGAACAGGTCCAGGGAGGAGGCCTGGGTGCTGAAGAAGCCTGGCCCCTCTGTGCAGGTGCCGTGAGGCGGGTGCCCACCTCGTTAGTGCTTTGTGCCTTGTGCCAGCCCCCCAGGCCAAGAAAGCCCCTTAAGATAAAGAACAGATCCCTGTGCCCGGGCTGGGAGGGGCTGACAGGGCAGGGAAGAAAGACCAGTCCTGGTGGGCAATGGGAGGCCGAGGGTGGGCTGCTGGCCCAGGGCCAGGGTAGGACGTGGGGAGCAGCAGGTCATCCCCCTGCTACAGGGAGGCTGAGGGTAGGGTGCTGGCCCAGGGCCAGGGTAGGATGGGGAGAGCAGCAGGTCATCCTTCTGCTACAGGGACATGGCAGAGGGCTGAGGGCCAGCGTGTATCGTGGAGTGCTGGCCAGGCGGAGGAGCTCCAGGTCTCAGTCCTCAAAGAGCCGAACATCGCCATGATAATGCCATGTGCTTCCATCATGCTGTGATGCTTCCAGGGCGCTGCTGAGTTTGCATCGTGTGATTCCTCCTACGTCACTCCTGGGAGGCGGGACTGTGGCCCCTGCTTGTTGAAGAAATCAGGATTCAGGGAGCACCAGGATTCAGCCAGCACCCAGACCCAGCATGGAAGAGTGGAGCAGGACCTGGCCCCTGCCACCTGTGTTTCCAGGGCTGGGATCCTGAGATGAGGCTGCCCTGCTGGGGCCTGGGGCCCCAGGGGAGGCAGGAACAAGATCTCTAGACAGCACCATCCTTCTCCTAGCTCTTCCTCCCGTGAGCTGTGCCCTTAGCTGGTTCTAAAAGGAGTTTGAGACCAGCCTGGGCAACATAGTGGGACCCTGTTCCTACAAAAAAATTTAAAATAATAAAATCAAATAAAATCAAAATTAGCAGGGCGTAGGGATGAGCATCTGTAGTCCCAGCGACTCAGGAGGCTGAGGTGGGAAGATCATTTGAGCCTGGGAGGTCAAGTTTGCAGTGAGCTATGATGGCACCACTGCACTCCAGCCTGGATGAGAGAGCAAGACCCTGTCTCAAAACAACAACAACAAAAAGTAAGCAAGTGATATTGACCGCGATTCATCCCAGATTAGGAATCTCGTGCAGCTATGAACAAGAATAACTCAGCTATGTTGGAGCCCGGCTGCCCCGCGCGGCGCGGTTAGTAAACAGCTGCAGAGGACTGCGTGGTGGGGATCCTACTATTGTCAAAACAAGAGATTCCCTGTTGACACACACGCCCAGGTGTCCACACGCTTGTGTGTATTTGTGAGTGTGGAGACCGTGGAGAAAAGGTCACCTGAGATATGGGGGGGCGGGTTGCGGCTGGGATGATTCACTCTTGGTCTATCTTTGTGTTTCCACTGGCTGCTGCCAACACAAGTCACTTTTATAGATGCCAAAAGAGGATTTTAATGAAAGAATGAAAAGTGAGAATGGGAAACAGAGTTCAGGGGCTGAGAGCACTGGCTTTGGGGTCAGAGTGACCTGGGTTGTTCAGTCACCACCAGCTTGGAGAAGTAAGGAGGTGACTGGCCCCTACCCCCAGCTGCGTCTCCCAGGCTGGAAGACCGAGCTGCTTCATGGATGACGGAAGTCATATGTGCTAGGCGCTTTGCACAGCCTGGGACCCTGCGTGGTCAGTGGCACTGTCACTATGGCCACGACTGTCCTCTGCCTTCCACCCCCAACCTGACTCCCTCTGAACTGTCTCTCTCCACAGCCCTGCCGCATCTGTCAAAGGGAAAGGGAGACCCAGGCAAGGAAGGGTCTTCAGAGACCAGACCCTGAGCCATCAGAGGCAGACCGAAGGCCTGGAGGCCACCCCAGGGCCAGGGAAGGAGGCCGGCCTCCCTTCCGAGGCTGGCTGGTCCATGTGTCTGGCTCCCGCCCAAAGCCAGGATGACAGATGGCCCCCGCAGGAAAGGTCACTGTCTCCCGAGCAGTTGTGTGTTTGGCGAAGGCGGGTGGGCGGGGCGCCTTCCGAGGCTGGCGGATGTCTGGCGTTCGGGGGCCTGCACCTCGCCGGCAACCGGACTTTATTTTGGTTACTGAAGATGGGAAGGCTCCAGTCATAAATAACTGTCCGGCCATGTAACCGTCCTCTCCCCGCGCCCGGGCCCCAGGCCTCTTCAAGGCCAGTGTGTCCTTGCCTCAGGGCTTGGGCGGGAGGTCTGGTGGCGGGGCTCGGAAGCCCAGTGGGGAGGCGGGGGAGAGGGGAGAGGGGTCTCAGGGCCTGGGTTCAGAGCAAGGTTAGCCAAATAGTGGATAAATTAAGCGAGGGAACAGACAGCTCCCCTCACTGTGAACTTTTCACCCAGCTAACCTGCTCCTCACCCACTCTCAGGTGGCGGCGGCTCCCGCCCCGGGGCTGTCACCTCTCGGGGGGGTTGTCACCTGCCTCTTCCCCCACTGCCAGCCCAGGTGAGACTGAGGATGGAGGGCTCGGGGCAGACTCCCCAGCCAAGGCCCAGCGAGGAGCTGTCGTGACCTGATCTGGAAGCTCAGGGCTTGGTCCAGCCTGAGGTCCACACTTGGGCAGGGTGGCCAAGCTTCCTCCCTCCCTCCATCCCTCCCTCTCCAATGCCCTCACCTGGGCCGGTCACACAACCCTGGCGAACCCCAGCATCTGCCCGTGATGGGGACAGGGGACCCCTTGTAGGGGGGCAGGTCATTCCACCTGAAGTTGACCCTGGCGCTCTGGGGCTTCTCCCAGGCGTGACCCTCTTGCCCAACCCTTCTTTTCTTCAACCTGAGCCACCCCTAAGGGACCAGCTCCACCTTCAGGGAAGAAGGGAAGAGCCTTTCCCTCTGGAAAAGTGGGTTCAGGGACTCCTGGGCAATGGCCATGGCCCCAGGCTCTTGCCCCAAAGGTTTGTCCCTCACTCACTGGAGCCCATCTGGACCAGGCATCATGGACAGAAACCTCTAGGTAGCCACAGAGTGGGTGGCTCATGGGTTTGGGGGAGACAGTGGGAGTGTCTGATTCCCCCAAGAAGGAATATCTGCAGGAGAGCAGGACGAGACCTGGCAGTCTGGTCACAGGGCCCGGCCTCCAGCCGCCCTCCTCTGCCAATCTCCTCCACTGCTAGCTGCCCAGCTCAGATCCTCAGATGGTTCCCCAAGAAGATGCAGGGCCCAAATGCACGGGGAGTTGGGCTGGGGCGAAGGGTGACCCAGGTGGGCACAGGAGGATGCCCTGGGGCCCTGTGAGTGGCCTGGGTGGCCTGATGTCCCTTCACTCCATGGCACTGGGTGGCTGTGGCAGGCTGAGCACTGGGCTGGTGCCTGCGTCCACAGAGGGGAGAGTGACAAAGAGGGGACAGGAGGTGGGCAGACAGATGTGGGCACGGACCACCCACAGGGCAAATGCCAGGTGGATGGAATCCTTGGAGGGCAGCTTTGGTGGGGGCTGTCAGCAGAGGCCTCTCAGAGGAGGTGGCCTTTGATCTGAGGTCCGAATGACAGGAGGGACACCTGTGTAAGGAGAGTGGTGTGAGCTGAGGTCGAGAGCTGGGCAGAGCAGACGCACAGGGCCACGGGGCACTGTTATGGGCCAGGAAGTAGCAGGGAGGGGCCATGCCAAGGTCATGAGCTGAGATTCGCCCTTGGGCTTCTTGGTAGATTGCCCTCGTGTTGTAGAATTGAGGTGACTCCATCTCCCTAACGAGGGCACCCTCTGATCCTGTCCACCACAGGGAGGCTCGTCACTGGGAGCCAGTCCTTCTGGCTCTGTCATTTCCCATCCTGGCTTCAGGCCCTGCAGTCTCAGTTTGGGTTTCTGTAAAATGGGAATTCAGTATCAACCTTTTCCAGGACTGAGGAGGAGAAAGAAAAAATGCAGCTGCTTGGGAAGCGAGCATCCCCCGGAGAGAGGGTGGAGGAGGAGGAACTGTGCTTGCAGCTTGGCAAGCAGGCGGGAGCATTTGGCCCCTGTTCTTGCAGTCACAGACGTTCCAACGTGGCCAACACCCCGTGGAGGAAATGAAAACCCGAATGCTTTGTTCCTGCCATCTGTAACTTTGTTCTCTCCCTGGGGAGGCATTTGATGCTGATGGGCCTGAGGTCTCTGTAGGAAGCGAGGATCGGACCATCCCTGGTGCCCTCTAACCCCTGAGGTCTATATTTCTGGGACTGGGGGGCCCACAGGCTGCCTGCTCCTCGGCTGGGCCCAGAGCTATCTTTCCCATGAAACAAATGAACCCAGTTTGGGGCCAATCATGTCAAGAACACAATCCCTTGAGTTGTGTTCCTAAGACTGGGGCTCCGCTGCCCAGACTAGTCACACCCTCCTGCCCCATCCTCCCGGGGTCAGGAGCCTGCCAGCTCCTGGACGGGGACCTAATGGGATGAACCCTGTGGTCATTACCCCATCATCATGGGCTATGGCCAGGGAGGCAGGGAACTTGGGGCTAGGGTGGAAAGGATGGGACTCTGGCTCTCCTATGAAGAGGTGTCTGATTTCAGGAATCTTCCTGGGACTCTATAAACCATCACCATTGTTTACTAACATGCAAGTAGCTCTATGCTTTCTTCCTTTTTTTTTTTTTTTTTTTTTTTTTTTTTTTTTGAGATGGAGTCTTGCTCTGCCGCCCAGGCTGGAGAACAGTGGCCGGATCTCGGCTCACTGCAAGCTTCGCCTCCTGGGTTTACGCCATTCTCCTGCCTCAGCCTCCTGAGTAGCTGGAACTACAGGCGCCCGCCAACTCGCCCGGCTAGTTTTTTGTATTTTTTAGTAGAGACGGGGTTTCACCGTGTTCGCCAGGATGGTCTCGGTCTCCTGACCTCGTGATCTGCCCGTCTCGGTCTCCCAAAGTGCTGGGATTACAGGCTTGAGCCACCGCGCCCGGCTCCTTTTTTTGTTTGTTTGTTTTTTTTTTTTTGAGACATAGTCTGTCTCTGTGGCGCAGGCTGGGGTGCAATGGCGTGATCTCGGCTCACTGCAACCTCTGCCTACCGGGTTCAAGCGATTCTCCTGCCTCAGCCTCAGGAGTAGCTGGGATTACAGGTGCATGCCACCATGCCTGGCTAATTTTTATATCTTTTAGTAGAGTCAGGGTTTAGCCATGTTGGCCAGGCTGGTCTCAAACTCCTGACCCCAGGCAATCCACCCACCTTGGTGTCCCAAAGTGCTGGCTCTATGTTTTCTTTTTTTTTTTTTTTTTTTTTTTTTTTTTTTTTTTTTTTTTTTTTGAGACGGAGTCTCGCTCTGTCTCCCGGGCTGGAGTGGAGTGCAGTGGCCAGATCTCAGCTCACTGCAAGCTCCGCCTTCCGGGTTCACGCCATTCTCCTGCCTCAGCTTCCCGAGTAGCTGGGACTACAGGCGCCCGCCACCTCGCCCGGCTAGTTTTTTGTATTTTTTTAGTAGAGACGGAGTTTCACCGGGTTAGCCAGGATGGTCTCGATCTCCTGACTTCGTGATCCGCCCGTCTCGGCCTCCCAAAGTGCTGAGATTACAGGCTTGAGCCACCGCGCCCGGCCGGCTCTATGTTTTCTAATTGGAAAAACGATACAGCAAGGCATGGTGGCTCATGCCTGTAATCCCAACACTTTAGGAGGCTTGAGTCCAAGGGTTCAAGACCAGCATGGGCAACATGGTGAAATCCCGTCCTTATAAAAAGTACAAAAATTGGCCGGGCACGGTGGCTCATTCCTGTAATCCCAGCACTTTGGGAGGCCGAGGCAGGCAGATCACAAGGTCAGGAGATCGAAACCATCCTGGCCAACATGGTGAAACCCCGTCTCTACTAAAAATACAAAAATTAGCTGCACATGGTGGCACATGCCTGTAATCCCAGCACTTTGGGAGGCCGAGGCAGGCAGATCACAAGGTCAGGAGATCGAAATCATCCTGGCCAACATGGTGAAACCCCATCTCTACTAAAAATACAAAAATTAGCTGCGCATGGTGGCACATGCCTGTAATCCCAGCTACTTGGGAGGCTGAGGCAGGAGAATCACTTGAACCAGGGAGTCAGAGGTTGCAGTGAGCCAAGATTGCGCCACTGCACTCCAGCCTGGCAACAGAGCAAGACTCCATCTCAAAAAATAATAATAATAATAATAATAAAGTATAAAAATTAGCTCAGGAAAAAAAAAGTTAGCTCAGCGTGGTGGCAGGCACCTGTAGTCCCAGCTACTCGGGAAGCTGAGGCTGAGGCAGGAGGATCGCTTGAGCACTGGAGGTCGAGGTTTCAGTGAGCCAAGATTGTGCCACTGCCTGGGCAACTGAGTGAGATCCCATCTCAAAATAAAGAAACAAAAATGATACATAATTATTTTTATTTTTATTTTGTTTTTTGAGACAAAGTCTCTCTCTTGTCCCCCAGGCTGGAGTGCAGTGGCGCAATCTCAGCTGACTGCAACCTCCACCTCCCGGGTTCAAGCAATTCTCCTGCTTCAGCCTCCTGAGTAGCTGGGATTACAGGTGCCTGCCACCATGCCGGGCTAATTTTTGTATGTTTAGTAGAGACGGAGTTTCCCCCTGTTGGCTAAGCTGGTCTCAAACTCCTGACCTCGGGTGATCCACCTGCCTCCGCCTCCCAAAGTGCTGGGATTACAGGCGTGAGCCATTGTACTTGGCCGATAGATAATTATTTTTTTAAATTAAAATTATGCCAAAATGCATTCAGATCTAGGCTGAGATTTCCCTGCATCAAGGTGATTTGTTTCCCCCAACTACCTCATTAAACCTGTGTCTGTCACAGAGGAAGCCCTCCATTCAGATGTGTTGAGTGAAGGAAGGAAGGACGGAAGGGAGGAAGGAAGAGATCACAAGCTAAACTTATGCGATCCTTCAAAGAGAGCTGACTACTTTAAAAATGGGTCACTGTGGTCATCACCATCCTGCTCCCCAGAGAAACAGGTTCTTCCTGAAGCCGTGCCCACCCGCAGTGGGATTTCCCCCGGGGACCGTGACCTTTCTGCTTCCTGTCTTTCCCACAGTTCCCCGGCCAGGGGCTTCCCAGAGCAGATGGTCCGTCCATGGGCTCATTGTTTTAAAATATTTATTCAGTATTATTACAAAGATGATATCGTGACAAGAAAGGAAAAAAATTTTTTTTAAAAGGGCACTCACCAAGTACCCAAGTTTTTCAATCGTTTTTATAATTGATGATTTTTGCTTAACACTTTCATGGATGTTTGTTGTATTTCCGCATAACCTTTACATTTCTCCCTTTACATATCATTTGAATAGCTTTCAACTATTCCTTCACACGGTTTTACCGTATTTTTGGGAAGTTTTTTTTGATAGTGGATGTTTCGGTTGTTTCCAGGTTTTTTGCCGCTGACAATAATGCAACCATGCATGTTTGAATGGCTCTGGCCTTTTGCATCTCGTAAACCTTTTCGTTGGGATGAATTCCAATACAGAATTGCTGGGATGGAAACATCGTTTTATGACTTTCTTTCTCTGGATGTTAGTTAATTTCTAGGTACATAGCAATTTAGAATACCTTCAACAGCGGAGTCAGTACCTGAATTTCTCTGCATGCTTCACAATCCTGGATGTGGCCTTAAGAACACTTTTTGTTTTCCTGGTGCGGTGGCTCATGCCTGTAATACCAGCACTTTGGGAGGCTGAGGCAGGAGGATCACTTGAGTCCAGCAGTTTAAGACCAATCTGGGCAACAGAGGGAGATAGGGAGGCCCTTTTTCTACCAAAAAATAAAAATAAAAATTAGCCAGGCGTGGTGGCACGTGTGGGCAGTTCTGCCTATGGTCCCACTGAGATGGGCAGATTGCACTAAGCCATGATCACACCACTGGACTCCAATCTGGGTGCCAGAGTGAGACCTTGTCTCAACGCCCCCCCCCCTTTTTTTTGTTCATTTTGTAAATATAAAATAGTCTCTTAATGTTGCCTTAGTTTCCCCCTCTTTGATGATGAGTGAAGACAATCACGTGAACGCATAGCACATGAGCTTGCCATGTTAATTAACCTCTGAGCCCCAACGGGGTCAGATATAAACTGGGAATAATGCCATTTCCAGATGGTAAGTTTTTCTTTTTGCCAATTCAGCCAATCATTTGATCTTTATTTGTTTATTTATAGGAGCTTTAGATACATGCAGTACTTTCAGAATAGCAAGATCAAAACATGGTCTTTGCCCCAAGAACTTACGACCTATTTCCGTATTGCCAGTGTCTCTCAGAACTACCCTCAATGAGTCTTCGGAGTAGTTTGAATGTACAATAGTAATTACGTCATCTGCGGAACCCAGACGCCTCAGAAATAAATTAATTTCGTCTCAGATGTAGTTATCATGCTTGTGACTATGTAAACAGTTTTCATCATTTCATACCTGAATGAATGAATTATATTCTGCAGAAAACTGGTTGGTTGGAGAGATTGAATTAAGACAGGAATGCGGGAATTTTCTTGGGACAAACAAAAGGATTATAGAACTTCATAAATAATACAGAAAAAAATTAGAAACATGTACATTTGTTGGTTGGATCTTTCTTTCTTTCTTTCTTTCTTTCTTTCCTTCTTTCTTTCTTTCTTTCTTTCTTTCTTTCTTTCTTTCTTTCTTTCTTTCTTCCTTCCTTCCTTCCTTCCTTTCTTTCTTTTTTTTCTTTCTTCCTTCCTTCCTTCCTTCCTTCCTTCCTTCCTTCCTTCCTTCTCTTTCTTTCTTCTTTCTTCTATCTTTCTTTGTCTTTCTCTTTGGTTGGTCCTTCTTTCCTTCCTTCCTTCCTTCCTTCCTTCCTTCCTTCCTTCCTTCCTTTCTCTTTTTTTTTTTTTTTTTTTTTTTTGAGACAGGGTCTCACTCTGTCGCCCAGGCTGAAGTATGGTGGCATTATCATGGATGGCTCACTCGAATTCCTGGGCTCAAATGATCCTCCCACCTCAGCCTTCCCAGTAGCCGGGACCACTGGTGAGTGCCGCCATCCCTAGCTAATTATTTGTAGAGATGAGATCTCGCTATGCTGCCCAGGCTGCTCTTGAACTCTTGGGCTTGAGTAATTCTCCTACCTCGGCCTCCCAAAGTGCTGGTATTAGAGGTGGGAGCCACTGTGCCTGGCCATTTGACTGGATTTTCTTGCTATACTCCTGTGATAATTGAGATGTAAAACTCACTTCAGTGTCTAAGACAGATAAACATTCAATGAATGCCGACTACCCAACTCCAGTTTCTTCATATGTAAGTGATTCTTTCACGTCCTCTGTTCATCTACATTAAACTCAATGTTTTTCTTGTTTATTTTAATGAATTCTTTACATATTGTAGCTACTCTTTCGCTTCCTGTTTCCTGACATTTACTTTGTTCACAAAGTTTAGAATATTGGAAATATTTCATGTCCTGGGTTACATTAGAGTCACACTCTTGCTGTTCTACCCACCCCCCCCCCCCCCCCCCCCCCGCCAACTCTCTAAGACCCAGTGGGCTGAAATGAGAGCCAGGAGGTTTACCAGTTGGAGCAATTTAGTTGATTTCGTCCTGGGCTCAGGCAGCTTTCCCTGATGTCATTTGTTCCCTGGGGATTTGGCTCACTGAAGCACACAGAATAATTCTTCTGGAATGAAAGGACTTAGAACCTCCTCATTCAGAGGGTCTCTTGCCTCAAACTCTATTCTTGTTCTTGCTTTTTTTTCTTTTTGCAGCAAACTCATTCATTTATCAAATATCCAACAAGAGCATTCTAGGTGCAAGACTTTGAATTTTAGGGACACAATGGAGAACAAAACAGACATGTCCCTGCCCCAGCGGAGTTCACAGTTTCCTGGGAGATGCACACTGGCCAGTGCCATCCAGTCCAGAGTGCTCATCAGGCACTTACCGTGTGCCAGGCTGTCCTCATCAGGCACTTACCGTGTGCCAGGCTGTCCTCATCAGGCACTTACCGTGTGCCAGGCTGCCTTCTGGGCCTGGAGCCAGACAGGTGAGCAGAGATGGTCCCTACCATCAGAAGCTTATCATCAACACAAATCCACAAAACGTGACATTTAACATGCGCAAAGTTGCAAAGGAAGGGCTGGCAGAGCCACGTGGACTACGGCACAGGGAGGGATTTATTCTGACTGGGGGTCTACCAGGAGGAGTGTCAGTCATGGAAGGCTTCCCTGAGGAAGCAACACGTGCCATGAGCTCTGATGGCTGACTTAGAATTAACCGGGCAAATGGGGACAAGACTTTTTGACACAAAGGGAATAATACACACAAAGCACTTGGGGTGGGAGGAAACAGTTTTAAGGGCCCACTCAGGGCTGGATGCAGGGTGGGGCACTGGGATTCTTGGGGCCGAAAGGCTGGGTTTCTCCTCCTCTTGTGAGTCAGAGTTTGGGGGAAGCCGCTCCTGGTTTAGCCCACTCTCAAAGCCCCGATCCACCACCTGGGCAGCTCATCTGGTGGTGGGGAAAGGCTGTTGGGGGAGCTGAGGGGCAGAAGCCTGATTTTGGAGGGCCCATGGCAGAGAGTAAGGGAGGGCCACGTGGAGCCCCACGGTCACCCTGCTACTTTCTCTGACCTCAGCTGCGGCTTGGCCTCCCGCCCTTCGGGAGTTCACAGGGAGGTGAAATCTGCAAGCGGAGGCTGGTGTCTTCCCCTCCTGGGAGGACTGAGCTGTCCAGACAAGGCCCGGGAAGGCCCCTTCCTCCCCTTCCAGGGCTCTCTGGGATCCGATGAGCCATTTGTCCAGCTCTGTCCTCTCCCCTCCCCAGCTCTGGGGACAGAGCAGCTGGGACTGCCAAGACTGTCCTGTTCCTGAGGTAGGTCCCCACACCTGGAGACCCAGGGGCTGAGGCCGGCCCCTGCACCTCCTCCAAGCCGCTGAGCTCAACAGGACTCTGTAGCCCCAAGAGGGTATGGGAAAGGCTGCCCCCCACCCCACGAGCACTTCATGGCTGGCGAGGCACACGCTGCAAACCAGGCTCTGGCGCTTTGCCTTTGCGAGCACTGGGGGCTGTCACTTCCGACCCTGTCCTTACAGGGAAATTCCAGCCCACAGCTCAGGGCCTTGGAAGCAGCCGCATAGACTTCGGAGCCAGGCAGCTCTGGGTTGGAGTCCCTGACCTGTCTCGCTCTCTGCAGGACACTGGGCACATTTACCTCTCTGAGCCTCAGTTTCTCCGTGTGTAAAAAGGGGTCTACTCCTAAGTCGCAGAGCTGTGGTACTTATGGTGGCAGCTGGTGACAATTCCTGGCAGTGGGAGTGGGTGGGTTCCTTACCACCAGTGACTCCTCTCAGAGTCATTCAACCCAGGCGTGGGTGCTGGGGAGATGGTCAGTGCCACCCAGGTAAACTGAGGCCTCACGTGCAGGAGTCTGCTTTCTGGAAGGGAGGCTCTGCCAGAAAGTCTCATTTCATCCTCAAAAGAACCCAGGGATAGAGGTATAAGCAGGATTTGCCTCTGGCAGATGAGGAGAGGTTCAGAGAGGTTGACAAACTCACTCAAGGTTGCACAGCAAGTAAAAGGCCCAGCTAGGATCCTCCAGAGGTTGCTGGACCAGGGAGCCCATCCTCTGCACCGTCAGGAGGGGTCCAGTGCTGGGCCCTGAAGCCAGGAGCCTAAGAGGACGTTCTCAGTACAGCTCTGCCTGCAAGCCCGGGATTTCCCACCCCCCATGCACCGCACCCGGGACCGCAGGACAGTGCCCCCCACACACTGCGCTCTGGCCCCAGCCTGCCTCAGGGAACTTGGCGTTGGAGTTGGGGGAGGGTGAAGGAGGGAAGGGTGGCCTTCGGAGCTGTCCCGGAGAGGGGAGTCGTTTGGCGTGAGGGCTGGGCCAGGCCGGCCTCCTTTGTTGCAGGCTGACAGGACGGTGCGGCCACCACACACTTCAGCTGCCAACTCGCCGCGGTCACTCAATCCATCACTGAGGGCGGGGGCTCCCGGCCCTGCTGGCTCCTGGCCGCTCGGCCTGCAGTGTTGTTTTAGTCTGACTCGGGCTGTGAGATAAACGGGGCATGAACCGGCCCCCTGGCAGGGGGTCAGCCCCTTCTGCCCTCATTAAAGTGCCAATCAAGAAGAGGAATGGAGACGCTGAGTGAGCTCAGCCCTCTCGGCCAAGGGGGCAGGAGCCGGTCTCCCCACCACGGATGCCTGGAGAATTCCATCCAGGGCCTGCGGGCGTCTGGTTGCAACACACCCAAGGCAGCCAGTCCTTGGTGTTCCCTTCCCTTCCCAAGCCTGCCTGTGTGAGCAGTGGGTTGGGTGGGTACTTGCGGCTTTGAGTTTCCAGCTCCCTCAACTGGAAGGGGAATTCAAAGCAGCAAGTACCCACCCACCCCCTGCTGACACTGGCAGGCTTGGCTTGCTGTTTGGTTTTCTGCAGCAATGTCACAAACCACCCCAAAACTTTATGGCTTAAAACAATTATCTTCAGGCACAGTGACTCACGCCTGTAAAACTAGCACTTTGAGAGGCCAAAGTGGGAGGACTGCTTGAGGTCAGGAGTTCGAGACCAGCCTGGCCAACATAGTGAGATCCCACCTCTATCAAAAAATATAAAAATTAGCTGGATGTAATGGTGCACAGCTGTAGTCCCAGCCCAGGAGGCTGAGGCAGGAAGATCACTTGAGCCCAGGAGTTCAAGGCTGCACTGAGGCACTTGCACTCTAGCCTGGGCCATAGAGCAAGACCCTGTATCAAGAAACCAAACCAAACCAACCAACCAAACATAAAAACACCCAGCCATTTGATGATCTCGTTTGAACCTGAGGGTGGACAGGGCTCAGCTAGGTGAATCATCTGCTCCATCATCTGCTGAGGTAGTGGCTGGAGAGGCCGTCAGCTAGGGCTCTTCTGGGCTGAAGGGTTCAACATGGCTCAGGCACATGGCATCTTTGTGGGGACACCCAGAAGGCTAGGACCCCTGGTTCACGAAGATGGCTGTGCCTGTCTCTCTGTCCCTGTGGAGTCTCAGGGCCTCTCTCCCTGTCTTACGTGGTCTCTCCACGTGGTCTGCCCTGCAGGATAGCCAGAGTATTCAGTGATTTGGGGCTCCCAAAAGCACATGAGTAAAGATGCTAGGCCTTCATAAGCCTTTGGCCTGGAACATGGCACAGAGGAACGTCTGCCCCATCCTAAAGCAAGTCAGGGACCAGCTCTCTTTTCTCCTGGGTACTCTGCCTAGAGGGCAAGTGGATAAGCAGCCTCTTGGGGTGTGGGATGAGGTGGCTGGAATTCTCTCTCTCTCTCTCTCTCTCTCTCTCTCTCTATATATATATATATATATATATATATATATATATACACATACACAAACACATACACACACACTCCACAATTCTTCCATTCTCTGGAAGAATCCCCTCAAAGTCTATAACCAGGCATTCACAAAAACATAATTAATAGTATGCTTTCATATTTATTTTACATATTAAATAAAAATAATAATTGGACCAGGTGCAGTGACTCACGCCTGGAATCCCAGCACTTTGCTAGGCCAAGGCAGGCAGATCACTTGAGGATCTGCCAGGTGTTCAAGACCAGCCTGGGCAACATGGCAAAACCCTGTCTCTAAAAAAAATTAGCCAGGCATGGTGACATGTGCCTGTAGTCCCAGCTACTCGGGAGGCTGAGGTGGGAAGATCGCTTGAGCACAGGAAGCAGAGGCTGCAATAAGCTGGGATTGCACCACTGCACTCCAGACTGGGAGACAGAGTGAGACTGTCTCAATAATAATATTAATAATAATAATAATAATTGTTACCATTGCTTAAGAACTTATGCCAAACATTGTTCTAAGCAATTATAGCTTATTTAATTCCCCTGATAGCCCTATATAGGGATGATATAACTGTTACCCTTGCTTTGCATGTGTCTAAGGTAAGTGGCTAAACTGTAACAGACTCCCAAATATTTAGTAACTCAAACACAATAAAGGTTTATATCTCACTCTCTTAAGGAAAGATCAGCATTCCTGGTGGGCAGGCAGCCCTCCTCCCTTTAGTGTCTCATAGATCCAGGCTCCATCCATCCTGTGACCCGGCCCCCAACCTCTGGTCCCCAGTAGTGCATAGATCACTCTGGCAGCTACATGAAGACTGGGCCATGGATGGTGTGTGCAGCTGTGGGCAAGCAGAGGGGTTTGGGATATTGCCCATTTGCCTTCTAAATTTCCTCTCCCTTTGTTCATCCTGCTGTCTGCCCTGGGAGGGTGCCCTCTGTGTACTATATCAGTGGGTTCCCCAACCCTCCAGCTTCCAGTTAGGCTCAGCCAGTGGGAGACACAGCAGGAGATCAGAGGGAAAGAGGAGAGGGGAGGGTATTGATTTCCCGGGCTCTCTGTCTCCACTAGGCTGTATTTGGGAAGTAGCTGACTTTTTCTACCAAAGGCTATGGCTCCTATCGGGGGCCAGCAGCTTTAACTCTCACCCATCTTAGGGATGGTAAGAGGATATGTCACCATCTCTTGTTGGTATCCCTGATCCCACCCACAGCTTGTAATCAGCCCGTCTGCTAACCTCTCTGCAATCTCTGTATCTGTCAGAGGATACAGCTCATCTACATTCTGTAGTGGTCTCAGCTGGCACAGGAGGCAAAGGAGGAAGCAAGGAAGCTTTGAGAATACTACAGTAATAATGCAGGAGGGAGATGATGGTGGCGTAGCTTTCCAAGGTCAACAGGATTTTCTGATGGATTGCATATGGGGTTTGAATAAAAGAGAAGTTTCCAGGATGATTCCAAAATGGTTGGCTTGAGCAACTGGGAAAATGGAGTTATTTATTAAGATGGGTAAGACCAAGGGAGAGGCAGGCTTGGGCAGTTTTGGACATGTTAAGTAAGGGATGCTTTTTAGACTTCTAAATGGAGACATTGAGAGGCAGATGGAGCTTTGAGTTTGAATTTCAGGGCAGAAATTCAGGCTGGAGATAAGACTTTGAGAACTGCCCGTATACAGATGATATTTAAAGCCATAGGACTCCAGTGAGATAACCAAGGAGAGTTTGAGTGAGGTCTTATAGTGAGTGCTGCGACTCTCCAACATTTGGAGGCAGGGACGATGAGAACAAAGAATAACGAGTGAAGTAGGAGGAAAATGAAGGAATTGGGTTTTCTGGAAGCTAAGTTAAAAAAAAAAAAAAGTTTCAAGAAGGAGAGAGTGGCTGGGCACAGTGGCTCACTCCTGTAATCCCAGCACTTTGGGAGGCCAAGGCAGGCAGATCACAAGACCAGGAGATCGAGATCATCCTGGCTAACATGGTGAAAACCCGTCTCTACTAAAAGTACAAAAAATTAGCCAGGCATGGTGGCACATGCCTGTGGTCCCAGCTACTCAGGAGGCTGAGGCAGGAGAATCGCTTGAACCCGGGAGGTGGAGGTTGCAGTGAGCCAAGATCGTGCCACTTGGTGGTACTCCAGCCTGGGTGACACAGTGAGACTCCATCTCAAAACAAAAAAAAGGAGAGTGCTCAACCATGACAAATACAGCTTTTATTCAGATTAGATAAGGCCTTATCATGAAGATTAGAATTTGAAATAGGAATGTCATTGATTATCTGGAAAGGGTGAGGTTGTGGGGATGAAAGCTTAATTGGAAAGGGCTCAGAGAAGAGGAAAAATTTCTGGTTCTATTCATGGCAGAGTAGCTGGTACTGGACAAATCTGCCTGTCATAAATAACTGCAAAAATGGTCAAAATATATGAGACAGTTATTGGGCATTGGACAACAGGCAATGCCATGCTACAATCCTTTAAAAAAGGAAATACACAAGGCTGAACTACACATCCACCTTGACTTTCTGCCTTGCAGTAATTTTCAAACTGTGGTACCAGGAAGAGGATTACAAGCAGAGAGTCGCAGTCTCTCTGGGCAGAGAAAGGGAAGCTCAGGGTTCAGGGCAGCGAAAACAGCTAGAACTTGTGGGCAGGTTACCAAAAAGGAGGGAACCACAGAGAAATCCAGAAAGGCTACCATTCAGAAGTAAAGACCATACCTTAGGAGTAAGGGCTTCATCCTAAAACTGTGAGTAAAACTGAAATAGACCTACCCTAACGAAATCTAAAATCAATCTTTAACAAAATCAAGACAATCCACCAGTTACTTAACTGCCAGAAAAAAATTTTTAACACTCTTCAGGGGATAGTATCATAATCCAGAGTTTCTACAGTGAGGCACTCAAAATGTTTAGCATATAATCAAAAATTACTAGACATGTAAAGAAGCAGGGAATGTGACCCATGACAAGAGAAGAAAAAAAGCAGTCAATAGCAGCAAACTCAATATAATCCAGATGCTGGAATGAGCAGACAAAGGCATTAAAATATATAAATATATTAAAGGATCTAGTGGAAAAGGAGACAAAACACATGAGCAGATGGGGAAATTCAACATAGAAATGAAAACCTTTAAAAATAATTTTGAAAATTACGTATGTATTTGTTTGTAGAGATAGGGTCTCCCTATGTTACCCAGGCTGGTCTTGAGCTCCTGGTCTCAAACAATCCTCCGAAAGTACTAGGATAACAGGCTTAAGCCACCATGCTTGGCTGAAATGAAAAATTTTAAGTGGAAATTCTAGAACTGAAAAATACAGAATCTGAAATAAAAATTTTTGGAAGTGCTTAATAGCATATTAGACGTGGCAAAATAAAGAATCTATGAACTCAAGACAAGTCAACAGAAATTATCAAAACTGAGGCACACGAAGAAAGAAAGAATAATCAAATAAGACACAACAAAGCATTCAAAAACGTGGGACAATATTAAATGAGCTAATACGCTTTTATTTGGAGTTGCAGAATGAAAGGAAGAGAAAATGGGACAAAGAAAATATTGGAAGAGGTAATGGCCACTTTCCAAAATGGGTGAATTGTAGCAACCCACAGATTCAAAAAGCTCAGCACATCCTAAACAGGATAAATACAGAAATACTATACCTAGACCATCAGAGTCAAACCACTAAAAACTAAGGACAAAGAAAGTGTTCTTAAGAATCAGCTGGAGAAATATGGACACATCACATCCAAGAAAACAAAAATAAGAATTATGGCTGACTTCTGATCAGAAACTTTAGAAACCAAAGATAATAGAATGATATATTTAAAGTGCTGAAGGAATGTAGAATTCTTCATCCTGTGACAATATCCTTCAAAACTCAAGGTAAAATAAAGACAGTTTCAGGAAAACAAAAATTGAGATAAGCCAGGTGCGATGCCTCATGCCTGTAATCCCAGCATTTTGGGAGGCCAAGGTGGGAGGATCACTTGAGCCCAGGAGTTCGAAACCAGGCTGGGCAATAAAGTGAAACCTCATCTTAACAAAGAATCTGAAAAATTAGCCAGGTGTGGTGATGCATGCCTGTAGTCCTAGCTATTCAGGAGGCTGAGGTGGGAGGATCGCTTTAGCCCAGGAGGTTGAGGCTGCAGTGAGTAGTGACTGTACCACTGCACTCCAGCCTGGGTGACAGAGCAAAACTCTGTCAAAACACACACACACACACACACACACACACACACACACACAACAAACACAAACACTAAAGAACATTATTTAGGTGACCCAAATGGAATCTTAGATCTTTGGGAAGGAATAAAAAACACCAGAAATGGTAAATAAGTAGGTGTTTATAAACATTTATTTAAGGCCGGGCACAGTGGCTCACGCCTGTAATCCCAGCACTTTGGGAGGCCGAGGCGGACGGGTCACCTGAGGTCAGGAGTTCAAGACCAGTCTGACCAACATGGTGAAACCCTGTCTCTACTAAAAATACAAAAATTAGCCAGGTGTGCTGGCAAACGCCTATAGTCCCAGCTACTCAGGAGACTGAGGCAGGAGAATCACTTGAACCCGGGAGGTGGAGGTTGCAGTGAGCCGAGATCGCGCCATCGCACTCCAGGCTGGGTGACAGAGCGAGACTCCGTCTTGAAAAACAAAACAAAACAAAACAAAAACCTACCAACGAGTGAAAGCAAAAATACTAACGATGAATAGTGGTGTTTATAACAAAGGTAGAAATAAAATATATGACAACAATTGCACAAAGAGAAGGAAAAGTGTAAATGAAGCTATTCTGTTCAAAGTTTTTACGTAATATGGAAAATGATATACTATCCATTCAAGGCAGTCCACGATAAATTAAAGATGAATATTGCAATCTCTAGAGCACACTAAACAAATAAACAACAAGAAAGGTTAAACAAACAAACACTAAACAAACAACAAGGAGGTTTAAAAGTCAGTGGAGATATTAAGTGTCAATGTAAGTTCACTGACTGTGAGAAACAAACCACAGTGTTATGGGATGTCAGTAGTGGGGGAAGTCGTGGGCGGGGAGGGACAGGGGACATATGAGGATTCTCTGTGCTTTCTACTCAATCTTGCTGTGAACCTGAAACTCCTCTCAAAAATAAAGTCTATTTTAAAAAAAAAAACCAAGAGAGCACATACAAGACAATTCTAAAATACACTTAATCCAAAATAAGAACGAAAAGTAAAAAAACAAAGAAACAAGGAACAGATGAAACAAATAGAAGACATATAGAAAAATGGTAGACTTAAACCCAAGCATGTCAATAATTACATTAAATGTAAACAGACTACAAGTGAAAAACAGAGAATATCACATAGGATACAAGAACAAGACCCAATGATATGCTTTTCTCTAAGAATATGCACACCAAAATAAAGAAAGTAAAAAGAATGGGGAGAAAAGGTATGGCATATAAACATTTATCAAAAGAATGCTTGTGTGGCTATATTAATATCAGACAAAGAATACTTCAGGACAAATACTATTACCAGAAATAAAGACCATTTCATAACAAAAAAATCAATTCATCAAGAAGACATAATCTAAATGTACATGAACCCAGCTCAATACATGAAGCAGGCTGGGTGCACTGGCTCATGCCTGTAATCCCAATACTTTGGGAGGCCAAGGCATGAGGATCACTTGAACCCAGGATTTTGAGAACAGTCTGGGCAACATAGCAAAACTCCGTTTCTATAAAAGATACAAAAATTAGACAAGCATGGTGGCATGTGCCTGTAGTCCCAGCTACTCGGGAGGCTGAGGTGGGAGGATCATTTGAGCCCAAGAGGCAGAGGTTGCAGTGAATTGAGATTGTGCCACCACATCCCAGCCTGGGCAAGAGAGCCAGACCCTGCCTGTGATGGTTCATATTGAGTGTCAACTTGATTGGATTGAAGGATGCAAAGTATTGTTCCTGGGTGTGTCTGTGAGGGTGATGCCAGAGGAGATTAACATTTGAGGTAGTGGACTGGGCGAGGCAGCCCCACCCTCAATCTGGGAAGGCACCATCTGATGAGCTGCCAGTGTGGCTGGGATAAAAGCAGGCAGAGGAACGTGGAAGAACCAGACTGGCTGAGTCTTCCAGCCTCCATCTTTCTCCCGTGCTGGATGCTTCCTGCCCTCGAACACCGGACTACAAGCTCTTCAGCCTTTGGACTCTTGGACCTACACCAGAGGTCTGCCAGGGACTCTCGGGCCTTTCCCCACAGGCTGAAGGCTACACTGTCAGCTTCCCTACTTTTGAGGTTTGGGACTCGGACTGGCTTCCTTGCTCCTCGCCTTGCAGACAGCCCTATTGTGGGACTTTACCTTGTGATCGTGTGACTCAATACTGCTTAATAAATTCCCCTTCATATATACATCTATCCTATGAGTTGTGTCCCTCTAGAGAACCCTGACTAATACACTGTCTAAAAAAAAAAAAAAAAAATACATGAAGCCAAAACTGACAGAACTCAGAGAAGAAATCAAGAACTGCACCATCATAACCGGAAATTCTAACACTCCTCTCGGAGATACTGACAGAGTAAGCCTACGTAACAAATCATTAGCAATATGGAGGGTTTGCAACAGAGACTATGAGAAGAGAAGGCGGAGAGAGAAACTTCAATCTTTTGAGAAACTGTACTTTAAAGAGAGCCAGGCTGGGCGCGGTGGCTCACGCCTGTAATCCCAGCACTTTGGGAGGCCCAGGCAGGCGGATCACCTGAGGTCAGGAGTTTAAAACGGCCTGACCAACATGGCAAAACCCTGTCTCTACTAAAAATACAAAAGTTAGCTGGGCGTGGTGGTGTGTGCCTGTAATCCCAGCTACTGGGGAGGCTGAGGCAGGAGAATCGCTGGAACTGGGGGGTGGAGGCTGCAGCGAGCTGAGATCAAGCCACTGCGCTCCAGTCTGGGAGACAGAGCAAGACTCGGTCTCAAAAAAATAAATAAGTAAAAGTAGCAAAAATAAAGAGAGCAAAGAATTGAGCAGTGACTGGATTGGGGTACAGGATCAAGGGTGGATTAAGAGGAGAGAAGTCACAGCGTGTTTGGGTGCTGGTGGGGCTATCCAGGAGGGGTGGATCCAGGAGGGATCCAGTAGTGGGATCTGGCGACTGGGGACAGTGAGTGGACAGCTTTAGATACAGTGTCTTTCAGTAGGCAAGAGAGGTCAGGATGCTGGGCACAGGCAGGAGAGTCAGCCTGAAGGGGAGCTGTGTTCATGCGTCAGGGGGACACAGCTGGAGAAGGGGACTCTTCCCCAAGGTGGTGACAGCCTGAGCCTCTGGGCCCTGCTCTGTGGCCAGGCCTCCTGAAAATGGGACAACTTGGGCAGGATTTTCCCCAGTCTCTGAGACTCCTGTGCCCCTGTTCTGCTCCAGATCTTTGTCCCCAGATAACTCAAGTTAATCATGGGAAGCTACCCCATGATAAGAGGCTAGAACAAGAGTGTTCCTTTATAATGTTTCTATTTTTTTTTTTTTTTTTAACATTTAGAGATTTGTTTCAGCCTTTAAAATAACAGATAAGGATTGAAAATGCAGATAAGGATAAAAATACAGACAAGAGGCTGAGTGCGGTGACTCATGCCTGTAATCCCAGCACTTTGGGAGGCCAAGGCAGGCGATCACTTGAGGTCAGGAGTTCAAGACTAGCCTGGCCAATATGGTGAAACCCCATCTCTACTAAAAATACAAAAATTAGCCAGGTGTGGTGGTGCGTCCCTATAGTTCCCAGCTGCTTGGGAGGCTGAGGCGGGAGAATCACTTGAACCCGGGAGATGGAGGCTGCAGTGAGCTGAGATTGCACCACTGCACTCCAGTCTGGGCAACAGAGCGAGACTCCATCTCAAAAAACAAACAAACCAGAAAAGATGTTTAAAACATAGTTCACGGAAAAGAAAATGGTTCTTAAACCTAATTTCCCATAAGAGAAGTATACATTCAGACTACACTGAGACACCCATTTTCTCCAAATTGGCAAAGTTCAGAAAGTTTGCTAACAGATTGCATTGGTAAGGGTGTGGGTAAATTCATTTCTGGTGGCTGTGTAAATTGGTGCAAACCCTACGGAAGGTAATTTAGCAATATTTATCAAAATTACAGGTGCACAAAGGATTCAGCAATGTCTCCTCCAGGACTTTTTAACTTATCAAAAAAATCAAGTATGCACAAGGTGATTTGTGGCAGCCTTGTAAGAGCAAGAAGATTGGAAGCCTGAAAACAACCTAAGTAACCATGGGTGGGGATTGGCGGAACAAACACGGTATTCCCATACAATGGAAATCATGTCATAATCCAAGAAAACAGACTGCTCTTCATGCAGCTGCTCACAACTCACGGACCCCAACCAGTTACAGATTTCTTTACTCCTTCTCCACTCCCACCGCTTCACTTGAAAAGCCTTTAAAAATAAAAAATAAAAGAAAGGTCATGTGCTGATAAGGAATGATCTCCAAGACAAAGTACAAAATGCAAGGAAGTACTATGCTAGAATCTTTGTAAAAAATAAAAAATGAAAAGAGTCGCTGGGTGTGGTGGCTCACGCCTGTAATCCCAGCACTTTGGGAGGCCACGGCAGGCGGATCACTTGAGGCCAGGAGTTTGGGACCAGCCTGGCCAACATAGTGAAACTCTGTCTCTACTGAAAATACAAAAAACAAAATTAGCAGGGCGTCTTGGCACACATCTGTAATCCCAGCTAGTTGGGGGGCTGAGCTAGGAGAATCACTTGAACCTGGGAGGTGGAGCTTGTAGTGAGCCAAGATTGCGCCACTGCACTCCAGCCTGGGTGACAGAGCAAGACTCTATCTCACAAAAAAAAAAAAAAAAAAAGGGGGGGGTGGAGAGTAAATATACAGATATATATGCAATTGCCAATACACACACATATAATTTGACAACTTGTATTTTAAAGAGAGCAAAGAATTGAGCAGTGGCTGGACTGGGGTATGAGATCAAGGGTGGATTGAGATGTGAAAAATAATAGTGTGTTTGTGTGCTGGGTTCAGGGGCTGTCCAGGAAGGGTGGACCCAGGAAGGATGGGATCTGATTATTTTATATATACATATATGTGTGTGTGTGTGTGTGTGTGTGTGTTTGTGCGTGTGTCTTCCTGGAAAAAAATACACAAGAAACCAGGGTGGGGAGCTGGGTAGTTAAATGACAGAGTGGGCGGGAGGAGAGAGATAAGGCAAGTGTAAGTAAAAACAAACACAGAAGGTAAGAGATAGCATTTAACAAACAGCACTCCACACTACTTCCTCTTCCCTTTTCAATACTACCTCTCCTCTTCTAGATACACACGTTTCAGGAATTCCACCTATAAAGTCTGAAGGCCATTTAAACCCCACTCAGTCATTTGACCAGCAACTAAGCTAAGTGGGCAAGAGGTGTGCTGGGGTGAGCCCCTGGGCACATAGGTAAGTATGTTTTTTCTGCTTAAGATGGAGATGGAATTACCACGCTCAGGTGACGGTTTACAACCAGTGATTTCACCATTCCCGTGTTCAGTCTGGTGACATTTTTAAAACATTATAAATCTTTACATTCAAACACTGAGAGCCACCGACACTGTCTTTGGTCATTTGTGAGAACGCTGTTGATATGATAACTAGATTAATAGAAAAAAGCTAAGAGTCAAATGTGAGCTGATGAAAAGTTGACAGGATGTCTCCCTTCCCCTAATACCTCCACTTTTATTAACATTATGGATGCCATCTTTTTTTTTTTTGGAGACGGAGTCTCGCTCTGTTGTCTAGGCTCCAGTGCAGTGGCGCAATCTCAGCTCAGTACAACCTCCACCTCCCAGGTTCAAGCCATTCTTCTGCCTCAGCCTCCCGAGTAGCTGGGACTATAGGCGTGCATCACCACGCCTGGCTGATTTTTGTATTTTGAGTAGAGATGGAGTTTCACCATGTTGGCCAGGCTGGGCTCGAACTCCTGACCTCGGCCTCCTCAAATGCTGGGATTACAGGTGTGAGCCACCGCGCCCAGCAGACGTCATTTTCTAAAATAAGACGTTGGCTGAAGTGTACGGCTGCTAACTCCTGTGCTGAGCGCACTGGAACAGACTGGTGGGCAAAGCCTTTGCTCAGCCCTGGACCACCAAGGTCTCCGCTGGGCTGCTCTCCCACCGGCCTGCTCTCCCCCGGGCCTGCTCTCCCCCGGGCCTGCTCTCCCGCCGGCCTGCTTGCATGTGCACGTCCACGGACACACGCCCTGCCTTCATGCCTTGGACTTTAAACACCCTGGGCAGCTGGCCAGGCCTTGGTTTTGTTTGCAGAGCTGTCTAATCTAATATTGGTATTTAGTAAACAAAGCCCAAACAAGGGAGAAGTAGGCCCCTCTTGCCTCTTCTGAGCTCCCAGGGCTCTCCAGTGGACCCAAGAAGCACTGTGAGATGCCCCAAAGTGTCATGGCCAAAAAAAGAAACTTGAGTTAACCTTCTCTGTGGTTGACAGGAAATGCTCAGAGCGGGAGTTTCAGATCCAGGCCACCCTATGCAAGGAATCCTGCTAGGAGAAAACGGGTCACTCCTAGTGGGCTGGCCTGGGGCAGACTGGGGTGAAGAGGGCTGGCCATGTGCCCCTGATGCCCCTTCCTCAGATGCCCGCTGCTCCCCCGCGCCGTAGAGCCTGTGGGCCTTGCATTCTTGCGGTGACAGCTCCCCCTCTTCTCACAGCTCCTGGCTCCCTCCTCGCATCCAGAGGTGTGTTCCATGGAGTTCTACAATTAAACAGATGCGTCTGATAGTGACCTGCCCTTCACCCAGCAAGACACTCCCGAAGTGCCAAAGCCCATAGGTGGGCATCATCATGACGGCCGTTAGGGCCCTGGTTGGAGATCCTGGAGGGCCTGGAGCAGAAGGGCCTTCCCTTCCCACGGGGCTCGGACCAAACCCCCGTCCCCTGTCGTGGCTGGTTCAGTTCCAGTCCTTGTGCCCGTTGAGGTCACCTCCAGCCCCCCACTGCAAAGTCCACTCACCCGCCCTCCTGAGTAGCTCGTGCACATCCAGGGCTGCCACAGAGGGTGCACCTGGGGAAGTCAGGCGGGGTCATGGGCTTGGGCCACAGCTGCTTCTCATGGACTGGACGGAGCAGGTGATGTGTCGGCCAGGAAGGAGGCCGTCTCAGCCACAGGGAGGCTCCAGGAACAGGTTCCTCACATCAGGACGCAGGCCCTGCGCTCCCGGAGAGCCCAGGATCTAGATGCTTCCGAAAGTGCTCTCCTCGCATTTCCTAACCCACCTCCACCGTGCTGTCCAATCTGACGGCCACCAGCTACAGGGGCAATGGAAATGCGCCTATTCGGAGTTGAGCTGTTCTGTCAACGTGAAACAGGCACCACATTTCAAAGATTTAGTGCAAAATCACAACATAAAGCATTCACTAACAATGCTTTCTATTGATTATACATTACATGATAATGTCTTGGACATATTGTCTTTATTAAAATTAACTTTCCATTTCTTTTTCCTTCTTAAAAAATGCGACACTTAGAAAATTTTATATTTATTTATTTATTTATTTATTTTTAGATGGAGTTTCACTCTGTCGCCCAGGCTAGAGTGCAATGGCGCGATCTTGGCTCATTCCGCCTCCTGCGTTGAAGTAATTCTCCTTTCTCAATCTCCTGAGTTGCTGGGATTACAGGTGTGTGCCACCATGCCTGGCTAATTTTTCTATTTTTAGTACAGACAGGGTTTCACCATGTTGGTCAGGCTGGTCTCGAACTCCTGACCTCATGATCTGTCTGCCTCAGCCTCCCAAAGTGCTGGGGTTACAGGCGTGAGCCAGCACGCCCAGCCTATTTTTTTTTTTTTTTAGTGACAGGGTCTTGCTCTATTGCCCAGGCTGGAGTACAATGGTTCAATCTCAGCTCACAGCAGCCTCTACCTCCTGGGTTCAAGGAGCCTCAGCCTCCCTAGTAGCTGGGACTACAGACATGTGCCATGATGCCCAGCTCATCTTTTTTTATTTTTAAAGTAGAGACAAGGTCTCACTATGTTTCCCCGGCTGGTCTTGAACTCCTGAGCTCAAGCAATCCTCCCGCCTCAGCCTCCCAAAGTACTGGGATTACAGGTGTCAGCCACTGCTCCCGGCCTAGACAATTTTAAATTACATGTGTGACTTGCATTCTTTCTTTCTTTCTCGTTTTGGATACAGTCTTGCTCTGCCGTCCCAGCTGGAGGACAGTGGCACCATCTCACTCACTGCAGCGTCCTGGGTTGACAGGCACACATCACCTTGCCCTGCTGATTTTCGTATTTTTAGTAAAGATAGAGATGAGGTTTTGCCATGTTGGCCAGGCTGGTCTCAAACTCCTGGCTTCAAGGGATCCGCCTGCCTCCGCCTCCCAAAGTGCTGGGATTCCTGTGAATCCTATGATTGAGTGACTTGCATTATTTCTATGGGACAGTGCTGGTCCACTTGGTAACGGTGGAAGCCATATTTCTCAGAATCCCCTTCCTGTAGGTCTCAGGGCAGAGTTGTCAAGAGGGAAGGTACCCGTGATTTGAGAGGCAAAGGTGAGGCTGGCCTTGCTGACCAACACTGACCCCAGGCCCACCCCAGACCCTTTACTGCAAACGCACAGAAGGCACCTCCCAGAGATGCCCACCCAGCCCCTTCCGCAGTCCTCCTCACCCTCTACCCCCGCCACAGCTGGGTGAAGACTGACTCCTAGAATACATCCTTTATTCCATGATAGACCTCGTGGTTCTGGCTCCTTGTTGAACCCTGTCTGATCCCTACCTCTCCTGGGCCTCTGGAGGCCGCATCCAACACAGCTGAGAAGGTTAAGGTTCAGGTCTCAAAATACAGCTGGCTGCAGCTCAACAGCAAGAGGCCTCCTGCCCAGGCCTCTAGGGCTCCATTTCCTCTCCTTCTGCCCACCAACCCTGGCTATTCTCTCTCTCCTTCACTACCCACTTCCCCTCCTCTCCTCCCTGTCTGCTGGCCCCTTCCTTCCAGCCCAGAAGCAGCTCAGGTCCCTGCTGCTTTTGAAACACCAACATGGCCAAAACCAAAACCTCCCTCCCTCCCACAGTCGAATTTTAAAGACACATCTACACTCCCTTCTTCACCTTTGGATCCTGTTGCAACACCAGCCACTGGCTTCTGGCCCACATCCCAGAGCCGCCGGGGACAAGGCCACCGATGGCCTCATTTCCCAACCCCCGGCCTCTTTCCAGTCTTGCTCCACCTGACCTCAGAGCAGAGGCGGTCACTAGTCCCTCTGCCTCTGCCCTTTTCCCCACGACACCCCCTTCCATCCCTGTCACTGACCCTTCCTGGTTCCTCCTCCCCTGGCAGTCCTTACGTTGACATTTCCCAGGGCGCTGGCCTTAGACCCCTCACTTTATACCCTCTCTGAGTAAGGCATTCATGCCAGGACTTATTTAAACTACTGTCTCCAGGCCGGACGCAGTGGCTCACGCCTGGAATCCCAGCACTTTGGGAGGCCAAGGTGGGTGGATCACTTGAGGTCAGGAGATTGAGACCATCCTGGCTAACATGGTGAAACCCCGTTTCTACTAAAAATACAAAAATTAGCTGGGTGTGGTGGTGCATTTCTGTAATCGCAGCTACTCAGGAGGCTGAGGCAGGAGAATCGCTTGAACCTGGGAGGCAGAGGTTGCAGTGAGCCGAGATTGCAGCACTGCACTCCAGCCTGAGGAGTAGAGTGAGATTCTGTCTCCAAAAAACAAACAAACAAACTACTGTCTCCAAAAGAATTACTCCCCCATCTCTACCTTTCTAATGCTGCCAACTGGATGCTCTGCAGGGCCCCATGTTCAATGTGTCCAAAGTGAAACCCATCACCTAAGATGGCCTCCCAGTTCTCTTTTTCTTTTCTTTTTTTTTGTTTTTTGAGACAGAGTCTCTCTCTGTCGCCCAGGCTGGAGTTCAGTGGCACGATCTCAGCTCACTGCAACCTCACCATGTTGGCCAGGCTGGTCTCAAACTCCTGACCTCAGGTGATCCACTTGCCTCAACCGACCTCCCAAAATGTTGGGATTATAGGCGTAAGCCACTGCATCCGGCCTCACTCTTTAAGTTTTAAAACACAAATAAACTGCAAGTGAGGTCGGGCGTGGTGGCTCACACCTGTAATCCCAGCACTCTGGGAGGCTGAGATGGACAAATCACTTGAGGTCAGGGGTTTGACACCAGCCTGGCCAACATGGTGAAACTCCGTCTCTACTAAAAATACAAAAATCAGCTGTGTGTGGTGGTGCACGCCTGCAATTCCAACTACATGGGAGGCTGAGGCAGGAGAATTGCTTGAGCCTGGGAGGTGGAGGTTGCAGTGAGCCAAGATTGCGCCATTGCTCTCCAGCCTGGGCAACAAGAGTGAAACTCCATCTCAAAAATAAATAAATAAATAAATAAATAAATAAATAAATAAAACCGCAAGTGGTCACACAGAATGACAGAATTGAAGCAACTCAAGTCCCGTCCCACTGCTTTGTCTTACATATGTAACGAACCTGCATGTTGTGCACATGTACCCTAGAACTTAATGTATAATAATAATTAATAAATAAATAAAAATAAAAGTGGAGCTAGGTTAAACAAAAAACTCTCAAGAATCACTTTGTATCTCATTAGAGTGTTATAACCATCCCACTCCACCCTTGGTCATGAAAGATGATGACTTTAAACATTCTATTCTTTTCGTTTCGTTTTCCTGTATCTGTCCTTATTTTGACAGATTGTAATGCATGTAATATGATGTAATACAGGTGAAATACAAAAAAAAAAAAAAAAAAAAAGAGGATGTAGCCTATGGAGAAACTATCATCAATAGATAAAATGTAGATATTGTAAAAAAAAAAAAATCTGTTTAAATGCAGAAATATGTTAGAACGGGGGGTTATAGACTCTACCGTGCCCCAAGCAAGCCTGAACAATCCCAAACCATTAGAGCATTCTCTTGAAATGAAGGTGCGTTAGCGGAGTCCACGTTTGGTGGGCGCCCACTGCATAACCGGCAGATCTCAGAATTAATGTCCATGTGGTGTACAAGGTTTACTAAAGGAGAAGTACTACAATGTGCTAATTTAAAGCTTGCCTACATACCTACTAAAACTCACTGGAATTTTAACTCACTAAAGATTTTTGATGGGAGGAGAATTTTATCTCCACCCCAAATCTCCAGATTTTGTTTAGAATTGCCAAGAGCGCAGTGATAATAAAAAGCAGCCGGCTTTTAGTCCTAGTTTTATTATTGTTTTTTAATTGTTTGCAGGCTGGATCTGCACTCTTTCTCCAGCATGCAGGCTCCTACTCCCACCGACCATCCTTGTAAGTCACTGCCGTGGGCCAAAGTTCCATGGCCACTCTGTCACACTCACCATCTCTCCTTAACCTGCCATTGGCACTTCATCCTCCCCAACTTCGCTCTGTCTGAAATTCCAACAAAACTTACAGGCAATGTCCTCTACATTGTTGAATACAACATATGTCTTACTTGGCGTTTTAGCGCCATGCAATCCAGTTGACTGTATCCTCCTTCTCGAAGCACCGTCTTCTTCTTCTTTTTTTTTTTTTTTTTTTTTTGAGATGGAGTCTCGCTCTGTAACCCAGGCTGGAGTGCAGTGGCATGATTTCAGCTCACCGCAAGCTCTGCCTCCCGGGTTCACGTCATTCTCCTGCCTCAGGCTCCCCAGTAGCTGGGACTACAGGCGCCCGCCACCACGCCCGGCTAATTTTTTGTATTTTTAGTAGAGACGGGGTTTCACCGTGTTAGCCAGGGTGGTCTCGATCTCTTGACCTGGTGATCCACCCGACTCGGCCTCCCAAAGTGCTGGGATTACAGGCGTGAGCCACCACGCCTGGCCCAGACAGGTATTTCTTTCGTGACGTCAGCCTCACCATGGAACCTTCTGCTTATAGCTTCTCCCAGCGTGGCTTACAGAGTCCATCATGACCTGGCCCAGCTGTGCCTCCCACCTCCTCCTATTGGGCTCCAGCCAGTCCAGGGATCCTGGGACTCAGCTGTGCTAAGCGGGTCCCTGCCTCAGGGCTCCACATGGGCACTGCCTTCTTCCCGGTGCCTCGTGAACTCTCCTCACTCTTGCTGGACTCAGACCATCTGCTTGTTTCTCGGTTGAGTCTTCCCTGCCCCACCCTGACGTCCACTACTAGTACAGCTCAGTGAGGGCAGCAAGAATGCCACCCTATTCACTGCACATCCATGCACTCAGTACCGAGCCTGGCGCCCAGTACGTGCTCAAGAGCAGTGGCTGGCAGTGCCTCCCTGTTGCTGGAGGGGCAGAGGGTTAGGTTCTGCAGCATCAGAGTCCTGTGTGTTGTCTGGGGACACCTAGGGATGCGTGATCTCTGTGGACAAACCATGGAACAGATTGAGAGTTGCCTTTCTGCAGGCTTGGCCAAACTTCCCAGAAGTCTCTGTGTACCCCTTAAGCATCTTAAGAAAATACGCCCAAAAGGCAGGAATTTTCCCTCTAAAGTAGCCCTGGGAGCTGTTTCAGCACCCGCCCGCTCCCAGCACCGCCCCCTCCCGTCTCCCACACACTCCCTCCCTTGGGGGCTCACTCGCCCGGGGTTTCCAGGAGCCAAGTTGGTCTAGATTCACACATTTCCTCCAAGTCAAAACGTACCCATGACCTTTCTGTGCTTTTGAGTCAGACCAGAAGAAGCATGAGGTGTGAAGTTTTCTGAGCCCCTGGGAGCTGCTGCCGCTGGGTGTGCTGCTTGGGTAAGACTGTGGGAGAACATGGTCTGGCTCCTCTCAGCGACAAATGGGTTGGTCCCGCTCCTGGGCGTGGGACAGGCAGCTCTGTAGTGCAATTGTTCCAGCGTCAAATCCTTCTGAAGTTCCAACTGGAGTATTTGGAGGAAGCTTAATTAAGGCTGCTGTGTTCTTCTTTTTCCTTTCTTCTAACTTTGTTTGCTTTAAGCACGTACTGCACTTCCAAAGGATATAGCTGGAGTTAGAGACTCTGCCCCTCAGGCCACTTGAAGATGCAAGGCAGCCTCTCCCACACGCAAAATCATATCCTGCTGGACTTAATTCAGACAGTCTACAAAGTTCTGTGTCTGTCTATCTGTATCTTTGCATGCCTCAAAAAGAGAATATACTTTTGTTCCATATGTTCATGGAACATTTATTTATTTATTTTAGATGGCGTCCTGCTCTCTCGCCCAGGATGGAGTGCAGTGGCACGATCTTGGCTCACTGCAACCTCCGCCTCCCAGGTTCAAGCAATTCTTCTGCCTCAGCCTCCTGAGTAGCTGGGACCACAGACGCACACCATCACGCCCGGCTAACTTTTCTGTATTTTTAGTAGAGACAGGGTTTCACCGTATTGGCCACACTAGTCTCAAACTACTGACCTCATGATCTGCCTACCTTGGCCTCCCAAAGGGCTGGGATTACAGGCATGAGCCACTGAACCTGGCCCTGGAACCTTTACATAAACTGATCAACTACTTGGACAAAAAGAAAATCACAACAGATTTTTTTTTTGGTCAGAGTCTCACTTTTGTTACTCAGGTTGGAGTGCAGTGGTTATGGCTTACTACAGCCTCAACCTCCCCGGCTCAAGAGATCCTCTTACCTCATCTTCCAAGTAGCTAGGACTACAGGCGCGCACCACCCCAGGCTCATTTTTGTATATTTTGCAGAGATGGGGTTTCGCAGTGCTGCCCAGACTGATCTCAAACTCCTGAGCTGAAGTGATCCGCCCACCTTGGCCTCCCAAAGTGTTGGGATTACAGGCGTGAGCCCCTGCGCACAGCCCAGATGTTTTTAGAGTGTAGAAATCTTCAGGTTACATTTATTTACTGATCGTAATCCAATAAAATTCAAAACATTAATTTAAAGGAGATAATTTGGCTGGGCACAGTGGCTCACACCTGTAATCTCAGCACTTTGGGAGGCTGAGGTGGGAGGATTGTTTGAGGTCAGGAGTTCGAGACCAGCCTGGCCAACATGGTGAAACCCCATCTCTACTAAAAATACAAAAAATTAGCCAGGCGTGTGGCATACCAAGTCCTAGCTACTCAGGAGGCTGAGGCAGGAGAATCACTTGAACCTGGGAGGTGGAGGTTGCAGTGAGCCGAGATTGCGCCACTGCACTCCAGCCTGGGCAACAGAGCTAGACTTCGTCTCAAATAGATAAATAGATAAATAAATAAATAAGATAATTTAATATATGGAAATTAACAAGTAGGTAATCCTTAGATCAAAGAAGAAATTAAAAGCAAAATTAAAGACTACATAGAAAGCAATAAAAGGAGAACGCTTAATGCCAAAATTAATGAGACAAACTGAGTACCAGAGGAAAATTTATAACCTAAAAATGTCATTATTCAAGAAGAAAGATGAAAAAAATACAGCACTACAAAACAAAATACTTACCTTAGAAAGCAAGAAAAGAAGAGTAAAATCAATCAAAACAGGCCAGGTATAGGGACCAAAAGATTAAAGATGTGATCAATAACAAAAAGTGGCAAAGAAAAGCACATTTCAAAGTGGTTCTTTGAAAAGAACACTAACATCCTCAAAAAGTTAGTTATGAAAAAAAAGGAAAACACGCAAGGAATGAGAAAGGAGAAATAACCAGATATGAGGACTTAAAATAATACATGCAACTGTACCAGCAACACATTCCAACAGTTAAGAGAACCGAACGATTTAAAAGAATCAAATGTTACCAAAATTGACCTATGAAGAAATGGAAAACCTGAATAGTCCAATAAACAGAGTAGAGCAAGGGATGATTAAAGGGTACCACTGAAAAGCATTCTAGGCCGGGCACAGTGGCTCGTGTCTATAATCCCAGCTCTTTGCGAGGTCGAGGCAGGAGAATTACTTGAAGCTAGGAATTTGAGACCAGCCTTGGCAAACAGCGAGAGACCCTGCCTCTACAAAAAAGAAAATAAATTAGCTGGGCATGGTGGAGTGTGCTGGTGGTCCCAGATCTTTGGGAGGCTGAGGCAGGAGGATGGCTTGAGCCCAGGAGTTCAAGACTACAGTGAACTATGGTCACACCACTGCACTCCAAGCCTGGGTGACAGAGCAAGACCCTGTCTCTTAAAAAAAAATAAAGTTATATAACCTAAGGGTTTGCAGCCGGCTTTTATCCAAGCTTTGAAAATCAGAACCGAAAATTCTAATGTAATTTAAGTACTGTAAGCCAAATGGTGGAAAGCTCCCCAGTCCATTCTACGAAGAGAGCATAATTTTCATGCTAAAGTCTGATGAAGAGACTGGGCACAGTGGCTCATACCTATAATCCCAGCACTTTGGGAAGCTGAGGCAGGTGGATCACTTGAGTCCAGGAGTTTGAGACCAGCCTGGGCAACACAGTAAGACCCCATCTCTACTCAAAATAAAAAAAAATTAGCTGGGCAAGGTGGCATACGCCTATAGCCCCAGCTCCGTGGGAGGCTGAGGTGGGAGGATCGCTTGAGCCCAGGAGTTCCAGGTTGTAGTGAGCCAAGATTGAGTCACTGCACTCCAGCCTGGGCAACAGAGACTCTGTCTCAAAAACAAACCAAAAAAAAGGTTACTCTGAAAAAAAGAAAATTATAGAGCTCTTTCACTTAAAAAATGCCAAGACTCAAAATATTAGCAAAAAAGAGCCAGAAATGTATCAAAAGAAAAACAAACTAACACATTTTATCCAAGTGGAATCCATTATTCCAGGGATTAAGAATGGTTCCATATCAGGAAATATATCAACGTGCTACTTAAACAAAAATTAAAGGAGAAGAAACAGTATCATAATAAACTGTTCATAATAATAGATGCTGAAAAGGCATTTTCTGTAATTCAGCAAATGCCGTTCCTAACAGTAAATCCAAATGCCAACAATCAATCGATGGTCAAATTCGCTGCTGGGGACACGCAAGATAAAGTAACAATGAACTATCACTTTGTACCCATCAGACAGGTAAGAGGGGCAGAGATGGGTGCTGCCCTTCACATTCCCACCAGCACTGGGGGAAAGTGGTCTGGAACATACCTCCTAACTAATCAGCCCCCGGGAAGTGACTGCACAGAAATGAAACTGGTGTGTAAATGCATACACAGGCGGGCATTTATTGCAGTGTTGATCTTGGGGACAGGGTGGAAGCAGCTGGAAAGCAAAGTGAACGCCCACTGAAACAGGAATAGGTGAGTGAATTATAGAACATTTACACCATTAATGATCATGCAGCACTTCAGAGAATAAACTACAGTGACACCAGCCTGCGGGAACAGTGAGAAGAGCAAGTCGCTGAACAGCGTTTCATAGATTCCATTTTTGTAAACACAAATGTTAGGAATCTATGAATATGTATATCTGCGTATGAAGCTATAAATAATTATATAACATGGTAAAAATTTGGACAGGGTCTCCCTCTGTTGCCCAGGCTGGTCTTGCTCCTCCTGGTTTGGCTTAATAAAGCGCTAGAATTACAGTCCCTTTCTTTGGTCTTTATGATTGCTTTTATCACGCCCCCAGCCAGAGAGCCACAACTTGGATGGTCTTCAAGACCCTTGCAGATGGGAGTGAAATCTCACTTCAGATTTCCTGAAGAAGTGCTCTTCCAGGTTAATCCAAACTTCTTCATAATAATGAACATGCTTGGGTCTGTGTTCGGGAAGCACTTTCTGTTCTTAGGGTCTTGGGATGCACTGTCCAGTGAACAGCAAATATCAAGTATCTCTTACAGGGCTAGAAATCACATTCTTGGTCTAAAGAGCTGGGGTGAAAGTTGTTTGCAGTCACCCAATACCTGCAAGACGGCATGCTGAACTCGGCTGAGGAAAGGGAAGATCGTCATACACACACCCTTTCTATGTTAGTGACATCCCCGTGCCCTGGCGTGCCTGGCTGGTTCACTATCAAACACTGACTGATTGTCCCACTGCATCCGTGAACCCTCGAGAAGAGTCTAATTGTGTGCTCATGTAGGGGTTGTTAACCACACCTCCCACTGTCCCTCCCATTTGGAAGGGGCATAGTCTTCAGAAGTTGTGCTGTGGTTTGGAAAGCGTAGCCCTTCCCTTCTCTAGGCTTTTGGATTTCTGTTGACATTTTGTTCCGACTGGCTGTTGTCCAGTTCAACTGGGCAACCGTGGATGAGGTACTTGAATAGGTGAGGGGAATATTTCTTGATTAAAGCCAATTCTTTGCCTATCCTACATCACTGAAGCTGTGCAGCTAAATGTGGTCAGACAAAAACACAACACAGGCTGCCCGGTCCCACTTTAAATTCATGGTCATCATCCTCAAATGGGTCCTTAATGTCGCCCGGCAAACATACCATGCTTCTGTTATCCTACATGCCTATGTGCACCTTCTCTCTCTCCAAATCTGCATCACTTCCCGCCCTGTATTCATTCTTGCCTGATGTGAGAAAACAGGAGCAATCAACCGAATCTCAAGCTCCCCCACCTCCACCCATCTTCCCGGCCTGCCAGGCCCTCTTTTCCCTTATTCCTTCCTGCCCTCTTGAATTTCTGGTCAGTTCTCTCCATTTACGGCCAGATTCCTCTAGAGAGCTGTTGGTATTTCTCTTCTTCCATTTTCCTCTTGAACCTCCTCCAGCCCGATTTTCATCTCCAATGCGCCATTGAAACCACTCTTGGAAAGGTTTCCAGTGACTTCAGTGTTGCTAGGTCCATCGGTAATTGTTGGTCCTCATCCCACCTGACTTAGCAGCAGCACTCAATGGTCTTTGAAACCTTTCTGGCCTCAGCTTCTAGGATCCATCCCCTCCTGGTGTCACTCCGTCTCTGGATGATCCTGCTGAGTCTCCTTTTCTAGTTTTTTTTTTTTTGGGACAGAGTCTCGAGCTGTCGCCAGGCTGGAGTGCAGTAGCGTGATCTTGGCTCACTGCAACCTCTGCCTCCCGGGTTCAAGCGATTCTCCTGCCTCAGCCTCCCGAGTAGCTGGGACTACAGGCGCCCGCCACCACACCCAGCTAATTTTTTACATTTTTACTAGAGATGAGGTTTCACCGTGTTAGCCAGGATGGTCTCAATCTCCTGACCTCGTGATCCGCCCGCCTCAGCCTCCCAAAGTGCTGGGATTATAGGCGTGAGCCACCGCTCCCGGCCTCCTTTGCTGTTTCTTCTTCAGCTGCCTAAACCCTTAGTGTGACTTCTGTCCTGCTGGGGCTTGAACCGGGAACCTCAGAGTGGGCTGAGCAGCAGCCAGTGTAGTGCGGAGACTGCCACTTACTCTTGGGAGGTTGAGACTGGTTAAGGAGTGGGGGTGCTTCCCCAGGCTTGGGGGGAGAGGCCACATTTTATCGTGAACATCATACTATGCTTGGTATTTGTCACTGGTGATAGCTCTAGAAGCTACGGATCACCAAGAGACCAGAAGAAAACAAACAACAAGTTTGGGAAGTCCACAAAGCATTTTATTCCACAGGAAGAAAAATGATGACTCTGATATGAGAACCAGACTCAAGAGTCTTAACACATTGGTGGCTGTAATAGTGTTTACATAATAGAGAACCAGATATTTCATTTTTAGAATTTTATCAAGCAGCTACTATGGTATTTTGAGGCACAGATCATACTTACAAACAAAGTGGCCCTGGAGCCTTCAGAACATTGCGGTGAGTACCCACCAAGCAGCAAGACACTCTGGGATTGGGGAAGGGGCCGCTTGTCTGTTTTCCACTGTGTAGTGACCAGGCCAGAGCCTGGGGAAACACTGGCCTGGCCCACCTTTCAGTGAGCACAGAGCAGCAGCGTCAGCCAGGGACTGACACGGGTCGGTCAACTGTGCTGGGTCAAGGGACTGAGTGGCTTTGGATATTTCCTTACCCAATTTACGCTTATTCCATTTATTTTACTTTCCTCAGAGATGAACTGTGTGTTTGAGGCAGAAAGAAAAGCAGTAGAAATGATCTTAACAAAGTCTTAGACGTTGCTGGCTGAGTATCAGTTTACAAAGAAACGGGGCATTGAAGGAGCCAGGGGCAGGGCCTGTTTCCTCCAAAGTTTTGGATGTTTTCCTGGTGAGAACCAGGAGGGGATGTCATACCCCTGAAACCTTCTGGCCGCAGGTGGCCCAGGGCTGCAGGGCAGGGGAGAGCTGAGAAGTGGAGCAGCTCGCCGTTGGCCCTCCCATCTCCCACCCAGCCTTGCCCTAGATGGTCTCTGGATCCCATTTTAACATCTGCCTCTCCTAAGGTGCGAGTGTCAAAGTGCTTGATTGTGCAATCACAGGAGATGGGCAGCTATTTAAAGAGCTCATTAAAATTAGAAAGGAGCCCGAGGAGGGCATCTGAACACTTCTCTGGATTCCTCCTAAAGCACCAGCTGCAGGCTAACTTCCTCAGTCAGATCTGAGAATGCCCAGCACTGCTGTGGCCCAAAGCAGATTTCTTTAGTAAAGCTAAACTCCTTGATCTCATCAAGAAATTTCAAGTGACTTTGTTCCAGAAGCTGATAGAAGGCTCACTGACGCATACAATCAACCCTTCCGAGAGTCTCATCTTTTAAGAGATCATGATCTCAGGCAGTGGGTTGCTGATGACAAAAACCACAAGCCAAACTTTGGGGTGCAAGGAGGGAGGCTGAGGAGGAAGCTGCGGAGGAGCTGCCACTTGGTTGTATCCTGCTGCGATCTTGTGCAGGGCATGAGTGCTGACACAATCACGACTACCCCCCGGAAAGACACAAACTAAAACCCACCCAATGCCGCAAAAGCCAAGTTTCAATTCTACAATCCACTAACTTGGAGTTCAGCGAAGGCAGCCAAGCCTCGGAGTTCAAGAAAGCTGATCCTCGAACACCATGTAGCTACTTGTGCTAAAGCTCCCTTCCTTCCTCTGCACGCGTACACACACACACACACACACACACACACACACACACAGAGGGGAAGTGGGAGAGGAAAGGGAGGGGAAGATTAGCTTCATTTGTGTTTTGGAAGGATTTGGGTCATGAGTTATAAACACCAAAACCTTCCACGCATCCACTGATCCACTGAGTCATCCCAGACTCAGCTACATGTGACAAGGTTGTAGAAATTGATTAGCTTTATTAAAATAAAAATTTTAAAATCACAAGGTGAGTCATTCATTCTAAAGTGAGGCCCTTTTTCCCTTCTCCCTAGATGCTTAATTCTTACAGAAAAGCGAAACACCAAAAAAAGACCCAGGCCGCTCATACCAGGCCTTGCTCCCAGCAGGAATTTAAAAACAAGGATAAGAGATGCTTTCGTCAAATCTTGGTTCCACGAAAAGCATACCAACGCAGCTTTTTAATACTATTTCATCCCCTTTCTGGAACTCTCCCTGCTCCCTTCTCACCCTGGGGTTTCCATCCTGTGTCCCCTCGGGCTGTGGAGCTGCGATGCCCGCCTGTGGCTTTATTAAAAGGAAAACAGTCCCCGGGCTTTGTTCTTGGTTGTTGCTGCCCAGGCAGGAGAGCACTCTTAATGTGGATTTCTGATTTGCTGCAGTAGTTCAATGGGATTTTTCTTTTCCTTCTCAGTCAACAGAGTTTACCAATGTCTCCAACCTCTCTAATAATAACCTGAGAAAGCTTACAATGCTGATTTGCCCATGTGTGGTAATGGAGCACAGGTTTCCCTCTAAGTTTGGTAAGACTAGTTAGGATAAAGCCAAATGGATAACTTACAATACAATTTGTGAGAATCTAAGCACTCTTTGTAAAATGGGGGTGAGAAATTAAAAGTGAGCTCCCAAGCCCCTCTCCTAGATCCTTCTGAGGGGCCAGCGCTAGTCCTGGGTGCCGCAGCTCATGGCCCAACTGGACAGCCACGATGTCAAAGGTGTCCCTTTCAGGACCACAGCCCTCACCTCAACCCACTTTACTGGGAATACTTTAGTCTCCAAAACTAAGATGTAACATTCTTTAAGAATGCCTTTCTATAGACAGTATCCTGAATTAGATGTCTAGAATTAGTGCAATAGAAGATCCAATATAATTTTATATTACTTTACAGTTAACAAACCTTTACACATAGCACAGGCCCTGCTCAGAAACGTTCCTATATATTTACAAACACACAGTTGTACATATATACATGTTAACAAAATACAGGGCATCTAAAAATTAGATTCGTCTTGGTACATGTTTTTAAATGTTATTTAACCAATACCTTTAAAAATTATTTCCCATAATCTAAAATAACTCCCTGCTTCACAAATTAATGTGATTTCCATTTGTATCTTTCCTCATGAGGATTTACTTTCCCTCATTCCTTGACAACTTCCCCAAACCCAACTCTGGTTCTGCCTCTAATGCCCGCCGAGAGCTTGGCCTCTTTCCTCCCGGCGGGTCTGTGCTGTGTCGGGAGCGCCCGTCTCAGCAGCGGGGCTTCAGGAGTCCAGCTCCAGCTGCTCTCGGTTTTCGCTGAGTCTTAACATAAGCTGCTGTTCATAGTAGAGGCTCTTGGCGTAGTTTATTTCTTGTGACAACTTGACAGCGAGGACCTCAGATTTCACGTGGACCTAAGGAGGAGAACAGGATGGGTCACCTGCCCCCAGGGTGGGGAAACCCAGGAATCAGATCCCCCAGGCGGCAGCTCCCAGCCCAGCTGTGTCTCAGGATGGGATGTCCACGTCAAAGAAACAGTGATGGCCGAGGCTGCTCCCCCTAGTTCACTTGCACTCAAGTCTGGATTTTTTTTTTTTTTTTTTTAAGATGGAGTCTCTGTCACCCAGGCACGATCTCTGTTCACTGCAACCTCCGCCTCCCAAGTTCAAGTGATTCTCCTGCCTCAGCCTCCCATGTAGCTGGGACTACAGGCGTGTGCTACCATGCCTGGCTAATTTTTTTTTTTTTTTTTTTTTTTTTAGTAGAGACGGGGCTTCACCGTGTTAGCCAGGATGGTCTCGAACTCCTGACCTCGTGATCCACCCAAAGTGCTGGGATTACAGGCGTGAGCCACCACGCCCGGCCGATCTGTCTTTTTAAACATTCCCCAGGACTGTGCAGCCACCCTATACTCACCTGCCATCTGGGACCCCACCCCTCCCCGCCCCCAGAACTGATGTGCAGAGGTAAGACCGAGAGCAGGAGTGCAGGGTTCACATCTCAGGTGACAGCCGAGGAAGGAAGAAGAATCAGCCAACAAAAGCGTCTAGGTCTTTCTTACCACAAACGCCTCCCTGCCCACCTGCTTTGAAAGGGTGCACAAGTGCAGTAGGCGAGGCTGCCCACCTGCTAGAGTGAAGGGATCTGGAGAAATACTCACACTTTGGGGTGCTTGCCCTCTTTGTCAGCCAGCTCTAACTTAAGCCAATGACCCCAGGGGAGCCTTACACAAGCCCAAGCAAGCCCAAGGGCATTCCTGAGCAGGGGGAGGCCAAAGGACTCCGGAAGAGAAAGGCCCAATAAGGCTGGCGCTATTTCTGATCCGTAGAGAGAGAGAGGTGGGCAGGCCCTTTTAATTAACGTATCATTCTTGAATGCAAGCTTCAAAATCCTGGCATACCGGGTGAGAATGAGCAGGACTAACACCTGGGTGTGGTGGCAAGCCACCAGGCAGACTGGCCAGGGACAGCATCGCGAGGGGCTCTGCAGCCAGCTCTGGTGTCAAGTCACTTTGATTTGAACCCCAGCTCCTCAAGGTCAGCTGTGTAGACTTGAATGAATCACCTGCCATGACCAATAGTGAGGAGGGGATGACGGCGACACAATGACCACACAACCCACAAGGCGGCCAGCCCTCCAGGAACGTGAGCTGTTCACAGGAGCTTTCTTATTTAAAGGCCTTGTCATAACAATATCCTGCCCTCTTTGGAGGCCAAGTATAACCTTTATTTACAAATACTTATTGCACATGCTAGATGCTACGAGAACGAAAGTTCTGGTTTCCACTGTTAAGGAGAAACAACGGAGAAGCGTGAGCTCCAGTGCTTGCTTTGATTCAGTGCACTGGAAAATCCCATTGTGAGAGCAGAAAAACCCTGTGTGTTTTGTTAGCTGTTCCTTACCACCAACGAGAGTAAGTATTGTCACCCTCACTACATCTATGGGTAACTGAGGCACAAATGTTGTGAGGCAGTAACATCCCCACGGTCACCCATGGGCCAGCCTGGAGAGCAGCATCACCCCGTAAACATACCCTGGGCCCTCCCACGTTCAGGACGGAGAGGAGCACTCCTGGGGAGGGCCCAGCCTGAACCTCCTAAATGGGCTCCTGCTGAGGAGGGGAAGCAGAGGAGAGGCATGGAGGCCCTGGCCCTGCGCCTGAGGAGCCTGAGAACAGCCTGAGAACAGCCATGCACTCACCATGGGCTTCTGGTGGGAGGGGCCGGGGATGGACACTCCACTGCTCGTGCTCACGGCTTTCTTGGTCACCTGCACGTACACCTTCCCATGGTCTTTGGAGACAAGGCAGTGGTAGAGGTCATCATATTTGACTTCTAGGAAAATGGCTTCTCGGTCCACGTAGTCTCCACTTTTCAGGAAGTAAACAGCTTTGGAGGAGATGAGCACGCAGTAGCTGTCAATGTTCTCCACAGCGATGAAGCTGCAAAGCAAGACGGGAACACAGGAGTGATACCTGGGGCTTCGCCCAGCGTCAGGGGGAGGCCCACTGCGGGCTCTGTGGCCCCAGGGCCTGAGTGTAAATCCCGGCCCCCTTGCTCACTACACCTTGGGCAGGTGGCTTAATCACGCTGAGCTTCAGCTTCCACTTTTGTAAATTAGGAACAAAAGTGGGCCTGGCCTCAGGGGTCTGTTGTGAGGCCCATGGCCATGGCACCCCACACCCCTCGATGGGGTGCTTGATAAATGTCAGCTAATCATGACCACCAACAATTTCAACGATAGAAATACTTTTATATCCGGAAATTGTATCTTGTGGGGTGTTTGTTGATGTTTTTCTGTGAGCATTTCTGGATACCTTAAAGCTTACAGAAAACGGTAACAATGCTCTATTGGACAAAACCGAAAACGGGATGCCTTTCAATGTGAAACTGAAGGAGCAGCTGAGAAAGTTCACTGCCTGGCAGAGGGGAGGGAAACACGAGCGGGCGAGAAGACACGGCTGGGGGTGCTGAAAGCTGATGGGGAAAAAGCAGAACTAAACAGGTTCACCAAATGGCACGCCAGGAAGACGGCCTGGTGTTAAAACACCTGCACTCCCATACCCGCTTCCTCCGTCTGTAAGCTCAGCCCCTCCAGGGACAGGGCACTCCTCCATCCACTTCATGTTCAGAAAACTCAGAGAGTCAGAAAACGCTTTCTTAGGTAAAGCTGTCATCTTCCTTTTGGAAACTACTAGTTGTTACTTCAGGAGATTTCGGGCCACTCCGAAGAAACTGAATTCCTCTATCATGGAGCTCACACATTGAAAGTGGAAGTTTATGCACATCAAACCTCTCCGGCCACTGAATGAAGAGCAGTGAACCTTGGGAACAGCGTGACAGTCCCCCCCGGCCTGGCTGCCTCCCCTGAATCTTGTGACAGCCCTTCACAATGGGGCTGCAGCGTCCAGGGACAGCGGACAAGGATGGACGGTGGCAGGAATACTAAAGGCTGACGACAGAGTGGCAGTCGAGCTCCTGCTGGCAAACTGAATTGCTCAGAGCCAGGCTCCACCTGGAAGTGTTCGGAAACCTGGGTCCAGAACGGTGTTGTTCCCAGGTCCTCTGAAGGAGGCAGAAGCCTGGGGGCGGGAGGTGGCCTGCCTGTTGAAGGGAACAGGCTGCCAGGTCCTCGCTCGCTGGGGGTCCGTGCAGGACACATGCCTGCTCCCTCAACTTCTCTAAAGCCCGTCCCCCTCCCTGCAAGGATCACAGGTCCTAACTTCTCTATGAAGCATCCCCCACATACTCCAGCCCCTCCTCCCTTTTGAGCATTTAATTGTGATGGCCCCAAAGCATGGCCAAGCACCAACTCGTTGTGTCCATGTGTCCTGGATAAGTCTCTCCGCTCTCTGACTACGAGGTGAGCCCTGTAAGTGGGGTCCATATCTCACAGCCCTGTGTCTCCCTGAGCAACCACAGAGCTGGCCACCCCATCAGCACTCAGTAAATGTCTGCCTTGTTCCAGTTGCCATTTTAATTACAGACGCCCGTGACCAAAACTGGGGTTTATTGTTCTATTCTAACTGGTTGGCAATGCCAAGGATGTAGACTTGTAAAGTCTCAATGCCAACATTAGAAAGACCCGCAGCCTTCAGCGTTCAGGCCACTCAGCACAGACGTTCTCACATCCTGCGCTCTGACAGCATTGAGAGCGGCATCATCACTGAACAGAGTTGGATGGAATCTGAAATAGCTGGTCCGGGAAAGAAAGGAGGGCACGGGGAAAGACAGAAAGACAGACAGAGAGGTATAAAAATGATCCTGACACAGAGAAGAGGTGACACAGTGCCAGCCAGAACCGGCGGGGACTCGAGCTGAGATCCTGGAGCGGGCCTGGTGCAGAGGCACTGAGGCCGTCACGGGCTCTCCAAGGAGACTCCAAAGTTGGCCACCATGATTGGGGTGACAGCAGGAATGTGCATGAAAAATCCAACTGAGATTTGAGGTTCTTTCCTCTAGGTGAGCACAGCACAGGCACTTCCACCCCAGTGCCCAGCCCCCAGCCCCCAGCGCCACCACACTGGGCACTCGCCATAGCTGACATTTACATGTCAGTCACAGGCTTTCCATCTGGGCAGATGCTCTCACACCCAGGCCAGAGTGGCCGATATGACTAGTGTGCTTTCCATCGTGGAACACTTCTATAGGCTTTAAAATAGACTCTTTTCCGGCCGGGCGTCGTGGCTCACGCCTGTAATCCCAGCACTTTGGGAGGCCGAGACGGGCGGATCATGAGGTCAGGAGATCGACACCATCCTGGCTAACACGGTGAAACCCTGTCTCTACTAAAATACAAAAAAAACTAGCCGGGCGTGGTAGTGGGCGCCTGTAGTTCCAGCTACTCGGGGGCTGAGGCAGGAGAATGGCGTGAACCTGGGAGGTGGAGCTTGCAGTGAGCCCAGATCGTGCCACTGCACTCCAGCCTGGGAGACAGACAGTGCAAGTCCTCCATCAGGCCAGAACCACTTCTGGAGGAGGGGTGACCGAGCTGGGACACCTCCGGAAAGGTAGAGAGTACAGTGAAGGAAACACAGGCCGAGCCAGCAGGAAAGCCCGGCCCGCTAGTTGACTCTGGTCGAGTCCGTGTCTTTCTTGGTAGCTCAGGCTTCCTCATCTCTCTGATGGAGAGGGTAATCACTGCCAGTTTTCTTCACAAAGTGAGCACGGAGGTCAAGGAATTCATGGCCATACAGAAAGGTAAGTGGAGGAAGGCAGTGCTGTCACTCCACACGGATTTCTGTCCTGTAAGTCCAGGACCCTGCGCATACCCCGAAGCTGCTACTGATAATAACATATGTTTGGAAATTGTGCATGAAGTGTTCTAAAGTCTTTTCAAATCAAAAGCAGATCAGAGCCAAGGGTCTGGCTGAAGGAAGGAGAAGGGAGGTAGTGAGGCCACAGCTGGAACTGCGCAGTGACCCCAGGGCCCAGGCGACCACAGCTCTGTCCCCATCATCTTCCTGTGGCTTTCCTGCACCCCAGAATGGCCAGGGCTTTGGGTTGCATCATCATCATTATTACTAATTTTAATTCTTTTTTTATTACAAAATCTGCCAATCACATCAAAGAATAATTAAACAGTTCCAGACCAGACCCCTTATCTAATGGAGTCTGATCCCAAACTTGTCACTGTGAGAGAAGCAGCAAAACTCAGGGTGGTAAGAGAAGCCTGGCAAACGCAGCACGCTCCGCACCCTCCCCTCTGCCCATCTGCACCGTCTTCCGTTCCCTTTCCCTAAAGCCACAGGCCATTCCCCTCCCTGCACTAGTTCTCCCAGGCTTTCCTTTGCCTCACTTGAGGCTCCCTGAGGTGCTCACACTGCTTTGCAGTCTCGACCCCAGGCTCTCCTCTCTTCACTGCCCTTAAAATCAAGCTTCCCGCAAGGCCTGCTTTTGGTCCACGAATGAGTGACTGTTGGAAAAACCTTGAGGGAAGAAGGCCACCATGGTCTTGGGTGGCTCTGAGCACACTCCTTCTGTTCTCTGATCTGTTATTAACTGAGAGGAAAGGGGAGCCAGAAACACATAGCATCAGATGAGCTTTATCCTTCCAATCTGAGACCTAGAGAAGTCACCTCAGTATTCAGTTGACACAGTTTAGGTTGCTGTAGATACTGTAATTGATTCTATTGAAAAAACGGGATTTTTATACTATTCTGAAACCTCAGTTAAAAGTTTCAACTCTGGGGGCAGAGCACGGTGGCTCCCACCTATAATCCCAGCACTTTGGGAAGCTGAGGCGGGAGGATCGCTGGAGCCCAGGAGTTTGAGACCAGCCTGGGCCACATAGTGAGACACCATCTCTATTTAAAAAAAAAAAAAAAAAGAAGAAGAAAGAAAAAAGTTTTAACTCCCCTTTAAGGAGAGAAAGAGGATACTCTGGCCTTGGGGCTCAGTGTCAGAAAGTTTCTTCCGGGAGAAGGGAAGGCTGTGGCACCAGCTTACACCCTTTTCCAAGATGACAGGTGCTAAGAGTGGGTGAATCTGCCAAGAGCCAGTGCCGCCTTAATAGAACCCACCATCACTAACGACATCCACAGACCAGGAACCACGGGGCACTCTCGACAACAGCAGCCACGGTACCATCAACAGCAGCCTCAGGCCTCCTCTGGGGCAGGTCATAACGTCCTCCCAAGCCACACTGCAGCCTCGCCAGGGGAGCCAGCCGCTCTGGTGCCAGTCGCCTCCGCCTCTCACTTTGCCCAGAGCTTCCCCATCCTGATGTGTAGAACGCCATGGGTCTACTCTGCAGGGCCACTGCGATGGTGTGAGCTAATCTACGTGCCCCACACAAAAGAGATCCGCAGTTAATGGTGGCTCTTCTGTTGAGAACAGGTGCCCAGTTATCCCAAACCTGTGGGGATGACCCCTCTTTCCTCCACACATCATCTCATCAGGAGATTGGAGAGAGCGCTGTCTCTCTGGAAGGCCACATGGGAAACAGGCTCATGACCAACTTGTCTCAGGGAGAAATCTGCCAAGTAACTGTTTCAGCCACTCTACTTAATTTTCCTCCCGCTTCCTCCCCCACAATATTAACTCATTTATATACCTGATTCTACTCCCTCTGGAGTCATTTCAAAATCAGAAGCATTCTGAGACGCCTGACTCAGTGCTCCTGGAACAGGCTCCTCTACCCCTAGGCGTTATCCACTCCAGGTCCATCTATGGCCCTGACTCCATGTCTGGGCCCAGTGTCGCTCTGAGTGCCAGGTCCTCTTCAGGGCACTTCAACATGTCCACTGGGGAGCTGCTCCTTCTCCAACCCTTGTTCTTCAGCACCCCCAGCATCAGCTGATGGCATCCCCATCAACCAGACACCCAAGGAGCCCGGAGCCACTCTCAACCCTCCTCCTCACTCAGATTCCAATTCAGCAGTTGAGGGATCCACAGACGCTGCTTCCTTAATGCCTCTCCAATCTGTCCTCTTCTAGTCATCGTTACGGCCACCGTGTTCAGGCCTCTCCACCTTCTACCTGGGCTACCCCAGGGGCTTCCCAACTGGCTTTGTGCCTTCGGTCTCTCTACCTGCTGCTGTCAAGGTTTTATTTTTCATGAGGAATTTTGAGTGGGATCCTCTTCCTCACAATCTCACTCCCACCTACAGGAGAGGCAGGCTCCTCGGCATGACCACTAAGGTCAGCCTTCAGCATCCGGCCTGGGCACCCACCTTTCCAGCCTCCGCTCCTTCTCTCCACATGTGCTGCTGCCACAAAAGGCTGACCCCAAGTTCTCCAGACCTGCCGTGAGCTCTTCTGCCCCGTGTCTCTGCCCAGCACTGTGCTCTGTCCACGCACCTTCTCTCCTTGGCACATTCCTCCACCTCCTACAAGGTCAGGTGACTTGTCCAGAGCCTTCTCTGTGAAGCCTTCCCTGGCTTTCCAGTACAAATTAATCACTTCCCGTCTGTGGTTCCATAATATGTTGCTCATACTTCTATTTTAACAGCAATGTATGTTATAGGTTGTTGGCAATACAGTGTCTGCTTCCCCTGCTAAACTGTGAACGCACTGAGGACAGAGGAAATTTCTTACTCACCCTGGCACATAGTAGGATTCAATAAATGTATGCGTTAGGGTGTCTCAGAAGATGACACTGGCATTACAGTAAGGCAAGAAATTTGCCAGTGTACAGGCAACTTTGGATGCTGGACACATGTTACCAGTAGGAAAGTTGAAAACTTCTCTTAAGAACTCCTGATTTAGCTTATTAAAGATTTAGCAAACTTTTAACTTTATCAGAGTGGCTGTGCCATCTGCCAAATGTAAGTTTTAATTCAGGGACATATCAACAAATGGCCAATTCTGTAAGTGTCAATAGTTACTAGTAGATTATTTCCTACTTTAGGAAATGGAAGCTAATAAATTCTATTCCATTCCTCAGAAGGAGGAATTATTTTTATTCTGAGACTGTGTATGTTACTATAAGGTTTGTATTTATATGCTACTAGAATCAATATTATATGGTGTGCTCAAAAATTTTCCTGATTTCTCTCTCTCTCTGAAATTTCTCAAGAAAAGACAAGATACAAAAATCATAAACAGCATGTTTACAAAGTAGATAAGAGACTTTTACTCTTGATTTTATTTTCTATACTCTTGGATTTGCTAACCATGCATATGAGTTTCTTTTTGAGACAGGATCTCACTCTGTCACCCAGGCTGGAGTGCAGTGGTGTGATTTCAGCTCACAGCAGCCTCGACCTCCCAGGCTCAAGCCATCCTCCCACCTCAGCCTCCCAAGTAGCTGGGGCTACAGGTGTGTGCCACCACGCCTGGCTACTTTTTGCATGGATGAGGTTTTGCCATGTTGCTCAGGCTGGTCTTGAACTCCCAGCCTCAAGTGATCCTCCCACTTTGGCCTCATAGCTCTTTGGGAGGCTGAGGTGGGAGGATGACTTGAGGCCAGGAGTTCGGACCTACCTGAGCAACATGGCGAGACTCCATCTCTACAAAAAATTGAAAAGAGGAGCAACTTATTTGGCTGGTGGATGCATAGGCTACTTTTATTTTTTACACTTTTCTATATTTAAAAAATCTCATAAATGCTACTTTCTAAAACTACATTTAAAAACTACAATTTCAATTGTCTAATTCCACAAAGCAGTACATTAGGCCAGCTTCGCAGGTCACGTGGGTTGCTCCTGAGCGTTTTCTAAAAGGCAGGAGCCACCCTACTCTCACCAGCCTGGTGTGCACCGTTATATGTGATGCAGTATTAGAAATAAAACAGGTACCTTACAACAAAATGAAAATGAGTTTCTGGCTACAAATGAGACACGAGTTAGAAAGAAAAATTAATTTCACCACATAAGACAAATGTTACTTTAACATCATTTTAACCCGGATCCTGTTTCAAAACCAAAATTGAGAAAGATGGGAAGCAGTGACAATTGCGCAACTTCTCAGAGGAATATATGATTAATTTGAAAGTGAAGACCTTTCAGCTGGCCAGACCAGAAATCAAATGTCGGTAACTATCTTTTTGATATTAATTAATTAAATAGAATGAAAAAATGAAATGCAAGTCGATCTGGGAGAACAAGGTTGAAGTCACGATGGCACTGGGGACTTCGTGGGGTTTTCACTCCATCGGGAAATAATTACACAGTATTTTCCAGAAGTGAAACAGTGAGCCTAACTGGAAAAAAATGTGGAAACATTTAGTTCGAACAGTAGAGCAAGGTATTAAAGACCCTTTAAAGGGGTTAACTCTGAAGGGAAATATGCAAATAATTAGGTCTTTAAACATGTTTTTAATTACAAATCTAGGATAAAAGTCAGAGGTATAATTTGGCGCTTGTGGGCTTTTCCTGAAAACTCCTTTCTTGCAAAGTGATGAGTGTAATGTTCACTCCACCGCGAAGACCCAGGCTGACAACTGAGGACACTTCAGAGGAATATTCGCCACACTCCCTGATGGCTTCTTCCTTGTACATTTGGGAAGGCCGTGTCACGTGCCTCCTTCAGCATTCACTGGCAAGATTTAACCCACCACTTGGGTGGAGACACATGGTTTTCATCTTTTAAAGTCAGAATTCATTCATGCCAGTATCTCTTCCTAGTTCATGTGAATTTCATGAAAACTATTTTACTGATTTCATTTTGATTCCAGTTTTCAGCTCTCTCTGGCTCTGTTTTTCAATGTGTGTATCTCACTGAGAGCAGTCCTATGTTGGCTGTACTACGCAATGTCTTCTATTGCAAACGAATTTCACAGTGACCAGAGATGGTTTGACTTGAATGGAGGTGAGTTGGGGAGGAAAGTGAAAAGACAACATGCAATAATTTAAAATCTCATTTAGCCTTTGACAAAAAACCCCCAAATGATTGGAAAATGGACACATGTGAACACAAATGCTGAACTGCAGCTATCTGGCTGTATGTATTGGGCGCCTATTAGATGCCAGGCACTGTTCTGTGTGCTGAGGATTCTTCCCTGAATGGAACAGACAAAAATCCCAGCCTCACAGGGCTGCCATTGTAGCAGACTCTGCACCATGTCCTGCCAGACCTGAGAAATGACTCTCTAGACCTCCCATCCAAAGGCTAAAAGTTCCATCTACAAAGCAGTATCAAGAGCAGTCATGGTACCAAATCCCTGCCCCAAGGAAGGAAGGAATATAAAGTTCTCCCTGGAGTGAACTGCATAGGCACTCTAGGCACCGGACTCAACGGCAGAAGCTATGAGCGACACCTGCTGTGGACAGAGTTACCCCTCCCTGTCAATTCATATATGGAAGCCCTAACTCCAATGTGACCACTTGGAGTAAGAAAGTAATCACAGTTAAGTTAAGTTATAAGGTTGGGGCCCTGAGCTGATAGGATTAGTACCCTTATAATAGACACCACAGAGCTCCCCCCACCTCTCTCTGCAATGTGCGGACACAGTGAAAAGAGGGCTACCTGCAAGCCAGGAAGAGAACCCCATCAGCAGCAGAATCAGAAGATACCTCGATTCTGGACCTCTCAGACTTTAGAACTGCAAGAAGACAAATTTCTGTTGCTTAAGTTGCCCAGTCTATAATACTTTATAATGGCAACCCAAGTAGACGAAACAAGAAAATACAACTCCATTATCAAGAGACCTTCTGATACCACCACAGGGGTCACACAGGGCACAGGTAGGAAGATGCCATTCTATCTGGCAAGCAACAAATACCTTCTGGATTCGGCTTTTGATATCCCCATTCAAATACTGCCATGAAAATATGAGATGAGATCTACTTAACACTGTCCCTAACAACGACTCTGAAGACTATCCTGACAGTGGACCTCTATTTCAGACATTCCTCCACCCACCAAAACACACTCACAGCACTCAGAATCCTCCCAAGCTCGCTTAAAGGAGACAAATAAGCATCAGAAGAAATTAAACCAGTATTTTGCTACTTCTAGACACAACTAACTGCTTTCTCTGGGCTGGTGGTTCTGGCACCTATTCAGGTTCTAGAGCACGTTTATGCTACAAGGATCTCTGCAAAATATCCTAAAATAGTGAAAGACTTCATTCTACCATGTCAACTAGGAATAAAATCACTAACTGAAGATATGACAAGATCCCAGGTATACAAGGCTCCATATTTAAAGAGTAACAAAGCAATCTTAAGAAAAACACATTTCCAAAATGTCCAACTATTAGTTGTTTGCTATTTGTCTTTCCGTTTTGTTTTGCTAGCATTCTGCCGCAAAAATGGGATATCAAAGTTTAAGAAATTTTTCCTGGAGAAAAACCTTAAAATTGAGAACATTTTATTCATTATCTTCTCTCTTTGAACTAACTAGAAAGAGACCGCCATTTTCTAGAAACAAAACACTAAGGCCAGGCTATGGCACACAGTCGAAAACCACTCCTTAGAGTAAAAGGCTGTTTACCATCAGTTATATCTAAATCTAAAAAACATTTGGGGCAAGGAATTCTTTGACCAGATCTAAGGTCGGAGAGTCATGAAAATAACTCAGATCAGATGGAAACTTCTCAGGATCAAAAGGAGAAGAGGCAACTCAGTAGACCCACAGGGCTGGTTTGCCATGCTCTAACTTACAATTCGTCCTGTATGTTGTCTGTGAGTTTGAAGAGCTGCTCCTGTCCTTCCGCCTGGCTCTCAGAGTATCGGGGAAGCAGCCCCTGGGGCCCCATGCAGCAACGCGGTTTCCGAACCCTCTGTGCCTGAGTCCTAGATGGGTAAATGGACAAAAATCCAAGAGGTTAAGTGTGCAGGTTAAAATGATTTCCCTTTCTCACTAAGACAAAAGCACTCTGTAATACCAGACATACTCTACGTTTAGTGAACAGAATTAAACGACGGTATTGCCTGTGAATGAATGCACCATGAAATAGTGGTTAAAGACCCTCAACTGAGTTTGAATCCTGCCTCTACCATTTTCTGGCCATGTGATCGTGGACAAGTTGGTTAACTTCCTTAACTTTCAGGTTCAGTTTTCTCTCTGAAACAGGACGATGACACCTACCTTACAGGACTGCTGTGAAGATCAAATAAAACAGTGCCCGCCAAGCCTGGTCCTGGTGGATGGTGAGCTGCCCACCAGCGGCGGCTCTCATTCCTGCGGTTATTACTGTAATAGATTCCCCTGGGTTGCACCCTGTTTATCTAGGCATCTCTTCAGGAGAGCCATCTTTGGATCTGTGATGGGTCTGGAAGAAAATCCTGGGCATTTAGTAAGAACACATCAACCCTTGAGACTTCTTCTAAGATGAGGTCAGTTGCTTGGGCAAAGAGTGAGGGACATGGTAATCATGCAAGGGAAGAAAGCCCCCTGGACCTAGACCTGGCCCAGGCCACAGGCTGGGATTCTGCAGTGGCTCTAACTTGGGCCACTCAGCTGTCGGCTGCCCAGAGGAATCTGCTCTGTTATGGCTTTCAGGGTAGGCTGATGTTGTCTTTTCCACACTCCATATACAAGGTAATTGGTAAGTACTTTCTGGTGTTTTCCTAGAAACAGGAGTGCGCATTTGTCTTGGAAAGGCTGCGCATATTTCAGATGACTGATAAGAGCGCACGGGGTCTGTCCTCGGCCTTGTACTCGCTGTACTTTTTATTATTTGTTCCTGGAGCTCACTGAAGCAAAACATCCCTCTCTAGACAGGTCTAAAAGAGAAGAGAAGGCTTACACACTGAATCAGCACTTCAGAAGCAGGAACTAACAGCACGCAGCGCAGAGATTTACTTACGAGGGCAGCAAGTGCCCTGGTGGGCAAGTCAGGTTGGTAATATGGACAGAAACAACCCCAGAAACTTGTCACAGGCCATGCAATAGACCGTGCACAGCTGGGGTAACTGAAAAGTGCTCCCGAATCCAGGTCAGAACTCAGTTCAACAGGCTGTGACGACCTCTGCAGGACAGCTCCCTACCTTGGTGAGGTTTGATATGTGCTGGAAAGACAAAAATCTAGTGATAATTTTACACAAGTTCGGTTATAAGGATGTCTTCAGTACTATCAATTGTACTCTCTAAGGGTAATAGAAAGAGACTGTATAGAAGTTTCAATGATCTGCACTAAGGGAAAGAGTAAAAAACCCATTGTATTTATATCACACACTCACATACCCTGCCAGTCTCAATCCTTCCTTCAAGACGCAGGCTTACAGTTGGCTACTCAGAGCCCAACTATTGATTGAAAGTGGGGAGGGCAGTATAGAGGCTGCTGCTAACTCATCAGCAGAGAAGCTGGACAACTACTGCCGAAAGGATGATGGTAGCCTCTGCAGGCAGGGGGCTTAGGGGAAGGAGCCTGGCACGCCTCTCCAGGTAGCAGAGCTCTGTTCTTATCTCCTTGCCTAGCAAAACACCTGCTGTCATTCCAATCACTGCCTATATAGGCTAATAAAGTATCCTTTCCCCAAGGCAGTCCTGCTGACGTCTCTGCCAGGCTACATGGTAGAAGCCCAAAGGCCTCTCCGAGAGGAATATGGCAGGGTCTGCTTCCTCATCACTTTCAATGTAAGGTTTGATTCAGACTCGTCTCAACACATCTTCCCCAATCAACTTGGAGGCCTGCACAGGCTCAGATTCAATATAGATCCCAAATCTGACTATTTTGCCATCTCGATCATAACTAACAAATGATTCCCGGATTTGCAATGTATTATCATAGTAGCCTCATAACTTGTTCTCTTCCCTTCCATCCTTGTCCACTCTCCTCATGGCAATGAGAATGGACCTTTCAAAAAATAAGTTACATTGGCCAGGCACGGTGGCTCATGCCTGTAATCCCAGCACTTTGGGAGGCCAAGGCGGGCAGATCACGAGGTCAGGAGATCAAGACCATCCTGGCTAAGATGGTGAAACCCTGTCTCTACTAAAAATACAGAAAAATTAGCTGGGCGTGGTGGTGGGCGCCTGTAGTCCCAGCTACTTGGGAGGCTGAGGCAGGAGAATGGCATGAACCTGGGAGGCGGAGCTTGCAGTGAGCCAAGATCGTGCCACTGCACTCCGGCCTGGGTGACAGAGCGAGACTCTGTCTAAAAAAAAAAAAAAACAGATAAGTTACATCAAGTCAGTCATCTGCTCAAAACACATTTGCTTTCCATGCCAGGTGGATAAACATGTTATTTACTGCTTGGCTCCCATGTGGACTGGAAGCTCCAGGAGAGGGGGAATTTGTTTCATTCACTGCATTCCTGGGATAGAGAACAGTGTCTGGTTTATGGTACAGCAGCAGTCAGGATAAGCTGAATAAACAAGTGAGTGCCTGGTGGCTGGCAGATGGCATAAGGGCCATTAATTGAGCTAAAAAGGAAGGACGACCTGCAAGCTTTGGTGCAGAGTTTGAAGACTAGGGATTTTGAGCACTGAAAGCAAAATCAACATTGAGGCAAAACGTGAACCAGCTAGAACCCCATCTTCCTGACAGAAAGGTCAAGGGTGTGTCTGTCTGCCCCACTGATCAAAACAAAGAAAGGGACATGACGGCAATGTCCTAAAGCTGACACTGATGACAGGCCTTTCCCTTACACGAAGCAGGATTTTCATTAGTACTCAAAGCTGAGGGAAAACATGCTACCAGATAGGAGAAAACCTGAAGTCCTAAATGCCTCTGGTGGATCTGAGGAAGCCAGAGAAGCCGAGGAAAGGCGGCTTGTTTCTGGACCCGAGCTCTTAAAAATTTCATCTCATGACAGCTCCAGAATAATTGAGAATGGGAGTAAAAGTGCTCACCTTGTTGATCTTCTCACAGGATCAAACAGCTTTCTAGTGTAAACAGTTATTTCCTGACTCAGTGGACTCCCTCAGAGTCTTCCCCAGGTTTCAGTGATCCAACCTCACCCCCATTCCCAATACATTATTTTTTAACCTGCAAACTACAAACCCATCAAAACATCAGAGAATACAAAAGCAGAGTGGCTCCCCTAAGGATACACACTGACTATTGGTGTTATGTTTCTTTTCTTGACTGTCTTGACAACAGGCCACAAACTATCTTCCCATTTCCAGGGTTCTTGCCTTTTGATCAAACAGATATCAAGGGCAAGGCTGGATTCAGTGCTCAACACTGCTGACTAGGGGAGCTCACTGTGGCATTCAAGGCTAATTTTTCACATCAACATGGAAGAAAAGACAGATGAGTTCAATTTTACCCTAAAAGGAAACATCTTCTGTTACAGTCTTATGAATACAAGGACTTCCAGAAGGCATACTCTTCCTAGAAGCAGCAAGCTGGATTAAAGGAATTTTTCCCCACTCCCCTATCACCTCATCAATGTCAGTATCTGAAAAACTCTTCTTTCTGCTCCAAAACTCAACTAAAATTTTACCTTCTCAGATCCAAGTCGGTAGGCTGTGAGTAGGGGAGAATATTTACAGTCACTGCATATGAACAAATTTAGTTCCAATCTTACAGAATTACCAAAATAATGTAAAAAGCCAACAGTAAGCTACTGTTTTCAAACCTCGTAAGCCAGCAAAAAGTTTAAAGGCCACAGTGTGACGACGCTGTTTTGTTCATCTATTGATGTGGTACTGCACATTCAGGTCGGCCTTTAAAACTAGTATGACCATGTAACGGCAATCCTACATTTGTTCATGCCCGGTGACAGTGTGTCCATTTTTAAGTGACTTTCCTGTATGTTCCAGTAAGCCTATGAGCACCTGGAGGGAAAGGACTCTAGTCCTTTTTTTTTTTTTGAGACAGAGTCTCGCTCTGTCACCCAGGTTGGAGTACAGTGGTGTGATCTTGGCTCACTGCAAGCTCCGCCTCCCGGGTTCACATCATTCTCCTGCCTCAGCCTCCCAAGCAGCTGGGACTACAGGCGCCCGCCACCATGCCCGGCTAATATTTTGTATTTTTAGTAGAGATGGGGTTTTACCATGTTAGCCAGGATGGTCTCGATCTCCTGACCTTGTGATCTGCCCGCCTCGGCCTCCCAAAGTGCTGGTATTACAGGCATGAGCCACTGCACCCGGCCAGTCCTTTTTTTTTTTAACTGGACTTTAGGACTGGGCTCATGATTATCCTCAGTTCAAGGCCCACTCTCATCATCAGGCTCTCTTTATTTATTTGAAATAAACATCTGTGAAAGCAAAAAAAAAAAAAAACCTCCATTGCTCCATCGTGGCCCACAAGTTGGTCTTCTGCCACCCCAAATCCCTGTTCCTCCTTTACCTAAGGCAGGAACTTCCTTCTGAATCTTGTGTTTCTCATTCCTGTGCTTTTCTTTTTTATGTAGTCTTATCACATTTCAAAGGATGCTCCATTACATTCTTGTTATGTTCTATGGGTTTAGTTTTGGGCTTCTGAAAAAGGATGTCGCTGTCACATTGCTAAGATTCAGGCCTTCTTTTGTGTATAGCTATGATGAATTCACCATGTCTCTGCTTTATTAATATTCCATTGTATGATTATCCCATGATACATCCATCTTCCTGTTGATGGCACATGGGTTTTTTCCAGGTTCTGCTATTACAAATGATGCTATTACGAACATTCCTGTACGTGTTCATCCTGGTGAACTTTGAGAATCTATCTAGGGGGAATTTGCTGGCTCACAAGATAAAAATGTTCACTTAACAAGATAATCCAAACTGTGTTCGAAGTGGCTGAACCATTTTTACACTCCTGCCCACGAGGCATTTAAGACGCCCTAGTGATCTATACCCGACACTTGGTATTCTCTAGGACTGCACTGTCCAATGCATAGCTACAACACATGTGGCTACTGAGCATGTGAAATGTGGCCAGTGTAACTAAAGGACTGAATTTGAAATTTAAATTTTATTTTGGATAGCACTGGTCTAGACTCTTGAATCTTTGCTGCTTGAATGGATATGAAATGGCTTCTTATTGTTTTTTCATTCCCATCTTCTCCTTTCAGCCTATAGCCTACAGCATAGTGGTATCCAATGAATGAATGAATGAATGAATTAAAAAAAAAAGTGGAATAGCTGTGGGTCCTGCCATTGGTGCTAGAGCAGCAAACCAACGTCTAAACGACTCTGGTCCACCACTGTTAGACAGGCCTGCGGCCTCCCTGGTGGCTTTGCTCCTTTCCTCTGACCACCTTTGCTGCTACTTGGACAGGGTCTTGATACCATAATTCTGGGGACAATGGATCATCGAACAAGAGGTGGCCAAAACCCACCCACTCACCTCTCAAGTCGACAGCATCTCTTATGAACCAACTCAACCTAAGAGTCTGTTCAGTGCACATACAGCAACTCTGCCTCCACGAACCTTTGTTTGGCCAAAGGTCTGCGGTGTATTTAATTGCTGCCAGCTGGAGCTTGTCGGCCATGTTAAGCCCTCAGCTGCTGCGGTTTATAAATTTCACAGTGTATAGAAAGAAGCAGTCCTTCCAGTCAACCAGCTAATCCAGAATGTCAGCACCAAACCAACTTGAGCTTTGAACTCCATGAAAATGTCAGGGAGTCTGCTGTACAGCATGGAGGACTCTTCCCCCAGGGAAAGGGCTGTGGATACAGTGGCTGATACACTGCAGATATGCATCCAGTGAGGGCAATCAATACAGAGTGTGCCTGCATCTGGCCATTGCTATCTGACATACACCGGAGGCCCAAAACCAATGATCAGAGTAATAACAACTCACGTCTTTTTTAAAAAAATCAACAGTAAATCCAAATAAGGTGACACAGGAAGATCTAGGCAATTCTACTTGGTTGATCTTGCCTTTCAGCCTGAGAGTCAACAGTTAGCCAGGCATTAATTATTCATAGCTTATACGATGAGTAACTATGTCATAGTTCTGTCGGTTAAGACAGACGCTGTGCACACATACACATACCCCTACACAGCTTAATTTGGTTGAGAAGTCTGTCATGGCCAGTGTCTATCAACCAAGTGATGCTCAAAAACAATCAGTGAGTGAGTAGAAAGTGTATGTCACACATGTGACATTAGCATCACAGAATGTTTATTCAACTGATGGCTGCCATCTTCCTTAAGGGCTGCGTGATGGGTTTGTGCTTGCACTCACTTTATGTATGCATACAGGGCTTTTGTTTTAATCAAGCCTCTTACTGATATATATTGTGCTCGAGTGTGCACAATTAGACTGAGAACGTAGATCAATCCAGACTACCTCTTACAATACTGGTCATTGATAACAGTTACAAGATACCAGGGTTCTTGACCAAATGGCCTAATCAAACATTTGTCATTTCTCTAAGAGAAACCCCGCAGTCTGTCTAAATAGTACTGTCTGCACTGGAGTAGATGAATTGGTGAAAAACCCTCTGGTATCCACAGCAGTACAATGTCTGCAAGCCCAAGAAGCCCAACACACCACGGGCTGCATCTATCTCGGACCAGTAGCTCCCACCATGCCATGGGCTGCATCTATCTCCGACCTGTAGCTCCCACCATGCCGTGGGCTGCATCTATCTCGGACCTGTAGCTCCCACCATGCCATATGCTGCATCTACCTCTGACTTGTAGCTCCCTCCTCTTGGCCACACGCATCTACTTCTAAAGACGAAGTGGAAAAGCATTTCTTCTCCATAAACAGATTTTACTCCTTTCAGTGCAAATTGTAATCTGAGAATACTCTACTAGAGGATGAAAATTTCTAAAGTTTGGCTCTGTTTACATGAGAAATTCTTCCCCATAGTTTCAAGAGAAACAGAAATACACCTTCTAGAACCCACTCAAAGATAGTATTCAATCCGTAGGTTGGGACGATTTGGATTTTGGACACATGGAAAATAGGCTGGGCAGAAAGAAACCTTATGTTAGTGGCCTCATAAAATGAGTTAGGGAGGGTTCCCTCTTTTTCTATTGATTGGAATAGTTTCAGAAGGAATGGTACCAGCTCCTCCTTGTACCTCTGGTAGAATTCAGCTGTGAATCCATCTGGTCCTGGACTTTTTTTGGTTGGCAGGCTATTAATTATTGCCTCAATTTCAGAGCCTACTATTGGTCTATTCAGGGATTCAACTTCTTCCTGGTTTAGTCTTGGAAGAGTGTAAGTGTCCAGGAAATTATCCATTTCTTCTAGATTTTCCAGTTTATTTGCGTAGAGGTGTTTATAGTATTCTCTGATGGTAGTTTGTATTTCTGTGGGGTCAGTGGTGATATCCCCTTTATCATTTTTAATTGCGTCGATTTGATTCTTCTCTCTTTTCTTCTTTATTAGTCTTGCTAGTGGTCTGTCAATTTTGTTGATCTTTTCAAAAAACCAACTCCTGGATTCATTGATTTTTTGGAAGGTTTTTTGTGTCTCTATCTCCTTCAGTTCTGCTCTGATCTTAGTTATTTCTTGCCTTCTGCTAGCTTTCGAATGTGTTTGCTCTTGCTTCTCTAGTTCTTTTAATTGCGATGTTAGAGTGTCAATTTTAGATCTTTCCTGCTTTCTCTTGTGGGCATTTAGTGCTATAAATTTCCCTCTACACACTGCTTTAAATGTGTCCCAGAGATTCTGGTATGTTGTATCTTTGTTCTCATTGGTTTCAAAGAACATCTTTATTTCTGCCTTCATTTCGTTATGTACCCAGTAGTCATTCAGGAGCAGGTTGTTCAGTTTCCATGTAGTTGAGCGGTTTTGATTGAGTTTCTTAGTCCTGAGTTCTAATTTGATTGCACTGTGGTCTGAGAGACAGTTTGTTATAATTTCTGTTCTTGTACATTTGCTGAGGAGTGCTTTACTTCCAATTACGTGGTCAATTTTGGAGTAAGTACGATGTGGTGCTGAGAAGAATGTATATTCTGTTGATTTGGGGTGGAGAGTTCTATAGATGTCTATTAGGTCTGCTTGCTGCAGAGATGAGTTCAATTCCTGGATATCCTTGTTAACTTTCTGTCTCGTTGATCTGTCTAATGTTGACAGTGGAGTGTTGAAGTCTCCCATTATTATTGTATGGGAGTCTAAGTCTCTTTGTAAGTCTCTAAGGACTTGCTTTATGAATCTGGGTGCTCCTGTATTGGGTGCATATATATTTAGGATAGTTAGCTCTTCCTGTTGAATTGATCCCTTTACCATTATGTAATGGCCTTCTTTGTCTCTTTTGATCTTTGATGGTTTAAAGTCTGTTTTATCAGAGACTAGTATTGCAACCCCCGCTTTTTTTTTTTAGCCTGGCAGAGACACAACAAAAAAAGAGAATTTTAGACCAATATCCCTGATGAACATCGATGCAAAAATCCGATGCAAAAATCCTCAATAAAATACTGGCAAACCGGATTCAGCAGCACATCAAAAAGCTTATCCACCATGATCAAGTGGGCTTCATCCCTGGGATGCAAGGCTGGTTCAACATTCGCAAATCAATAAACATAATCCAGCATATAAACAAAACCAAAGACAAGAACCACATCATTATCTCAATAGATGCAGAAAAGGCTTTTGACAAAATTCAACAGCCCTTCATGCTAAAAACGCTCAATAAATTCGGTATTGATGGAACGTACCTCAAAATCATAAGAGCTATTTATGACAAACCCACAGCCAATATTATACTGAATGGGCAAAAACTGGAAAAATTCCCTTTGAAAACTGGCACAAGACAGGGATGCCCTCTCTCACCACTCCTATTCAACATAGTGTTGGAAGTTCTGGCTAGGGCAATCAGGCAAGAGAAAGAAATCAAGGGGATTCAGTTAGGAAAAGAAGAAGTCAAATTGTCCCTGTTTGCAGACGACATGATTGTATATTTAGAAAACCCCATTGTCTCAGCCCAAAATCTCCTTAAGCTGATCAGCAACTTCAGCAAAGTCTCAGGATACAAAATTAATGTGCAAAAATCACAAGCATTCTTATACACCAGTGACAGTCAAACAGAGAGCCAAATCAGGAATGAACTTCCATTCACAATTGCTTCAAAGAGAATAAAATACCTAGGAATCCAACTTACAAGGGATGTAAAGGACCTCTTCAAGGAGAACTACAAACCACTGCTCAGTGAAATAAAAGAGGACACAAACAAATGGAAGAACATACCATGCTCATGGATAGGAAGAATCAATATCGTGAAAATGGCCATACTGCCCAAGGTAATTTATAGATTCAATGCCATCCCCATCAAGCTACCAATGAGCTTCTTCACAGAATTGGAAAAAACTGCTTTAAAGTTCATATGGAACCAAAAAAGAGCCCGCATCTCCAAGACAATCCTAAGTCAAAAGAACAAAGCTGGAGGCATCACGCTACCTGACTTCAAACTATACTACAAGGCTACAGTAACCAAAACAGCATGGTACTGGTACCAAAACAGAGATATAGACCAATGGAACAGAACAGAGTCCTCAGAAATAATACCACACATCTACAGCCATCTGATCTTTGACAAACCTGAGAGAAACAAGAAATGGGGAAAGGATTCCCTATTTAATAAATGGTGCTGGGAAAACTGGCTAGCCATAAGTAGAAAGCTGAAACTGGATCCTTTCCTTACTCCTTATACGAAAATTAATTCAAGATGGATTAGAGACTTAAATGTTAGACCTAATACCATAAAAATCCTAGAGGAAAACCTAGGTAGTACCATTCAGGACATAGGCATGGGCAAAGACTTCATGTCTAAAACACCAAAAGCAACGGCAACAAAAGCCAAAATTGACAAATGGGATCTCATCAAACTAAAGAGCTTCTGCACAGCAAAAGAAACTACCATCAGAGTGAGCAGGCAACCTACAGAATGGGAGAAAATTTTTGCAATCTACTCATCTGACAAAGGGCTAATATCCAGAACCTACAAAGAACTCAAACAAATTTACAAGAAAAAAACAAACAACCCCATCCAAAAGTGGGCAAAGGATATGAACAGACATTTCTCAAAAGAAGACATTCATACAGCCAACAGACACATGAAAAAATGCTCATCATCACTGGCCATCAGAGAAATGCAAATCAAAACCACAATGAGATACCATCTCACACCAGTTAGAATGGCGATCATTAAAAAGTCAGGAAACAACAGGTGCTGGAGAGGATGTGGAGAAATAGGAACACTTTTACACTGTTGGTGGGATTGTAAACTAGTTCAACGATTATGGAAAACAGTATGGCGATTCCTCAAGGATCTAGAACTAGATGTACCATATGACCCAGCCATCCCATTACTGGGTATATACCCAAAGGATTATAAATTATGCTGCTATAAGGACACATGCACACGTATGTTTATTGCAGCACTATTCACAATAGCAAAGACTTGGAATCAACCCAAATGTCCATCAGTGACAGATTGGAATAAGAAAATGTGGCACATATACACCATGGAATACTATGCAGCCATAAAAAAGGATGAGTTTGTGTCCTTTGTAGGGACATGGATGCAGCTGGAAACCATCATTCTTAGCAAACTATCACAAGAACAGAAAACCAAACACCGCATGTTCTCACTCGTAGGTGGGAACTGAACAATGAGATCACTTGGACTCGGGAAGGGGAACATCACACACCGGGGCCTATCATGGGGAGGGGGGAGGGGGGGAGGGATTGCATTGGGAGTTATACCTGATGTAAATGACGAGTTGATGGGTGCAGCACACCAACATGGCACAAGTATACATATGTAGCAAACCTGCACGTTGTGCACATGTACCCTACAACTTGAAGTTTAATAATAATAAATAAATTAAAAAAAAAAAAAATAAGAAACCTTATGTTAGTGGAGATTGGTTCTTATATGGAATTACTGACTGAGGATCCAAACTAGGGTAGCCAGAAAAACGAGCCTACTTAGAGCCCTGCAAATGGTTTGTGCCTGCCTCCTCCAGTCCCCTATTTAACCAACCTTTCCCGAACTATCATATGCAGAGGCCAGCACTAGGCCCTGAGGAAGACTGGGATGGAAGTATCCAGGGAGCTTACGGCAATGAGAACATAGCAGGGGAGCACTAGGAGAGATAGGGAGCACTGGAGTGGGCAGCGTAATATAATGGCTGAGAGGATCGGCTCTGGAGCCAGGCTGCCCAGGGGGTTTGAATCCCAGCTCCACACCATAGGAACTGCAACCACAGGGAAATTATGTGACTTCCTGGAGTGATGGTTTTCTCATCTATACAATGGGGGTAATAATGGGTTGTTGTGAGGAGTAGATAATACATGTACAGTGCTTAGAACAGAGCCAAGTACATAATAAGCACTCGATAAAATGCTACCTATTCTTTTTATTAGTGCATTATTTACAGTGCCATGGGTGCACACGAGGAACCCTAGTTGAGGTGTCTGGGATCTAAGATGGGCTAGGGTGCAACATTCAACCTCTTGTACTTAGTTTTCCTATGGGGGAGGCTCACGGCTTCAAACTGAAGTATTTTCCTTTCCCCTTTGCTTTCTCGTTAACATTCTACTTACCTCTCCCCAGAGTTCTCAAGTCATACGTGTATAACACACAGAAAATCCCATGTTGTACTACTGCCATTGAAAATGTGAGAAAGATGTTGATTCAAGAAATCATTGGAAATTATATTAATATTGTTAAGTTTTTAGCAATTTGACATCCAGCAGCAGGGACGACATTTCCTGGGCTGGGTTTTCTCCCATCAGTGGGATTCACACCTGACTTGTTTATAGGGGTCAAGGCTTCCCATAATTTAACACATGTTTTGGGGACTCCATGACACTGCAACTGTGACAGCTGGTAGGACTAATGCCAACAGATATGCCTATTGGGATTTAAACTCTAAGACAAAAATACTCCAGATTTTTTTTTCTTAGTCAACCGCCTCAGGGGTGAGACTACCTGTTAATGGCTGGGTGGGGAGGGGCAGAGTCACTTTATAAAGAATTCCAATAAAGTAGATCACGTTATAGTAAGAATGGAGCCTAAAAGGCTTGGATTTCTTAAAAGGCCATAATTTTTGCATGCATTCTGGGTTTGCTTTGCTTTTACAAAATAGTAGACAACCTATAAAGTGGTTTGCAACTGTCAGCATCATGGAAGAACAAGGTGCTTTACAAATGTAAGCTTTCTTTGTGTTCTAAGTAGAACATTCTGAGTCAGAGAGTGTAGTACTTATTGGACTCTCTCAAGCCATTATCAAATTCCTTGCTAACCTGTCACCTCTAATGCCAATCCCAAGATATTTCACATGAACTGAAATACACAATCTCTGGTAAGCTTTATTTGTGGTTATTAAGTACAAATGCTAATAATAACAAGCTGATTACATTAATAAACCAGATAGTTTCACTACTTTTTTTTTGGTTCAAATGATTTTCCTGCCTTAGCTTCAGAAAGTGCTGGGATTGCAGGTGTGGACCACCGCGCCCAGCCCACTATTTTCAGATTGATTTCTGGTAAATGATTACATAATCTCTTTCTTTTAATGTTTATATTATCTACCTTCTCCCAAAGTTGACCTCTTTTAAGAGAAGGGATGAAATTTAAGAACAAGGTAGTATAAAGGAACAAACATAGACTGAAAAAAGACAAACACAGGCTGAAATCCCAGTCACTTATTAGCTGGGTGACACTGAAGAAGTTACTAGACTGTTCTTAGCCTCAGTTTCCTCATCAATAGGTGAGAACTTAATACCTACTTAGTTGATAATGTTGAGATAAAATACGAAGAATGTGTAGCATAGTGCCTGGCACATAGTAGGTACTTGTAAAACTTAATCATCTCCCTCTTTCCTACCTTTATTCAGAATTTATTGGGTGTCAAGTCCATTTAAAACACCAAAATGCAAAACTGCAGTATTGAAAATTTTATCTTGACAGATCACCCTGGGGGACAAGTTTTCCTGAGCCTGTCTGAATGACTCATTAGGAGCACATCACATGTTGGCTACAGAGGTGTTTTCTAAAGAAATGACTGCTTAAAGCGTTTATTCACCTGACCCACTCCCATCCATATCCTATTGCCTGACAGAGCTTTTTAAAAAGAGCTAGAGTGAAATCAAACTAGCAGCTCAATGAATTATATCAGATACCAAATTCTTAGCATTGAAATTAATGAAGTTTTAGAAAAGTGCCATTAATAAAACAGCAGGCGCTTTCAAAAAAAAAATTTCAGGGGGTAAAACACTTTCTGCAAATGAAGTTTGTAACACAATCTTAGCACGTACAACCGCTGACAATGAAGCCGCCTTGACTGAAGTGGGGGAAGTATGTGTCCTGTCACCTCTCCCCTAGGAAGTCCTGAAGCCCCTCCCCCAGGGCCTCTTCGGATGACCAAAGCCAAGCAGATACGAGCATGCTCCAGCCCCCAGAGGGGACCTGCTTTGCAATTTGTTTGCTCTTTTTTTTTTTTTTGAGATGTAATCTCGCTCTGTCACCCAGGCTGGAGTGCAGTGGTACGATCTCGGCTCACTGCAACCTCCGCCTCCTGGGTTCAAGCAATTCTGCCTCAGCCTCCTGAGTAGCTAGGATTACAGGTATGCAGCACCATGCCCAGCTAATTTTTTTTGTATTTTTAGTGGAGACGGGGTTTCACCATATTGGCCAGGCTGGTCTCGAACTCCTGACCTTGTGATCTGCCCGCCTCGGCCTTCCAAAGTGCTAGGATTACAGGCGTGAGCCACCATGCCCGGACCGATTTGTTTGCTTTTTCAAGACCGCCTGTTCACTCAGCCTGGGGGTTTTAAATCTCCTTCTACTGTCAAACAGAGACTATGGAGGAGGGTGAGGAGGAAAAGAAAGCGGCCACAGGAGCAGCTACTTCAAAAAGTGCTAGGGACATGGAAATTAACAACTCACAAGAATGAAAACCAGTCACCACACTCATGGGTTTTTAAAGAGAATCTGTTTCAGGCCCTGCAGTTAAGACTTCAGGTGGTAGAGGGAGAAACTGAGGCTCTCGGGAGGGTCTCAGGGAAGCCAGTGACATGCTCTCCTTCCAGCCACTCATCTCTTCCAGGGAGGGGGATTCTTCTGAACCCAAGCCACGGCCTAGAAACGGAGGTGTTGAGGGAAGCCATGCGGAACCAGGGATTCTTGTCTCTTCTAAGCATGGTTGCACCTCAGCACTCAGAACAGTGCCACGTGCTGAGAGGGTGCTCAAGACATATGTGATAAAGGAGCAGGCCAGGACCACAAGACTGAGAACTGGGTGCAGGGGAGCCAGAGCTGCTGCTTCCAAAGCCCAGGGGGTGAAGAAGCGGCAGCACGCAGTGGACCTCCTCCTCCGAGTCTGAGCCAGAGAAAGGCAGGGCGTTGGTAACAACTCAAGAACTCAAGAACCCCTGGAGTATAGGAATGCTGATCATTCCAACATGGGGGTGGGGGCGACACTAGAGAGTTACTGACCTGGGTCACGTTCACCCAGAGGGTAACTGTGGAGCTGCCTGGTGGCCTCAGGGGAACGTGCACCGTCTGCACTTTTCCAGGAAGGAAAAGAACAGTGGGGCTTGGAACCCTGGCCGCTCCTCAGGGGCCTGGCTCCCTGTAGACAGTTGACACTCAGCACTTAAACAGCTCAGAACCGTCTGACCAAGGGATCAGGTCACCGCACTAGCTCACATTCCCCAGGAGAACTCTCTTCAAAGAATTTTTACAACGTGGCTCTCATTATTTCGGACCCAAGTTTTAGGTTCTTTAGAACTAGACACAGGAAAGCAGCAACCAATCACGCACTCCTCCTCATCTTCCTCCCGACCAGCTGGTGCCTTTTACTGTTCGCCCTGAAATGTAACCTACGGCTGAGCGTTCTCAGAAGCCAGGGCCACCTCTAGCTAGATGTGCCCCTCTAGAAGCAAGAGATGGCACCTTCTCCTTGAACTTGTGTCAAACTGGCCTGGCCCATCATTCCGATGCCCTCAAGAGTATCCTGGATTTTTAGGCAAAGGAAGAGGTTTCTTTGTTCCGCCTCTTGCCACAGCGCCTGGATGTAAAGCCACAGCAGGCACGAGGCAAGAACATCCACGTGTCCGAGTGGGGACTGGGTTCAACGGCGTCCTTTCTCTGTGAACAGGAAGGAGGCAGGACATGAGCTGGCAGCTCAGTGCTGCCCTTCAGTGCCTCTACAAGGGGGACATTTCTGCCTGGTGCTGTGATGGTCAACCTGGTAACAAAAGATTCTTCTTTATTTGGTGATAAGAAGGTCAAGCTGCCTTTTAATGAAGTGCCGCCAGTGTTAACATGAATTGGACTGACTGTCATAGTCCATCAACCCTTGGCAAACTGGTTTGTTTGGTCTGGACAGCAAACAACATTCCACACTACTGGATTTTTTCTCCCAGATCCCCTGCGGCCCCACCCCCACCCCCCACAACCTTTTTAAAAATTACAATCTGTTCTGATGTCTCAAGTTACATTCTGTAAATAATAAGCAACACTGATGAAATGCAAAAAGCTGAAAATTTGTAAGCACAAAGATCTGCAGTATGTCCCACATCTGTGTCACATTAAACATGCACTCAACGGATTTGCTGATTCCTGCCTAATCAGTACACAGGGTGATGCGGGCCAGAAGGGCTCTTGTGCTGTATGACACGGCAGGTCCAAGGGCCACCCAACACAGGCAAGAAAGGCCAGGAGCTGGCATCCTAAGGTAGAGATGCCAAGACCACTGGGCAGACAACCCTGGGCTGGCCACCCTGCCTGTTTCAGTTTGCGTGCATTGCAAGCTGGTGGGTCACTGCTGCGGTCAGGTCAGGAGAGAACAGCTGCTCAGAACCCTCCTCACAGTCCTCAATGTTGCTGAAGCTGGGCCCACGCGGTTAAACTACATAACATGTTTTAAGGACAAATGTCTCATTTGAAAGAGTCGGCTCCCCATACATCTAAATGACTACGAAAATAAAAATAGAATTGAAGTAAACCAGTTCAAGTCCGCGTGATTAAACATTTAGAAGATACTAGAGGTGAGAGTTGCTATGCCACGCCAGACAAAATTTGATCCACCTTTTTTTATCCCAAGCATTTTACGTACACAAAGACGCACACACACACGTGTGTACACGTGCACGTGCACTCATATTCCCGTTTTTAAAAAATTGGCAGAACATAGGAGAGGAATTGGCAAGTTCTAAACTTGTGGCATCACACTGAGTCCCTGAATGATGATGAGGCTCCATATTAGAAAAAAAAGAAGATTCAGATTCAACAAAAAGGAGCACATAACCCTCTGAGGATACTCCGTAAAAAACTGTGTTACCAACACCTCCTCAACCAGCTCTTTCATCTGTACTTTCCCATCAGTCTTAGATCAGAAGAAACCAGGACTGAGACTGTTGGGCCACCAAGGTCCACGCTATGTCTCTACAGCAGCACTGACTGAGTGCTGACTGTGTACTGGACACCGCAAGCCTCCCGACATTCATATAAGGAAGTATCTTACTAGTATTTCATTTTATGGATGAGGAAGCTATGCCTGGCAAAGCCAAACTAGACCTTGGGTCTTTCTGACTCTTCGTGTACTTGGTCAACTTACTGAATGGTGTGATTTTGATGAAAATCTCTTTAATATATATTCTGAGTCCATCACTATGTGAGGCATTCTGGACATCCTTGAGGAATACCAAAAAAGGCAATAACAACAAACTCACAAGCCAATTGGGAGGATAAGATCTACATCCTTGAAATGACTCTGTAGGAAACCTAGCCCATGTATCAACAATGAAAGAGTGAAGGTAAGTGGGAGTGCTGGGGAGGTCTGGCACTATATGCTACAGACGGCAGGACGGGCTTCCTGGGAAGGCCTGGCCCAAGCAGAGCCCTGCCTCAAGGCACAGCAGGATTTTTACTAATACAAGGATGTACAGCATCAGTACCAATTGGTCACGTTTTACAACAGGAACTGGTGGAAAGAAATACTAAGAAATAGGAGGAAAGAAAAATAAAAGCCATTTAATAGGCCACACCACATATAATCCAAAAACATCTGGCTGAAGCCTCACTTTTTTTTCTTTTTTTTTTTTTTGAGACGGAGTCCCACTCTGTCACCCAGGCTGGAGTGCACTGGCGTGATCTCGGCTCACTGCAACCTCTGCATCCCAGGTTCAAGTGATTCTCTTGCCTCAGCCTCCTGAGTAGCTGGGATTACAGATGTGCACCACTATGTCCAGCTAATTTTTGCATTTTTAATAGAGATGGGGTTTCACCATGTTGGTCAGGCTGGTCTTGAACTCCTGACCTCATGATCCACTCGCCTCGGCCTTCCAAAGTGCTAGGATTACAGGTGTGAGCCACCGCGCCCAGCTGAAGCTGCATTCTTAATGCTAAAGCAATTTCTAAAGAACTGTAGGCACAGTGATGGTCTTTAATTATAAAGTCATTATGCAGATTCTAACTTACAGGAATGGAATTCACCAAGAGACTGATATAAACTCTGTCAATATCTGGAAGAAAGATACGTACTTACATGGATGACAAACTGGCTAAATGACAACTGTTGGAAGGGTTAGACCAACACTGGATAAGAACTTTTAAAAAACACACACTAAAAAGACAAACTCTGACCTTAATGGGTTTAAAAAGGATTGAAGCAAAGAATACACAATGTAATTCACAAAAGCAGCAAAATCCAAATGGCCAACTTAAATACGAAAAGATGTTTCAACGCTTCTAATTCTCAAAGAAATGCAAGTAGTAACACAGATACTCACTCTTACAGATTGGCAAAGACTTAAAAGAGTAACAATGCCTGGTTCTGAGTACAGTATCTGGCACACTGCAACCACTTCATAAAATTCTTGACTGAATTCTGAATGAATGAATAGCCAGAGCTGGTACACGGCTGGAGGAGTCAGTCCTCTCACACACTGTGGGTGGGAGGACAAATCGTTTCAACTCCCTAGAAGGCAATTTGCAATGTGTTTCAAAGCAGAAAATATACACACCCTTAAATCCAGCAATCATATTTTTAGGACTTTAGCCTAAGGAGCGAATTACACAAGTAAGATGGGATACATGTAGAGGATGCTTATAATAGCAAAAAATTAAAAACATCCATCAATAGGGGACTAGTTAAGTACCTTATGGAATATTTGTATTATAATATTATGTAAATGTTAAAAATGATTTTTGGAATGGAAAGATGTTCTAGAGCATCCATCATATGTTGATGTTGGACACCAACATATGTACTCCCATTCATGTCAAATCATATATACATACACACTAGTGTATATATACATATGTACTCATAGAGATATCTGGTGGGGTTACCATTATGAATCTCTTAGTGCTTGTCAACGCCCAGGAAGAGTAAGTCCTTTTTATTTTCTTTGAAGTGGGAATAATAGTACTCATCACATTCTTTTTGTAAGGATTAAAGAGATAATTCATGCAAGGTCTCTGGAGCAGTCTCCATACACTCTAAGAGCTCATATATTGTAATTTTCAGAAGTTTACATTTGTACATTTTTTAACTTACACAATCAACATTTTTAAAAAAGATGATTCAGAGAGCATTCAGGCACAAATGCCAAAATGTCTAAGATGCATTTAAAATCAAAGCATGAAGAGTGCAAATTTCCATCATCATATACCGCATACAGCATAGGCTGGGTGCAGACCAGGAAAGAAGGCGTCAGAATGGCCAGGCTCAGTCAGGAATGGCTTTCTTCTGGATAAGGGGAGGCTGGGTGGAGTTTCTCAAGAGTAAAGGGCCATGAGTTGACCATTACTATCTATACCTCTTCTCCCAAGATTGGGAGGCAAAGCCCTGTACTATCCCTAGCTGGTGGTGAACAGGGCTGTGAATGTTGCTTTGTTAACCCAAGGGTCATCTGCAGGTCTCCTTCCTAGCCTGCCTGACTTACTTCTCCAGCACAGTCTTGCTTTCTGACCCTGACCAGCAGGAGGGCGGGCTTCTCTTGCTTGTAGTAACCAGCCGGCTTGGAGCAGCATGCTCTAACTGCAGAGCAGGAAGTGCTGGCTGGTCCCAAAGGGACCCAGGCGCTCAGCACTCTCCCTAAAGTGCCATGAAGCAAGACACAGTTTGCAAATAGGGGCACTCAATGAATGGGCAAAAGCAAAAGCCCTCTGCCTTCTTGCTTGCCCGAAATTCCCTTCCGGCCAATACAGGGAGAGAGAACATCTGGAACTGGTTTCGAGGCTCCCCAGCTGCAGAGCCGCTAGAGTGAAGGGGTTTACAGACTGTCCTTTCTGATTCTCATCAGGGTGAACTACAGCCTAGAAGACAAGCTTGTTCAGAGACCAAATCAACTTCGCTTTGAAATGTTCTCCTTTCCCCATCCCCCTTGAAAGCAGAATTAATGATCCAGGTGGTGGGAAATCAAAAAATAGAAGAGAAGGACTTGGGGTCACCTCAGGTGCATTTCTGTGCCTTCATAAAAATCAGATATACCCCTTGGGTCAGAGTTGACACCAAACCTTTAGAGCACTTGTCCTTCTAGGAAACAAGAACCAACAAGCCTGAATCCATTTGAACTCCTGGACTGTGGGGCTTGCCTCTACAAGCCTGGAAATCAATGTATATAAAATGTGTTAGAACTTGTCAGCAGCCAGTGGGGAAAGAGGCTAGACCTTTCAGGTCGGGGGAGGGGTTGGGCATGGTGGGGAAAGACCCATCTGGTGACAGCCACGGCTCACACTCCACTATGTGCCTTTCCTACTCGGCCCCGTTAGGTACTGGGATGTGGACTTGCAAGCAGGAGTCAGCAGCAAGCCCTGGGTCCCTGCCTGGGCTTCACCGTGCCTCTGGGAAAAGCAGGTGCAGCCAGGAGTCAGCCAGTGCAGAGGCAACAGCACCACTTCCTACCATGCTTCTTCCAGCACAAAGCCTGTGCTCTAGACTTTCTTCCAATTGAGGGTTTATTTCTCCCTCTGGACCTGGGGGCAAAAGGTAGACAGAGAGGACAGGCGCCTGTGTCTTCCAAAGACCAAGTTCCTTGGGGTGGAGAGAAGCAAGCAGGCCTGGGGCAAACTTGAAGTTGACAAAGGAGAGTGAGTCACACAGAAGGCAGGAAATGAGTCTTCAGTTACTGCTCTTCATCGCTCCCTTTCCAAAGGATTGCTCAGATCCAAGAAGCTGAGACCAGACTTCCTTCTGCATGTTACATAAAGCACTGGGAGCCTTCCAGTTAGTGCCCTCTTTGTCTTGAGATTTTTGCAGATAAGAATTTCCATAAATCCCAGTTAGTCAATCATCTGGCTGCCTCATGGCATTTTCAGGTACTGCTAAACAGAACCAGAAAATTTCAAAAGAGCAGCAGAATTTTTAAATACAATTTAACCTTAAATACGTGATGAGGAAAACCCTCAAACAGGTACTCCATTTAAAGTCAGCCAGTACCAATGTTTGCTAAACTTCAGGATTAGCAATCATGTAATGGAATCCAGATCGTAAGTTAGCTCCATCCTGGGACTCACTACCAGAGCCAATTTCTAGGCTTTTAAAGCACTTTGACCATGGAAGCGTAACACAATCCAACAATCTCTGGGTTGGCCAGCCCTTCAGTCTCTTCTCCTACCTCTAGAAAGCTTTTGTCCAGGATCCGTGGCACCCAAATAAACAGAAGTTCTCCCAGGCCTCCAAAAGCAGACGGCTATGACAAACTGCACACATGCCCCTGGGACAGTCTACTGCAGAGGCTTCCTGTACTGTGTACCAGCTGGAGTTCCCCGGTTCCTCCTGGTGAAGATGGTCTTGGCTGCATGGTAGAGCAAAGATGGGGTGGAGCAGAGAAGTGTCACTGCTATTTTGTGACAAACTGGCACACTGTGAACTTGGAAGGCTGCAGTAGTTCATCACTTAGGGAATGGAATGGGGTAGACAGGGGTGGACCGGGGACAGCACAGCTCCTGGGCACAAAGCTTAGTGACCTGCTTCTCCAGGCACTGGCACTGAAAGGCCAGGGTCTCTTCATGCTCAGGCCCACGGCTGTTTGGCCCAAGGAAGCCCTTGAACATGAGCCCTTCCAAACTTTCCAGCTACAGTATATCCCTCACACTGTCTCTGTGTTAAGCTGGTGGGCTGAGGGAATTTGATACATACCCTTCGTTCACATTGTGGGATCCAAATTTTATAGTACCTTCCCTCCAAGTGAACCAGGGTCTTTGCACAAATCTTCTGGGCTATAGGCAGATATTCAACTCCTACCCTTCATGTCCAAGAATCAAAAGGAAGTAGACCCAACACTTGGTCAGATGCTTTGGATTGCAATCATAGGTCTTCTGACATCAGGGAACGAGAGCTGGCCCAGAGGCAGCAGAGACATTAGGAGCATGTACTCTGTGTTCAGTTGGCCAGGGTCCACATTCTGGCTCCCTTCCTTACTACCTCTGAGATCTCAGACAAGTTACGTATCCCCTGTGTACCTCAACTTTCCCATCTGTACAATGGGGAAAGTATAGCACCCACCTCATAGGGTGGTTGTGAGGACTGAATACTAATGACAGTGATACCGTGCAAGCTAGTCAATGTTTTGGATCAATTTCTGCAGTACTGTCATCCCAAGCAGGTGTCCGCCTAAGAGGCGTTGTCCATTGCAGACAAGCAGCAATCTGGAAGTGACAGACACAGATGTCTTCCTGGACACCATGGACAAAGCAGATGCAGGTCCCGAGTTTGACCAAAGAACGTGACTGGCTGATGGACAGGACTAAACTACCCCTTCACCCACTTTCAGCCCTTTCTTTCTGACTACACTTATGCTAAATCCTTGTCTGTCTGCCCATTTCCTCAATGCAGTGCCCACTGTAAGAACCCAGGCCACTCCGGGCCTTGCTGTGACAACGTGCCTATTTCCACATGCCCTCCCTACTGAAGGCACAGAGTATCCACGGGGCCACCGGCCTTGGACGGTGAGAACTCTGAGCTCACAGGCCACTCTGTGGGGCGGCCTTCCACCTACTCTGTTTGAGCACCTGGGCTTAGCTGTGGAAGGCCAGAAAGCAAGGCTATCAACAGCTTTCGAGGTGGTGGGGAAGGAAAACGGTATCATCCCCAGCTTGACAAGAGCGCTCCACAGCCAGCATCTGACCCACCTCTGCCACCGATGCGGCCTCCTTGGAGACGGGCAGGTTTCCTGTGGTGTCAGCCCCGTTTCCTCCAGCAACATTATACTGCAAACAGAGGGCTACTCTGAAGAAAGCACTAGGGTGTCCCGTTTCGGGCCGGGGGGAGGGAGGCAGACTGCGTTGCTTCTCCAGAGAGAAACATCACCGTGCCTTGACCTTCTCTAGACAGCGTTTCTTCCTGTCCCCAGTCCTGAAAAGCTGTTTGAAGAAAAGAAACGTGCAGGCTTTCCTTTATGACCTCAGATGGGCAAGTTCTGAATGGCAGCTGGGTCTATTACATGCAGTGTGAGAGGGTTAAACAGGACAGCCTCGACTCTTTATAAACTTTTGCCCTGTGGATATGCACTCATTGGCGGCAGTACAAGACTCGAGCTGTATTACACGCCTTAACGATATGGTTCAACTGTCGGTCAGGCTTGGGCCTGGCACTGGGCCAGACCGCAATCAATGGGACACAGAACCTCCCCCTTTCAGATCATCACGAAGGCTCATATTATCTCCTTTTCGTCGTGCTGGTTAAATTTATGGAGCAGAACCCTGAAGCCGCATTCCTCGGCCTGGGCCGGCCCACGCGGCACTCCCTCCCTTTGTTCGGTACTGTAAGCCAGCCGTGCTTCGGAGGACTGCAGGGTTGTTAGTTCAGGCACTGACTGTTTGCTCATGACTGAAGTGAAAGGAGTTCAGGGGAAGGGCAAAAGGACAGCCCAAGTGTAAAACCCCATCCCAGCAGGCCCTGGGCCCCTATATATAGGCCCCGAGTTGCTCCTGAATGTCACATTTCACTTTGTTCTCACAAAAGCAAAATCTTCAGTCTGATCCCTGATGCACCTTCCATAAAACAGCTGCTGAGTCCTACAGTGCACCCCCACTGGAACTCCTGGATTTTCTGGGGTGCGATGGGAGGCACGTTTGCCCTTAATACAACCACACTAAAAGGAGACAGACTTCTATAGCTGTCTGCTAGTCCTCCCAGGTTCCACAGGAGAGGGGAATGCCAACCCTGGCTACTAGCCGGTCTCATTTTTAATACAGAAAAAAAAAGAAACTTATTTTTTGGTCTTTGGCTATAAGGGAGGGACATATGACTACTGTATATGAATGTGTGTGCGCACAGGAGGGAAGTGTTTATAGGGGATTTAGTCTTATGGAATCAAAGAGGAGAAGGTCCCAAGCATTAGACCTGCCGAATCTATCCATGTGTTCTCATTAATACTCTGATTAGCTTCCAAAGTGTTAAACAAGCAGCTCACATGAGCAGGACTTCATTTAGTTTTAGAGTTTAGCCCAAGAGGAGGGCTTTCCTGGAATGTTCCAGAGTGGCACATTTACAGCTCATTACAGAGGACGCCACTGGAGGGCTGGAAAGGCAGGTCATCCCGGAGGTGAATCCAGGCTCTCCAAGTGATTAACTGAGTCTACGGTTTGTCACATCGAGCTGTTGTATATCAGTGGGTCCACCTGTAACATGAGGCCACTGGGTTGAATTGTGGAAGTCTGAAATGATTACCAGAGCTCTTCTAACGAAGGCCCAAGCAAAACAGAGAAAGAGTAGGAGAAACGTAAAGAATCCAAAACCAAAACCAAACCAAAGGTGTAAGAGGGGCACGTGGGAAAAATGGCCTCTGAGGGGTGAGCCAGTGCTGACTTGATACGTGTTTTCCTGGCCAGTTTTGTCTTCACCCATCTTGATACAACACTAAGAGTTGGGCCCAAGCTTGTTAAAAATCAAAACAGAAATCCCACACTAGCAACTACATGCCCACTGGCACTTTCTAACTCGGGGTAGAAGCAGACTTCTTTGATGGGGTCTAGTGAAGTCAGTGGTCTATTTCAAATCAGACCCTGGTTCTATCTGAGGGTGAAAAGTCACGCTTCCTCATTCAAAGTAAGCCACGCATTTCTGAATAGAAACCGCAAATATTTTCTTGCATTTTCCTCACCAGGTTTCCTTGTCTACTGTGTTTGGAGCTGGTAAGTGAATTTGCCATTCCAAATCTTAATTTAAAGCCCCTTTCGGTGGTGGGGGCGGGGTAGAGGGGAGGTGCCATGGATCACAGAAAACCATCTTTTGTGATATCCCTCTTGTCTTTTGTATACTATTTTGTATACTATTTGTTCTGGTTTGTTTAAAATACAGTGTTATAGAGAACCACTTAATCTGGGAAATAAGAGGCAAGAAAGAGGTAGGCTAATTTAGGAAATTTTCAAGAAAAATGTGTAATCCAGTCAATCTGTCTCCAGTTATTCATATACATGTTCAGGGTTCAATTAAGCCTTTAGTCGTAATATCTCACATCTCCCAGGACAATCTACAAAGCACTTGCCCTCACATGATCACGCAGGTTACATTAATACACATAAACGAATCCAGTCTCCATCAGGCATTGAGTGTGTAACACGAGGACTCCTGAAGGCCTACTTTGGCCCATCATGAGCCCAGATGCATCAAGAGTCTCTGATATAATAAAATTTGGGAAGCTGGACCTACCCCTGAGAATGAGACTTTATTATGGGCCAAGACTTTGAGAACTTATAAACTCAATGCCCCTGCTTCCTGTGGACTTTTTCTATCTCAGGATCACTTTTATGACAATATTCCGGGAACATGCAATTCTAAGTAGATAAATTGGCCAAACTCTGAAAATGCAGAAACACAAGTTGCTTACAAATGAGATGTAGAAACCAGGACAAAGAGAGCTGCCATAGCAGACTCACTGGTGTGCACGCTTCTCTTCTGTACATTCTGTGGTTTGCCTGTTCCACAAGCTATGTGACACTGCTATTTACTCTAGCACTGTGGCCAAGGCTAAGAAGTACTCATCTAATATGGGTTTGGGAACTAAAAGGAAATATGTTTTGGAATTTACTTTTTCACACCCACACACCATTCTTGTACAAAATGCCTCTGTCAAGGTTTTTGGGTTTTTTTTAAACATTGATTTCTTGGCCATCAGCTAAAAGAAACTGAACATTCAAGTGCCTCCACGATGACTGAGCATGCGGGAAGTGGTTGATTGACAACAGGTTCCCTGGACATTTTATTTGATGTATGCTGTCCTGACACACTCCACCCAAGTGATCAGCCTGCTATGTATGTCTGGGGCCACTTTGTAGTTTTCCCAGAGGTGAAATCAGAGGGAGGGCTGAAGTGGTGGTGACAAGGCCAAATTGGCTACAGACTCAATCCCTTGGGGGGATGAGATGTAACTAACTTAAATGGTGCTAAGTCCAGCTGGGGATTAGACTAGGGCCACAACCTGCTGAAGAATAGGTACACTACAGCTGCAGACTAACCTAGTGCTTTTTTACTTTTAGAATACATTATCAGGCTGCCATATATTCTGCATGGGTTTTTTCGTCACTCTAATATCCAGCTTCCTCCCTGATGGCAAAGCTAGCCCTAGGAAGGGAGCTTCCTCTGTGTCACTCCTCCAGGAAGTTACACAACTAGTTATTCACCTCAACCATGCAGACATGGCCAGGGCAAGGATGACCCTCTCCCCCTTTGTACGGGGGAGAATGACCAGAGGTGGGGATATAAAGCTGTCTGCACAAGGTCACGAAGCACAGTAGCGTCAGGGCTGGAGTAAGGGCTCTGCTCTCATGATTTGCAATCCTGTTTCTCTTGCCAAGGGGCCAAGCTGCTTCCAGTACCCAAAGGGAACATCCAATAGCTTATTTTGATCACAGAGAGTTGAGTCAAGAAGGAACTGATCGAACTGATCTTTGCTGACAGAGTGAATGAATGTGAACTGCTGCCACTTCCGCACAATACATTAGGACGAGGCTCCATGCTACTCTGTCAGCTCCACCACTGCCTTTTGGGAAAAAGAATAAAATCCCACGAATCTCTCTAAAACTTTAAAAAAAGAAAATCTGCTTTAGTATATTAGGCTTTAATAGAGTTTTTTAAAACTCTGTCACTACAGTATGTTGTACTTATCATATGTTCTAAGGAGAGCCCAAGTCACAAATGAATTGCCTGGCCTGAATGCTATTCCCCCAAGAGCCACCTACTTGCCTAAAGGATACCTAGAATTTCCTAGGAGGCTCAAAAGGCAACAGTTAAATTTTGGGAATTAGGACAAATGGGAGGATGAAGTTTGAAATGAGTTACAAAGGGAACATTTATAATCTAGAGAATGTTGATTTTCAAAAGCTCAAGGCATTACGATAATCCACTGTTATCGATCTTGTATTTTCATTATGCAGAAATCGTGAAATAAGAGGTGCATGATGAAAGCAGTGTTTGAAAGGGCCCATCACACTTAGCTAGAAACGAAAGAAATCGTTTTTCCTCTTAAACACTTAGCCCTAAACTTTTTTTTTTTTTTACAGACCTAGGGGACCCCGACCTACATAATAATACTGTTTTGAGATTGTCCTGGCGGGAGCCAGAGAGACGGACAGATCAGCCCTCGACAGCTCCAAGAGCCCCACTGAAAAGGAATCTGATTCGACAATTTAAAACCCTTGAATAATAGTGAACAGTGAACTGTCATGCGTCTGGAAAATATAACCATTTTTGAAGAATGCTTTCCAAACCACGTAATGCTTTTAAAGCTGTTTATCAAAAGAGCTGGATGAGCCACGGTGGCCTGAAACAGTTTATCAGCTGTTACAGGGTCGCATGCCCCATCCTAATTTCCTCAAGCACTCCATCATTCTCGGTTGTCCTAGTCTCGGCAGACAACAGATGCCAATGTTTGGAGACATTCGCTACATAACTTTTACCCGACAAACCTGGCTCCAGGACAGATTTCCATGTCATGTGGGGCTTTTGGCTGAACTCTGCTCGAACCCAGAGGCATATCATTTACAGCAGACACTAACAATAGTTTGGGGTCACCTGCTCTTCACAAGTGGGTTCAGAGCAAGTTCATGGCCTCTGCACACCTTTTCCAGTGTGGTTCCCACACATAAAGGCTCAGAGCCCAGGAGAGTCCCTCCACCCAGCAACTCAACCAGGTTTGGAGCACTGAGTTTAACTGTTCATTTTGTGTGAAGAAAGAGAATGGGAAGGACAAAAGACCAGCCAAGCACATGAACTCCTGGTCCTCGCAATCTAGCAGGTGGTCAGCAAGAATTCGGGGACAGGGTTGAATTTAAGTAAGAGCTATGGACACAATCCCTGTTTCACCTTCACACAACATTCCAAATTCAGGGGAGAATATTCACACCGACACCATTTCTTGAGCCCTACCTGCATGCCACATGCCAGGCTGAGTGCTTTATATACATGATAAAATTTAATCCATGTAATCACCCACCGAGGTAGGCATGTGACTCAAAGGAATCTCATCTCAGAGAGATTAAGAGGGGAAAAACTTGCTCCAGGTCACAGCCAGGCAGCGGCCCAATGACTCAAACCCAGGGCCATCCGACTCCCCAGTAGGCCTGTTTACCCTCGCACTGCAGATGCGGGAAGCAAACAGTGCCGCAGAGCCCCTTCCTGATTCCTGCAAATGCGTGGTTTCTTCTCACGCTGACTGCCACGTTGCCCTTTCCTATTTCTTTTTCAGAACTGGGGAAGAACCTGTGATTTCATGTCCTTTCCACATCTTTTTCTGAAACAAGCGCTTCTCTTTGAAGAAAGACCTCTTGCCCTTGGAGTGTCAAGATAAGAAAACTTTCAGCAACTTCCCTTGGAAACTACAAAACACCCATCAGCACCCAGGATCTAAGTACAGTCGCTCCCCAGCTGCTGGCCCCTCTGAATAGCTTTTATGGTTCAATGAGGGGTGGTGACAGGGCCATGTTACTACCGTAGGGTGTACTATTTCTTTCATGTTCCTGGGATCTGACAAGAGCCTTCCACAACCTGTTCCTTTACAACACACAGAATGAGAGATTAAAGACCAATACCAGACTCAAAGCAGGGGCTGTGACTGGCAACGGCTTCTCACCAGATGTATTCACAATCTTTCAGGGAAAGAAGAGCCACAGACTGCGTGAGCAGATGCTGTGCAAATAAGATAATACACAGAGTAAATGAGATAATACATAGAACCATGGCTGAATGGAGACGGGTTTCAGAAAACCACACTAATTCAGAGCCACCAGTTGGAGGTAAAGGGGAAAGAACACCAAGAAAGGAAACACAAATTAGTGAAAAGTCTAAATTATAGGACTTCTGATTAAACATGACAGACCTAGTCCAGAGACCCCTCTAAAGGGAAAGCAAAGGGATACAAATGGCATGAATCCAAAAGGATAAAGAGAAGGTGTCAACAATATTTTAGAAGCTGAAAAGCAGATGGACACATGGTGCTGAAATGTAAGCCTGAGGGAGTGGAAGCCACAAAGCAGAAAGCTAATTAGGATGGTGGTGTCTGCTGCATTTCAGAAAGATGGAGGCAGCAAGTAGCTCTGAAGGCCTGGGGCATAAAGGAGAAACAGGTAGGCCTGGAGTGAGGTGCAAACAGGAAGATTGGTTAAAAGACTGCATGGGAAGCAGTTAGAGCTGCAGGTCCCCTCTCTCATCCCCATTCAGTTTTGCTCCTCTCAACAGGAGCCCAGAGTCAGCAGGTCCCCACTTGTTCATTCCACAGTAAGGCCCCCTCAGCCTCAAACCAAGAGCTCCCAATTGGCTTTTTAGTGCCTCATCTTTAAAGAGGAGTAGAACAGATAGTCAAGAATCACCAGACATCTGGGGACTGTCTCTACTCATGAAAGAAAAAGACCAAAACAAATAAATGGAAGAAAGAAACTCAGAATAGTACTGCTATAGTACTACTCTAGAAAAATAGCTTAGAAACAAAAATAGCTAGACAATAACCAGTCAAATGGGAGCAGAGGACATCGAGAGGGAGAATTTAATTAGAAAATAATAAATTGCTCAATGCATTTGTACACATACAGAAACATGTTTGTGCATAAATTGGCAATAGGAAGGCAGAATTTTTTTTTTTTTTAATAAAAACGAGTTACTAAGTCCAGGGTTAAAAAAAAATGTGGAAACTAAATAAGCATTTGAGAATAAATTAGGAATGTGCAAAGAGAAAATGAAGCAGACAGTATTACTGAAAGAGCAGTTACTAATTCCAGGGAGAAAAAAAACAAAGCACAACATTTAAAAAGGAAACATCATCAAAGTGACCTGGGTGGGGAGCTTCACTGGGAATACTATTTACACAGTCATAATAATGTAAAAATGGAATACTAAGTTATTCAAAAAGGATCATATAACCATACTGAAAAACGGGGAAAGGGAATGTGTATGTATAACAACATGAAGTCAAATGATGTCAAGAAATAGCACTTATTTATGAAATATAAAGGTAAATACCTCCACACTGAAGAAACAGCCCAGAGTGTTGAAACTGGTTGCCTCTGAGGGAGCGGGAATCAGGGAAAGGCAGGAGATTACTGTTTTTTGGTTTTATTTTTATTTATTTTTTTATTTTTTGAGACGGAGTCTGGCTCTGTCACCCAGGCTGGAGTGCAGTGGCACAATTTCAGCTCACTGCAACCTCTGCCTCCTAGGTTCAAGCGATTCTCATGTCTCAGCCTCCTGAGTAGCTGGGACTAGGGGTGTGTGCCACCATGCCCAGTTAATTTCTGTATTTTTAGTAGAGACAGGGTTTCATCATGTTGGCCAGGCTAGTCTTAAACTCTGGCCTCAGGTGATCTGCCCACCTCAGCCTCCCAAAGTCCTGGGATTACAGGGGTGAGCCACCACGCCTGGCCAACACTGTTCTTATTAATTGCACAGAAGATGCTAAATATTTGTTAAATACATCTAAGGTATAAAAAAACTAAAAAATCAAAGGATCATTAGCTAATTTTATAAACAATTAGTGAAACTATAACAATTGTTTTCAAGGAGCTGTGATGGACCCGGTAATGAGGGAAAAAATGCCTGTAATTACCCCCCCAACACACACCATACACACAAATGCAATTTTGTTGTTTTCAAGAATAAACAGTAAGTCAAATCACTAAAAAATGAGTTCTTCAAGAAAACTATAGGGAAACTTGCTTTAATGACCATGTAAGAGTGACTTAAGAATACTAACACACAAATCAAACAGCTTGGTGATTCTTCAGAGCAGTTTGTCCTCAATTATTTAAATATTCCCAGTACTTAATACCTATTAAATACCTGACATATAGCAGGAGTTCAAGACTGAATTAATACATTTCTACTGTCAATTTGCCTAAACGCACTAAGTGATGGATCTGAATATCACAAGGTCAGAATTGGCTTAACTGAATAAAGTGGGCCCTCAATAGTTCAAACCAAAATAGAAACACACTTGAAGATTTGCATCGTCTCACTAAAGGATAGAAAAGCACTTCACATGTGGTAATTTGGCCTCTAACGCCTCAGGAGGTGGGCAGGTGCCAGTTATTACCACTCTAACTGTGCTGCTGGGGTCAATCCGTAAAGTCCAGGGAACCGATGAGCCCTGGCCTCTGTCCATCCTGGCATTACTCCGCGAGATTACCATGGATTCTAGCCAGGATTCCTGTGACCCATACTCTTCATAACGAGAGGTGAGGTTTTGCTCTGTCTCGCCTTTGAAGTCTCCTGCAGTCCCTGGGATTTTATGATACAGTTTGGGTCACCCCTGCCATTATCGATGTTTGAAGTATGTTTGGGGAAATCTGCTAGGAGTTGTCTCTGGTGTTAACACAGAACAACTGCCTCATAAAAACTGCTTTCTACAAGGAGTTCAAAGGAGCTTATCCAAATATTGTGGGTTTATCCTAATCCACCAACTTTGCTACGGGAGAAAGTTGAAGTTTTGGCAAGTGAATTCTGAAACAGATACACCTTCTCGAGTACCTGCAAGAGTCAGGGCAGTGCAAATACAACCAAGCAGCCTTTGGACAAGATCCTGCACTTTGAAGTAATCTACTCTACACTTACTATCCTGCCGAAATTAAAATTTATTGGGATGGTAGGTTAAGGTGAAGGACTAAATTAGGTAAATTATTGTAAGAGGTCTTTCTGGTATATGATAAAATCTTCCCAATTGTTACTTCCAGAATCCCAGCAAAAGGAGCAAACCAGGAGGGCTGACAGCTGTTGGCAGGAAGCCAAAGGGAAGCATTGCGTTACAGCGGCTCCTACGGTTTAGTCCGAATTAGCCCATCATTTATCAGCAAGATGATGGATTATCAATCACCGTATTTTCAAATAAAGCAGCTTGTCAAAAAAATTAACCAGGTACATTTGTTGGCTGGTGGCATGGATGCAGAGTCACAGAAAGTGAGGGGAGTGGCACCTGCACATTTTTATAAATCTCTTCAGTCTTGCTAACTGGAAAAGAGCTGTATTCTCCTATCTGCTTCTACAGTCAATCTATTACAATATCACACATTGTGTAGCTTCTGGAAAACTCCACTGTATACTCCTTAGAGAATACTATTTTAAAAATTATTATAAATTTTTAAATCTATAAATTTAAATTTAAATCTATAAATATAAATTTAAATTTATAAATCTATAAATTCATATATAAGTATATGAATATATACAAATAGGTTTTAGGTTATGGATCTGGGGTTCCCCAGGGGGTCCCTAGACCATATTTTGAGACCCTCTGTTCTAAAGGAACCCATATGTACAAATTCTCTCTGCTAATCAGAAAGTGGTTTCCTCAATGTATTTAAGTAAATCCACTAAGGATATAGATAAGTAACATTATTAATTTGAATTACATAAGCCCAATATAACAAAAGTTTTTTTTTTTTTTTTTTTTGAGACAGGGTTTCACTCCCATCACCCAGGCTGGAGTGCAGTGGCGCAATCTCAGCTCACTCCAGCCTTGACCTCCTGGGCTCAAGCGATTTTCTTGCCTCAGCCTCTGGAGTAGCTGGGACCACTCCGGAGTGTGTGTGTGCCACCACACCCGGCTAATTTTTGTATATTTTTGTAGAGACAGGGTTTCACTATGTTGCCCAGGCTGGTGTCGAGCTTGTGAGCTCAAATGATCTACCTGCCCTAGCCTCCCAAAGTGTTAGGATTACAGGCGTGAGCCACCGCACCCAGCTTCTTTTAGAGTATATTGTGATAAGAACGTTTTATTAATTCAATCTTATTTTTCCTCCATTTGACAAGTTAGTGAGAAATTTAGCAAGAAAATGTCTTTGAGAAGGAGTCTGGCAAAAGACTATCAGATAAATATATCAGGGCAAGAAAAACATTCCTTCCCTCAATAATTCCAAGCCATTATCTGTAATACAACAGTGAGTCTTTAAGTCCCTGCTAGTCCAAATGTCCTCTGTGTATCTCGGAATTATCTTCCAGTCTAAAGCTCTCTGGGAGCAGGCGAGTTGAACTCAAACCTGGGTCCTCCTGTTAAAGATTTCAATTTTATCTTGGGCAAAGGTGGATGATTCTGTAAGGGAAAACCATGAGAGACATGGGATAGTCATGAAAACCTAAAAATAAGTAAATCCAACGCCTTTACTGAGGAGTTCCACAAAAAACAAATGGCTCTTCAACTTTCTCTAATGCACAAAATACAAATTTTTTCTCAAAAATATAGACACTGTTTTATTTTTTCTTGAAGTTCAAGCCAAAAATCTCAAATGTCTATCTTATGTATGTAATATTAAGTGTCACCTTAGAGTTTTAAAAACAAATTCACTGAACACAGAAGGGACTACAGATGTATAATGGCTACATTATTTAATTTTTAAATGGAATAACCTCAAATCAGAAAGTAAATGGAATAACCCCAAACCATACTTCCCATTCATTTTCTTTGCACAAGGACCTGCTGGTTGAGATGCAAGGACTGGACTTTGAAGAGATGTTGATTCAGATGTAAATTCAGAAGATTTTTTTTTTTTTTAACTTTTGGAGGCAGGATTGTGTGGTTTTTATGAAGTCAGTCATCTCTGCATGCCAAAAATGGCAAAAATTAGATGCTCTCCTTTCTAGAAATGATTATAATGTACCATGACCAAAAAAGTGGGTTTTCTCCTAACAGATAATCTTGCATAAAAATGACTCTTGGGATTTCAGAAATGGAAAGGCTTTTCTCAAACACGTGTGTGCATGAACACACACACTTTGCATTTTTTCCAACAATAGATCTGAGCTTTCCATAAGTTATGTTATAATGAGAATGGCATCGTCTGGGGCCTTTGAGTGAAAGGGGAATACAGTATTTAGAGTTCAGCGAGAGGGAAGAAGCCTGTCTCAGAAAATAAGATTTCTCTGCTTATGTTCCTGTGAGAAGAATTTTAACTTATAAGGCAAGAAGGACTGTTAAGATGCTTCTTTAAAATATCTGATCCTGGCTGGGTGTGTTGGCTCACGCCTGTAATCCCAACACTTTGAAAGGTCAAGGTCAGCAGATCATGAGGTCAAGAGTTCAAGACCAGCCTGGCCAACATGGTGAAACCCCATCTCTACTGAAAATATAAGAATTAGCTGGGCGAGGTGGTGTGCGCCTGCCATCCCAGCTACTCTGGAGGCTGAGGCAGGAGAACTGCTTGAACCCGGGAGGTGGAGGATGCAGTGAGCCGAGATTGTGCCGCTGCACTCCAGCCTGGGCGACAGAGCAAGACTCTGTCTCGAAAAAAATAAAATATCTGATTCTATGATTTCATCAGCTTAATTTCAGAGCCAAGTGAGACATCTAATGTCATCAACATAGACCTTAGCGTTCTTCTGGGGTTGCTCATGTAAATGACCCATCTACCTTCAAGCATTCTCTGGAAAGACCTGGTTTGGCAAGATCAGGAAGTGAGAATATATGGCTGTCACCTCACAAACATATATGCAAGGGTGAGTAGAAGATAAAGGGGCTGTCACTATATCTACTGTGCCATGTTTGGACAACAGAGGAGAGATTTGACAGTCCCTTCCCTTCAGCTGGATATAGCAATAATTTTTCAGTTTCACTGAAATGTAATTCCTTTTTCATGATGAAACTGACATGTTAACTAACACAGTGTCTGTCCCAAGCAGCAGATGGTTACCAAGCCAAAAGACAGATATGCCCAAAGATTAGAACAGAGCCTTAGGGTCAAACAGGTACAAGTTCCAGCTTTTCACCCTTACCATATGCATGCCTGTATATGGATGCCACCACAGCATACAGGACTCATCTGGAAGGAGCCTGCTGGAACTTCCTAGATGAGTATGAGGCAGGAGCCACAGGATAACGTATCAGATCTTTCTGAAATGTTACTTTTACTGGGTAACAATTAAAAATATTTTCTTATGAAGCCAAACATGGAATAAAATATAAAACCCATTTATAGTTTTAAGGAACAGGAACTCTGAAAGAAATATTGAACTTGATCCACTTCTAGATACATGGGATATCAGCCTACTCTCCTGCCTTGAATGGAATATTAGTGGGGAAAAAAGATGAACGCTGGTATATCCTAATAAACATTTGAATCTTTACTCAATTTTTACCTTTGGAAGTTCCCTAAAGGCTCAATTCAAGCCAATTCTGCTTGATGTGCTATGTGTAATACCAAGTATAAGAAATAGCTGCTTTCAGAGCAGAGTAATTAAAAGCAGTATTACCCAACTAGTATGAAAAAGTTAACGGAAGCATTTCCTAAGTTCTCTTTGCAGACTTTTTGCTGACCTGTCCAACCTGACTGCATTCAGGCTCTGGTGACCCAAGAGAGTCTTAGTCCTTTTATCCTGGAGAATCATGAGTAAGGTGCAAACACTGTTAACGAAAGGGGCCTTTCCTTAAGAAAACCCATTTCCATTTCACGTCTAAGAGGTCATTCACCAGAAGTGTCTTAACAGATTTTGGGTGGTGTGTTGGGACTGTTTTTACTGAAAAAGTCAAGTATGCCCACCATAAATCTTTTCTGTGAAATCAACCAAAAAGTTTCTTTTTCAAAAGCTCTCAGAGCAAATGGAATTTACATATACATGCACAATCTGAGGGTCCTGGGATTCCAGAACATTATCAGTCCTGATGGCTATATTCTTCAACACTGATCTATCATTATCCTTCAAATTCCCCTTCCTCCTTATCTAACTTAAATAACAAGATAAGCTCCAACACTCCTGAGCTTTGCTAAATTAGTTTAAATATTTCAAGTTCTGCCAACTCCTACTTCTCTCCCCACTTTTGGGTCTTGACTTAAAAGGTGAAGAAATATTTTAGAGGAAACCTCAGGGCCCAGCTTCATAAATCTTCATCTGCTACTTCCCTAAAATGTCATGCACCCCATAGTCTGCAACAGATGGTATCTGGAGAAACAAACAAGCAAACACATAGTGAGAGGCAGACATTCCTTTCTTCTCAAAGGTATTTTTGCCTTCTTTTGTGAAACGGCTGCTCCTGGGTCTCTGCAACTTTCTACTGAGTATCTTTTCAAACACTACCATCAGAGGCCGTCACATTTACACAGTGGACTAGGCACTCTCACATGGCTTGGCACCTTGCTTGGGCCTGGTCTGTTTGAAGGGTAGCAGGCTCTTCACATAGCTTCAGTGGCACCTCAAGTGTGCCTGCATCTGTGCCATTTTCATAAACTTTACTTGGGAACAGACAAATGTGGCCCAATACACGTAGGCCAGAAGATGCAACCTGAGCCAGCAGAACGTTGCCTTGGAAAAGGTTTCCTATTTCAGTTCCAAACCACACATACTTGTACAGTGAACAAATGCAGTGGGGGATACTGGTCCACAACACTCGTGTTGAGGCCAAAGGCTCTGCAGTCCTCCGCCCTCTTCTCTCCCCACCCCCACCTGCCTTCCTGAGAACTATTGGGTTGCCTGGAAATTTCAGAGGAGAGTTAGGTGGCTGTCGTTTGGAATGCCAGCGCACTCCAACAAGGAGAACTTGGAAGTATTTTAACCTGAAAGAACATAAGGAGGGGGGTTCCCTATAAATAAAATCATGTTCAAATAAACACAAAAAAGGAGCCAATGTTTCCTGTAAGGCCGCTTTTCAGATGGATTACTGGAAGGAGCACTTGTTCACAGTTTTATGGCTTACTTTCCTATCATCTGCTTAAAATTTGGGTCTTTTAAAACATAGATGCTAAGATCTAAGCCTTTACTTGGATGAAATATTACAAAGGAAGCAGAAAGTCTCATTCCAATTGCAGGCTCAGAGGCAGAACTCTTGGACTCTTGGGTTCTATTCCTGGCTTGGTCCCTGGGCTCAGGTCAACCCTCGGTCAGAATCTCACTTCTAATCCCTTCAAATCATTTGTTAGTCCCTGTTGTCTAAACAGTGGGGAAAAACCCTGAGTAACACCCCTGGATCCTGTTCAATCAACTGGGATGGTTGGAGATGGTTATAACTCACTTCCAAGAAACCAGGGTGATTTATCCCTCGGTGATAGTGTTAGAGCCAGTATGTTCCTAAGAGATACAGTGTCATCAGAACAAACTGGCACTGAAACATTTCTCCACCTGCAAGGATCTCTGAGCTCCTTTAATAGGACTTTCAAATAATATCACCCAGCATTTTTATAGTTCTTTGTAGCTTCCACATTAAAATAACTCTGGTTGGGCTTCAAACTCCTGAGAAGCAGAATAAACAGAGAAATAAATTTATTCCCAATTTATAGATGAAAAAACTAAAACTGAGTCTTACATACATGTCTTGACTTGACCCAGGGCCCAAAGCTAATAAGTAAGGAGGCTGGGACTCTGGCCTGTTGTTTTCCAGATCAAGCGTTCTCTCTCTGTTTGACAGGGTCTCACTGTTGACCAGGCTGGAGTGCAGGGGCACAATCATAGCTCACTGCAGCCTCAACCTTCCAGGCTCCAGCAGTCTTTCCACCTCAGCTTCCCAAGTAGCAAGGACCAGAGGTGCACACCACCCTACCCAGCAATATGGTGCCCGGGCTGGTCTCAAACTCCTGGGCTCAAGCGATCCTCCCACCTTGGCCTCCCAAAGTGCAGGATTACAGGTGTGAGCCACCACGCCCAGCCCAAGCACTCTCTTCTAACGCACGGCTCCTCATGAACACTTCTGGACCAGGACAAATGGACTGAGGGACATTGCTGAAACGGCTGCTATTTATCCTTTCAGAAAAATCTGTAATTTTGGCTTTTTCTGCACAATAAAGGATACTGATCCACTAATCCAAACATATGCCCCTCTCGCCTCTGCCCCACTTGCGTCTGGTAACTTCTGCCATGGCTCTCCTGCTACTGGCACCTCCAGGAATAGAGAAGGGATGTGGAAGTTAATCCCCCTCCTTTGAGGATATATGAAGACTGGCTGTGCCTCAATTATCATGGTGGCTTTTGTTTCTAGGAGGAGTGAATGGTTAGGCAGATAGCTGTGTCACGAAACTTGCAGTTAAACTTCGTTATTCATTTTTTTCTTTTTTTCTGCAGCCTACAAAGTTGGAACTTGCAGTCCAACTTCATTTAGGCTGCTCAATTACTGTCTGCTTTGAGTCAAGCTGCACAACTTTTCTATATCCCGAGTGCCTCCTCTACATGGAAACGTAAAACTTCATTGGGCTGAGATGAGGAGTGGCCAGTGCTGACTGTGAATGCCTCCCCAGTGCCTTTGTGAGGGCATGGTCTCTGCTGCTGAGGTCCAGATAAGGCTAAGGTGGCAGGCCAGAGGAACCAGACAGAGAAAAATGCAATGCTGGTCAAGACCTGAATCATGTCAGCGTGTAGGTAATAGTAAAGTAAATCTTGAGTCAGTAGGGAAGTAACTATCTGGAATGCCATTATCTTGACACTAACTGACTCTGAAACACGTACAAGAGAAATCCAACAAGCCCCCTCCACCGAGACCGAGGTAGCAGGGTGCAACGCAGTGGTGCTGGACACAGGGTCAAGAGATAGGCTGGGTATGAGTCTAGGTCTACCATCTCTGACCAGCTGCGTGGCTGTGGACAAGCTCCACGACTCGAGACAAGCTTCTCTGGACTGTCTTGTCTTCATTTGTAAATCAAGTATGAAGATTAAATGGGATTCCACACGTGGAAGCACAAAGACAATGCCTGGCACATAGATAAGTTCCTTCCTTTTGGTGTTGCACACACAGTGGTTCCCTTTTCCCTGGAAGGTGATTCTCTCTTCTCTTCACCTGGCCAACTCCTACCTCATACTCCAGGCTTCACCTCAAATTTTACTTCTCTGGAAAAGCCTGTCTCAACTCCCCTGATCACTAGGTTAGCCGCCCTCCTTCTCCCCATCACCTTCTCTGATCATAGTCTCATGGCACCCTGTAAGTCTCCTCTATGTCACTGTCACAATTTCAGCAAATAAGTGTTTATATGATTGTTTTATGTTTGCTGCCCTGCTTGATTATAAGCTCTTTGAGAGCAGGGAGAGTTTTGGTTTCTGCTATTCCCAACCCTGAGTTCATAGGGAATTTTCAATGACTATTTACTGACAGGGAATGAGTAAATGGCAGCTATGTACTGGCTGACACAAGATCACATGGCAGTGTTGAACAACTAATAAAGATGACAAGAATGTCCCTCTCATTCTTTCTGCAGTGACTGTGGCCACATCACTTGTGCTCCTAAAAAGAATGAAAAACCTCATCAAGACTTTCAAGCTGACAATGTATAAAATTCAAGCCATTTCTTTCTTGTCAACATTATTAAAACTTCACAGCACAAAATCATCTTTAAAACATTTATCACATATACCTTGAATCCTTTTTATCAATCAATCCCTTGGCTATTTTGACATTTTAAGAATACACATGCTTCTTTGGGAACTCTTAGGCGTCTTCAGCTTTACACTTCATTAAGTCTTATTATCTTAACAAATACTGGAGGTGGACTTCTTGGGCTTCGAGCAGAGATGGAAAAATTAACTGGAAATACTTTCGAAGCCCCCTCACTGCCTGCCCCTCCCCACAACTTCATAAATGCTTCAAAATATACTCAAGGATTGTTTGAGTTTTGTATCTGAGAATAGAATGTAACTTAACTAAAGTAAACCATACAGAGTTTGCTCAGCTGCTTCCAGATGGAAGGCATTCTGGCACAGCACACTGCATGGCCCCAGTCCACAATCGGAGCATTTCCCCTACTGCAGTAATGTGTCTTCAGTACGTTTTCCTGGTGACAGACAAATGGATTCACTTCAATTGGGGACAATTTCACTTCACATCCTATTTGAGGGAGTGACAGAGTGTGGACGTGGGCCAGGCCCTAGGCATTCTAAAAGGGTGTACTAATTCACTCAGGGAAAATCTATTATCGAGGCAGCAGCAAAATCCTTCTGGGCTTAAGTCGAGTCTAGCTTGGCTGGGCCCTTAACATTCATTACACCCTTTGTTGATAAGAATCCCCAACTAGTCACTCTGGAAAAGGGAGGCTAAAATAGGCCATTCAAGCAAATAGCTATGTTAAAGTGGTTGGGTTCTGCGGGGTGTGGAACCATATGGGCTGTCCCTGATTTCCAGTCTCAGTTGGTATCAAGGCCAGGCGGCAATCCCACAGCAGAACTGCCGACCTGCTGGGGGGATGGGAGGTGGCACTTTTCTTTATGAGGCTGGGGCTGGCACTTTCAAGTGGAAGGAAAATTAAGAAGGAACAGACCCACGTGGTGAACTGCAACTGCGGGGATTCTAGAACTATACCACGGGGTGTAGGAGTAAGAACCAGACTACAATCTGACAGTTTTCTTCATGGGCATGTGGGGATCCAGTTGGCTTGGTGAACAGAAGAAGCTTATAACAATTTAATCCTATTTCTGACCTCTCTAGTGGAGAAAAATAACATACTCATATACACCTATATATATAACATGCTATATATACATACATATATAAAATATATAACATATATAAAATATGATATATATATATATTTATCTGAAAAAATTCATGCCAGGTTTCTGTACCTCATTTTCATGTTTTTATTTTAGGCAGATCAGAAATTTCAGTTATAAGTATTTGAATTAAAAACCCTATAACTAAGAAAGTGCACAATTAAACACATCAATATGGATTAGAAGCAGCAGCAGACCTAGGCTGGTAACTGCAAAAGCCACTCTTCCCACGACCACTGACCTGGGGCCACTGAGTGTGGCTGTGTCTCTCACTGCCTGGGCTGTTTCTGATGCAAAATCCAGGGCGCCTGCCACTGGCTTGGTTACAGTGCCAACAAGCCCTTTCCCAAGGCCAGATATGAAACCGCTGACACCCCCTTCTGTTTTCACACCTTCCACTGTCGAAGTTATAACACTGGTCAGTCCACCAATGATACCTAGTGAAAAAGACAAGGGCTGTCATAACCTGACAAGGACAAAAGCAAAAGCATTTAAAGCCAAACCCCTTGATTATGGAATGATAACTTAAGGCCATTCTATTAATCTCTGTGCCGGAGAGGCCACAGACAGGCCAACTCACAGACAGAGTATCCTGCAGATTTGCCCACTAAGTCTAGAGTCAGAGGATGTATGTTACATGTTAGTCAGAAGTAAAGTGTGTTCCAGTTTAAAAAAAAAAAAAAATCAAAGAAAAGCTGAGAGGTTAACAGTGGCCAATTTTTCGATCCCAGAGCTTGGGCAGCCTATGGACGATCAGGAGAGGATACGGATAGAGGATTAAATCAATAAGAGACTAGAAAATCGGGCCTTTGGGGAAAGTCTGAAGATGATGGCATTCTATGACATATAAGGCAGAGGCTGGGCGTGGTGGCTCACACCCGTAATCCTAGCACTTTGGGAGGGAGGCTGCAGCGGGCAGATCACGAGGTCAAGAGATCGAGACCATCCTGGCCTACATGGTGAAACCCTGTCTTTACTAAAAATACAAAAATTAGCTGGGCGTGGGGATGCGCGTCTGTAGTCCCAGCTATTTGGGAGGCTAAGGCAGGAGAATTGCTTGAACCCAGGAGGTGGAGGTTGCAGTGAGCCAAGATTGTGCCACTGCACTCCAGCCTGGTGACTGAGACGCCGAGGGAGGGAGGGAGGGAAGGAGGGCAGAGAGAGATAACTAAATATAGTTGTTCCTTAGTATCCATGCAGGATTGATCCAGGACCCCCTGCAGATACCAAAATCCTAGGATGCTCAAGTCCCTTACATAATGTGCTGTAGGTGCTTGCATATAACCTATACACACCATCCTGTATAGGTTAAATCACCTCTAGATGATTTACAGTAGCTAATACAATGCCCACATATCACTTCATTTGCGCGGAGTCAACACAGTATTTGAAACGTGTGGCAAATTCAAATTTTGCTCTCTGGCACTTTGCAAAATATTTTTTTTCCCAAGTATTTTCCATCCATGGTTGGTTGAATCTGTGGATGTAGAGAGCCGATGGTATACATCTGCAGTGCAGTTTTCAAAGAACACTATGGGGGTGACTGGCCAACCCCACGCGATGCTTGAAATAAGGTAAAAGTTACTGCATGCTTTGATGAAATTTGGTATAGGCAATTATATAAAACCTTCATGAAGAGCACCCCAAAAAGCTATGAAAGCTGGCTGGGACCCTCAATGAAGTCAGTTCAAAAGTCCAATCCGGGTCAAAAAGACATTCCAAACATTTTGCAAGTTGACAGCAATGGCTGAAAACACCTTAGAAGAGGCCAGAAGCTGGCAGCAGCTGAAGAGGTCACGGTCACTGAAGGGAAGAGGCAGCCTGTCCGGGGAGCATCTCCAGGACCTGTGCCAGGGACACTCACAGGATGTTTACCCTCTGACAGTGGGGTGTGAGGAAGCTCTCCAGACTCTTCAGCTCTAGTGAGACAAATTGGTAAAGGAAACTCCTTGGGCGAGAATGCACTAACAATTCACAACGTTTCTTTTGGATTCTGGGTAAATTTGCTCCAATGAGGCAATATCTCTTTCCCAAACTTTTTTTTTTTTTTTTTTTTTTTTAAGAAACAGGGTCTCCGTCTATCACCCAGGCTGGAGTGCAGTGGCATGATCACAGCTTGCTGCAGCCTTAAATTCCTGGGCTCAAGCAATCCTCCCTCTAGGTCTTCTAAAGTACCAGGTTTACTGTCCTGAGCCACTGCACCCAGCCCCTTCCCATACTTTGTGAACAAAGTTCTTGGCAGAGCACACACAGGATAGGAATTCAGACTAGAACCTGAGAGACAGAACATGACTGAACCTGGGTCCAGCAGGGCCTGCAGAGAGAACTGAGCACAATTCCCAGTTCTTAACCAAGGGGATTAAGTGGATTCTGTTTCTTGTCATCTTCTAAAGGTCTTTTCATCCTAAAGGAAGACTCTCACACACTGCCTTCATATAACTCAGAGCTCAGTGGATCCTCTTTGGATGAAGTCACTGGCTCCTGGAGAGGCTGTACATATTATAGGAATGATTCTTAATGAGAGGTGATTTTGCAACTTTGAACCAATCATGCATTTTTTCAGAACATTTGTGTGTTCATCCAGAAAGGCAGGACAGTCATGCTCTCTCCACATCGCAAGGATGCTGGCCAGATAAAGGCCACCATACATAACAAAGCATTTCATATTCATTTTAAAAGTCTTCGAAAAGTCCAATGTACTGTCATTACTAGAAGGAATGATTAAACCTTAACCCCAAATGATTGCCCAACACTCAACTTTTAAAATTCATAAACAAGTTACTTTCAGCCAAATTTCACTTCTGGCCTGATGTCTCCTTAGGGACAGCTCCCTTTACGGTTGGGCAGCCTTAGGAAAAGCAAAGGCATTTTGATCCAAATCTCATCATTAGGAAAGCTGAAAAACAAAAACTCTATTCTAAACGTGTCCTAAGCACAAATAGATATATAATTTTTTCACTGTCTCTATTCCTTCCTCTTCTTCCAAATGCAGATAATTACTACTGATCAGTCTTGATATGACTCTGATAGTTTTGGATGGTTCCTAAGGATCTGGTACAAAGAGTTTAATTTACTGAGCCTTACTATGCATGAGCTACGTGCCAGGTGTCATGTGAGGTACGCAAGGATAAAGGTGAATACAAAGTGGTCTTTCTCCCCTCCTCACATTCTCAATCTATCAGAGACCTCGATGTACACAGTTGGTGACATACACAACCCAGACTGTGCTCTGTCATTAACTCTTAACAGGGATTAATCGAGCTGGGAAAATGTATTTGAGTTGGGACTTACAGGTTGAGTAGGATTTTGATAGACAAGAAAGTGAGGCAGAGGAGGGAGAGCAGGACCATGCATGAACAAGGACTTGGAGGCACGCCTGGGAAGCAGTACATAGCTCTGCATGGCCAAAGTGCAGCATGGCTGAGGGACGGTGGTCGGAAAAATGGACTGGATTTATAGTTCCAAGGTCCTTGGATGCTGTACTAAGAAATTGTTAAGAAAAATGCAACAAAAGGCAAATGACTCAGAATTAAAGCATTAGAAGTTGGAATTCAAAGTCAGAGACCAAATGCATTCACGCCATCACCAACATCTCTTAGGCAGATAAATTTAGAATTTTAGTGAAAGCACATTTATGCAAAACTAAAAAACACCTAGGCTACAAACCTGGTCACCAATGCCCCATTTCAATTTCTTTGGAAGGAATGATCAGTAAGGAGAAGGCAGAGGTTACAATTCTAAGAAGAGAAGCAGCAGCTACAATTCTAAGAACAGGTCTGGTTGATCACACCTTATGATACTTTGGGAACAGAAGCCAGAGAACGAAAGGAATTGCAATGTGCACAACATTCAGAAAACGAATGAGGAGTTCTCACAGGCTGTCATATTTCAACTTCAAGGAGGATAAAGTAAGAGAGCTTGGAAGGTACACCAACACAGGATTTCCTCTGTTGTCAGCTTTCTTTTTTTTTGAAATGGAGTCTTGCTCTATCACCAGGAGTGCAGTGGCATGATCTCGGCTCATTGCAACCTCCACCCCCAGGGTTCAAGCAATTCTCCTGCCTCAGCCTCCTGAATAGCTGGGATTACAGGAGTGTACTACCACACCTGTCTAATTTTTGTATTTCTAGTAGAGACGGGGTTTCACCATGTTGGCCAGGCTGGTCTCGAACTCTTCACCTCAAATGATCCACCTGTCTCAACCTCCCAAAGTGCTGGGATTACACGTGTGAGCCACTGCACCTGGCCTAATTTTTGTATTTTTAGTAGAGGCGGGGTTTCACTGTGTTGGCCAGGCTGGTCTTAAACTCCTGACCTCATGATCCGCTCTCCTCAGCCTCCCAAAATGCTGGGATTTAAAGCTTGAGCCATCACGTACAGCCCAGCTTTCTTTTTTTATAGCTGCAATCAGATTGGCACAAAGGCGCCTCTGAGGACCTGCAGCAGCAGAGCTTCGTGTCACCTGTGACTTACCATGAGCCAGGCCATGGATGCCGGCTACAAGGTGTTCACCACTTGTAGCTGCGTGGTACCTGATGTACTCCCGCTCTGACTGATGCCGATTGTCCATCGTCTTCCCTAAGCCATCTGATAATGTTCCAGCAAACTAGAATGAGTTAAAAACAGGAAAAGAGTTTTAAAGTCTTAGCACTATTTTTACTATTTGAATTACTTTAAATAAATTTAAATACATTTTAGATAAGCCCATGTTGGTCTGCAGTGGTGTGATCTCATCTCACTGCAACCTCCGCCTCCCAGGCTCAAGTGATTCTCCTGCCTCAGGCTCCCAAGTAGCTGAGATTACAGGTGCGTACCACCACACCTGGCTAATTTTTGTACTTTTAGTAGAGGTAGGGTTTCACCATGTTGGTCAGGCTAGTCTCAAACTCCTGACCTCAAGTGATCTGCCCACCCAGGCCTCCCAAAGTTCTGGGATTACAGGCATGAGCCACTGTGCCTGGCCGATAATTTAAATACAAATAAATTTAAATATTTTAAATGCAGTTACCTATACTGTCTGCCCCAGGTGAGTGGTTCTCAAAAGGACTGGGCACACACAAATTGTGAGATGCATACAATGGAGGACACTAGGCTTTGCAAAGCAACTACTAAAAATCTTTAATGACATTCACTTTCCAGAATACTACTCCAAATTTACTGAAAAAATGAGAGGTATAACAAAATAGTCTTGAGGGAGGAGAAGTGAGCTTCGGGACTGTATCATGGTAAGAACATAGGCTCTTTGCTCTAAGAATCAGTGGAATTCAAAACAGGAAATGTGTCAGTTGCTTTAGGGTTTGGTATCAAATATTTGGAGACTTCAAACTCCTTCCAGTAATGCTCTCTCTCATTTATTCAAAAATTACTGAGTACCTATGAGGTGCCAAGCTCCATTTGTCAAAAGCCAAAAATGAAATCGATGGAAAGATTAACAGGTTAGGTCACCTTTCATAGGAGGTGGCAGACTTGAACTCATGATTTCAAATGCAAACCCACCCTCTCCATAATTCAGAGATTTTATTTACCCTAGCATACTTTAACCAGAAAAGCTGTCTCATCCATCAAAGCTGGGATAAAAAGGATATAAAACTCTGTTTTGTCACAAGACAATCTGAAAAGGTTTAAAGTGACAGTTAATAAACCACAGAGTACTTATCCTCATCATTCAGGCATAAAAAGAGAAGGATATCAAATATATAATTAACCTTCTCAGGAAGGATCTACCAAAACAAGTGGTTTAAGTGCCAATGACCCAGGACTAACCTCTTAGAAAACTCACAGGAATGTTCCTTAGATACAAGGCTCAGGGGAAAGCCTCAAGGCAAGCTGCCTGCCTGGAAGGCCCAGGAACTGGGTGGCCATCTGGGGGCCTGTTTCTTTCTCCTTTGGCAAGGGGGTTGGGATGCGTGTTACCCAGATCAGATCTGCCTTGGAAACCTCAGTCATGAGGATTCTTGATACAAGTGACACATGAGTTCTGGGCACAGAAGAGGGACTAGTGAACACAGCAGTAATTCCATGTCAAGTGATGGTTCTTGGAAGAAGCTATGGGAAGACTCATGCCTTTTACTCAGTCCAAATATTTTACAACCTAAGGCAGTGATTCCTGATCTTTCTGGAGATGTAACCCCTATCATTATTTGTTTGCCTTCTGCCTTGCCTTCCATATTACTGCCTAAGGAAAGAATTAAAGTTAATGAAAATTAATAACTTCCTTGAGGACAACTGGAAACACCACATGATGCTGCTAGCACCGTGAATCACTAAGGAGTGGCTTCAGTCAGAGACCCCATCCAAGAGTTATCACAGTATAGGAGAAGGGCCACAAGCTGGGGCATCTGACCAAACCCGGCTCCAGTCCTCCCTCGACCATTCTGGTAACTACATGATCCTGAGCGAGGTGGCCTACCTCTGAGCCTCCTCTGCATCCAGAGAATGTGAGAGTATCTACTTTGTCATGTAGCTGGAAGCATTCGTGACAATGGCTCGGGGGCCTGGTATCTAGTTAGCATTCTTACTGTTCTTATTACTCTGCTACTAGTCCAAGGAGGAACATGCTACACTGTTTGAGGGAAGCCTGTCGAAGCTTTAGAATTATGGTCATTTGCACTACAGTTTAACGTAATAAAATCCTCTCTTTCCAGCAGATAAACACCAGCCTCCCAAGTAAGTTTTTGGAGTGGTACCACTTATAACATTAGAGTGTTGGACTCTATGGTTTCCAAAATCCTTTCCAGCTCTGGCACTGTGTGACCTACAACCCAAGGTAGAATGTCTTTACTAAGCACTTTCTCTGGGCCCAGGACAGATTTAGGTACTGCTGAAGACACAAACAAACAGCAGCCTTGAACCCTGCCCTCAAGAACTGACAGTCTCTTTGGGAAGGTAACAATCGTATACACAAAACAGTCAGCAGGAACCCAGGACACAAACTACAGAGAGGAAATGTGACCTTTGTTTTGGAAAGAATCAATAAGAGTCCCTGCTATGTTTAGAATTATGTAGGCTGCCAGCATTCTTCAGGTTCTGGACAAAATCGTGTCTCTCTGGTGCCCCAGACACTTTGAGAACCACAGTTATGTGATGTGTGCCCATGTCCTGTGTGTCTCCAGGGGACACATCTCCACCTGAAGAGACTCAGGAGCAATGCAGCCATTTCAGGGTCTTATTCAGGTCTTTCCTGTTTCTCTCAAGCTCTTACATTCTTTGAGAAGAGACTTTCTTGGAAGAGAGATTGGGTAAAGTGCTTTTTACCTATTGCTGGCAGCTAACTAGGAGGAAGTTAAAAATCCCATAATACTTTCCCCCCCTCCAGAGAATATGGAAGAATAATCTAGGCAGAACGCCCAATATCACTCCCTCTTCTTCTATTCCCATCAATTAAATGAGTTTAATATCCAAAGTTGATGAGTGAGCCTATGCCAAAAGCTTAATTTCCAACTAAGTCTGCTGTGGCAGCCTCAGTTCCCCGGCATCAACTGGGTCCTGGGTGTTCTCTGTACAAAGACAATGTATTGACCCAAGGAGGATGGGATGAGATGATGTAAGAGATCACTCTTCCCTCTAATGCTGGATTCTTCCGTAAGGTGAAGACCTTTGCCATGGAAAGGTACCTACACCTATCTCAACTTACTGTAGGACTTTTCTCTGAATTCCTGTTTCTCTGTCCATAAAAAATTGCTTGTGCAAGCCAACCGGACTTGTCCTTTGTCACTTAACAGTCAACCATTACAAAAGTCTTCACTCACCCCTAGAAACACAGCTTTGAGAACTCAGAAAACTTGAGTAGATGTTAAAATCTATGATCCAATCAAACCTGTATTGATGAGTAGTTAATCAGGTTTTACTGGGAAGGACGTTTTACAGAAACTAAACCAAAGTCAAAGCTAGATGATGGACACAGTGGTAAAGGCAGGGCCCTGGGCCAGTTCACTGCACTCTGAGTATTGAATCCAGACTACCAAAAAGCATGTGGCCTCCTTTTACTATGGAAGAATTTAGTTAGACAGCCTTAATTCTACCCCATTCCCCACCTCAGTGGGAAGGTAAGTCCTGCCCAGCCATTCTTTCTCCCTCAAAGACAGCAGAAAACACACGGGCTGTGGAGGGAGGGAATTCCAGTGGTGCTCATCATGGGTGCCCTCTGGCCTTGGTCTTCTCTGAAGCTTGGAAGCACTTTTTTACCCAGGTCCTTGACTTTGAAGATGGTCATCAAAACAGAGCAGAGATACCCAAAGAGTTACACCATCATGTAAGGAGTGACTGGCCCAGGCCATCCTTCATGATCCCATCCTCCCACTGTCTTGTGACAAGTAAAGCCTAGAGGTGGAGGTCCAGATTATTCAGACGAACGAGAAATGAGTCCCGATGTGAGCAAGTACAAATCCCTACACATCCAGTCAACCAAGCAATCCAACATGTGCGCAAGCCCTACCCGTGTGGCAGGCTAGAGACAGAGAATCAGAAATCAGAAGTGCTTTCTGTCTCTTGCCTTCAAGACCTCACTAGGGAAGTATGGATGTGACATAATAGAAAGATAATCACATCTGAGTTTGAATTCTGACTGTGACACCCAACAGCTATGAGATCACAGACAAGGAAACTTTGCGGGCCTCTGTTTCCCCCCTTTTCAAAATGGGGATACAAATATTCCCTACAAAGATGCTGTAAGGATTAGGCAATACATGTAAGGCACATAGCAAAGAGCCTGACACATATGAGTCATTCAATAGAAACAGTATTATGTTATCTAAACTTCAACTTCTTCATATGCAAAATGGGAATAATCGGATTCTGCAGGGCTGTCTTGAGGATTCAGAGATAGTGTGCACGTAAAGCATCTGGCATGGCACATCCCCCCTAGCAAAGCAGGAGCTACCTGCAGCACGGCATAACAGCCCCAGCGTGTGCTAGGCTTCTAAACTGGGAAAGCGACTAGCAACTGGAAGGCAATGTGCAGACAATTTGTAACTCTTTGGTTATAATACCTTAACACTAGAAGGAGCATTTGCAGAGACTTAAGTCTGTCTACCTCATGTTGTAGCAATCTCAAGTCCACAAAATACTTAAGGCTTCAAGTGCATGTTGTTCTAGCTAAAATGAAAGGTTCCAAGGAACAAAATGTCCTTCAGAAAATCTGCTGTTACACTCACAAAGACAATGATTTTCCCCTTCCTTTCACTTCAACACATGCCACGCTTGTGAATTCTGGCCACGGTCCAAAGTCATTAACTTCTATAAAGCAATATTTTCAGCAAGGGGGTAAAAATCTCAGAAGTACTTCAAGATGCCAGTTCTACTGAATAGCTAACACACACTCTGTCAACACCCCCCTTCCCAAAATAATCTCATTGTCTACACAAATGGAGACACTGCAAATTAGCCTGGGTTTTGGGCCTGGCTCTGAAGGGTTGATTTTATAAAACTGAAATTCAAGTAGACACTGGAATGGGGCAAGGGGAAAAATTCCCACTGTGTTCCTCTGTTCTGTCCTATCAGTTTTCCTGACCCTTTTATGATCTTCAGCAAGCATGGGGTGCCAAAGGTATTTGGCCAGTGTAACAGGAGCTGGGGCTTGAATTTCTCTCCCTTCTCTTGGGTTCTTCTTTCACAGTTATTTACCTAATGGAAATTTCCTCTTTAATATCTTTGCCTCACTGAGTAATTGCTGGTGGCAGTATCTTCCTTGTCACCAGGGAAGATGGTAACCAAATACAACAGGAAAAGAGAGAGAAGTGGCAGGACTCTGTAGTGTGATGGAGAAGTTTTATATTCTTCCAAGTACAGATGCTCCTTGACTTATGATGGGATTACATCGGGTAAGCCCATTTTTAAGTTGAAAAGGCTGTAAGTAAAAATGAATTTCACACAGCTAACATATCTAAACATGCCCAGAACACTTACATTAGCTGACAGCTGGGCAAAGTCGTCTGGCAGCAGGGCCCAGTGTAGAGTATTTGTTCCCTCTTCACGATCGCGTGGCTAACTAAGAGCTGCGGCTGCTGCTGCCCAGCACTGAGAGAATCGGATCACATGTCACCAGCCCAGGAAGATCAAAACTCAAAATCTGAAGTACAGTTTCTACTGAACGCACATAGCTTTTGCGTCATCGTCAAGTTAAAAACTCGTTAAGTCAAATCACCATAAGTCAGAGACTATACAAGGTTGTACAGCTGCAAACCTCAGCTACCAGCACAGCTCTAATTCTAATCAGCATTGTCTGCAATAAGCTATGTTTGAACCCATAAATTTGGAAAACCCAACTATCTGTTGTGCCTCTAAGTAAGGCTGCCATGAACTTTGTGGGGGCTGCCATGTTGTAGTCAAACAGGAGCAAAGGAATCAAATCTTACCCTGACAGTTACCAAATATACTGCTGGAAGAGGCTTAATTTCTCTGAACCTCAGTTTATCCATCTGCTAAACCCACAGTAAGGGATTGCTCTTTTTTTTTTTTTTTTTTTTTTTTTTTTTTGCTGGCAGAGTCTCACTGTGTTACTCAGGCTGGTGTGGATGTGATCACAGCTTACTGCAACCTCCACCTCCTGGGTTCAAGTGATTCTCCTGCCTCAGCCTCCCGTAGCTGGGATTACAGTTGTGCACAACCATGCCTGGCTAATTTTTGTATTTTTAGTAGAGACAGGGTCTCACCATGTTGGCCAGGCTGGTCTTAAACTCCTGGCTTCAGGTGATCTGCCTGCCTCGGCCCCCCAAGGTGCTAGGATTACAAGCGTGAGCCACAGAGACTGGCCTGCAAATGACTGTTTTGAAGAGTTAAGAGGATAATTAATGCAAAATGTTTGGTGTAGCATTTGGCCAACATTTTTTACAAGTTTCTTAGAAGTAGTGTGGGACTTTCAACTTCAGAGTCATTTTTAACTCTGCTGATATACTACTAGGAAAACCACCTTTGAGTCATGTAAGACCTAAGTCACTTCAAAATGAAAGTCTTCACCACTGACTTCTGTTTGACATTGTTCAAACACCCACAGTTAAAAAGTATTCTGAGTGTGAGTTTTGCCCTGATGTTGAAAAACCCTTTCGTGATACTTGTAAACAGAGAAGAGTTAAAGGAAAATGTGACCTGAAAAGCAGTGAATATCTATTGTTGATAAAAGGCAAACCAAACAGCTAGTCCTCACTCAGCCAAATCACGAAGGGGTGGGGAGGCTGGGAAGAGGCATTAAAAAAAAAAAAAAAAAAGGGCACGGAACAAGTTGAGGTTTGGCAAGAAGGAAGCATTTCTGGATTCCAGATTTCTATCCACTAGGAGTGTGTTTGTCTGTTTTCAGTTCTGCTTGGTTATGGATTATGTATAGCCCTTAAGGCAAAGAGAAAAAGGGGGAGGAATTCAGAAAGGAGACCCCGAATAGAAACAATAGAGGCATTTTAAAGTTGGGACTGACATCCTAATTCCAGTAATATGCCTAAGCCAACGACCTTGCTTTTTTTTTTTTTTTTTTTCCCTGGTCTCTGGAGATCTGAAAGCCCTCCTACCCTAAGATGCACACCATGTTGCTATTTCACGGATAAACACTTATCAGGCAACAGACACTCCTTTTTCAGTTAAGAAACAAAGTTATCTAAAGCCACCCAGAATTATCTCAGCACACAAGGTTGAAACACATGCAAGGAAGTCAGGCCTCAGGACCGTCCTGCTGTCTTAACTAACCCAAGACACACGCCTGCTGAACTGGCAAGTTTCTCTTGCTATTCTGCAACTCTGACCCAGTTATGAACTCAGATGCTGTTTCAGATTAATCTGGAAGCTCAGAGTGGTTTGAAGCATTCCCATAATAGGATTTTGCTTTTTCCTTTAAAAGGATTGGTGGAGTATGGTATAAACTAAAAAGTGCAGAAATAAGCAGGATATACACAGGTAGAATCAAGACAATTGATCTTCGACACAGAGAAGTTGGGGCTTAGTCAAATCCCATTTTCCCTATGGGTTTTCTACATTGATTATAAAGAATTATGAAGGAAGGATGAATCCTGAAGTCCAGCTGTGGACAGAATTGTGTCCCGCCTTTCAGCTCTTCATCAGCTGGGACCCAGTGTAGGACTTTTTGGCAGAAGGGGTGCATGCTCATGTTGAAAATGCCAGGCCCCTACTTGTCCACTGCTGAAAACGCTAAAGCGTACAGAGGGAAGCCTGAAGATAGGTTTCCACACAGTTAGTACTAGCCACGGGAAATACGCCTTCTCACCCCATGAGCGCTCTAGTTTTGCCATCCTTACAAGGTTTTTCAATATGCATAAATAGCTTGTGCCTGAGTACTGAACCAGGAGATAGATTATAACGCAGGAAAAAAATGCCCTCTATGGTGGTCACACCATAAGGCCTGATTTGGCAGATAACTTATTTCAACTCCAAGAAAGCACACAGGCTTTCAAAAGCAGAGTCCTGATGCCAGCTCTGTCATTAGTATCACCTGGGTGAACATGAGCAAAAGACACACTCTCTTTAGGATCAGTGTCTTCATCTACAAAACAGGGAGAACACCACCCATGGAGTTACCCACGGAGACCTTGGTTACGAAAGCACTTGGAAAAAAACACAAATCAAAGGGTTATTACTGGAAATCCTATCCTTTCTTCCAATGAGTGCTCTCCGGCTCCCTCCTCTTTCACCCCCACTGAATCTTGCATGTCTCATCCTAAACTATGGAAATCACCTCATGCCCATTCTGGAACAAAGGAAAGCATAAACACGTCAATTAAAATCGCAAAATACAGAACTTTAGACATGAAACCGAACAAGATCATCTCCTTCCTAGTCAACAGAACTCCATTCTTACAAAGTACTTTGTATTTATTTCAAATGAATAAATAGATTCACTTTAATGCCAAAGGCTTAGAAGAAAGGAGGCTAGTGACATCAGAGAGAATAATCATAGATGCTGGGCACCAGTATAAGCTGAGCTTCTTGTGGCAAAAGTAAAATAGGTTTTAAGGGTTTGGAATAAGTTTTTTGAGGTTTTTAGAAAGAAATCCGTTCCCAACTATTTCTTTAAATAAATTAAGTTTTAGATGAGTGTGTAGCAGAGTAGGTAAGGGCAAACTTCCAAGTACTGAAGACCACAGTTGAACTTCTGGAATCATAAGCTTCAGCCAACAATGTTCGCCATGTGCCAGCCACTGTCTTTGGGGCCTCCCATCAATGAAATATTTAACTAGCTTAATCCTCACAACAATACTGTGAGGTAGTGTTATTATGCTCATTTTACAGATAAAGCTGAAAAGACCATGAGCATTTCCAGCAAAAGTCTGCTAAGTATCTATGTGTGATACTGGGTAACCTAGAGAGGTAACCCAACCATGACTTTTGCAATTGTCTTTGTAGAAAAATTCCTTCCTAAATGTCAGTGAAAATTATACAGATACATGGGGCATATCTCTTTTATCTCCCAAGTAGCAGAACTGACAAAGGAAGGCAGCTGACAAAAGTATATTAAAAAATTTCTGAAAAATTACATGCAAATATCTGGGCAAGAAAGAGGAGTCAGGCTCCAGTGTTCTTTCTTGATCCATATCCCTAACTCAGACACCTGGCCCACTTCCATTACCCAGACCTTTCCGGAGGCCACGTGGCCTAGAATCCACTTCTTTTCCCAAAGCTACTACTCTCACAATCTGAAACAGGCCCCAAAGAAATAGGAGGCTTGGTACATGTCCATTACATGGATCACATCACACCACACCAGCTTACATTACTAGCATGTACCATTTATACTAGGAAGAAAGATGGAGGCCAGACTGGGGTGGAGATTGGGACCAGTGATTTCAAGAGGTGCTGCCTATGGAGGAGAGGTCTCCTCTTCTACCCCCGCTTCTTACAGGAGAATGATTTCCTGAAGGAGGTAGAGCACCAAAGCTAAAACATTTGCTTAGTTAGAGCTGGTCTGGTCAAGCAAACTAACTCCAAAAGAAGCTACTGCTCTGGAAAGGCCTGTTTCATGCACCAGTAATGGACATATATGGAGACACAAATATAGGGGGATGTGGCGGCAGGAGGGTGAAAGCAAAAGAGGACTATGGATAGAGAGCAGGCAAAACCAACCATGCTACTAGGGTAAAAAAAGAAGATTTCGAAAGTTCATCTGGTTCAGTCTTCATTCCTCTTGATCTTTGCCATTCTTCATCTTTTTTTGTTTTCTTCTTTTTTGAGAGGGAGTCTTAATCTGTCACCCAGGCTGGAGTGCAGTAGCATGATCTCGGCTCACTGCAACCTCCGCTTCCTGGGGTCAAGCAATTCTCCTGCCTCAGCCTCCTGAGTGACTGAGATGACAGGCACATGCCACCATGCCCAGCTAATTTTTGTATTTTTAGTAGAGACGGGGTTTCACCATGCTGGCCAGGCTGGTCTCAAACTCCTGACCTCATGATCTGCCCGCCTTGGCCTCCCAAAGTGCTGGGATTACAGGTGTGAGCCACTGCACCCAGCTGATCTTTGCCAGTCTTCTGGTATTCAAAATACCTCTGACCCAACTAAGAGTAATACACCATTCACAGTGGAAACGAAGCTATTGCTTCTAACAACTAACTTTTTATGGTGGTGGGTAAGATAAACCTGTACTTTGGGAAAGCTACACATGCAAAGCTGATACTTCACTTCTAGCAATGCCCAGGGAATTGGGCAATCACAAGTGTGATGTATCTGGGTAAGACCACCAACTGGGAACTGGTCTTTAGCATCTGGGAGAACAAAGAAGTTGAACCTGTCTTTTGCGGAGGAGGTAGAATGGGAATGGGAGGTAGTTCAAATCTAAGGTACTTAAATTAAGTCCTGTCTCATTTCTTTAGAAAACTGGCTTGATCCCAGGCTCAAATGAACGGTCAAAAGAAGGTTCTTTTAAAAATGAACTCAAATGTTCCCACCTTTCAGATGGGCTAAAATAGAAATAAACTTGCAGCTTAGCTACTTCCCAACAGTTCCTCAGAAGCCTCTGGTCTTTGCCTAGGATTTGCCTAGGATGTCCCTTGGGTTCTTCAGTGGCCTTTCAGTCAGGATTCCAACCTTTGCTATCTCTCCATCCGCAAAGGGTGACCTGGGAAAGGACATTAAAAATTCACACCCGTCTACTTCCAGCAGATCTGGTGTCTTGAGCCTGAATTAGTCATCTCCAGGTTAACTGATTTCAGGTCTGAAAAGTCCTGGACTATGGAAGAGAACAGAATCCACTTAACTCAACATCTGCCCTTTCCAAAGGTGGCTACACAGCCTATCCTGGTGCCTTTTGTTGCTTTTAAGAGAAAACCTGCAGTGACTAGAAAGATAGGAAAATGAGAGATCTGGTTCAATGTACGTTTTACTTAGAAGAGAACTAATTAATCCTTGTTTATAAAAAAGTTTCACCGACATTCCTGCTTAAACAGAACAGATTCTTCAGGACTGTTTCCTCTGTTGTGATTCCAGGGGTTGAAGCTGATTACTTTCTACCTCACACACACTGTCTCTGCCCTGTCTTTCGATTGTCCATCCCAAGTAAAAGAATCCTTCCTCCAGACTCTTCCCTTTAGGCATCAGGCTTTGATCCTTTCGAAAATACAAGTCCCTCTGGGAACTCCTGCTGCAAATAAAAGGTTAAAAATGCAGGGGAGGTATGTATTGGGGAAAATTTAAAAACTGGGTACCTGAAGTAGAAGGAAAGAAGAAGTTTAACTCCTCTCTGGAGAAAAATAATGTTGACCAGAACCTCTAAAATCTTTCTTGTACAATGTCAGGCATTCAATTAAAATTTCCAGATATGTAAGAAAACAGGACTAAATGACTGAAAACTAAGAAAAAAAAGACAAGATTAATCACTGGTATAGTGTGATTACTATCTTCAGAAGAAAAATAAGATGGAGAGTTTTACCAGAAAACTAACATTAAGATTTTAGTAAATGGAGAAACAGCAGAGTCGACAGGATTAGCAAACTAGAAAATGAGGCAGTAAAAAATATCCAGATGAAAAACCAAGGGAGTGAAAATACAGAAAATAGCATGAGAGGCATAAGTGACATAGTAAAAAGGTCCAAATTCTGCATAAGTGGAATCACAGAAGGAAACGAAAGAAAGAAAAAGGGGGTAGAAACAATATTTAAAGTGACACTGGCCAAAAGTTTCCCAAAATTGTCCAAAGACTTCACTACAAATTCAAGAAATTCTACAAATCCCAAGCCTGAGAATCATATCGAGGCATATTATTAATAGAAACTAAAAACAAAGAGTAAATCTTAAAAGTTGTCAAAGAAAAAAAAGGATACATTATCTTCGAAGGACAAAAGACAATACTGAATGCTGTTTCAAGAGGAATGGACGGAACAACAACAGAATGATATCATAAAAGACTGAAAGAATAAACAGAGTAAAAATACCTTTAAAAAATATAGGTGAGAGAAAGATGTTTTCTGAAGCTGGGCGCAGTGGCTCACGCCTGTAAAACCAGCACTTTGGGATGGGCAGGCGGATCACCTGAGGTCAGGAGCTCAAGACCAGCCTGGTCAACATGGTAAAACCGCATCTCTAAAAAAATACAAAAGTTAGCCTGGCATGATGGCGGATGCCTGTAATCCCAGCTACTCAGGGGGCTGAGGTGGGAGAATCATTTGAATCCAGGAGCTGCAGGTTGCAGTGAACCGAGATTGTGCCATTGTACTCCAGCCTGGACAACAGAGCAAGACCGTCTCAAAAAAAAAAAAAAAAAAAAATTCTGAGATAATTCATTGCCGTAACAACCACAAAAGGAAGTTCTTTAGCAGAAGGAAAAGGGCCGGATGGAGGCATGGATAGGCAAAGAAAAGAATAAAAGACACAGAATAAATGTGTAGAGATCTAAATGGATATCAATTACTTAAGCCAAAAAAAAAGTTTTGTGAGGGTTAAGCATAATGTAAGTAGAACTAAAATACATGACAATAACAGCAAAAAAGACAGGAGAAGGTAAATGGAGGTAAAGTGGTATAAGGACTATGCATTGCCTGGGAGGCAAGAAAAAAAGAAAAAGAGGCAAAATAAAGATGGGACCAAAAAATACTCTCTGATCAAGTAATGAATTTCAGTTAATGCCTTCCACATAGACTTTAGATGACCAATGATATCTTGCAAATGACTGTTATCGCTTAAACAGAAAACAACCGATGAAAGGTATTGGTTTGGATTGAAGAAGACTTTTGCGACTCCAGATGGAAATATCTAGCAGGAAAGTAGGGGGAGAGTTCATTACAGAGTTGTGCCAACATCAGCTACTACTCTTATCGTTCCTCCAAAGAGCAGGAATCCTTCAAATCTGTGACTTCTCAACTTCGATCTGGTCCTTAGGAATGCCTGCCCGTGCACACAAACCCACTGCTTCTACTGTGCTGCTCTGCGTGTGGCTTTCTGAGTGTGTGTATCTGAGTGTTGTGTGACCGTGTGTTCATATCTCTTTTCTTCACAAGGCTGGTTGGGGTGCTGCATGCAATGCTGAAAAGCTGGCGTCCATGCTCTAATGACAGGAAGCCACCCTGGTCATCTTTGTACCCTGCCCCCCGCCCCAGGCAGTGCCTGAAACATGGTTCGAGTGCAATAGAGATTTGTTTCGTATTCCTTTTCAACTCCGTCCCCATTTCATACAAATGACAGATTCTATTTACTAAGAAAAAAAAATCTTGGCTGGGCACGGTTGCTCACGCCTGTAATTTCAGCACTTTGGGAGGAGGAGACGGGCGGATCACCTGAGTTCAGGAGTTTGAGACCAGCCTGGTCAACACGGTAAAACCCCATCTCTACTATAATTACAAAAATTAGCCGGGCATGGTGGCACACACCTGTAGTCCCAGCTACTTGGGAGGCTGAGGCAGGAGAGTTGCTTGAACCCAGGAGGCGGAGGTTGCAGCGAGCCGAGATTGCACCGTTGCACTCCATCCTGAGTGACAAGAGTGAAACTGTCTCAAAGGAAAAAAAAAAATCTTTTCCTCCCTTCATTTTATTTTTAAATTTTATTATTTTTTATTTTTTTGAGGCAGAGTCTGACTCTGTCACCCAGGCTGGAGTGCAGTGGCACAATCTCAGCTCACTGCAACCTCTGCCTCCCAGACTCAAGCAATTGTCATGCATCAGCCTCCCAAGTAGCTGGGATTACAGGTATCCACCACCACATCCAGCTAATTTTTTTAGTAGAGATGAGCTTTTGCCATGTTGACCAGGCTGGGCTCCAACTCCAGGCCTCAAGTGATCCACCCACCTCAGTCCCCCAAAGTGCTGGGATGACAGGTGTGAGCCACTGCGCCTGGCCTCCTCCCTTCACTTTAAATTGCATAAATAGACAGACTCTTCCAAGAATTCAAACCCTCCTTCTGTGCTCTTGTAAGATCCTGTCCTGCATATTACTGCTTCTCTGTCAATCGTCTCTTTTCTCATTTCTTCAATGTTTGCAGCCTCTTCCTCTTAACCTACACAATCTTAAAAATGCCTTCCTTTAGCTTTCCCTCCTATTCAAGCTGCTGCTCCAGCCATGTTCTTCTTTCTACAGCCATATCTTTTGGGTTTTTTTTTTTGAGATGGAGTCTCACTCTGTCACCCAGGCTGAAGTACAGTGGCGCGATCTTGGCTCACTGCAAGCTCTGCCTCCCGGGTTCACGCCATTCTCCTGTCTCAGCCTCCTGAGTAGCTGGGAACTACGGGCACCCGACACCATGCCTGGCTAATTTTTTGTATTTTTAGTAGAGACAGGGTTTCACCGTGTTAGCCAGGATGGTCTTGATCTGACCTTGTGATCCACCCGCCTCTGCCTCTTAAAGTGCTGGGATTACAGGCATGAGCCACTGCGCCTGGCCAGCCATATCTTTTAAGAGTGTTCTACACTTACTGCTGCCACCACCTCTTATTTTTCATTTACTGAAAACCCCAAAAGCATATACTGATAGTAAATATGCCAGGAATCAAAACACAAAAAGATGTCCCTCAATACTTAAAAGCCTGGATGTAACTGCAAACATGGCAAACATATTTCGTGATGGTTGCTTACAGATTTCTCAGCACCTCTCTCTCTCAGAGGAGCCCAGGCATCACTTGTTCTTGGGCTGCACGTAGAAGGCTTAGTGGAGTATCCAACAGGCAGCATCTAGAGAGCTAAGAGATTCTGATACAGTATTCTCTTTAAAGCATTTTAATGTGTTCATATCACTACACATGTGCATACAAATTCATAGAGCCAATATTCACTGCAGACATAAATGAGGGTGAGGCATCAGTAGGAAAATAGCACAGTAAAGTAGAAATCAGAAAAGCTTTGGGGTCACACATTAGGGTTCAAATGTGTGACCCCAAGGTGGCTTCACTTGGTTGCATGATCTTGGGAAACTTCTCAGAGCCTCAGTGTCTTCATCTGTAAATTGAGATAATGTCTAACACCAAGGGTCTGTCTATTCCTTCCTTCATCCCTTTCTTCCCTGCTACTAAAAACTTACTTAGCACTATTTGTCAGGTACTGTTCTAGAGGCTGGGGATGTAGCAGTGAACAAAACAGACAAGACTTTCAGCCCTCATGAGATTGACATATACTATGGACTGAGTGTGTCTCTCCAAAATTCGTATGTTGTATGAAAATTCATAGGTTACATTTCAGTTGTACTCATAGCTATACAGACAATAAATAGTATAAAGAAGTAAAATAAAGGCAGTAACAAATGTTAAGTAAAAAAACAAGAGGGGAGGAGAAGAGGTATAGATGGAGGGGGCTGCAATTTTAGATGGGGAAGGCGACGTCAGGAAGGGCCTCCCTGAGAAAGTGACATTTGGATAAAGAAAATGTAGATGAAAACCATGTGGCTGTGCAACATTCCAGGAAGAGAATCCTGAGTGCAGAGACCCTGGAATGGAAGTTTGAAGGCAGAGGGTTAAGAAGCATCAAGGAGAACAGTGTGGCAGGAGCTGGTGAGGGTTGGAGGGTGGTGAGACAGTGAGGCACCAGGTCAGAAAAGGCCTGCAAGAAGCTGACCTCGTGGGCCTCATGAGCCTGCACAAGCTGGAATTTTCTACGTGGAGTGAAACGGGAAGCCTCTGGAGGGGTTGGGCCAGGAGTGACCAAATCTGAGTTATGTTTTGACAGGATCACTCTAGTTGTTATACTGAGGTTCAATGTTAGTAGTAGGAAGCATGGGTGGAAGGAGAAGTGTACTACAATAAAAACCGGGCCAAAGATGAACGAGGACTAGAAGGTGGCCGCGGGAAGGATATGCTCAGGTTCAGGATCTGCTGAGGGACTGGACATGTGGCATGACAGAAAGGGGCCAAGGATGACTCCAAGGTATTTGAGCAACTGGCAGAAAGGAGATGGAGAAGAATAGCCAAAAAGCTATGAAGTGGCTAGCCCTATGCCTGGCACACAGGAGAGGATCAAATATTAGTTCTCCTTTACAACTCAAAATTTCAGTTCTGACTCAGAGCACAGGCAGTTAGCTGTAACGTGCAAGCATCCCAACACTGGTTAACTTTCTCCAAAAACCAGAACACCTCTCATTATCTAATTCTTCTTTTGCCAGGAAGGAGGAGGTGAGATCTTAGGCTTCATGTGGTCAGCAAGGGCTGGGTGCAAATCTGTGTTTCCCCACTGAACAGGGAAGGATCAATGAAAAAGACAAGTAAACCATATGGTAAAAATTCAAGAAAATTTTAAAGAAACAGCATTCTGTGTTATGTGCTGTCTCAGTGCGTTCACGCTGCTACAACAAAATACCATTAACTGGGTGGCTTATGAACAGCAGGAATTTGTTTCTCACAAATTCCTGGAGGATGGGAAGTCCAAGGTCAAGGTGACAGCAGATTCGATGTCTGATTCAATGTCTGATGAGGGCCTGCTTCCTAGACAGCCATCTTTTCACTGTAACCTCATACAGTAGAGGGGTGGACTAGCTCTCTGGGGTCTCTTTGATAAGGGCACTAATTCCATGACCTAATCACCCCCAATGGCCCCACCCCCTGACATGATCACCTTGGGGGTTAGAATTTCAACATACGAATTTTGGGGGGACACATTCAGTCCATAGTATAAGAAAATTTCTCTAAGTCCTATAATAGTGATTCAGTTTACTGACTTCGGGACATAAGTGATGAGCTACAAATGCTCAAGTTTTAGGGGATGGGGGTGGGGAGATAGCTACAGAACACACATCAAGGTGTGCTAAGAAAGCCAGGGCTGGGAGAGTCCATCCTGACTGGTATTTTCCCAGGTTTGGCTCAGGGAATGCTTTCTTTGCCACGTCTGCCAACCAGCTCAACCTAAGTTCAATTTTGGAAGTCAAAGAGCCCAGCCCGTCTCCCATCCCAACAGCTGGAAAGATGCCATCCAGCATTGTAATTTTTGAGTGCACGGAAAACATTAGGGCTCAAAGGTTCCAAGAAGTCCACAGGAAATCTACCTAGCCTTAGTCTAAATAATTGCAGAAAAACAGTAGCCATTCCTGCCTCAAGATAAACATTCAATTTTAGTCTATACATGAAAAACTAAAATTACAAAATCAAAAATTGGATACTGTTAGTTGCCTTGAATAGAAAAAGAAAGGATGGATTTCCAGAGGAAAAGTCTACTCAAAAACCCGCACAGAACAGGAACGGGCAGGGGAGGGTTGGGTTAGAAAACCATGAACCACATTCCCATATGTAATGTACTGTTCCCTCTCAAATTTAGCTCATACCTAGTTTAGCTTTGTGTAAAGCAAATAGTGGAACAGTTGAATGGTCAGTCAAATGGGGTCAGATAAGTTAGTTTCCCAAGATGTGGTTTGGGGATCTATGGCAAATACTTCATCTGTTGAGCTCCGAACTGTATGGGAAAGCACAAAGAATGCCCCCACCTCCTTTCGTCCTGCCTTTCTAGTCAGTTGTTTTGGGGTCTAAAGGCCTTTTCCTTTCACAAGGACCCTTAGTTTGTTTCCTCTGGGCTTTAGGGAGGGTGAATTTCTACTCTAGATGGAGATAATAGGTTAATGAGAAATGCTAGAGGCAGTTCATGACTTTGTACTAGACTGAGCCACGCTGGCCAGAAAGAACAGTTCGGTAACTCTGCAATCCACCTACTGCAAACAAGCCATGACTTGGTTTGGTTTTAGCTCTAATTATATAAAAAATGAGTCAGGGTTTTTGGGTACCCCCCCCCACACTCAGGGTGTGACAGGCTGTTGTTTTTGTTTGGGCCCTCTCAGTGAAAGGTGTTAACTGTTTTACCCACATAAAAATACTTGCAAAGGCCAGGAGCGGTGGCTCACGCGTGTAATCCCAGCACTTTGGGAGGCTGAGGCAGGCGAATCACCTGAGGTTGGGAGTTCAAGACCAGCCTGACCAACATGGAGAAACCCCGTCTCTACTAAAAATACAAAATTAGCCGGGCATGGTGGTGCATGCCTGTAATCCCAGCTACTTGGGAGGCTGAGGCAGGAGAATGGCTTGAACTTGGGAAGTGGAGGTTGCAGTGCGCTGAGATCGTACCATTGCACTCTAGCCTGGGCAACAAGAGCAAAACTCTGTCACAAAAACAGAACCAACAAACAAAAAAACTTGCAAAAAAACAATAGTTAACATTGTATATATGCAGATTATGGTCAAATTATGACAACAATACTAAGCTCAAAAAGTGAAGCATTCAGTTAAGTCTCTCCCCCTTTAAACTCACGTGGTGGGTGGGGGCGAAACAAGGGAAAACAAAGGGATGCACAATGGGCCAGTCTTTCCCCACTGGGCCAGCTCCTCATTCCAGAGGCCCACCCTGCTAAGCTCCAGCACCACTGACTCCCCCACCAGGTCCTGCTGCTGCACACACCTGGCTCCTTCCTGCTGGGGCTGCTCCCTGTGTGCCTCCTGTTGTCCCCACCTGTCTCTTGTCCACATGGCAAGCATCTCCTTGGACCTCAGGATTGGGCACCGGCATGCCTTCCCCTGTGCAGGCCTTCCTTGCCCAGGGTAGAAGAGTCTACCCCTTCCCTGAGACCCTCCACGGGAACCCGCACAGACGCCAAGTCCAAACCTGGAACACTTTCCCACATGTGTGTGACTGCAAGGTCTCCTCCCCTGCTGGATGGTGACCCCAAGGGGAGAGGACTTTGTTTTGTTTAGGTCTGTGTCCCCTGTGCCTAGCACAGAGCCTAGCATTTCTACTTGTCCATATATAGTTGTGAACTTGCTCTAGAGGCACAATAAGTAGACCTGTTAACATGAGGTTATGCTTTTTGCACATAAATCTATATAGTCAGCTCTATGTGTGGAGTTAGAACAAAGTCAAAACTCCTTCACTAAGTGTCTCAGACAGGGTTAGAACAATTTCCTGGTTTCGGCCACACGCTTTGGCCTGGATAGTATAGCATCCACAAAAGAGCTAATTATACAACAGAGGGTAGCACAGGAAATGACTTTAAACTATGACTCAAATTCTCTGTAACCCCTTGATAATACAGCCTTACATGGTCAATCCCTGCAAACATGACATTGCAGAGAGGTTCGAGAATGAAGCCTACTAGACAGAGTGCTGCTTTTGCACTGGTACTAAGAGGATGGGCTCTAAATCACAGAATCTCAGTTCTTAGCCTGGCTCTCTTTGTAACCTTAGGCAAGTTACTTAATTTCTCTGAACCTCGGTGTCCTCATTTATAAACTAGCATTCCACAGGGTCGTTATGAGGATTCAACAAATCAATCTGTATGAAGACTCAGAACAGTACCTGGCACATAGTGAAGCAGTCAATACATATGAGTATCTTTTCGTTGTTGTTGTTGAGACAGGGTCTTGCTCTGTCACCCAGGCTGGAATGCGGTGGTGCAAACACAGCTCACTGCAGCCTCAACTTCCTAGGCTCAGATGATCCTCCCACCTCAGCCTCCCACGTAGGTGTGACTACAGGCACGTGCCACCATGCCCAGCTAATTTTTATATTTTTTGTAGATTTTTTTTTTCTTTTTGTCATGTTGCCCAGGCTGGTCTCGAACCCCTGGGTTCAAGTAATCTGCTCATGTCAGTCTCCCAAAACATTAGTACTATTTTTAAAGCTGTCCATTCAGCTACTAGTTTAAATTCAAAACTTATTTCAACTGGGCAATCAATATCAGTGCCTATCCCATGTTTTCTGTATAGCAATGCTGAGAAATCAAGATAAACGTAATTAACATTTTAAACATTTACGGTAAGGACACACTAACATATTCCACAGGGCTAAGCTAATTACTCCATTGTAACTATTTATTTCATAAACTGCATGGCCAGCCTGACAAGCCTCCTGGTCAACTTTGACAAAAGATTATGTGAGACAAATGCCAAGGAAATACAAAATTAACGTTGTTGTTACTCCTTATCAGACCACAGACAAAGACAGACCCAGCAACAGTCCAGAATGAAGGAAACAGGTTGTTGGCTTTTGATTGGAATTTCCTAGGATTGTTACCATGTAGTACAAGATTAATCTAAATGTTCCTTTGCACATAGACAAGCTTATGTGGAATGTATCAGAATAATATAATAAAGGCTTAGGTTTATTGTGAACAAAACTGCTTTCAAAAATGTTATCAGTATTAAGTTGATTAAGAAAATACCACAGATTTAAACATACCTTAGACCTATAAATAAGTTAGTTTGCTGCTTACTGGGGGTGGGGGGAATATACAGGCTAAATAAACAAACGAAAGTACAGGAAAATCAAACACTTACAAAGGAGCTTTTCTCCTTAAGTAAGTGTAACTAAAATTCAGTTGTATGCTGGGACTACTGAGTATTTTCAAGATAGTGCATGCTGCGGCATTTTAAACCATAGAGCCAAGCTGCTACCATCGCCACCTCAACCACCAAACTTTAAGAGCAAACGTTGTGTACTGACTCATTGCATCCTCCCAGCAGTACCCTCCACGGCTGGCAAGTGGATTTTCCAAACAAAAGGGAGAAACCTGGGACACACCACAAATAGGTACCTATTTTTGCCTTGATGTGTCAAAGTCAGAGAAAAGGGCAAAATTCAAGCAGCTGACCAATAGTATTTCAACAACAGGATGTTCCCAGGGAGACTGCGGCAAAAGATGTCTTTCATAGTATATGTAATTCCACAAAAATAGCAGTTAAAACCAATACAGCATCAGGCACAATGAATGACAATTTCAGGTTAGAAAGAACCAAATGCTCAGCCTCTAATTTGTTTTCTTCTGTCTTGAGGGATAAAACAGAGGAATAAAGAATGTGCTGGAAATTTGGGGAATGCACTTCAAACCTCTTTCTTTCTCCTCCTCCTACACACATACACACACACACTCACTCTCTGTCTCTCTCCCTCTCCCCCCCACCCCCCCCCCACCTCCTCCTCTTCGTAAAAGGCCTTTAATTAGCTCACATCCTATCCTGACCAGGGCTGCCTAATACATTCTGACACCAGCCTGTTGGCCAGGCAGTGGGGTCTAAGTGCAGGCCTGATTAGCAGGATCCCAGCGGATCCCCTGCCGCTCTTATCTCCACAGATGCCTGATGAGTTTGGTATCTTCCTCCCAGCCCTCCTGGGAAGCTGCCCCAGCAGGTGCCCACTGGCAATAGTTTTGTGTTACAGGCCTGAATGAATGGTCCCCGCAGGAGCTGCCGACTGTTTTCACAGACACAGAAGGCAGTCAAAAGTCCACTGCGTGAACTTGGAATGACCCCAGCTGCAGAGTCACTGGCGGGTTCATCGGGAGGGCAGGCACGCTTTATTAAACAACTAATACTCTTCACAGATAACTTTCCGAAAAAGCAAAAGTGTTAACTCTTTGCAATCTTGCTCTGACAAAACACTTCAGCTGTGGCGGGGCTCCCTGTGTGACTGAGGGTCTGAACCCAAATGAGGGTTGTGAGATGGAGGAACGGCGCCAGCAGGGACCATGATTTCATCTGGCCTGAAGAAGCGTTGGGACTCAGTCACCATTTGGCCTACTGTTTTTTGTTTTTTTAAAAAAGTGTTCCAGATTAAAGCAAAAAGGCAAAAAGCAAAGCTTTCGAGCACCTACTCCAGCGAGGACAGTGTGGCCGGGAATCAGCCTGACAATTACAGCCCCCAGCCAGGCTGGCTCTCAGCACCCCCAGAACAAGAGGGTGCCCCTGGCTCATTCTGCCACGTGCCTATGCACCCTCGCAGACATGCGTGGGCCCCCGTGGGGCTTCCATTCTAAGTTACCAGGGGAGAAAAGGTACCAAGGCACTACGCTGTGAAGGCCATTGCAAACTTTCATCACCTGTGGGGCTGGTGGGGCAGTCATTTTGTTGGCAGCAGCCAGATGCTGTACAGTGAGTTCCTTTTAGAAGGAGGACTCAGATGCCAGACACAGTGGCTCATGCCTATAATCCCAGCACTTTGGGAGGCGGAGGCAGGAGGATCACTTCAGTCCAGGAGTTTGAGACCAGCCTCGCAACACAGCGAAAACCCCCCATCTCTACTAGAAAAAAAAATTTAGCCAGGTGTGGTGGTGTGCACCTGTCGTACCAGCTACTCAAGAGGCCGACATGGGAGGATTGCCTGAGCCCAGAAAGCAGAGCTTGCAGACAGACAAGATGGTGCCATTGCACTTCAGCCAGTGAGACTGTCTTTAAAAAAAAAAAAAAAAAAGGATTCAGAAAAGGAAAGGGGTTCAGATCAAAGTATTCTCATAATTAAGACAAAGCCATCACAAGTTCTTCCAGGGTTGCTGGACAGCAGGCAACTGGACACATCCACATTTTCAGTGTCCACTGAGAGGAATGGCAAACAGCCACTTTTGTCCTAGGGCAAGAACCAGTACTAAAGATGTTTTCACTCTTTTCTTTTTTTTTTTTTAAGACAGAGTTTTGCTCTTGTTGCCCAGGCTGGAGTGCAATGGCACAATCTAGGCTCACCACAACCTCTGCGTCCCTGGGTTCAAGCGATTCTCCTGCCTCAGCCTTCCAAGTAGCTGGAATTACAGGCATGTGCCACCACGCCCAGCTAATTTTTTATTTTTGGTAGAGATGGGGTTTCTCCATGTTGGTCAGGTTAGTTTGGAACTCCCGACCTCAGGTGATCCACCCACCTCAGCCTCCCAAAGTACTGGGATTACAGGCATGAGCCACCACACCCGGCTTGCTCTTTTGTTTCACATAGCCTTTAGAAGGAACCCAATGACAATTCTAACAACATACAGAAAAAAACACATGAACATTTAGAAAAATTTTAAAATTCATTTTAACCAACAAAGTTAGATTAATTTTGGCATCACCCAAAGACTATGTGTCTATTGAAGTTTCATCTCTACTACATCTCACCACTGCCTACTAGATCTAATTCTAAAGGGACTCCCTATTTCTTTTCATGGGGGCAGGTCTTGTTCTGTTTTCTGGGGAGATGTAAAAGTTTTGCATGGGTTTACGCACTGGGTAAGATTCTGCTGAAGGACTAGTAATAGAAGGTGCTTTAAGGAGCTATACTCCCCGCAACCCCTTCTGGTAAGTTGACCTTGACACAGAACAGACTGGTTCAGTGCAACAAACCCTGGAGGGCTCTCTAGATAGCAGGCTAAGTGCTCAGGGTTAAAGATACCAAGACAGTATGACTTAGTCCCTTGTGCTCATGGAACTCAGTATAGTATGGGAGACAGACACACAAATGGATAAAAAATAAAGAATGCTGAGAAAATATACACTAGGCAAGGCTTACATTTTTCTCCCCCTCACTCCTACCAAGCAGGTGCCCACAAGCTGCCGGCCCCGTCTCGACAATCATACTAGATCTGTAGCCAGAAAGCTTGGGTTTGACGGCTGGCCCTGTGACTAATTAGCTGTAAGAACCTTACAGGGTCTCAGTTTCTCTACCTATAATTTGAGAGGGCTAAAGGCTGACCTTAATGTTCTTTCCCAAATCCACTACCCAAAGAGTTTCTACTGAGTATCAGCGATTGTGTTAAGAGTCTGCATCTGGGAAAAGCTAGTGTAGCTTTGTCATATTCAGCTGGAATAACTAAGAAAAGTTTTAGTGTTGATACATCTCTTAGGAAGAATACAAGATGGGGTTAAATAGAAAGGCAGGAGTTAGAGAGTTTAAATTATCATATGAAATATTATGAAAACTAGGTTTCTCACCAAATTCAATTTTTTAACATAAGTTACACACAGTTCACTGTTATGTTTTTACCTTTTACGGAGAAACAAGTGGCAAATTCTTCCTGTGTTTAGTCCTAAGAACTTTTATCTCTCCATATAATTTATTCGTCAGGGCACTTCAGTTTGTCACATTAACTGATTTCTAAGCAACTCCTTTGTAGCAATCCTACAGCTTTCACTTGCTGATTCCACTGGACACACAATCCAAACAGGCTAGTGAAATCCATCTGGCTTTGCCCCCTTTTGCTTTGTTTCTTAGCGATTGTAGGACTGGAGATTTGCATGGCCCCCTGAGATTGCAGAACCAAGCATTCACACGATCTGGCATGGGGGCTAGGAAAGCAAGGCCCTCCTGGAAGCAAGGTGTTTCACGGCTGTCTTCACGGCGTCAGAAGCTCTTCTGACTCTCCTCTGGGAAGGCTTAGTGTAGTAGGAAAAGAGTGGGCTCCGAGTCTGTGAAGCCTGGGCCCCACCCCCTGGTTCCAACACGGACTGCACGGTCTCAGCAAAACCATTTAACCTGTATGACTTAATTTCCCATCACTGGAAGGGAAGTGATAATCACACCCAACCTGCTGGCCCCATTGGGATGTTGCAAGGTTAAATTATCTCACAGACATGAAAGTGCTTTAATTCCTGAAGGAAGAAAGAGTGCTTTCTAGAGCAGCAGTGTGGTCTTTGGAAAACAGCCTGGGGCTGTAAAGAGCCTAGTCCTCTTCCACAAACTCCCTGTTTGACCCTCCAGAAGTTAATTACCTTCACTGTGACTCAATTTCTTCATCTGTCAAATAGGGATAAACCTGACTCTTTAATGCATAAGTTTGTGAAGATCAAATAGTAACAGGAGGATGCTACAAAGGTGGAATTGCTATAAAACTACAAGAAGCCATTAGTGCCTCTTCTTTTATAATTAACTTTGGCATGATCCTTGCTCATTTCCAAGTTACCAATAAAGAGAAAATTACCTCAATGGCCACAATATCCTGCTTTGAACATTACAATGGCAACAAAACTGAGACAAGGGGCTGTTTTGGGAAGCATGTTCTGCTTAATTTTCATTTCAGTGAAAACAATTAAGGTTTCTAAACCAGTGTTTTATTATATAAATTCAATACCTTGCAGGAAATGTTTACTTAAAACATTTTCCTCAAAGAAAGCAAACAAATATTTCCCATAAATATTCTTTTAATTTATTAGACTAAGAGGGACTAGGTTTTCCTCTCCTTCCTCTAAACCAGTTTCCTGCTACCTTAAGCCAAGCCTGGGTCCAATCAGTAGTGCACACCTGGCCTCATCAGAGCCAGGTCAGTATCTACTAAGCGCTTGCTGTGCCCCAGTGCTGTGCTAGACCTGAGGCATGGGGAAGGAGGAGAAGAAATAGGATTCTAAAAGTCAATGTCCTTTTCCTGTCTATATTGCCATAGTATGATTTTGGCTATTCACCAGCTTACAGATATGTTTGGGGGCAAACTTGTAAAAAGTTTGTTTGGGCCGGTGCAGTGGCTCACGCCTGTAACCCCAGCACTTTGGGAGGCCAAGGTGGGTGGATCAGCTGAGGTCAGGAGTTCGAGACAAGCCTGGCCAACATGGCGTAACCCCATCTCTACTAAAACTGTAAAAATTAGCTGGGCCTGGTGGCAGGTGCCTATAATCCCAGCTACTTAGGAGGCTGAGGCAGGAGAATTGCTTGAACCTAGGAGGCAGAGGTGGCAGTGAGCTGAGATCATACCACTGCACTCCAGCCTGGGCGATAAGAGCAAAACTCCATCTCAAAAAAAAAAAAAAAAAAAGGTTTGTTTATTTCCATTAAAAAACAACAACAACAACAAAAAACAGAAAATAGCTAGACAATAACACATTCATTGAATGTATACCATGTGAAAAATGCTATGCCAGATAAAAGACAACCCACATGGATACAACCTGGATCACTTTAATTTTCCTTACAGTAACTATTTACGGCTAAAGGAGAAACCGGCAAAAAAAAAAAAAAAATGTTGTCAGATAAAATCCTGGCCCCCCTCCACAGGCTTTAAAGGTCTACTCTGGGATGCAAATACATACAGACCGCTGCATTCCATCTTTTGTCTGCAGCCAATCTCATCCTTGAGGAACAGAATCAAGTGTTCTTATCCCTTGCCCAACAGCACTTCTCTCACGGAACTGTACAGTTTGCACAGACCCCACTGCAATACTTATTTCCTCTCGATTATCATTACTTACTCCTTCTCTGCCTTACCTGTTCCACATCCTCACAAAAAGAAGAAAACATTTTCTAAGTCTTCCTTTCTAACATTCTTTCACAGCGCCCAGCACCTAATTGGTGATGTGAGAAATGTTGACGGGTATCAGAGACGTGTGCACAAATGGTTACAATTCAAGGTAAAATCTGGTGCCTGCTGTCATGGAAGCACATGGGGCCATGGGAACTCACGGTGGGGAGAAATCATGTTCTTAACATGGCATGTGGGTTGGGCCTTCCAGACCTGGAGCCTCTGGCCAGAAATGGAGAAGGGTACCCCGATCAGAGGCAAGACTGAGTACAAGCACAAGGGGAGGACAGCACGAGCGTGACTGGAGAAATGGCCGCACGGTCCACTCTCTGTCACGTTCTCTGCACGCTTTACACCTGACGTCCCCACCATCATCCTGAGCAAACTGTCACAAGGACAGAAAACCAAACACCACATGTTCTCACTCATAGGTGGGAACTGAACAATGAGAACACTTGGACACAGGATGGGGAACATCACACACTGGGGCCTGTCATGCGGAGCGGGGAGGGAGGAGGGATAGCATTAGGAGATATACCTAATGTAAATGAGTTAATGGGTGCAGCACACCAACATGGCACATGTAACAAACCTGCACGTTGTGCACATGCACCCTAGAACTTAAAGTACAATAACTAAAAACCAAACAAAATTCAGCTCTTCAAAACTAAAAAATAAAAATAAAATAAAAAAACCCTGACTTCCCCAATGTGGCTCCTAGTTTTTGAGCATCCTTATGTACCTGACTAGAAAATTTCCTTGTTCTCACGAATGGCACTGGAAGGCTTCCCCACTGGTGTGTAATAGAAAAGAAAAAGCGAAGCTGTAATTCCCCCTTGCCTGCTGGAGGTGAGTGTGATATGTCTGTGCTTGATCCAGGGACCAACTGTGCCCCCACATCGCTACTTCAGGACATGCTGAGGCCTCCCTTCCAAGTCAGGCAGGACACGCTATCATGTGGCTATGAGGAAAGCCAAGGAAAAGCCAGACTCTCACCCGCTTCTAGAAGTATCTTCCTTTTCCTCTTAGGGGGGATTCTCCCTCATCCCCAATACTGTAGAAATTACTTAATGTCCTGACATAAACTTACATTTTTCTCCCTACCATCCTCCACTTCACAAAAACTCTGCTACAAGAATTATTCTTGTCATATATTGTTTCTTTGTGAACTCTCAGCTATATGACTCTGAAATACCTCATACAAATAGCAGCACGGTTAATGAACAGTGCAACAAGCCTCTAAGAGGGAAAGACACATTTTTCTCTACCCCTCTGTTCTCTGAAATTCATTCTGCAGGGAAGGACAGGCTAACAAGGCTCACAGACAACACTGGAAATGGACAACCCAACTATAATATGGAGACAATGTTGTGAATCTTAACCTGTAGTATGAGGTTAAGAAGTATAGCTGTCCCTCAGTATCCATGGGGGATTGGTTCCTGGACATGCAGAAGACACCATCCATCCACAGATGCTGAAGTCCCTGATATAAACCAGTGTGGTATTTGTACACAACCTACACACATCATCCTGTATATAAATCATCACTAGATTACTTATAATGCATTACTTTACCATGTAAATGCTATGTAAATAGCTGTTATTCTGTATGCTTTAGGGAATAATGACAAGGAAGAAAATAGTACATGTTCAGTACAGACACAACTACCCTTTTTTTTGGTTTGGATCTGTGGTTGGTTAAATTCATGAATACAGAACCCACAGATATGGAGGGCTGACTGTGCTGTTCAGCAATGTTCCAGGAGTCAGGAGAGCTAGGAAGAAGTGCAAAAGCTCTACCACTTTTTGTTTGGCCATCTTGAGCAAAGTTATTTACTTCCACTGGGTCTCCGTTTCTTCATCTATAAAATGGTAACAGGAGTGATAATAATAATAATGACAATAATAATACCATTTATCTCGTTTTAGGCTTATAGAAAGGATCAAAGATATGTGAATGCTTACCAACTAAAAATCAAGACAAATATAAAGTGGTATTATTTTTCTTCCAATAAGGAATGATGAAACTCTAGTAAGTTAATCATATTGTTCCATTCCTCCAAGAAGCAAACCATAGTTCACTTCAACAGAACTATATTTATTTATTTATTTATTTATTTATTTATTGAGACAAAGTCTCACTCTTGTCGCCTAGGCTGGAGTGCAATGGCGCGACTCGGCTCACTGCAACCTCCGCCTCCCAGGTTCAAGCGATTCTCCTGCCTCAGCCTCCCGAGTAGCTGGGATTATAGGCGCCTACCACCACACTCAGCTAATTTTTTTATTTTTAGTAGAGACGGGGTTTCACCATGTTAGCCAGGCTGGTCTCAAACTCCTGATCTCAGGTGATCCACCCGCCTCAGCCTCCCAAGATGCTGGGATTACAGGCATGAGCCACTGCGCCTGGCTGCAGAACTAAATTTAAAACTCTCAGGAATAAGACACTATCCCCAACATTCTCCCTCTGGCTTCTTAATTCAAGCAATGGTATCACTAAGCATCTGAAAGCCAATCTGTTAGCAGAACTGAGAGACCAAAAATCTACAAAATTTGAAAAGCTACAGGAGAGACGAAGGGGAAAACGGTAAGGAAAGAAAAGGACTACTGGGGACAATAAGTTTATTTTATCCCTGGAATTGATACTGGGAATGCACAACTCTCCCTAATTCTGGGTACTCTGCCCTGAAAATTAAATACTCTTATCTTAAAATGATATCCTAGTTGTTTAGAAATGCTTAAAGGAGTGAAGTTCAGGAAATGGCTTAAAGAAACTGCAACTTAACACACAGCATTTAGAGGAAGACAGTCATCAGGAAAGTGATCTGAAGATCACTATCAGCTCATACCAAAGTGGTCCAAAGCTCTGCTCTGCTTCCTGGGCCAGGCAGGAGGGGAGGCCTGGGGACTGCACATCCCACATGATTTAAATTTGAACAAATCTTGGATCAGGAACATCATCTGGGTCAGCTAACTCAAATGCTTTTGAGTCATACATTTTCTATTTGAATGAAGAAAAATCTCCCAATCCTCTTCTCCTATTTCAACCCTTTTACACTGATTAGAGATTTCCAGATAGGAAAGATTAATTCGGAAAGCTGAGAAATCACAGTTGGAAAAGTCCAAGGCCCAACACAGAGGTGTTAAAGTTGGGAACGAATAGAAGACTGCTTGAGTTTTACTTTTAAGTAATGTTGTTTCCAACGGCTTGTGGTTTTGCTTCTACAATGTTTAGAGTTTGGTAAAAGATTATATCTGAGAAGTTGCATTGTATGGAGGAAAAATAGAGGCTGCCTCCCAAATTAATTTTTTTCGAAGACTTCTAGCTCCAATAGTGAGTCATTATTAAATTTCAATCAAGGTTCCTGACAAGTCTGAGTCTAATTTTTCTCATCTGTAAAATGGGCTTAATCCTCCCTCCTTCCCTCCCTCCCTCTCTTCCTCCTTTCTTTCCTTCCTATTGGGTATATGTGAAAGTTACATGAGAGAGCATAGGGAAAGATCCTAGACCCATAGTTGACATGCAGGAGTTAATAAATGATGGCTATACTCTTCACATTGCTGATTTTTTTTTTTTTTTTTGGAGACAGAAACAGCGTTGTTCTGTCGCCTAGGCTGGAGTGCAGCGGCACGATCTCAGCTCACTGCAACCTCTGCCTCCTGAGTTCAAGCGATTCTCCTGTTTCAGCTTCCCGAATAGCTGGGATCACAGGCATGTGTGCCCAGCTAATTTTTGTATTTATAGTACAGGTGGGGTTTCACCATGTTGGCCATGCTGGTCTCAAATTCCTGACCTCAGGTGATCCACCTGCCTCGGCCTTCCAAAGTGCTGGGATTGCAGGTGTCAGTCACCATGCCCGGCCTGCTTTCTGATTTTTAAGTGTGATATTGACCAAGACATTCCTTCTTTCTCCTAAGAATGAACTTTGATTTAGCTTTTCTTCAAGATGGAGATAGGCTTTTAGAAAGAACAATTGTAAGAGAGAAAGAACTTTTTTTAAAAAATAGAACCTTCCAAACAGAGTAAGTGTCTTATATCACTTAAAGTTTGTCATAATTTTTCAAGAAAGACCAAAGACTGATATGAAGAATGCTGAATTATAGAAAAGGGATGCACGACCACAATGCCGAGGGTCACCAGCCAACCTAGGAAAGCTTGAACATATGATTCTTTTATAAACCATGTTTATACTAGGGTAGAAAACCACTACTTTTGGGGGACACAAATATTTTCTGTCTTTTCAACTTAGCAACTGAACATACTTTTCCACCACACAAGCTCCAGTTTTGGAAGATCAAGGGAATTCCTCTCAAAATATGACATGTTCAGGCCTAAAAAAAAAAAAGAAATCTGAAGAAGCTTGTTCTTAACTGAACTACCATTAGGAAATGAAGAAGTTTTGAACTTTTTCTTTCTGTTTCAAAAACAGGACATCAATAGTGGCAACACTCATTCCCTGCTCTAATCACCCTAAGCTGCCTGATTAGGGTGGAAAAGGGGGAAAAGCTAAACACTGCTCACCTGGCTCCTTCATGAGCGAGGCTGCTCAGTGGGGTACATGGGGACCGCCTGTAAATTTTGGTCACTTGCGGTTCTCATGACACCACTCCACCCCAGCCCCCACAAATATACTTTTATCTGATCCCCCAAGATGGCTGAGGGTTGCCCAAGTTAGGGTGGGTCATTCAGCATCTAAAATTTGCTTCTAACCAAAAAGAGCTCAGACTAAGGGAATCATTTTAGTACTCAAGATTATCAGAGGAAAATAAAACAAAAATTCTGATGCCAAAAATTTGAGTCATTTCCCTACATACAAGAACTTGAAGGTACCTCCTCTTGGCTGGAAAAGAAATCCCTCGGGAGACTTATTTAGGATCAAAGTCTTTTTGAAAATAGAAAGCCCTACATTCTCTAAGGGAAAGATCACTGTCTGAAGTGAATTTCATTTACCCTCAAGTTTTGTGCCAACTTAAATACACTAAAACCCCATTGCTTATGAGAAGGCATTCACCTATTACTTGCTTATAGGTACATGGAAAAGCTATTATGGGGATAATCAGCTCAACTATAAAATGGAACAGTCATACATAATGACAAAAACAGATACAAGTCATAAATTGCCTTTTCGCCTTCAGAATCCATGCAGGGACTCACTCAGCGCATTCTTTTGTGCAAAGATAAAACTTTCACCTTGAATAAACATTGCTCTTAGTTTTGTTTGAGCCTTATAAATATAGTGACTGCAAAGTAAACAACAACAAAAAATGCTGTTTCTTAAACAAAAGGCAGATGGACCTCTCTCCCCGCAACAAGGTCACAGTATATATGATGGAAGGCTGGCTGATGGCAAGCGCTGGCTGAGAGTCTCTGTGCAGGGACAGGAAAGTCAGTTTCCACTGGATCATGGCTAGGCACCAAATCTGGTGTCCTGGGACAAACGGCTGGTGAAAGATTTGCTTCGAAGAGAAGTAGCTCCTCCATAATGCTGTCCCAAATAGAAACCAAATAAATGGAACAAAATGTTAAAGTCCTAGCTAGATTTTCTACTGAACTATCTGAACAGTCTGAATTTCTCGTTTTCTCAGTCTCAACTTGCTTGTATTTATCCTCAAACAGTTTTCCTAAAAGTTATCAAAGATCATTGTGAGACTAGGTAGAGATTTTTGTTTGGTTTGCTTTTTATTTTTTGGTTTATTTAACATACAGAGGCGTGTCTAGAATAAATCTTGTAGTTAAGTGATATCTCAAAGGTCTAATTAAAAATGAGAACTGAGATGCCAGTACAGAGGAGCCAGGTCTCGGCTCTGCAGTGACTTGGCTGATCTTGGGAAAGTCACCTGACCTCTCTGGGCCTCAGTTTCTTCATTTACATAATGGGGCTAAAAATGCCCATCCAGCTACTGACCAGGTAATTCTGATGATCAAATGGTATCACATGGGTAAAACCATGGTTGCATTTGCCAAGGTTCTTATTGCCTATAAAGATGGTGACAACCACAAACAACCTAACACTAGAATGACGGTGGGCACCAGCACTTCCCGAGGGCCTGCTTTGTGCCAAGAATGCGACGATAGTGGCCCTGACCAGTTACACAGTGATGTCAAATAAGAGGCTTCTGCTGGGAAGTCAGCAGTCATTAATGTTTCATATTCTCTGCAGTGCCTAGAAGAATGCCTTACAAACACAAAGGAAAAACATCCTGTAAGAAAAAAAAAAAAGACCTTCAAAATTAGCTGGACTTGGATTCAAATCCACCCCCGTCACATCTAGCTGTGTGACCTTGAAGACTTAACTTCTCTAACTCCCAGTTTCCTGACTGGCAGAACAGAGCTTAACACATACAAGACAATGTATACGAAGGGTCTCTCACCAAGCCTAACCAACAGAAGGTGCTCCACAAATGTCTGCACATTAGTATGTATCCCACAACGAAGTGCAGGGTTTCAACCCTGTTCCTACACCTTTTCCTACTAAAGCTGTCTGCGCCAAGAAATCATCTAAAAAATTAGATCTTTGTCAAATTCATAAAAATCAAAACTGATTTAAGACAATGAAACAATGGCTAAAACAACATAGAATAAAATGCATTAACTAAAAACTGGCAGAAAACTCACATCTCCTTGACAAAAATTTGATCTGCAGAATGTGAGCTGCGAAATTTGGGCCTGGCAGAAGTGAACACCACAAAGCAAAAGAGAAAAATAGAAAACTACCACACAACTACAAAAGTTATCAGTAAAATTAACATGTAGCAAACAATGAACAATGAATTCCAATTTACATGAACAGCAAATAACCACTATGAAAATAATTTCAGTTAAGAACATGACAAATTACAAAAATATCTGTATTCATAAACACAGAATCAAAACAAACATGGGATCAAAAAGGTACCCAGAATCAAAAGCATCCTATATTGACTTGATAAAGACATAATGAGGGGAATGAGGCTGGCTACAGTGGCTCACGTGTGTAATCTCAGCACTTTGGGAGGCCAAGGAGCGCAGATCACTTGAGGTCAGGAGTTCAAGACCAGCCTGGCCAACATAGTGAAACTCCGTCTCTACTAAAAACACAAATTAGTTGGGCGTGGTGGTGCACGCTTGTAATCTCAGCTACTCTGGAGGCTGAGGTGCGAGGATCACTTGCTACCCAGGAGGGCAGAGAGTGCAGTGAGCCGAGATTGCACCACTGCATTCCGGCCTGGACGATAGAGTGAGACTCTGTCTCAAAAAAAGGGGGGTGGAAAGTAGAACAGAATGAGCAGAGGGTTCATTAGTGATGACTGAAAGTGCTTCTCTCCTTTGCTGGAAGAAATTAAGTATGCTGTCGGCTTTCTTCCCTTAGGAAGACCAGATAACAGCTGTGCAGAGCAAACACAGTTTCTACAGGGGCATAAAAGACAGTGGAATCATTTGCTGTATTGTTAATATCTGAGGTATTATTAGTTTAAAAAGTACTTTATTTATTTTTTTGAGGATAGCTATGTATGTGAAAATATCACACAAGAATGAAGGTACAAATGAAGCTAGAGTCTATAAGAGAGGACATTTAATCAATAGGGGGCCTTTCCAGTTCTCTGCCTTTAAAAGACGTTGGAGTGTCTTGCAGATATTCACATGACACACAACTAGAAGAAAGTATACTTCTTGCAACTCATGCAGCAGAAAGAAACTTTCTCCTCTGATACGGGTTTGGAATATGAAATGCTGTCATTTTCTCAAATAAATCACATTCAGAGAAGTCCTTCCAGAAGCGATTGCCTTGCCATGGCCTCAGGAATGAGATCAGATCTTTGAAGTTCCACTAAGGGCTAGAGTCATCTTGCTAAGACCCAGGCAGGGGAGTCATGGGTTAGATGGTCACAATTTGGTGGCTAAGCCTTAAATCTTAGATTTGAATCCATATGCTGATTTCTAGGGTTGGGAGATGAGAAAGATAGGCAAAGAGAAATAACTGAGATAAAAGGGCATAGGTTATTTCCTACTTACATTTCCTTGAGGCCAATATTAAATAAATTAAACAACAAAGATGAAATGAGATGTTCCTTTTGTAGGAATGCTCTGGGGCGAGAAAAAAGAAATAAATTCCACAAGTGGATACCTTATAGACCTGAAATTTAAAATTTGTGCATCTATCCACAGATGACTAAAACCTACAGGTCTATTATCTTCTTATGTGATAGAATGAATTCCCTTTTAACTCCTCACTGGGTTTCATATACTTCATCTCTTTTGGTCCTCAGGCCAGTGTGAGGTAGGAAGTGACCATCATCTTTTCATACATGTTAAAAACAAATCTCTTAACAGAGGAAAAGATTATTTAAAGGTAGAAATGCGATGAAAGTACTGGCATTCTGACTACCAGCCCCATGCTCCCCTCAGGGTATAAGCCTATGTCTACAATAATGGCTTACAATCTTTGGAGGCGTGAATCTCTCCCTGAGGATACAAAAGAAATGGTGGACCCTCGCCCCAGAAAAATGCACCCTTATACAGTATTTACAATTAATTTAAGAGGTTTATGAGCTTCTCCACACACTCAAAGCCCATTCAACCAGGCTAGAGCCCCCTGGTCTTTGCAGTGAGGTGCAGTGTGCTGGCAGGGGCTCGGTGAGGTGCCTTTTGTCCCCTCTGGCCCTTTTTTAATCACTGGAACTCAGGCACTCTTTAAAGGAATAATTGCCACAGGCCAACAGTTGATTGTTGTGGTCATTTGTGATTCCTCAAACTCCTCTGGTGTACACAGAAAAACAAACAAAACATTCCCCTAAAACAACTTTTAAGAAAATGCATATCTTTAGTCCAACCACATATGTGCAGAATCACAGATGACCTGAATGGGTATTCAACTGATAGACTCATTTAGAGCTACCATTTCCTATGAGAAGTGGTAATTTTGTGTTTATGTGCTTTCTCATCTTAAGAGATATAACTAGTTTTTATATCTCTGTAAACACACCTAAGACTGCTGGTATCAAAATACAGTCACGTGCCAAATAACATTTTGGTCAACTAAGGACTGCATATATGACGATCCACCCATAAGATAATACCATTATCTTTTACTGTGCCCTGTCTAGGTTTAGATATCTTTAACATGCTGCACAGTTTTGTAGCCTAGGAGCAATAGGCTATCCAGATAGCCAAGGTGTGAAATAGGCTGTATTCCACCTAGGTTTGTGTAAGTATACCCTATGATGTTCGCACAACGATGAAATCACCCAGTGAAATGATTCTCAAAATGTATCCCTGATGTTAAGCAACGCGATACAGTATGGTGTTTGTCCCTCAAATCTCGTGTTGAATTATAATCCCCAGTGTTGGAGCTGGGACCTGGTGGAAGGTATCTGGATTACAAAGGCGGATTTCTTATGAATGGATTAGTACCATCCCCTTGGTGTTCATGATAGTGAGCGAGTTCTCGTGAGATCTGGTTGTTTAAAAGTATGTAGCACCTCCCCCTTCTCTCCCTTGCTCCCACTCCTGCCATGAGACACCTGCTCCTGCTTCACCTTCCACCATGACTGGAAGCTTCCTGAGACCTCACCAGAAGCAGATGTTGGCATCATACCTCCTGTACAGCCTGCACAAACATGAGTCAATTAAACTTCTTTTCTTATAAATTACCCAGTCTCAGATGTTTCTTTAGAGCAGTGCAAGAATGGACTAATACACAATGTATGCCTGTAAATTACATAGCAATCCCCTCAGGTGCAGCCTGTGGCTCCAATACTAGTAGCTTATTAAAGGGAAGACAAGTATATGAAGGAGCCCAATCCTATGGGAAGGGAGGTTCCCATTCAAGAGGACTCATTCCCTGGAAAGCAACACCCTTATATAAATCCAGCAACGTATAAAGCATGATATCCAAAAAATGTATTGTCACTTCCCCCAGGCCTTCATATAGATCCAGAGTGAGGACGGGGGTAGGGAGGACACTGCCCTTTCTTTCTGCCTAAGTTATAATCTCATGCTGACCCTCAAGCTTCAAAAACAGTTTTTCAGGGGAAACAGAAAAACCAGGAAACAAACGAGACTTTCACAAACCAAGGAGAATAAAGAAAGGGCCAATCCTTTCACTAGGATGTTGCCAGGAGACTCTGGAGAAACTCCTAGGAGGTCTCTCCTGTTGAGATGTCACAGGCACATGAACAGCTTCTTCATTCTTAACCCAGTGAACTATGGAGGTTCCTAAGAGTCAGACTGGTCCTGATGGGGTTTGACTCTCCTACTCTCAGTGCCCCGACCCTCCTTCTCTGTAGTTCATAATAGATTTCATTTCAAGAGCACTAATGGCTTCCTGGTGGCTCAAGTCTCAATGTAAATATTACAGTCAAAGTAATGACCTATTTATCTTCTTTACTCTGTATGTTTCAAAATTTTTGTAACGTCATACCTTATTCTGTTCTCACAATAAACCTGCAAAGTAGGTGCATTTCTATTCCACAGTGAGGAAGTCCTATTGTTAAACCATAAGCATCTTCATTTTTTAAATTATGGTAAAGCCCAGGGTACAAAAACAAAAAAAATTATAAAACCAAGAAGACTTTCTTATGTCAATTAGAATTCAATAAAGTTAACAAAATTTAATAAAATATGTTAACTGGGCATTTACAACTAAATATTTAAATTCATTCATTTATATCAAGTCCAAGAGCTAAAGCAAGAAGAGTGAGGAATCTGTGTTACCATTATGAGGGTTTATGATGCATGAGGGGTAAGGGGCCACAGGAGTGTGAGAAAGGATTCAAGGCAGAAAAGTACACACTAGTTCAGACTTTGAACCTGAGTCTCACTGCTTTCAAACCATGAGTGGGAAAGTCTCTCTAAAAGACTGTTGCCATCCAGGCATGGTGGTTCACGCCTGTAATCCCAGCACTTCGGGAGGCTGAGGTCGGTGGATCACTTGAGATCAGGAGTTCGAGACCAGCCTGGCCAAATGGCAAAATTCCAACTCTACTAAAAAAATACAAAAAATCAACTGAGTGTGGTGGTGGGTGCCTGTAATCCCAGCTACTTGGGAGACTGAGGCAGGAGAATTGCTTGAACTCAGGAGGCAGAGGTTGTAGTGAGCAGAGATTGCACCATTGCACTCCAGCCTAGACGACAGACCAAGACTCTGTCTCGAAAAAGAAAAAAAAAAGAAAGAAAAAAAGAAAGAAAAGACTGTGGCTTATTTTGAACCACAAGCCAAATAGTACACTTTGGTCTGGTTCGATAATCCTACAGAACTGATCTGACCGATCTATCATCCCTAGAAACTAGTTTGGGAAAAAAAGGATAAATTCTCAGCTTTCACACATTATTAACAAGAATACCATACCACATAGAAATGCCATTCAACTCTACTCTCTTACCTGCTCTTCAAGATAAATTTCTATTCAGTGCCACAAAGATCTCTTTGGTAAAGCTACTTTTCATGTCCTATCAGCCCGTGGCACAAGTACACCTATGATCTCACTACAAAAATGCTCTCTCTACAGTAAATAAGCAGAGAGCACAGGTGTTTCCTCCAAATGAGTTCATTCATGAAAAAGCCAGTCTCAACAAGAAAAGTGTGTTGAGATGAAAGGAAGAGCAAAAAAGCAGAGTTCTTTAGAGGCCTGTATGTCAAACAGCAACTACCTTCAACTCGCTTCACCTTTTCCAGCTTCGCATATAATCAGCTCCTGCCAGAAAATACAGAGTGAACTAAGAAAATGTCCACAAATTAAGATGTCAGTGAACAAACCAGTCAATAGCTGCAAGATACTGGAGAATGACATCACTGTCCGTCTGCTGCTGAATTCAGGCGGCTTAAAAGGTTGTGTCATTACAGAAGGCTGTACTTCAGTTTGGACTTTCCCTATAAACTGTGGGTAATAACTGGTAGATCTTAGGCAGGAGAATGGCACGATTCAGTGAATTCATTCCGGTGGCACAATGAAAGGTGTAGGGGTCATCATGAAAGGTCCAGGGCGTCAAGGGCTATTGCAGTGACCCAGGTAAGAGATACGCAATGCCTGGACTAAGGCAGTGGCAATGGAGAGGAAGGAGGAAGAGGTATTTTAGAGGTGGACTCAGTGCACCTGGTGGCAGGTGATGGGAGGCGAGGAAAAGGCAAGGCATGTGGGCAATGAAGCAAAAGCCATGAATATAACTTCTCACAGCCTATTAACTATAGAAGAAATTGTAGTACTGTAGAGGACTCATGAGGTTAATTATAATGGAATTTCACCTCTATTTCCTTACCTTGGCAGCAGAGTTTGATACTCCGTGTGTAACATTTCTGATGAGGCCCCCAACATTTCCATACTTTATCAGTCCAGTAACCCCTTCAGAGACATCATTCAAAAGCCCCATAGGATTGCCAAGAAAATCCACTGATCCCAGGATTCGAGCTGCCTGGCTAAGGAGTTCCTGGCAAATGGAATAGGAAGAGAAAAGTCCAGTCAGCATCTACTTACATTTGCAGATACCAGTGTCCCAAGCGAAAAGGTGAGAAATCTATTTTGTCCTCCATTTTCATCACTATCAGTAATTAGCTTTTAATCTTCATGAATTGCAAAATAATCTCCTGTCCTTTCAGGAGCACAACCTAAGCTTCTTCCAATACACATATCCCAATACACATACTCTTCAAAGCCAGTTAGAAGAATAAAAATAGCTATGAAACAGGAAGCATTCTTATGAGTATTTGCTACTATACACATCATACTCTCCTTTTCATCATGCCTACAAACAGAGAAGTAATCACCAGCAGGGAGAATTATAAAAGGAAAGTGAGGAAGAGAGGTAGATTTGCAGTTCCTCTCATAAGCTGTGGTGTGGGTGGGGGGCCTGAAGAAGGCATGGACAGACTTATCAAGCAACCTCCACTGTTTCTTTCTTTGAAGCAGGGTCCCAGTCACACAGGCTGAGGTGAGGTGGCACCACCATGGCTCACTGCAGCCTTGACCTCCTGGGCTCAAGCAGTCCTCCTACCTCAGCCTCCCGAGTGGCTGGGACTACCGGCAAGCACCTCTACAACCGGCTAATCTTTTTTTTTCTATATTTTGTAGAGACGGGGTCTCAATATGTTGCCTAGGCTGGTCTTGAACTCCTGAGCTCAAGTGATCCTCCTGCCTTGGCCTCCCACCAAGTACTAGGATTACAGGTGTGAGTCACCATGACCGGCCCCCTCCACTCTTTCTATACTTCCAATTGCCTGAACCCAGGTTCCAGTGATATCTGCTGTATCACTTTCCTTAGTTAGGTAGAAATATCACCAATTAGGAAAATCAAAAAAGGAAAGGGGGAATGGAGAAAAAGGAAGTGAGAATAAAATATATTTTAACTTTGAAAGCTACTAAATTTGATATGATCTTGACCTATCTATTCATTGAAGAATATGCCTTGCTTTTACTTTTTGATCTTTGCAGTCTGGATAATAAATACAAAATGAAAAATGTCCAATGTGATTTTAAAAATTTCAAGTTCAACCCAAGTGCAGGATCCCACAGACTCTAAAAATGTAAGTGTAATTGCTGAAAGAAGGTCCATGCCTGGGAAACAAAAACATTATTTTGTTATTATTAAAGCATCAATTAAACCATTAAGAATCGTGACTAATTTAGCAGAAACCCCACAGAGTAGCTCTGAGGGATGAAACTAACAGCTCACAGGTCAAATGTACTGTCTTAGGATTTTCATGACATATATGGGCTTCTTGGGAAGTGACCTACCAGTAACACAACAGAGTTGAAATGTTTAACTGGGTTCTCAATAGTAATGTCTTAGTAACCAAAATTCCCAAACAACTAAAACAAACATTCTGCTTATGCTCCAGCCAATGAGCACTTCTCCAAGTCTTACCTCCTGGAAATGTTTGAGGACATCATTGATGATGAACTCCTTGGTCTCATAGGGATGTACCCGAGTGAATGGATCTAGATTAATCACAGCATCTTCAAACCGTATCAAAGGAAATCCCAAGGTGCTTTTTAGGGCCTAATTAGGGAAGAAAGGAAATGACATACTTAAGTCATATGATGGCCTTCTGGGATACTATAATTCTAGATTCCATTAAAGCTACAAGTCATGTTAACTTTCGAATGAGGGTCAGGTTTTGATGTTTAAGGATTTTCCCTATAACTATAAAAGTAAAATACTAGGGAAAAATACATATATAGACAGACATATATCACTCAAGTCACATACATCACACAGAAATAAACACTATTAGTTTGTGTCAAAATTCCTTTTGGTCTGTTTTGTATCTGAGTGTTTGTCATGTTTTACTTTTTGACTGATATATACCACACACAGAGAAGTACACTAATCAAATGTACAGTTCAAAACCCAAACGATTTTTCCCCAAGTGAACACAATAATGTGGCCACCACCAGATCAGAAAGCAGACTGTTATCGCCATCTTGGAAGCAGCCCACCCGCCATGACAACGCTCCCACTCCCTCCTCCCTCCTTCTGCCCCAAAGACAACCACGGTGATGACATCTATCACCACAGGTAAGTTCTTCTGCTTCAAACTGCATATAAATGGAATCATCAGTGTGCACTTCGTTGTGGGTGGCTTCTCACAGACAACATTACATGTGGGAGTTTCCTAGATTGTTGCATATAGCTGTAGTTTGTTAACGTCCATTGCCATATAATACTCCATTGCACGAATAAAACAAGGTATTTAATCACCATTGTTGATGACAAGTTGAAAAGTTGGGTTGTTTCAGACTTTTTGCTATTATGAACAATGCTGCTATAAATAACGTTAGACATGTCTATGGCAGACTTGGTAACAGGGTCTCGCTCTGTTGCCCGGGCTGGAATGCAGTGGCACAATCACAGTTCACTGCAGCCTTGACCTCCTGGACTCATGCGATCCTCCCACCTTAGCCTCCTTAGCAGGTGAGGCTACAGGTGCAAACTACCATGCCCAGCTAATTTTTGTATTTTTTGTAGAGAAGGGTTTTCACCATGTTGCCCAGGCTGGTCTTGAACACCTGGGCTCAAGCAATCCGCCTGCTTTGGCACCCCAAAGTGCTGCAATTACAGGTGTGAGCCACTGTTCCCTGCCTAGATATGTCTTTTGGGGCACATTTATGCATTTTTCTTGGACATATACCTGGGAGTGGAACTGGGTCATAAAGAATGTACATGTACAATCTTAATATATTCTGCCAAACAGTTTTCCAAAGTGGTCAAACCAGTGTATGCTCCATTCAGCAGTCTACAAGATCCCTTGTTATTCTACACCCTCATCAACACTTGGTATAGATAGCTTTTTTTAACAAAAAAAGATATACTGGCCAGGAGTGGTGGCTCATGCCTGTAATCCCAGCACTTTGGGAGGCTGAGGTGGGAGGATCGCTTGAGGCCAGGCGTTCAAGACCAGCCTGGGTGATTAAGAAAGACGTTGGCTCTGCAAAAAGCTTAAAAATTAACTGGGCATGGTGGCATGTGCCTGCAGTCTCAGCCATTCAGGAGGCTGGGGGAGGAAGATCGCTTGGACTTTGAAGGTCAAGGCCACACTAAGCTGAGCTCATGCCACTTTACTTAGCCTGGGTGACAAAGTAAGACCCTGCCTCACTCTTTCTTTCCTTCTCAAAAACAGAAAACAGAGTATCTGTTGCCTAGTCTGGAGTACAGTGGCAGAATCTTGACTCACTGCAGCCTAGACCTCCTGGGCTCAAGTGATCCCCCTGCCTCAGCCTCCCCCTACAGGTGCATACTACCACACCCAGCGAATTTTTTTTTTTTTTTTTTTTTTCGAGACAGGGTCTCGCTCTGTTGCTCAACTCCTGGGCTCAAGTGATCCACCCATCTCAGCCTCCCAAAGTGCTGGGATTACCGTGGCTGACCCTGTCGCTTAAAACAAACAATGACCAAAAAAACCCAGAAAATCTGAACGGTGTGTAATGGTATCTCAGTATAGTTTTGACAGATAAACTGATGGGTGTGTAATAGTACCTCGGTATAGTCTCTTTTCTGTTGAGAAGTGAGATTAAGCAACTTTTAATATGCATATGCCATTTGGATATCTTTTTGTGAAGAGCTTATTGAAGTCTTTTGCTCATTTTTGAAGTGAGTTCCTGTTTTTTATTTCTTACTGCTTTGTAGGAGTTCTTATATATTCCGTATACCAAGTCCTCTGTTGAACAGATGTCTTATTCCATTCTCTGACTTGTCTTATTACTCTTTAAATGGTGTCTTTTAATGATCAGACAGTCTTAATTTTAAGGAAATCTATCTTATCAATCTTTTCTTATATGGTAAGACCTTTCTGTGTCCTGGTTAAGAAATTATTGTCTACTCCAACATCATAAAGATATTCCCATGTTTACTTATAGAAATGTTATTGTTTTACTCTTCACATTTAAATCTACACTCCACCTAGAATTTATTTTTATGTATAGTGTGAGGGCATGGCCAAAATTCATTTTTTCCTCATAAATATTGAACTAAGTAATATTTATTGAAAAGATCATTCGTTTCACTACTGCAGTATGGTATAAACGTTGTCATAAGTCACGTGATGGTATTACACATCCATTTCTGGATTCATTTCTTCTGTTTCACTTTGCTCTGCTGCTTTCTACTAATGCCACACTGTCTTAATTACCGTAGTCTTGTAATAATTTCTGAAATCGAATAGCGTAAGCTCTCACCAACTTTGCATTTTTTCTCCAGGATTACCTTAGCTGCTCTTTACACTTTTCAACTGCAGAGAAGTTTTAGAATCAGCTTGTCAATTTGCCTCCAAAAAAACTGCTGGAATTTTCATCAGGACTGTACTGAATCTACAGAACAGTCTGAGGAGCAATGACAACTTTACTGAATCTTCCAACTTATTGACATGGTATGTCCCTTCATTTATGTAGGTCTTTAATTTTTCACAATAATGTTTAATTGTTTTCTGTGTAGAGGTCTTACACGTCTTTTGTTGGATTTATTCTTAGACACCTGTGGTAGATTTAAAAGGACCACATATTCTTTGCATCTTCTGTCAAGCAGTGAAGTCTATGTTCCCTCCCCCGAATCTTCACTAGCCTTGTGATTTGCTTCAGCCAATAGGAAGCGAAAGATATAATAATGTGTGACCTTTGAGCCTAGGCCTCAAGACAGCTTGGAGCTTCTGCGCTGCCTGTTTGATGCTTCCACCATGTGAAGAAGCTGGGAGTAGCTTCCTTTAAGATGGGAGACCTTGTGGAAAGGGGTTCTGCTGACAGCCAGCACCAATCCGCTGGACATGGGACTGAGGTCGTCTCATACCATTTTGTCTCGGTTAACTGCCAGGTGACTGCAGCCATATGAATAACCACAGGTGAGACCAGCAGAAGAAACACCCAGCTAGGTCTAGCCCAAATTATTAACCCACAGAATTGTAAACAAACAAGATAGTGGCTGTTTTAAACCACTACATTTTGGAGTCATCTGTTACACAATAATAGTTAATGATACAGTATTTAATGTTTTCTTTCTCTCCTTCCCTCCCTCCTCTTCCCTCTCATCTCTCTCTCTCCTCCTCCTCCTCCTCCTCTCAATCCCTCCCTCCCTCCCAAACTACCATTTTTGTAGAGACAGGGTCTCCCTATGTTGCCCAGGCCGGTTCTGAACTCCTGGGCTCAAGTGATCCTCCCACCTAGGCCTCTCAAAGTGCTGGGATTACAGGTGTGAGCCACCACACCCAGACCTGTTTTCTTAATATCCTCCGAATTTTTCTTTTCTCTGTAATTACTGCTGACATGTAGAAATACAACTGTTTTCTATACTGTCTCTAGTGACCTTACTAAATTTACTTATTCTAATAACTTATCTGAAAATACTTTTAGATTTTCTAGTAAACGATCATGCTTTCTACAAATAACAAAGTTTTTATTTTCCTTTCCAGCTCCTATACCTTTTATTTCTTTTTCAAAAAGATCATTCTTGACTTACTTCACTGGCTGAACTCCCATGTAATGGTGAAAAGAAGTGGTGATAATGGGTAACTTTCCTTTATCTCAAGAAAAAACTTTTACTCTATCACCAATTAGTATGATGTTTGTTGTAGCTTTTTAATAGACAGACCTAAACAGATTAAAGCAGTTATCTTTTATTTTTAGCTTGCTGAATTTTTATTGTAGATGGATGTTAAAGTTTGTCAAATGACTTTTATGCATTTTTAAATAGTCATATTCTATTTTATCTTGTTGATGTGGTAAATTACCAAATGTATCTGCAAATGTGAAACTGAATGTGCATTCCACAAATAAAACCAATTTGGTTATATTAGCCTTCTTACATATTTCTGTTTTTGATTTACTAATATTTTGTTCAGATTTCTTTCCTCTATACTCATAAAAAAGTGCTTATCTATAATTTTCCCTTATTATTTGATAACTTTTTTAAAAAAAATTATAGTTTTCTGGTAAACTTCTTAGATACATTCATAATCATTTTAAATTTTCTGTCTAAAAATACCAACATCCAGTTTATCTATGGTTCTGTTTCTAGTGTTTGTTTTTTCTCTTGGTCTCATCTCATCTTGGCCTGGTAATTTGTGACTGAATGCAACATTTTGTATGAAAACTTACAGAGACTTTGGATGAGTTTTTAGCTTCTGGCAGGCAGTTAGAGTAAGAAGCATAATGCCTAAATCAACCAGGGTTTGGGTTTTCTCAAGGCTGTGTTTCAGTCTTTATCTAAGTTCTGGTGTATTTCAGTCCTTATGAGGCCTGGTGTAGTCCTTCAGCAGTCTCAATGAAAACCAATGCCATTCCTCCACTTTTAATCTCCCTAGTACCACAAAACCGCTGAAAAGACTGTGTTACTTAGAAATCAGCAAATATCTCAATAAAGAAAGTACCTCAGATTATTGGGGTTTGTTGTCTGCCTGTCTCTTCTCTGTAAGATATTAGCCCTTCCATTACCAGCTCTCTTAGCAGCAATGAAGTCTTAAGTTTTGCTTTGCTAGCCCCACGAGACTGCCAAAAGCTTTACTTGCATTCTCTGCCTGTTGGCAGCTGCTTTCTGCTTGGCTTCTTCACCTTTCTCCCCACACTGCTTACAAATCAGAAAAAGTCTCAGGAATAAAAGCAAAATAAATGTTGGGCTCACCTTACTGGGTTTCTCTCCTCTCATAAATCTTGAACTCCAAGTCCTGGCTGTTTTGGTAGCTTTCCAATGGCTTCACATGGACACTCCCCATCCCCGCCCCCACTATCTGTCTTTTCTTGAAGTTCTCAGCTAGCGTGGGTCTGCTTATTATAAGCTGGTTAACAATCTCTGGATATGGGTCTATTTTCTGATTATATCTTTATTTAAAATGATTGACATTTCAAGGTGTTTACAAGGTGTGCCAAATACTCTTCCTTACTGAATATAAAAACACTTTTTCATGCTAATATTACCAGTAAATCTCTGATTCACTTGGAATTTATCCTTACATAAAGTGTCAAGAATAAATCTAATTTTATATTTTTTCTATTGTGATTGAGTCTAATAGCATTATTGAAAAGTCTATATACTCCCCACTGAATTAAAATCTCTTTATTATATATTAAAATTTCATGTGCAACTTAATGACATTTCTATTCTGTTTTCTTACTTATATTTAAATCTTTTTGCCTGTGTCTTCTGAGACTGCCTTAAATTATTTTGGAATAAGAATATGTTTAATTGAAATTAAATCATATAATGGAAGAAAGGGTGAAATTTTTTTAAACCAGAGAGGAGGGAAAACTTTTTTGTGACTCAAAATTCAGATTCAAGACTATACTTTCAGGGATCATTTCCACAGTTTGTTACTGGAGAAGTTTCTCTGAATATGTAGAGTTTTCAAAAAAAAAAATTAGATTCAGAACAGCAAAAGACTAATACATCTGACAACATAAAAATAAACACCTCTTGTATAATTAAACACAAACACACACACACACACACACACCCCAAAAGCAAAGTAAAAAGACAAAAAGCTGAAGAAAAAACACTTGCAACTTTCATCAAAGACATACTTTTAGAAAGAGCTTCTAAAATTAGAAGAGATAAAAGGCCTGACAGAAAAATAGACAAGTGACATAACCAGGCAGTTCACAAAGAGAAAAATCTGGACCCTTAACATACAGATCAGGAAAAGAAGATATAGAAGAAAAGAAAACAGAAATAGGCAGAGAAGCAACAGAGCAAGAGGAGAACCAGAAAGGACAGATGTCAACAACAGGGAAGTCAGCAATGTCAAAATGGCAGAGGATGCTGCAAAGATAAGGCTAGAGAGAAAGGTCACTGGATTTGGTGCCTCGGGGAGTCACTGATAACCTCCTGCTAAGTCATTTCAGAATATCTTAGAGATTAATAGCAACCTCAAGTTGAGCTGGGCCCAGTGGTTCATGCTTGTTTTCCCAGCACTTTGGGAGGCTGAGGTGGGCAGATAACTCGAGCCCAGGAGTTTGAGACCAGCGTAGGCAACATGGTAAAACTCTGTCTCCACAAAAAATGCAAAACTTAGCCAGGTGTGGTGGCATGCACCTATAGTCCCAGGTACCTGGGATGCTGAGGTGAGGGGATCACCTGAGCCCAGGAGGTTGAGGCTGCAGGGAGCTGTGATCGTGCCACTGCACTTCAGCCTGAGTGACAGAGTGAGACTCTGTCTCCCCCACCCCCCAAAAAAGTCCAACATCAAGTTAATTCAACCTAACTCTCTCTCTCTCTCTGGTATAAACAAAACAAGAAATGTTAAGTGGATGGCCTAAAGTCATATGGCTATTTGATCTTAGACTTAAATATGTACATTTTCACAACAGCAACTACCTACTAGGTAGAAAGCATGAAAGCCAGAATGGAGGATACTATTTCTCCTGAAAAACGTTCTGCTATTCATTCACCCATGCCTCACCCCACCTCATGGTGAGTGATGATAAAGTACGTGAGCAGGCCTTATTTTCCTTACTTCACTGGCAGAAAAACTGAGGTTCAGTAAGCTCAACTACTTTGCTTAGAGCCATAAAATAAACATGCTGGGGAAACGGTACTGACAATCAGTTCAGCACTGTTTTGCCAATACTACTTTGAGCATTACCTTATTCTCAGAGAAAAGAAAATGAGATCAAAACAAAAGCTTAAGGTAAAAAGCTTTTATACCCCAACCTCGTCCTTGCAACCAAATATTAAAGAACCACACAAAGTAGCAAAGACTTTGAAACCTCTACTGAAATGTCAAAACCTTCATCACAGACACTATTACCTTTCTGAATGACTAAGGTGCTTGGTCTGAATCAAGGAAATATTCTGGCCCTTAAGTAAAAGTTATCCTTACCAAGTCATTTACTGCTTTTGGGACTCCACATTGGAAAAAGCTGAGATACAGCCCAATGGTATGAATTATTCTGCCACCTTCAGGTTGATCTGGTCAAAGTTGATGAGATGAGGGAACGAGCCAAACAGGGCTTATTCTTGTAGTAACTAAATGACTAATCAAATACAGTAGTATACAAAGTTGATGCTTATTTACTCAAGCAGCAGACAGTTTCCTGTTATAAAATGGAATTTGGAGAAAGCAATCCTGTGTTCATAAGCTTCTAATAAAAATAGGAAACTGTCTATTTCTACCTCCCCACACGAAAACTGCTAAAGTCTTCCAGAAACTTCATAGAGTTGAAAGAAGAAATACCTGTCCATATACCATAAGGTCTCAGATCCCAAGCTATTCCCTCGGCCATGTCCTTTCTTTTCTTAGTTTATCCTGCACTAAACAAAACTGTCTGGAATTCATTCTTTAAAGGTTTATTTATGGTACGTAGAGACTGTTTATGTGAAGCAGAGTATTTGCCTATTTCCCTCTTGGGACAATGTTTAAAACTACAGGGATATTTCCCTCTCTGGCACTTTCTGAAATACAATTAACAATACTGGATCTTTTTTCCTTTTAACAAATCTGGTTTTTATTTAGGGAGGGGAGGAAAAAAGTAAAGGGTCTGAAGTTTCCCAACAAATTATTTCAAGCCTTTGAGAAGACAGTTTTAGGCTTTTTAAATAGTGTCTTTGTTCGAAACTCCCCCAACCCCCACCCTCTCACTCTGACCATTAAAATGTGGGTTTTCTTCCAAACTAGATTGCTCAATTAAAGCCCTTCTTTTGTAATACCCCAATGCTCTAAATGGAAAAAGGACTGCTGTAGGCCACCTCGTGAAATCTTTTAAAGGCTCCTGGCCTCTTTTGATCTTTAAAAAAAGCCAAAAACACATATAAACTACCTGGCATTTTCAATATTACTCTGCCACTTTCTAACACGCAAACTTGGGAGAACGGAGAGAATGGGGAGTCAGGGAGGAATGCTGTGCTTTGGTCTCTGCATTTGTGAAATGGGACTATTATCTCCCCATTCTTCCATCGCAGAGTAAGGAATCCCAATTGAGATAGCAGATGTGAAACTGCTTTCAGTCCTTTTGAACAGACACTATATCTGGCAACAAGGTACCCTCAGTGTAAACCTCAAGACTTCCCTCTGAGATTTCTGACAGTCTCACTTCTGGCCTGGAGTCAGGAGAATCAAGATAATTATTCCTTCAATACCAAAGACGTGGTTTACCTTTTAGTCAGGCTCTCGTGACTCCTGTTCAGGGACAGAACTCCATTTTCTAAGCACATACTTTTAGCCATTATATATTCATCTAAAAGAGCATAGTACCCTTTCTAAGAGCTACTAATAAAGGCATATTACCCTGTTAGAAAACTCTTTGAATAAATGACATTATTTTATGAGTCCCAGACTCCACTAGGAGACTCAAGACACAGTAAAATGTGACTCCCACAAGCTGAGAATTAACTCGTTAGTCCCAATTCCCCGCACCCTGCTGGAAACATTAACTTACTACACTCAGCGTGCCCCCCACACACCTCATCAAATGGCTGCTCCGTGTAATTGTTTAACAATGATTTGAAAAATGCCCTGAAAATGTTCCTTCAATTCAGTGCCAGATGAAACATTCAACTGAAATGATTTCGTTGACTGTATGCCGAGCGCACACATAACCATCACTCCCATACAACTGGGTGGCTGGAGCTACTTTGACTGCAGAAAATCAGACTGCTTTTCTCAGTCTGGGGAGTTCTCTGCTGGGAGCAACTCGAAGGGAATAGTTAGGTGTCTGTGTTTCTTAGTAAGATGATTTTAAAAACAAGAAGTCCTCAACCCTCAGGAAATGCTTCACATTGGTTTGCTGGGCAAGTGCCAAGTGCTCTGGGTGAATATATACTTTATCAAACAAACCCATTCCAAAGGTCACAGAAGTCAAGTGGATACTTGTGGATATTAGCAAGATAGTGGTTTTCCCATGGTTTTCCCCTCACTCCCATGCTAACTATCTTTAATCTCCTGGGAAACATGAAATTAAAACGAATGAGGCAGACACGGCAGTGAGTGAAGGGCACGCTGCACTCTTCCAGAGATGGCTCCAAGAGCCATTCCTGCTCCAGGTCCCCACCAGCACTCCCAGCGGCTCGGCCCCAGTTCGCCACCCCAGTGCAGTCACCGTTGCCCTACTCTTACCCAAATGTGATCTGATGTTGACCAGACTACTGTCTCATTACCTGTGTGTCGATTTTAGAAGCTGCGAGTTGGCAGACACGGCCACATGAGGCCCACACATGTGTTTTGTTAGGCTCACTAGGTTTAAAAAAAACCAAAAAACTTGAATTGGTTGCCAATGTTTAAAAACCAGGAGATTCCACATAAAAATCCAGATTTCCGGCTTCTCTTTAAAAATCTGAAGATCTGGCAACACGGGGTTCACATTCCTCCATGACAGCACGCGGCTGGAGTGGGTTGTGGCAGCCCCTTCAGATGGAGTGGGCTCTCCTGGTTGGGCAGACATGACACTGCCCCGGTGTGCGGCTCCACTCGCTGCCATTGCCAGCACAACCCCTGCAGGTATCTAAGTTAGGACCCTAAACTTCCTCCTTATCTGCTCATATCTCTAGCTGTTCCTGCACAGCAAGACGACTATCTTATAGCATCTTAGAGGAGGCAGCATGGAGCAGTGGGAAGAGGCCTGGACTGGCGGTTAGTAGGAAGATGGAGGTCTTGAGTATCATCTTTAAGTGCAACAGAGTGAAAAACCAGAACCAATGGGTCCAAGCTGCAGGTGGGCCGACTTTGACTCAAACTAAGGAAAGGCTTTCTAATGCCCCTGGATCCACTTCTGCTCTTATCACTGCCTAGCCACACAGGCTTGACTAACAAAACACTTTGACCTTCAATTTCCCTGTCTACCAAGCAAGTACATCATTGAGGACTCACAGGTCTAAAATTCTCTGGTTCCTTATGTTCTATGGGGAAGCACAGTATAGTGGGAAAAAAAAAAAATAGACTTTAGAATCAGACAGGCTTGGATTTGAATCCCAGCTTTCTTCCTTAATGAAGATATACTTTATTGCCGAAAATGAAGATGGTGTTCAGGCTGTGTCTAGTAAGTAGTCATCAAGATGGTCTAAGGGTTTCATCCTGATGTGGTGGTACAGGCAGCCACATCCCAGTGGGTAAGTGGGCTGAGTCTACTTTAAAGGCAGTAGACACTCATTCAAAGAGAGATGGATACTTAGGAAGAGAGAAGTAGGAAGGTGAGCAGGCCTCGGGCACAAAAGGAAGATGCTGTTTTGACGTTGCTTTTTCTCTTGATCTTGGACCCAACTTTAGGAAAAAGGTATCTCACTGAGGTAAGCCAGGAGCTAAACAAGAGAGTAAATGGGTTTTGCAGAATTATCTGTGAATCTCTTGAGTTACTCCTTGATCTCTGGCAATGTCATATTTAATTTTTTTTTTAAAAGACAAATACACGTGAGTCAATAAACCTTCTGAAAAAGGAAATCTGTAAAAATAAAATGTTTGCTATCAATGATGATGGGGGACAAACACACATACACACACAACAACAAACAAACAAACAACAAACAGCAAACACACTCATTCTTTTCCAAGGAAAAATCACCTACAAAAATTTACCCAAATAGCAGCTCACCTTAAGATCCAATGGGAGCTTGTTGGAGGTGAACACACTTAGCTTGATCTGAGGAATGCTGATTTTGAGATTTTCAAAGTAGTATCGAATTGGTGTTCCACCTTGCTCAGCTGTCTTTTCATGGAGGTTTTCATCATATTTTTCCACCTCTGGTACAAAGGCAGAATTTAAAAAACAAAAAAGAATTTCTTAGTCTCATGATCCAAACCCTTGTATTCACATTGAAAAAAATAATGAAAAAAAGGAAACCATCTATCACTTTCAAATTAGTTTGCAAGGGTACAGTGACGTGTATAGTATTCTGATGCCATTCTTTGTGAGAGTAGATCTGTTTTGTGTTGTTTATCAAAAAAGAGGACTAGCACGTTAACTTATGACTCTATACCATCCAACAGATGTCATTTTTAGAAAAAATCATCCAGATGGAAAAGTCAAAGGCCACAGGTGTATTTGTTAGCAGTGTTATTATCAATGACCCAGATTATCTAAATTTATTTTCCTAGGATCATATCCAAATAAGGTCTTGGAGTGCAGTGTAACTGAATCAAAATGAGTATCACCAATTCATGAATCTGCGTGAAACATAATGCCTGAAAAAGAATCAGGCTGCGGGCTGTAAAGATGTAACATCACTACAAGCAGCAACCTGTCTCCCAAATGGTGGATATTCGTTTAAATAGGACAATCAAGGCAGATTTTATATATATATATATATATATTTTTTTTTTATTATTATACTTTAAGTTCTAGGGTACATGTGCACAACGTGCAGGTTTGTTACATATGTACACTTGTGTCAAGGCAGATTTTTTTTACTTGCCATCCCATGAAATAAAAGGAGTAGCATGGGCTACAACACGGCAATGTGATCTTTGCACTTGATGCTGTATGCACACCCAACTGGGCAGCATATTTTGCCTTGGCTTCATGTGCCTTGGAAATAAAGCCAGAGAGCTTGCACACACCTACTTATCAAACACATTTATGTTGTAAGCTATTATCAGTGCTACTTACAGAAAAATGATACTGCAACAGAGACCTGCCCATTTATGCTGAGGAAGCAGAAACAGCTACAGACAGGATGGCAGGTACTTTAAGGAGCAGCAGGACTGGGCTTGTGGATCTGAGGACTGCATGCTGCCTCTGTCCCATCCCATCAGCACTGGTGACAACATACCAAAAATATGGGAAGCAACCTCTTAGTCAGCTCCCACTCCAGCGAAAGGCAGGCAAGGATTTTACGAAAATCTAAATCCATGCTTGAGGAGAAATTTATTACTGCAACTTATAAGAAAATTTACAAGAAAAGCATGTTGAATCAAATTTAAAGTAAAACTTCCCAGGAAGGTACCAAAACAGAATGGATACCTGGCAGGCAGGCTCCCAAGTGGCTGTCTGAATACAAATAAACACTGGCGTTCCAACCCAAAGTGGAAAACACAGCATTAAACAGACAGGATCTTGCTCTTGATCCCAAATACTCTTAAAGCTTAAATTCTAAATCTGGGATAAAAAGAACAAAAATATTTTTCTTGCATTGTGTGTATGTATGTACATGTGTACACACATTCCCAGTGATTTTTTTCCTCTAGCCAACATGGACAGATAAACATAAAAGCCTCTTTCTTATCATTTCCTCAGGCTCAATATTTAGTTTAGGCTTCAAAAGACTGAGTATTATTGATTTTTTTCTAGGCTGTATACACAGTCCTGAAAAGCCCATCTAAAAGCAGGAGGAAAGGCCATGATGAAGAATCTAAAAGAAGCAACAGCCCAATTACTTCTGTAGCACTGCTGGAAACCTGGGTTTTTCAATAACTTTTCTTACTCACTTCTACAAAGAACAGAGTAAATAAGTAGAAACCTTTGTAATTACAGAAAAGCACAAGGGTTTGGATGTCAAAAGTTAACGAATTGAGGCTAGCCGATTTTATTTTCTCAACTAAACCAAAGGAACTGCCAAAAGGATTTCTGATTCTTGGCCTAGAGTCTGTTTAATAAACAAAGGTTAGGAAACAAAGTGGTTGGCTAAATGACTAACATCATTTCTGTCATCCTAGAGCAGATGAATCAAAAAAATGCAAAGCAAAGAGGAATAATATACTGCTTCCCAAAGGTGTACCACCGGATACTCCAGGATTCCAGAAGATCCTCTGAATGGCTCCTTTATTTCACAGAGATAACTCAGACAACAAGTAATACTTTGAAAAAGCACAACTGAAACACAAGCCTTAGCTTCCTAGCTCAGGCTGAGATGTGGAAAGGGAGCCTATCAGACACCAAGGGACTACCTATTTTTACAAACAGACTAAAAAAATACCATCTTTGGACCAATTCCCAGACACAGACACAGAACATTCAACATTACCTGATTCTGCTTGATCGTAGCCAAAGAAACTCAGCAGCTTGAGGAGCAGTTTCTCCTCAATTTGCACTGTGAATCTCTGAGCTGTGACCATCAGATGCTAGAGATAAAGAAATTCTGATTTAAAGTGTGAACACCAGAAGGAACATTCATCTGTGCTATTAAGAAGGCCTCAATGACATGGTATGCTTTCATTAATCATGTGGCTTTACAACTATAACGCCAAATTATTTCTGGCTTATCTCTCTATATATTGTTATGATTAAAAACTCCAAAAGATGTTTAATAGATGGTTTGCCATTCTATTGTTTGGTTCCCAGGAAATCTGGGCCTCATTAGTCAGAATTCCAGCCTCACATGCACTGTGGTGGATGAACTTTATGGTGTGTGCTCAGATGGATGGCAGCTAATTTAAGGAGCTTCATGGCTGGGCTTGTGGATCCAAGGGCTACAGGCAGGCTTGGTCCCATCAGCACTGGTGGTAAAGGACCAGAAATACGGGAAGCAACCCTTGGTCGGCTCCCACTTTTCCAGTTTGCTGCTGGAACAGCTAGCTTGTGCGTGGAGACCCCTCCAAGAAAGAAAGTTTATCATTTGTAACTATCTGCTGCTTTTGGTAAACAGTGTGGTAACTTAGGTAGCAGCACGTCCATCTCAAGGTCAGACCCATCATAGCCCTTTCCCAATATTTCAGGGTTATTCTGTGTGTGTGTGTGTGTGCGTGCGGGGCACACACAGACACACATCTCACGCTGTCACCTAGGCTGGAGTGCAGTGGTATGATTGTGGCTCACTGTAGCCTCAAACTCCCAGGCTCAGGACCTCTGACTGCTAAGCAGCTGGGACTACAGGTGCTTGCCATCAGGTCCAGCTAATTTTTGTATTTTTTATAGAAATGGGGTTTCACCATGTTTCCCAAGCTGGTCTCAAAATCCTGGGCTCAAGAGACCTGCCCGCCTTAGCCTCCCAAAGTGCTGAGGTTATAGGCGAGAGCCAGTGAGCCCAGCTGGGGTTATTCTGTTTGTAATAACAGATCTAGATCATGCCTGGTCTTGACCTATCTAGAAGATGCTGTACTTTCCTACAGTGACTTCACTCTGATGAATATGGACTCTGGCCTATATGGACTCAGTACTATCAAACTATCACCTGCAAGGTCACTGAAAACACAACTGAGAATACAAAGGGCCAGAAGGAGGAGTTCCTGTCAATTCCTCCAAACAATCTATTATGTCACACATGGCTTCACCCTGCAGAGCTATTCCCATCAGCATCTGGCACTGCTGCTCTGAGACTTGGCTGTGAGAGAACAAATCAACCTTCCAGCATGGCATCAACCCTCCAGCCTCCTCCACCAGCCCACCTTGTAGATGTTGGTCAGTGCACTCTTACTGGGGAACTTCACTGCGTTGACTTGCACGGCTGGGCCGGTCTCAATGACCTCATTCTCATTGCTCAGGGGAGTCACATAGAGCATGAAGGGCTGCGTGGTACCAATGAGCTGATTGTCCACCTATGGCCATGGAAAGGTAGCAAAGCAAAAACAAACAGTAGCTCAGTTTTCATTTTTACACTTGAGTGGGGCGTCATAATGCACAGGTTGCTCAGAAAGTACCCTTATCATTTCACTCGATCTCAATAGCAGCTCACAAAAGGGCAGTCATAAAAAGTTAGCGGTCATAATAACAGACTTCATTAGGGGAGTGCTTTGCTAAGAGAATAGATTTTAAGTTTTCTCACCACAAAAAAATAAGTAGGTGAGGCAATACATATATTAGCTCAATTTAGCCATTCCACACCTAAAAATATTTCCAAACATCATGTTGTACATGATGAATATAAACAACTTTTTTTTTTTTTTTTTTGAGACAGAGTTTCACTCTTGTTGCCCAGGCTGAGGTGCAGCAGCGGAATCTTGGCTCACTGCAACCTCTGCCTCCCAGATTCAAGCGATTCTCCTGCGTCAGTCTCTTGAGTGGTTGGGATTACAGGCATGCACCACCATGCCCGGCTAATTTTATATTTTTAGTAGAGATGGGGTTTCTCCATGTTGGTCAGGTTGGTCTTGAACTCTTGACCTCAAGTGATCGCTTGCCTCAGCCTCCCTAAGTGCTGGGATTACAGGCATGAGCCACCATGCCCGGCCGAATATATACAATTTTTATTCACCAGTTAAAAACTCAGCTATCGGCCAGGTGCAGTGGCTCACATCTGTAATCCCAGCACTTTTGGAGGTTGAGGCAGGCAGATCACGAGGTCAGGAGTTCGAGACCAGCCTGACCAACATGGTGAAAACCTGTCTCTACTGAAAATACAAAAATTAGCCAGGCATGGTGGCAGGCACCTGTAACTCCAGCTACTCAGGAGTCTGAGGCAGGAGAACCTGGATCACTTGAACCTGGGAGAAAGAGGTTGCAGTGAGCCAAGATTGCGCCACTGCACTCCAGCCTGGGTGACAGAGCGAGACTCTGTCTCCAAAAAAAAAAAAAGGCACTTTGGGAGGCTGAAGCAGGCAGATCACAAGGTCAGGAGACTGAGACCATCCTGGCTAACACGGTGAAACCTCACCTCTACTAAAGATACAAAAAAATTAGCTGGGCATGGTGGTGGGCACCTGCAGTCCCAGCTAATCGGGAGGCTGAGGCAGGAGACTGGTGTGAACCCGGAAGGCAGAGCTTGCAATGAGCCAAGACCGCACCACTGCACTCCAGCCTGGGCAACAGAGCGAGACTCCATCTCAAAAAAAAAAAAAAAAATCAACTATTTGAAAAAAGTAATTTTTTAAGTCCATGACCTGCTTAATGAAAAAAAATTAAGTAAAAAAATAAAACAGGTGATACTATGTGCAAAGCTCCATGCTAGACACTTCATATGCATGATCTCAAGTCACACCATACCTGTAATGCTGGTGGTAAACTAAGGGTTTTGCTGCAGTCCTTAAAACAACTTCATGAGCTCTGTCCTTATTTTATAGATGAAGAAGCTGAGAAGAGAGGCCCTTGCTTAGGGTCACACTGCTGGTCAGTGGCAGAACTGGAACCTGAATCTACGTCTGTCTGACCCCAAGGTCAGCACTCCTAAACACTATGCTGTGGATGCTTCTCTTGAGCTCCAAATTCCTTGAAGACAATTTAAACTAGAGAAACAGGAGCTCAAATGGCTACCAAATGGGAACAGCTCCCTCTGCTAAAGTCAACTCCCTTCTTAGGAATGACAGTGGCATTAAGGTTGACTCTATTTACGCAGCCCTGATCAGTGCCATCACAGAGGACACTCGCCACACTCCGATGTGCATGGATGTCTGGAGGCTCCTTGCAGGAAGCAGCCATCTTCATGTTCTGTCTCACATCAAAGGTCACCACCAGGAAGAGGAAAAAGAGATCATCTTTTTGGGTGCCCCTAAGAGATCATCTGCGGGTACTTTCCACACACCCCTATCTTATGACTTCCTAAACCCCTAAAGGCTAGGTATTATTCCTCCCCATTTTACAAACAAGTAGACAGAAGCTTAGAGAAGTTATGTTACTTGCCCTCATTCGCACAGCTTGTAAGTGGAAGAAGTGGGATACAAACGCAGAGATTTCTGGCACCACGGAACCCTCTGACCTCTCCATTGTATGCAGGGATTTCCACATAGACATTTGTGTACAACCGGAAATGACTTTCCTTCTGTTGGTTCTCAGGGCAGGGATAAGGGCAAGAGACTTGAAGTATTTTTTCTTACTTCCATTCCTGCCTCCTACAATGTATTCTCTATATAGCAGCCAAAGTGGTCTTTCAATAAAATATAAATCGAGTCATACACCTCCTTCCTTTACACTCTTCAGTGGTGTGCTTTTCTCTTAGGATAAAACCAGACTTCTCACCACAGCCTCTAGGGCCTGCATGAACTGGCACCAAATTCTCCAACTTCACCACACACCACTCTTTCAGGTTCCCTACCATCCTCACCTGAGTCTACTTACTGTTTCTAAAATGTGGGCAAGTCCTTCCTTCCTCAGGGTCTCTGAACTGCCTGAAATGGTTTTCCTAGTGACCATCTCTATGGTTTGCTCATTCTATTCCTCCAAGTTTCAATTCAGCCCTTATTTCCTCAGGAAGATCTTCCTGAGCCACTTTTTCCAAAGTAGGACTTTATCTAAAGTAGCCGTTCTTTACAGCAGTTATCACAGCATGTCATTATTCATTTGCTTGCTTGCCTGCATATTTATTGGCTGACTTTCTCTCTAGGCTGTTGGCTCAAGAAGAGCAAAGCCTGCATTTTTGAAGTCATAGCCGTATCTCCAGAACCTAGTACAGTGTCGGGCACACACTTGATGCTCAGTAAGAATGGACTAAATGAATGAATCATTGCCTATCTCATTCCAATATATGAAATGGCAATAAAGGGCTCAACCATACAGTCTTCTCCTTTGTTCTTTCACTAAACACATCTGACACAAGGTGTCATAACTGAGAATTACTAATTCTAGCTAGTTTTATTCTCCCAGTTAGATCGGATGCTCCCTAAGGAGAGGATCTCTATTTTCTACTTTTAAAAATTCTTTCTTGCTGCACTGTAACCACAGTAAAATACAAACCTGCTTATTTTCTGATTTGCAGCATACATCACATAAAGAGGTATTATAGAAAAAAAAACAACTTTTTGGCCAGGTGTGGTGGTTCACGCCTGTAATCCCATCACTCTGGGAGGCCAAGGTGGGCAGATCACCTGAGGTCAGGAGTTTGAGACCAGCCTGGCCAACATGGCGAAACCCCGTCTCTACTAAAAGCTACAAAAATTGCTCGGTGTGGTGGTGGGCACCTGTAATCCCATCTATTCAGGAGGCTGAAGCTGGAGGATCACTTGAACCCAGGAGGCGGAGGTTGCAGTGAGCCAAGATCGCACCACTCCACTCCAGCCTGGGCGACAGAGTGAGACTCCGCCTCAAAATAAATAAATAAATAAATAAATAAATAACCAAATAAACAACTTTTTAGGCTAAAGAATAAAGTTAGTAAAACTAATGAACAGCAAATAGTTCATTGAATCATCTCTGTAAGGTCAAAAAAAGGAGGACAAAGAAAAATAGCTGCAAGATACTAACCTTTTATCTGTGCACAAATACATAGGATACAATTAGCCTGAATTCTTTGTTATTCGTGACACATAACACAAGAAAAATTTCTTCTGAGAAGAGGTTCTGGCCTCGACAGTCTGGATGGAACTGCATGACATGTTAAGGGAGAGAAGGAGCCCCAGTCATGGGAGACACATTGCACATTCCCAGTCAGAATGCAGTTTGTCCATTTGGGAAAAAGAACCATAGTCTGGGGCTTTGGGTTCTTCTTTTGGAAATGTCTACCAGGAACTAGTTTCCTGAACATATTTAAACTTTGATGAAGGTTATAAAGGAAAAGCGTTCCAAGTATGATGTTACAGAGATAGAAGTTGTTTTGATAGCATAGTAACAGTACTCTGCCAAAAATTGTAAAAATCAACTTTTTCAGAACTCCAAAAGTTAATAAAAAACTTGCGACAATCTAAGGAGCATTTATTCAAGAAAATAAGCTGAAACTCAGTAAGAACAGCGAGCTGTGTGGCATTTTAATTTGTCCTAGTCTCTTTACTCCCACCCAGCTCCACAGTAGCCTTGAAAACCAACGGCCCTACAGTCACACTGAAAACAAAGCAGTCCTAGCAGACACTCCAGGAGCCAGAAGGAATATGCAGCTTCCCCAGGAGTCCCATCCCGACTTGTCAGTATTTGGCTTGTCTGGCATCTCTCTCATTCCTGATATTAATAATCTGTGTCTTCTCTTTTTCTCCTCATCAGACTGGTTAGAGGCTTATTCATTGTATAGATCTTTAAGAATAACATATATCTCCTATTAGTTCTATCCCTCTAGAGAAGCCTGACTAATACAGATTTTGGTACCAGGAGTGGTTCTAGAGGAAGAGAATATTAAGGATGGAGTTCTTTCATTGGCTTTGGGATTTCTGGAGTTGGCTGCTTAATATGATTAGACCCCAAAATGCTAAGGACTCTACTTCTAATAGTATGGAGAATACTGATAGTCCTTGGCATGAACTGTTTGGAGAATTACGCAAAATAAATGCATTTGACACTCCTGATTCACCGCTCGAGAAAGGCAAGGAGTTTAGTGACTCTATACATAATACCTTTGACCATATGCAGAAAACCAAGTAACATAATGAAGCTGGTTGGTTGCTCCTAAGTTCAGTGGACAAAGTGATGAAAGAAAATGATAAACTCAGGGATTCTGTCTCCCAGCTTCAGAAGCAGCTACTGAGCCTCAAATCTGCTAAGATTGCCCTGAGTAAGAGTCTTATATCCTGCAGAGAAAGAGCTGAAATTGTGCAAAAACAGACACAAGCTCTTATCATGCAAGTGACTGACCTGCAACAAAAGATGCACGCACAGCCTCACCAGGTGTCTACTGTTAAAAGTGAGGGCACTGATTGGATAAGAATGGGACCTTGTAACTTGGAATGGGGATGTGTGGGAGGACCTTGACGAAGCTCAGGGAAACTGAGTTTATAAACTCTAATGAGCCTTTTTTGCCAGAAGGAAGAGCTTCCTCATCCCCAGCAGTGGCAACATCCCCTCCTCCACGACCCACGCTGTCATCAACTTTCCACCTTTGTCTGAGGAGATAAATCCTATGCTGCCTGAGGCAACAGTGATGACCTGACAGCTGTCAGGCAAAATAATGTTGATTCTCCTCAGGAGCCACCCCCAACACCTCTGTTTGCCTCTAGACCTATAACTAAACTAAAGTCCTGGAGGGCCCCTAGAGGTGAGGTTGAGTGTGTGACTCATGAGGTGTGCTACGCTCGAAAAGAACTGTTTGAGTTCTCTAATTTATATAGACAGAAAGCTGGAGAACAGGTATGGGAATGGATATTAAGGGTATGGGATAACAGTGGAAGGAACATAGGGTTGGATCAGGCTGAATTTATTGATCTGGGCCCACTAAGTAGGCACTCTGCTTTTAATCTTACAGCTTGGAGAGGTAAAAAAAAGGTTCTAATAGTTTATTTACTTGGTTAGCTGAAATATGGATTAAAAGATGGCCCACTGTGAGTGAGCTGGAAATGCGTGATCTCCTTTGGTTTAATGTAGAGGAAGGGATCCAAAGGCTTAGGGAGACTGGGATGGTGGAATGGATTAGCCACTTTAGACCTACTCATCCCAGCTGGGAGGGTCCAGAAGATATACCCTTGACCAATGCCTTGTGAAACAGATTTGTAAGGGCAGTACCTGCATCTTTGAAGAGACCTGTAATTGCTTTTCTTTGTATGTCAGATCTAACGGTGGGAGAGCAATCATTAACTACAAAAGTTAAATACAATGGGAATAACTGGATCCCAAGGTGGCAGGTTGCTAAGTGGCAGCACTCAATCGTCAAAGGCAAGGTGGGCATAGCTACCATAATGCACAGCAGAGGCAAACTGGCAATCAGAATAGTCTGACTCATGTAGAGCTCTGGCACTGGCTAATTAATCATGGTGTTCCTAGAAGTGAAACTGATAGGAAGCCTGCTGCATTCCTACCTAATTTATACAAGCAGAAAACTTCTAGGCTGAATGGACAAAAGACTAGTTTGAATTATTAAAAACAGAGAATCATGACCCCTCAGTCAATTTCTAGACTTGAATCAGTTTACAGACCCAGAACCCCTTGAATGAAGGGGAGGCTGGATCCCCTTGAGGAAGGACCCCACTACATTGCTGACAATTTATGCAGTGAATCTTTCTCCCATCCTTCCACAAGGAGACCACTGGCCTTTTACCAGGGTAACTGTGCATTGGGGAAAAGGAAAGGATCAGACATTTCGGGGACTACAGGACACTGGCTCTGAGCTGACATTGATTTCAGGGGACCCAAAACATCATTGTGGTCCTCCAGTTAAAGGAGGAGCTTACGGAGCTCAAGTAATTAACGGAGTTTTAGCTCGGGTCTGACTTATAGTGGGTCCAATGGGTCCCCAGACTCATCCTGTGGTCATGTCCCCAGTGCCAGAATGCATAATTGGCACAGACATACTCAACAGCTGGCAGAACCCCCACATTGGCTCCCTGACTGGTAGGGTGGGGGCTATTACAGTGGAAAAGGCCAAATGGAAGCCCTTAGAGCTGTCTCTACCTAGAAAAATAAACCAAAAACAGTATCACATCCCTGGAGGGATTGTGGAGATTCGTGCCACTATCAAGGACTTGAAAGATGCAGGGGTGGTGATTCCCATCACATCCTTGTTCAACTCTTCCATTTGGCCTGTGCAGAAGACAGACGGATCTTGGAGAATGACAGTGGATTATCGTGAGCTTAACCAAATGGTGACTCCAATTGCAGCTGCTGTACCAGATGTGGGGTTTCACTGCTTGAGCAAATTAACATACCTCCTGGTACCTGGTATGCAGCCATTGACTTGGCAAATGCCTTTTTCTCCATTCCTGTCCACAAGGCCTACCAGAAGCAACCTGCCTTCAGCTGGCAAGGCCAGCAATATACCTCCACTGTCCTACCGCAGGGGTGTATCAACTCTCCGACTTTGGGTCATAATCTTATTTGGAGAGACCTTGATAGCCTTTTGCTTCCGCAAAATATCACACGGGTCCATTACATTGAAGACATGATGCAGACTGGATCCAGTGAGCAAGAAGCAGCAAACACACTGGACTTATTGGTGAGACACTCGCGTGCCAGAGGACGGGAAATATATCTGACTAAAATTCAGGGACCTTCTACCTCAGCAAAATTTCTAGGGATCCAGTGGTGTGTAGCCTGCCAAGACATACCTTCTAAGTTAAAGGAGTTGCTGCGTTTGGCCCCTCCTACAACCAAGAAAGAGGTACAATGCCTTGTGGGCCTATTTGGATTTTGGAGGCAACACATTCCTCATCTGGGTGTGTTACTCCGGCCCATTTATTAAGTGACCCGAAAGGCTGCCAGTTTTGAGTGGAATCCAGAACGGGAGAAGACGCTGCAACAGATCCAGACTGCTGTGCAAGCTGCTCTGCCATCTGGGCCATATGACCCAGCAGATCCAATGGTGCTTGAGGTGTCAGTGGCAGATAGGGATGTTGTTTGGAGCTTTGGCAGGCCTCCATAGCTGAATCACAGCAAAGGCCTCTAGGATTTTGGAGGAAGGCCCTGCCACCTTCTGCAGATAACTACTCTCCTTCTGAGAGACGGCTCTTGGCCTGTTACTGCACTTTGCTGGAAAACGAACATTTGACTATGGGTCATCAAGTCACCATGTGACCTGAACTGCCCATCATGAACTCTGTGCTTTCTGACCCACCCGTCTAGCCATAAAGTGGGTTGTGCAGTGCAGCATCCCATCATCAAATGGAAGTGGTATATATGTGATCGGGCTCGAGCAGGTCCTAAAGGCACAAGTAAGTTACATGAGGAAGTGGCTCAAACGCCGATGGTCTCCACTCCTGCCTTCTCTCCCCCAGCCTGCACCAATGGCCTCATGGGGGGTTCCCTATGACCAGTTGACAGAGGAAGAGAAGACTAGGGTCTGGTTCACAGATGGTTCTGCATGATATGCAGGCACCATGTGAAAATGGACAGCTGCAGCACTAAAGCCTCTTTCTAGGACATCCCTGAAGGCCAGCAGTGAAGGGAAATCTTCCCAGTGAGCAGAACTTCGAGCAATGCACCTTGTCACGCACTTTGCATGGAAGGAGAAATGGCCAGATGTGTGATTATATACTGATTCATGGGCTGTAGCCAATGGTTTGGCTGGATGAATCATCAGGGACTTAGAAGAAGCATGATTAGAAAACTGGTGACAAAGAAATTTGGGGAAGAGATATGTGGATGGACCTCTCTGAGTGGTCAAAAACTGAAGATATTTGTATCCCATGTGAGTGCTCACCAATGAGTGACCTCAGCAGAGGAGGATTTTAACAACCAAGTGGACAGGATGACCTGTTCTGTGGATACCACTTGGCCTCTTTCCCCAGTCACTCCTTCCATCACCCAGTGGGACCATGAACAAAGTAGCCATGGTGGCAGGGATGGAGGTTATGCATGGGCTCAGCAACATGGACTTCCACTCACCAAGGCTGACCTGTCTACGGCCAGTGCTGAATGCCCAATTTGCCAGCAGTAGAGACCAACACGGTGTCCTCGATATGGCACCATTCTTCTGGGTGATCAGCCAGCTACCTGGTGGCAGGTTGATTATATTGTACCTCTCCCATCATGGAAAGGGCAGAGTTTGTCCTCACTGGAATAGACGCCTACTCCAGATACGGGTTTGCCTATCTTGCATGCGATGCTTCTGCTAAGCATCTGTGGACTCACAGAATGCCTTATCCACTGTCATGGTATTCCATACAGCATTGCCTCTGACCAAGGCACTCACTTTTTGGCTAAAGAAGTGTGGCAGTGGGTTCATGCTCATGGAATTCACTGGTCTTACCATGTTCCTCATCATCCTGAAGCAGCTGGATTGACAGAATGGTGAAATGGCCTTTTGAAATCACAATTACAATGCCAACTAGATGACAACAGCTGGGGCAAAGTTCTCCAGAAAGCTATGTATGCTCTGAATCAGCATCCAATATATGGTACTGTTTCTCCCACGGCTAGGATTCACAGGCCCAGGAATCAAGGGCTGGAAGTGGAAGTGGCACCATTCACCATCACCCCTAATAATCCACTAGCAAAATTTTTGCTTCCTGTTCCTGCAACATTACATTCTGGTGGCCTAGAAGTCTTAGTTCCAGAGGGAGGAACACTGCCACCAGGAGACACAATAACGATTCCATTAAACTGGAAGTTAAGATTGCTACCCGGACACTTTGGGCTCCTCCTAACTTTAAGTCAAGAGGCTAAGAAGGGAGTTACAGTGTTGGCTGGCATGACTGACCCGGACTATCAAGATGAAATCAGTCTACTACTCCACAATGGAGGTAAGGAAGGTTATGCATGGAATACAGGAGATCCATTAGGGCATCTCTTAGTATTACCATGCCCTGTGATTAACGCAATGGGAAACTACAACAGCCCATTCCAGGCAGGACTACAAATGGTCCAGACCCCTCAGGAATGAAGGTTTGGGTCACTCTACCAGGAAAAAACCCGCACAAAACCATGACCTGCTGTGGTGCTTGCTGAAGGTAAAGGGAAGACAGAATGGGTAGTGGAAGAAGGTAGTCATCAATACCAGCTATGACCACATGCCCAGCTGCAGAAACAAGGACTGCAATTGTCATGAGTATTTCCTCCTTCTTTTGTTAAAAACATGTTTGTGCATGTATACACCTATACTAAAAAAAATCTTCATTTTATTTCCTTTCTCCTTCATCACATGACATAAGATTTATTGACTTCATATCAGCATTCAAGCATCGTTAACTTTATGTAATAGTATTTGGGTTGGGGATTGGTGTGTTTCCAGCTGTATGAAGGATAGTTGTAAGATGTTAGGTGTCATTATGACCTTACTGTTGTCTTTATTTGAAGATTATATATGATCTCAGCAGTTGACAAGGGGTGGACTTGTGATGGTTAATACTGAGTATCAACTTGATTGGACTGAAGGATACAAAGTATTGATCCTGGGTGAGTCTGTGAGGGTGTTGCCAAAAAAGATTAACATTTGAGTCAGTGGGTTGGGAAAGGCAGATCCAACCTTAAACTGGTAGGTGCAATCTAATCAGCTGCCAGCAAATATAAAGCAGGCAGAAACATGTGAGATGGGCCTATCCTCCCAGCCTACATCGTTCTCCCATGCTGGATGCTTTCTGCCCTCGAACAACAGACTGCAAGTTCTTCAGCTTTGGGACTTGGACTGGCTCTCCTTGCTCCTCACCTTGCAGACAGCCTATTGTGGGAACTTGTGATCGTGTAAGTTAACACTTAATAAACATACATACATACATATATATATCTCCTTTTAGTTCTGTCCCTCAAAGAGAACCCCGACTACACCGGTAACATGCTTTGCTTTGAAATCTATTCCGTCTGATGTTAATCTAGTCATTCCCACTTCCTATGACAAGTGTCAACATGGTATATCTTTTTCCATCTTCTTTCCTTTTAACCTATTTGTGTCTTTATCCTTAATGTGTGTTTCTTGTAGACAACATATAATTGGTTCATGCTTTTTTATACAATTTGATAATCTCTGCCTTTTGATTATGGTGTTTACAACATTTAAATTTAGTTAATTGATACCATTAGGTTTGAGTCTACCATCTTGCATTTTATTTTTTATTTGTCCCATCTATTCCTTTCCCTGCTTTCTGTTTTCTGCCTTCTCTTGGATTATTTATTATCATCATTTTTTTTCCTGAGACGTAGTCTCCATCTGTCACCTACGCTGGAGTGCAGTGGCACAATCTTGGCTCAACGCAAACTCCACCTCCTAGGTTGAAGCAATTCTCCTGCCTCAGCCTCCCGAGTAACTGGGATTACAAGTGCATGCCACCACATCTGGCTAATTTTGTATTTTTAGTAGAGATGGGGTTTCACCATGTTGGCCAGGCTGGTCCCAAACTCCTGCCCTCAAGTGATCCACTCGCCTCAGCTTCCCAAAGTGCTGCAATTACAGGCATAGCCACCTCGCCTGGCCTGATTTCATTTTATCTCCTTTGTTGAATTATTAGTTACAACTCTTTGTTATTTTGGTGGTTGCTTTAAGAGTTTTATGCTGTTTATCTTTATAAGTCTACATTCAAGTGACATCATACCACATCATGTATAAGATTACAGTAATAGACTTCCATTTCTCCCCTTCAGCCTTTATGCTATTGTTAAGAATCTCACTCTTACTTTAAATAAGAAGAAAATAATCTTATCTATTTACCCAGATAGTTATCATTTCTGGTATTCATTACTTTGTGTAGAACAGACTTTCACCTGATACTATTTTTTTTCCTTCTGCCTGATGATGTTCTTCTGCATTTTTTATAGCATGGGTCTGCTGATACCTTTCAGTACTTTAAAGATGTTGCTCATTGTCTTCCCACTCCCACTGTTCCCAACAAGAAATCTGTTGTCATTCTTATCTTTATTCCTTTGCACATAACACGTCTTTTTTTCTTGTTCCTTTGCTTTAACACTGGTTTTGAGTAATTTGATTATGATGTGCCTTGGTATAGTTTCCTTCACAGTTGTGTGCTATATTCCACCCATGTAGTTTTCATTACATTTTAATCTCTACAAGCTTTAGTTTATGTCTTCCATATCGCTACTTACCTTTTGAACACAGAGAATACAGTTATATTAACATTTTTAATGTCCTGCAAAAATTCTAACATCTGTGCCAGTTGTGGATCAGTTTTGACCAATTAGTCTCCTCATTATATAGAAAGTTTTCCTACTCCTTTGCACACCTGGTAATTTTTGATAGGATATCAGATATTGTGAATTTTACCTAGTTGGGTGCTACATTGTTGTATTCCAGTAAATCTTGAGCTTTATTCAAGGATATGGTTACCTTACTTGGGAAGAGGTTGATTCTTTCAGATCTTCCTTTTATGATTTCTTAGGCAGGTCTAGAGCAGTGCTCAGTTTAGGGCTAATCATGAAGGCAAGGCTTTCCTGAGACTCTTCCCAGTGTCTCATAAATTCTTAGTTTTTCCAGTCCAGCTGGTGGGCACAAGCACTATTCCTAGCCCTGTGTGGGCAGAGGCACTGTTCCTTCTGATCCTTTCAGATGGGTAGTTTCCTCACATACATCACTGACTAACACTCTGCTAAATACTCAAGAGGGACCCTCTATAGATCTTCAGGGTTTTTCTGTGCAGCTCTCTATGCCCAAGTGTACCATCCTATAACTAAAGATACCTTGGTCTTTCTAGACTCTCAGCTCTGTTTTTTCAACTTCTCCACTGTGCTGGGTACTTGCTTGGTCTCCCCTCCCTGGAAACTTTCTCAAATTGGTAAGAAAGGGCAATCACGGGGCTCAGCTCTTTTGTTGCCCACCTCTCAGAGCACTATCCTTCACTGTCTGATGTCCAGGGTCTCAATACTGTTATCTTCTTATTTATCTGGATTCTGGGGCTGTTTCAGGTGGGAGGGTAAATTTAGTTCCTGTTACTCCATCTTGACTGAAAGCAAAGACCAGTTCTTTAGTTTGTTCTCCCTATGACGGACCTCAATTCCTCCAAATGATGGTTAGATGACTTTCTGTCAGTTTTTCTATTGGCAAGATGGTGAACCATGGGTCACCTTCCTCCATGCCACCTTGACCAAGTTACCTCTAATATATGCGGAATTCTGCTGTATGTAGAAAAATTAATGAGACGAACGTAGGTAGAAACAACTATTTCATAGAATGATTTTTTGAAGGCCACAAGATATTTCCTCTAAAACATTAAAGTTCTTAGAACATCAAACATTAGATCTGGTTGGGTGGTCAGCATGAAAACAAGGTGACTAACAGCTCTGGAACTTCCCCCTTACCTGGACATCCCGTATGCTGAGTTCAAGCATGTGGCTAGTTGCCAGCTGTGTATAGTGCACACTGATTCCTGTAAGACTTGCAAAGACCAGTTCTTCCGGGACTTTATTAATTAAGGACAACCCAATTCCACCTTCTAACCTCACAAGCACCTGAAAGGAAACCAAAATACGGCACCTTGATTGTTTAAAACACAGCTCTTAGTGTCCAGGAGAGTATAAAAAATAAAGCATTTTACATTCCTCTACTCCCTTCCTCTCAGCAGATGAAAACTACTTAGGGGAGTCCTATTATTTACCTGGATGGCTCAAATGCCATCATCTCACTGGAAGCCTTGCTTGCTAGGCATACCCTTTACTCCAATGAGAACTCCAGAGTATGTGATGATACCCCTATCAAAGGACCAATGACATTCTGCATTTCATTATAGAAATCTAATTATTTGGGAATCTTTCACCTTATTTGGCATGAAAGCTCATAATTTGTTATCCACTACACTTCCATAACATCCAACACAGCGTTTTACACAGAGGCATTTGATTTTTTCAAAAATCACTGAATAAACATCAAATAAATATACTTTTTCATGTTCATCTCATCTTCCTTTTCAAACTTGTCACTCTCCAATCCCAAACACAGAAAACAAAAGGAAGATGTCAGAGATGGCTGAAGCAAAAACAAAATTGTTTGTCTTAAATCTTACTGAAATTCAAACAGTTTAGCTTCCTTTATTGTAATAATAGTTTAGCAATGCTTGCTACATTCTGATTCCACATAAACTTTGTTGTCATTTAAATAACACATTCACACATTCACTGATAAACAGTAAACACTGTGAAGCATAACTCATATTTAGAATCATACAGGATAGAAAGAAAATGGAAGGTCTAAACTACCACCAAGCAAAATTCTAAAAAACTGATGATCAAAGAAATAAATTTACAATATTTAGACCTTACTTCCAATTCCTGCTCTGTATCTGGATTCTTTAATTTCTGCAACTCTTGTTCGATGACAGGAAGTTCATCCACTTCATATGAACGGTTGCTTTTCCGTTGGCAGAAATCTGTTATCTGAAGTCAAATAAAACACCACATGAAGATGATTCACTCTTCCTTATTGAAACTATTCTAACCCAGGACAATTGTGTGGGTCAAAAGTCATTATATAATCAAGATTCATATGGAAGTGAATGGTTTCCAAAGGCAAGATCTGTGTAATAAAGAAGCAAACTTGGTTTTAAGTCTGCATGGCAAACTCAAGCTATACATCTTGACAGCCTCATGTAGTGGGGTTAGATATCTGCAGATGATCTCAAATTACAACTCAAGTCAAAATATGCAAACCTCAGGATCACTGCATTCATTTTTGCCTTAAGATTGCTTTATAAAGTGGTATTGTGAGTGGGCACAGTGGCGCACACCTGTAGTCCAAGCTACTTGCAAGGCTAAGGTGGGAAGATCGCTTGATCCCAGAAGTTCAAGACCAGCCTGGGCAACATAGCAAGACCCTATCTCCACAAAAAAATGAAAAGTAATTAGCTAAGCATGGCGGCATGCACTTGTAGTTCCAGCTACTTGGGAGGCTGAGGCGGGAGAATCACCTGAGCCCAGGAGTTCAAGGCTCTAGTGAGCTATGATTTTGCCACTGCCCTCCAGCCTAGGCGAAAGAGAGTGACACAGCTAAATACATAAATAAAAAGTGGTATTGTGAATTGTGATGCACTATCTCAGAGAGCTCATTGTTATATTTCAACATCTTTTTTTTCCTTTGTTCTGATTACGCTATGACCTGATAACCCTTATCCCCATCACAGATCTCTCCCCTGGGTTTCAGAGCCATAGTTACAATGACTCATGGACATCTTCACATAGATATCATACAGTTACCTTAACAAGTTCAAAATCGAACTCCTCCCTTCCTCTGCAAGTCTGCTCCATGTTCATCCCTTAGCAATCTGGATTATCATCCTGTGAGTTGCCCAAATCAGAACCTTGGAGGCCATTACTGACTCCTTCCTCTCCCTCATTCCCACATTCAGTCATGAAATCTGCCTGACTCTACTCCTAAGTAAGCTCTCGTTTCTATTCATTTCTCTCCAGCCTCCTCATGTCAACCCCTGCCACTTCTTCCAGTTCAGGCCACCATAACCTTTCATTGACGTTACTGCAAGAGCCTCTTACCTGGACTTTCTCTATCTCCAGTCTTGCCCCACTCTGGTTCTCTACCTTGCAGCCAGAGGAAGTGATCTAAAACGATTTTCTAATCATGCCATTCCCTGACTCCTTGTTGCCTTAGAAAAACCACAAATTCTTTAGTATGTATCTCTGACCTTTTCTGATCTGACCCCTGCTTCTATCTCCAAGCTTCTTTCTTACCATATTCTGTGTGCCACTTGGGCTGAGGACCACTCTGCTACCTGTGGGCCTTCACTAGTCAACTTCCCAAACAGTATGTCATTTACTTCCTATGTTTATTGGTCAATGATCGCCCATCCCCACTAGACTGTAAGCTCCAAGAAGGCAGGGAGTTTTGTCCGTTCACTGGTAAATGTTCAGTACCTAGACCTATGCTGGCTCAAGTAGCTGCTCAATAAAAACCTGTTGATGAACACACTCATTACTGAAGGCACAGCCCCTCCACCTGTACCTTTCTATTTGGCTAATTCCTTTCAGTTAACCTCTAGGTCTCAGCTTAAGTATTACTTCTCTTAGGAAGCTCCCCACCCTCCAAATCTGGGAATACAAATCCTTTCCATACACCCTCCATTCCTACTCTCATTACCACAATATTTTAATTATATGATTAAGGATTGCTGTTATCTTCTTGTTGTTAATGTTATTAAGATATTGTGTTACTAATGATTAACGACACCATTAATATGCACTGTTGTTAATATTATCTTGTTTAAATCTTATGGTTTTTTAGATTACCACACATTTCATTGATACTTTGCTTATACTTCCCACTTATTTTTTTCTTCTACTTTAGTTCTTATAACAACTTATGAGGTAGATCCTATCCCCATTTTACAGATGAAGAGACCATATCCTCATAACCGGCATAAACAAGTTCAATACGTATTTGCTAAATGAGTAACCATTGGGGGTGGGGGAAGTACAGAGTTTCGCATCCACTCTTATGACAAATTATCACCTGGAGTGCATGACAAATTATCACCTGGAGTGCTCTAGTTGGTCCATCTGGGATGACTCTGATGGATAACATTCCAGAACCAGGTCTCATTTTTTGATTAATAAATTGTTGTTCAGGTGGAACTGGCCCCAAAAGCTCCATGGAAGTGTCAGGACCAAGAACAACTTCAGCTCCATCAAACAAACCAGAAAGTCCTCCTTTGACCTAAAAGACATTGGAGTAGAGACTTGTGAGAAAAGACAGAGGCACTGACTTTGACAATTTAACACATCATTTCAAACAAGTTCCTAAATTTACATTCTCCTCTGGAGGGTCATGATCAATGTGCAACAAAGACTTTACTATTTGTTCAGCTTTGCAGATGATGAAAAACAGTAGGATTACTTGAGTAAGATTAAAAGTTATGCTCATAAATTTGGGTAATTATGAATAAGAGATAATTTCATGCATAGTAGATCAGTTTAATTCTGCCTTATTACTAATACTAACTTCTTGTCATTAAAATAAACTTCTAAAAAAGTAGTCAAAACTAGCTGTTTCTTTGAGTCTTCCTACTAGGGTTTGCTTAAAAATCTGAAATATTCTGAAAATAGAAAATAATTATTATAATCATTCAGCTTTCCAGTAAGAGGAAAATTCTCGAGTTGAAAACCTCCCCAAACAGGCCTGTGGCTGGACAACCAAACCAAATACTCAAAAGACAGTGTTTCTTCTAGAATGGAATACAGAGTTGAGAATGTCACCTGATACCCAGTTATTCAGGCTGTTAAAAGAAAAATTTCAAGCCAGGGGAGGTGGCTCAGCCTGTAATCCCAGCACTTTGGGAGGCCGAGGTGGGCGGATCGCCTGAGGTCAGGAGTTTGAGACCAGCCTGGTCAACGTGGTGAAACCCTGTCTCTACTAAAAATACAAAAATTAGCCAGGCATAATCCCAGCTACTCAGGAGGCTGAGGCAGGAGAATCGCTTGAACCCAGGAGGTGGAGGTTGCAGCGAGCCGAGATTGCGCCACTGCACTCCAGCCTGGGCAACACAGCAAGATTCCGTCAAGAAAGGGAGGGAAGTGGGGAGGGGGAGAGGGAAGGGGGGAGGGAGGGAGGGAGGGAGGGAGGGAGGAAGGAAGGAAGGAAGGAAGGAAGGAAGGAAGGAAGGAAGGAAGGAAGGAAGGAAGGAAGGAAGGAAGGAAGGAAGGAAAACTTCAGCCAAATTGAATTTAAAGGAGTTTAATTGAGCAATGAAAAATTTGCAAATCAGGCAGCCTCCAGAATCACAGCAGATTCAGAGAGACTCCAGGGATGCCTCGTGGTCAGAACAAATTTATAGACAAAGAAAGGGAAGTGATGTACAGAAATTGGAAGTAAACAGCTGGATTGGTTACAGGTTGGCGTTTGCCTTATTTGAACACAGTCTGAACACTCAGCTGTCTATGAGTAGTGGAAGTATCGCTGCTGTGACTGGCCAAGGCTCAGCTATTGTTACAGGCACATACTCCTAAGTTAGGATTTCAATCTTGCCTGCCGATTACGCTAGGTTACAGTTCGTCCACAGGGATTCAATTATAGAAGTACGGAGTCCTTCTCAGGCCATATTTAGTTTGCTTTAACAAGGCCTTTGGAGGAAAACACCTTCTCGCTACATGCCCCAAGTAAATCGAGTCTACAGGATGATGGCTGTGGGAAAGCAAACACAAGGCTAGAGAAGACAAAGGCAAAGTGTGTCTAAATCCCCTTTGTTAACTTTTAAATACTGACTCATGAAAAGCAAACTTTGAGCAGAGTTTATAGTACAGGTTTCAACACAAAGAAAGCTTTTTATAGCTATTATAAGTTTAGAAAGAAAGAACATATACAACCTAATAAGAGCAGTGTCAGAAAATGTTTTCATGTCTTCAATGAACTTTACTCAGCGTAATAAGATTGAAATAAGCTTACTTCCCTAACCAAAACACATTCTGCTCTGCTGAATACTGTTATTATACAGCCACTAACAAGCAGGGAAATGATGAAATAGATTTACAAAACAACAAACACCAAAAAGAGATTTTAAGGAAGAAAATGCTCCAAGAGCACTGGAATTACATGGGCTTTAGAAACAAACTAGAAGTGAAGTCAGGGTCAGACATGAAACCCACCAATTATAACAAGCCCTCTTTGCCTCTAGAAGTTTGAATTGTATTGCTAATTGAAAATCACAAATCCATTCCAGATGTGTGCTACATATAAGTAAGCAGCTTGTCTTTGATGAAAAAAGCTCAGGGCGATAGAGATAAAGAAAATAAATCTCACCAAAAGCAGTCAGAGGCTCCTTACAGTTTTTGCAAACTGCCCTGGAGTACAATCTAAGTACTCAGAGCTCTCTATCAAGGGTCTGATAGTCTCCTGTTTCCCTTTTGCGTAAAATCCCAGGCTGGACAGAACTGCACACACAATTGCAGGTGCTATTCTACTGTATGCCCAAACCTCCTAAACAGCTTCCTACTTCTCAGACCCCTGTTCTCATTCCCAGCCCGAGGCCAGAAAGGGCAGAAAATCCAAACCCTTGGTAATTTGCCAAACACATATTTGCTTAGAAAGTAGCTGGAAGTTTATCATGAGGTAGACTGGCTGAGGAGACGACAGAGGAAACTGTCCAGTAATCTTCATTCTGACATTTGCTACAGCAAATCAATGCTTATTTAGGCCAAAATGAACAGAATCAAGAGCACGTAGATGCCTGACGAATGCTCACCAGGCCATAGAATCCTTCACAAAGGACTTGCAGCTACGCCATTAACTTCACAGGTCTAAATCTAATTCATTTAACTTAGTGCTGGACTTTTAGTTATACTTTTTTTCTTTTTAAAATTACATAGGTAATATATGTCATCAAAGAAAAAGTCCAGGTAAGCCATGAAAAAAATATCTTATCATCCAGGGCAATCACTCTTAACACATGTATTGCATACCATCTCCAAGAACTTTTCCCATGTAAACAGATACAAATGCACAACAAAACTCTGACTTCCTTTTAACTAAAATGGAATAGAGTAAGTATTGCTCTGTAATTCGTTTTCCCGTTGAACAAGTCATCATGTGTAACTCAGTAGAGACTTTGTTTCAAAGAAGGCTCAACCACTGCTTGCTGCGATTGGGGATCAAAAACGACTGACCTGGACGACCAAGCCATGTAACCCACAGGTCAGTTTTCCCTCTCGGAAACTCCACGTCTGAGTTGTGCTTCGCCTGCGGTCAGGCTTTCTCAGCATCAGCGGCTCGTATCTGGAAAACGGAATGTACAATGAACCATGAACCCTCTGAGTCACCTGTTTCACGCCTGAAGGGAACATGAGGATGACGGTTTTGCTCTTCTTCCTTCTAATACCCTCCACCCTTAAAATCGAATGGGTAGTTAGCTTGAATCCTAGGGTAGTTAGGTATCTCTTGATAAGAAAAGAGGAATAAAGCAAAATGGAAAAACATGAAGAGGGGACACAAAGTAAGACATTAAAGATTTCATAACACACAGTAATATAGCCTCTCGCCTTCTCAAAATGGCAACTTATCATGCAGTATGGAAGGAACAGCTGCTAAATATATGTAAAATCTTTCCAACAGTCTTTTTTCTATTGTAGTTCTAAACTCTTTTCTGTTTTAACTTGTAAGTCAACTAAAGTTTTTCTGGAAATAACGTATTAACTGAAAACACACTGATTTTTATGGAGAAACGAAGGCACAGGCAAATAAAGTAACTTACTCAAACTTAAAGAGCTAATTTGAATCCAAGGATTTATTCATAAAAATACATCTGATTATTCTCTTAATTTCTGCTTTTGAAGGATTTAACAAAGTTATTAGAAAGATGTAAAAAAGAAACTACTTCCTCAGAATAAGGATGGAATGGAATTTGGGTGGAAGAAATACTCACTTTTCACATTATACCCATTTTATTGGTTGAAGTTTCTTAACATCTGCATGGGTATTGTCATCATAGCTTTAAAAAATTAAAGGGAAAGCCCAATACTCGTATTTGGGAATATGTCAGGCTTTTGTCATTGAAAAAAAATATACATTTTTACTTCATTTATAGAACTCTTGGTTTTTGGTATAGATTTCCTCCAAGTCTGAATTTGAAAGCAATGAGCTTGAATCAAAAGTTGCCTAGAAAATTACCTGTTGTCAGTCACTGCAGCGAGACCAGCAATATCTAAGATGGCCGACCCCTCGGTGGAGCGGGCGGCTGAGGGTTTATTGGGGTTGTGAGGAACCGAGGAGCCCTCATGGGCCAGCATTCCTGTTCCTGTCATCCTCCATAGCTGAGAACGCTTTCCTGGTTCCTGTTAAGTAGGGAGAAGCAAAAAGAGAAAGAGCCATTATATGCAGCCACAGCTAGCTCCTCACTTCAAGAGCTTCCTCTAGGGCTAAATAAGTTCTCATTAGGAAGTTTACTTAGACGTTTGCCACATTATATAAATGCTTAATTCAAACTTTCATGGTTATCTATCCTTTGTTGTTCTTAGGGTAAGATATGCTAACCTCTTGAACCAAACAACCAAAATTACAAATAATGTGCATTTTAAGAAACGTATTCTTTTCATAACCGAATTTTTTTCCTTTTTTAGAAATTAGAAACAAATGGCTGGGCAGCCTCCTACACTAGCTATACTGCCATGATCACTGCCATTCCAGATGGTGACCGTCTGGTGCCCTTACCTTAAAGAAGAGTGCAATTACATAAAGAATATACTATATACTCAATATCTGACTGTCAATCAGAATTTACCAGAGGCCTTCCTCCCTGTCCCCAATGTTGATAAGGAAAATGTACTATATTGATGATGTCCAATTTTCATGAGCTGATTGTATGTAAGTGTTAAGTTGGTTGCATTCAAAGGTTATGCTAATTGATGGCTAGTAATTCTCTTTTTTTTTTTTTTTTTTTTTTTTTTTTGAGATGGAGTTTCGCTCCTCTTCTCCAGGCTGGAGTGAAATGGCGCCATCTCAGCTCACTACAACTTCTCCTCCTGGGTTCAAGTGAATTCTCCTGCCTCAGGCTCCCGAGTAGCTGGGATTACAGGCGTGCACCATCACCTCTAATTTTTGTATTTTTAGTAGAGATGGCATTTTACCATGTTGGCCAGGCTGGTCTCAAATGCCTGACCTCAGGTGATCTGCCTGCCTCGGCCTCCCAAAGTGTTGGGATTACAGGCATGAGCTACTGTGCCTGGCCAGATTGCTAGTAATTCTAAATATATTTTCTCTTTAGAAATATTTTGTAAACAGCAGTTGGGCTTCCAAGTCAATCATGAAAGTCTATATAATCCATTATATACTAGAAGTCATAATACTTACTAAGAACTTACTATGTGCTAGACATTGGTTCACAAGACTTACATAAAATAACTCATTTAGGCCGGGCGTGGTGGCTCACACCTGTAATCCAAGCACTTTGGGAGGCCAAGGCGGGTGCATCACCTGAGGTCCGGAGTTCAAGACCAGCCTGGCCAACATGGTGAAACCCCGTCTCTACTAAAAATACAAAAATTAGCTAGGCATGGTGGCGCACGCCTGTAATCCCAGCTACTCAGGAAACTGAAGCAGGAGAATTGCTTGAACCCAGGAGGCAGAGGTTGCAGTAAGCCAAGATTGCACCATTGCACTCCAGCCTGGGTGACAAGAGTGAAACTCTGTCTCAAAAAAAAAAAGAAAAAGAAAAAGAAAAAAACTCATTTAATGCTACAAACAATCCAGTGACATATGTACTATAACTATCCCTCCTCACAGATGAGGAAGTTAAGCCTCGGTGAGATGAATAACTTCCCCACGGTGACATAACTAGTTAGATGGTAGGTCCAACATCTGAATCTCTGCAGCCTGATCCCAGAGTCAGCATGCTTAACTGCTCTATGCTGCCTCTCTAAGACAATCTGTATCGTTCCTTTTCAGTCACACCTATACTCCAGCTAGACCTGCCAGGATCACATATACTCCCACCAGGCAGGAACTCCTCCAGAGCAACAGACACATCAGGGTACCACAAACTCATTTACATGCTACCCCTGGCCGGACAGATAGCTTTTCATCACATTCTACAAGGTAAAAACTAACAAAGTAGCATGAACCCTGGAGTCAAAATGCTAGGATTTGAGATCCAGCTACACAATTTACAAGCTGAATGACCTTGGACAAGTTACTTAATCTCTTAGAGCCTCTGTTTCCTGATCTGTCAAAGACAGAAACTGTCTCATGGTTTTTGTGATAAGTGTAATAAATGTAATGTGCTTATTAGTACATGCCTGGCACAGGGTAGAGCCTCAATAAATGTTTGTTGTGTTATTATCATTACATCTCTTTATAGAGCACTTTATGTACATTATCTTAGCTAATCCTTCCAGCAAACCTGGGAGGTCAGTAGAAAAATGAAACTGAGAGAAATGGGAAATACTGGATACTATATATCTTTAAGTGGCAAAGCCACAACTCAAACCTAAAAACACATCATGCTCTCTTTGCTATGTGCTACTGCCTCCTCTGACTGCCAAAAGAGATGAAGCTGAGCTGTGCTTCCCATCTCCAATTCCCACATGCTTGCTTCTGTGTTCACAGGAAGAGAAAATACCTCTCCACAGCACCAGAAACAACAGGAAAAGCATCTCGGTTATCCTGTAGATGCTACAGATTGGGAATCAACACACAGATACCCAGGTGAGATCGAGTTTCCATACTGGGATTCCTCTACTGCCTGCCCATTTGTGCAGGCTCATCATAATTTGGAAACTACCAAAATTTCCACTTGAAAATCTGAGATGCACCATCCTCCTTCCAGTTCCCTTCCTCCCTTCCCTAATAATTTAGTCCTACAATCTTTAGATGGGGCTGTGGAAGGCAGAACTCCATGGGGCTTGTGTGTGTGTTGGGGATGGGGGTTGTGGCGGCCCAGTGTGGAACTGTTGAAGCACACGTGGAACAAGGAAGGCATCCACCTAGGTGATGGGGCAACCCAGAGCAGGGGTTGAAGCCAAGGTGGGAGGCCGGGGAGGGGTTTAATGGGAGCATCAAAGAAGGAGGTGAGGAGGGCATTCCTGCAAAGGGCAGGGTGGGAAGGGGGCAGGGCTGCCCAGTACACGGATATCAGAGCCCATGGGAAGAAACCAGGGTGTTCATATAGGACATGGGACAACTGTGGTGACGGAGGATGAGTTACACTCCGGGGAACCGATCAAATCATTAAATATATTCTCAGTGCTGGACAAGGGAAGTACAAATATGGAAAGGGAGAAAATTAGAATGAACTTTGTCATACTGGACTAGAATTGGAAATATTGGTGTGAACTGCTACTTTTTGGTATATAGACATAGAAATAAATATATACAGTATATAAATATGTACATAAAACACACATATATTTGTGCATACATTGATTAAAAAACCCTAGGTCTTCTGAGACAGCCTGGGAACCACACCACCACCACCACCACAAGTGCACCTAATTCATGAATCTCAAGTTTCTAAATTCCATTCTCTGATGGAAGGGATGAGGGCTCCCTGGAGAAACGGCAAATTCCAGGAATAGTGCAGGGAAAAATATAAGATGGACTCAGGATAACTTGCTGTGTCAGAAAGTAAGGAAGTGAGGGCACATGTTGAAAGGACACAGAAGGTTAAAGGAGCTCCCACTGGCCAAAGGTAAGAAAAACTGAGCATCAAAATAAATACCGGCCGGGCAAGGTGGCTCACGCCTGTAATGCCAGCACTTTCAGAGGCCAAGGCAGGTGGATCACCTGAGGTCAGGAGTTCGAGACTAGCCTGGTCAACATGGCAAAACCCCATCTCTACTAAAATTACAAAAATTAGCCAGGTGTGGTGGTGGGTGCCTGTAATTCCAGCCACTCAGGAAGCTGAGGCAGGAGAATTGCTTGAACCCAGGAGGCAGAGGTTACAGTGAGCTGAGATCGTGCCATTGCATTCCAGCCTGGGCAACCAGAGCAAGACTCCTTCTCGAAAATAAATAAATAAGTACATACATACACACATACATACCCACACACACACACATACTGACATAGTAACAGATAAAACACTGAATAAAACAGCAGCCCATACTGACACATACACACACACATACATAAATAGAAAATACGACAAATAGGAGGTTTACATAGTCTCAAAGTACCACGCCACAACATCTTGACTGATTATAAAAAGAAAAAGAGTAGCCTCACTTCTCAGTGGAAAAGGCTATCACATACCTTCTTCATCAATTGCAGTAAGTTAAAATCACCAGTAAGAGGACAAATCAACATCACAGCCCCACTTTGGTAAAATTCCTGCCAATCTTCTGGAAATTTGAGATTGTTTCCAAATAAAAAGTAAAAAAACAAAAACAAACCAAACCAAAACCTAAAATGTCAAACTGTCTATACTTGGTTTCCAACTGAAATGGAGAGGTCCATTTCTTAATGCCAATTCATACACTTTCACCTAATGTTAAATGTCAACGTAACTCTTTTATCATCTACTCTCCTATTTACTAGCCGTCATCCTCATCAAGTGAAATAACTGAAAATGTTCTATAAGTTATAAAATGTTATATAAAATGTTACAATTATTGCTACTTAATTTTAGAAATTTGTTCTTGTCTGCTTAACAGTCACCAAGCCCTTGGTGATTCCACGTATATTTATTATTCACGTTCTGCTGATCACACGTGGTGATCACATTCCACTCCAGAAGTCATCTTACTCCTGAGCTGGTACTCATCACTCTAACACTGACCTGGAAATGCCAAGAGGCCTGGGTTCCACATGACAAGTCCCTGTGGCCTCATCATGAAATAAGGACCCTGAACTGGGTGATTCTGAGGCCCGTCCAATGCTAAAAACCTTGTATTCTAAACTCGGATTGTAAGCTCTCTTACCTTCTTTTTTAAAATGACTCTTTGTGTCTTGGGTGAGACATCCAACACAAGCTCTGCACAGGTAATTGCCTTGTTGGAAGCCACAGGCCTGCCTGTTCCCTCCTGCAAGCTAGAATTTAAAAAAAAATATATATTACATATAAATATAGATACAGATATACACACATACTCACACATGTATTCAAGTATTAATAAGCAAACGCCCAAAACTTTTATTAAAGAAGAAAATTTTTTAAAGCATAGAAGAAAAAGTCTGATACAAGAACACAAAGATCAGGGTTGCATTTTTTTTCCCTACACAGTTCCAAGATTCATCTCTCAGAAGACACACTGACAATTTTCTTTTCTTAATAATTTTAGTGACTTAAAATTCAGATGTAAAAGTATAACCATATATCTTTAGAGGCCAAAAAAAAAAGGCAAAAAAATCGGCCAGGCACAGTGGCTCCTGCCTGTAATCCCAGCACTTTGGGAGGCCAAGGCAGGTGGATCTCTTGAGGCCAGGAGTTCGAGACCAGCCTGACCAACATGGCAAAAGATGAGTACCAGCTCAGGCAAAACAGATCACCATCTCCATTAAAAATACAAAAATTAGCCAGGCGTGGTAGCGGGCCCCTGTAATCCCAGTTACTCAGGAGGCAGAGGTATAAGAATTGCTTGAACCCGGGAGGCAGAGGTTGCAGTGAGCTGAGACTGCGCCACTACACTCCAGTCTGGGAGATAGAATCAGACTTTGCCCCAACCACACACCCCCACCTCCAAAAAACAAACAAACAAACAAACAAAAAAAACGCCAAGCCAGACAATTCAAGGGACCAAAAATTAGCTTTATTCTGCCAGGCAGATGATCAGCATCATTGCATTACCAAGTCTTGGCAAGAAATCAGAGGTCCCTTTAGGATGAAAAGAAAACAAAACGTTCATAATCAACTCCCTCCAATTCAATCGTGTTACGTTTCTCTGACGCTAAAGAATCCTAAGCTTTATGGAATGTTGCAGCCTGGCTACACTTAAGGTTGTTTGGAAATTTTATTTAAATTATTCTCCTCTTTCTATTAACCCCTATTAGCAAAAAAAAAAAAAAAAAAGGGTAATGAATTCAGCATTAAAAACTAGTCTTCATGACACCAAAAGCACAAGTAATCTTTGTTTCCCCCAAAGCAGATAAATTATACGTGATCAAAATGAGAAACTTCAATCTAAAAGTAAAAAGACAACTCACAAAAATAATGGGAGAAAAAAATTGCAAATCATACATCTGATAAGAGACTGATAGATGTGAAGAACTCTGACAATTCAACAATAAAAAGGCAAAAATTTCGGCCAGGCACAGTGGCTCCTGCCTGTAATCCCAGCACTTTGGGAGGCCAAGGCAGGTGGATCTCTTGAGGCCAGGGGTTTGAGACCAGCCTGACCAACATGGCAAAATCCTGTCTCTATTAAAAATACAAAAATTAGCCAGGCATGGGGGCAGGCCCCTGTAATCCCAGTTACTCAGGAGGCAGAGCTATAAGAATTGCTTGAACCCGGGAGGCAGAGGTTGCAATGAGCTGAAACTGCACCACTACACTCCCAGTTACTCAGGAGGCAGAGGTATGAACATTCCAAAGCTTAGAATTCTTTAGCGTCACTCTAATTCCATTTGAAATATGGAAAGCATTTGAATACACTTTCTCCAAAGAATATACACAAATGTCTAATAAGCACATGAAAAGACACATAACATCATTAGTTATTAAGGATGCAAATCAAAAGCCACAATGAGATACCACTTCATACCCAGTAGGATGGATATCATTCAAAACAAAACAAAACAAAACCAGGCCTGGCACAGTGACTCACACCTGGAATCCTAGCACTTTGGGAGGCTGTGGCAGGTGGATAGCTTGTGCCCAGGAGTTTGAGATCAGCCTGGGCAAAATAGTGAGGCCCTGTCTCTACCAAAAAAAAAATGTTTTTTTTTTTTTTCAATTAGCTGGACATGGTGGTGCATACCTGTAGTCCCAGCTATCAGACAGGCTGAAGCAGGAGGACCGTTTGATCCCAGGAGGTCGAGGATGCAGCAGGCCAAGATTGTGCCACTGCACTCCAGCCTGGGTGACAGAGACCTTGTCACAAAAATAAAAATAAAAACAAAAACAAAAACCAACACATGTTGGTGAGGATGTGGAGAAACTGGAACCTCTGTACATTGTTAGTAGGAATGTACAATGGTTTAGCCACTGTGGAAAACAGTATGGCGGTTCCTCAAAAAGTTAAACATAGAATTATAATAGAATCCAGCAATTCCACTCTTCTGTATAAAGCAAAAGAATTGAAAACAAGTACTCAAACAAATATATGTACAGGCATATTCACAACAACACTGTTTACAATAGCCAAAATGCAGAAACAACCAAATGTCCATCAACGAATAACTGGATAAACAAAATGTAGTATACACATAAAATAGCATAGTATTCAGCCACAAAAAGTACTGAGTACTTTTCATAAAAAGAACGTGCTGGGCGCGGTGGCTCATGCCTGTAATCCCAGTACTTTGGGAGGCCGAGGCAGGTGAATCACGAGATCAGGAGTTTGAGACCAGTCTGACCAACATGGTGAAATTCCACCTCTCCTAAAAATACACAAAATTAGCCAGGCACGTGGTGGCATGCACCTGTAATCCCAGCTACTCAGGAGGCTGAGGCAGGAGAATCGCTTGAACCTGGGAGGCGGAGGTTACAGTGAGTGGAGATCACACCACTGCACTCCAGCCTGGGCAACAAGAGTGAAACTCAGTCTCAAAAAAAAAAAAAAAAAAAAAAAAGAATGAAGCATTGCCACATGCTACAATGTGTATAAACCTCAGAAACATTATGTTAAGTGAAAGAATCCAGACAAAATAGGTCCCTCCTATGAGTCCATTTCTGTGAATGTCCAGAATAGGTCAACCCATAGACACCGAAAGCAGATAGGTGGTTTCCTGAGGCTGGAGACAGGGAGGAATGGGGAGTGACTGCTCAATAGATTTTGGGTTCTTTTTGGGGTGATAAAAATGTTCTGAACTAGGTAGAGGTGGTGATGGCGCAATATTATGAATGTACCAAATGCCACGGAACTGTTCACTTTAAAGTAGTTACTTTTATGTTATGTGAGTTTCACCTCAAAAACAAAATTAAAAAAATATTCTTCCTCATCATTTATTCCTTCCAAGAATGCAAAGAATTAGTATCTAATATACTCCAAAAGATGGCTCAACCTCTTAGCACAGTAAGATTATTCTAATTCTGCTGTTAGATTCTGTACACCAAGATTCCAGGAGCTTCTCTTTTATCTATTCCATATCGGTTCAACCCATTAAGCCCATAATCCTCCACTAGGATTCTTCAGTTAAAGAGCTTAGTAACTACTGGAATTTACAGAACATAAGGAGAAAAACATAACAAACAACCAGATTTAGATTCGGTTTTTCAGGCATTAAACCTTAAGCATGTCCCACTGTTAAGTGTCATCATCTTTAAAAACAAATTAACAACAAACAAACACACTGACTCAATTACAACAAGATAAACATCCTAGCACCATCATTACCAAAGGGAACGTCAACAGACAAAGAAAGAATGGTCCTTCTCTGCAAATTCAATTATTACTAGCGAAATCTGGACTCTAAGCAGATCAGAGAGAGAATGCAAAAACCCAGAGATTATTTTCTGGGCCCCAGGCATGTATAAAAATCCTATTCATATGCAAAAATGTTCCGAACATTTTGGAAAGGAATGTGACTTTAAACGCCCTATTCATCAGGTGATTTATATTTGTAATGTTAAAGATTAAGCTATTTTCCATTTCTTCACAGATGCACTTTAAAATTGGCCCTGTTATTTCAGCACAGAAACAACAGGCTATATTTATATGTTGGTAGAATGACTACTTTTGAAAGCCCAGTGTTTTGAATCCCTGCATGGCAATCTAACAGAAGAATTAAAATAAGCTCAATATTCTTCACCTGACTTTTCTAAATACAACTAGTCAAACAACAGTGAAGGCAATGGAATGGCTGTGAAATTAAGCTACTGTATTTGGCTTTAGGTGACTATTAAGACAGACCCTTAGGTGTCTGCTTAATCAGGATTCTCAATGGGGTGGGGGAGGAGAGTGAGAATGATAACTTGAATAATTGTGATGAAGGTTAGTCAGTTTCAAAAGCGGAAACAGGCAAAACAAATAAATAGCAAAAAGAAAATTTAAATACTAGAATGAATTCTTGGGAGAGATCTTTAACACAGGAAGGGTCTTGACTCTTTGGATAAATTTTAATCTAGCCAAAAGACAAGAGCTTAAATTACATGACCTCTTAAGAGAGACACTGAGCCTAGGATTTGGTAAAGAATGAAATAATCTTCCTTTGTACTTTGGTCTCCTAAGAAACTGCTTAACATTTAAAACCTGTTAATAATTAGAACCTTCTGCTTTATAAGAACAGTAATTTAATCAAGAATTACCCAGAGAATGTATATGTAGCAGCAATGTAAATGAAATTTTCATAATAAAGCTGCCGATTATCCTGGAAATCATTCATGTTGCAGTTGATCTCGGAGGACCCTGCCCCTTTAACAGTCAGAGTGATAAAAGGTGGCAGGGTGGGTTCGTCCCAGGCATAATCCAATGAAGTCATGGGCTTCACTTCAGTCCGGAGCCTGGGTTCAGCTACGCCATGCTGAGTAAAGACAACCGGGACCTAGAGTGATGGCAGAGAGGACAAAGAGGACTTTCATTCAGAGTGTGGTTATTGAAAAGTGAGTCAGTGCTTCCTAGGTTTAAGTTCCAAATCCTTCCTAAATGCATCTTACACAGGGAATAAGCCCCAGTGAAATTCATCATCTCACCTTTCAAATGTTTCTAATCATCTCACACATTCCAACAAACTCACCAATTAAAGGACATGTGCTACACACACACACACACACACACACACACACACACACACACACCCCCTATGGAATGAAGGGCTTTAAAATCTTTCCCAAGTCAAATATCTAGGGGGAGCAATTCTATCCTTCCAATGGCATCCTTCTAGCCCAAACCCCCATGATACATTTTGAATACAGAAAAAAATAAGAATTTTGGAATTTGGCTACAGATCATCATATATAAGACCTATTATTATTCAAAAGCATAATTAAAATAGAATCGAATGATTTCCACATTGACTTTCTTGAAAAATTTATGAAAACGCTCACTGTAACCAAGTCCAACGGCAGAGTTGCCCATTCCCATTGTCATTGGACAAGCCGATGTCTTTCTCTGTTTGAATGGGATGTCCACAGAGGACATAGCGTCAACCAACCACTCTAGTCAAAATAGATAAATCTGGGGGCTAAAAGATTACTTCTGCCCGGACAAGGGTGCCCAGCAATCAAAATAATCAGCAGAAAACACCTCTTAATGGTAAGGATTTCTAGGATTGTCCAGATATAAAGAACCTATCCACATAGCTTCCTTGAAACCCAACTTGAAAAGGTATTGTACCATTGTGTGAAGGGCAGCACACACTCCACCCTCCCACACATGAAACAGTCAAACTGGCTCTCAACTCCACTTGATACCTTAGAAAAGTTGTCAATTCGGAAAGGAGGAGGTAACTGATCTGTGTCACTAAATGAGATCCTGTATGTAGCTCCTCGGAGAGTAATTTCCACTCGTAGGAAGAAGCATTTTCCCAAGGTATCCCTGCAGGACAAGGAAACAAAAGAGGCTACATAAAATGTAGGAGACAAGATGCAATCCACTTACTTCTCATATTTCTGACAATCACAACACTGTTTGGGCCTCAGTCAATATCACTGAACTTACAGCCCACTGTGTATTCATCATCTGAAAAAAGTAGAAATTGGTAATATGATTACAAAATGGTGATTTTCTAATTCTCCCATTTCTTCAACATTTATACACTGATATTCTGCTGTAAAGAAGAGGATGGATGGATGGACATAATGTACGTGTATGTACGTGTGTGTATGTGTATATATACATACATTTATACATAGATAAATCACTGAAGGAAATGAAAAGTTTACCTCAACAGAAAATTATCAGTGAATAATTGTAGAGGAAATTAGACAATTAAAAATCAGCATTTCTGGCTGGGCATGGTGGCTCACATCTGTAATCCCAGCACTTTGGGAGGCCAAGGTGGGAGGATCACTTTAGCCCAGGAGTTTGAGACCAGCCTGGGCAACATGGTGAGACCTCACCTCAATTAAAAATAAAAACAAAATTAGTTTTTTGGTTTTTGTTTTTTTTTTTGAGACGGAGTGTCGCTCTGTCGCCCAGGCTGGAGTGCAGTGGCGCGATCTCGGCTCAACGCAAGCTCCGCCTCCTGGGTTCTTGCCATTCTGTGCCTCAGCCTCCAGAGTAGTTGGGACTATAGGCACCCCGTCACCATGCCCAGTTAGTTTTTTTTACTTTTTGTTTTGTATTTTTAATAGAGACCGGGTTTCACCGTGTTAGCCAGGATGGTATCGATCTCCTGACCTCGTGATTTGCCCGCCTCAGCCTCCCAAAGTGCTGGGATTACAGGCAATAATTAGTTTTTTAATAATCTGCATTGCAACCACCAAGGTAATAAGTGATTCAAGAACCATTAAACCATTGAATGAAAGGTTTTTGGGAAACAGAATATTCACTTAGTCTTAAATTATTCCCTCAATGGGATTATTCTTATTTACAAAGAACAAAGGAAACTTCACAAAAAAGAGGCCTGCTGGACACCACTTTAACCAGGTGATGAACAACTTACCACCACCAATAATGAGACCAACAGACATCACAGGCATCCTACTGTGACACAGTGGGAAACACACAGCAACACACAGGTAGTATAGTTATCAGAAATACTTGACCCAAATCTACAGACAGGAAATCACTGCCCAAATGCAGAAAATAGGACATTCCACAAGAAACTAGCTTGGAGTCTTCAAAAATGTCAATGTCACTAAAGACAAAATGGGCAAAGCGAGACTACTCTAGATTAAAGGAGACAAGAGAATACACGAGCCAAGTAAAATAAATGATCCTTGACTGTATCCTAGATCAATGGGAAGGGAGTTGCTATGAAGGACATTTTAGTCATTCATTCAGTCTATGAAAACTATTTATTAGAAAACATGTCAGGGTTAAATTTCATCAGTATGTGATAACAGTATTATATTTAATTAGAAAAATGTCCCTATTTTTAGGTGATGAGTGAAGTTTTTAATGGCTTAAGTTTCATGATGACTTTAATTTACTTTCTAATAGTTCAGAAAGGAAAATCTGTGTTCATGTACATGAAGAGAGAAGTAACAGGTAGCAACATGCTGAAAATTGGTAAATCTAGGTAAAAGATATAGGGATATTCATTTACTACTCTTGTAACTTTCCTATAGTTTAAATTATTTCCAAATGAAAAGGTGAAGAAAGTAAAGTAAATAGATGGCATAGGTCTGTTCTCAGTAGTTTAGGACTGCTCTTAGGACTGCACGTTAAAACCATTTTAAAAGGATTAACAAAAATTACACAAATCACCCTCCTCCTCCAAACTGGCTTCCAATTCTCACACAACAGATGTTCCCTGCCTCTACCCAGGGAATATAAAAAACAATGGTGGTTTTAGCTATAGAATCCCTTTTCCCTCCCCACTCCTTCACCAAATAAAATCTTACGGGGAGCGCATTATGCTAACAGACAAAAGTGCTGGTTGAGGTAGGGATGAGAGTGTAGAGCCCTACCCAGTAGACCCCCTTGGTCACTAGAGTCACCTCCTTAAAACCCAACAGCTCCTAAAAACATAGCCTAAAAACCACTATATCCACATCCAATTCACACTAAAAAAGGCCAGGGCAAAGTATAATTAAGAAGGGCTCACTATTGAATCAGATAATACATTTAAAAGTCAAATATAAGTCCTATTTTGGGGCCAGGTATGGTGGCTCACACTTGTAATCCAGGCACTTTGGGAGGCCAGAGCAGGAGGATCACTTAAGACCAGAAGTTCCAGACCAGCCTGGGAAACATAGTGAGACCCTATCTCTTCATTTTTTTCTTTTTTTCTTTTTTTTTTTTTAATTAGCCAGGCATGGTTGTACACGCCTGTAGTCCCAGCTACTCAGCAGGCAGGAGGGTCACTTGAGCCTAGATGTTCAAAGTCACAGTGAACTATGATTGCACCACTGCACTCAAGCCTGGGCAATAGAGCGAGACTCTATTTCCAACAAAAACAAAAACAAAAACAAAACCACTATTTTGAAGAACTATTTTGGAACATCTATTGTTAAATTATCGTATTTCTGTTTCTTCGTAATAGTGTTCTCAATAAAGAGCTGACCATAAAGTATAAAAGATTAAATTTTGCCTCTAAACATGTTCAAATAGCACTGATTTCAGATTCTTTAACTTCAAAAGCATTTGATGAAAGAATTTTTTTTTTTTTGAGACGGAGTCTCACTCCGTCATCCAGGCTGGAGTGCAACGGCACAATCTCAGATCACTGCAACCTCCGCCTCCTGGGTTCAAGTGATTCTCCTGCCTCAGCCTCCTGAGTAGGTGGGATTACATGTGCACGCCACCACACCCGGCTAATTTTTGTATTTTCAGTAGAGATGGGGTTTCACCATGTTGGTCAGGCTAGTCTGGAACTCCTGACCTTGTGATCCACCCACCCAGGCCTCCCAAAGTGCTGGGATTACAGGCGTGAGCCACTGTGCCCGGTCTGATGAAAGAAATTAAAGACACAATTGAAAAGACTTCCCATGTTCAGGGACTGGAAAACATAGTTTTTAAGATGTCAATACTACAAAACCATATGGACTTCATGCAATCCCTATCAACATTCCAATAGCATTTTTTGCAGAAACAGAAAAATCCACCTTGAAATTCATATGGATCTAAGCAACTCTGAATAGAGAAAACGACCTTGAAAAAGAAAACAAAGTTGGAGGTCTCACATTTCCTTATTCCAAAATTTAATACAAAGCAACTATAATCAAAACAGGGTGGTAATGGCATAAAGACATATAGACCAATAGAATAGAGAACCCAGAAATAAACTTCCACATGTAGGGTCAAATGATTTTCAACAATAGTACTAAGATCATTTAATGGGAAAGGAGAGTCTTTTCAATAAATGGTGCTGAGAAAACCAAATATCCACATACCAAAAAAATGAAGCTGGACCCTCACCTTATGCCATACACAAACATTAACCCCAAATTAATCAAAGACCTAGAAGTAAGAGCTAAAACTATAAAACGCTTAGAACAGGAATTCCTACAATTCGAAAACAACCTAACTCAAAAATTGGCAAAGGAATTGAATAGATATTTTTTCCAATGAAGATATACAAATGGCCAAAAAGCACATGAAAAGATGCTCAATATCACTAATCAATAAGGAAATACGAATTTAAACTCACACCCATTATACAGAAGCGGGACTATCACTTAAGGCTTGTGCCAAAAACCAAAGAAAACAAGTGTTGGTGAGGCTGTGGAGAAAATGGAACCCTGTGCACCGGTGGCAGGAAAGTAAAATGGTGCAACGACTCCGGAAAACCATGGTGGTGCCTCAACAAATTAAAACCAGAATGATTATGTGATCCAACAATTCCACATCTGGATCTATACCCAAAATAACTGAAAGCAGGGTCTGGAACTGATACTGATACACCTGTGCTCGTAGCAGTTCGTGATAGCCAAAAGGCAGAAGCAACCCAAGTGTGCATTAATAGGCGAATAAACAAAAATACGAACATTGACAACACTATGCTAAGTGAAATAAGCCAGTCACAAAAAGACAAATACCATATGATTAAACTCACATGAGGTACCTAGAGCAGTCAAATTTACAGACACAAAGTAGAACATGGTGGTCAGGGGCTGAGGGGCATGGGAATGGGGAGCTGTTTAATGGGTACAGAGTTTCAGTTTCACAAGATGAAAAAAGTTTGGGGGATTGTTTCCATAATAATGTAAATGTACTTACACCAGTTAACTGAATACTTAAAAACGGTTAAAATAGTAAATTTTATGTCATGTCTGTTTTACTACAATTTAAAATATTTTTAAATACTTTTTTTAAAGTGTATGATGAAAGCAAAAAGAAAGTTGACCTTATCCTGGGCTAGTTAAGGCTGATTTTTTTTTTTTTTTTTTTTTTGAGATGGAGTCTTGCTCTGTCGCCAGCCTGGAGTGCAAGGGTGTGATCTCAGCTCACCACAACCTCCACCTTCCGGATTCAGGCGATTCTCCTGCCTCAACCTCCTGAGTAGCTGAGACTACAGCCACACCACACCACCATGCCCAGCTAATTTTCGTATTTTCAGTAGAGACGGGGTTTCATCATGTTGGCCAGGACGGTCTTGATCTCTTGACCTCATGATCCGCTCGCCTCGGCCTCCCAAAGTGCTGGGATTACAGGCATAAGCCATTATGCCCGGCCTGGTTAATTTTTCTTAACAAGAACTGAGTGTTACCACATTAGGTGTAGAAAGCCAGATGATATAGTAGAACAGCATCGAATGAAAGAAGGGTTTATATAAATATGTCAGAAAATACAAAAATATTTATAATGAGCGTTACCATCTAAATGCAGACAGATCTTTCAAAGTTGCAGGTAATCAAAATATGAGCTCAGTGTTACTCTTTGGATTAGACAATAGCAATTACACCATGGTCAAAACTGGCAACACCTCCTTTAGTTTATTCCATCAAATTATCCGCTCACATTTCCCCGGACTTTTCAAGTTCTAAGACCTCTGTCTGAGCCAGAAATATTTGTGCCCATTTTACAAAAGGCAATACCGGCTTGTTACTACAGTACTGCATCTCAAACGGGGGCTACTTTTTTGTCTCTATTTAGAGTCTCAAACTGACCTCATGTTGATATGGAAGGAATTATTCTTGTTGACTTCAAAGCCTCCAGACCAAATACAATTGGGGACATCCATCAGTCTGACACACAAGAGCTGATCATAGTCATTGCGGGGCCAGTGGAACACCACACTGGAACCAGGAAGGGTGGAGATGTAACCTTCAGGATTGGCTGTTCCCTAGAACACACAGGATCACGGGCTTTAGTCAACAAGTCGATTCATGACAGTAAGTGTTACTGAGTACCTACTCTGAGCCTTACCCTCTAACAGGAGCTATCTGGGTACCAAAGTTACAGAGCAGTTACTCGCACAACAGAATGTACAGTCTTCATGGAAGATGACATTAAAACTCGTGCTATTACATAGGCACTCTCATCCTTCAAAACCAAACTGCTCACCTGTCCCCTGGCAAATTCCCTCTGTGCAAATGCAAGCTTGTGAGATGATTTATTATCTAACAGGTAACGGGGGGCAAAGATGACCATGCAGGTGTCAATATATCGACCTCGGCCTTTCTTGACATCAATACCTACAAATAACAAGAACCACTTTTATAAATTAACCATGAAGAGAGAAAACTCTTGGTCTGACAAAAATAAATAACCTTCACAGTTACTTAGTTTCTCTGAGAAAATAACTCTATCACCCAGACAGGATATTGAACCTTCTAGGAATGTAACGAAAATAGCAATTGTACTCAAAGTATTATTACTCCTTATTCCCATTTAGGCCCTAAAAAGGTTCAGAGGCAATATCAATACCCCCTTAATTCCTAGTTTCTTCACACAGTGTGTACCATTTCACAGTGTGTCTAGTCACACATACCTTAGGTTTCCATTTATGAAGCTGAATACTTACAACAGTTTCACATGATACTTTTTTGCTTACACCTAGGATGCAAAATTTCCTTCTAGAGAACCTACCACTTTTACAGGATATAGTGGAAATTTCAGATTACTTAGTCGGATTCTGTAACGTTCTAAACTCCACTGACTCTTGTCTAGTATTTTATTTTAGCCCATTGCCAAAGAATCCAGCTCAAACATAATGCTAAGTATTAGAGAACTTACTCATGGCCAGGCGTGGTGGATCACACCTGTAATCCCAGCACTGTGGGAGGCCGAGACGGGTGGATCATTTGAGGTCAGGAGTTAGAGACCAGCCTGACCGACATGGTGAAATCCCGTATCCACCAAAAATACAAAAATTAGCCGGGCGTGGTGGCGCGCACCTGTAGTCTCAGCTACTTGGGAGGCTGAGGCAAGAGAATTGCTTGGACTCAGGAGGTGGAGGTTGCAATGAGCCAAGATCGCATCATTACACTCTAGTCTGGGTGACAGTGCGAGACTCTGTCTCAAAAATAAATAAATAAATAAAAGAATTTATTCATTTATAAAATAACTGTTTTCAGCGCCTACTATGTACCAGGAAAAGATAAAAAAACAGTCCAAAGGAAATCTCAAGACAGCCGGTTCCAAATAAAGAAAAGCACTGAACTATCTTAACAACTCTGATAACAATTTTTAAAAATGAAAAATTCAGTGGGATGAATTATTCACTCATTCATTCAGACAATAAATATAGCAATGACATTCAAGGTACTGGGCTGAGCTCTGGTCACCCATTAATAAAAATATTTATCATAGAAATAAAAATAACAGCAACAATAATAATAATTACTGATCTCTTAATACTTGCTAGGCCCTCTACCAAAGGCTTTATATTGAATCCTCATAACAACCTTCTAAGTTAGCTATTTTAATTATTTCCATTTTACAGATGAGGAAACAAAGGCATGGAAAGCTAAGTAACTGACTCTACGTCACACAGCAGTATGTGCTACAGCTGGGATTCAAGTCCAGGCGGTCAGCCTCCGGAGCAGCACCCTCATCAGGCTTGCTTGTATTGTGATGGGACATGTACAAGGAGTCCACTCCACTCAGCAGTCATCAAGAATCAAGAGAACCATTAAAATAGAAAACCCCACCCTAGGATTTGACAACCGGTGTCATAGATTTCTCAACATAATCCCAATTATAAATAATCCAATCTGTTAGTGCAGTAATTCACTTAAACTGGCTTGAAAATTCTGATGTTCCTTTAACATAGCCTTGAAAATACCTGAAAGACTAAGAAAAGTCACACACAAAAATCTTTCTAAAACTGTGTATCTAAGAAACGCTATGTAATACTGGCATATGGAGCTATATCCTATCACTTCTTTCTGTGACATACAGAGAAGCTTTCATTGCCAGAAATCAACAATATCATAATTAGGTGATATCTAACAGAAAGCCTAACCACAAAAGATGTGTCTAACTTAATATTACAAAAAGAGTCTAGGGTACTCTGGAAGAAAACAGACACTCAATTTTTGGAAAAAGGTGGGCTTCTTTCCCCCTTCACATCTTATATTGCCCTGGGAAACCCCTGATAAATCAATAAGCTGATAAGATCAACAGGCACAAAATCGTTCTTTTTGGAGATCCATATGAGGCTACCTGGCAAGGCTGTCCCTGGCTTTTCAGTTTGGACTACGCTTTAAACTTTCCTGATAGGGAGCTAGTTATCTATCCTATTCTTCAAAATATTCAAGCAGGAGATTCCACAAATTCCCTTGTGGGAAGACATGGCAAAAGTTCATGACCCTCAAGAATTATAAAGTCCTATCTTAGGCCACTCCTTCTATCTCTTCCCTAGGTGGATCAACAAAACTTAAACCACAGTCTTAGCCCTCAAAACATAGGCCATGAGCCTTGATGAAAGCTCCTAGCAAAACGACTTATATGGGCAATCACTGCGTATGTCTGATCAGTCTGCTCAACTGACCTCTCCAAGAATTCTGTGGTTCTCAGTGCCAGCTGCTTTAAAAGGAACAAGCTCCTCCCACCCCAATTTGTCCCAACTACAGCTTCCAGCCAACCTGTGGTAGCTTGCTTTGCAAAATACATCAAGGGCAAAATACCCCAGCAGAAAGCCAAACTCAGCATGAAGCAGCCTTTGCCTATTCAAGGGGTGGAGCAAACAAAAGTGAGAAAAAGTTAAGATAACTATCTTGTGCTGCAAGATCAAATAAAGTTTATTTCTTTTAAAAATCTTAATGTCAACTTTAAGAAGACAGTTCACATGTCAAGGGAGAATGAATATAAACCTATGATTAAAAACCCAAAAAGGAAACTATACTTGGAAGATTATTTTATTAATAAATCCTTAGACATCTAAACATATCCTTGACTCTCCATGGGACTCAGGATAAATATGTAAATGATATCACATCAGTTTTTCCTTGCTCTTGGAACTATGACTATGTACATACTGTCCAATATGGTGCCAGTAGCCATATGTGACTATTTAAACCTAAATTCATTAAAATTAAAAAGAAAAATTCAATTCCTCAGCCATACTTGCCTTATTTCTCTCCAGTGCTCAGCAGCCGCATGTGGCTAGTGGCTACTACTAGATAGTGCAAAATAGAACATTTCCATCATCACAGGAAGTTCTACAGGACCATGCAGTCATAGATGGTGTTGCAATGTTCAAAACTAAACATTGCTCTGAGATGTTGGGAAATTATATACTGAAAGGATACATTGCTACAATTTTCACCCTGATTCATATTTCAATCAAATTATCTTAACTCTTTAGAGAATCTTTTGAGTGTTCTCAAGTGGCTCTGAGGCATATGGGTACGGTATCTTCTCCTCCCCTTTCCACCCTTCCCATCTCCATAAGCAAAGTTAGTTTGGAGATTGCTGTAATTACTACAACCAAGTGCATTTAATTTGTATGCCCCAATCCTAATTCTACTTTTGACCCAGACTTCCCCTTTGCATCTAGGCAGGTCACTTAACCTCTCTCCTTCAGTTTCAAGGAGAACAATGCTTCCTACCCTCTTAGGGCTTGCAAATTTTAATGAATGCGTGGGAATACTTGGAGGATGAAAGGCATGCTAAGTGTTCCTATTATTCCCCTGAAAAACAAGGATTCAAGCCAAACTGATAGTTTCCTGACACAGGTGAGTCTGAAATTAAACAGAGCCACAGACCTCAAAAGGGCAGTGTTTAGGTGGCTCCTCAGATCCCTAGGAGAACAGATCTGTGTTGATATCAGTGCAGCATTCAGAGAACAGATACCTGACCCAATGCCAAATGAGAAAATCAGCACTTGTAATCAGGCCAAAATGCATGGCCAGCTCATTCCTCCAGGCCTGAGGTCATCAGCCAACAGTTCTGATTCTCCCACTGCCCCAAATGTAACCCACCAATGTTATAGATCAGCCCTGGGCGGTTTCCTTGCTGGATGACTTTCAAAGCTCGGACACCACTACCACCATCCAGGGAGAAGCCCTGACACCAGCCCGGCATGCCTTCTGGATGAATCCCCCTTCCGATTCTCATCGTGCAGCTGTGGGGCAGAAAAGCAAAGATGTAGATATTCATCCACGAGAAAGTCTTATCTGGCTGTTCTAACTGGGCAACACTAATATAGTTATCACCCAAATTCCATCTCCCCTATTGACTCTCTTCCTCACTCTCATGTGATTCCCTAGCACAGTGAGAAATTCATCAGTGGTTAAAGCTGGATCTTAGAGGCAGCCACAGCAGAACAGTGTGTGAAACTTACTGACATCTACAACTAAGTGCTCTAGGAGAAAACATTAGGATTCTATGAGTATAACACATGAGGAAAAGGGTACAATTTCTAATATTACCCTAAAAATCAAGTATTCAAGTCAAACTAATCCTTTCCTGACTCTGCTGTTTCAAGGGTCCATTTTAAAAAGCACAAGAAGCATATGTACAGAAGATGCAGGTATGATGCATTACTTATAAAGACTAATACTTTTTTTTTTTTTTTTTTGAGATGGAATCTTGCTCTGTCGCCCAGGCTAGAGTGCAATGGCACAGTCTAGGCTCACTGCAACCTCTGCCTCCCGGGTTTAGGTGATTCTCCTGCCTCAGCCTCCCGAGTAGCTGGGACTACAGGCGTGTGCCACCACACCCGGCTAATTTTTGTATTTTTAGTAGAGACGGGGTTTCACCCTGTTGGCCAAGCTGGTCTCAAACCCCTGACCTCGGGATGTGCCCAACTCGGTCTCCCAAAGTGCCGGGATTACAGGCATGAGCCACCACACCCAGCCAGACTGATACTATTAGAATAGCAAAACATTGTTTAGTTGGTCAGTGTCCTGTCACAGATTTTGGCAACATCATTCCTGAATGTGTGTTCCCGCTCTACCACTAACAAGGATGTAAACTTGGGCAGGTAGCACTCTCTCTGAGCCTGTTTCCTCATCTTAAAATATAACAATATTTCCTGCCCTGCCTACACCCTTGCGGTGGTGGGAAGAATCCAATGAGATGGTCTATGTGAAAATGCTTTGGGAACTGTGGAATTCATAGATAAAACACACTGTGTGACACATGTCAAGTCCTAAATCTAAAACTGTCCAAATCATTTCAAGAAAAGAATGAGACTGGGCTTGCCGCACATGCCAAGAGGCTAGCTGCATCCCCTACAATATCCAGAACTCTCATCAATCCTCTTTCCTTGCCTCAAACACTAATCTACACTCCAACCTTCCCTTGTAAACACATCAGTACTCACTGAAGTGTGGTACTCCAGAAGACTTTCTGTTAAGCTGTCAGCATAATTCTACCGATAACATGGTATGGCATTTTAGCACTATTGGATACACCCATTTATCTTTGATTAGAGCTCTATTAAAAGACTCTTGTAAAAAGCAAAATGTCAAAACCAAGAACAAAAGTGAATTAATGCTCCTACCATACATTAAAAGCACATGTCATTTAATCTTCACAGTTGTTTTTGTCCCTGCTTTTAAACATGCAATGAGCGCTTTGAGACCATAAAATGGCACGTTTTACTTCAAGGGTAAAAGGGATGAATTTCCAAATGTGATACAAATCCTGGATTGGATTAAAGAGGCTGATGGCTTTACCAAAGAACCAGTCTATGTCCATTCTGATGCCAGCTCCTGTGCCTGTGCTAAAGTTTACAGGGGAAGAAAAACTGTAGAGAAGAGAAGAACATGTGGCTTTCTCCTCGTTGGCAGAGTTATGAATAGGAAAACTACTTCAATGCATGTAAAATAAAACTAGCTTTCATTATAAACCAACCAAATGGTTTATTTTCCGTATCAAATAACATAGAAATTAGATCCCCAAAAATCCCATTAGGTCATGGTTCTATTCCCCTGCCAAGTCAGGATTGTTATCTACAGTATATTTCTACTTACATGGATATATTATAGCCTTTACTAATTTCTTCCCTTCCCTAGGAGCTTATTTCCCCTTCCCATAAATAACTGTACTCACAGGTTTGGCTGCTCTTTGTCAGCATAGCAGAATAAGAGAGGACTCAGGCTCCGGGCCAGCTCATGCTCCTCAAACTGGCCTGCAGCATCTGTCTTGGCATTGTCCTGTCTGAAGATCAGTGGCAACCCTTTAGGAAGGAGAGAAAAGTTTACAGCAATACCACCCAGTCTATCTGAAAGAGATGCAAATGGTGAACCAACAAAATCATCAAGGGGGAAAAGAGTGAAAACTGAATCGATTTAGTGGGCTCAGTTCCTTGCCTAAAAGGACAGTTTTGAGCATGATTAAGCATTTATGATGGAAGCAGGAATGTTTCAGCAGCTCAGACTGTTGAAGTAATCTATTTGCATTGGCTCCATTTAGTTAGCTAAGCAAATAAATCTGAATTCCCATGACTAACACCAAAGACCTACTCGAGCAGCCCCTGTATGTACCTGTTTTGTTAATCAGCCAATATGGAGCAGAAATGAAGATCTTTAAGGATCCTTCTGCTCGACACACAATCCGGATGGTGAGGTTCAGCTGCCGACGGTTGATGTCATAGAGTCGCATTCTCACCATATAGTTTTGGGTTCCAGGTGGAATGAGCAATTCTTTACAGAGGGGGAAATTCTCCAATGACACCCCTAAAGAAGATACAAACTATTAACTTTCAGAGTTCTCACTGTAGTTTGTCAAAATAGCTCACAGCCAAAGTAAATTGGATTCCTTTTGGAAAAACCAATAACTAAGTATCTAACTGGTAAAAATCTTCATTAGAATGGCTCTTTCCCTCTAGCTAGGGGAAGAATCAATATAAGCAAACCAGATGGCCTGGAAGTCACACTAGGGAGCTTAAATTGCATAATCATAAGGGTTAGAATATCAAAAAACTATCAATAATAGTTATGATTCTTAGGAGTTTGCTATACTTCAGGCCCTGTGCTAGGTGCCTGAAACATAATAACCCAAGTGCAGGGTAAGAGGCACAGTTCTGCAGCCAAACTGCCTGGCTTCCAAACTCCAGTCTGTCCTTAGTACCTTCGTGATGTGGAACAAGTTATTTGAACTCTCTGGGACCCATGTGCAAAATGTAGATACTCGTTACGAAAAGTGATAAGCTGTGGAATGCAGAACGCTGAGGAGAAGCAATGCTGGGTGTGTACATGGTGATGGGATGAGAAGACATTTCTATTTTGTACAGGGGCTCAATAAATATTTGGAGAAATATATTAGAAAACCTCTTCTATACCAAAGACCTATTTTATTTAGAATGAATAGTATTGCACTACTTTTCTAAATTAAGTTCAAGGGTTATATAGTAATTGCAATGTAATCTTGTCACTGTGGGACAGACACATTGCTAAAGTTGAATGAGTTTCAGGTCCTGAGTCAGTAAATGGAGATAACATGAAACAATACAGGAAAAGCACTTACAAAACTATAAAATCATAAATATCTAAGTTATTATTACTTCAACCTGTTGTATGGTAGTCTTAAAAGGAATACATTTTCTGCCCAAATTCCAAAAGTACCTCTTTGCTTTGCAAAAAAAATTTTTTTGGCCGGGTGCAGTGGCTCACGCCTATAATCCCAGCACTCTGGGAGGCTGAGGCAGGTGGATCACCTGAGGTTAGGAGTTTGAGACTAGCCTGGCCAACATGGTGAAACTTCGTTTCTACTAAAAATACAAAAATTAGCTGGGCGTGGTGCCAGGCAACTGTAGTCCCAGCTATGTAGAAGGCTGAGAGGCAGGAGAATTGCTTGAACCTGGGAGGCAGAGGTTGCAGTGAGCTAAGATCACTCCATTGCACTCCAGCCTGGGTGACAGAGTAAGACTCCATCTCAAAAAAAAAAATTAAATTTTTAATCGACACATAATAATTGTACATATTTTGGGGATACAGTGAGATATCTCAACACATATATACATTGTGAAATGATCAAATCAGGGTATTTAGCATTTTCATTATCTCAAACATTCATCATTTCTTTGCAGTTAGAACACTAAAAATCCTCTCTTCTAGCTATTATGAAATATACCATACAATATTGTTAACTATAATCACCATTCCTCCTTGTTTCAAGTGTTGCAAATATGATAGTAATTCTCTACTTTAACTTCATTCATCCTGTTAAAGCAAATGAAATATGGCCTGAGGACTCTGTACTTCTATATGAGTCTTTGTGGATGAACTGCAACCTAACTTAATAGGTAGACAAGATTGAAGACCTGATTTAGGACTATGCACCTGTAATAATAGCTGAGTCTTGGCCAATCACTTCAACCCACTCATACACTGCTGAGTGTTCCAACTGTGTTCAAATAAGGCAAAAGTCAACCTGTAACCAATCCACCTGTTTCTGTACCTCACTTCTGATTTCTGTACGTCACTTCCTTTTTGGTCTATAAATTTGTTCTGACCACGAGGCATCCCTGGAGTCTCTGAATCTGCTGTGATTCTGGGGGCTGCCCAATTTGCGAATCGTTCATTGCTCAATTAAATTCATTTAAATTTAATTTGGCTGAAGTCTTCCTTTTAACAACCCTTACAACTGAAAATTACTTGATACATTCCAAACCACCATTTCTTCACCAGTAAAATGAGGCAAATAACTATTTCTATAAGGATTACATGAGACTACACGTGTGAAAAAGCCCAGGTATGCCTGGAATAGAGTGAGTGCTCAGCAAACGTTTATCCTTTCAATTAAAAGAGAAGAGGCGTAAGATTTTGCTTGGGAAAAGCAAAGTTTAAAAAGATGAAATGGCTTCCTACAATCATACATCATGTCAGCAATGTAAGAAAAAAGGCTCTGTTGCAGGCCTCCTCTGTAAACCTTTTGGTTGGTTAAGTTTTTTTTCTTATCATTTTCTATAAGGTTTTTATTTTTTAGAGATGGGGTCTTACTATGTTGCTCAGGCTGATGGGCAGTAGCGTGACCACAGCTCACTGAAGCCTTGAACTCGTAGACTCAATCTTCCCGCCTCAGCCTCCTGAGAAGCTGGGACTACAGTTATGTACTGCCGCTGCCTCCAGCTAAAGGTTATTTAGCTGACTACATTCTTACCCAGTTCAATGTTCTGGGATGTATCAGCTGTGTGGAGAGCTGCCTCCTTCCCAGGTCTCAGCGTCCCATTAATTGGCATTCCTTTAACATAAAAATCAAGTTCGCAGGGTAGCAAGTTGCAGATTACCACAGTTGGCAGGAGATATATGGTATGCCCAGGCTGTCTGAAAATCTGTTTTGCACTGTCAGAAAATATGTTTGAGGGCATATAATCTGGATAATTCTCTTTCTTTATAGCCACACAAAACCTATGAAGATAAAATGTAAAAATCATCAGACTGAATGAAGAACTTACAATTTTCCCCTTAGCTAAGTATGCGAAATAACATTAAGACGGTTCAATGCGTAAAATTATTTGCAGTTTTCAATCCAAATACATTTACTAAGATATGATTATTTATGCACAACTGTATGTATAGATTTTAAATGTTCACTTTGATGAGCTCTGACAATTACACACACCTCTATAAACACCATCCAAAATAAATTATAGGATATTTCCCTCACCCCAGAAAGTTCCCTCATGTCTTTTTCCAATCAATATTCTCCTCCATCATTCAGGCAACCACTTTCTAACATTTATAATTACGGATTAGTTGTGTCTGTTCTGGAACTGCATGCATATAAGTGGAATCATGTAGTATGTACTACTCTTTATGCCTGGCTTTTTTTTTCTTTTTTTTAAGATGGAATCTTACTCTGTCACCCAGGATGGAGTGCAGTGGTGTGATCTTGGCTCACTGCAAGCTTCGCCTCCTGGGTTCACACCATTCTCCTGCTTCAGTCTCCTGAGTAGCTGGGACTACAGGTGCCCGCCACCACGCCCTGTTAATTTTTTGCATTTTTAGTACAGATGGGGTTTCACGTGTTAGCCAGGATGGTCTCAATCTCCTGACCTCGTGATCCACCTGCCTTGGCCTCCCAAATTGCTGGGATTACAGGCATGAGCCACTGTACCCGGCCTATGTCTGGCTTTTAAAACTTAAAGTCTCAACAAGATTCAGCCATGTTGTTCTATACATCCTATTTGATAATTTTTCATTTCCTAGTAGTATGCCATGGTATGAATAAATCGCTGTTAATTTATTCATTATCCTCTTGATAGCCAATTGGTTTTTTCCAGTTTAGGGTTAAATGAACATTCTTGTACAAGTATTGTTTTGGACATATATCTTCATTTCTTTTAGGTAAATACTCCAGAGTGGACTTGTTGGGTCTTTAACTTTTTTTTTTTTTTTTTGAGACTGAGTTTCACTCTTGTTGCCCAGGCTGGAGTGCAATGGCGCTATCTTGGCTCACTGCAACCTCTGCCTCCTTGGTTCAAACCTGCCTCAGCCTCCTGAGTAGCTGGGATTATAGACGTGTACCACCATGTCTGGCTAATTTGTTGTATTTTTAGTAGAGACGGGGTTTTACCGTGTTGGTCAGGCTGGTCTTGAACTCCTAACTTCAGGTGATCCCCCTGCCTCGGCGTCCCAAAGTGCTGGGATTACAGGTGTGAGCCACCGTGCCCAGTCAGTACTTAATTTTTATAAGAAATTGCCACACATTTCTCCAAAGTAGTTGTACCATTTTATGTTCCTACTAGCTACTTATGAGAGTTCAATGGCTCCACGTCTTTGTCAACATTTGGTGCTGTCATTCTTTTTTATTTCAGCCATTTCAATGAGAGTAAAACATTACCCACTGTGTGCATTTCCCTAGTGAATAATCACACTGAGCATCTTTTCGTTTGTCTATTGGCTGGATATTTTCTTCTGTAAGTTGTCAGTTCAAGTCTTTTGCCTATTCTTTTTATTATCTTTTTATTGTTGATCTGCAGGAAGTTCTTCATATACTCTATGCAAAAATCCTTTGTCAGATACATGTATTTTTCCAATTCTGTGGCTTGTCTACTCCTTTTCTATTATTCTGAGACAAAGAGTGTTGCCCAAGCTGGAGTGCCGTGGCATGATCTCAGCTCACTGTAACCTCTGCCTCCTGGATTCAAGTGATTCTCCTGCCTCAGCCTCCGGAGTAACTGAGATTACAGGCGTGCAACACCACGTCTGGCTAATTTGTTCTATTTTTACTAGAGACGGGGTTTCACCATATTGGTCAGGCTGGTCTCAAACTCGTGACCTCAAGTGAGCTGCCCACCTTGGCCTCCCATACTGCTGGGATTGCAAGCGTGAGCCACTGCATCTGGCTCTCTTTTAGTCTCTTAATATGATGAGTCACATTTACTGATTTTCAAATATTAAGCTAATCTTAAATTTCTGGGATAAACCACTTGCTGAATTGCATTTGATAATATTTTGATAAAGGGCTTGGTGCAGTGGCTCACGCCTGTCATCCCAGCACTTTGGGAGGCCAAAGTGGGCAGATTGCTTGAGGTCAGGAGTTCAAGACCAGCCTGGCCAACATGGTGAAACCCCATCTCTACTAAAAATACAAAAATTAGCCAGTTGCAGTGGCAGTTGCCTGTAATCCCAGCTACTCGGGAGGCTAAGGCAGGAGAATCACTTGAACCCGGGAGGCAGAGGCTGCAGTGAGCCAAGATCACACCACTGTACTGCAGCCTGGGCAACACAGCAAGACTCTGTCTCAATTGAAAAAAAGAAAAATTTGGCTGGGCACTGTGGCTCATGCCTGTAATCCCAGCACTTTGGAAGGTCAAGGTGGGTGGATCACCTGAGGTCAGGGGTTTGAGACCAGCCTGGCCAACTGGGGAAACCTCATCTCTACTAAAAATACAAAAATTAGCTGGGTATGGTGGCAGGCACTACTCCCCAGCTACTTGGGAGGCTGAGGCAGGAGAATCAGTTGATCCCAGGAGGCAGAGGTTGCAGTGAGCCAAGATTGCACCCTTGTACTCCAGCCTGGGTGACAAGAGTAAAACTCCATCTCAAAAACAACAACAAAAATTTTTTAATGATGGTATTTGCATCTCTTCATGGGAAACACTGGCTCATAGTTTTTACATAGTAGCTATAACAGGTTTTGGTATTAGGGATCTGTTGGCCTCATAAAATGAGTTAGGAATTGTTCTTTCCTCTTCTATTTTCTGAAAAATCTTGTGTAAAAGTGTTATTATTTCTTCTCTAAACGTCTGGTAGAATTCACTAGTAACATTATATGGGCCTATAGTGTTCTTTGTGGACAAAGCCTTTTCTAACAGTTAAAGTTCTTTTAATTTAGATACTGGGCTATTTGGATTTTCCTTCTTCTTTATGTCAGTGTTGATAACTTGTGTTTTTCAAGAAAGGTGTCACTTACATGTGGAATGTATTGGCATAAAACTGTTCTTACCTCCTTTTCATCCTTTTTATGTCTATAGGATCTGTAATAGTGCCTCATTTTTTTCATTCCTTATATTGGTAATTTCTATTTTCTGTCTTTTCTCCTTGACCAAGTCTTGCTAGAAGTTTGTCAAATTTATGTCAATTTTGACATTGTTGATTTTCTATTTTCTAATTCACTGATTTCCATCCATATTTTTATTTTATTGTTTCCTTTTCCTATTTCTTTGTTTTGAATTTGCTCTTCTTTAACTAACTTCTGAAGGCAGAAGATTAAATCAGTGATTTTATATACTCTTCATTTTCTTTTCTTTTTTAAATTAATTGCGACTTAACCAAAGGATCTTCCCCATTTTCTAATATGAGGATTTACAAACTATAACTTTCCTCCTCGGAATTGGTTTTGCTGCATTCCCCATATTTTAATATGTCTGCCTTTTATTATCATTCGATTCAAAATATTTTCTAATTTCCTTTGTGATTTCTCTTTTTTGACCCATGGATTATTTACAAATATATTGTTTAATGTCAAATATTTGGGATTAGGTATCTTATTGTTGTTTATTTCTAGTTTACTTCTATTGGATCATGAAATACATTCTGTATGGTTTTAGTTCTTTAATATTTATTGATCTTTGCTTTATGGCCCAGCAGATGATCTCTCTTGATGAGTGTTCCACATATACTTGAAAAGAATGTATAATCTGGAGTTTCTGGATAAAATATTCTATAAATACTTTAGAACAAGCTCATTGATAACACTATTCAAATCTTTTACATATTTATTGATTTTTTTGTTCTATAAATTACTGAAATGGAAGTGTTAAAATCACCAACTCCAGTTATGTATTTGATGTATTTCTTCCTTTAGTCTGTTAACAATTTGCAGATCTGGGTAAAGAGTATACTGAAATTCTTTACACTATTCTTGTATCTCTTCTCTAAGTTTAGACTAAATGAATGCCTGTCTTCACTATAAAAGAAACTAAAGCTAATCCTCGTTAAATAAGTTTAAAGTCTAAATTTGTTAGGGTGTAACAATAGCAATCCAGTATGTTTTCCGACATTGGAATCTAGTAACACACTCCTGTATAATGGGAAAACAGGAGTTTAAATGGTTAGGCAATTTTGTCAAAGTTCTCAAGAAAGTCAGTATTAGGTACATAAACCTTCAAATTATTTTGAAATCTCTCGTTCAAAAAACTCCAAACCCCAGGATTCTGCTTTCCAATTTTGGAATGAGAACTCGTTATTTTCTGTTTGTTTTCCTTCCTGTCTCTATATGTCCTCTCTTTATGCTACCGTACAACACAAACTTCTAATCTTGTATGTGTAAATAGCATGTGTGTTGGCTGTCTCTCCCATGTAATAAAGCCTCCCCAGACCCCACCAAGAGTTAGCACTTGAGTTCTCATGAACTCTAACTAAAAAACTCAAGGAATAAGAACTTTAGAGTTTAAATAAGGATAACTGAATCTCTAAGGGCCTTTAGAGAAAGAATGGTAATAAAGTCATTACAAAAGAAAAAAAAAGGCAAAAGTGACATGCCACTGCAGTGGTGCTACATACCTGAAAAATCGGCTTTTTTCTGTGTCCATAGAGTGGCACTCTCGTTTACTGCTACTAATTTCTGCAGTCTTCACCACATTGGTCCAATGAATAGGAGCCTTACAGAAAAACACACCCAATCCTTTGGGCCGGGCCTGTAGCCGCCAAGAAGTGAGGTGTAAAGGCACAGCAAACGAATCCCCTGGCATGATAGCAGGAAGCACCACTGGCTCTGCCACAGAAATAAGGGTTAGCACTTTCAGGCAATGGTCCTCCACCCCAAAGACTGACCATCTCAGGACAAAAGAAGACAGACCATCTATACTGACTGCTGGGGAAGATACACTGGGAAAAAAGAGACTTGACAATAGTCAAGGAATATTTATCAGCATTTACTATATTCTAGACAATCAAAACATACTGTCTGGAGCTGATGGGCTATCCAGTCTTAGTTCCATTGGTGTCTCAAGTCTGTTCCTCACAATGAGGGCTGACCGGACAGTGATCACTTTCCGCGCGCTGCCTTCCATAGTCACTGCAAACACCACCCGCACTGGTGGGAGTGAAGAGAACTGTGAAAGAGAGATAAAGACAAAATAGTATGTATGAAAATAGTATGTTTCTGAAAAAACATACAAAATACAATAATATCGATCAGAATGTCTGCCTTAAAAGCATCTTATTATGACTATAGCTCTTCAGTGAAATCAGTCATAAAACTCTAAAGGCATTCAGCTTTAAAAGGAGTAAACATCCTATAAATATATACTATTAAAAAAATTCTAAGAAGTTCTACAAAAACAGATAATCCACACCGATGTGATATCACAAAGTGTGTCACTAAGAAAAATCACTCCTAAGCCTCTAGAAACATCATTAAAAACCTTCACCTATTGTGATAATAACCTATCCAATTTTCGAAACTTCCTGTAATTTGGTAAGAAAGTATCTGCTGGAAATTATCCTCAATTTATAAAGCCCCTGAGTTCCTTGTAAGGAAACTGAAAAAGGCTTGTTTTCTACTCTACTGGCAGGGAATTAAATAAAGAGCATCCAGTGCAATTAAAATTAGAAATAATGAGGTAGGACTTTGCAAAACATTAAATGATTTACTTTCTGTGTTATTTTCCTCCTAGATTAATATCCAAACAATGGGTTGGGTACTGCCCAAATACCGAAAAACAGAAGAAAATCTTCTGAGGTTAACATTTGTCTTTGTAAAATCCAGAAAGTGTAAAAGAAAGAATTGTCTGTATCGGTGTGCCTTTCATAGGAACAAAAAATAACGTCCTTTTTTCTAAATGTCATAAAATATATTATTTAAGTCCATATACTATTTGCTGACTTGCCTATAAAAACCAATGTCTGTATTTTAAAGAACTTTAAAAATAATCACTCGTTCATAAAAAGAACACCAAGGTTCAGAAACTCAACATAATGAAGGGAAATTATTTATTTTTGGTCTTGGGTTACAGCCATTACGTTATTTTTCCATATGTTCATTCACACATTCAACACACATTTTGTGCTAATACCATGTGACAGGAAATTTTCTTAAAAGTAGAAAAATCCCATGTTAAGCACACCAAAGAAAACGTTTCTGAAAGTACTGCTCTTAGAATGAGTGTCCAGAACATATTAACAATGCTTTTTACTGGAGAAACAAATGGCATGACATTCAAGCTTTTCCTTCTGCCAACTTTCTTATTAAGACAAACAGCAAGTGAAAGTCAACCCAATAAACAATAAAATGAAGAGCCCCAGGTTTTGAACCAAGACTTCTAGGAAGTCCAAATGAAAAGGCAAACTGCAATTTTCTGGAGTGTTTTTAGAGGGACACAATCTGAGGCATAAATCATCATCGAAGCTCAAGCTTCCAGTGACCCAACCCTAAAAAGGCCCCAATAGTCAAAGCCAGTAACAATTACTTGAAATCCTAGGCCGGGCACGGTGGCTCACACCTGTGATCCCAGCACTTTGGGAGGCTGAGGCAGGCAGACCATGAATTCAAGAGATCGAGACTATCCTGGCTAACATGATGAAACCCCATCTCTACTAAAAATACAACAAATTAGCAGGGCGTGGTGGCACGCACCTATAGTCCCAGCTACTCGGGAAGCTGAGGCAAGAGATTCGCTTGAACCCGGGAGGTGGAAGTTGCCGTGAGCCGAGATGGCGCCACTGCATTCCAGCCTGGGCAACAGAGCAAGCCTCCGTCTCAAAAAAAGAAAGAAAGAAATCTTGATGTTGTTTCAAACCCTGATATTGTTCAGGCCTACCTGAAATTTTATGTTTCAAAACCTACAATCATCAGGGAGGAGAAATTATAAATAAAAGCCTGGAATAAGTCTGTTAATGTCATCTCGTGATGATGTTTCAAAAGCCAAATAGGAAATAAATGCTACTTTTTCCTTCTTATTTACTTTCATGGCCTTTGGACCCAAAACTATGAAACACACATGGCCATACCAGGGTTAATTTCCATTTTAACTTAGAATGAAAAGGAGACCTTGGACCAAATATGTGCCTTTTCTTCTCCTTCCCTGTAATAGTCTCACACATGACGCTAGGTGACAACATTTTCTTGCGAGTTTTTGGAAAAGGAAGGTAATCATTAATAGAAAAGGGTAGAGAGAAATTCCAATTGTATATATGTCATAAAGTCTCTCTGATCACTAAGAAATGTATATCCACATGGTTCAGGTGCAGTGTACATACGCAATAAACACAATGACAACAGGAAAATCATACTTACATAAACCTGGGGATGTATAATATTTGTTCTGCTGCTTGGGCTGCCAATCTGAAAAAGATTTCAAAAGTTAGAGTCAGCACAGACTTAAGATAATTATCATCATTAAATTTAATGACAACATAATTTTCTTCAAAGAGTGGTGTTTGTAAATACTTTCAAGTAACGTATAGTCTACTATGAAGATAAAACATCTCCCTTAAAGATAAGGAAACAACAATATTCATTTTATAACCATTTAACGTATGCCAAATTTCTCCCCAACACATCAATGCAGTAGGAAAGGCACCTATGAGGGAACTGGTCCTTTCATTACCAGACATAAGCTTAGGCTGAAAAGTAATCCTGAAAAGGTTTTGTTTTTGTTTTTTGTTTTTTTTTGGTCTAAGAAACTTGGGGCACAAGAGCAACAGTAAAAATGAACACTTATGCAACAGTGTTCTCTAAGAATATTTTTCATGAAGAAAGCTGTAATATCTCTGCAAATCTGCATTTCCACCTCACCACTGGCTACCCAAAAATAAGTGCAAGTATTCCATGAAGTATGAATGAGGATGGGGCAAGAGCACCATGGCAGCTCTGTCAGCCAGGATGTCAGCCTCCACCTGCATTTACAAGTCAGGGATGCTACGTGCATCACTTCCTGTCCCTCCAACCACTAGGACTACAGGCAGGGATGAAACTGGGGGAAGGGTGCATGAGAGCATGTGTGATCAGAAAGTAAACAATAGTGGACATCTCTCTTTGTGCCACAGAGAAAGGTTTAGAGACAGAGTAAAAGGATCAAGGTGCTGCATTATAAGAAATATTAAAGAGACAGTGTATATGGAAAGCCTAACAATATGTGAAATAAAGCCAAGACTCAGGTTCAGCAGACTAGTAAATTGCCCGTCAGGCCTGCTAGCACGAAATAGATCTGCACAGGTGAGGAAACGTGTTACTGCTGATTTTAAATCTTGTTTTTCTACTGAAACTAACCATCGCCTGGCTTATCTACATATTGATTGCCAATGCCTACAACTGACCCAGTCAGTCCTAGAATTAGGGGAAAGAAAGAACAAGAAAGTTTCATTAGAGTAAGCTTATTACAGGCTTAACCCTCTGACTTTCTGACAGTCACACACCGTAGAGGAAGATGAATTTTTATCTGGTGCTGCGTATCGAAAAAAGGTCCCGACTTTGTCCACAGACACTGGGCTCACTTGCTCCCAGCCATTGACTCTCACTTGCAGTTGATGAATCCGGAGGTCATGGGTGTGTCTGTCAGGCAGAACAAAGAGATATGAAGCACAACCTCCAGAAGGGATGAAAAGTAGAAGCAAAGACACGAATCTGATTTAGTATATAATGAAGTAAGATCATTATATAAGATCATTAGTATATAATGATCGGCTAAACCTTTTGCAGATTACCTAATGCAAGGGAAATCAGGAGCACCGTTTAACTGGGTTTTACACTTACAACACAAACTGCAAGATCTGTAAAGCTTGACTGAGTAAGAGTGGCACTTGTCCTCCATTGTACAAACCACGCAAATCCTGTACACAAGACAAGGTCTTTCCCCCACCAACCGTCACCCCAACCTATATAATGATGTCACTGGGGTGGTAAAAAGGCGGTAGCGATTTAATCATATAACCATAATCTTGGAAATGCATAAAAAAATTATTCTTGGTTCCTTTGTTGAAATCCTTCTTCGCTCAGAACCACATGAGGTTGTTTGGCTCCAGCCCTGCGTGAGTGCAGACGGGGCAGGAGAGGCGCAGCACTCATTTCAGGGCTCCTGTGCTCGACTGAAACTGGAGCAGAAGGCAGTGGGCAGAACAGGAGGAACAGGAGGAAACTGCACATTTAATTCTATTTTAGATTTTGCCTAATTCAAGCCAGAAGTGAAATGGGGAACTGGATTTGAGGCTGACAGGAAGCGGGGAGGGAGGCATGGAGTGGGGTGCAGTGTGCCAAAAGGGGAAAAAGCCAGAAAAGGCATTTATTTTGAAGAATTCAAGCAGAATAGTGGCACTTGAAATGGATTACGAAACGTGGAAACAAAAACGGAAATGACAAAGAGGTCAAACCCTTTCTGATATGACAGAGGCTGGGCTTATCCAGAAATGTTCCCAACAGTTCTGTAGTTAGCTTCTCCAAGAACTGTGGGGACCAATAGGAAAATGCTCACTGCTCATAGCTGGAAACTAAAGTGGCTTCCAAGTACACATGTGCCCAGTATAGTGACTTTTTTTTTTTTCCCTATAAAATCCCTGGAGCCCACACGTTCAGAACTCTTGCTTCTTGGGAACAATGTGTGCAGGTACCAAAGCCGTGCAAAAGGAAACCTGCTTGACTCGTGAGCAAGTTTACATTCAGTCACTGAAAACACCACAAAAAGCACATGATTACAGAAAGCTAAAGCCAATCCCTTCAATTTCAGCTCAGCTTGAAAACAAACATGAGGCTCAAATATTAAATCTTAACCTATTCAAATGCTGTCTTAACCTATTCATATCCACTGGATAGCCTGTGCACAGAAAAATATTTGTAAATAATACAACACTTTATTGGACAGTTTATGATCTCTCAGTAATCAGATAGAACCTTTTTTCCACATTCATTCCAGTTTTTAGTATGGGTACTTCAGGAACGCATCAGCTAGCAGTCTCCCCAGATCAGTTCTTTTTAGAATCAGAATTTGTCTTATCATTAGCTTTGAGTCCTGAAACTATCTGCTTGCTAGAAGCACTATGTGGCATACATGTACATTAAAATGGAAATCAACATGCTCTGAGAACCTTTTAAGAATACCATATCACCAATGAATCATGAAAATCAGGCCAAGATGCAAAGAACTTGAGGGTTATGATATGTCTATGTTTCCACCAAATTACGTGAAACACACAGGTTATCACCTCATATGTCAAGTAAGTGGATAGTTAACGAAAAGACATGTATTTCTAAGACGGCAGCAAAGTCTTTATTTTTTAAAAGGAGGCTGGGTACAGTGGCTCACGCCTATAATCCTAGCACTTTGGGAGGCCGAGGTGAGAGAACTGCTTGAGCCCAGGAGTTTGAGATCAGCCTGGGCAACACAGTGAGATTTCATTTCTATAAAAATAAAATAAAATAAAATAATAAAAGGAAACACTGATTTAAGAAATATCTTTTAAAAAGAAGACATTAAAATCATTAATAAGGCGCCAGGTGTGGTGGCTGACACCTGTAATCCCAGCACTTTGGGAGGCTGAGGTGCATCACTTGAGGTCAGGATTTCAAGACCAGCCTGGCCAACATGATGAAACCCCATCTCTACTAAAAATAAAAACTTAGCCGGGTGTGGTGGAGCATCCCTGTAATTCCAGCTACTCAGGAGGCTCAGGTGGCAGAGTTGCTTGAACCCGGGAGGCAGACGCCACAGTGAGCCGAGATCGTGCCACTGCACTCCAGCCTGGGCAACAGAGCAAGAAGACCCTGTCTCAAAAATAAATACAATCAAATAATAAGGAAAGTGAAAAGGCAAAACACTAAGGATCCTCAGTTACATCCACTTTTTATTTTTTAAGGAAAAGAATAAACCATACTTACCTGTGTCTTAACTTTCCTCTTGCTTCAAATTCAAACGGTATCTCTTCGCCTGTGAGGACTTCTCGCCATTCACTAACATTGTGAGTATCATCGAGAAATGTTCCATTCCCTTCTGGAACCACCCCTGGACTCCCACTGTGAGACAGTGCGGCCCTGAAACCAAATCAGACGACATCAGCCTGTCCCTCTTTCTTCCCAGCTCCCTCTCACAGGAGCCCCGTGCAGAAGAGCAGAACCTTCTCACAACTCAATTCCCAGCAATAAAAGGCTGCATGACCCAGCCACAAAGAATGACCCTGAGGGTCGCTAACTATAGCTATCTTCGTGCTGAATCACAACTTATTTGAAATTTTAGAAATAGCTGAAAGCTGTCACTCTGTAGGCACTTACCTCAAGCAGTAGAATCTGTGGTACATGTGAATTAAGGCATGACTTTTTCAAGTGGCATTTAAGTGACTAGTTAGAATTAAACAGACCTACACTGTTAAAACAAAAAAGCTTCTCTTCTAGAGCAGTCTCATACTTGGGGGAGGTCGGAGAAATGTGATTTCAAATCAATGGATTCTGTTACTCATGCCATGCACTTCATGACCTAGGCTGGAACAATCACCATGTACTTGGAAGGCTGAGCCAAGATCTAAACAGGCAGAAAGTTGTTAAAAAAGGTTCTTGCCTGGCTTAGGTAAAGTCTCCTTTGTTCTCCAAACTCCACCCAATTCTATCTGGGGTGAAATGCGTTTTAGGTATGAAAGAATTCTTTTAGGATAGAGGGAGAACGGGAATTTTTTCAAAGCAGTCTTGGAATAAAATGGCAAAACATTTGGTATAATAACCATACATTGCTTCTTTAAAACGAGAAAGAAGATAGAGATCGAGGAGAAAAGATAGAATGGCTTTTTCATCTTCCTACTCACATTCTTAATTTGCTTGGCTTTTAAACACAAGGTATACCAAAATCAAGATCATAATTAGACTCAGGACCTGCTTCTCTGACTATAGATTCTCTACAAAACCAGAACCTCCATCATAAATCTCAGCAAGACGGCAAGTTATTCATTCAAATATCATCCCAAGAGCCTCAAGAGGGGGCCCATCTTGCTCTACTGGGCTGGCACCAGAAGGCTTTGGTGGCAGAGATGACTCGGGGTAATACAAACTGACTGCTTACCTGGTGGGTGTGGTGGTCAGGGTGGCAAACCACAAAGTGCATCCCGTGTGGTTCCTCAGAGCAAAGGGGACAAATGGCTGCCGGCGCTTGGGGGTTTTCACCTCTGCTGCGACAAACAGAAGAAGGCTATTAGCAGACGCCTCTGTCTGCATGGCAGAGACCCTCCCCCTACCTGGAGACAGTGCCCAAATTTGTCTCTTGTGCAAAGGCGCTGAAGGTGGAAGCAAGAAAGAAGGAACAGGACGAACGGAAGCTCCATGTATTTGCTGGCTGCTATAGAGGATTTGTTCCCTGCCTGACCATTCCCAGCCCCCAATCCTTCTACAAGTTTTACAGGCCTTATCTCTCAGAAGAAGGCATCAGGACTTAACCTGGTGGGAATCACAAAAGAAAGAAAAATGAACCTCCCCATTACTCCCAAGAACTATATTCTAAGTGGGTAACCTAAAATGTAGCAAGATATATCATACGTACTTATTTAAACTTTTTCCAAAAAGCCTTTACCTTAAGGAAGCCTGTCTTTATATAAGTTACCCTACAGTCATAGTATGCATTTTGCAACAAAATAAAATAAAAACATTCTTTCCTATTCTTTTATACTAATAGTTGTTTTTGTCTCCCTGGAAAGTCAGAAGTATCCCATCTCAAAGCTTTTCAAACAAAATTGTTAGCCCACTTTTTAAACATAGATACCACTACCACCATCTATTATAAGGTGGGTACCGTGGAAACCATAAAAGGAACATAAAATACGGCTTCATTGCACAAAAAGCTTCTAATCAGGGAAAGTGTAAAGAAATAGCAATCAACACAAAACTGTCAGTAACCAAATTCTAGAGAGCGGTGACCTGACTACAAAGGTTGTAAGAAACCCAAAGCAGGTTTTCTGGTGCCCCAGCCGCTTTGGCAGACAGATCCCTCTGCAGGTACCACTGCCCATGGTATGTGGTTCCACATGGAACACAGAGTACCGAAAGGAAGGGAAGCAGCTCCTCTAACCAAGGGCCTGTCTCCTCCACTGGCCACACAAATAGGGAGGCAGCAGCAGCAAACCAGTGTGAGAAAGCCTCCTGGTTGACGTGTTCACAACACTCGTACACAACCAACAAAAAAAGGGAGGTGTGGCTCAATCTTCTTACGTGTCTAGCATTAAAGTACGACGACAGCGTGAGAAAGACCGTAACCCACATGCTCTGCAGTTGGGAGAAAATGACATCTAGAGGACGCTGAAAATGCTAACTGCAGGGAACACTGTAGCAAAACTGAATTCATCCTATAGAACATCTTCTGCCAACAAAATCGAGAAGACAAACTGCAACATGTCCTGCCTTCTGCATCCTCCAGACTGAGGCTGGGGCTGTACCCTAACAGTCGGTAATCATCACTGCCTTTTAAAAAGCAATCACTTCCGTTTTTCCCTTATCTCTTTTAAAGTTTTGAGAGGTTAGTACTGTAAACAATGCAAACCAAGCAATTTTGGGTCAAGGCAAGTTCTATTTTGATAACGACGATGGCTCAGGGGAGTCTAACAGAGAGTAATCTGCTAAATAAATGAGCAGTCTCCAGTGTGCTCCCACAATTTTGCGGTCAGTCATTTAGAGATACCCCAAATACTTCTAAAGATAATCTCCACTAGGAATATGCCCATTTCTCACCCCAATGGCCTTACTTAGCTCCCAAAGTTTGCTTTAAAAAAAAATTAGTGCTCATCAAGTAGAAAATTAAGGAGTAGCTGTAAGGCTGCTGACAAGAGCAGAGGGGGAGTAAAAAATTTAAGAGCTGTCTGCAGGGTAAACGGTATTTATTGTGGCACTTTGAAAGGCACCTCCCTCTTCTATGAGTGCAATGAGAGAGCTGCTTTTATTACAGTAGATAAAGGGCCCCGGAGAAAAAGAAGCCAGATGTGCTTTCATATCCCACTGTGAGCCAGACTGTAAGTTTCCATTTGCAAATTAGATTTAAAAAGAACAGGTGGCAGATGGCTTTGATCAGTTTGTTATACAGAATAAAGTGCTGCGAATCCATACAAATACATTCACAAGTATACTGCTTTGGAGTTCAATAGCATGGGTAGGCACAACGCTTAGGTCTCCAAGCTTCTTGCATTGATTAGACATAACGGCACAGGCTTCAATAACCCATTTCTCTGAGGATAAAAATACACAGCATGCACACAAATCCAAACCCAACATCAGGCAACAAATCTGACATCTCCTGCACCAGGATCCAAATAAACTATGTACTTGCCTTTGGCACAGCACCAGAGACAAAAGTTCCCAAGTCCATCAAAGAGAACATTATTCCCTAGTGGCCTCAGAAAATCTGCCTCTAGTGACCAAACCCAATTTCTTCATGGGCTGAGAGAGAATCTAAAGCTACCCAAATCCAAGTTCAGCTTCAAACAGCTCCAGCTAAGGAAATTTCTACCCCTTTGGACTTATTTCACACAGTAATTCTGCCATTATAAACAGTGTAGGTTGTCATGCTATGTAAGCAGCTCAGTCCATCAGAAAGGACCTGGTTTGTAAATCCTAAGAAGCAGATTAAAGTACTAGGTTTGCTACTAGCTGGTCAAGTGAATTAAGGCAAATCACCTAATGTCTCTGAACCTCACTGTCCTTATCAGCTAAACAGGAATAATGCTTGGCCAAGCCTGAAAGATTAAGTAACATACAGAAAGCTTAGAAGCAGAAATACATGAATAAATTAAGATTCAGCTCTGGGCTTTCTTCGTGAGCCCTCCCTCAAACATCCATCCTGGTAAAATTGTCCAGAAAAAAAAAAAACCCAGGGCAATGGACCCTGAGTATTAACATCCCTGTTCTATATTCCTGTGGCCTCTTTTTATTTAAAAAAATTGTGATGAACGATCTGGAATTTGCCATGTGCACACATAAATCATTCAGATTAAGTTGCACTCCCTAAAACCAAAAAATGAACATCTTGGGACCCCAATTCCTCAATGATCATGGTGTTTTCTACCATATTCACTTACCAGTGAATTTCTCAAGAAACTTTCAAGGGTCAGATATAGAAATAAAATTTTCTTTTTTACCTTCTAAACACAAACATTGGCATCCAAAGAAATTAAGGTTTGTGTCTGAGCAATTATTTACTGAGATTTTTTTTTTTTTTTTTTTGCGCTATCCCTATTGTTATAGTGCCTGTTTCAGAGCCCCATGCATTCCCATGGGAATCTTCAGCGCGTATTTTATAAACTTAAGAGTTGTGGCACCACTGCTTGATGGAGCATGGTGTTCCTCCATCCACTTGCTCTTCAATATGAGAAATCACCTCTAATTGACATTGTCTTAACATATTTCTGCATCATACATTGTGGAGTTTATTCCATTTCCACCAAAGTTAAGGGAGATGGAAGGGAAACTATGTAAGAATCAGCTAATACAAAGCACCACTGTGTTCATCAGTTGGAAATGTTCTTTCCTATTACTGAAGTACTCATGACACGGAATACCCCCATTCAGCTCCCACTCATTTAAAAAAAAATTCATGTATAAGGCAGTTCTTAAAACAAGAAAATAAAGCAAGCCCTCGCTTGGCTATACTGTACCTCTAGCATAGATCTGGTGCTCTAGGTTAGTCAGACTGGCTGTACTCCTAGTTCTAAGGTAGACAAGGGGGAGGCCTGGTAGACAGGAGAGACAAAGTTAGAGGCTAAGAATAAATACAGTGAAATAAGAAGACTCACTTCCAAACGATAAGCACAAATAGAGAACATTACAAAAATAGCAAGCATCATGCAAGTACAGGGTCATTCCCATCAGTGATTACTAAGAGTTATGGATATACTTGACAAAGCAAACACATTTTTATACTAGTTTTTATTGTGGAGGCTGGATCAAAGTAGCACGCTCCTTTTTTTTTTTTTCTTTTTCCTGAATTAGAAGAATATATATTGAACTTTCTCTTGAACAGAATGACAAGCCTTTTGAAGATTTTTAATTTAAAGGTGTTATGTTCTTAAATGGCATTAAGAAGTTACAAAAATCAATCAGTACAGATTTTAGTGGAGGTTGCTCCATTCCAACTGGTAAAACACAGAAGTAAAATGCCAGTCTCAGGGGATCTCAAAAATTCAGGGGAAGAGACAGTATGTGTTCCAAATTTAAACAATCTCTACCAAGGAGTTGTCTCATAGTGTTTATTTAAATTCTAAAATCAAGCATGGAAGTTTTCAGAATATTTGATACTTTCATAAAATGTCCTTGGAATACAAAACTAATAAATTTAATGAAGTGCCACATCACCCAGGTTTACCAGCAAAATCTCAGCCCTGACTGAACAAAGCCAACAATTTTGTCAAAAGGAGGCTGGTATTTTCTTTCCCCTGATAAAGGAACGGTGAGAAAGCAGCAGGTCCCTTAGGCTAAATTTCATGTTAAGGGCTATGCCCAAGGGTTCATTTTAAGGCTGGTCTGAATAAAAAGCATAACTTTTGAGGAAATATGACTTACTGTTCTTGAATAAGACCTGAACGTTTGTGATTAGTTCAACAAGGCTGAAACCTACTCGCTTTCAAAATAAATTCCCAACGATCATTTTAGTAGGCCTGCTAAAAGAATACAATCCTGGCAGGTGCTATACTACCATCCAGGAATTTCCAATAAGAAAAGAGGTTTGGAAGTTTATGCATCTTCAAGTTATGTCTTATTAAAAAGATATATTACACTTTTATAAGCCTAAGTAATCATAAAAATCTTTAAATAAATAAAAATCAAGCTTTAACTCAGCACCAGCATTTAATATAGATGAGGAAGTTTTTTAACTAAAGAGAGAGAGGGACAAAACTTTTAAAAAGGAAGGAAGAGAGGGAGGCAGGGAGGGAGGAAGGAAAGAAGAAAGAGAGGGACAAGAAAATCTTTCATCAGAATCTTGCAGACTAGGCCTTGCTAGAGTTTGACTCCGAAATGAAGATGCCCCTGCATGAATAATGTTTTAGAAACACACTCTCTTGGACATATAACAAAAATTATTTAGAGTCTTCTGGGTAGACTATGTTACAATTTCTTGACACACAAATTGGGAAGGTTGGAGGAGGAGCCAAAATCCAAGCTGACAATATCTGAAAAGCCCTGGCTCCTAAGTAATGACCTTGAGACTCAGAAACAACAGCCTGGGAAAACAGAGAACAAGCACAGCTGACAATTCTTTGTGTCTCTTTCTAGAAGTACAAGGCAGATAGAAAGTCCACTTATACACCCTGAGGAGAGATGAACCAGTACAATTACTTCATACACTAAGAACACCCATCTTCCCATGACACGTTTGCAGACCAGATGGAATATTTAAGTATTCATGAGCTATGTGAAGTCCAGCCAAGACTCCCCAAAGAAACCACATTCTAAGAGTTGGAGCTGAGTTGAATTTGGATGACAATGGCTTGTGGAACAACTAAGACCATGCAGTTGTCCATCACCATCTCCCCAGCTCCGAGGAAAACAGAGCTGGCGAGTCATTAAATAAGGAAAGAAAGCATCACCAACAGAGAGCAAGCTGACTCCTCTTTCTTCAAGAGGCAGGGCATTCAATTCTTTTATAAACAGCACAGGGCTCCCTTTTTTTTTTGTTGTTGTTGTTGTTGTTGTTGTTGTTGAGACAGAGTCTCGCTTTATCACCCAGACTGGAGTGCAGTGGCCGGATCTCAGCTCACTGCAAGCTCCGCCTCCCGGGTTCACGCCATTCTCCTGCCTCAGCCTCCCGAGTAGCTGGGACTACAGGCGCCCGCCACCTCGCCTGGCTAGGTTTTTGTATTTTTTAGTAGAGACGGGGTTTCACCGTGTTAGCCAGGATGGTCTTGATCTCCTGACCTCGTGATCCGCCCGTCTCGGCCTCCCAAAGTACTGGGATTACAGGCTTGAGCCACCGCGCCCGGCCAGGGCTCCCTTTTTAACAACTTTTTCCACATGGGCTCCTGCTCACCCTCTTTTCAAGAATATGTCCAAACCCTCTCTCTCTAGGTTTAGAAGACCGTTTTAGATGCTTTTAAAAATCTGGTCAAAAAAATCCAATCAATTAGAAAATCAATGTTGTGCAGAGCAAAACACAAACCACAGCTGATCCTGATGCACTCTCAGGCGCACCAGTTCATGTGCATTATTACCAGGACTGAGGAATTACGTGTTGCAGATCTTTTCTCCCCCGCAAAGGTGGAATTACAGCCCACATTTATAAGTTCAGTAGTTCAAGCCAGAAAACTGTCTCCTGCAAAGACTAAAACAGAACTATAGAAGATAGTCAGAATTTCCTGTAGGTTTTTCCACGCAGAATGATGGTTCCATGTGAATTTCTCAGTGGAGCATTGCTTTGTAGGTCAAAAATGATTTAGTTAAACATGTGTAGTGAAAACTCTTACTTTGTCCAAAACATGGAGGATCCACCGAAGAGCCCATCCAATCTTCTGATTTAGTTGACTCTATTTCCTTGTCATCTTTACAGTAATCTGCCATCCATGATTCCTTGGTACTTACATACTGGTCTAGAAAGAATCCCCCAGATATATTAAGAGAAGCAAAAAAGGTGGAGGGTTCAAGTCAAATAATTTCAATACCTCAAAACAAGCTTTTATTGAGTGTCTCATTACATGCCTGGCCTGTGCTAGATTCTGAGAAAGTCTGTGCCCTGGAGAGCCTCACGCTCTATTGAAAGAGGTTACGATGAACAGGCAACCATCGCCACAAAACTCTCTTCAAACCAATCTATACATTCAATACAATCCCCATCAAAATACCTATAGGGCATTTTGTAGAATTTTAAAAGTTGAATCTAAAATTTATATGGAGGCCGGGCACGGTGGCTCATGTCTGTAATCTCAGCACTTTGGGAGGCTGAGGCGGGCAGATCACTTGAGTCCAGGAGTTTGAGACCAGCCCGGCCCACATAGCAAAACCCCATCTCTACTAAAAATACAAAAATTATATGGGCGTGGTGGCAGGAGCCTGTAATCCCGGCTACTCAGTAGGCTGAGGCGGGACAATCGCTTGAACCTGGGAGGTGGAGGTTGCAGTGAGCCGAGATCATGCCACTGCACTACAGAGGCTGAAATTCAGCAGACAATTCTCTACAGGTAGTTTTACTTCTGTGAGAGAATTACACTGGGGATAGCAGGTTAACAAAAATAATTACAGTGCACCACACCTAGATGAAGATCTTTTATACTAATTAAGATGTTATACTTTTTGGAAGAAGAATTATTGGCTTCTGGTTTTCAATTACAACACCTGGCTACAGAAGTAATATTTATTTAAACACTAAGAGGTCACAGCAACGTTTCTGGGTTTCAGAACAGTATTCGGAATAAGGAATTGAAGGTGAAAAAACAAAACAAATTTTACCACTGACAAGAATGCCTTTTGGAAGACTTTTTGTTTGGCTGGTGTTTTTAGAGACAGGGTCTTGCTCTGTCTCCAAGGCTGGAGTACACTGGCACAATCATAGCTCGCTGTAACCTTGAACTCCTGTGCTCAAGTGATCCTTCCACCTCAGCCTCCTGAGTAGCTGGGACTACAGATGCATGCCACTATGTCCAGCTAATTGTTTATTTTTGTAGAGACAAGGTCTCACAATGTTGCCCAGGCTGGTCTGGAACTTCTGGTCTCAAGTGAGCCTCCCATCTTGGCTTCCCAAAGACCTGGGATTACAAGCATGAGCCAATGTGCACAGCCAGAAGATATTCTTAAAGAAATATATACTGTGCTCATCAGAAATACCAGTAAGAACCCTGTAGGTAAGTTCTTATTTACTGCAGCTTTTCAAAAGACTACCACAAACTTTCTCTAACCTTCTAGAGTAAGAGATGTTGTGAGAAACAATGTAGGAGTCAAAACATTACAGTTTAGAGATATCATAGGATCAATTTACTATTTTCTAGGTGATATGAATAACCAGGCAAATTAGTAGATGAAATCTGATCATATAAAACAGTGGTTTTAAATTTGGGGGGGTCAACAAACTTATGGTCTCATTTCACAATACATTCTTTCCATCCTACTCTGACATGCATAAGGAAGTGGATATTCTAAAAGCCTCAATCCAACATACACACCAAAGAAAGTTCACAATTTGCAATAGTATATGTTATTGCTCAAAGATGAAGCATAGTAATTCCAAAATCAGATCATGGAGATCAAAAAATCAAACAATGAATGTGAGTTTTCACAGTGAAGGTATATACTACTTGATTGTATGATTATATTTGCTTTCCTTTTAGATGGCAGAAATACAAGAATAGAGCAGTTCTTACGACATTGAATCCAGAGATGTACATTTCAGTGTCATATCACTGAAATATACATATCATATCAAAGTACATATACATATCAGCACATATCATATCAAAGATACTTTTAGATAACACACCATTAACCTGGCAACCCTTAAGCAAGTCATTTTCAGAGTTAGGTCAAAATGACAATGGGAAACAACAAAGGCAATTTATTCTACTATAAAGATATGGTCAAAATCACACCTTTTAAGAATTATTCCGTGAACAGCTTAAGCAAAGTTAATCTAAACTCACTTCCAGGACATTTAATAAACTCTAGTGACCAAGCATTATGAGGAGAAAGTCCATCATGGCCATTCATGTTTCCCAAGTAACCTAAGTTCTTGCTTAACCACTGACAGCATCCTTATGGGATGCCAACACTGGAGAAACAGGTTGAGAAACAAAAGGCTATTAGGGTTGATCAGGAAAGCAGTCAGGATGAAGAAGTGATGCCTGGTACAGGCCCAAGTATGTGCTAAACTAGGATTAACAGTCTTCCAGACTCAGAGCTTAGATACAGAAAGGTATCATGAAAGACAACTTTCTACTCACCAATTAGCACAGAAGTGATATTGATATCCAAACGAGGTTTGGCCTTGGCTTCTAGCTTCAGTCGAGGAGGATGAAGACGACTAGCTGCCTGCTGTTGCCAGGATACAGAGCAAGGCCAAGGCTCAATAAATGGCTCCCAGCCTAAAAGTACACAGGAAATAAGACATCTGTTCAGCAGATATCAAGAGTTTATAGGGGAACACTGCTCGCAAATGTTCAGCAAGGACAAACTGGAGCTTAATAGCTTTCTACTTCCAATTCAATTTCACAACAAAAGCACCAACCACCTTCAGCTACAGGTCACCCTACAGATGTCTGCATTGTCAGAGGACACAAGTGGAAGGGCATATATGTACTCCCACAATGGTCTTCCAGAGGTGGCAGGAAGGAGGGCAGGCAGCCTATGTGCCCTCTTCCACTAAAGAACAGGCAGGATGTGTTGAGACACTCAAGACGGAAAAAGGAGTCTCAGACCAAGATTGGAAAAATAATAAAGTGTCTTAAATAGCTACTAAATTTGATTCTCCTGGTTACAGGACCAATATATTGGTTGAATAAACAGGTACGTACAAAGGCTCATTAACTTTTTCTTTTTCTTTTCTTTTTTTTTTTTTTTGAGACGGAGTCTGGCTCTGTCGCCCAGGGTGGAGTGCAGTGGCCGGATCTCAGCTCACTGCAAGCTCCGCCTCCCGGGTTTACACCATTCTCCTGCCTCAGCCTCCCGAGTAGCTGGGACTACAGGCGCCGCCACCACGCCCGGCTAGTTTTTTGTATTTTTTAGTAGAGACGGGGTTTCACCGTGTTAGCCAGGATGGTCTCTATCTCCTGACCTCGTGATCCGCCCGTCTCGGCCTCCCAAAGTGCTGGGATTACAAGCTTGAGCCACCGCGCCCGGCCTGCTTTTTCTTAAAATATGCACAAAGACTATATAAACAACATATAAAATAATACCACAAACACTCATCTACTCACTCTCCAACTTAGGAAATAGAAAATTAAAGTCCCCAAGGGCCACTCCCTACCATCTCATTCCCCTCCTTCCTACCAACCCTCTCCCACCCAACTCCAGGTGACCATTTGCTTGAATTTTTAGTTAATCATTTCCTTGCTCTTCTTTACAATTTTACCAAGCATATATACCTTTCTTAAGAACATATTAGACTGTCCTGTTTGTGATCTTTACACAAACTGAATCCCCATGTACATTCTTTTTCAAGTTTCTACTCTGGCTCACCAATACATCTTTGAGCATACTGTTGAGCATACTGCTACATCACATTGATGCAGGTCACCGTGGTACACTGTTTTCACTACTGAATATTAACATGCATTATAATGAATATACAATTTATTTATCCATTCTACTTCTGAAAGACATTCACTTGATTGCAGTTTTATTGCTATTGGAATACTACTACAAGCAGCCTTATATACATCTGTAGTTCACACAGGCAAGACAGTCTCTACGATACAGACCTAGAAGCAACATATTGCTGGGTTGTTGAGTATGCTTACACTCAAATTTACCAGGTCATGTCAAATTGTTTTACAAAGTAGTAGTAGTAATGTACAGTTCTAATAGCAGGGACTATGGCTTATATCTTCCAATAATTAGTAGTGTCCCACTTAAGTTTTGCTAATTTCTTGGGTGTGAAAAATGGTGTATCACTGTGACTAAAAAGACTCAACTTTTCAGAGCCAGTTAATTTTTAACAGATCTTTAAATAGACTCACACAATCAGCCATTGAACAAATCCAAACCAGTATGTAACACACAGTAGGTACATTAGTCTCCTTACACCATTTGACATTTAGTGACCTGAATGTATTCATACAACTTTAAAAGTAAGCAATATTTGGCCTAAGAAAACAAATCATTCTCAGAAAAATAGCTCCCACATGCAAGAGTTTCTCTCAGAAAGACTTGGGCCATTATTCTAAAGTGAAACATTTTGAACAATGAAGAAATAAGGGTGTTAGCATTAAGTGAATCTGTTACAAAGGGAAAATGTTAACTAACATAAAATTAAATGTGATAAATACTCGAGAACACTCAGCAGCAGCACAATAAATCAAGGCTTTATTTCTTATTGAAATCAAAGGGAGCAGGCAGTTGGAGGTTTATACCTTGGACTGCCCAGCTCTACTCTGCTTACTCTGTCCATGCCTACTACCAATTCCGATGAGAGCTTCTTTCAGCTCTCTTAAGGCAAAAAAGTTTACTGCTCAAACCACTTGGCCCTAATATATTATGGCTTCTGAATTTCAACCTGTATAGGCTCTTACCTTGGTCTTTCAAATGGAAGGAAAGAAACCTGAAAATGCTTGCGGTATTATTGAGGTTTATGTCTCCCAAAAAACAGCCTGCTCTGATCAACAGTGGTTTGTTTGTTTTTGTTTTTTTTAAAGAGTAGGTAGGGCAGAATATACAGTGTCATCGACTCAGTATATTCAAATAAAACCAACGAACCCAGTGGGGAGTGAGGGGACTTGAGGTTTAAAACGCTTGGCTGGGCGCAGTGGCTCACGCCTGTAATCCCAGCACTTTGGGAGGCTGAGGCAGGTGGAACACCTGAGGTCAGAGTTCGAGACTAGCCTGGCCAACCTGGTGAAACCCCATCTCTATTAAAAATACAAAAAATTAGCTGGGCATGGTGGCAGGCGCCTGTAATCCCAGCTACTTGGGAGGCTGAGGCAGGGGAATCACTTGAACTCGTGAGGTAGAGGTTGCAGTGAGCCAAGATCACACCATTGCACTGCAGCCTGGGTGACAGAGTGAGACTCCACCTCAAAAAAAAAAAAAAGTTTGTGGGCATAAATCTCCCTTGAAATTTAGCTACTCTCAGGGCCAAAAAAATGATCCTTCACTATTGAGCAATGGCATATTCTAGAATAAGCCAAACTGCAGGATCAAAAAGAATTAGCTATAAAAACATCTTTTTTTTTAATTTTTTTTGAGACAGAGTCTTGCTCTGTCATGCAGGCTGGAGAGCAGTGGCGCGATCTCAGCTCACTGCAACTTCCACCTCCCGAGTTCAAGTGACTCCCCCGCCTCAGCCAAAAATATCTTTTTAGTTGCAACATAACAGATATGTTTTTAGCACAACAGAAAATCTTTATTTTCTGTGTTTATGCAGTCTACTTGGTTTTCATCTTTCCCTGTCCCACACCACTCCTGCCCTTTCCTTCATGTAAAATTTATGTAGCAATAGGTCCAGGCAAACGTTTAAATTTGTTTTTTAAATCCCATGATAACATATGTTTTATACTGACCTGAAAGAGCACGGTTATAATAATCTCCAGAAAGAGTGAAGTGGGCATAGCCTTCAGGGCTAGTTCTTACACGCTGAAGAAAATTCAGACCTGCAATGAAAGCAAACCTTACTGCAGCGGCAGGGCAGGAGCAACCAAAACTGCCTTTTGCAGATAAATGACATTAAAGAAACGTTAGAGCTAATACTTGCGAAGGAGAGCACACAACATTCTGATATTTTGTTCATCATGTATTTTTTTGCATCAAGTTTTAAAAACATGGCACTGAAATATTATTTACCTCCATGGCTGAGTTTTTTGGCACCCTCTTAAACTCTGGGCCTGAGGCGAGTGCCTCACTTGCCTTCCCACAGTGCCAGTCCTGGCACCCAGGCATACTCAAAGCCTGTGGGAACATAAAAAATGTATTTCTGGCCAGGTACAGTGGCTCACGCCTGTAATCACAGCACTTTGGGAGGCCAAGGTGGGCGGATCATGAGGTCAGGAGATTGAGACCATCCTGGCCAACATGGTGAAACCCCAGCTCTACTACAAATACAAAAATTGGCCGGGCGTGGTAGCAGGGGCCTGTAATCCCAGATATTTGGGAGGCTGAGGCAGGAGAATCGCCTGAACCCGGGAGGCAGAGGTTGCAGTGAGCCAAGATAGCACCACTGCACTCCAGCCTGGCAACAAAACGAGACTCTGTCTCAAAAAAAAAAAAAAAAAAAAAAAAAAGATATTTCTACCTGAATAATGGGCAGACTGACTAGAGAAGTCATGCTCTGATAAATATTAGCTCAAAATTGTAAGATTGCCATAGAAAAATAAGAAATCAACTAATTAGTCTCTGCAGAAAAGATATTCATGGAAACAGTCAAAATTCCAGTTGTTACTTTTAACCAAGCAGCCCTGGTGGTGCCTTAGAAGCACAGGGAAAGGGCAAGCTCTGTAATGTGCAAGAGGCCAGATTCAAGCCCCAGAAGCAAACTTTACTTGAAGGAAGAAGAGGCTGGCAAGATCGAAACAATGGAAAGTTACTCAACAGAGCAGTGACATTTTCATTTACTCTCCTCAAAACCTCAACCTCGCAGGGCATGGTGGCTCATGCCTGTAATCCCAGTACTTTGGGAGGCTGAGGCGGGCAGATCACCTGAGATCAGGAGTTCGAGACCAGCCTGACCAACATAGAGAAACCCTGTCTCTACTAAAAATACAAAATTAGTCGGGCGTGGTGGCGCATGTCTGTAATCCCAGCTACTTGGGGGGCTGAAGCTGGAGAATCTCTTGAACCCAGGAGGCAGAGGTTGTGGTGAGCCAGTTGCACCACCGCACTCTAGCCTGGGCAACAAGAGCGAAACTCCGCCTCAAAAAAAGACCTCAACCTCACACTGCTTGCAGTGATGCACTTAAGGATAAAGTACTCCCACCAGAAGTGGTGGTGAACCACTGCAATCCTAGCCACTTGGGAAGCAGAAGAACTGCTTGAGCCCCCGAGTTTGAGACCAACCTTAGGCAACAAAGAAAGACTTCACCTTTGGGGGACAAGAAAAAAAAAAAAAAAAGGACAGAGTACTCCTACTTTGGTCCCCACTCTAGCAAAGGACAGCTCACATATAAATAGTGTTTTACCCCTTACACGGCCCGGTGGTGGAGATTCAGAAGTACACTTTCTAGTAAGATTCTTGTTTTTGATTTTCAAGAGATAATACAACAGAACCATTATTTTCTGAGCTTAGCTGTTAAATGCCTAGCAGTATTCACTAACTTCAGATACATAAAAAGATAAGAAAAATGAAGAGATCAGGAATTATTTAGCTGGAGATGTTAATACAATGGAAATTTTATCAAAGACCATTCCTATTCCCAAGCTATAGGCTGAAGGTCACATATGGCAAATAAAAGTTGCTTTAAAATATACATAATGAAAAACATATGTAAAACTATTATCTAAATTTCACCCAAATGACTAAGTAGAGTATGAATAACATTAAAAAAAAAAAGGCCCCAAATATTTCAGCAATGACTGAAAATATTCAAGATGAATCTGAAAAACAGGACGACACTCACGGGAAAAGGTGAGTTCAGCGAGAGGAACATCACAATCCATGCAGTCATCGATGAAACAGATGCACACACTCTCTGCTTTGATCTCCACGCCAGAGATCAATGGCGCTGCCACAGCCCCTGGGCCATCTCGGCTGGTGGAGGCCAAGGAGAGAGACTTCAGAGGTTCCGCATTCTTAAACAACCAACTTGCTGCCTTTTTCAATTGGCCTTCAAAAAAATTAAGAAGTGATCAGTTCTACCAGCCTCCACAGCTACCCTGGCCACTCACAGAGGAAACAGAGAAATAAAATTCTCTAGAGACCTACTGGGAAGCCAGGAGAGCCTTCATCCCAGAAGTATTCTTGGACTTAATAAAAAAGGAGGGTGGGGGGGTAGGGGTGGGGGGTGGGAAGGAATCCCAGCATAATAGTAATCCTGCTTTTAAGCAAACATTTTGTTGCACACCTTCCACTCAAATTTACCACACCTTTCATGATCTGGCCCAAAATGCCTCCAGGAAGCCATCCCTCTCTACCATGCCATCTGTTGAAGGAGAGGAGAGAAGAGGACAGGAGAGGATCCAGACACGGTGCCACTTGGTACCTAAGTACTTAATCTTCACTATGTAGTTTTGCAAATATATTGATGTGCTGCTTTCTAATTGTTCTCAAATATCTTACTTTGTGTATACTGTGCCTTCTCAACCAAACGCAAATGCCTTGAGAACACAGAGCAATGCGAGAACTGCATGTGTGTAATATATAACCATTACTAATCACCTCTTGAATACAACCAGGTTGCTGAAGTCTCCCTCCTTCCAAAAAAGAAAAGAGAAGCAATGCCACCCCATACTTGTAAGTCACCAGAGGCCAGTACCAGGGACAGTGTAAGTAGTTGAGGGCATGGGCTCCAGAGCAAGATGGCCCGGCTTCAGGTCCTGTTCCGCCCTTACCAGCTGCTGGCTCTTGGGCAAGTTATTTGATCTCTTTGTGCCCTACAACACCCGCTTAAAAGGACTGACAGGAAGAGGGAAGAACGAGTACATGGAAAGTTCTCAGAGTGAAGCCTGGCATGTAATAAACATTATCTGCTATTATCTACATTACAGATAAACATTAGTTGCTATTATCATATTCATTACTGATGGAATTAAGTTTTATCTACTAAAGAAATAAAAATTACCGGTCGGGTGCAGTGGCTCATGACTGTAATCCCAGCACTTTGGGAGGCCGAGGTGGACGGATCATGAGGTCAGGAGATCGAGACCATCCTGGCCAACGTGGTGAAATCCTGTCTCTACTAAAAATAACAAAAATTATCTGGGCATGGTCGCACGTGCCTGTAATGCCAGCTACTCAGGAGAGTAGCTGAGGCAGGCGAATCGCTTGAACCCGGGAGGCAGAGGTTGCAGTGAGCCGAGATTGTGCCACTGTACCCCAGGCTGGCAACAGAGCGAGACTCCATCTCAAAAAAAAAAAAAAAAAAAAAGAAATAAAAATTACCAAAGAGAGGCTGGGCATGGTGGCTCACGCCTGTAATCCCAGCACTTTGGGAGGCCAAGGTGGGCAGATCACCTGAGGTCAGGAGTTCGAGACCAGCCTGGCTAACATGGTGAAACCCCGTTTCTAATAAAAATACAAAAAACTAGCCGGGCGTGGTGGCATGTGCCCGTAATCTCAGATACTCAGGAGGCTGAGACAGGAGAATCACTCACACCCAGGAGGTGGAGGCTACAGGGAACCAAGATCGCACCATTGCACTCCAGCTTGGGCAACAAGAGCGAAACTCTGCCTCAAAAAAAATAATAATAATAACCAAAAAGAGGCTGAGCACAGTGGCTAATGTCTATAATCCCAATGCTTTGGGAGGTTTAGGTGAGAAGATAACTTTAGGTCAGAAATTTGAGACCAGCCTGGGCAACATAGCAAGATCCCATCTCTACAAAAAAATCTAAAACTTAGCTAGTTATGGTGGCACATCCTGTAGTCCCAGCTACTCAGGAGACTTAGGTGGAAGGAACATTTGAGCCTAGGAGTTTGAAGCTAGAGTGAGCCATGATCATCGCGCCACCACTACACTCCAGCCTGGGCAACAGAGCAAAACCCTGTATCTAAAATTAAAATTAAAAAAAAAATTCCAAAAGGTTCTCAGAACTTTAATAAAAAAATCAAAAAAAAAAAAAAAAAAGAGGTGCTCCAATTGTTAAAGAAAGAGTAAAAAGCACAGGAAAAGTAAACATTAAGGGGTATAAAATTAATTAAACCAAAAACTAATGATGACTGGGTAAAACAAAACCATGGAACACATGAGAACTAGGTCTACCTTCATTTTTTTCAGAATCCAAAAGGTAAGCTAATGTAAAACAGTATGTCATGAAACAAGCCTTTTCACAAATAGATTGGCTGGAATTTAACCCAGATACAATATTTTTAGAAAAAGATTTGTCAATTCAAGAGCCCCAAGAAAATTTTAAAAAATTAAAATTGAAAAATAAAAAAGAAAGAAGTCAAGTAAAGAGCCTGAAAAAATATATCTATACCTTTTGGTCCGGTATTTAAAATATAGATCTCTCTACCAAGGATACATTAAAAGGCATAGACAAAAGTTCACACCAAAAAACGTTTACTATATATAAGTGTGTATAATATTGAATGAATAACAAGTGAAGAACGATTAAGTAAATTATACTACATCCTTAGAGTCAATGTAAAAAGATCACTGTTGATAAATAATTTCAATGACATGGGAAGATAGCTGTTGATATATTAAGTATATCATAACAAAATTACAATCATAATTCAATAAAATATTTTTAAAAGACTATAAAATTGTATTAGCAACAGAATCTATCAGTACATTAAAAATTTAATGTTTGCATGTGTGTGTGTTGGATATACTGTCCACAGTAGGTAGAGAAGTAGAAAGAGGCCGGGTGCAGTGGCTCACGCCTGTAATCCCAACACTTTGGGAGGCCAAGGCGGGCGGATCACAAGGTCAGGAGTTTGAGACCAGCCTGTTCAAAAAAGTGAAACCCCGTCTCTACTGAAAATACAAAAATTAGCTGGGCGTGATGGCGGGCGCCTGTAATCCCAGTTACTTGGAAGACAGAGGTAGGAGTATCACTTGAACCTGGGAGGCAGAGGTTGCAGTGAGCCGAGATGGCGCCACCATACTCCAGCCTGGGCAACAGAGCGAGACTCTGTCTCAAAAAAAAAAAAAGAGAGAAGTAGAAAGAGAGAAAGTACACACAAGTGTAAAGACTGGAAAGGAGGCTGAGGCAGGAAGACTGCTTGAGCCCAGGAGCTGGAGGCTGCAGTGAGCTATGATTACAGCATAGCTATGATTGCATTCCAGCCTGGGCAACACAGTGAGACCCTGTCTCTTAAAAAAAGGGAGAAAAAAGATGGAAGGAAATGCAGCCTCTGCTGTATTTCTCTTTTTGAAGAGAAAGGGAAACATAGAGATAGAAAGCAAGTGAGATGGAGTAGAAAAAACACAGATTTAGGAGGCAGGTAGACCTGGCTTTAAGCCCATCGTAAGGGACTAAAATGTGACCTCAAACAAGTTTACTTAAGCAGTTCCAGTCTGAGCTGGTTTCCTCATCTCAAGTGGGAATAATAATGTCTGCCTCCAAGGGCTATGAAGAGGATGCAACAAGACAACACAAAGATAGGCATACAGGACCTCAATAAATGGTCATAATTATCAGTATCACCACCATTAGTATGACCACTAGTAACAGTGGCTAACATTTATAGAGCACTTACTATGTGCTAGCACTTTCTTAGCGCTTTGCATATAGTAATTTACTTATATCAAATCTCTGAGGGAGGCAGCCTCTTATCTTCTTTCCACAGATAAGGAAGCACTGGTTCACAGAGGTCAAAGCCACTTCCCAAAGTCATTAATAAGTAAGTAGTGGCAGAGAGTAAGGATCTGAACCCAGTCAGTCAGCTCCAGAGCCCTTTTTTTTTTGAGACAGTCTCACTCTGTTGACTAGGCTGTAGTGCAGGGGCATGATCTTGGCTCACTGTAACCTTCGCCTCCCCGGTTCAAGCGATTCTCCTGCCTCAGCCTCCTGAGTAGCTGGGACTACAGGTGTGCACCACCATGCGCAGCTAATTTCTTTCTTTTTTGTACTTTTGGTAGAGACGGGGTTTCACCATATTGGCCAGACTGGTTTCAAACTCCTGACCTCAGGCGATCCGTCTGCCTCTGCCTCCCAGAGTGTTGGGATTATAGGCATGAGCCATTGCATCCGGCCTCAGAGCCCAAATTCTTATCCACTGTAAAAGACTGCTGCCTGTCATCCCAGCACTTTGGCAGGCCAAGGTGGGCGGATCACTTGAGGTCAGAAGTTTGAGACCAGTCTGGCTAACATGGTGAAACCCCATCTCTACTAAAAATACAAAAATAACCTAGGTGTGGTGGTGCATGCCTATAACCCCAGGTCCTCAGGAGGCTGAGGCAGGAGAATGGCTTGAACTGGGTAGGCAGGGGCTGTAGTGAGCTGAGATGGCGCCACTGCACTCCAGCCTGGGCGACGTGATTATTACTGACCTAAGATGATATGCAGTCCAGAGAAAACACATAAAGGGTCCTCCTAAGTCGCCTTGTGGCAGCAAGAGAGGAAATGGGAAGGAAGCATATCATCAAGATAAACAATGGGTAACAGAATCCTGTTCAAATTACCTTGACACACCAAAAGAGCTTTGCGACAATCATCCATGCTGAATCCCAGCTCCTGCAGCCTAGCCAGCTGTAACTCTAGGAAACAAATAGCATATAATTTTCATAAATAATTTTATGTAAATTAATCTACAAACTAATTATAGAAAAAAAGAAAAGAAATTCAAAAACCTGTGACTAAAACATTTCATTTCGCTAAGCAAAACTGGACTCCTAATTGGAGAGTTCAATCAAGTGTACCTGGAAATCTTTGAGTCTTTTCCTCATATTGACTGTGTTTTTAAAGTGATGTCCTTGCCAGGAATTGGGGGGAAAGGTCTATTTCCCATCTGGCCCCTTCATTCTGCCATCTGGCCCCTACATTTTCCCCTGTGTTTTAAACAGCTTAAAATTAGGGGTGGGCACAGTGGCTCACACCTGTAATCCCAACACTTTGGGAGGCTAAGGTAGGGGGACTACTTGAGATCAGGAACTCAAGACCAGCCTGGGAAAAATAGCCAGACCCCGTCTCTACAAAAAAATATTAAAAATTAGTGAGGCATGGTGGCACACACCTGTAGTCCCTCCCAGCTACTCAGGAGGCTGAGGAGGGAAGATAGCTTGGGCCCAGGAGTTTGAGGCTGCAATGAGCTATGATCACACCACTGCTCTCCAACCTGGGTGACAGAGCAAGACCCTGTCTCAAAATAAACCAATAAATTAATAATAACAGTTTAAAAATAAAACTTAGTGTTACTCATATAACTTCAGAGGAGAACTCTCAAAGCTTAAAACTCAACTTTGGCATTATCCAGGTAACTGGAAAAAACTGAAAGAGGAAAAATAGTGGAGTCGTTGGTTAGGGATGTTTTGTTGGTTTTTAAATTTTAAAAAATGAGAGAGTCATACTTAGGACTTACAATTATACTTAATGACATACAATTAAACTATGAACAATTTAATTGTGCAAAAGAAAATTTTAAGAGTCAAAAAGAAGAAGCGTAATTAGCAAGACTGAGTGGGCTTTATAGTTAAACACCTACCCAAGACAGGATCTAACGTGTGTCTTGTCCCTTCTCTGATTTCCTCTCCAACGCGAGATGCACCTGGAAGGTAACTTCCAACAGAGTCTGACGCCAGGGCCACTGAGTCTGGCACTGCAGCATTAGCTTGCTCTGGGATGGATTTTGCAATGGCAAGAAACAGCTGAACATCATTATAGGAGAGTCTGATATCCAGGGCTTGTAACTGAATCTAACAAAATGTAAAAAAGGTAGCAATTTTTTAAAGCTGCAGTGGTTTTGCATCCATATCACTTACAGATGTAATTCCTATTTCAAGTTCTAAAAGTCCAACAGATACTGCACCAAATTTCTCATTTAAAAGATTGCAAAGATCTTGAAATTAAGGCACTAATAACCATAAGGTAATATGTCTCAACTATGAGGTCAAATGGTCACAAAACTGCACCACGTAAAAAATACTAAGCTAGGATAATTACTAGAGCAATTAGTATTTCAGCAGGATGATTTTCATACAAGTATATTAATCATTAAAGCAGAGGACCAAAGAGGGCTCTGGGGGAGAAAGGAGCACCTATCAGCAACATTTCTTAATCCCTTTTGCATGGATCTATTTAATTTTTTAAATCTCTCAAACAAAATGACCAACCAACAAAATTTATCTCTTCTTTACTCAAACATAGCTTAAATGAGTCAAGTTTGCCACTATTTCCTGAAATCCAGTCTTACTGAGAAATGAACAGTACAGCTACCTCTGGTACAGGCAGTGCAGACACCAAACCCAGACTAGTGCACAAATGAGCACTCTGGATGGCTATCTCAATGTCTGAAAATGGTGTTTTATTAACTAATTTTTTTTTTTTTTTCCAGGAGGAAAAAAAAAGACCAGCCGGGCATGGTGGCTCACGCCTGTAATCCCAGCACTTTGGGAGGCCAAGGTGGGCAGATTCTGAGGTCAGGAGATCGAGACCATCCTGGCTGACAAGGTGAAACTCCGTCTCTACTAAAAATACAAAAAATTAGTCAGGCATGGTGGCAGGCACCTGTACTCCCAGCTACTTGGGAGGCTGAGGCAGGAGAATGGCGTGAACCCAGGAGGTGGAGCTTGCAGTGAGCCGAGATCGCACCACTGCACTATAGCCTGGGCGACACAGCGAGGCTCCATCTCAAAAAACTAAATAAATAAATACATAAATATCAGAATGGCTTTTCTTTTTTAACCTCCTATGGTTCAAATGGATTGATTAATTATCTCCATTCAACCAAGGAAATCAAATGCCCAATTCTCAAGCCTGCCTTCCCTTGCTTCACCTTGAATCCTCCTTACTTCCCTACATAGTTCTTTGCTCTAGTTAGACCGTCCTGCTTCCACTCAATTTAGGTTATTCATTTGGAATGCTCTCCCTCCTCCTCTCTGATTATTTACATCCTACCATTCCTCCCAAATCCACCTTACGTGGAGTCTCACTCAAGATTCCTACCTATGCTGAGTTCTGCTTTCTATAAGCTTCTATATTCTACAAGACAACTCAGGACTTTTATCCTCCCCAAGACTGTAGGATCTTCTAGGACAGAAACAATGTCATATTTATTTTGTATGTGCTAAAATAACTAAGAGGTTGTTGGGGCCAGGTGCGGTGGCTCACACCTGTAATCCCAGCACTTTGGGAGGCCGACGCGGGCAGATCACGAGGACAGGAGATCGAGACCATCCTGGCTAACACGGTGAAACCCCGTCCCTACTAAAAATACAAAAAATTAGCCAGGCGTGGTGGCGGGTGCCTGTAGTCCCAGTTACTCGGGAGGCTGAGGCAGGAGAATGGCGTGAACCTGCAGTGAGCCGAGATTGCGCCACTGCACTCCAGCCTGGGCGACAGAGCGACACTCCATCTCAAAAAAAAAAAAAAAAGAGGTTGTTGGGCTCAGAGTAAGTAAATGCGCCTGCATAGGAAAGTGTTTGAGAGCGTATCAACATATTACACAGATTTTGCATCATTACCTCCAGGACAGGTGGGAAATCTTCACTATTGAATGCATCCATCAATCCTGAACTATTTTGATAAGAAGAATTCCCCACCAACTCCACTTGAATTTGTACAGGATCCACAATTGAAAGAGCTGTATCTTGCTCATTCCCCAGTCGGCATGAAAACACCTAGAGAATGAAATGCAATATGGCGAGAATTAATGTCTGATTGAGGAAGGGTCCAACTATCAGCACAAAGAGGCTAACTCAGAAGCCGTCGGCCATGTGTTATCCCAAGACCTGTAACAACTACTGAAATAAATACTGTGAAGAGTGAGGCCCCCCACCGCTGCCGAGAGCACAAGCAGTGGTTCACCCAGAGGAAAAGGCAGTTTAGCAATACATCCCAAAAGCCTTACGAATCTCACACCCTTTGATTCAATAATCCTACTTCTCTCTAGGAACTAGAAAAAAAAAAAAAAAAAAAAAGATTCACTAAACCATTATTTAATAGTTAAAAAAAATTAAGAGCAGCCAAGGTTATATCGTATCTACTCAATGGAGTATTTGCAGCCATTTAAAAAATGACAAAAAAGGCCACACGGATTGTAAGAAGACAGTTACAACACAGACTACGTGAAAATACAACCCAAAATAATGTTACTCCCCGACTTGAAGGAAAGAAACACACCAAAATGTCCACAGAAATCATATACGATTTCTGATAGGTTATTTTCCCTCCCCGTATTTTCATAATTAAAAATAAATACATTATTAAAGCTGGGTGATAGGTACATATGGAGTTCATGATATTATTCTGTTTACTTTGTATATGTTTGAAATGTTCTATAATAAAAGGTTAAAAAATAAATACATTCATTGGGAGAGAGAAAGAAGGGAGAGGGAGAAAGGACTCTAATTCTAGGACCAAATTATTTTGCATGCTCAGTAAGAGCGCAGAGGAAAGAAAACAGCCATCACTTGGGTCCTTCTTACCCCTTCACCCCCTCCACCACCTTTCTGGGGCACACCCTAGTGCTGTTGAAAAACATGTGACACCAAGGTCCTTTGCCATATTCAAAATTCAAAATTCATAAGCTATAAATTCTCCCACAATGATTTATCAAGTTGGTCTTAAAATTCAGACCCAATTGTGCTATCTGAAAGGCAGGACTGAAAGGAGTTTCCAGTGATCTCAAATATTTTGCCATGTAGTTTTCCTAAGACTTTAGAGCAGAAAAGTTTCATTTTCCTTTTTCCTTCAGGGGTTTCTGCTACACAAAACCCAATTGTACCTGACAGTTCATTAATCAATCACCAAGATTCTCCATTCAAAGCTAGTATTGTGGTGGCTTGGAAGGCAGATGAATTGCAATTTCATGATCAACTCACATCACACCAGCATGCAAATCCTTCCTCTCAAATGGAGGTTTCTTTACAAGACAGAAACAAGCGGTCAAGAAGTAGAGTCCCTACAGGCCTTATTCCACTATGTTTGTCTCAAAACCATAAACCACATACTCCTAACAGTGAAAATAAGTTTTATTTGTTCAAACTTTGAGCAATATCACTGGAAAGAAAAGGGCATGAAAAGTTTAATCATAAAGCAAAAGGAACCCTGACCAAGTATGCTAACAGTATGGCATGGGGAAAGTGAGCTGACATGAGTCAAGTACAAACATCTGATAGAAACAAGAACTTGCCACAGTTCCCCTTCTGTCTCCACACCACATGGCTTAACAAGAGACAAAGCACTTTTGGCCTAATATTGCATAATGGCATTTTCGAGCTACAAAGGCCACTCCAGCCCAAATTATCTTCTTCATGAGATGACATGAGAGCCTAAAGCACCACTATTATCCACGCGCTCCTTTCAACCAGGCAGGACTCTGCAGAGCTGCCCTTTTATAGATCAGGTATTCCTGAAAGGATAACATATAAGATCCTTAGCGCTTTGTATAAATAGGTTTCCCTTCCCAAAGCCCTAGCTTTTCACAGGGCTGCACTCCAGGTGAGGAGGGGGATGCAGGGGAAAAGAGACCCGCGGCCTCACCTTCATGCATGAGGTCTGCAGAACGAGAGGGCACAACAAGGGGCCTCACAGGGCAGTGGGGACTGAAGAAGTCTCCTTGAACTTCTTGAGGAAGAAAGGGTGTAAGAGAAAGAGGCAAATGCCCTCTGCATATTTATAGCCTAATACAGGGAGATTGAACTCATGCATTAGAATAGCCAGGGAAATTTGAGGAGAAAACAAACAGGAGAAGAGGGCAAGGGTCTTCCAATTCCATGAATTACTTCCCCTAATGAAAGTTTAAGAGGTAAAATTATCTTCCAGATGCTTTTCTCATGAGCCAACATGCAGTGCTGTGATCGACACATAGACTTCTTACCTCGATGCCAAACAAACTTCCTGAAAAGGGGCGATCAACAAACCGGGGCTTATAGGTGAGCACTGTGGTGCCTTTCAGAATAATGGCATTGGTGTCAAAGCAGGACACATCTTCAACGACCACAAACTCCGTGCCTGGAAAGGACAACATTGTCAATCAAGCCAGAGCTGGGAAGCTGGAAAACACCAGAGGCTGTTGCAAACGAGGCAGCCCATTTCCACCAGGCCACAACATGAACCAGTAAGATTTGTTCTGCAAAATGTCTGCTGACATTTACTAACACCGTCATCCTGAACCAATACTCTGCATCTGGCCATGTGCAGCTAAGCCAACAGAGCCCTGCAGCAGCAGGAAAAGACTGGGATGTGATTTCTCTCTTCAGAATATTTCTAAACTAGATAGAGAAACTGCACCCCAGTCCTCCTGGGAGGCCTAGGAGATATTCAGCAGTTCACAAAATCATCCTTTCTCTAAGTGATGACCTGATTGAAAATTCCAGGAAGAAGACTCAGGTACTAATGTTGGCCAGGCACTATGCATCTAAGTAGCTATTTACAAAGTTGTTTACAAACAACATAGACCAATTTAATGTGGAGATTTTTGAAATCGGTAAGTTTTCAAGTTATTTGTATATATTTAATACTCTGCTTTACACTGTATTTTTATCAAAAACCATATATAGATGAAGCTTTTGTAACCGAACTCATGTAAAACGCATTGTGCTAGCCAGCTTCATCAGAATCATTGAGAAGCAGGTACAGGTATCAGAAACGTAACAATAAATACACAAATACATACAGATACACTAGATGAGTTCGCTAGTCAACAAAAGCCATAGTAAATCCATCTATACAAAGAAAAATATTCTTTTTGTAATGAAAATAAAAATCCCCCCACTTACTTACCTTCAAAACTGAGGTTTTCACACACTAAACTTGCCTAAACTCCATAAACCGCACCTGCTAGGGCCCTAAAGATCAAAGAGCAAATTGAAGACAGACCGTACACTGGAAAAAAAAGACCGCTGCCAGGCGAGTGCTCAGGCCAGGCATAAGCACTAGGCAGGCAGGGGGCAGGGACAAGCAACCCCACAGCCTTCAGTGGGCCAGGCAGCTCCCACCTGAAAATAGAGGGCAAGACCTCTGATGCTTTCAGGTCTGTAAAAGAGGCAAATGTGTAAGTGCTCATGTGACAAATGGGAGGCAAATTTTCTGTAATCATCCTGTAACACAGATACTGAGTCTAACATCCAAACTAAGCACCAACGAATCACACCGACATATAATCACCTGTTACATTGACCTTGACCTCCAGGTGCCTTTCATTGGACACAGGAAGGGAAGACCGCTTGGTAACTACTCCACTCTTCACAGTTTTGGGAACTATAGCAGATTCACTGCTAGAGTTACGGTGGCGAGAAGGAGTAACATGATTTTGTTTCTTAATATCACTGGGAGTGTGGAGAAAATCATGGACTAACAGTAGCCAGTCAAATATGAGAAACACACGGAGATTGTTGAGAACTACTGTAAAGCAGGAGGAATCCTTGGTAGATCTATAAAAAGAAGACAGGAGAAACTAAATAGGAAAAAAGAAACATGGTATTTCAATAAACTGCAAAGGTACTGCTCGGTTTTGGCAGGTGGTATTCCAGTATTTTCTAAACTGTCTGCTTAGAGTATCAGTAAACTTTGAACAACGGTTGAATAACACATTCAGTGTATTACTGGTTTAATAACACATTCAGTGTAATAAGTTAATCATATTTTTAAACAAGGAACATTTTATAAGAAAGCAGCATAGATAGCATAGCTCAGAGGTTCTCAATCAGATGGTTTTGCTCCCCTGAACACATTATTTCTTCTTTTCTTTTTTTTTTTCCAGAGACAGGGTCACACTCTGTTGTCCAGACTGGAATTCAGTGGTACAATCATAGCTCACTGTAACTTGAAACTCCTGGGATCAAGTGATCCTCCCGCCTCAGCCTCCCAAAGTGCTAGGATTACAGGTGTGGGCCACTGCACCTGGCCCTTGGAGACATTTTTTATTCACATTTTAATTGCAATTGCAACTAGAGGGGGTTGTTATTAGTATGTAGTATAGGTAGAGGCCAGGGATGCTGTTAACTATCCCACAATGTACAGGACAGTCCCATAATAAGGAATTATCTGACCTAAAACGTCAATAGTGCTAAGTTCAAGAAACTCTGGCATGGTAAAGAGCACAGGCTTTGAAGTCAGAGACGCAGACTTAAATACTGCCATTTACAAGCTGTGTTATCTTAAGAAAGTCACCACCTACCTTCGCTCAGCCCATCTCCCCACTTATAAAATGAAGAATATTAATACGATAAGAAATAAAGCACCAAGCACACAGCAGATAATTGATAAACGTCACTTTCTTTCCCTATAGGCTATTTCAAGAAAATCAATGAGGCACTCCTTCTTCAACATCTAGGATCACTTCTTTATAAATAATACCAAGTTTATATACACTAGTACTAGATTGTTTCTCTAGCTGAAACTGACCTGACAGCCCAGATCTTTTGGCCAGAGGAGAACAAGTAAGATGACATTTACCAGGGATAAATGTCCCCTAAGCAACCTAGAGGTAGAGTTGGGGTGGGGGCCGGGGGACAAGTTGCCATTACTCCAAAGTCTATATTTGAAGTGAAAACCCAAGGGGGACTCTCAGGCCTGACCTCAAAACATGATGCAGGCAAGGGCTTCGGCCAGACCCTATTACCACATCAGCAGGCCCGGTCTACTAATGGATAGGCCTCAGATGAGCAGGACAAGAGAAACAGGGGCTGGAGCACTTCAATGGGGTTTTCTGGGTTGAACTTGGTTCCATAAGCCCAAAAGAGACCCTAGGGTTCTAGCTACTACATGTACCTGGTTCCCTGCCCTAAAAGGTACTCCTATTTGGGAAAACCTAACTTGGAAATATTTCTAAGGCTGGTTTCTCTGCTCTCCCATTTCTCCTAAACCTGGCTCACTGCCTCCAGTAAAAGGGCATCATGATGCATGGCTCCTTCTTACAGACACAGCATTTTTCACAGAAACACTCTACTCTTTTGTAACGGAGAAAAAATGTTGCCCTCAGTAAAATGTTTCCACCCCATTTTGAACATAGATTGTCAGAGTTCTGTATTTAACTGGAAAGTCACAGTGTGTTGGATCCCTTTTCTGGAAAATATTTCAAGCCTTTAAACACTGTGAAGTGATTTATATTTGACACACAAGATCCCAACAGAAGAGTAATTCTTCTTCAGACACGAAAGGCGTTCAAAAATTCCCATCAAAAGAACATTTCACTCCTCTCGCTAACAATAGTATTTCTGTTAGTAAGAGCCAAGGTAAGGCTTTATTATTTGACTCCAATAAATTATACACCTATAATACATAAATATTTCCAGGCCCCCTGTATATTAAAAATATGGTAAGAAGGAGACAACTACCTGACAGTCTAGGAAGCCAGATTAATAATAATAAAGTAAACTCAAAAACAAATGTTTCCCGGCTGGGTGTGGTGGCTCACACTTGTAATCCCAGCACTTTGGGAGGCCGAGGCAGGCAAGGTCAGGAGTTTGACAGCCGCCTGGCCAATATGGTGAAATCCTGTTTCTACTAAAAATCCAAAAACTAGCCAGGCATGGTGGCAGGCGCCTGTGGTCCCAGCTACTTAGGAGGCTGAGCTAGGAGAATTGCTTGAACCTGGGAGGCAGAGGTTGCAGTGAGCGGAGATCGTGCCACTGCACTCCAGCCTGGGCAACAGAGTAAGACTACATCTCAAAAAAAAACAAAAAAAAAAGAAATGTTTCTCCAGATGGACCAAATAGATGCCAGCCTCTTGTTCAAAGTTCAACCAAATGAACTGCAAAATGCAACCATCTTATGACATGACTGCAATCAGCCCAATGACGAGAAATCTGTTGGCTTTAACGTCACAGACCCAGGTTTGACCTTTGATTTCATGACCTATTAGCTGTGTGACCTTAGAAGAGTGAACTAACCCTTCTCCAAGTTTCTAACTTGGAAACTGCAAAATGAAGAAGTCACCCCCTTTGCAGACTTGTCAGGATTTCACTAAGGGTAGCTAAAGCGCCTGACTCATAGCAAGGCCCAATAAGAGGCAATTAGGATTCCTACTCCCGAATTTTTTAAAGTTCATACAAAAGTATAAATGTCTACTCTGCTAGACTTCCTGAAGGCATATGAAGAAATCATGACCTCTCTCGAAAAACAAAACACAACCTAAACCCTGGGGAATTCTGAACAGCACACTGAAATGTCAGGCATACAGAAACATGTAAGAATAATCCTGATGACTTTTTGTTCTGTTTTTTGCTTAACCACAAAGTTTTTCACAATCTTTTTACTTAGTGGTTTATACTTAACAACATGTCTGATGACATGAAGCACTAACAGAAGGGAAAGTCTCCTTTTTGGGTTTTCATTGAAAGACTTCTTTAGATCAGGCCTAATTTTTCAGTTTTAAGGTCTATGTTCAGCCATAACATCACCAAATGGTATATCATAAAATAACACGTAATATCAGCAATAACAATGACAGCTGCCAACTGTGCCAAGCAATATGCCAGAATTACTTTAATTACTACCTCTACCCCATGTGGTGGGTATAGGTAATTTTCTATTTTATGTAAGAGGAAGTTGAGGCTCAAAGGGGCTAAGTAACTTGTCTGAAGACACATAGCTAGATAGTGAGAGAGCAAGGTTTTCAGCCCAGATCTGATTCCAAAATATATGTTCTTTCCATATACAACGCTGCCTCCCATAATACCAGAAAGAAAAAATATAACCTAATTCAAAACAGTAAAAACTATGTATACATGGATAATGAGTCAGTAAGACTTGAATAAACGGGTAATTCAAGTCAAGCCCACCTTCCCTTCCATTATTTGTAAAGACCAAAAGTCTTTTTACTTTTTTCCTTAAACCAGCATAATTTCTTCCTTCTCCAAGCCATTTTACAAATTAAAATAGTCTATAGTTTACAAGGAGATTGATTTTAAGGCTCAATTCTGAACTACTTTATTTTTAAAGGTAACAGAGACATCTTTTGGCCAATAAATGAAACTGCAAGATTCTAGGAATAATATGTTACTATACAGTACACTGCACTGATTAAGCCATTATCAGTTTATCTTTCTAGCGATTCCTTGGTTTTTTGATGTTCTAAAGCCAAAAAAGACTTGACCCAAAAGAGAATGTCTCCATAAAGAAAGGCAGAGAAGGGTCTGGACCTGCTACCTGAAATGTAGTTCAATCTGAATGGATCCTTGGGTGGTGCTGCTGTTCTTAGCAGGCTGAAAGATACAGCTGAACACGTTTGTCATGCCAGGGCTCGTCTTCTGCCCAGCATAACGGGTGTCAAAAGCCATCATGGAATGGGAAACCAAGTTAATGGACTTGGTTTGGTTGGAGAAACTTTCATAGAGCAGTTTACATTTCTTGAAGTCAAATCTAAAAGAGAGAAAAGAAAGCAGGCAAAATGTGAAACACAACTCTTCCATTTTACAAAAGTATGTAAGTTCGAGATAACAAAAGCAAAATCAAAAATATATCTAAGTCCCATAAGGAGAATAACCTTCATTCTGAGGTGTTTTTTGTTTATTTTGTTAATAGACTCCTCAAAATGGAGTTAGTGTCACTGTGCCTTGGATCTTACTTTTCCAGTTCCAAAAAGATGATCTTGCTCATAGGAAATGCATGAGAAGTAACAATACCACATGTTTAACATATTCTTGATTCGTTATCATTCCCACGACCCACCAGAAGTCTAAGAAGTTTGTATATTCCCAAAGAATGTCAAGGGTCCCTCGGGCCTTCATCTGTCAGCTTCTAGCTTGCCTGCATGTTTCACTCTCCAGTGTCTGTCCAACTGTTTATGTAAAACTGTTATAGTGTACTGGGAACAAATAATGCTCTTTACATGGAGAATAATTCAACTAATGAAATACATTTGGAACCATCGTTTTTTTATAACAGAGAAAGCTGCAATGAGGAATTCGTAATTACTCAGTACTATTATGACAATACATGCAGAATTATTCTATATTGAGAAAAACTAAGGGCATAGCCAATCATCACAAAAAATTGCTGGGTGAGGTGGTTCATGCCTGTAGTCCCACCTTCTTGTGGGGGCTGAGGTGGGAGGATCACTGGAGCCAGGGATATGGAGGTTGCAGTGAGCCGAGATGGCACCACTGCAGTCCAGCCTGGGCAACAGGGAGAGGTTCTATCTCAAAAATAAAAAGAAAAAAAGAAAAAAGAAAAAGAAAAGAAAAGGAAAGAATAAAATTGCTGGCTCACAAGACCACCAATCTGGGACCACACTTTCAGTAACCAATGCTCTCATCAGCTGAGTTAGGTATAGACCATGGCGGACTTTCAACAGAAAGACAAACTAGAAGACAGAGTGCTTCAGCAGGGAATTACTGGCCTTGAAGTGCTGTTTTCAAATGCCAAACCACTTTCCCAGCCATACGACCTTAAGCTAGCCAGAAAAACTCTATCTGGAAAAGAGGAGTGATGTATGCCCAGCTTACAGGGCTGATAAGAGATCAAAATGAAAAGGTTATTAAGTATGAAACGCACTCTTTAAAGTTCAACACCAGTAATCATGAAATCATACATCTATATTGACCAAGGAAGTGACAGAAATAAGTGAAGTACTAGGTAAGCATATGTCCCATTTCAAGGGAGCAATTGCTACTGTGCTTCCAGATGTTTCCAAGTGAGAACATGGAGCTAGTATTGCCAAAGCTTCCAGTTTTTCAAAAGAAGCTAAATACAAACCTTTTATATAAAATCCTGCAACTTTTTTTGGGGGCCGATGGGGGGGAACAGGTTTCAGCTCTGTCGCCTAGGCTGGAGTGCAGTGGTGTGATCATGGCTCACTGCAGCCTCAACCTCCTGGTTCAAGTGATCCCCTCACCTTAGCCTCTTCAGTAGCTGGGACTACAGGCATGCACCACCACGTGCAGATAGTTTTTTAATTTTTTGTAGAGACAGGGTCTCTCACTATGTTGCCAGGCCAGTCTGGAATTCCTGGCCTCAAGCAATCCTCCTGCCTTGGCTTCCCATAAATGCTGGGATTCCAGGCCTGAGCCACTGCGCCCAGACTCTAACTTTGAAAATGTTGGCCAGCGAGGCATCAGTGCCGCACATCAAGTGGTTCTGCATCTCCCACCCCGTAACTACTCAGACACACAGCAAGACAGGACTTCCTGACTCCATCACCCTGCGTAGGACCACATTTTAGCTCCACGAAGTCTGCCAAAGCATTTAATTGCCATTCAAGACAATTCCAGAGTTCATTTTTCTCCTGGCACATCAAAACACTAGCTGCTCTGTCACCCTAAGCGACTATAACAAGCAGAGCAGCCTGAGACCCACAATGGTCACACAGTATGAGGGAGAAAAAGATCTTCACTGTTTTAAGCCACTGATAATTTGGGGTTGTCTGTTACCCATAACCCAACCGACGTTGACTGATAGAGCAATGCATCTAAACTTTTCCATGCAGACAACATTCCACCTGCGGGCCACCACTCTGCAACCTCTGCTCTGTGTCAACGCAAAACATGTGTATTATTTGGATACTGTTACTAACAGTATAATAATATAATTAAAGGCATACCTGGCTAGGGACCCAGCACCTTCTTTTCTTTTTGGATCTTTAAGCTCCAGACTTACATTCACCATATCAATGAGGAAGCACATGCAAGTGTACACTTCTCCACTCAGAACAGTCTACAAAAGGAAAATGCCCGTCAATCCATAGCTGATGATGCCAACCTAAAAACAGGTTAATATGCCAAGAAATCTAATTTGCTTGTTGCTCCACCTTCTTTCTCCGGGTGAGTTTGAGGAACAGATACACAAGGTGACCATCAGCTGAGACTATGAGAGTTACAGAAGAACATAAGATCTCACTCACATGAATTCTCGGATCTTGTAAATCATAAGGCCGCATAAATTCCTCTATGGGTTCTCCCAGGTTGTTCTCTAATAAGCCGCGGATCAGCTTGTATTTATACAGATCCAGAGAGCAGTGGACTGAGGAGAGATTGCCATGGATAGATACGTCTGGCACAGTATGACTTATTTCTCTATGAAAAAGAAAAAAGATCACTTACACAAACAAGTCACTAACTTAACATTGACATAGCTCACACCCAAACAATGGGGCTAAAGTGTACTCACCTACATTATCAAGTAAGTAATTCCTACTTCCAATGACAAAAATTTCATGTAGCTCCAAATGAAACAAGTTGATACTACTGTCATGCTTCAACTATAAAAAGCCCCTTTTCTCCCAAAATTTTACATTTAGAAAATCCTCAAACCAGGCCAGGTGTGGTGGCTCACACCTATAATCTCAGCACTTTGGGAGGCTGAGGTAGGAGGATCACTTGAGCCCAGGAGTTCGAGACCAGTCTGGACAACATAGTGAAACCCCATCTCTACAAAAAAATGCAAAAATCAGCTGGGCGTGGTGGTGTGCACCTGTGGTCCCAGCTACTCAGGAGGCTGAGGTAGGGGGTTCACTTGAGCCCAGGAAGTCAAGGGTGCAGTAAGCTGTGATCGTGCCACTGTATTCCAGCCTGTGTGACAGAGTGAGACCCTGTGGAAGGGAGGGAGGGAGGGAGGGAAGGAAGGAGGAAAGGAGGGAGGGACGGAGAGACGGAGGGAGGGAGGGAGGGAGGGAGGTAAGGAAAGGAAAGGAAATCCTTAAACCTAATATGAGCTAACTAACTAATCTATTAATAAGGAAAACCTCAAGAGACTCAGAAAGAGCTTAAATATTACAGTTGGGAAAGCAATAAAGAAAAGATGCCAAGATCTTTATTTAACTCTTTGGATTTAGTGGTAACTAAAGGCAGACACCAGTGTTTCATACTGAGCCCAGATGGGTCATTAGGATAAACTCTGAATAGGTTCATCATCTCAGTTGGGATGGACAGAAGTAAAGTTGAAGAGGGGGAGGGGCACACATCTATACCTCATCTCAATACTAAAAAGCTTTCTCTAACCTCCCATGGGTGAACTGGGCATCGTGAATCCTACAGACACTATGCTGTACGTACAGAGAAGGATAGCGTTTGAAATGGCAGAGGTATGTAAAAAATGACTCTGTCTGCAGAGAAAAGCTGACATACAACAGAGTTTTAAAAGACAATGATGCAATAACAAAGAAAACCGGAGACGGCTGACAAGTGCCATCTCGGTCTGCTGTGTGTGCGGTGTGAGACTGACAGGACACCCTGCATCCAGCATCACCTTCTATCAGGCCTAACAGAGTACAATTATCTGCACAGAAACACTGATGGGAGTGGGGAAAGTTTAGATAAGCTGAGTAGGAAAGCTTTTTTTTTTGCGGGGGGGAAAGCATTGCTTGAAAAGAAAACAAAGTGTTCAATTTCTAAATAATGAAGCTCCTCTTAAGACTGCTTAGCCAGTAAAACCAAATATAGCCCATGCCAACCATAACTGAACACCAGCCAGGGAGCACTTGAATAACACGTAAGACTGAAACACAAACATCCCAGTGAGAACAGCTAAGTTGTATCATTAATCCAGAGAGAAACTAAAAAAGTGACATTAAATGACTTGCCCAAACCAAGAACTGTGAAGGGAGTGCCCAAAAAGATTCAAAATCATGTCCTATACAAATAATAAAGCTGTTTTTCTTCTTTTTTTTTTTGAGACTGAGTCTTGCTCTGTCGCCCAGGTTGGAGTACAGTGGCTCAATCTCAGCTCACTGCACCCTCCGCCCCACTGGTTCAAACAATTCTCCTGCATCCGCCTCCCAAGTAGCTGGGATTATAGGTGCACGCCACCATGCCTGGCTAATTTTTGTATTTTTGTATTTTTAGTAGAGACAGGATTTCACCACGTTGGCCAGGCTGGTCTCGAACTCTTGAATTTGCCTCAACCTCCCAAAGTGCTGGGATTACAGGCATAAGCCACCATGTACATACGCCAAGGTGGGTATGACAAGGCAGGTGGATCACAAGGTCAAGAGATCAAGACCATCCTGGCCAACATGGCGAAACCCCACGTCTACTAAAAATACAAAAATTAACTGGGCGTGGGGGAGTGTGCCTGTAGTCCCAGATACTTGAGAAGCTGAGGAAGGACAATCGCTTGAACCCAGGAGGCAGAGGTTGCAGTGAGCCCAGATCTCGCCACTACACTCCACCCTGGTGACAGAGCAAGACTCCATCTCAAAAAAAAAAAATAAAGATCAAATCAAACACTAAATTAGAAACATCTACTTAACTTCCTGTATCCCTCAACAAAACATAAGTGACTTCAAAGGAATTAGTTTTCTCTTTCATCATAGTAGCCCTCATGTTCAGCACATAGTAGGGACTCAAAAAACATTTGTTAAATAGATGAAGAAATAAGTGAATAACTAGTTCTTCCAAACTTAATAGCACTGATTTCCACATTAAGATTCTACTTATCATAGACAGTTATTCAGATACAAAACATTGGCTGGGTATGGTGGCTCATGCCTATAATCCAGCACTTTGGGAGGCTGAGGCAGATAGAACACCTGAGGTCAGGAGTTTGAGACCACAATATGGTGAAACCCCATCTCTACTAAAAATACAAAAATTAGCCAGACATGGTGGCGTGTGCCTGTAATCCCAGCTACTGGGGAGGCCGAGGCTGAGGAGAATCATTTGAACCTGGGAGGTGGTGGTTCCAGTGAGCCGAGATTGTGCCATTGCACTCCAGCCTGCCTGAGGGACAGAGCGAGACTCCATCTCAAAAAAAAAAAAAACCACTCACTTGTCCAAATTCCTTTCCACCTGCAATTTCAGCCTACAAGGCTCGGTTAAGAGGCTTCCTCCTGTCTGTCGCACAGAATAGGAAGGGAAGATCAGATCTCCACTACTGTCCTCTGGTGCCTTGGAGTATTCTCTTGGATGTCTCTCTGCAGCAAAGATGTCCATGTCCTGGAGATCCACGACAATGCAATCCAGCAGGCAGACATGGTCTTCTACAAGGACCCAAGGAAAGAGAAGTAATGAAGAAAACGGGACCCGAAAAGGGGTTGCCCTAAACAAATAAAAAATGCAAAGCTCATTCTGTCTTTGAAAATGTTTACAGCTACCTGCTTCCCCCCGCTGTCCACTACTCAGAAAACTGGCTGTCCAGGAGTCTCCACTATGGCAGCCAGACCTCCTGATGCAAAGCTCCATGTGCTCAACACACCCTGCCCACCTGCCTCCACTCCAAGCACAGACCACATCACAGTTCTTCAGTGTCTCATGCCCACGCTGTGACAACTGAGGCTAGCAGGGGGAGGTTGATGACTAAATCTAACTCCTTATGCAATCCCTCCCTACACACAATGCTACCAAAAGGTTTACAAACTTTTCCCAGCACTAAAATTCTTTTTTCAAACAAATATTGCCACATGTAACCACTTCCATTTCCACCAACCAGATCCAAACCACCTTCATTCTTGCCTAGACCAAAAAGAACTCTCCTCCATTAGACCTACAAAATTCCAGTCTAGCCCTCACAAAACCATTCTTCCCAAAAAATACCTGAGTGATCCTTAAAAAAATAAACAGTCCATAACATTCACTTCTTTTATACACTTACTGGCTATGGTTAATCCAAAATTCTTTCTGTAAGGCGGGTGCGGTGGCTCACACCTATAATCCCAGCACTTTGGGAGGCTGAGGCAGGCGGATCACCTGAGGTCAGGAGTTCAAGACCAGCCTGGCCAACATGGTGAAACTAGTCTCTACTAAAAATATAAAAATTAGCCAGGAGTGGTGTTGGGCGCCCGAATCCCAGCTATTCAGGAGGCCGAGGCAGGAGAATGGCTTGAACTCGGGAGGCAGAGGTTGCAGTGAGCCAAGATCACGCCACTGCATTCCAGCCTGGGCAGAACAAGACTCCGTCTCAAGAAAAAAAAAAAAAGAAAAAAAAGAAAAAAGAAAAAAAAATTTTTCTGTAAAACTCCCCCAAATCCCTACGAGGCCCTGCATAAGCCCACTGCCTTCTTTCCCAAGCTCATTTCAAGCCATTCTCTCTCCTGCTCACTAAGCCTCAGGCTTACTGTCCTTCGTTTCCTCCAACATGCCAAGCTCTTTGCTGCCTCAACAGCCTTACAGGTGGCACAGCCCTCCCATCTCATCTAAATTCAGTCTTCTCTCTTCTTCTGTCTTTCCCATGATAACATTTATTATAATCTATCAATATTTAAATGCTCGGTGTCTTTTTCATTAGTCTGTAAGTAGCACTGTAGGAGAAGCCACGTCTAACAGCATGTTAATATACTAGGGAATAAAATATTATAACAGCTGGCATTAAGTGGGCACTGAAAAAATGAGTTTTGTATTAGTTAATTACATTGATAAATACATGAAATAGATAAACGTAGAGTTGCTCTGGTAGAAGGGGGTAAGGAAAGGGAATGAAGCAGGCTTTGGAGATTCTCTAGGACAGGGGTCCCAAATCCCCAGGCCACGGACGGGTACTCACAGCAGGAGGTGAGACGGAGGTGAACGAGCATTACCACCTGAGCTCTGCCCCCTGTCAGATCAGTGGTGGGATTAGATTTTAAGTGAGGGATCTAGATTATGTGCTCTTTATGAGAATCTAATGCCTGATGATCTGAGGTGGAACAGTTTCATCCTGAAACCATCCCCAATCCTGTCCGCGGAAAAACTGCCCTCCATGATAACCGGTCCCTGGTGCCAAAAAGGTTGGGGACTGCTGCTCTAGGGTACTGCTATGGAATCCTAGGATTATACGGAAACAGTGTGAAAACCACTGTCTTAATCCAAGACAATATATCATTAATAGTGAAATTTCATAAATAAATAGCAAATTAGTAGGAGAAATACTGTTAAAAAAGAGACCTTCTTTCTATAAAACATCCCAAATCACTTCTTAATTTTTCTTTTTTTTTTTTTTTTGAGACGGAGTCTCACTCTGTCGCCCAGGCTGGAGTGCAGTGGCCGGATCTCAGCTCACTGCAAGCTCCGCCTCCCGGATTCACGCCATTCTCCTGCCTCAGCCTCCCAAGCAGCTGGGACTACAGGCGTCCGCCACCTCGCCCGGCTAGTTTTTTTTTTTGCATTTTTTAGTAGAGATGGGGTTTCACCAGGTTAGCCAGGATGGTCTCGATCTCCTGACCTCGTGATCCGCCCACCTCGGCCTCCCAAAGTGCTGGGATTACAGGCTTGAGCCACCGCGCCCGGCCCCAAATCACTTGTTAAAGGCATCCACTGATACATATGTAAGACTGGCCTTGTTCCTAGTCATCATGGACGTCATAACATCAGTGACGGTAGGCAGCATGTGCTGAGTGGCCCTCAGGTGCAGCCCTTTCTGTGCTCTAAAAGTGCATGCAGACAGACTGGCAAGCAGTATCATGTTCAGTTACAATTCGGTTCTGGAGTCAGACTGCCAAAATTCATAGTCCAACTCTTCCAATACTATCTACATAACCTTGGGCAAGTCAGATTACCCAATCTCTGCAAGCCTTTGCCTCTTCATCTGTGAAATGGGGGTGGATCACGAGGTCAGGAGATCGAGACCATCCCGGCTAACAAGGTGAAACCCCATCTCCACTAAAAAACACAAAAAAATTAGCCAGGCGTGGTGGCAGGCGCCTGTAGTCCCAGTTACTCGGGAGGCTGAGGCAGGAGACTGGCGTGAACCCAGGGGGTGGAGCTTGCAGTGAGCCGAGATGGCACCACTGCACTCCAGTCTGGGCGACAAAGCGAGATTCCATCTCAAAAAAAAAAAAAAAAAAAAAAACCCTACAGGAGTGTAATGTGAACAAAATAATTAATGTAAATAATGCACCACAATGTTTGGCACATAGTGTTTCACAACTACTACTATGGTGATGAAAATTATTTTGTTGAATGATCAACATAATTAAAACCACTTTCCTGTCACCTATAGGACTATAAGGTACCAGAGAGAGCTAACAATTCCTCGAATCTATGTAACAAGACACTCAGCAGCCTCTCTCAACTAGTGTCCTGCATCTTGCAAAGTCCCATCACACTGGACTGATCTTTGCGGCTCATCATATTCTGCCTCCCTCTCTAGCAGCTAAGAGCAGCTCCCACTTATCAGGCACATCATTCATCCAGAACACATTTAATAACAGAAAAGAGGCCGGGCATGGGGGCTCATGCCTGTAACCCCAGCACTTTGGGAGGCTAAGGCAGGAGGATCACTTGAGCTCGGGAGTTTAAGTCCCAGCCTGGGCAACATGGTGAAACCCCATCTCTACAAAAAAAAAAAAAAACACACACACACACACACAAAATTAGCTGGGTGTGATGACGCATGCCTGTAGTCCCAGCTACTCAGGAGGCTGAGGTGGGAGGATCGCTTGAGCTTAGGAGGTCAGTGCTGCAGTGAGCCATGATTACAATACTGCACTCTAGCCTGGGAAACAGTGAGAGACCCTGTCTCAAGGGGGAAAAAAAAAATACATAAAACCAGAAAAGCCTCCAAAATAATGCTCTCATTTGGAATGACTAATTCTTATAGTGGAGAGAAGAACACCCATAACCAGCTGGTTCATGTCTTTTAAACACTGTGCTATAGCATTTCTGTTGTTGCCTAATTTACGCTAATATTTTTTAATGTGTTCTTTTATACTTTTTAGAATTAGTGGCTTGTAAGGACAGTGTCTGGGTAGTGGCTTGCAAGGACAGTGTCTGGGTAGTGGCTTGCAAGGACAGTGTCTGGGTAGTGGCTTGCAAGGACAGTGTCTGGGTAGTGGCTTGCAAGGATGCAAGACTCTTTCTACTTATGCTATCACTAGCTGGTGGCAACTATTTTCACCTATAAGAAAAAAGTCTTAACAGACTATCTAAAAATCGCTTTAATTACACTGTATCTTGCTAATTTAACCCTACTGTAGAAGTCATCCAATGATAAATTGACACCGAAAACTCTTAAACCTTCTAAAGCAAAATCAAAATCTAATCGTTGTTAAAGAAATGCCATCTCTTCATTAACATCTGCTTGAACACAATGCGCGCCCCCCACTCAAGTTCCTGAACAGTCCTGTGAATTTCCCCACCTTCAGTATTACGCGGCTTTTCTCCTCTTTTACCTGGACTACTGGACACTTGGCCAACAGACAGTGTGGGTTGCGGCCCTCGCTGCTTGGTGGAGGTACTGGGCACAAACTCACTCTTCAGGCTTCCCAGGCTCATTCCAGCAAGAGGCAACATGAACTGCCCCTGGGAATGGGTTCCCCGGGGCTCCTCCGTGCTTGTCGTTTTTCTCAGACTGTGTTTGGGAGTACCTGTTGGGGAAGCTGAAGGCACAGATTCCTGGGAAGAAACAAAATAAAACTAGAATGCAGGAAATGGGAAGCGGGGAGCATTGGTGGTGGGACTCTATCTTTAATATCTCCAAAGTCCTATCCCAGTTCCCAGGGTCTTCAAAGACTCTAACAGTTGCACTTCCCTCAGCCTCCCAGATCCCATAAACAAGACGCTACCAGGATCATGACATTTACTGCCACAAAAGATGATCAGCAGAGATGTTACACATAGTTCAATAGTTGCTGAAAACTTCTGCAGGAAGATACCATCTCTTGGCTCAAGAGCAAATGTGAAGATGCCAATTGCTTCAAGTGGTTTAATCAAGGTCAAATGCAGCAAAAGCAAGTCTCCCAGCTATATGATAGCTTGTTGCTTTGCTGTTGGGGAGGGCATATTGTTCTAAGAAAAGACATCTCATGGCAACATGGCTCCAATGTGTTTGTACTTTCTAGACGTCCCCCGTCATGGGTTTACATTTCCCATCTAAGTAACTGTGGAAATGAAAACAAAATGGAAAACAAACGAGGTCAGCCATTCCTATGATGTTTCTGCTCAAGGGCATACAAATTAAGAAGGCTAAGAGAGAAGAAAATAGATTCAGTAATTCTATTGAAAATACTACCCTTCTTACACACTTAGTACCTTCATTCAGTTAATTGCTAACAGAGGAAAATCTATTTCACCAGAACAATTCAATAATTGACTTAAGCTTCCCAGGGCTTCTTCATGGAGGCCTCAGAGCTACGTGTCTGCGTGGCTCCCATACCATCATGGTTCCCATCATGCCATTCTCAACTGCATCTGAGAGGAGAGGAAGGATGGCTCTCCCTCTAGGGCTGCCTTTTATGTTGACTCCTCTCAGCTTTGGAAAATAATACAAAAATACTGCTCCCTTTCACAGTTCTCTCAAGTAGTAATTACAAGTAAAAGAAACTAGTTCTTGCTTTCTGCAATTTTTTTTTTTTTTTTTGCAAGGCAGATTACTAGGTAAATGTCATTATTCAAGTATTTCAACATTAAAACCTTTCCCTCTCACTTAGTTTATTTAAACTCTGTAAAGTGTTTGTTGCCCTTTCATTTGATTCATCTCTACATCCTCTCTGTAGTTGGTTTAAATAAATCAGTGGTTTGAGAAGATTAACCCAAAGCTTTTGAAAGACTTTGACTTAGAAATTGTGGTTTAAGCATAAGCTATGGTTGAGAAAAATGAAATAAAAGCATATGCAAAAAAACTCAATCTTGTACTCATTAAGACATAGATTTATGTAAAACAATTCCAAACACACAGGAGTCATGGAACTCAAGGGCAAATAACCCCTCTCCAAGCTTTGATTTCAGGATTATTTCCTGTTCTTTAACCACTGGAATGCATATTAGACAAACCTCACACATGCAAATGTATTCAAGGGCAAATGCCAATACGAAATGATGGATGGTGAAGAAGGTAATTATTCACTTCATATAGACTGTAATCAATTATATTTAACTGTATACATGGGGAGGTAAACTTCACAGATGTGTTTATCTGGTTACAAATACTTGAACAAGCGACACACTCCAAACAACCCTTATGGAATTCTACAGAACAATCACTGTTACCTAGTAAGACAGTTTTTCCAAGATTTAAGGATATAAAATAAGATCACCAAGAAAGTACTAGCGAGGGCTAAAAAAAAAAAAGAAATTCTTCTTAATGGGCCTTAAGAACAACTTCTTTACACAGTAGGAAAGTAATTCAAACACTAAAATAAATAAATAAATAAATAAGTTAATAAGCAGGCTTTCTCAAGTAATGAGATATTTTAAAGGGTTAGTTTTCATTTTCTTTTTTAAGCATGTGAATGTGAATTGACTGCTGAATCCCATAAGGTTTTTCAGAATAGTCAGGTTGCAAAAAAAGCACATTATACCTTGAAGAAAAAGCGATCCTTGTATGCACTGCCACTTAAAATCAAATCCTCAAAAACAAATACAGGGAAATTTTTTTCATTAAAACACTACAAACTCTGTGCTATTATTTGGCTTAAAAAATAGGAACCCTTTTGCAAAACTTTCTTAAGTATTTTGGCAATTCTTCTGCCAAGGCTAACTTCAGGGTCTGCTGGTAAACCCATATATAGATATATCTGATAAGGAAATTCAGTCCATTACCTTTTTAGGAAGGACAGAGAAACAAAAATGATCCTGGTAAACTTGGTCACACATTCTGGCTAGAACTGATTTCCTCCTAAAAATTTTAGTATGGCCTCAAACTAAAGATTTACCACAAACACAGTTATGCACTGCATAATGCCATTTCAGTCAACTACAGACCACATATACTACGCTGGTCTCATAAGATTATAATGCAGTAGTTTTTTATCTTTTCTATATTTAGACATGTTCAGATACACAAATACTTATGATGGTGTTACAACTACCTACAGTATTCAGCACAGTACTGTGCTGTACAGGTTTGTAGTCCAGGAGCAACAGGCTACACCATAGAGCCTAGGTGTGCAGTATGCTAAGCCATTTCGGTTTGTGTAAGGACACTACAATGATCACACAGCAAGGAAATCACCTAAGGATGCACCATTCTCCCAAGTAGCTCCCTGTAGTTAAGGGACCATGACTGTATTTGGTCTTAGTCCCTGACACAAGAGCTTCTAAGACCCTTGGAATCTCCAGAGTGATAAAATGTCCTTGTGTATGTTAATGAGATAACTGGTGGCTAAAAGCCCCTAAATAGCTTTAGAATGGGGGTTGCTGGAAGTACGGGCAACGTGATTAGAGGGATGGAACTTTCAGTTTTAGTGCCCAGACCCCCAGAGACAGCAGCGGGGCTAGAGATTGAGTCTACTGAAAATTGGCCAATGATTTATTTAATTATACCCATGTAATGGGGACGCCATTAAAAGCCTAAACAATAGGGTCCAGAGAGCTATCAGGTTGGTGAATACATCCACAGTCCAGGAGATGGAGCACCCCAATTCCATGGCACAGAAGCTCCTGTGTTCGGGAAGCTACGAGATCTCGCCCTACGCACCTCTTCTTCTGGCTGTATCCTTTATTATAGCCTTCATACTAAACCAGTAAATAAATATGTTCCCCTGAGTTCTATGAGCCACTACAGCAAATTACTGAACCTCAGGAGGCACTGTGGGAACCCCAAGTTTATAGCTAGTCCGTCAGACATACAGGAGACCTGGACTTGTGATTGGTGTCTGAGTGGGGAGCAGTCTTTAGGGAACTGTGGGGTCTTACCCTAACTCCAAGTGGTTAGTGTCATAATTAAATTATAGACCAGTTGGTATCTTCACAGTTGGAAAATGGTTAGTATGGGGGAAAATCCAACTCATTTGGTGTCAGAAGCATTAGGAGCTGTTTCCTTTTACATGTAAAGAGCACAGCACTGGCTGATATGTAATAAGCATTCAGCAAATGGCAGCTATGTATTCCTATTTTTGGCAGTTTTAAAATCTTACAATCAAATCTTACATACATCTCAAAGGCCATCTCTCTCCCTATGTTATTAGCTATTATACTAAAAATAGGCATAAGTAGCTGGGAATTTTAGTAAGTGCTTTTCTGACACAGTAAAATGAGTTTGCAAGGAATAATAAGCAAATAGACTGAAGAGCTGCTGTGGAAACCAGCAAGGAATGATGAAAACACATACCAGGAATGACAAGGCCTCATCTCTGGTTCCAGAAATGTCACTCGGTCTCCTCAAATGCAAAAATGGATGAAGGGGGACTAATCAGACCATCTAAAAAGTCCTCTCAGCTTTAAGCTCTGTGAATTACTAGAGGTTTCCATTTTTATTGTTTATTCTCAAAGAATCCTAGTTTCCCCTAACGTAAAACACAAATAACAACAGTCCTCATCCTAATTACCTCCAAACACTGTTCCGAGAAATGGACAAGTCACAGCCATAAAAAAGAATGAAATCATGTCCTCTGCAGCAACATGGATGGAGCTGGAAGCCATAATCCTAAGCAAATTAATGTAGAACAGAAGAGCAAATGCGGCCAGGCGCGGTGGCTCATGCCTGTAATCCCAGCACTTTGGGAAGCCGAGGCAGGTGGATAACCTGAGGTCAGGAGTTTGAGACCTGCCTGGCAAACATGGTGGAACCCCGTCTCTACTAAAAATATAAAACCTCAGTGGGTGTGGGGGTGGGCACCTGTAGTCTCAGCTACTTGGGAGGCTGAAGCAGGAGAATTGCTTAAACCCAGGAGACGGAGGTCACAGTGAGCTGACACTGCACTCCAGCCTTGGCAACAGAGTGAGACTGTCTCAAAAAGAAAAAAAAAAAAGAAAATGCCCTATGTTCATGTTCTCACTTGTAAGTGGGAGCTAAACATTTGAGTATTCATGGATGGAGATAAATATGAGAACAACAGATACCCTCCTGAGGTTCTAAAATTTGCTAAGAGAGCTCACAAAACTCAGGAAAACACATTTACTTGTTTAATATCAATTAGAGCAGGGTTGGGGTGTGGGGGGAATGGGTCGGAAAACTACCTATTGGGTACTATGCTCACTATCTGGGTTCAATATACCCATCTAACAAACCTGCACATATACCCCCTGTATCTAAAATAAAAGTTGAAAAAAAAAAAAGATGCCACAGTAACTTAAAACTGAAAAGCAATATACTGTATGTTATTATTAAGACATTTTTAAATGGCTTCAAGTAAACCAAAGGCACAAATAAAACAGTTCTTGTAGTCTTGCTACTCAAAGTGTGGTTCACAGAATAGCAGTATCTACAGCACCTGTCAGCTAGGTTAGAAATGCAGGATCCTAGCCCTCACTTCAGACCTACTGAATATAAAAATATGCATTTGGTGAGGTGATTTCTGCTTACATTAAAGTTTGTAAAGATCTTCCCTATAGTATCTGCTCATTTCTAAGTCATAGGCCAATCACGTCCTGTGAAAAAAGCCACAGAGTCTAAAACATTCATATTATAGAAGGAATGCTTTTATATAAAGAAAGCATTATAAAAAGATGGAAAGTTGATTCCATTGGTTTGTTTGCTAAAACAGGTTACTACCTACAGTTACTAAGAGTTACAATTTACACTACCTCAATTCATAAGGTTAATGGAAACGTCAATAAAATGTCAAAAAAAAAAAAATTCTTCAAGCCACATACCCTACAAAAGTAACAGCAATTACGGATCATCTTACAGCAGCATACAAATTTTTCCATTAGTGATCAAATACTAGCTGAACAGAAAAGGAAATGGATACTGATGCTCACCTTATCTTGCAGGGAAAATGTGCCAGGAAAACCAGCAAATAGAAACTTATTTTTGACTTTCAACTTCCCCAAATTTGCTACAATCAGATTATTTGATCTGGAACTTTCTGGGATCAGGAGAACGGGAGCACCAGCTTCAATATCCAGGAGAACCCGTGAACAGCGCTGAGCTTGATCTCTCACCTGAAAGAGGAAGGAAAATTGACTCAGAGGATAATTAATTCCCTAATTTCACCATCAAATAACCTCAGATTCCCAAAAGTTTCATGAGTTTATAAAATAATTAAAATTATACAGAGCACATTCTCTGACCACCATGGAGTTAAATTAGAAATCAGTAACAAGATAATGGAAAATCCCCAAATATTTGGAAAATAAACTACACACTTCTAAATAACCCCTAGGTCAGAAGAAATCACAAGGGAAATAGAAAAATATTTTCACTAAAATAAGGAAGACATAATACATTAAAATTTGTGGGATACACTTAAAACAATGCTTAGAGAAAAATGCACACCATTACTTTAGAAAGCAATAAAAACTTAAAAATCAGAAATTGAAAGGTTCCACTTTAAGCAGCTGGAAAAAGAAAAGTAAATTAAACCTGAAGTAGAAGGAAGAAAATAAAAAGCATAGTCAATGATATAGGAAACCGACAGAGAAAAATCAATTAAACATTTTATAGACTATGACTGCACCCAAAAACCACAGAACATATGTGTGTGTGTGTGTGTGTGTGTGTGTGTATTTTTTTTTTTTTTTTTGAGACAGAGTCTTGCTGTGTTGCCCAGGCTGGAGTGCAGTGGCACAATTTCAGCTCACTGCAACCTCCACCTCCCAGGCTCAAGTGAGATTCTCATGCTTCAGCCTCTCGAGTAGCTGGGATTACAGGCACGCGCCACAACGCCCCGCTATTTTTTGTATTTTTAGGAGAGATGGGGTTTCACCAGGTTGGCCAGGCTGGTCTCAAACTCCTGGCCTCATGTGATCCATCCATCTCGGCCTCCCAAAGTGCTGGGATTACAGGTGTGAGGGTGCCCAGCCCAGAATATATATTCTTTAGAAGAACAGGTGGTCTATTGGCTGAGAGTATGCCTCAGACATAATATAGGCCTGAATAAGTTAGTTATTTTAAAAGATAAAACTAATAAACCCCTGGCCACTTGTTAGCTTGGTTATCTTGGTTAAGTCGTTAAAGTCTCTGTGCCTCAGTTTCCTTATCTATAAAATGGGAATAATAATAAGCCTAAGCCCTACCTCAAAGAGGTGTAGGGATTAAATGAGACAATACATCCAAAAACTGAGGTGAAAATGTAACAGCTATTATTACCACATCAACACCATATCTTTTCAGTCTCTTTTTCCTCTACACACAGCTACGTATTTTTGTATATACAGGCATCCTGACTAGCGCTTACATCTTTAACATGCATTCGGTTATACATTAATGGAAAAAACTCTGAATCATGAGCCAGACAACCAGGGCTAAGAGTTAACAATGTTTCCTCAGTTATAAAATGAAAGGAACAGCTGGGCACGGTGGCTCAAGCCTGTAATCCCAGCACTTTGGGAGGCCGAGACGGGCGGATCACGAGGTCAGGAGATCGAGACCATCCTGGCTAACACGGTGAAACCCCGTCTCTACTAAAAAAAAAAAAAATACAAAAAACTAGCCAGGCGAGGTGGTGGGCGCCTGTAGTCCCAGCTACTCGGGAGGCTGAGGCAGGAGAATGGCGTAAACCCAGGAGGCGGAGCTTGCAGTGAGCCGAGATCCGGCCACTGCACTCCAGCCTGGGCGACAGAGTGAGACTCCGTCTCAAAAAAAAAAAAAAAAGAAAAAAAAAAGGAAAGGAACACATCTGCTGACCACCGCCTCATTAGGTATTATCATAGCTAATTATCTTTTTTTCCTTGATTGTATCCTCCCACTGAAATATAAACTCCATGAAGGCAATGACCTTGTCTTTCTTATTTTCCACTCTGTTCCTAGCATCTGGCAAGCTGCATGACACATTCATTCCTAAATTACAGAAGAAATGAACAAACAGGGTTGTTGTAAGGATCAAATGAGATAATGTGTAGGAAAGCACTTCGAAAACTCCAAAGCATCATTAATATAAATAATTACTGCCAAAAGTACAGGCTACTTATTTCTGCTACCTCCATATTCCTACTATAACTGAATCAAGGGAAGAACAGTAAGAAAAATAACTCCCTGTTGGTCATATAGCTTATGGTAGCAAAACCTACACTCAAGATATTTGTCCCAAGATTTCTAAGGGTGCAGTATTACTTTACAACACCAGCTGCTAGGTGAATGAAGAAGTGTAACAAATATAAGAGGTTACATGTAAATTGGAAGCCATAGGAAAACTGCATCATACTTCCGGGGTAAAACATACGGGAAATCATTTATATTAGGCCAAATTATCTCGTACAACTGATACTTTTATCATTTCAAACATTAAGAATAAAAAGAAATTCAAAGTCCCACTGAATCAGTATTTACAGACCTCAGAAAATGTGGGAATAAAAAGTCAACTACGTGTCAAAAACACGTGTCACCAACACAAGGTGAAAGAAATTTAAATTTCAAACAAAATAGCCTCTTAATCTTATTAGCAAATAAAAGTAGATCTTAGCTCATATAAACCTAATTCAAACAGCTAGAATTAAAGATTCTTGAGAAGATAAGCTTTTCTTCAAAGCCTACATATTGAACAACGTTCAAAATAGAAAGACATTCCTTTAACCTCCTACTTGTCTTATATCATTTCATAAAGCAAAACTTGAGGCTTATTGTTCAACTCTGCTTAACCCAGGAAGTTAAACCCAGTTACTCAGTAATGTACAAGTATCTCATTTCCTAACCCAAATGATTCACCACCATAAGACTTACTACTGTTTCAACCACACATGTAAAAATAACTGCTTTAAATGCACACAACAATTCTAACAGAAAATATTTAGCAGAGTTGTACTGAGAGTCACAAAAAATGTTCATAACTTTGATAAAACAGTCCCATTTATAGGAATCAGTACTATAAACATAATTCAAAAAGTGGAAAAAAAACTTCACTTCTGTAAAGAGATTCACAGAAGGCATTAGTCATAAGAATGAAAAGCTGAAAGCAATTTAAATGTTAAAAATAGGAAAACGGTTAAACTAATAGATTATATAGTTGCTATACGGGAGATCTATGCAAAATGCAAAGCAAGGTGGAAAAAGACTCTAAAAAAAGCTAGGAAAAATAGCTGGATTCTAAAAGTGCAGGTATAAAATCAGTGTGTTTGATATACTTGATACACTGTATGCTATTTCTGAATCTAAATTATTTTACAAAAAGCATATGCAGACCATAAATGTAGTATCATTTTATGTCAAATAAAAAGTCGGACAATAAGAGCGTTGGCAAAGATAAGAATTAAAAGAAATTATTAGACACTGCTGATGGGAGACTATCATTGAGACAGCTGTTTTGGAAAACGATCTGGCTTTATCTAGTGAAGATAAATGTGCGCATACCCTATAGCTCAGTAATTCCACTGCCAGGTATCTCACAAATCAGAGAAAATCTCAAGTATGTGTATCAGGACTCATTGTACACAAGAGCTAAACACTGTACACAACCCAAATGTTCCAAAGGAAAATGGATAAATCATTTATGCACAGAATGAAATGCTGTGAAATAATAAATGCTATTGTATGTAACAATATGAATGAATCTTACCAACACACTAAGTGGGGGAAAAAGCAAGTCATGGAACATTAAATACGGTTTAATGCCATTCTTATAGAGATCACAAGCAAAGCAAAAGATATGGTTTAGGAATTTTGTCTTTTTAATTTTAAAGGATCTTATAGACCCAAAAATCATCAGAGTGGTTACCTGAGGAGTTGACAGGGGAACAGGGAAACAGAATAGGGAAGGAACACAGCATATGCAGGCAGCTATCTTCCTGATGTTCTAATTTTCAGTTTAGAGGCGGGTTCACAGATGTTCATCTTATTATTATACTCTGTAACATATAGACATGCTACAGATAATCTTTTACAGGTGTAAAACACTCAAATTTTTTTTTTTTTTAGTTTTTAAAGAAAGAAAAAACAGTTACATATTCCGAATAAATTCATAGAAAAATGTATAGAAAAAAAACCAGAAACAAATTAAAACATGCTATAGTGCAGAGATACTAGTATGATTCTTTTTTCCAGATTTTCTATCATTTGATTATGTTGCTTTTCTATTTTTAAAAATGCATTCTCTGGAAGATCCACAGGAAACTGACAGTACTTGTTGCTTCCAGGGAGAAAAACTAGATGGTTGGAGAAAAGTAACTGAGGGGACTTTTCCCCAAACGCCCTTTTTCACTTTGCTACTGTACCAAATCAATATCTAACATAGTCAAACATTTTTTATTTAAATTAAAATGTAATTTTTAAAAATGCTGCCACTATAAAGACAGTATCTATTTATTAAATTATAATCTTTTGCCTATTTTTATTTTTATTTTTTTTTTGAGTCATGGTCTGGCTCTGTCACCCAGGCTGGAGTGCAGGTGGCATGATCTCAGCTCACTGCAGCCTCCACCTCCTGGGCTCAAGCCATCCTCCCACCTCAGCCTCCCAAGTACCTAGGACTAAGGCACATGCCTCACCATGCCTGGCTAATTTCTGTAATTTTTTGTACAGAGTTCCACCATGTTGCCCAGGCTGGTCTCGAACTCCTGAGTTCAAGTGATTTGCCCGTCTCGACCCCCAAAGTGCTGGGATTACAGGTGTGAGCCACCACGCCCGGCCATAAAGTTTTTTTAAAAAAGGAGAAAAAACCCATTTTTACAAAAGTACATTGTTATTTTCTGTGGTTCCCAAACTGCACTGAGACACCACAGGGTGGTGAAGGCTTGGAGCTGCTAGGACTTTTTTTTTTTTTGAGATGCAGTCTCGCTCTGTCACCAGACTGGAGTGCAGTGGCGCCATCTCGGCTCACTCCAACATCCACCTCCCAGGTTCAAGTGATTCTCCTGCCTCAGCCTCCCAAGTAGCTGGGACTACAGGCAGGCGCCACCACGCCCAGCTAGTTTTTGTATTTTAGTAGAGACGGGGTTTCGCCATGTTGGCCAGGATGGTCTTGATCTCTGGACCTCGTGATCTGCCCGCCTCGGCCTCCCAAAGTGCTAGGATTACAGGTGTGAGCCACCACGCCTGGCTGCCAGGACATTTTAAATTTTTGAAGGAAAAACAGCATCTGCCAGACACTGCACTAACTAGTAGCTTGTGGTAGCTGGTATTCAATAATAGATCATTCTATACTCCTTTCAGTAAGGTCTTACCTTTGCGAAGCTGGGTCTTCAGCGGTTGCTGTGATAAAAAGCAAGTACCATAAGAAGATAAATGTGGACAGGAAGTAAGGGTTGTAATGTCCAACCTGATTCCAAGTTTGAGAAGTTATGCAGTACCTAAGAGGCACATACCTCCTACCAGTCATTGTGGTTATTTAAGAATGAAATCAAATATTATTCTTTCCATTTGTGTTACTATTTTTTCAAACACCTACTGAGCTGTTAGGACATTGTACTTGTCAAGTTGTTTAGACTTACTTACTTTGTAAATGGGAATACCATTAGGTGCTTCCTTTGGCCTAGGATGTGCCATGAATAAACTACCAGGACCCCACGGGTGCCATGAACTCAGTTTGGAACTTCTGATCTATTGCATTTAGAAAAAACCTACCACTTTCCAAGAGAAATATCCCCACTGAAGTCCTAAAAGGGGCCAGAAATCGTAGTGTTCTTTGTAAATCTCCCTTATCTTTTTTCTTACAGAAAGTGAAAGCTAAACTTTGAAGGTAATTTAAGTGAGATGGAATAAAGCTCTCCAATTACGCAAAGATTTCTGTAGCTAATCTACATGGAGAACATATTAGCAAGGATAGATTACCTTTACTCTTCCAGATTTATCTCTAGATGCCTAAAAGTTCTACTGATCAGTAACACTGGAAAAGCAGCTTGGAGGGCCCAGGCCACCTACCGTCTGCCCCTCAATAGCAGCTCGCTGGCGCCCTAAGACATCTTGCAGCTGGGTGAAATGCTGAATGAAGGCCACCACCTCCGCCTGGAAACGCTGAGTATGCACATACTGCACAGAGGCCATCCGGAGGCTTACGCGAATGTCGTGTTCTCTCCGGAGCAGAGGGTCAGGCCGCCCATACCTCAGAATTAGGATAAAAGTGTGACTCAGATAACAGCAAGACACAAGTTAGTATTTCAAGAAAACTCAGGTTGGTTGAGGGGCTTCCCTAAAAACAGCTTTAATTATTAAATGGAAATCCAAAATTAGGCTTTACAAAGCAAACTCTAATAATTACTCCCTTTGTAAGCTTCCATGACGGGATAAAGGTGTGATAGCCAGGAGTATAAACAGGTGGGCAGCTCTAGCACTGAGGTCACTCAGAGGCTACCTGAGGTTCTGACCTTTCTCCCTGCCCCTTTCCCCTGCCCTGAAAGTAAGTATGCCTGCTCACCATGTTCCTGGCAAAGATTGCGAGGATACGAGCGTGAAAAACAATCAAAATAAGGCCATGAATTAATAGGTAAAGAAAATTAGGCATCGGATTCAATGTTTCTTGGAAAAACTGTCTTCTGGAGGCAGAAAGACATCCTTTTACTTCAGCTGAATGTAAGTCAAAGAGTTGTGGAATCTATAGTCAAAGATAAATTAGCAGACTTCTCAAATTGTTCTGAATTTAATGCAGCATGGTGCCATAAAAACATTATTAAATAGGACACAGTCAACCAACATGGCTGAGTACTTATTTTGGGCTAGGTGGAAAATTAAGAATTTTCCATTAATTATCTGATTTATTTTAGAGTCATGACACCGAGGTACATAATACAAACAAATCCATTCTCAGCAGGGTATAATATAACCCCCCTAAAAATGAAAAGCCCTCAGACATCTTCTTGAAACGGTTTTTCTCAACCTTGGTTGAACATCAGCATGTTACTAAAACAAAAACAAAAACAAAAACAAAAAAGACTGGCCAGGCACGGTGGCTCACGCCTGTAATCCCAACACCTTGGGAGGCCGAGGCGGGTAGATCACCTGAGTTCAGGAGTTTGAGACCAGCCTGGGCAACATGGTGAAACCCTATCTCTAACAAAAATACAAAAAATTAGCTGGGTGTGGTAGCACATGCCTGTGGTCCCGGCTACACGGAAGGCTGAGGTGGGAGAATCGCTTGAGCCTGGGAGGCAGAGGTTGCACTGAGGTGAGATCACACTACTGCACTCCACTCTGGGTGACAGAGAGAGACTTCATCTCAAAAAAAAAAAGAGAGACTAAGCATGGCCCTAGACCAATTAAATCAGAATATGCAGAGGCAGACCTGAACATCTGTATTTTCTAATACCTCTTAGATTATAAAAAAGAGAAAGAAAAAAAAAAAGGTTGAAAACCACCATTTTAAACTCCCTATTTTCTGAGAAAAGAATTCTTTTTTTTTTTTTTTTTTGGTCAGATGGAGTTTCGCTCTTGTCACCCAGGCTGAAGTGCAGTGGTGCAACCTCCACCCCCCAGGTTCAAGCTATTCTCCTGCCTCAGCCTCCTGACTAGCTGGGATTACAGGTACCCGCCACCACACCCAGCTAATTTTTATATTTTTAGTAGAGACGGGGTTTCACCATGTTGGCCAGGCTGGTCTCGAACTCCTGACCTCAGGTGATCTGCCCGCCTCAGCCTCCCAAAGTGCTGGGATTACAGGCGTGAGCCACCATGCCCGGCCCTGAGAAATTAATTATTTAATAACCAGACAGGCCTAAAGATCCCTTTCTAAAATCTAACATAGAAACAATTCAATATAGATCATGTTTATAAAGAAAAATGCAAAATGAACTCCTATCATCAACAACCTTCTGAGGCTGAAATCATTCCACAACTTTTAGAGCTACATGGAAGCTCAGAAATGTTCTAATGATCCAGTCCCTTTTATAGATAGAAAAACTGCTGCATGAAGACTACGTGACTTGTCTCAGGACACACAGCAAGTTCATGGAAAACCTGCCTGAGAGCCCAGGGCTATCAGGAAGCAGAATTATTCAATCAAACCCTATCTGGGGCGTGCGCGCGCGCGCGCGCGCGTGTGTGTGTGTGTGTGTGTGTGTGTTGAGATAAGGCCTCCCTCCGTCATCCAGGCTGGAGTGCAGTAGCACAATCATGGCTCACTACAGCCTCCAACTCTTGGGATCAAGGAATCCTCCCACCTCAGCCTCTCAAATAGCTAGAACTACAGTTGCATACCACCACACCCAGATGATTTTCTTCTTCTATAGAGACAGCGTCTCCCTATGCTGCCCAGGGTGGTCTCAAACTCCTAGCTTCAAGCAATCCATCTGCCTTGGCCTCCCAAAGAGCTTAGATTACGGTGTGACCCACCGCACCTAACTCATACCCCATCTGTTTACAAAGTTTTAAGTAGCCCACTTCAACACAGATCCATTTTAATGAAATTTAAAGTCAGGAAGAACTCATAACCATAACTTTTCAATTTCACCTCTAAGAAGGTAAAATTCTTTAAAAGTTTTCTTCATTGTCTAGCCAACAAGAATCTGAAACAGTAAGTATTATGATAAAATATTAAGTCAGAAAAAGATCGAGATTTTTACTTAAAAGTCTGGAAGATGAGTGCTTCTTCACCACTGGTGGTGAACCGTTCTCTGTAGAACTCTCCATGGGATGTGAGGTCACTTAGAGACAGACTCCCAATGCTGCCCTGTAAGGCCAGATCTCCCTCTAAGGATGATAAAGTTAGAACACGTTACTATGTATCTTCTTTTTGTCACACAACTTAAATATGTCTGGAACAAAAGCTGTTATACACATGCCTCAGATTTTTCACTTTGTAATCAAACATCAAAAGCAAATTTTCATATTCCAATATACCCAGAAAAATATTTTTTACAATATTTAAAACAAAGTTTCAATGCAAAAAGAGAAGAAAAGAAAAAGTCTCAATGCAGAAGTCCAAAGGGGACTGAAATAATATGGCAACATTACACATTTAAAAGATAAAACCTTTATAAATACAGACAGAAACTTGAGGCTTTCTGAGATGAGACCCCCAACTAGAATTAAACATCATTAGCTCTATTAATTATACTCTGGATAAAAGAATAAAGGAGGAAGTGTCAGAAACACGTCAGGTATTCAAGCAACATTAAGTGTGTTTTACTGTGATTTAATGAAAGACCAAAATTAATGAGATGGATAGACACCAGAGACACAGATTTGAAACTGCTCTGTATATAAGTGAAGTTTCTAGAAGGTGAAAAGAAGAAAGAAAAGGTGACTGAAACATGTACAATTAGCATGTGAACATATAATGAGTCATTATTAATACTGTATGGATACTAAAAAGGAATATTCTGAACTGTTGTCTCTGTAAAACAAAATTTATTATCATAATTATCGTTATAAAACAATTACTAAGGTATATTTGGCATGCTAGTTCAGCTCCCAATGAATCAAAGACATAGTTGTTTTTTTGTTTTTTTTTTTGAGACAGGGTCTCACTCTGTCACCCAGGCTATAGTGCAGTGGCACAATCGTGGCTCCCTGCAGCCTTGACCTTCCAGACTCAAGCAATCCAACCACTTCAGATTCCTAAGTAGCTGGGACTACAGGCACTGGCCACCACAACCGGTTAATTTTCACTATTTTTTGTAGAGATGAGGTCTCACTATGTTGCCCAGGCTTGTCTCAAACTCCTGACCTCAGACAATCCTCCCACCTTAGCCTCCCAAAGCGCTGGGATTACAGGCGTGAGCCACCATGCCCAGCCACATACTTATTTTAGATACCTAATGTCTTCTAACAAAAATACCCAAGCTTTTACCAATCTTAAAGGCCATTAACAGGAATACGCTGTAAAAAAAAAAAAAAAAGCCAATCTCCTCTAAGAAGCTTTTCTAAAACAACTGTACAAGGCATGAAACTTCAGCCTCAGTTCATTCCCTCCCCAAAAGATATTCTTGTTTTTACTATACCATCAACATGTGAGCTTTGTAATCTTCAATAATTAGGGAAGGAAAAATGTTTTACTTCACACTTTATAAATCTCCACTATTTAGGCTGGGCACAGTGGCTCATGCCTGTAATCCCAGCACTCTGGGAGGCCAAAGTGGATGGATGGCTTGAGCCTAGTAGTTTGAAACCAGTCTGGCCAACATGGTGAAACCCTGTCTCTATAGTTTAAAAAAATAAGTTAAAATATTATTTTTTAAAAATCCTATTTAGGACCTGATGTAGTTGGTCACCTGTATTCGACTAAGAATTTTAACCTACAAAGTCCCATTAGAGAGAATGCTGGCCAGGTGCTGTGGCTCACATCTGTAATCCCAGCACTTTGGGAGGCAGAGGCAGGAAAATCACTTGAGGCCAGGAGTTCGAAACCAGCCTGGCCAACATGGTGAAATGCCATCTCTACCAAAAATACAAAAATTAGCCGGTCATGGTGGCATGCACCTGTAATTCCAGCTATTTGGAAGGCTGAGGCATGAGAATCGCTTGAATCCAGGAGGCAGAGTCTGCAGCAAGCCAAGATGGCACCACTGCACTCCAGCCTGAGCGACCAAGCGAGACCTTGTCTCAAAAACACAGAATAAAGAATGCCAGCTTTGCTACAATATCTCCTGCATAATACCATCACCTCTACTGGTAGCTCCCCCCAATTTATGACTCTAGATGCAGTCATATCCTCTGGTTTCCCAGAGACAGCCCTGTTGTATGCCTGTTTTCCAGGTGTAATTATATTAATGATGTCCCCTTTAACTCTCAAAAATATCTCAATTTGAACAAAAAAAAGTTATATGGGCACCCTAGAGTTTGTTGAAAACGCAGACACCAGGGCTCCATCCCAACTCAATCAGATTCTTGAGAAGGAGATGAGAGACAGGAGCAGGGAAGAGGTTGTGCCAACACCTGCACTTTTAACAAGCTATCCAGATGATTCTGATCCATAAGCCAGCATTTGGGAAACCACCAACATGAATCCTGGCCAGACTAGTAACCACAATCAAGCCACTGCCACACCTTACTCAGCGCATGAGGACAAACAATTTGTGATCACAGTGTTCAAATGCTGACCAGATTTTGCAAGTTTGCTTCCCTCCGCCCCCCACCACTTACCAATCATTTCCAGGTGTGCTACTAATTTGGACACATTTGCTTTGGCAAGCTCACTTGTGGTCTTATTCAGCACTAGAGAAAGTGAATGAACCTAGGAACAGACAAGATAAAGCAAGGCCAGTATTACTGGGGAGAAAAGGTATCTTTCAGGAAAACGGAAGAACAATCAAAGAATACACAGAAAGGCTTGGGAAATTTGAAGGTAATGCTTTTAATGATGCCAATTTCACTTCAGCTTTCTTAAACCAGACAAACCACGACCTGAGGACAGGGCAGAGACTGGACAGTCTAAATTTCCGTTTCTGTGGTGCCTTCTCTATGTTTGCCTTGTCTATTTTCTGTTCATGAGATGCTTTACATTATAAAAACAATTTTTCTCATTTTGGCATTCATCATTAATATTGTACAATTCTATAGTAACTCAAACAGATCCATTAAATCTCATTTTAAGAAGTTTTTCAAAACAAAATGATAAATATGATTTAGAATCCTATTTACTACCTTTGAACAAATATTTAATAGAAGCCCACCATTAACCAACTGAGACTTCTCCTAGAAGCCATAATCAAAGATTTTCTTTCCTAGGGACAACTATAAATAGAAGAAAAAATCCTCTGTGTTGGAAGTAGTATTCTTTTAACAAATTTCATAATGCAATATTGTAATTGCAACTATTAAAAAGATCTTATACGTCTAGGATTTGTTGACTCAGTTCTCAACAACCTTTTTTGCTTTGAGTAACATCACAGGGGACAAAACATTGACGGAAGAGAAGGAGTGAGGAAAAGACTGACAGCAGATTTAATCTTCAATGCACACCCACCACTTCCTAACAGCAGGGACCGTGCCTTCACCCCCTTGTCTTCACTCAGGAAATGTCTGGTGCATGAATAATCAGGAGGATCAAAAGATGGGAAAAGAAAAAAAGGATGTAATAGAAGGAAAGGAAGAAGGAAAATCATTTATACAAGAAGACAGAGAAAAAAGCAGTGGGTTATTATAGTTGGAGCAATGACTTTGTGGGGGGAACTCCAGTTCCCTTGCAGTATGATTTCTCACACAGACACAGAAGGAATCGCAAGGCAAGATCATCACGGGGGAATTAAAAACCTCTAGTCAGCTGGATGCAGTGCTCACACCTGTAATCCCAGCACTTTGCGGGGCAGAGGCAGGAGGATCACTTGAGGTCAGGAGTTCAAGACCAGCCTGGCCAACATGGTGAAACCCCGTCTCTCCTAAAAATAGAAAAACTAGCTGGGGATGGTGGCAGGTGTCTGTAATTCCAGCTATTTGGAAGGCAGAGGCACAAGAATCTCTTGAACCCAGGAGGCAGAGGTTGCAGTGGGCCAAGATCACACCACTGCATTCCAGCCTGGACAATAGGGCAAGACTCTTTCTCAAAAAAATAAAAAAAAATAATGAAAACCTCTAGTCATTTAATTGTACCGAAAGAACATGTACGCTGGGTCTAAAAATGTTTTGTTTGGAGGAATCCAACCATCACCAGCACTTGAACCAGCTCTTCGCTTGAATCTTAGTGTCACTAACCAATGATGATCAGATGCTGTATGCCTCCTGCCTCAATGCAACAGGAAGCACTCAGCAGCCCCTCTGGCGTGTTCTTACCCCAAGCTGAACTGAATCTGATGGGGTCTCTAGAGCTAACATCCACTGGTTAAAATAGAGGATAAAAGAAGTCAAACAGTCAAACGAGAAAACACATAAACCTAAAATGTGGGACACTCTACAAGGCACTAACCCAGTTTCCGTAACAAGTCAATTAGCGATGGGGTTGAAAGGGAGCAGGTACACCATAATTCTAAGAGATTTAAAAGACATGACAGCAAATGTAACATGGAACCTTACCTGGATCCTGATTCAAAAAAATGCATGCATCAGGCTGGGCACAGTGGCTCATGCCTGTAATCCCAGCACTTTGGGAGGCCAAGGCAGGCTAAGGGGAGGGGAGGGGAGGGGAGGGGAGGGGAGGACTCATGCATCATTTTATTTAATTCTCCTTATTTTGTAAATGTGAAAACTTTGGCTTGCAAAAGCACAGTATTCTACTGAATTACAGAGACCAACAGAATAGACAGGCAAGAAGTTTCTTAAACCATTCACTACTCTACAATCCACCAATAAAAGGGCATTTTTGAGACAATCAGAGAATCTGATTATGGACTGGTATTAGAAAATACGAAGGAATTCTTGTTAGTTGGATGTGACAATGCATTGTGGTATGTCCATTGTTTTTTTTAGAAATAAATACTGAAGTATGTAGAGATGAAATGATGTATCTGGAATTTGCTTAAGCAGGCTGAGCGCGGTGGCTCACTCCTGTAATCCCAGCACTTTGGGAGACTGAGGCAGGTAGATCACTTGAGGTCAGGAGTTTGACAGCAGCCTGGCCAACATGACGAAACTCTGTCTCTACTAAAACTACAAAATTAGCCGGGCATGGTGGTGCGCGCCTGTAATCCCAGCTACTCGGAGGACTGAGGCAGGAGAATCACTCGAACCCAAGAGGCAGAGGTTGCCGTGAGCCAAGATCATGCCTCTCCACTCCAGCCTGGGCAACACAGTGAGACTCCATCTCAAAATAAATAAATAAGTAAATAAATAAATAAAATACTTTAGCAAAGAAAAAAAGGCATAAAGTAAATGTGATGAATTACAGGGGTTGGGCAAATGGGGGTTCATTATACTGTTTCTCTGTGATAGATCTGAATTTTTTCACAATAAAAATGTTTTTCAAAAATTCTTATTTTAAAAAATGCATTGTTGAGGGACACTTATCCAGTCCTGTTCTCTTGCAGAACCAGCCACATCAATCAAGGCAAAGCCCTCTGGGAGCACTGCATATTCAACACCACAGAGTTCCTGACACAGATCATCACAGGCACTGCAAAAATACAGTTCCAGGTACAGACATATAAAGCCCAAAGGAATGGCTAACACCTCTCCAGGTTCCATCCACCTTGCTAAACCCAAGGTACCAGAGGATTCGGAGTACTGCAAAGTCATTCATTTGCCAGACACTGAACAAGAAAGGTAAGCTGGTCCTTTCCCATCTCTCCCCTGACATGTCTTCCGTTTCTAGAGGAATGAGGCTTACTATCAGCTAGGGAAATAAGAAAACGGCATCTGGATAAAATGCGATTCTCCTCCCTGACTTCTCCCCAGCAGTAAGTGCAAGTCCACACATGCTAAGACATGTGGATGAAGAACATCCTTGAGGCACACAAATGTTACCAGCCACGGCCAGGGTTCCAGGGCTCTGGACGGGTGCTAGTGACAACAGGCCTATGTACACTCGAATGGGCTATTCAGGTTAACTGCTTTCAGATCCTGCTGTTCCATCACACAGAGCAGAACAGCCTTAAACTCAAATGCTGTCTTTTTTATGTTTTTTTTTTCCTTAATACTTACAATATGAGTATCAAGGACAAGTTATAAGTATGGTAATCCATGTAATATAAAAATAATAATGGCTACCACTCATTGAATCCTTATTGTGTGCCACACACTGTGTGGAGGGCCTTACAACAACCCTATGATGGGGGCGCCACTGAACATCCTCAGTTTATTGATAAAAAAATTAAGGGCAAAAGAGGCTAAGTGGTTGGCCCCAGACCACATAGCTACATGGGTACAGTGAAAGTATTAGGACTCAAACTCAGGCAGTCCAACTTTTGAGACCATTCTCTTTTTTTTGAGACGGAGTCTCGCTCTGTTGCCGAGGCTGGAGTGCAGTGACGCGATCTCAGCTTGCTGCAAGCTCTGCCGCCCGGGTTCGTGACATTCTCCTGCCTCAGCCTCCCTAGTAGCTGGGACTACAGATGCCCGCACCATGCCCAGCTAATTTTTTTGTATTTTTAGTAGAGACGGGGTTTCACCGTGTTAGCCAGGATGGTCTCGATCTCCAGACCTTGTGATCCGCCTGCCTCGGCCTCCCAAAGTGCTGGGATTACAGGCGTGAGCCACTGCGCCCGGGCGAGACCGTTATTAACAGTTATGCTGTTGCTCTCAATGAAAGCAAATAATGTTCTGAGAGAAAGGGGACAGTAACAAAAGCCACGCTTTAAAGTTGCTATTACAGACTACACACTTTGCTAGGTGTCTTCCACACATCACCTCATTTAGTCATCTTAGACGATGGAAGACGAGGAAACTATGGTTCAGAGAAGCAAAGTAACTCCTCTGATTTATAAAGCTCAAAGAAAAGGCAAGATTCTTAAATCACTTACTTTCCCTGCCTCCAGATGGATTTACAGTAAAACCTGTCCCAAAATATTAACGTCTACCTTTTGTAACAAACACCTAGAAGACTAGATAGCTCCCCTGCCAACAAGAGCTATTTTCCAAAGTAAATGTAAAATACTTGCATTTAAATCAACAAGCCCAAATCCATTTTTAGAGCTTAAGGCAGCCAAAGGGAACTGAGGATACCTTGAGATCCAGCTTGGTGTTCACTGGATCCTGAAGTCCAGACTCCATGGAGGCGTGTGGCTCCGACTTCACGTTGTGTAGAATGCCCTCAGGAGGCAGCCGCATTGCGTGGTTGTCTGCAGTGGAGCCGATTCCAAAAAAGTCCAGTATCACCACCCAGGTTTGCAGTGTGATCAGCACATCCAAGCAATTAAAATCAACATCAATGCTCCGGTTAACTCGATTGTAACTGGAAGAGAATTCGGGATGTTTCTTATCTACCAAGAATATGTTGATGTGGACTAAGGAATCATCAAATTTACTCTTTCCAGCAAGTATCTTGGGCTCATCTGCTGTTGGAGAAGGAGGTGGGGTCAAGGGATAGTCCTTGTCTTGGACTTCCTTTTGCTTTTTCCGGGATGCAGAGGTGGGTCTTTGATACAACTGGAAGACATTAGGAGCTTCTTCCATGTGGGAAGGGAGAGACCGAGGCATATCGGGATATTCCACGTTGGACACTGAGGGGCAAGACTGAGAAAGGTATTCTTTTTGTGCTAAAGTAGATGGCTTAGGAGCTCCTCGAGACACCATCAGGTTCTTATATTTAGAATCTGGATTTTTCTCCAGTAAGTCCTCCATCAGCAAAGAATGCAGGGCAATCTGAATAGATAAAGTCTGGGGATGGTCTTTACTGAATTCCACCTCAAAGTCCTGAAACTTTAAGCTCACAAGACCTTGGGCCCCCAAAGTCAGATCTCCACTTAGCTGAACCTGAAGCTCCGATATACAAAAGGTGGCTTGAATCTGAGTAAAGGATTTGACTTCCTTCACTGACAATGACTTCTGAGAGGTGTTAGAAAGGCTGGAGTGGCTGAACAATCCATTCTCCTTCCTTTCAACAGAAGATTCTCCACAGGTACTGAGTGGAGGCAGAGGAGAATCAGGGCAAGGGGAAGAGGTAGCACTGGCTGGATACTTATTCAGATCTTCACTGTACACGAGATTGTCCAGCGTTTGTAAAACCTGCTCATATACATGCTTGGCTAACACCACCTGTATTGAAAAGAGAAAAATTCAGTTACGCTACTACTATTATTAAATGCACATAAATGTAATGCCCATAAATGTTTACAGTTGCTATTTATGGGTTCCTACATGATTCCTACATGAGGCTGTAAGTCAGCTGATAGCAAAGACTATCTCTTTTCTTTTCTGTCCTCAGCTCTTTTTGCCCCACTTCTATTCACGAGACCCTCCCTCAGTACCCTACACAATTATCTACATATAGTAAGAGCTTAGTAAGTACTGTGGATTATGCCTGAATCAACGAAGTCACTTTTTCTGAGCCCACAAAAATGAATGCAGAAACTGAAGAGCGTTGACAAAAGTCTGGTGTGGAGACACTACAGAATTGAGAAACAAGGTTCATGGTTCTAAAACTGGCTGATCTTCTCTAGTTAGTTAACAGTCAATGTTTAGGACTGGTAGTACTTTTTAGAAAAAAATCATGATGTTCCATGATTAGTTATCTTTCCTTTCTCTTTTGCTTCATTTTTAATTACAATTTCTTATTAAAAATGTTTTCAGCCAGGCACAGTGGCTCACGTCTGTAATCCCAGGCCTTTGAGAGGCCAAGGCGGGTGGATTGTGTGAGCCCAGAAGTTCAAGACTAGCTTGGGCTACATGGTGAAACTCTGTCTCTACAAAAAAACACAAAATTAGCAGGGTGTGGTGGCATAGGCCTGTAGTCCCAGCTACTCGGGAGGCAGAGGTGGGAGGATCACTTGAGCCCAGGAGGTGCAGGACACAGTGAGCTGAGATCATGCCACTGCAATCCAGCCTGGGCCACAGAGCAAGACCCTGTCTCAAAAAAAAAAAAAAAAAAAAAAAAAAAAAAAAAAAAATTTTTTCAGACAAGATTTTTATTTAATGAAGGGTAATTTTTAACAGAGGAATTCCAACCAATAGATACAGAACTAATGACGGAATTAGAAAAAGTGACCATTTTGTAACCCCTAATTAAATAATGTGTGCCATCAAAGTTCATTAGTGGAATAAAATATTATGTGAATGACTGACAGGGAATTTTGCAATGGAAAAATCAAGGCTCTTGCCACTTAAATACAATTATCCACTTTAATATCAATAAGAAAGAAAAAAGACATAATTATGTACCTACTGATATAAAGTAATACGAAGTATATGGCACCACTTACGTGAAGTGTACCCCCTAACCCCCCTGCCAAAAGAGAAACCTGAATCCAGTCAAACACATAGAACCAAACTTGTTCTATAGATTTTACAGGAAATATGGGGGAGGACAAGTTAAGTGGCACATGAACAGCCAAATTCAGAAAATGGGACATTCTACAGGACAACTGACTTAGTTCCACAACAAAATATGACATGGGGTGACAACAAAGAGAGGGAAACTAGATGAACAGAGACCTACACGATGTATCACCCAAATGCAACGTTTCCAGTTGTCTGTATCCTGATTCCAACAAACCCAAAACAAAGACATTTTTGAGATGATCCAAAATATTTCTGAATTCTAAAAATCGGTTAAAATTTAGATAATATCAAAAAATGCTCATTAATTTTGTAAGGCATGAAATACCACTGTGGTTATGTAAGAAGAAGCACATAGTTTTCGGAAACACATTCTAAATGCATAGGGGTGATAATGGCATGACATCTGGGATTTACCTTAAACTATTTCACCAAAAAAAAAAAACAAAACAGATAAAACAAATGTGGCAAAATCTTCATAAGTGGAATCAGAGTGATGGGCACATAAGGCTCATTAGACTTTTGTATAGGTTTACACTGTTTCATAACCAACTTTTTAAAAAATTAAATTATTAAATTAATACTAATCAATTATTAAATAATTCAAATAATTATCTTAAACAATTATTTTTAAAGAAAGAATTATCTAAAATAATGTTTTTAAGATTTTCATCAAAACAACAATTAAGTCAATGGTAACCATAAGAATAAGTCAACATAGGCCAGGCATGGTGGCTAACACCTATAATCCTAGTACTTTGCTGGGCCGAGGCAGGAGGATCACTTGAGGCAAGGAGTTCAAGACCAGCCTGGCCAACATGGTGAAACCCCGTCTCTACTAAAAATACAAAAATTAGCCAGTGTGGTGGCGAATGCCTGTAATCACAGCTATCTGGGAGGCTGAAGCAGGAGAATTGCTTGAATGTGAGAGGCAGAGAGGTTGCAATGAGCCAAGATCACGCCACTGCACTCCAGCCTGAGTGACAGCGAGACTCCATCTCAAAAAAGAAAAAAGAGTAAGTCAACATAATCCAATAGAATTTACATCACATGCTAGATTTAAGATGAAAACTTTGTCCTGATAGCTACCACTGATGGGGCAAAAGCTTAGTCTGAGAAGGGAAAGCTTTGGGGTAGTTCTCTCAGGGGTCCCAGAGACCCCTGAGAGGAACCACTAATGTCAAAAGGCAGGCCCACTCCATAAACAGCATGCCCGCGTTACTCCAGAGCAGCTGCCAGACACAGACCAACTACTGTTGTGCCAGACACAGACCACAGACCGTCCTAAGAGCCTGCCTGTCACTGCTGTTTTATAATGTACTGCTCTTTGCTCTAGTCCCTGTGAAATCAGGGAAAATGACACTTTTGAAGGAAAAAAACAAAAAGATGTATACATACACGCATGCCCATAAAAAAAGAAATCCCTATCCTGGCCCATTTCATTTCAGAGAGGGCAGGACTAATTCTTTGTTGAAAGGATCTGTCCACAGCTCAGATGATCACAATGTTTCATAGGCTGGGTTAAGTATGTCTAAGTGTGACAAGAATGATATCCTCCTGGGAAAGGAGACTCTGACTGCGTAAGCAATCATTTCTCCATTTCTGAATGTCAACGGAATTAAGAATCTGCCATCTTCCTCCAGATAACCCACCCTTCCTCCATATGAAAAAGGCTGACAAGATGGATTCCCCACAACAAAAGGATTCCATGATTATTGGAACAAGGTTTCAACAATGGTATTGTGCATGGGTGATATCTCTTTGAAAATATATTTTCCTTTCAACATGTAACGTACATAAATATATATCATATTTATAGAGTGTTAATATAAACATATGACTTCAACTGCTCTGACATGAATTTACCTGAACTGGATTGACAAATTTTCCTTCAATCTTCATGATGCTAGAAGTTCCCAGGTCATCTGGGCTAAGAGAAAAAGTCAATTCAGATTCTCTCTCTATAGGGATCTTCTCCAGTTTAAACTGAATGGTGGTGTTGTTCAGGATGTGAAAAGCTGGCATAAAAGAGATGAAATGATAGACTGTAAACCTTAACATTTACTGCATTACTGCTGATTAAACATAGAGTATACAAAATACAGCCCATGAGTTACTCTTAGACCAGAAGGGCAGGTTAGCCTGGCACCTGGGGTCTATGATTGAGAGCAAACCTTAACAGCTAACCCGAGGCCAAAATTCATAGCAAGACGAGGTACGAGATATATTTACACAAAAAAAGAAACAATATTTTCATCATATGCTCCATTCGGTAGCTTCAAAACACGACGTGGTGAACATCAATCCAGTCCAGAGACTACATTATGCTTCTCTGAGTCACCCAAGCTCGCATTTTCCAAACCAAATTATTCATCCTTCCTTACGTTTCAGACACAGATGTATCCCTCTTATTACGCCTAAATCAGAATCTAGGACAACACAAAGTTCTAAGCAAACAACTTCTATCCAAGCAGAGAAAGCAATCTTTCGACAAGTATAAAAACATACCAGTGAATTAACATGTGATGACCACAGAAGGCTAAGTTCTCAAAGGCATTAATTGCGTCACAATAAAGCCATGCTCTAGGGCTTACCTGATCTCTGTGTGCCAAAACCAACAGATTGCACTGTTTGGTTTTATCTGATCAGATCCAGAATACAAACATAAGTTTTTATTCTTAGAACCCTGGACCAACCCATTATAGAACAAGATGACAGAATATTAAAGAAGATAATATCCACAAACTATTTACATCAACCCCTTGAGGTATCTTGGGCCAAAATATTTAACTAGGAAGGACCTACGGCTTGGGAACAGAATATCAGATATATCTGACCAAATTAAACAATACTTTAAAAACATCCATCCACTGAAGTGTCTTTGTAAATGAGTACTCATCAAATTTCAAACTGGAACACTTTAAAAAAATAAATTCCTGCCCAGGCACGGTGGCTCACACCTGTAATCCCAACACTTTGGGAGGCCAAGGCAGGCAGATCACCTGAGGTCATGAGTTCGAGACCAGCCTGGCCAACATGGTGAAACCCTGTCTCTACTAAAAATACAAAAATTAGCCGGGCGTGGTGGCGGACGCGTAATCCCAGCTACTTGGGAGGCTGAGTCAGGAGAATCACTTGAACCTGGGAGATAGAGGTTGTAGTGAGCTGAGACTGCACCATTGCACTCCAGCCTAGGCAACAAGAACAAAACTTCGTCTCAAAAAACCAAAAAAATAAAAATAAAAGTAAGTAAATTCCTGTTTTGCCAAATATGATATTAAATGGAAAAGGGTGAAAACATGCCAACTTACTACAAGGCATTCTATTAAAACTCTTCTTGATTTCTTAAACATTAACTGAGGATTATTCTAAAAGAAAAGGATTTTGTTGCTGCTGTTTTAAACAAAGGACTCCGTGAGATGGGTTTTCAATCATTAAACAAAATGGAACAAAAGACATGCTCCTCACCTTGACCTCTATGCAAAGATTCAAAGAAATCATGTCGTGTGAAATGAGCTTCCTCCTGACTGTTGGCACTGCCAGACCCGGAAGGTGGGCAAAACGTCCGGCTTCCTTCAGACCCAACAGCTTCTCTACCTGCCAACTGAGTGCAATTCAAAGAATACAGTTTAATGTCCTTGATTTCCACCTGCAGACGGTCACTTCTGGATTCATCATCTCCCGCCACAAAATTCTGGATGAATATCTGTCCCAAGTGTCCCACCAACAACTCAGGACTCCCTGGCTTCCGAGGGATAGAAACAACTGGTGATTCAATGTTTATGTTCAAGATTAGCTTTACAGTGTCCGAAGGAGATGAAGCTAGGTCAAACCCATATATTTCATTTTCCTCTAAGATAAAGGGTTCCCGAGTCTTCCTGGGAGTTTCAAAGAGCGATACCATCTCGCTATACTCAGCAGTCTTGGTAGCTAGTACTGTGGTGACTTTGCTGGCTGCACTTTTCAGCATACTTCGAAAATTTTCTTCCAGTTCATCCATGGATAACGTCAACTCCTTCAAAAACTTAGCAGAGTGGTTATAATGTAAAGACGCCATCTTCAGGTTCAGAAAACACTCCTGTTTAGATTTCTCAACAAACGTGAAACTCAAAGCTTCAGTGAGGGCTGCATCTTCCATTCTGACAAACACAGATTCAAAGTAGCCAATATCACTGATGATATTTTCATAGCCTACAGAATTCCCGATGCTGACAACATACTGGTTTTTGACATTATCTTGTGTCAAATCCATAAGCTGTAAACAGCCGAGAGAACCGTTCATGTCAAACGTGCTACCCATTGAGACATTAACTTTGGTGCCACCTATACTTGCAGTTGCAATTTTTCTGCCATATTTCTCTCCATTTGCCATGCCCACTGTCCGAAGAAGCAGTAAGTTAAGCCTATGGATTTCCACTGCAACCTCCGTGTTTTGTTCATATGTAGACTGGTAAGTTCCTTGTTCTCTGAAGCTTCTTTCAAAATCAGTCATTAAAGGTTGAGGACTTAAATCATCTTTTTCCTTGGGAAAGGATTTTTGAAGAAAACCGATTAGCTCCACGATCGTCTCTGGATTGAGGATAATATCTAAATTATTCACCTGTAGGGAAATCACCTGAAGAGTACTATCTAAATTCATTGATGGGCACTCTGAACTCACAAACTGATATTCCAACTTAATAAGGGACTCTTGCTCTTTGGTGAGAATTTTGTCAAGCGAAACACTAGTAGCTGATCGGTTGTTCAGTGTAGCTCCATCAGTTAAGTGGGTCGCATTCGGTCCAGAGACAGGAGACTGGGCCCTGCTATCCCGAAGGCTTCCTGTTGGAATATCAAAGCTCAAGTTCTTATGGGAAGCCATCAAAAGGTCAAAATCAGCACCATATGTCTGCATGGTATCCACCAGGAGCAAACCATGAACAGTTAGGGAGACTTCAGCATCATAAGGCCTCTTCACAAAGTGAGCATTGGTACCAAACACCTTGAGCACAGAAATGTACCGGCCATTGCTCTCAACACCAAGCTGCATACAGTTCACTTTAAATTCCGCCAGGAGGAGCTGCGACTCCACCAGAACCTCGCGGGTATGCTGCTCCAACATCACAATGCTCTGGGTTAAATTCATTACGGAGTCTTGCAAACTTCCCCGCTGCTCCTCCTGGGGAAAAATCTTCTCTTTAATCTGAGTGTCAGAAGTTTTCATTTCTGGGGTGGTGAGGAGAGCAAAGCAATTCTTTAGTGCAGATATTTTATCTTCATTAATGTGGATTTTTAAGTCTGGTAAGTTGCCTGACAGCACGGCTCCTGGATATTTGGGATCTGAAGTATAAATCAATCGACGCTCTAACTGTAGGTGGACGTCGAACTTCTCTACCACATGGGTTGGTCCCACATCAATATCCTGGACATGCTTCCAATTGTCTTTCACTCGTCCAACCATGATCTGGAGGTCCATAAATGACAGCGAGTACCTCTCATACATCTTTGTGCTCATTAAATGTGCTTGAAGCTGTTCTTCACTGAATTCAACTCCAGAAAAGGGAGGCGTTTTCTCTCCATTGCTGCTGTTTGACTCGGGAGGTGGGGTGTTAGGAGGTGTGGCCAGGGGGGTCTTATATTCATCATCACTAAACTGGGTCTCTTCAGATGCGGACCCATCCCTACTTTTCCTCCTGGAGTTATCTGCAGATAAAAAAGAGAAGATTCAAATATATGTCTGCTATTTCCCTCCTCTTTCCCTTAATGTAATAATTATGAAAGGTAGAGAATCAACCAACCCGTTTAAGAAAACTGAGGACAACTCTAAGCATAACATCTGTGTTTACCATTTTCTAAGTGTGAACTTACCTATTAATTTGGAAATCAGAACACAAATATAAAAAAGTACGGACATTAGAAAAGCTGGAGGCCCCCTGACATGAGCGCCACCTGCTGGCCCAATGCTTCCTCCTCACTTCTCACCTGACTTGCCATGGGCATGGGCTGCTTTCACCAACCCTTTCTTATGTCACTCTCCAGAGTCTTTTCTTTCTTTTCCTTTTACTGTGTGGTCATTTGTTTCCCCCACTGGAATGTTCTTTTTTTTCAGATGAAGTCTCACTCTGTCACCCAGGCTGGAGAGCAATGGCACAATCTCGGCTCACTGCAACCTCTGCCTCCCAGGTTTAAGCGATTCTACTGTCTCAGCCTCCCAAGGAGCTGGGATTACAGGTGTGCACCACCATGCCCGGCTAATTTTTTTTATTTTTTTAATTTTTATTTATGTATTTATTTATTTTTGAGATAGAGTCTCACTCTGTTACCCAGGCTGGAGTGCAGTGGCAAGATCTTGGCTCACTACAACCTCCGCCTCCCAGGTTCAAGGGATTCTCCTGCCTCAGCCTCCTGGGTAGCTGGGATTACATGTGCCCGCCGCCATGCCCGGCTAATTTTTGTACTTTTAGTAGACACAGGGTTTCACCATGTTGGCCAGACTGGTCTCGAACTCCTGACCTCAGGTGATCCACCCACCTCATCTTCCCTAAGTACTGGGATTACAAGCGTGAGTCACCGCATCTGGCCAATTTTTTGTATTTTTAGTAGAGACAGGGTTTCACCATGTTGGCCAGGCTGCTCTCGAACTCCTGAGTTCATGTAATCCACCTGCCTCAGCCTCCCAAAGTGCTGGAATTACAGGAGTGAGCCACTGCGCCCAGCATCCGCTGGAATGTTCTAAGAGAAGAGAGGTCTCATCTTTCTTGGTCAACACAGTCTTCCTAGTGCCAAGGTAGTGCTTGATGAGCAGTAACTGCTCAATATGCAATTGTGTAGCCCCAGAGACCACACTCAGCCCGTCTCCAGCTAAGCAGTGCCAAGACAACTATAAAAATACACCACTGGGGCTGGGCATGGTGGCTCACACCTGCAATCCCAGCACTTTGGGAGATCAAGACAGGCAGATTGCTTGAGGTTAGGAGTTCGAGACCTGCCTGGCCAACATGGCAAAAACCCATCTCTACTAAAAATACAAAAATTGACTGGGTGCGGTGGCTCACGCCTGTAATCCCAGGACTTTGGGTCGCCAAGGTGGGTAGATCACTTGAGGTCAGGAGTTCAAGACCAGCCTAGCCAACACGGTGAAACCCCATCTCTACTAAAAATACAAAAATTAGCTGGGCGTGGTGGTGTGTGCCTGTAATTCTAGCTACTAGGGAGGCTGACGTGGGAGAATCGTTTGAACCCGGAAGACAGAGGTTGCAGTGAGCTGAGATTGTGCCACTGCACTCCAGCCTGGGCAACAGAGCCAAGACTCTGTCTCAAAAAACAAATAAATAAATAAATAAATATACCCAGTGTTACAGAAGAAATACAAATAAAAACTACAATGAGATACCACCTCACACCCACAAACATGGCTATAATCAAAAAGACAGACAACAAGTGATGACAAGGATGTGGAGAAAACGGAACCCTTGGACACTGCTGGTGCAGCCATTTTGGAAAAACAACCAGGCTGAGCGCAGTGGCTTACGCCTACAATCTCAGCAGTTTGGGAGGCCAAGGTGGGCAGATCACCTGAGGTCAGGAGTTAAGACCAGACTGGCCAACATGGAGAAACCCCCTGCCTACTAAAGATACAAAAATTAGCCGGGCACAGTGGTGGGCGCCTGCAATTCCAGCTACTCAGGAGGCTGAAACAGGAGAATTGCTTGAACCTGGGAGGCAGAGGTTGCAGTGAGCTGAGACGGCACCATTGCGCTCCAGCCTGGGCGACAGAGTGAGACTCCATCTCAAAAAAACAAACAAACAAAAACAATTTGGTACTTCCTCAAAATATTAAAACATGGAGTTACCACATGGCTCAGCAACTCCACTGCTAGGTATATAGAGAATTAAAAATATATGTCTACATTGCAGAAATGGGGGTGTATAAAAAAGAAAAAAAAATTTAAAGAAAATACACGTTTACACAAAAACTTATACACGAATGCTCACAGCAGCCCTATGCATAATAGCAAAAGAGTGGAAGCAACTCAAATGGCCATGAACAAATGGAAGGATAAACAAAATGCGGAAAAGCCACACAATGGACTATTACTCAGCCATACAAAGGAAGGAAGTATTGGTATATATTACAACACAGAAGAACCTTGAAAACGTCAAGCTAAATGAAAAAGCCAGACATAAAAGGCCACACATGGCATTATTCCATCATATGAAATGTTCAGAACAAATCCAGAGACAGAAAGATTTGTGGTTGCCAGGGGACAGGGAGTGGGAAGGCGAATTGGTGTTTAATGGGTACACACAAGAGTTTCAGTCAGGAAAGATGCAAAAGTCCTCCCAATATTAAATAGCAGTGAGAATTGCACAATTCTATCAACATACTAAAAACAACTGAACTATACATTGAAAACTTAGAATTATACCTCAATAAAGCTATTATTTTAAAAGTAACAAGCGAACCCTCGGGTCTTAAAATTTTATGTAAACGTTTTATTAAGCTTTACTTATATTATCATAGATAGGTCCATCTACCAAGATATGTTTTCATTATTTCATTGTTTTAAAAGTTACACGTGAACCTGGAAGTTTATAAATGTTATATAAATGTTCTATTAAGCTTTACTTAGATAATCATAGATAGATTGATCTACCAAGATAGGCTTTCATTATTTCCCACTCACACTATACCTTGGGTATTCGTCAAAAGCATTCTTCCTAGATCCACAACAACTAACACGGGATTCTTGAATTTGAAATCATCAGGAAATATCACCTGAGGGGCAGAAATATCCAGTCGCACGGTCCATCGTTTACTCTCCTCCTGTACGAATAAAACAGTCATTAACCATCACTGCCGAAACCCAACAGCTTTATCCATGGTGCTCAAGCGTTTCTGGAAGCTGCAGCTGGGATTATGGAGTGACTTAGTGGTCTACTGTATTACAGCCAAAAGTCTAAGACAAAAGTAGATGTAAATGCTTGAGGATCTGAGAAATTACCACAGGCAAATATCTGAACGGCGGAGAAAAAAATAGCAAATAACTAAATAGGGGGATAGTCTGTACTTAAGAAAGATTTTGTTTCTAATTTACAGGGTTTAATACTTTAAAGGATTATAGAAATTATAGAATTCAAATAAACATAGAACTCTAAACATTTTTACTTATTCAGGGGCATTGGTAACCACGAACTTCCATGCCAAAACATCTTAGTGAGAAACATAAGCTTTGACATTTGAAATATAAATAACACACCAATTCATGATTTGTTCATTGTTCTTCCCTTCAACCAAAATCAGCCTCAACCGTATGTATGTGGCAAAAGCTAATTTACGTTACCAAAAAGAAACCTCTTTTGTTTACGAGAAGGCTAATTGTCATACTTTATGTAGAAACATACATACACACACATATACATACACACCCCCAAAAACAAAAACAGGGCTAATTCTCCATCCCATACTACACACCCCATTTTACTCGGATCATTTCTGCCTCTCTGACACCTATAACTTACTCTGCACTGTCCAAAAGATGCCACACTTTTTCTCAATGTGCCACCTGCTGCTGTATTGTAGCAGTGCACCTCCATGTCACCTTAGAAACTGTGTTTTACTGGACTATTTTGATTTCTTGAGACAAGGTCTCACTCTGTCACTCAGGCTAGAATGCACATCATAGCTCACTGCACCCTCCAGTTCCTGGGCTCAAGCAATCCTCCCGCCTCAGCTTCCTGAACAGCTGGAACTATAGGTATGTGCTACCAGGCCCAGCTAATTTTTTTTTATTTTTTGTAGAGACAAGGTCTCACTATGTTGCCCAGGCTGGTCTCAAACTCCTGAGCTCAAATGATCCTCCCACCTCAGCCTCCCAAAATGCCGGGATTACAGGCATGGGCCACCTTGCCCAGCCTTCCTACTGGACTGTGAAGATGTCTCTTGGCCCTCCCTATCTATGGCATCCTCATGACAGCTGGTCATCTGGCATCACAAAGTGCCTATCATCACACCCTAGAATAGAAGCTGGGGCATCATTCCAGTTGTCTCTTCTGGTAACAGTAAGTAAAAAAGAGAAACTCTCATGTGAAACATGCACAAAGTATCAGGTCTGGAAAATGGAACAAACACAAGTCTTTTTTTTTTTTCTTTTTGAGATAGTGTCTCACTCTGTTGCCTGGGCTGGAGTGCAGTGGTACAATCTCGATTCACTGCAACCTCCACCTCCCAGGTTCAAGTGATTCTCCTGCCTCCGCCTCCCGAGTAGCTGGGATTACAGGGACCCACCATCATGCCCAGCTAATTCTTGTATTTTTAGCAGAGACAGGGTTTCACCATGTTGGCCAGGCTGGTCTCGAACTCCTGACCTCAAGTGATCTGCCCACCTCGGCCTCCCAAATTGCTGGAATTACAGGTGTGAGCCATAGCACCCGGCACAAAGATAAGTCTTGAAAGTAACCTCATCCTGGTCCAAGGAGACACAGAATCTAGTCACAGTCACTCACTGTATTAGCTAAACCCTGACTACAAAATACACAAGATTTTATTCTATGCTAGCTGATAAGGATTTAATATTTTCAGTTTATTCAGTTAGCATAACTGATATAAGCCTATCTACAGTAGGTAGTGACTTGATGGAAAGAATTCCTGCCGGGCACAGTGGCTCACGCCTGTAATCCCAGCACTTTGGGAGGCCGAGACCGGCGGATCACAAGGTCAGGAGATCGAGACCATCCTGGCTAACATGGTGAAACCCCGTCTCTACTAAAAAAAAAAAAATACAAAAAACTAGCCGGGCGAGGTGGCGGGCGCCTGTAGCCCCAGCTACTCGGGAGGCTGAGGCAGGAGAATGGTGTGAACCCGGGAGGCGGAGCTTGCAGTGAGCTGAGATCCAGCCACTGCACTCCAGCCTGGGCGACAGAGCGAGACTCAGTCTCAAAAAAAAAAAAAAAAGATTTCCTGCCCCTTCCACGATCCCCAAAGAGTGTTTATGGATGCCCACTTACAATGAAATCACCCACTAGCAAACGATCAAGAGTTTGCCGGATTTCTGCCTTGGTCTGCATCTTCAGCTTGTTATATTGTCTTCGGGCAGCTTCAGCCACTCTCAGCTCAAGTTCAGACTGATAACCAAAACCTGCAAGATTGGAAATGCACAGGAGAGTCAGAATTTTCACACGGCTGGGTGAACAAAAGTCCTACATCAATTCTCACCAAGAATTCCCATTAAAGCTTAAAAAAAAAAAAAATCAGGCTGGGCATGGTGGCTCACACTTATAATCCCAGCACTTTGGGAGGCCAAGGCGGGAGAACCACCTGAGCCCAGGAGACTGAGGCTGCAGTGAGCCATGATCACACCATTGCAATCCAGCCTGGCGTGACAGAGCAAGACCCTGTCTCAAGAAAAAAAAAAAAAAATCAGTAACAACAGTTTCTTGCTCCAGTATGACCTGGCATAATACAGGGTAACAGGAATCAGACAAAAATAGGTAGTAGACAGCCATGGGGGAGAGGAGGCAAGCGAGACAAGCGTACCTAAGCTACCAGAATTTCTTAAGCCATTTTCTGAAATATTTCAAACTACTATATTTCCAAATTGTTGAAAAGCACTAAAAGAGAAAATGGAATTTCAAAGGAAGTGCCTTCTATGTTCTTTTTCTTCTTCTTCCTCTAAGACAAAGTCCCACTCTGTCTCCTAGGCTGGAGTGCAGTGGCGTGATCTTGCCTCACTGCAACCTCCGCCTCCCAGGTTCAAGCGATTCTCCTGCCTCAGACTCCCAAGTAGCTGGGATTACAGGTGCATGCCACCACACCCAACTAATTTTTGTATTTTTAGTAGAGACAGGGTTTCACCATGTTGGCCAGGCTGGTCTTGAACTCCTGACCTCTAGTGGTCCACCTGCCTCAGCCTCCCAAAGTGCTGAGATTACAGGTGTGAATCACCACACCCAGCCTTTCTATATTCTTTTTTTTTAAGACAGGATCTTGCTGTGTTGCCCAGGCTGGAGTGCAGTGGTATAATCATAGCTCACTGTAGCCTTGAACTCCCAGTCTCAAGCAATCCTTCTGCCTCAGCCTCCTGAGTAGCTGGGGCTACAGTCACACACCACCATGCCTGATTAATTTTTTTAAATTATTTTTAGTAGAGATGAGGTCTCCCTATGTTGCCCGGGCTAGTCTCAAACTCCTGGGCTCAAGCAATCCCCCAGCCTCGACCTCTCAAAGTTCTAGGATTATAGGTATGAGCCATTGTGCCTGGCCACCTTCTATATTCTATCAGTGACAGAGCAATGAAGTCACAGCATTTATGGCTACTGTTTATATGAAAAAGACTGAAAAACTAGTCCAAAAACTAAAACAGCTTCATTATAATAAAGGGGGAAGGGACATTTAAGAAAATACTATTGTTGTATAAATCTCCCTGTCCATAAAAGTACTTTTTCTGCACCTACTGTTTCAAATCTTTTTGGGGAACAAAGGGAGGCATAAATAAATCCATGATGACATTTAGAACTTTGCAGTATTTAATGCTGCACAAAGGAGGTCAAAGAGACCACTGATCCTGTCATCTAGAAGGAAATTCTTGAACATTCCTGCTCAGTTCACTGGTCTAAAATATCCCGGGTAGCCAAGGAAACCACTGTCCTAGTGAAATGAAAAGTATGGAGATCGTCACTTTTCAGTTCCAAGATGCAGATTTCCAGTTACAATGCTGGCTGAAAATACAGCCATGTGAAATCAATATCATGAAACTATTTTATGCCTGTAGTACTTTCATCTATTTTTGTAAGAATGTTTTGTAATTGAGAAACCTAAAAGAGATGATGAACTCCCTCACCCCATACTATTTTATTGCCTTTCAATCACTCTTGGTAATATTTTAAGATAGGTACTGATTCAAAGGTAGTGGCTTTCAAAAAGTACAGCTGCTATTCTTTGGTGCCATTATTCAGAATGACAGTATGACATAAAAATGGAAAAAAAAAAAAAGAGAAACGAAAAGTATGACTAAATGCATGCTAAGTGGAGGCAAACAAAGAGAAAATATTTAAGGATATAGATTTATCTTGGAAAAGACTGTCCACAAACTTCTAACCTGATTTAGTAACAGGACAGGGCAACCCGACTGACTTACTCTACAGACCTTTTTTGTTGCTATCAGAGCATCTGAATAACCCTTGTCCAGAACACCAGAAATAACAATAAAGATGTTTTTAAAAAGGAAGATCAAACAAAAAAGTTAACCTGAGGTATGAACCTTTCCCTTGTAGAAAAAGTCTGCTACTTTTTTAATGGCCTGCGGATTGTATATGATGTTCAAGGGCCTTGTGCTGACATTGAGTCGCCTCTCAAAGTGGCTGTGTGCCGGATTTCTCTCATACAGCATCTCAAAAACTGGGTCATCTGGGTCTGTAGCTAAAGGAAAGAATAGGAATAAGAACATGGAACAAAGCAAAAACGATAACTTTATTCTTAATAGACCTGTGAGAAATTCTGGAAAAACAGACATTTTCTAAATTATTTTCCAATTAGTTCACATTTATGCCTATCTTTAAAACAGAAAGCCTAATCAGGATTGACTGTTTAATTTTCCACAGGAATTACATAGACTGGCCTGTTGTACTAGTGCTCCCATATATCATGGAAACCAAGGACCTGAAGGCCCTGCAAGGTTGCCCAGTTAGCCTCAGGTTTGCATCTCCACTGACAGAGGACCAGGCTGTCTCCAAGTCAAACCCGGGTGCACACAGTAAATCACTGTGCACAAAACAGAAAACATTCCCTCTTTTACTACTGATCAAAGACTACTCATCTGGTTTTTGCTGGAAAGCCCCCCAAAAAGAATTTTTAAATTATTTAAAAAAAAAAAAAAAGGTCAGGCATGGTGGCTCATACTTGTAATCCCAACACTTTGAGAGGCCAAGGAGTTAAAGACCAGCCTGGACAACATGGCAAATCCCCATCTCTACTAAATATACTAAAATTATCCGGACATGGTACCACATGCCTGTAATCCTGGCTAGGGCGTGAGAAATACTCGAACCCGGGAGGCAGAGGTTGCAGTGAGCCAAGATCACGCTACTGCACTCCAGCCTGGGCGACAGAGCGAGGCCCTGTCTCAAAGAAAAATTAATTTAAAAAATTAAAAAATTTTTTTAAAAACGTAGGACAAATTACCTGGGTAATGATCACTCCTGTCTGCAGATATAGTTTGTACACCAAAAGATTGTGAGACTCTGCCAACTTCTTTTTGCTATTAAACAAACATGCAAAAATGCATAGATGTCAGGGTGAGAGGAGAGTAAATTCACTAAACAAACCATCTTACCCTTTAGCAACACACTCCCTTAACACAATCAAATCAAAACCCAACCTACCTCAGATTGAGTACTTGCAGAATTGTTTCGTTTTCTGCCCTTTTCCCAATCTAGTGAGACATCTTTTCCTTTGTACTGACAATATGCTACTTGGCACTCAGCACATTTAATGAACAGTTGCTAAATGAAAATTAAACATGTCTAACTTTTCAAACCTTAAGTCTGTCTTCCCACCCTCTCCACAATCTTCCCCCAACCACAATAAAACTATGGACAGAATAAGGGGTTAACTATTCAACCATGTGGACAGTTTGTTGCCAACTTAAGATCAAAGATCTTATCGTTAATAATGTATATTTTGAAAATTATATATATATAGAAAACTTGAGACGTTTCTGTTTTGGGACCCTGGCAAGATGAGATTTCATGTCAGTGACTAAGGGTCAGAAGGCATGAAAATGACTGTTAGATACAGAGGAAACCCAAACATTGAAATGCAGAAACTAGTGGTCTTATAGCATTTTCTTCCAAATCAGAGCAAAATAGACTATGGTGGCTACAACACAGGAGTGCAAGAAGGCACAGCCATAAATCTCACCAACATTTTCTCTTTAACAAATTCAAGAAACTTCTCTAATCCCAGCACATCAGTCTCAAGATCATCAAATGTCAGAATGAATCAGGTATCATTCACCTAAAACAGACTACAATTTACCAACACCTTAGATACATTCATTATCCCACTGTTGTACATACTGGATTAGGGAAGACTAGAAGAGGAAACATAGTTCCTTCTGTAGCCAGGTCTCGAAGAAACAGTCCACCCAACCGGACTGAAAGCAACGAGGAATTTCTTCGAGGAAGAGACTCTGCTAGAAGTTTTACATCTATAAAACATAAATAGTTGACATAATGCTTATGAGAGCCTAATGTGTTTTTTAAAATATTAGATATTCTACTTTACAGAGTATTATTAGAGATGATGAACTATTTTTCCTTGAAATTAAACAAACAAACAAAAAAACCCTATCTATCTATAGGCACATATTAGAGATATTACGGGTTTGGTTCCAGACCACTGCAATAAAGTAAGGATCACAATAAAGCGAGTTACACAAATTTTTTGGTTTCCCAGTGCATAGAAAAGTGATGTTGACACTATACAGTAGTCTACTGAGTGTGCAATAGCATTATGCCTGAAACTACAATACAGATACCTTAATTTTAAAATATTTTCTTGCTAGAAAGTACTGACAATCCTGTGAGTCTTCAGCGAGTTGTAATCTTTTTGCTGGTGGAAGGTCTTGCCTACATGTCGATGCCTGCTGACTGATCAGGGTGTGGTTGCTGAAGTGTTGGGGTTACTGTAGTGATTTCTTAAAATAAGACAACAATGAAGTTTGTTTTATCAACTGACTCTTCCTTTCACAGATTTCTCTGTAGCAGGTGATGCTGTTTAATAAAGCATGTGTTTAACCGCAATAGAACTTCTTTCAAAAACACAGTCAATCCTCTCAAACCCTGTCATTAGCAACTAAGTTTATTTAGCATCCTAAAAACTTTGTTGTCGTTTCCTTTTTTTACTCTGTTTTCTTTTTTGAAACAGGGTCTCGCTTTGTCACCCAGGCTGGAGTGCAGTGGTGCAATCATAGCTCACTGTAACTTCAGAGTCCTGAGCTCAAGGGATCCTCCTACCTCCCAAGTAGCTAGGACTACAGGTGTAAGCCACCACGACCAGCTAATTTTTTTTTTTTATTTTTAGTAGACATAGGGTCTTGCTGTATTGCCCAGGCTGGTCGTGAACTCCTGGCCTGAAATGATCCTCCTGCCTTGGCCTCCCAAAGTGCTGGGATTACAGGCGTGAGCCACCACACCCAGCCTTTGGTTGTCATTTCAACAGTGTTCACTGTATCTTCACCAGGAGTAGATTCCATCTCAAGAAACCACCTTCTTTCCTCATCTGTAAGAAATAACTCTTCATCCATTCAAGTTTGATAATGAGATTACAGCAATTCAGTCACATTTTCAGGTTCCACTTCTAGTTCTCTTGCTATTTACCCCACATTTGCAGTTACTTCCTCCACTTAAGTCTTGAACTCCTCAAAGTTATCCAAGAGGGTTGATTTCTTCCAAACTCCTGTTAATGTTGATATTTTGACCTCCTTCCATGAATTCCAAATGTTCTTCATGGCATCTAGAATGGTGAATCCTTTCCCGAAGCTTCTCTATATACTTTACTCAGGTCCATCAGAGGAATAACTATTTATGGCAGCTATAGCCTATGAAATGTATTCCTTAAATAATAAAAGTTGAGGCTGGGAGTGGTGACTCACACCTGTAATCCCAGCACTTTGGGGGGCTGAAGCAGGAGGATCATCTAAGGCCAGGAGTTTGAGACCACCCTGGCCAACAAAGTGAGAGCTCATCTCTGAATAAATTAAGTAATTAATTAGAGAAACAAACAAACTTGAAAGCTGAAATTACTCCTGGATCCATGGGCTGCAGAATAGATGCTGTGTTAGCAGGCATGAAAACAACACCAATTTCTTTATACTTCTCCCAGCAGAGGTCTTGGGTGACTGGATGCATTATCCACGAGCAGTAATATTTTGAAAGGAATCTTTTTTTCTGAGCAGTAGGTCTCAATAGCAGCCTTAAAATCTTCAGTAAACCATGCTATAAACAGATGTGCTGTCATCATCCAAGCTTTGTTGCTCCATTGATAGAACACAAGCAGAGGAGATTGAGCATAATTCTTAAGGGCCCTGGGATTTTCAGAAAGGTAAATCAGCAACTTAAAGTCACCAGCTGCACTGGCCCCTAACAAGAGAGTCAGCCTGTCCTTTGAAGTTCTGAAGCCAGGCATTGACTTCTCCTCTCTAGCTATGAAAAGTCCTAGATGGCATCTTCTTCCAATAGCAGGCTTTTTCATCTACAATGAAAATCTGTCATTTAGTATAGCAAGGATCTTAGCTGGATCTTCTGGATAACTTGCTGCAGCTTCCCCATCAGCACTGGCTGCTTCGCCTTGCACTTTCATGTTATAGAGATGGCTTCTTTCCTTCAAATTCATGAACCAACCTCTGCGAGCTTCAAACTCTTCTTCTGCAGTTTCCTCTCCTCTCTCAGCCTTCCCAGAACTGAAATGAGTTAAGGTCTTGCTGTGCTTTAGGCTTTGGCTTAAGGGAAGGCTGTGGCTGCTTGATCTTCTATCCAGACCATTCAAACTTTCTTCATTGCAGCAGTAAGGCTGTTTTGCTTTCTGATCATTCGTGTGTTTGCTGCAGTAACACTTTTATTAATAATTTCCTTCAAGAACTTTTCCTTTGCATTCACAACTTGGCTAACTGTTTGGCACAAGTGGCCTAGCTTTTGGCCTATCTCAGCTTTCGACATGTCTTCCTCACTAAGCTTAATCACGTTTAGCTTTTGATTTAAAGTGAGACATGTGCACATTTAGTTTCTGATTTAAAATGAGAGACATGTGACTCTTCCTTTCACCTGAACATTTAGAAGCCATTGTAGGTTTCTTAATTAACCAAATTTCAACATTGTGTCTCAGGTAATAGGGAGGCCCGAGGAGAGGAAAAGAGACAAGGAAATGGCCAGTCGGTGAAACAGCTGGAACATACACAGTATTTACAGTTACCATCTTTGATGGGCATGGTTCATGGCACTCCAAAACAAATAAAATAACAACATTACAAATCAGATCACCCTAACAGAATAATCATGGAAAAGTCTGAAATGTTGGGCAAATTACCAAAATGTGACACAGAGACACAAAGTGACCACATGCTGTTGGAAAAATGGCACCTGTAGACTTGCTCATTTTCAAATCTTCAATTTGTAAAAACTGCAGTGTCTATGAAGTGCAATCAGGCAAAGTGCAATAAAATGAAGTGTGCCTGTATCTATTCAGCTATCTAAACATACAAAGACCGTTAGAAGTTTCCCAGCAGAATGAATTTTAAATAGCGCCTTTTCAATTCAGTTCAAGTAATCTGCTAGTTAATACTAAGTTTATGACAGCTCAATTTTCTACAGTATGAAGTCAAACAAACTGGCTTTTAAAAAAAAAAAAATCATTTGTCCTTCTTCAACTACTGAGGAATCTCAAATAAGTTACTGTTTTATGGACTGAAATAAAAATATTTGTGAGATCTCCAAACCAACATCTGCATATTTATACACCTTTAATTCAAAGTCACAAAAAGAAGGCAAATAATGTCCAGTCCATCCTCATTATTCACAGATTCCATATTTGCACATTTGCTTACTTGCTAAAATTTGTAACCCCAAAATTAATCCTCATGGCACTCTGTCAGTCATTCAGACACTCACAGAGCAGAAAAAAATTCAAGCCGCCTGATGTGCACATTCCCACCTGAGTTCAAACAAGGCAACGCTCTGCCTCCTCGTTTCAGCTCTCACACTGTGAACAAACATCCTTCCCATGGTCTTCTATTTAGAGCCATGTTTTTCATGCTTCTGTGCTTTTTGCTTGCGGTTTCACTGTTTAAAACAACCCCCTAGTGCTAAAGTGCTGTCTAGTGGTCCTGAGTGCAAGAAGACTGTGCTGTGCGTTACAAAAATAATATGAGGCCAGGCGTGGTGGCTCACGCCTGTAATCCCAACACTTTGGGAGGCTGAGGCGGGCAGATCACGAGGTCAGGAGATCAAGACCATCCTGGCTAACACAGTGAAACCCCGTCTCTACTAAAAATACAAAAATAATTAGCCAGGAGTGGTGGTGGGCGCCTGTAGTCCCAGCTACTTGGGAGGTTGAGGCAGGAGAATGGCGTGAACCCAGGAGGCAGAGCTTGCAGTGAGTCGAGATTGCGCCACAGCACTCCAGCCTGGGCGACAAAGCGAGACTCCGTCTCAAAAAAAAAAAAAATGAGTATTAGAGAAACTTCATTCAGGCATGAGTCATAGTGCTATAGGCCATGAGTTCAATGTTAATAAATCAGTAACACAAGGCTCCTCGACTTAGGATGGAGTTATGATAAACCCACCATAAGTTGAAAATATCATAAGTCAGCTGAGCACAATGGCTCACGCCTGTAATCCCGGCACTTTGGGAACCCGAGGAGGGCAGATTGCTTGAGGTCAGGAGTTCAAGACCAGCCTAGCCAACATGGCGAAACCCTGTCTCCACTAAAAATACAAAAATTAGCTGGGCATGGTGGCGCGCACCTGTACTCCCAGCTATTCAGGAGGCTGAGGTGGGAAAACTGCTTGAACCCAAGAGGTAGAGGTTGCAGTGAGCTGAGATCACGCCACTGCACGCCAGCCTAGGCGACAGAGCAAGACTCTATCTCAAAAAAAAGAAAAAAAAGAAAAGAAAAGAAAAGAAAAGAAAAGAAAAGAAAAGAAAAGAAAAGAAAAAAGAAAAGAAAAAAGAAAAGAAAGAAAATATCGTAAGTCAAAAATGCATTTCATACACCTAACCTACTGAACATCACAGCTTGGCCTAGCCCACCTTAAAAGTGCTCAGAACACTTACATTAGCCTACAGGTAGGCAAAATCATCTAGCAACACAGTCCACTGTAGACTATTAGCTGCTTACCTCACGATCGCATGGCTGACTGGGAGCTGTGGCTCACTGTTGCTGCCCAGCATCTTCAGAGAATATCATACTACCTACCTCTAGTCCAGGAAAAGATCAAATTTCAAAATCCGAAGTATGACTTCTACTGAATGTGTAGCACTTTTGTGCCACTTGTAAAGTCGAAAAATCCAAAGTCAAAGTATCCTAAGTCGAGGACTATCTGTATATCTATATTAAATGTCTTTAAATACAGACACACATTTTAAAAATAAGGTTAGGTACTGATCAGTTGATGAACGTTATGACCAGAGGTTCACATGAACCTAACCCAGTAGTTCCCCTAAGAGCAATGGTTCCACATTGGGTAATACAGTTTTTGCACTGACTTTCTAGACTATTCACTACACTATTCACTACAGCGAATAATGAGAATCGCCTGGACATTGGCCCACAGAGAGACAACAGTGGCAGGTAGTTTCTTAGGGGCAGTGTACCTGAAAACTCGAGCTGCATGAAAGCACTTTCATTCATTTGAGGAGTTCCTTGCTCCTTGTGTAACAGAGTCACTGTACCTCGCTGCAACTGCAAATTCAGTTTGGCAAAGACATGATCTCGCTTTGTATATGTGTTCATACACGAGGCATCTGCAGTGGGGTCAAAAAACTCCTCGGTGCCTAAATGGTAAGGGAGAAAAGACTGTAAGAAAAAACATGGAAGAATAAAAAAGCACCAGCAAGCAGACTGACCACGGTTATGATGATGTTTATTTAATATTTTTCCCTGTGTTAAGGAAGAACTCCAAAGTCATGGGTGACTGTTTTATAGTATTTCCTAATGTAAAACAACCCTAATTGTTTTTTAAGGGATCTTATCAACTTATTATCAAACCAGGAAGGATAAGATTCATGATAAGGGATGGTACAAAGCAGTGCTGCCCAGTATGGTGAAATGGTCTACATCTGTGATGTCCAGTACAGTGGCCACTAACCACATGTGGCTACCGAGCACTGGGAGCACACGTGGCTAATGTGCTAATGCAATTAAGAAATTAAATTTTTACTTGTATTCAATCTGAATTAAATTTTAGTAGCCATTTGTGCCTATGGCCAGATATCGGACACTGCAGGTTTAAGAGAGGCTCTAGACTGGTATTCAAATTTCAGAGTTTAAAATTGTTGAACTTGTTCAAATTTAGCTCTTTTACAACCTCTGCCTCTCAGCTCTATCTGAAACTGCATTAATATGTACATTTAGTCATGAAGTTACAAATGAAATATTTCTTCCCTTAGCCTCTATGAATATAAACTGTTTTCCAAATATCTACTTTTGTTAAATTTGAAAAATACCACAAGCTGTTGCACAAATAACAGACCAATTTGTTTGAATCAAGTGAAGGCCAGCTCCCACCGTACCCAGGATCTCTTCGGGAATCCACTGCTCCTGTTGCTCTGCTGACAGTCCCTCAACCACATTCCCTTCTGGGGTTTGCTGCCCGTACCAGCCACCCCATCCAGGAAACCAGGACTGAAGATACTGCAGCATCCCACTGCCTCCACCAGGTTCTGGGTCTCCCGGAGAGGCTCCTGGAGAATCAAACTGAGGCTCCCGCAGACTCTGTGTCAATCACAAAGGAGCAAAGATGAGTACTCAAAGATAAAAGCAAGCTGTGCTATGCTTCTGTTTCCCCCACAGGAGCATAAGCACATCAAAACTGTAGCACTCGGGGTGTGCTGGGTCTGAACAAATCCTCTTGTAGAGGATTTCTTACCTCTGCTAGTTCTTCTTGTTTGTGAAATCGATCATGAACCAGTTCACGCAAAATCTTCAATTCCTCAAAGCTCTGTTCCTCTTCAATCCGACACATTTCCTCCTGTTTGGGTGAAAACAAAAGCAAATAAACAAAAACACAAATGTTGTACATCCAGAGACACTGGACACCCTCACAAGCCACTAAAAGTACAGCACAGGAAACTCTCTGGTCCCCTGCATTTCCACTGAAGGCCAAGAAACAAGATAAATAGTTCCATGATTGCTGTTTCTGGCTTAAGCAGCTTTCCATATAATCCAGTAGGTGTCATTTGGTCTTAAAAACATCACTAACAATTCTCCAGAAATTGAGCTCTATGAAAGAAGGGGGAAAAAAAAATCACTAACAAGTTTCATATCTGAGATGAATGGTGAATGGAGAGGGAATGAAGAGCATTACTCAGTTTTAAGAATCATGAAAGCGTATGGACTGTTGCAGCACCCACATTTTGAATAGCACTGACCCCATTTACAAAGGGCTTCCACATGTATTAGCTCAGATGAGCAGTAAGCAGCCTAGTTATCGCTCTTCCTGAAACCCAGGACCAAGTTTCCACAGGAAGTGTGCAGGCTCCAGTTCTTTTACAATTCATGTAGGAAATTAGCAAGAACGTGGTCATTTTCACTTGTTTCACACTAGTTAGGAAAGAACCATGACACCCAGCTACATTTTTTAAAAGCAAAATTAGCTGTCCTGAACTGCTTCTTACACCGTAACATTAAGAAAAAAGGAGATTTTACGTGTTTATATTTACTTGCTCATCTCAGTTGTAAATGAGATTTTCTCTCCCTCTATGTCTTTGCTTGTGTCTTTAAGACAATCATCCAAGGGCTGCGCGCAGTGGCTCAGGTCTGTAATCCTAGCACTTTGGGAGGTCAAAGCGGGCAAACTGCTTGAGCCCAGGAGTTCCAGATCAGCCTGGGCAACATAGTGAAACCCTGTTTCTATAAAAGATACAAAACTTAGCCGGGTATGGTGATGCACAACTACTCAGGAGGCTGAGGTGGGAGGATCCCTTCAGCCAAGGAGGCTGAGGTTGCAGTGAGCCAAGATTGCACCACTGAACTCCAGCATGGATGACAGAAGGAGATCCTGTCTCAGAAAAAAAAAGGGTAGGCTGGGGGCAGTGGAGGCTGAGGCAGGCGGATCACTTAAGCTCATGAGTTCAAGACCAGCCTGGGCAGAAGGGTGAAACCCCATCTCTACAAAAAATAAAAAATTAGACAGTTGTGATGCAGGCCTATAGTCCCAGCTACTTGGGAGGCTGAGGTGGGAGAATGGCTTGAGCCCGGTGGGCAGAGGTTGCAGTGAGCATGATCACGCCCCTGTATTCCAGCCTAGACAATAGAGCCTTACCTTGTCTCAAAAAAAAAAAAAAAAAAAGAAAAGAAAAGAAAAATCATCCACAACGTCTGGTTTATTTTATCCTTCTCATAAGGTTCCTGCATCAGTAACCATGTCTGACACTGATGATAAAAGCATTAGCAAAGGGAGTGGGCCACAGCCTCAGGGTGCTGGCAGGAGAGGTGCTAACCACTAGGGATTCAGCATTGCCCTCAGTGACCACACAGCAGGTGCTGAAGGGAAAAGTATTCCTTTGTGCTTGGAAGAGTCTACTAAACAAATGGTTAGTTAAGGGGCAGTACCTGAGCCAAAATCCTGGAAACAGTCTAAGCTGCTACTGCAAAAATTGATGCTCACAAAACTGAAACCAAACCAGCAGCAAAGCAATCCCCAATACCTTCCCCCGTGAGAGCAGGCAGGCAGCTAGAGAAGGGGTGGGGTCCCATGCCAGGGCTCCGGGAGGCGGCATTCTAAGGGCCTTTAACCCTACTATTAACTAAAACATGAGCTTGCCTTCACCACGTACTTCACCCTTTCTGCCTAGCCTCTACCACCTAAATACCCAAGGTCAATCAAGTCCACTGGGATTACAGAAAACAGAGGCCAAAGTTCACAGAGATTACAGACTTTGAAGTAAAAGAATTAGGACTCGGATCAGGCTTTGAAGAGAGGCGGGTGACGGCATGAAACAGTCCCTCGAGCTGGGGCGCAGGCGTGTGGGCACAGAGTCATAGCAGGACCATGGTGTCTTTTCTTCCTCCTATCCCGTGGCCAGGCTCTCCTCGGGCAGCGGAGTGTGGAAGATGCTCCTGGCTTTGTTCTCACCCTACTAAGACCAATTCTATCCTGTAAAATTTAGCCACTTTGGCATGGGGCTTCCTTACTTCACAGATCCCATTTTCTTTAGTCGTTGAGAGAACATTCTTACCTTGTGAATAAGACAAGACACACAAGACCACAGTCCACTTACCTTGTCATCTGCGGACAGCAGGCCTCCTTTTAACTTGTTGAAATACTTGTCAGTGTAAGATACAGCATCGCGAGCACGGTGCAACATAAAGTCCCAGGTGCAGCGTTTCCTCTGCTCTCTGATCTCATATAAGTTAGCATTCAAAGCAAAATACCACCATTCTCGGCAGCTGAAATAGTCCATAACAATGTCATCACTTCTTACAACAAAAGCAACGAAAAGGCTACCAATCCAGGACAATCCACATAACCCCACTCCTCTCCTGAGACACCTTTTCTCTTGTCAGCCACCAGTTTATATATTAGGCTCATCTTAATATTAAACCCACTAGGTGGAGAAGGCAAATCTGCCAAAGAACATCAAATAATAGATCCCAAATTTATTTATCAATAACATAGTTCTCAATTGGTTTGAATTTTAATATCCATCCCCTCCACTGACAGAATACTGAGGGCTGACTATAAGGTAAATACCATCTTAAGATAATTACCAAGGACGTGACTACTAAAGATTTTTAATTGAATACTTCTAACTAAACACATAGAACTACATAGGATCTTTAAAAAGTTTTATTATATCAGACTGGTCAAGTTTATCACTGCAACACGAAAACAGGATTCAGTTTTGCTATGGAGGCTGCAAAGAGTACTATGTAAATGTTGACCAAACAACCTGGGAGAAAACACACAGGGAAGTAGGTTCAAAGAATATTTAAAGTATTTTAATACACACCAGATCCCACCAGAGCAACATCAGCCTACTTGCTAAACAAGACTGAGAGGATCCTCTGAATTTTACTACACTCAGTCTAACAACAAGCTGATGACACCAAATAAATATACAGAAAGAATATTAACAATGATAAACAACGGGAATGGCATTCCAAGGACCAGAAAAAATCAATTGTACTTTTATCTCCAAACAAGGGTAAAGGAGAGTGAGGCATATTTCTGATCTATGTACATAATAAGAACAGACTCCCAAATGTATTTCATGACCACACCGAGAAGCCCTTACTTCTTAGATATCGCCACTTTGGGTTTCCACCTTCGGAACTTCACCTGCCTCTCCTTTCGTTCCAGCTCCTTGAGGAATTCCATGATTTGCCGGTATTGCAGCTTTTTATTAGAGGTTAAGAGATACTAGGTTAGAATTGCTTTTTCTTTTACTCAGTTAAGACCTATATCTAACAAGAACAATTCCCATTAGTTGATCCACTGAATTGAAACCCAGTGCAAACTGAAACACCAAAATATCAGCATCAAGTGGCATATTTCTCTGAACACTGACAGTTAAGCCTATGCATTGCCGTATCGCTTGTATTTTTTGTTCAGCTCTTAAAAATATCAAAACAAAACTAGCCTCCTTTCCAATCCATACCACCAACTAATTAAAAAAAAAAAAAAACTAACCTGAGATCAACCTATTTTAACTACATAACAGATAGTGAGTTTTATACCTAACACAATTTTGGTCTGGAGGGAAATAGTCTCAGGTGAACTTTCTTTCCTGGTGAGGATACATTAATATCAAGACTTTCACCGCAGTCACCAGTGTGACAGTAAGTAGATGCCACTGAGAAGAAAGGGCATACCTGAGAGAGTTTCAAGGGAATGGTCTCCAGCTGAATATCACAATCAATACGGGGACTGTGCCGAGACCGCAGGGGCTTCTTGGAGCAGTTTCTCTTCAAAAGAGCAGATGCAAACACAGGCTCCAGGACGTAGTGATGGCTGCGACTCTCCATGCTCCTGGCCATGGCCTCCTGTGTGTCACAAGAACACCTGCTCTGCTCAGAATGGCTTTCCGTCTGGGAGTCACTCTTTTACAATGTTGGGGTTTTATGACAAACAGTGGAGCACAGTCACAGGCTGTGTCACAGCAGCAAATGTTTTTGTCTGTTTTGTTTTTATTCATTTTTATTCTTTTTATATGAGGACAGGATCTCACTATATTGCCCTGCCTGGTCTTGAACCCCTAGGCTCAAGTGATCCTCCCGCCTCCCAAAGTGCCGGGATTACAGGCGTGAGTCACCGGGCCTGGCCAACAGCAAATGTTTTTAGGATCAAGTAACATGTTGGTATGTTATCTAATCAACAGTGTATTGTATCGAAATCCAAAAACACTATAAAACTGGGTTATAAAACTCTCTAGTATTTTATATTTTTTATTTATATTTCTTTTTTCTTTTCTTCTTTTTTTTTTTGAGACGAGTCTTGCTGTGTTGCCAGGCTGGAGTGCAATGACGCAATCTCAGCCCACTGCAACCTCCGACTCCCTGGTTCAAGCGATTTTCCTGCTTCCGCCTCTCGAGTAGCTGGGATTACAGGCACGCACCACCATGCCCAGCTAATTTTTATATTTTTAGTACAGACAGGGTTTCACCATGTTGGCCAGGATAGTCTCGATCTCCTGACCTCATGATCCGCCCACCTTGGCCTCCCAAAGTGCTGGGATTACAGGTGTGAGCTACCATACCCAGCCTTTATATTTCTTAATAGGTAATACACTCACATGGTTTAAAATTTTAAAGGGAAAAAAAGGTGAAATCTCTTTCCTGGCCTCATCCCCAGCCACCCACTTACCTCCTCAGAGGCAACCAATGGCACCAGCTTCTCATGTCTCCCACCCAACCCATTCTGTACACATGCAGAGACATCTGTAATTTTCTGTTTTCTTCAACAAATGCTATAAATGCTGTTTTTACCTTAGTTTAACTTCATACTATATCTTAGAGACTATTACACAGTCATAAAGATCTTTACCTTTATTATTTATAGCTGCATATTGTTTTACTGTATGGATACAGTGTTTATGTAATCTAATTAAAACAAAAACCAGCCGGGTATGGTGACTCACACCTGTAATCCCAGCACTTTGTGAGGCCGAGGCAGGTGGATCACCTGAGGTCAGGAGTTCGAGACCAGCCTGGCCAACACGGCGAAACCCCGTCTCTACTAAAAATACAAAAATTAGCCGGACATGGTGGCATGCACCTGTAATCCCAGCTACTCGGGAGGCTGAGGCAGGAGAATCACTTAAACCCTGGAGGTGGAGGTTGAAGTGAGCCAAGATCACACCACTGTACTCCAGCCCGGGCAACAGAGTGAGATGCCATCTCAAAAAAAAAAAAAGAAGAAAAAAATCATCATGTACAATAGTATCCAAGCGAAGGATAACCCTAGGTGGGGGGAAAAAATGAGCTATTTTCCCCCATTTCACTTAAACCACCTATAAATTATTTATAGAAAGATTAAACTGGCTGGGTGTGGTGGCTCACACCTGTAATCCCAACACTTTGGGAGGCCAAGGCGGGAGGATCACTTCAGGTCAGGAGTTCGAGACCAGCCTGGCCTGGCCAACACGGTGAAATCCCATCTCTACTAAAAATATAAACATTAGCTGGGCATGGCGGTGGGCGCCTGTAAACCCAGCTACTGGGGAGGCTGAGGCAGGAGAATTGCTTGCATCCAGGAGGTAAAGATCACAGTGAGCCAAGATTGCGCCACTGCACTCCAGCCTGGGCGACAGGGCGAGACTCTATCTCAAAAAAAAAAAGAAAGAAAAGAGAAAAGATTAAACTGAGATGCTTTTTAATTCTTCACAAACAATATTTTATATCTGATGATTTATGACTTTTTAAATATCGCTTAAGGGAATGCCACCAAAGTGAAGTTTAAACATAAATGCGGTAAGAAAGCTCCTCTTTAAGATTCAGTGCTGGTGCTCTGTTCATTTCAAATCTGGATGCCTAGGCTGGGTGTGGGGGCTCATGCCTATAATCCCAGCACTTTGGGAGGCCAAGCGGGAGGATTGCTTGAGCACAAGAGTTTAAGACCAGCCTGGACAACAGAGCGAGACCCCACCTCTACAAAAATAAATAAATAAATGATGGGAAAAATCTAGATGCATAACTATGTTACATGCACATGCAAACAATGGAATACTATGCAGTAGTCAGAGCAATGAATTGGAAGTACAAACAGCAACATCTTAAAAACATAGCTTTAGTTGAATAAAATAAACCAAAGAAACCTATAGTCTAGTATAAATTTAAAACATACACAAAACAAAGCACTATAAATTGTTCAAAGTCACATACATATCAAGTACCTCAAGCAAACACACTTGAGAGCGAATGGCTTTAGAGGAACAGTGGGTGGGCATGGGAATCAGATGCAGGAGACAAAAGCCTCCACGGCAATGATCCTACGCCACTTCCCTTCCATGCTGTCTTGCAACAAAGTCCCCTGCCGAAATCATACCTGTAACTCCACCTGAGGCAAATCGCCCAGTAAAGTGCAATCGACATCCCAATAGATGCTAAATTCTGCTACGTCTAATTGCTTTTTCCGCATTAGTTTCTGTACCTGAGGTAAAAAAGACAAAGAAGAAAACAGGATGACTGTCTTTCTTCGTGAATGTCATTCATTCAACAAACTATTTGTAAAAAATCACGTGTCAGGTACTTTACAAGGTGCTGTGGATATATAACTCAAAACATGCTTCTGCTCTTACAGAGTTCAAAATCTAGCTAACTGGGGATACAAACATGCAAATACATAATTTTAATGACACAGAGAGAAGCAGAAGAAAAATCTATACGATGCTATGAGCAAACAAGAAAATGTCACTGTGCAGATGACCGTCGAAAGATGTAAAAGTTTCAGGTGGGAGGAAAGGGCTGGGTCAACCATACAGTCCTCCCTCAGTATCCACAGGGAGTTGGTTCCAGGAACCCCAAAGATACAAAAATCTGCAAATGCTCAAGTCTCTTAAAATGGCATAGTATTTGCATATAACCTACCCATATATCCTCCCTGTACACTTTAAATCCTCTCTAGATCACTTACAATACCTCATACAATGTAAATGCTATGTAAATCATTGTTATACTGAATTTTCTTTTTTTTTTTTAATTATACTTTAAGTTCTAGGGTACATGTGCATAACGTGCAGGTTTGTTACATATGTATACTTGTGCCATGTTGGTGTGCTGCACCCATCAACTCGTCAGCACCCATCAACTCGTCATTTACATCAGGTATAACTCCCAATGCAATCCCTCCTCCCTCCCCTCTCCCCGTGATAGGCCCCGGTGTGTGATGTTCCCCTTCCCGAGTCCAAGTGATCTCATTGTTCAGTTCCCACCTATGAGTGAGAACATGCGGTGTTTGGTTGTCTGTTCTTGCGATAGTTTGCTGAGAATGATGGTTTCCAGCTGCATCCATGTCCCTACAAAGGACACAAACTCATCCTTTTTTATGGCTGCATAGTATTCCATGGTGTATACGTGCCACATTTTCTTAATCCAGTCTGTCACTGATGGACATTTCGGTTGATTCCAAGTCTTTGCTATTGTGAATAGTGTTGCAATAAACATACGTGTGCATGTGTCTTTATAGCAGCATGATTTATAATCCTTTGGGTATATACCCAGTAATGGGATGGCTGGGTCATATGGTACTTCTAGTTCTAGATCCTTCAGGAATCGCCATACTGTTTTCCATAATAGTTGAACTAGTTTACAATCCCACCAACAGTGTAAAAGTGTTCCTATTTCTCCACATCCTCTCCAGCACCTGTTGTTTCCTGACTTTTTAATGATTGCCATTCTAACTGGTGTGAGATGGTATCTCATTGTGGTTTTGATTTGCATTTCTCTGATGGCCAGTGATGATGAGCATTTTCTCATGTGTCTGTTGGCTGTATGAATGTCTTCTTTTGAGAAATGTCTATTCATATCCTTTGCCCACTTTTGGATGGGGTTGTTTGTTTTTTTCTTGTAAATTTGTTTGAGTTCTTTGTAGGTTCTGGATATTAGCCCTTTGTCAGATGAGTAGATTGCAAAAATTTTCTCCCATTCTGTAGGTTGCCTGTTCACTCTGATGGTAGTTTCTTTTGCTGTGCACAAGCTCTTTAGTTTAATCAGATCCCATTTGTCAATTTCGGCTTTTGCTGCCGTTGCTTTTGGTGTTTTAGACATGAAGTCCTTGCCCACGCCTATGTCCTGAATGGTATTACCTAGGTTTTCTTCTAGGGTTTTTATGGTATTAGGTCTAACATTTACGTCTCTAATCCATCTTGAATTAATTTTCGTATAAGGAATAAGGAAAGGATCCAGTTTCAGCTTTCTACTTATAGCTAGCCAATTATCCCAGCACCATTTATTAAATAGGGAATTCTTTCCCCATTTCTTGTTTTTCTCAGGTTTCTCAAAGATCAGATGGCTGTAGATGTGTGGTATTATTTCTGAGGACTCTGTTCTGTTCCATTGGTCTATATCTCTGTTTTGGTACCAGTACCATGCTGTTTTGGTTACTGTAGCCTTGTAGTATAGTTTGAAGTCAGGTAGCGTGATGCCTCCAGCTTTGTTCTTTTGACTTAGGATTGTCTTGGAGATGCGGGCTCTTTTTTGGTTCCATATGAACTTTAAAGCAGTTTTTTTCCAATTCTGTGAAGAAACTCATTGGTAGCTTGATAGGGATGGCATTGAATCTATAAATTACCTTGGGCAGTATGGCCATTTTCACGATATTGATTCTTCCTATCCATGAGTATGTTCTTCCATTTGTTTATGTCCTCTTTTATTTCACTGAGCAGTGGTTTGTAGTTCTCCTTGAAGAGGTCCTTTACATCCCTTGTAAGTTGGATTCCTAGGTATTTTATTCTCTTTGAAGCAATTGTGAATGGAAGTTCATTAATGATTTGGCTCTCTGTTTGTCTGTTACTGGTATATAAGAATGCTTGTGATTTTTGCACATTAATTTTGTATCCTGAGACTTTGCTGAAGTTGCTTATCAGCTTAAGGAGATTTTGGGCTGAGACAATGGGGTTTTCTAAATATACAATCATGTCATCTGCAAACGGGGACAATTTGACTTCCTCTTTTCCTAACTGAATACCCTTTATTTCTTTCTCTTGCCTGACTGCCCTAACCAGAACTTCCAACACTATGTTGAATAGGAGTGGTGAGAAAGGGCATCCCTGTCTTGTGCCAGTTTTCAAAGGGAATTTTTCCAGTTTTTGCCCATTCAGTATGATATTGGCTGTGGGTTTGCCATAAATAGCTCTTATGATTTTGAGATACGTTCCATCAATACCGAATTTATTGAGAGTTTTTAGCATGAAGGGCTGTTGAATTTTGTCAAAGGCCTTTTCTGCATCTATTGAGATAATCGTGTGGTTTTTGTCTTTGGTTCTGTTTATGTGCTGGATTACGTTTATTGATTTGCGTATGTTGAACCAGCCTTGCATCCCAGGGATGAAGCCCACTTGATCATGGTGGATAAGCTTTTTGATGTGCTGCTGGATCCGGTTTGCCAGTATTTTATTGAGGATTTTTGCATCAATGTTCATCAGGGATATTGGTCTAAAATTCTCTTTTTTTGTTGTATCTCTGCCAGGCTTTGGTATCAGGATGATGTTGGCCTCATAAAATGAGTTAGGGAGGATTCCCTCTTTTTCTATTGATTGGAATAGTTTCAGAAGGAATGGTACCAGCTCCTCCTTATACCTCTGGTAGAATTCAGCTGTGAATCCATCTGGTCCTGGACTTTTTTTGGTTGGTAGGCTATTAATTATTGCCTCAATTTCAGAGCCTGCTATTGGTCTATTCAGGGATTCAGCTTCTTCCTGGTTTAGTCTTGGGAGACTGTAAGTGTCCAGGAAATTATCCATTTCTTCTAGATTTTCTAGTTTATTTGCATAGAGGTGTTCATAGTATTCTCTGATGGTAGTTTGTATTTCTGTGGGGTCGGTGGTGATATCCCCTTTATCATTTTTTATTGCGTCTATTTGATTCTTCTCTCTTCTTTATTAGTCTTGCTGGCGGTCTATCAATTTTGTTGATCTTTTCAAAAAACCAACTCCTGGATTCTATGATTTTTTGGAGGGTTTTTTGTGTCTCTATCTCCTTCAGTTCTGCTCTGATCTTAGTTATTTCTTGCCTTCTGCTAGCTTTTGAATGTGTTTGTTCTTGCTTCTCTAGTTCTTTTAATTGTGATGTTAGAGTGTCAATTTTAGATCTTTCCAGCTTTTTCTTGTGGGCATTTAGTGCTATAAATTTCCCTCTACACACTGCTTTAAATGTGTCCCAGAGATTCTGTGAATTTTCTTTTTTTTTTTTTTTTTTTTTGAGATGGAGTTTCACTCTTGTTGCCCAGGTTGCAGTACAACGGCACGATCTTGGCTCACTGCAACCTCCATCTCCCAGGTTCAAGTGATTCTCCTGCCTCGGCCTCCTGAGTAGCTGGGATTACAGGCATGCGCCACCACGCCCGGCTAATTTTTTTATTTTTAACAGAGATGGGGTTTCACCATGTTTCCCAGACAGGTCTGGAATTAGTGAGCTCAGGCGATCTGCCCGCCTCGGCCTCCCAAAGTGCTGGGATTACAGGCGTGAGCCACTGCACCCAGCCAGAGGGGGAGTATTTTTGATCTTCTGTTGGTAGAATCATGGATATGGAACCTGAGGATATGGAAGGGCGACTGTACAAAAGGCCTGATATCTTCAGGGAACAGTGAGTCTATCTGTATAACTGGAACACCGGATGTGTGGGGTAGGGGCAGTATTGGTACATGTGGATGAATACATATTCGGGATGAGGAGTTAGCTAAGAGTTGGGAAAAGTAGCATGGAATGTTACTAGGTACACTGGGTTGAATGGTGTCCTCCCTTCCCAAAAAAAAAAAAAAAAAAAAGTCATAACCACGCAGAAGCGTGTATGTCACCTTATTTGAAAATTATGTCTTTGCAGATGTAATCAAATTAAGAGGTCATACTGGTTTAGTGGAGGCCCTCATCTAATGGGTATTGTCCTTACAAGAAGAAAAACGACACAGGGAGAAGGCCACGTGAAGATGGAGGCAGAGGCTGCGTGAAGCACCTGCAAGCTGAGCAACCTCAATGACCGCCAGCAGCTAGACAAAGAGAGATGCATGGGACAGTTTCTCCCTCAGCCTCTAGAAGGGACTAATCTGGCCACAACCCCTTGCCTTCAGACCTCTCATCTAGAGAATAAATTTACATTGCTTTAAGCCATCTGGTTTGTGGCAATCTGTTAGGGCTGCCCTAGTTATCAAATTCACTAGGAAAGGAAGTTTATACCACGCTAAGGTGTTTGGACTTCAGGCCTTAAGTGATGCGGAGCTGCTGAACGTTTTGATGCAGGCAGGTAACACGATCAGGTATGTGTTTCAGAAAAAGAAGTCTGGTGACGGTGTAAAGTAGGGCTTTCCCTTCAGTGTGCCAGAAAAAAATGAGTTATGAGTGCCTCAAGTATGAGCCAGTGTACGGGATCAAGTTACATCTTAGAAACATGTGGTTACTCTGAGCTGGCCACTTCCAGCCCCAAGCAGCCACAACCATTTGCCCCCGTGTACTGTACAAATACTATCTTTTTACTGTGGGGGTTCTGACATGGAAAACACTGGAAAGCATTGGTACAGGACAAACAGAAAGATCCTGGAGATCACAGAACAGCGTATTTCATTAGTCCAGGTAAAACCTGACAGCATCCTGCAGGGTGACGGTCATATGGGGATGGACAGGAAGAGCTATGTTTGAAATGCTTTGTAGGAAAAAGTAGCAGGACCCTGTGAATAACTAGATATGGAAATTGAAGTGTAAGAAGTGAAAGGAGGAGCACACAGCTTCTAGAGATCAGTGTGGCAGGCAGGAGCACAGGGTGAGGAGCAGGGATGGCACAGTCTTCCATGAAGGGCCAGAGAGTCAACAGCTTCGACTCTGCAGGCCATGCAGTCTCTGCTGCAACTACAGTACTCCACCGTGGACAACACTAACGAGCACGGCTGGGACCTAAAACACCTTTATTTACAAAAACAGGTGAGAAGCCAGACTTGGCCACAGGTCATAGTTTGCCAAGCCCTAATTTAGAGTCGGTCCACCTGGGTTCAAGGCCTGGTTCCACTTTTCACTCTACCTCTTACGCTGCAGTGTCCTCAGTAGGGTTATTAGGATCACAGCAGTGGTGAAAATCAAGGCGAATTGAATGAGTTAAATCATGGAAAGTGCTAAGAACAGTGCCTGCCATATAAAAGTACTCAAAACTGTTAGTTATTATTGGTTTTTACATTCAGTAAAATGTTAGGGAATAAAGAAAAATACTTCGTTTGGGGGACAAAATGGGCAGATGGAATACACAGGATCATTCTAGTAGTTATGACAAGCTGTGGTATAACATGAAATATATTTGATCTTTGTCCCAGGTTCCTGGCACAGAGTTCCTAAAACCCTTGGAAGTTCCTGACAGGAGTGTCATTGTTGTTCATAAAAAACCTCACGATCACACCTCAGTATATGCTAATTAAGTGACTTTTGATGGGGTCCCTAGACAGCCTCAAGATGGGGCTCATCACGAAAAGATCAAGTAATTAGAGGGTTGGGCCTTTCAGTGCCACTCACTGACCTCTGGTTGGTGGCGCTGGAGATTAAGCTGCATAAAAACTTTGAACCATGAGATCTGCTAAGCTTCCAAGTTGCTGAACACTGGAGCAGGGCGTGGCCCTCTTTATCTAGATATTCACCTGTATCCTCATAGCATCCTTTATTATAAACCAGCAAATGTAAGTAAAGTGTTACCCTGAGTTCTGTGAGCCATCCTAGCAAATTACCAAACCTGAGGAGGGGAATTGTGGGAACTCCAACTTCTAGTCAGAAGCACAGGTCACAACCTGGGCCTTGTGACTCGCATCTGAAGTGGAGGGTGCTCCTATGGGACTGAGCCCTTACCCGGCGGGGTCTGCAGTAACCCATTAGTGTCAGAATTGAATTAAACTACAGGATACCAACTTAGTATGTGATGAAGAATTGCTTGGTGTGTGGGGGAAAACCCTCACACACCTGGTGTCAAAAATGTTGTTTTTTGTGTAGCATGTGAAGAAACAGAGTGTGTTTTGAGACAAGCGGTAGTTTTAAGAAAACCACGAATATGAAGGTCAAAGGGTGGAGAATGGAGTTCAAAATGTGGAAGCCATCAGCAAATATTCCCTGGTGGTAGCTACGACTATGAAACAGAGTGAGTTTACCCAGGGAGTGTACGTAACACGAGAAGAAAATCAAACACAAAATCCTTTCTGCCTCTTAGTTTCTTTGTGCATAAAATGAAAGTGATATAACCAAAGGTCAGAGAAAATTCCCTGTTTCCCTATTTCAGCAAATTTGATTTGCTGCAAACACACAAGAGACACCCATGCCTACCACAGAAGGCAATGGAAAAGAATGTGATTCATTTACATAACACAAAATGGCAAAAGGCAGAGCCCCAAATTCCTAGAGCATGGCTTTCTTCCTGCTTTGTCATCACATTTCATACTCACAGGCTCATTCACAGCATTTTGCATGGACACATTCTTAATGCAGATGCCAAATGCAAAAGGATGGGAGGGATTGGTGACACCATCTTCAAAGCGTAAATGGACATCTTGAATTTTTAACTGCAAAGAGAAAAAAGAAAAAGCAGCTGAGGCACCTGCAGAATAGTGTTCCAAAGAAAAGAAAAAAGAAAAAGCATTTAAATAACTGCTGTGGGTGAAATACTATAGTTACGGGTCAAACTGCCCTTGAGCCCTTGAGCCACTAAAGGAAACCACAGCAGGCACTTTATACAAACACATCACACACATATCCAGTATCCTGTGAGTTCCTAAGAGTGTTACAATAACTCTCTTGTTATGTTATGTTATAATATATTATGTTATAATAACTCTCTGGTGATTTTTTTACCAAAAGAGCTCCAATACTTTCATTAAATCATTTCAGAAGACATCTTTAAAAAAGCAATTAAAGAAAGTAAAGCCATTGTATACAGACAATTGTTCCTCCTGCTCTGCTGATATCTTCATCTTGCCTCTATGTCCCCACATCTGGACCAAGGAAACCAGCACGGCACATAAACTTTGTATGTATGTACATATGTATGTATTTATTTCCCTTAGCCCCTCCCTGTAAGTAGGCTACAGAAAAGGCACTCTGCTTCAGTGAATTAAAAAATAACAACAGGCTGAGCACAGTGGTGCATACCTATAATCCCAGCACTTTGGGAAGCTGAGGCAGGAATATTACCTGAACCCAAGAGTTAGAGACCAGCCTAGGCAACATAGCAAGACCTCACTTCTACTAAAAATTTTTTTTAAATAGCCAGGTATGATGGCACGAGTGGAGTCTCAGCTACTCAGGAGGCTGAGGCAGGAGGATTGTTTGAGCCCAGGAGATGGAGGCTGCAGTAAGGTAGGATGGCGCCACTGCACTCCAGCCCAGGCAACAGAGTGAGATTATGTCTTAATAATAACAATAACAGAAAGTAAAAAGACAATCCACAGAATGGGAGAAAGTATTTGCAAATCTGATAAGAATCTGGTATTCAGAATATACAGAGAGCTCTTATAACTCAACAATAAAAACATAAACTGATTTGTAAAATAGGCAAAGGATGGCCGGGCGCAGTGGGTCACTCCTGTAAACCCAGCACTTCGGGACGCCGAGGAAGGTGGATCACCTGAGGTCAGGAGTTCAAGACCAGACTGGCCAACACGGTGAAACTCCATCTCTACTGAAAACACAAAAAAATTAGCTGGGCGTGGTGGCAGGCATCTGTAGTTCCAGCTACTCAGGAGGCTGAGGCAGGAGAATGGCGTGAACCCGGGAGGCGGAGTTTGCAGTGAGCGGGGATCACGCCACTGCACTCCAGCGTAGGCAACAGAGCGAGACTGTCTCAAAAAAAAAAAAAAAATTAGCCAGGCATGATAGCACAGGCCTGTAATCCCAGCTACTCAGGAGGCTGAGGCAGGAGAATCGCTTGAACCCGGGAGGCAGAGGTTGCAGTGAGCCGAGATCGCACCACCGCACTCCAGCCTGGGTAACAGAGAAAGACTCCATCTCAAAAACATAAATAAATAAATAAATTGTGGCAAAGGATTCAAATAGACATTTCTCCAAAAAAACAGATACACAAGTGGCCAGTAAATATATGGAAAAATATTCAGTATCCTTAGCCATTAAGAAAATGCAAATCAAAACCACAGCAAGACCATCATTTCACACCCACTAGTGCACAATCAATAATAAATGTTTGATTTTTGGTTTTTGGTTTTTTGGTTTTTGTTACTTTTTTTCTTTATGTCCTGAATGGTGTTAGAGAAAATGCTATCTCACCATTTCTGCAGGCTTTTTTTTTTTGAGATGGAGTCTCACTTTGTTGCCCAGGCTGGAGTGCAGTGGTATGATCTTGGCTCACTGCAACCTCTGCCTCCCGGGTTCAAGTGATTCTCCTGCCTCAGCCTCCCCACCAAGCAGCTGGGAGAACAGGCACATGCCACCATGTCTAGCTAATTTTGTATTTTAGGCTGGTCTCGGACTCCTGACCTCAAGTGATCCGCCTGCCTTGGCCTCCCAAAGTGCTGGGATTACAGGCGTGAGCCACCGAGCCCAGCCCCATAATCCATAATAAACATTGATGAGGATATGGAGAAACAAAACGCTCATACATTGCTGGTGAAATGGTCAAATAGTGCAGCGTCTTTGGAAAACAGTTTGGTAGTTCCTCAAAAAGTAAACAGAGTTAACCCATCATTTGGCAATTCTACTCCGAGATATCTATTTGAGACAACTGAAAACGTTCACCCAAAACCCTATACACAAATGTTTACAGCAATATTATTCATAACAGCAAAAAGGAGAACCAACCCCAATGTCCAGCAACTCATGAATGAATAAACAAAATGTCACATGTCCTGAGAAACACAAGAACACTCAACAAGAACATTCCCTTCAAAAGAGACTTGACCAACTTTAATATGGCTTCTAGCAGCCTGAGGCCAAGTCCCTGGGAACAACACAGTCCCCTATTGAGTTCCTGCCTGGTAAAGCTCAGGACTATCAAAAGAACGTACCCTTTATTCCAGCCAACACCTGACATAGGCCCCTGACCTCCCTTTCTTATAGCATATTTACTGAAAAGGGTTTATAGGTTTACAGAGCTATTCAATTGTGCCATTTCTTTGAGAGATGTGTATGTACAGGTCAAGTATCCCTCATCTGAAAGGCTTGGGACAAGAAGTGTTTTGGATTTCATTTTTGGGGGAATTTTGAAATATTTGCATTATACTTAACCAGCTGAGTATCCCAAATCCAAAAATACAAACTCCAAAATGTTCCAATGAGCATTTCCTTTGAGTATCATGTGGGCACTCAAGAAGTGTCAGACTTCGGAGGATTTCGGATTTTCGGATTTGGGACGCTTGACTTGTATCTCCTACAGCTCAGGAGTCTCTTTCTCAAGGACCTGAAAGCCATTCCTTTGATATGTAATCATCAGGAAGGGTAGGGCCTCAGTCTCCCAGTCTGAGGGAGGATCGAATCCTAACTTTGATCACTGCCAGCAGACACAGCTAGCCTAATGACATTCACAGCGACTAACGCCTTGTAATTTTTCACTTGAGTACCCACTCACTCCACCTCCCTGCACCCTCAAGCTCCCTTTAAAAGGCCCAGCTACCTCCGCACAAGTCAGCCTGGAGCTTGGCTGTCAGTAGTTACTGAGTAAAATCTGTTTTTATTGCTCAGACGTTCGACTTTGTTTAATCTTTGACAATCCATACAATGGAATATATGATTCAGTCATAAAAAGGAATGAAGTGCTGAAACATGCTACTACACAGATGACCCTTGAAAACATCATGTCAAGTGAAAATGGCCAGGCCATATATTATATGATTCCATTTAGATGAAATGTCTAGAATAGGCAAATTTAGAGAGAAAGTAGATTAGTGATTGACAGGAGCTGAAGGAAGAGGGGAATTGGCAATGACTACTTTTTAAAATGATTATTATTTTTTTAAGATACAGGGTCTTGGTCTGTTGCCCAGACTGGGGTGCAGGGGCACTATTATAGCTCACTACAGCCTTACAGCCCAACTCCTGGGCTCAAGTCATCCTCCTGCCCCAGCCTTCCAAGTAGCCGGGATTACAGGTACATGCCACCAAGCCCAGCTTTGGCAGTGACTACCAATTGGGATGATGAAAATGTTCTGGAATTATTTAGCGGTGACCAATGCACAACCTTGTAAATATACTTAAAAAAACACTAAATTGTACACTTCAAAAGACTGAACTTTCTGGCATAAGAACTATATCTCAATAAAATTATTTAAACTAAGATAAAATAAAAATAATGACTAATCTTTTAAAATTTGTTTGTCAAAGTTCAGAAAGTTATGAAACCAAAAACCTCAGACTGTAATTTCTGGGAACATGACATACACTGAACACATTTGGCCTGTGTCACATTGGCACTGCAAGAAAATTCTAAATGTAGTAAGTATGGACAAACTCATAACACTCATGAAAATCAGTGGGACCCTGATCAAGTTTTTGAGGATGAAACAAAATTAAAATTGAAGTAGAAAACATGGCCAAGGCCAACAGCCCCGGTTCTGTAACTCGTCAAATTGCCACCAGACACACCAGCAAGAGGTTAGGTATCTTAGTGAGCTGTTCGCAATTTCACAACTCACTATGTCATCAACTAGAGACGAGGCATCCAACCTCTCTCATTTTACAGGTGAAGAAATGGAGACCAGAGAGGTGAAGTGATTTGCCCTGAAGCCATATAGTCATCAAGGCTCAAGTAACCTGGATTCTCCTTCAAAAAGAAAGTGCAGGAAGTGAAATGGAAGAGATGTGAAAACTCCTTCTGATGCCAGCTGAAGCAAAAAAACTCTATGTCTGTCACAGAGCGTAGGACTTGCTTTTCAGGTTTTCCCCTTGGCACAGCCCACAAAAGGGCAGACCTGAGCAGCCAGCCCCATCTACACCCTAGATCAGCTGAACCCACGAGAAACGAGAAACTAAGAAGAGAAACACATTTAAACCTGAGAAATCCCTCTCATGTTGACACTTTTATAAAAGTCAGCAGGACTTACTTCAATATTCTCCACAATCCTCGTAACTACGGAGGCGGTAACTGAATACCAATAGGACTCCCCTTTCTGCTGGCGTTCATTCTACAAAGGCAAGAGTCAGCGTTAGCTCAATCTAGTGTTCTTGCTCATCTTACACGTGTCACCACAACTGCTCTTATGGCCCAAAAGATCTCTGCCTTGCCTTCCATTTCTCCTCCAGGGCTTGAAGTAGTGCTTTCTTGCGTTCCCTTTCCAACAGCTTCTCCTTTTCATCATTGAAATCCTGTATTTTTTCCGGGGCTCCAATTAAGTGAAGGCTGGAGATGGAGATCACCCAAGGGTCCACATGGGGGCGATAAAAGGGAATCTGAAGGGTTACTTTCCCAATGAAGCCTGGAAGGAGAAGGAAAGTCTCATTCACTGTCTGTACATTTTTAATTCTTTCCATTTGTTGGTATTTTCACAATTTTGTTTAAGGAGCATGGATTGCTGTTATTACTTTTTTTATTTATTTAAAACAACAGCCAGCAGGCTTGCACATGTGAAACAAGTGTTAGGAGGCTGACATCTGTAAGAACAAGGTATAATCACTTATGTAAGCTGGAAAAAGTTTGTGAAGACTTCACCACATCAACAGTAACATCCCTCCTCTAGAAACCATCTCCTTTTCCAAGTGGAGTACATCTTACACTTCCCTAGAGTGTCTTTCTTCCCTGGGTCCCGCACAAGCCCATGGACACTAAACTCATGTGTTGTCCATTATTCATTGTCTGGTTGTTAAGTACTAGTTGGGAGTCATCAGACCTATGATATATCCAATCTTGAACATCCCCACCACAAACTGAAACATAGGTAACATGGCACTGGCCTTCTCTCAATAAAGAATTCTGATTCTTCATGAGAACCTGGGCTGATGAGAAAGCCAAATGGCTCGGTAGAATTGTGATACTTATTTCCCAAGTTCTTCCATTTCTAGCCAAGCCTCCTAGAATACAAGCTTTCTTTATATTCAATTTATAAGAGTCAAGCTATGTTGCCCAGGCTGGTCTTGAACTCCTGGCCTCAAGTGATCCTCCTGCCTCAACCTCCCAAAGTGCTGGGATGCCAGGTGAAAGCCACCAAGCCCAGTCCAACAATGGTATTTTTAATGACAACATCAAGTGATCAACTGTGTAATCCAGTAACAAATTCAGAAATTTAGCTGGGCTTGGTAGCACGTAGCTGTATTCAACCATTTCAACTAATAGTTGGGGAAGCTGAGGCAGGAGGATCTCTTTAGCCTGGAAGTTCAAAGCTGTAGTGAGCTATGATAACATCCCTGCACTCCAGCCTGGGTAACAAAGCAAGACCCTGTCATGAATGAATGAATGAATGAATGAATGAATGAATGAATGGAGGCCAGGCGTGGTGGCTCACGCCTGTAATCCCAGCACTTTGGGAGGCCGAGGCAGGCAGATCACCTGAGGTCAGGAGTTCAAGACCAGCCTGGCCAACAAGGTGAAACCTCATCTCTACTAAAAATACAGAAAAATTAGCCAGGCGTGGTGGGGCACACCTGTAGACCCAGCTGCTCTGGAGGCTGAGGCAGAAGAATTGCTTGAACCCAAGAGGCAGAAGTTGCAGTGAGCCAAGATCGCACCACAGCACTCCAGCCTAGGTGACAGAGCGAGACTCCGTCTCAAAAAAAAAAAAAAGGAAAAGAAAAAGAAAAATGAAAGGGGAAAGAAAAGGAAACCCTGAATGTAGAACAGAGGTTCTCACATTTTAGGAAACATAAGAATCACCTGGAGTGCTTATTAAACATGTAGGTTCAATGACATTCCCTCAGAGATTCCTGATTTAGTCGGTCTGGGGATCACCTGACCTCCCTACCACCATCACAAGGTCATCCTGATACGAGTGGCCCAAAGACCACACTCTAAGACTGGCATAATCTCTAACATTTGCTACATCCTTCTTCTAACTGGTCAAATTGATACAAACTCCAGGGCTCTCAGTTTTCACACCCCAAACAATTTAAGACTCAAATTTCCTCCCCGTCCTTTAGTTCCACATACCAGCTTTGACTTCAAATGGTAATTCCAATTCTTTCAAGGCATCTTTCTTTAATGGCAAGTTTTCTAATTCAACAGCACCTAAAAATAAAAACAGCATCATGAAATATCCATTTAACAAATACATTAGGCCACCTACTACTGTGTGTAAAGCATTGAAGGTTAAAGGGAAAGTTATACATATAGAACAGGCTACATCATGTGTAGGTTAAAGTTTTACATCTAGAACAGACTATATCATGTGTAAGTTAAAGGGAAAGTTTTACATCTAGAACAGGCTATATCATGTGGAGGTTGAAGTTTTACATCTAGAACAGGCTATATCATGTGTAGTGCTACCACCAGCCCATACGCTTCACCTAAACGAATTTCCAGGCCATCTGCTCTAACATCTACGTGACAGCTGAAGCTTAGGCGCTGATGAAGAGTTATGACCAAGAGTTACATTTTCCATAACAGGCCAGATAGTAAATATTTTAGGGTTTATATGATATCTGTTGCGCATTCTCCTTTTATTTTTTTTTTTATGAACCTTTAAAAATTCAAAACCCATTCTTAGTCTGCAGGCCAGATCTGGCCCACTGGCCCCTTTGCTGACCCCTCGCTTAGGCTAATATTTACCAGAGGAACATCAAAATCTGACTCATCTAGGATGAAATGCAGGCTCCTGGGCTCCACCCACAGACCAACTAACTCAGAATCTCTGGGATTGAAGCACAGAAATTTGCAGTTTCTAACAAGTTCCTTCCACCCTCAATCCCTCCCCAAAATGACTATAGCATATACAGTATTCAAAAGTCTATGATCTAATTAAATGAAACTGGTCTTCAAAAGGAATTATACTCTTCTCTTCTGGGAGAACTTCTTAGCACCTCTACTTACAAGTGCAATAAGTGATCAGAAAGCAAAGGAAGGAACAGGACTGAGAGGTGACAATGTGCTAGCAGGCCTCAGCGTCCACTCTGGCGGCGCTTAAGGAGCCCTTCGCCGGCCACAGCACCGTGGGAGCCCCTCTCTGGGCTGGCTGAGACCGGAGCCTCCTCCCTCTGCTTGCTGGGAGGTGTGGAGGGAGAGGCGCACGCGGGAACCCAGGTGGGAACCCGGGCTGCATGCTGTGCTGGCTGGCCAGTGTGAATTCCGGTGGGCAGGGGCGCGGGCTCAGCAGGCCCCGCACAGGGAGCGGTGGGCCGGCACCGCGGCCCAGGGCAATGAGGGGGTTAGCACCTAGGCCAGCAGCTGCGGAGGTTGCCCTGGGTCCCGCAGCAGTGCTGGCCTGCCCACCCCGCACTCAAATTCTTGCCAGGCCGTAGCTGCCTCCCCATGGGACAGGGCTAGGGACCCGCAGCCTGCAGTGTCTGAGCTCCTCCCCCTGCGGTGGGCTCCCTGGCAGCCTGAGCCTCCCCCACAGGCGCCGCCCCCTGCTCAGCGGCGCGGGGACAGCCCAAGGGCTGAGGAGTGCAGGCACAGCTCCGCACTGGCAGGCAGCTCTCCTGAAGCCCGGTGCAGGATCCACTGGGTGAAGCCAGCTGGGCTCCTGAACTAGATGGGGACTTGAAGAACTTTTATATCTAGCCAGAGGATCGTATGTGCACCAATCAGCACTCTGTGTCTAGCTCAGGGTTTGTGAATACACCAGTTGGTACTCTGTATCTAGCTAACCTAGTGGAGACTTGGAGGACTAGCACTCTGACTCTGTGTCTAGTGCAGGGATTGTAAATGCACCAGTCAGCACTCTGTGTCTAGCTCAAGGTTTGTAAATACACCAATCGGTACTCTGTGTCTAGCTCAAGGTTTGTAAATGCACCAATTGGTACTCTGTATCTAGCTAACTAGCACTCTGTGCCTGTGTGTCTAGCCCAAGGATTGTAAACGTACCAATCAGCACACTGTCAAAACAGACCAATCAGCTCTCTGTAAAATGGACCAATCAGCAGGATGTGGGTGGGGCCAGAAAAGGGAATAAAAGCAGGCTGCCCCAGTCAGCAGTGGCAACCCCCTCAGGTCCCCTTCCACATTGTGGAAGATTTGTTCTTTCACTCTTTGCAGTAAATCTTGCTGCTGCTCACTCTTTGGGTCCACACTGCGTTTAAGAGCTGTAACACTCACTGCGAAGGTCTGCAGCTTCACTCCTGAAGCCAGCGAGACCACGAACCCACCAGAAGGAAGAAGCTCCAGACACATCTGAACGTCTGAAGGAACAAACTCCGGACACCCCATCTTTAAGAACTGTAACACCGTGAGGGTTCGCAGCTTCATTCTTGAAGTCAGTGAGACCAAGAACCCACCAATTCCGGACACAGGACCACCACTGAAAATTCTTTTCAGACCCAGCTTTTATGACTTAAACCCAAAAGTGAACAAACAAGAGGGCAGCTAGATCCATCACTCTCCTGGCTATGCAAGCCATTCGCCCTCACATATACAGACGCCCTCACATATACAGAGCCCTGCTCTGTGGGAGGCACTGTGATGGCCACTGGAAATGTAAAAAGAGAAGGCAGAGTCCCCATCCTTAAATCACTGCCATTGTTTTTACAAAATTGAGTGACACAAGGTAATTTTTGAGCAACCTAAGTCTGTATGAGATATACATTTTTCAAGAACAGGGAGTACAGACAACCACCATTAATTGGTAAGAAATGCAAGAGAGCCCTTTACTCCAAGTACAAAATAATGCAGAAGATGTGATTATGTTTCCCTTTAAATGACCGTTCAGGACTTCTGGGTTACTGGTTTGTAAAAAATTTAGGCCAGGTGCGGCAGCTCACACCTGTAATCCCAGCACTTTGGGAGGCTGAGGCTGGGAAATCGCTTGAGCCCAGGAGTTCAAGACCAGCCTGGGCAACACAGCAACTCTACAATAAATTTTTAAAAATTAGCCAGGCATGGTAGCACGCACCTGTAGTCCCAGCTACTGGGGAGGCTGAGGCAGGAGGATCGCTTGAGCCCAGGAGGTCAAGGCTGCAGTGAGCTATAATCGCACAACTGCACTCCAGCCTTGGTAACAGAGCTAGACCCTGTCTCTAAAAAGGAAAAGGGGAAAAAAAAAAAGAAGAAAATTCAAATCTAGCAACTTGGCAGATTCTGAACAAATACAATCAATTTATTTTTTGATTTTTGCAGGAATATTTGTCCGCATGGGCCATGCCCCCCCATCCCACCACCATACCTTAAGACTAATGGAAAGGAAAAGTTTATAACCCCAGTGAAACAACCCCATATCCACATTTGGGGAGAAAAAGAACATAAGGGGAAAAAAAAATCATGAAACATTTCCCTTAGTTGAAATAGACTTAAAGGTGGCAATTAAATAGTTTCTTCTTTTGAATAGCATGATTTACACTTTGAACCGCCTTATTTTTATTTTTATTTTGAGATGGAGACTCGCTTTTGTCGCCCAGGCTAGAGTGCAATGGCACGATCTCGGCTCACTGCAACCTCCGCCTCCTGGGTTCAAGCGATTCTCCTGTCTCAGCCTCCTGAGTAGCTGGGACTACAGGCGCCTGCCACAACACCCGGCTAATTTTCTGTATTTTTAGTAGATATAGGGTTTCACCATATTGATCAGGCTGGTCTTGAACTCCCGACCTCAAGTGATCTACCCACCTTGGCCTCCCAAAGTGCTGGAATTACAGGCGTGAGCCACTGCACCCAGCCCGAACCACCTTATTTTTCAATGCCCAAATCTGTCACAAAGGCAGGTGAGCTCTGGGCTTCCCTGGCAGCTGTACCACCCTGGGAAAGTAAAGGGAATTACAGGCAACTCACACCACGAAAAATTAAAGCTGAAGCATGGAAGGCAAAGGAGAAGATCTAGAAAGGACAGAGAGAATGTAAAGGAAAAAATGAGAAGAAACAACAGCCTACACCAAACCAAAAGCAAAGGAATCCGGCGAACCAGCACAGCTGTAGTTTAAGACTGAAGATTTCCTAGTCCCCACCCACTCAAATATGCACCCACGACGGGCCCTGCGGGGAAAGGTCCCTCCAAAGAGCCAAGCAGAAAAGCACCCAAAGTACTGAGTGCTTTATAAATGATAATGTTGGTCACTTACTCCAGGCAGACATTACAGACTTACTCACGGATGTCTCATCCAAAAACTCCTCATCTCAGGCTAGCAAGAAATCTACTCACTAAACTGGGAGTAATTTAGAGGTTGGTCATTTCTTAGTAATTTCTAATGGCTACTGAATCCTCTTCCCTCTGCTCCAGGTTAAAGAATCAACCTAACATTCCGAGCTTATAAAAACAAAAAGGAGGGGAAATGGAAGTTTTGGGTTACAAATATACGATATGCCCCCAGGCTGAAGTTCAGACTCTGACGTGGTACTGGCAGCCTCTACCTTCTTTTTTTTTTTTTTGAGACAGAGTCTCACTCTGTTGACCAGGTTGGAGTGCAGTGGCGCGGTCTCAGCTCGCTGCAACCTCCGCCCCCTGGGTTCAAGCGATTCTCCTGCCTCAGCCTTCCGAGTAGCTGCGATTATAGGTGCCTGCCACCGTGCCTGGCTAATTTTTTTTATATTTTTAGTAGAAGCGGGGGGTTTTGCCATCTTGGCCAGGCTGGTCTTGAACTCCTGACCTCAGGTGATCCACCTGCCTCAGCCTCCCAAAGTGTTGGGATTACAGGCATGAGCCACCTACCTTCTGGCCCCAAACCATTTCAAAAACACCCTGCAAGTTTTCAGCCTCTGCTCACAGGGTGCATTCCACCTGGAATGTGGGGACCTGCCCAGTGCCACCTATGGAAATCCTGCTAAAATCCACTCAAGGCTGGGTGCAGTGGCTCACGCCTATAATCCCAGCACTTTGGGAGGCCAAGGGAGGAGGACTGCTTGAGCCCAAGTGTTCAAGGCCAGCCTTGGCAACATGGTAAAACCCTATCTCTACAAAAGAATAAAACAAATAGCTGGACCTATGGTGGCACATGCCTGTAGTCCTAGCTACTCAGGAGGCTGAAATGGAAAGATCGCTTGAGCCCAGAAAGGTTGAGGGTGCAGTGAGCTGTGATGGTGCCACTGCACTCCTGGGGTGATAGAGCAAGACCCTGTCTCCAAAAAAAAAAAAAAAAGAAAAAGAAAAAGAAAGAAAAAGAAAAAGATCCACTCAAAAAGCTATCTCCATAACCTTCCCAGAGTCCTACAGGCAGAATGGACAGCTCTCTTCCTTCACACCCCCTCATATGATGCCTGTATTTCCAGAATAACCATTTAATCTATACTTCCTTGTATTACTGTATAATTTGTCTCCCAAACAGGTTAACAGTCCTCTAAGATCAGGGACTATAGAGGTGGAATAAGAAGATGGGCGCGGTGGTTCATGCCCATAATCCCAGCACTTTAGGAGGCCAAGCAGGAGGATTACTTGAGCCCAGAGTTGCAGACCAGCCTAGGCAACATAGTGAAACCCTGTCTCTACGAAAAATAAAAAATTACCCGGGCATGGTGGCATGCACCTATAGTCCCAGCTACCCTGGAGGCTGAGGCAGGAGGATCGCCTGAGCCCAAAAGTCCAAGGCTGCAGTGAGCTATGATCCTACTACTTCACTCTAGCCTGGGTAACAGAGTGAGACTCTCTCTCAAATGAAAAAAAAAAAAAAAAAAAAAAAAAAGAATAGCAGCTACCATTTAGTGTGGTCTTACTGTGTCCATGCACTTCATGCACATTATCTCATTTAATCCTCACAACAATACAAATAAATAATAGTAGTTTCTCCCTGATAACTTTTATATTTTTAGTAGAGATGGGGTTTCACCATGTTGCCCAGGCTGGTCTAGAACTCCTGGCTTCAAGTGATCTGCCCGCCTTGGCCTCCCAAAGTGCTGGAATTACACGTGTGAGCCACCATGCCCAGCATCAATAAATGTTTTTGAATGACTGAACAATGAACTTTTTTTTTTTTGAAACAGGGTCTTGCTCTGTTGCCCAGGCTGGAGTGCAATGGCAAGAACACAGCTCAGTGCAGCCTCAACCTCCTAGGCTCAAGCAATCCTCCCACCTGAGCCTCCCAAGTAGCTGGAACCACAGGTGTGCACCACAAGACTCAGCTAATTTTTTTTTTTTTTTTTTTCAGATAAGGGATCTCACCATGTTGCCCAGACTAGTCTTAAACTTCTGGCCTCAGGTGATCCTCTGGTCTTGGCATCCCGAAGTGCTAGGATTACAGGCGTGAGCCACCACACCCGGCCTCAATAAATGTTTTTGAATGACTGAACAAGTGAAAATTTTGGGGGGGAAAGGGTCTTGCTCTGTCGCACAGGCTAGAGTGCAGTGGAGGGAACACAACTCCATGCAACCTCAACCTCGCCAGCTCAAGCGATCCTCCCACCTCAGCCTCCCAAGTAGCTGGGACCACAGGCATGCGTCACCACACCCAACTTATTTTTTTTTTTTTTTTTTTTTTTTTTTTTTGTAGAAAAAGGATCTCACCACGTTGCCCAGGCTAGTCTTGAACTCTTGGCTTCAGGTGATCCTCTCATGTTACTTTGTATTTTGTTTATTGTCTTTAAGTCTATCTCCATTCTTAAACAACTCATGTTACTTTGCATTTTGCTACTTTTCGTATGTGGATACAATCATATATATATATATACAGACACACACATATATATACAATCTCTTTGAAGTCCAAACTGCCAGCCAATCCAATCACACAGTGATGACCATGAGGATGGATGATGATAGCTAACATTGTCTGAGAGCCTACAATATACCAAGAACAGCTCTAAGCTCTCTGACCCACATTAATTTCTCAGTCCTCAGAACCTTACGAGATAGTTAATATTATCTCCAATTCACAGAAAGGGAGAGTGAAGCAGGAAGAAACTGAGTAACCTGCCCACGTTACTGGCAAATGGAAGAACTGTGATTCAAACACATAGTTTAGCTAAAAGAATCAATACCCTTGACCACTATTTCAGTCCCCTTTGCATCTCTCAAAGCATCTAGAACAGTAAATATCTGTAGATAGATTGAAATGACATTCTCGGCCGGGTGCAGTGGATGACGCCTGTAATCCCAGCACTCTGGGAGGCCCAGGTGGGAGGATCACTTGAGCTCAGAAGTTTGAGACCTGCCTGAGCAACATGGTGAAACCCCATCTCTACCAAAAAAATACAAAAATTAGCTGGGCATGGTGTTGCATGCCTGTGGTCCCAGCTACTTGGGAGGCTGAGGCAGGAGGATTGCTTGAGCCCAGAAGGTCAAGGTGGCAGTGAGGTGCAATCACGCCACTGCACTCCAGCCTGGGCGACAGAAAGAAACCCTGTCTCAAAAAACAGAAAGGACATTCTCATTCCTACTAGTACCCTCTCTATCCCCACACACTGCTTAACTGTGTCCGAGACGAACAAGCAGATGAACCAACTTCTTTGCGAAGCCATTCCCTCAGTACACTTCCGTGCTCCCAAGATGTTTCTGGCCAAGCTCTGTGATGTGCTTTGGATCCGTAAGCATCAGGTACCATACTAACACTAGTTATGAGAGAAAAAGTATTTTTCTATCCTGCAGAGAAATATTGTTCAATTTCAACAGGTTCATTAAAAGCCATAAAGAATAATGTTTTTAGAAAGGAAATAAGGGCAGAAAAGCAGTTTAAGGTACCAGATAAACAGAGTTGTTGTTACAAGATATATTCTAAAACTGCTGAGCAATGTTAGTATGACTCTGTAACACATCAGATATCATCCATTTCTATTTATTCATTTCTTCGGCAAATGCCGTTGCCATATCACTCCCGGCAGAACCAGCTCTTTGATGAGCAGGGTCACGGTCTGCAGCTCTCTTTCTAGGCCCTCTTACCTACACCTCATACGACGTAGTTAGCTTCACAGTGGTCTGAAAACTTCAATGAGAGACCAGAGAGGTGAACTTGACACTACTATTCGCACTCTGAACGCAGCCTCTTCCCTGACAGACTGCTCACTCTCGCTTTCCACTTAGCTCCTGTTTCAGGACAAGAGGAAAACCAGAATAGGAAAGGAAAGGAAGAGAGTGGGGAGGCATAACCATGACAGCTCTGCCCATGGCCTATCACTGCCGTAATCATTTGGTCAGAAAAATATGGAAAGCAACACTTTTTTTTTTTTTTTTTTTGCGATGGAGTTTCTTCACTCTTGTTGCCCAGGCTGGAGTGCAGTGGTGTGATCTCAGCTCACTGCAACCTCCGCCTTCCGGTTTCAAGCGGTTCTCCTGCCTTAGCCTCCCGAGTAGCTGGGATTACAGGCGCCTGTCACCACGCACAGCTAATTTTTGTATTTTTAGCAGAGAGGGGTTCCATGTTCGCCAGGCTGGTCTCAAACTCCTGACCTCAGGTGATCCGCCTGCCTCGGCCTCCCAAAGTGCTGGGATTACAGGCGTGAACCACCACGCCCCGCCGGAAAGCAACACATTTAAAGGAACAGGTGAACCACTGGTACTCTATTCTCAGACTATGCAAACAGCTGTGTCACTGTTCTCTCTAACCTGACCTGGTCCACTTACCAAAACTCACATCCACGAAGGTGAGGTTTCACTGTGTTTGAAGTCTCCTTCCCATTTCCTATGATTTTACACACTTGCAGACTGACTTCCTTCTCTTCCTACATACGTTAAAAAGCTCCGTTTTGAGTTGAGCAAAGAGAATTTAAATTAAAACAAGGAAAGGGAGAAAATGCAGCTTTCGAATTCCCATGCCAAATCAGGGACTGCATTTACCAAGTCTAGGCCTGTAAAGGGTAAAATGTCTCAAGCTTCAGGTACTTTACTATTAAGCAAGCCAAAACCTCAGAAATTCTGTTGAACACCTCACAGTAATCAATTTTAAAACTTTTATTGAGGGCCTACTATATGCCAGCAGACTAGGGACTTTATATGTTATTCCAGTTGATCCTTATAGCAACCCTCTGGAGGTATCTCTGTCTAAAGAAACTGAGGCTTAGAATTTCAGTATGAGCTATTGTTCATATAGCTAATAAATGACAAAACAGTATTTGAAGCCAAAATTAATGCTACTGTCAGTACATTGTGGTTGCCTCCATAAAGCTTCATAAAGCTAAAAAATTAACTGGGACTAAGCACAGTCACCAGTAGTATAGCTTATTTTGTTTTTTGTTTTTTGTTTTTTTTAATATTTAATAGTTCCTTAAAATCTATAACAATATAGCTATAAAGTTACTCTGTAATAATCATCAGGGTCATATGGGACCTTTTTACACACATTTAGTACAAAGCCATCTGGGCATTAAGTTTTAAGATTCTCAGTACAAAAAAAACAATACAAAAACAGAAATGCCACCTGTAAAGCTGTACCTCACCCAGAGAAATACTCACCTTTGAGAAGTGCAACTGAGAGCTGGTCGGTGTTCAGGTTATTGACATATTTCCCCAAATAGGTATTGAGAACCCAGGCTACAAGGCCTTCCAACATGACTGTATCCTCAGGAAAAGGTGTTTAGAAGTCATGGATCATTCTTTATTTCTCTCTTTCATGGTCACAGAAAAATCTGTCAAAGGAAAATAATGAAAATCAACATAAAAACTGAATGATTTTCTAAGCCAATTTCCTCCTCTACCGGCCTGAAGGTAGATGAATGCAAAGAACAGGCTGGAGTGAGCGGCACGATCTCGGCTCTCTGCAATCTCTGCCTCCCGGGTTCAAGCGACTCTCCTGCCTCAGCCTCCCCAGTAGCTGGGATGACAAGTGCCCACCACCACACCCAGCTGATTTTTTCTATTTTTAGTAGAGATGGGTTTTCACTGTGTTGACCAGCCTGGTCCCAAACTCCTGACCTCAGGTGATCCACCCGCCTCAGCCTCCCAAAGTGCTGGGATTACAGGCATGAGCCACTGCGCCCGGCCGCAGATGTTTTAAAAGATGAGGCAAGAAGCTCTGTAAGATGCCCCCTTCAGTAACTGGAGGCAAACCAAAACATCTACATTCTGATGCTGCTTCAGGGAATAGTCACTCTTAAATTTACCAAAAATTCCTACAACTCAAAGCTGTCTATCTTTTCAGTATAACTGTCCATTGCTCACTTACGGTGATTTACCTCGGGATTAGACCACCCTGATCAGAGGTTCTCATATGGGCATAATTTAGTAATGTCCAGAGGCATTTTTGATCATGACTTAGGGGCTGCTACCAGCATCTTGTGAATAAAGACCATGGAAGCTGCTAAACCTAAAATGCACAAGACAGCTCCCACAGCAAAGAATTATCCAACCCGAATGTCAACAGAGCCAACGTTAAGAAACCTTATCCTAGATTAAGACAGAAAATGCCCTAGGAGATTGTCCAAATGAAATTCATGAAAGAGGCCGGGGGTGGTGGCTCACGCCTGGAATCCCAGCACTTTGGGAGGCGGAGGCAGGTGGATCACCTGAGGTCAGGAGTTCAAAACCAACCTGGCCAACAAGGTGAAACCCTGTCTCTACCAAAAATACAAAACTTAGCCAGGCATGGTGGCAGGCACCTGTAATCCCAGCTACTCGGGAGGCTGAGGCAGGAGAATCCCTTGAACCCAGGAGGCGGAGGTTGCAGTGAGCCAAGATCATACCACTACACTCCAGCCTGGGTAACAGAGTGAGACTCCATCTCAAAAAAAAAAAAGAAAAAGAAAATGATGAAAGAAACCTGAATAAAGTCGGGGGTGGGGGGAGAATTCACATTCTTTAATGATCTTCATTTAGGCCACCCAAATTAAATGTCTCAAATTTGTTCATGAGGATCACTTATAAAATCACATACATGGGAGAGAGACGACAGTGCTTTACCACTGTTCTTAAATGTCCTGAAACTGCATTACCGGTACCTGGGCACCAGATGACACTGATATAATGAACAATTTTAGTCAATTATTACAAACCAAACTCTAGAAATCCTCTGACTCCAGCCACAGTATTTAGATGTGGTAGGTACTACTGCCCATTATAATAACTGGTGTTTACCAATATTAGCAAAAAAAAAAAAAAAAAGTAATTTTAGTATTACAAAAAGTGAACATGAGGGAAACTGCAACACAAAAGTTTAACTGAGTTCTCAGCATACTCAGCTAGAAGATCCCAGTGGAAACTGTGAGCCTCAAATCTTGCTCTGATCCACCATGTCAGTCATCAGCCACCCTGCCAGGCACTACAGATTTGCCACGGCACACATCCCACTGGAGGCAGCCTACTTTCAGGATCCTTTCCAAGCACGCTGCCCCACCTCTAGTGATTCATCTTAGTGCCAGAAGACACACCTGTCCCAACTGAGAGGCTCCCATCCAACAACTACCTGAAGCACAAGGCCTCCATAAGAAGGAACTCAATCTCCTAGAAAAACTGGCTTTCGTTTGTCAACAATATCTTGTACTTCCAGAGAAGATTCACTTTTGTTGTCAACAGTGACAGTAAAAAGAAAAAAACAGGCCAGCCGCAGTGGTTCACGCCTGTAATGCCAGCACTTTGGGAGGCTGAGGTGGGCGGATCACGAGGTTGGGAGATCAAGACCATCCTGGCTAACACGGTAAAACCCCATCTCTACTAAAACTACAAAAAATTAGCCGGGCGTGGTGGCGGGCGCCTGTAGTCCCAGCTACTCGGGAGGCTGAGGCAGGAGAATGGCATGAACCCAGGAGTCAGAGCTTGCAGTGAGCCTAGATCTCGCCACTGCACTCCAGCCTGGGCGACAGAGCAAGACTCTGTCTCAAAAAAAAAAGGAAAGAAGGAAAAAAACAGCATTTGGTAAAATATTTGCCCAATTTCTTTCCAAAGATTTCTTTTTTTCTGCGAATGGAATATAAAGATATTTTTTAAGAGTAGAGTTATATAAAACTAATTATTGGCTACATTTGTTTAAAAAAGGTTGTAAGAACAATTTTTTAAAAACCAATGATCAACAGTCTGAGTAAAAGAAACATTTCTCTATTGTAACTTTTTTTTTTCTGGAGACAGAGTGTTGCTCCCTCGCCCAGGCTGGAGAGCAGTGATGGGATCTCGGCTCACTGCAACCTCCATCTCCTGGGTTCAAGCGATTCTCCTACCTCAGCCCCCTGAGTAGCTGGGATTACAGGCACCTGCCACCATCCCCAGCTAATTTTTGTATTTTTAGTAGAGACGGGGTTTCATCATGTTGGCCAGGCTGGTCTGAACTCCCGACCTCAAGTGATCTGCCCACTTTGGCCTCCCAAAGTGCTGAGATTACAAGCGTGAGCCACCGTGCCTTGCCACTATTGTAACTTTAAAGGAGTAAATTTGTGAAAACCAAATGTGAAACTGACTAATCTCACTATGGGGACTCCAAACAAACTTAAGAAGCCAAGGTCAGAGTACTCTTTATTTTTGTAGTTATTGCCATTAATTTCGGCCCCAAATGCCAACTCTCTCTGAGTGCCAACTACCAATTATCTCCAAATCAAGGGAAACAACTGTCAGTTTGTAAACAAGTTCAGGCTCTACCCTACTTGCCCTAAATGGAAAAGAATGCAAAGCACAGATTTTAAAAGCATGAGCGGTTAGCACTGTAAGGCGCCCTGGTCGGTAAAATTGAGGCCCAAACCAGAAAGCACCCATGATTTGCTCTGCTAAGCATCTAGACCCAGCTTGAGGCCACTTCAAGGATTCCCTTGGGAATTCAGTGTCAGCAAGGGCCGCTAGACTGGTCAGAATCCCAAAGTGTTTACATTCTGGTCCATCAGGGCTTCTAGGCAGCTGCCTGGCACTAACCCCCCCCGGGCTCCCCTACCCAGTGGGGCGGGTGACAGTAGGGATCAGTGCTGAGCCCACGGGCGGGCAGACAGCCGGGCATGACCTTGAGCCAGGCCCCTCCCCTGAGGAGCGGCCAGACCGGGAATAGGAAGGACTGGCAACCGGACCTGGGCGTCCCTCCCCGAGGCGGCCGGTACTGAGCGCTGCCAGCGCCAGGGAGCTCCAAAACCGGGGCGGGGGCGGCTGTCCGACCGGTGGCCCCACAGGGACGGCACTGCCCGGAAGGCGACGCTCCCACAACCTTCCCGCCCCCAGCTCTCGGAACCCTCAGCCCCCTCCAGGGAACAGAGACACAACCACCCAGGTAAAACCTGGAGGGAACGGCGCCGGGATCCCACACCTAGGAGGAGTGGCTGGGCCAGGGCGTGACCCTGGGGGGCAAAAGGTAAAGAGAAGTTTTAGGCCTGATACCTCCGCCCGAGAGTGCGATCTCGGGTGGCTGATTAAGGCTAAGGCATTCTAGGGAACTGACACCCCACTCCTGGGCGTAATGTGGGGAAATCGCACACTAGGGTCCTGCATTGAGACTACGGCTCAGGCGGACAGGCGCGGACTGACACCTCCCAATTCCAGGGCGCCAGACTGCTGGGACCCCAGAAAGTGTGCCGGCGTCCAGCAGGGGCTCGGGCTCCCCGGGACACGGACGTCGGGGTTCCCAGAGGTTCAGCCAACTCCGAGCCTGTGCCTGGGGTGCTCGCGGGGACTCGGACGCAGGGGTCCCCGGAGGTGGCGGGCTCGGGGCCTTCGGGGAAGCAGACGCCCCAGGGTTACCCCGAGGGGCTCAGACCGAGGCCGGACGACGGGGCCCCCAGGCTCCCAGCATCGCTCTCCCCAGGGTGGGCCCGGGCCCCCAGGTCTAGGCGGAGCTCTAGCGGCGGCCCGTCGATCCGCGCCGGCCCTGCAGTTCCCGGCCCCGGCCCCGCCCGGCGCGGCGCCGCTCGGCCCCTACCTGTCGGTGTCCCGGGCCGCCCGCCCCAGCCCGGCGCTGCGCGGCGCTTCCTCCCCGCGGCTCCTCAATGGCGCAGGCCCGCGGCGCTCAGCCGGCCCCGACGCGACCAATCGAGCGGCCGACGCGCCGGTGCCTGGCCAGCCGAGCGCCGAGTTATCGAGGAGGCGCCCCCTGGCGCCGGCGGCCGCTCCTGCAGGGCTGCGGGCCCCTCCAGGGTTTGCGAACAGTGGGGCCTATTTTATAGGTGGGGAAACTGAGTCCCAAGGGAAGGCAGGGCCACAAATGACTTTGGTTCAGACAGCATGGGAACCCAGGATTCTTCCCACCTACAACCACCCTGCCTTCCATCCACGCAAAAGGTGCAATCGGCCGTCCGTCTGGGCCACTCCCCCGCAGTCCGTTCCCAACTTCGCAGCCACAGGGGCCTGTGAATTCAGACCCTGCCCTTCCCTGCTTAAAATGGCGTCCCAACCGTCCTTCAATTAAAACCCACCTCCTTACAGAGCTGCCACCAAGGTCCCACTAGATCTGGTCCCTTCCCATTTCAGCCACTTTTTCCCTGGCCGCTCTTGCCCCGGCATCCTTCAGTTTCTGCCCCTGGAACTGTACATTTGCCGTTCTCTCTACCTAGGACCCTTCTCCCCAGACCAATAGAAATACAATGCCAGCCACATAGACAATTTACATTTACTAGTTGGTACATTTTTTAAAAACGAAAAAGAAAATGAACTTCATTTTAATATATTTAATCTAATATGTTCAAAATATGATCATCTCAACATGTAGCCAAAAGAAAAAATCACTAATACAATATGTTAATTTTTTTATAATAATTTTTTTGAAATTCGGGTATATTTTATATTTACTGCACATCTCAGTACAAACTAGCCACAATTCCAGTGCTCAAAAGCCTCGTGTGGCCAATCCAGAGCTACAGAATAGCTCTGGATATTAATATAGCTGACTCCCTCTGGCTTCGGATGTTGCACTCAGAGAAGACTTTTGCCTATCTACAGTTCCATTATGAGCTGGGCAGGGTGACTCACGCCTCTAATCCCAGCACTTCAGGAGGCTGAGGCGGGCAGATCACTTGAGGTCAGGAGTCTGAGACCAGCCTGGCCTACATAGTGAAACCCCATCTCTACTAAAACTACAAAAATTAGCCGGGCGTGGTGGTGCACACCTGTAGTCCCAGCTACTGGGGAAGCTGAGACAGGAGAATCCCTTGAACCTGGGAGGCCGGAGTTGCAGTGAGCTAAGATCGCCCCTCTGCTCTCCAGACAGAGCGAGACTCCCTCTCAAAAACAAAAACAAAAATAAAGTTCCATTCTCCATTACCCTGTTATATTTTCTTCATGGAACCTAATACTCCCTGAGATTATCTTATTTGTTTATACATATGTTGTTCATTCCCCAGTACCTTGAAAACAGATTTTATCCCTTTCACAGTGTTTCTTCAACACCTAAACATTACCTAGCACAGAAAAGACTCAGTAAGTGTGTGTGAATGAACAACTGAACACTTCCTCCTTGCATTATCACAAGAAGGGCAAGAGGGAGACCTCAGGCTCATATAAAGTCAGAAGATGCAGGAAGCAGGACGGCAAGCTTACAATCATGTATTTACCATAATAATTACCACCCATCATGATGCTAAGTTAATGAGGGTGCATATGGACTGACTCACTCCTGAGCCGGACCAGGGTTCCTGTATGGTGGGATCAACCTCTCAGAATCTGGATGCTGGGTCTCCTCTGGGGCTGAGGTTAGGGAGTAAAACCTGGAACTCCACAGACAGAAAGGGGAAGGAAGGCCGTCCTTCAGAGGTGAAGGACATTGAAGTCCAGATCACCTAGCACAGACACCTGGCTGTACCTGGGAAGCTTGTTAGAAATGCACATGGCCCAGGTCAGGCACAGTGGCTCACGCCTGTAATCTCAGCACTTTAGGAGGCAGATTTGGGTGGATAACCTGAGGTCAGGAGTTCAAGACCAGCCTGACCAACATGGAGAAACTCTCTCTCTACTAAAAGTACAAAATTAGCTGGACATGGTGGCCGGTGCCTGTAATCCCAGCTACTCAGGAGGTTGAGGCAGGAGAACTGCTTGAACCTAGGAAGTGGAGGTTACTCTGAGCTGAGATTGCGTTATTTCACTCCTACCTGGGCAATAGAGCAAGACTCTGTCTCAAAATAAATAAATAAATAAGCATATGGCCAGTCACCGTGGCTCACGCCTGTAATCCCAGCACTTTGGGAGGCCAAGGCAGGCAGATCACCTGAGGTCAGGAATTCAAGACCAGCCTGGCCAACATGGCGAAACCCCATCTCTACTAAAAATACAAAAATTAGCCAGGCATGGTGGCAGGTGCCTGTAATCCCAGCTACTCAGGAGGCTAAGGCAGGAGAATCGCTTGAACCCAGGAGGCAGAGGTTGCAGTGAGCCGAGATCTCACCATTGCACTCCAGCCTGGGCAACAGAGAGAAACTCCATCTCAAAAAAAAAAAAAAAAAAAAAAAATCCAAAAATAAATAAATAAAAAACCTGCACAGGACCCTGCACCGAGGCTCACACCTGTAATCCTAGCACTTAGGGAGGCCGAGGAGGTGGTGGGGATTGCTTGAGGTCAGGAATTCAAGACCAGCCTGTGCAACATAAGGAGACCCCAATCTCTACAAAAACTTAAACATGAAAAAATTAGCTGGGCATGGTGACGCCTGCCTGTACTCCCAACTGCTGGGAGCAGGAAGCAGGAGGATTGCTTGAGCCCATGAGTTCAAGGTTACAGTGAGCAATGATCATGCCTGTGCGCTCCAACCTGGGCAACAGAGACCCTGTCTCAAAAAATAAAAAACACAAATTCCTGGGCACCATGCATTCGACCAGTATGACTGAAAATCTTGGTGCCCTCAGTTTCCCATAAATGTTTAAATATACATTTACCATACAGTCCCACTGCTAGATATTACCCAAGAGATATTAAAACATATGCCCACACCAAGACTTATACATGAATGCTCATAGCAGCTTTATTCATAAAAGCCAAAAAAAAAAATCAACATGTCCATCAATAGGAGAGTGGATGAACAAATTGCAATATACTCATACAATGGAGCACTACTCAGCAATAAAAAGGAACAAACTACTGACGCAAAGATGATCTGGAGGAACCTCAAAAGTATTAGCTATGTGGAAAAAGACCACAAAGACCACATATCATAATGATCTCATTTCTACGAAATTCCAGAAAAGACAAAACTGTCAGAGGGACTATAGGCTACAGTACCTGTGCACTACCACACCCGGCTAATTTTTGTTTTTTTGAGACAGAGTCTTACCCTGTTGCCCAGGCTGGAGTGCAGTGACACCATCTTGGCTCACTGCAGCCTCTGCCTCCCAGGTTCAAGCAATTCTCATGCCTCAACCTCCTGAAGAGCTGGGATTCCTGACATGCACCACCACGCCCAGCTAATTTTTGTATTTTTAGTAGAGACAGGGTTTTGCCATATTGTCCAGGCTGGTCTCGAATCCCTGAGCTCAAGCATTCCTCCCACCTTGGCCTCCCGAAGTGCTGGGATTACAGGCATGAGACATTGCTCACAGCTTTTTAAAAATTTGTAATTGACAAATAATTGTACATATTTATGGGGTACAGTGCACTGTTTGGATATCTATTTACAATGTGGAATGGTTAAATCAAGCTAATGAACAAATCCATCAGCTAACATTTTTTTGTGGATGAAAACACTTAAAACCTACTCTTTTAGCAATTCTGAAATATGCAATGTTTTTTGTTTTTTGTTTTTTTTTTTTTTTGAGACAGAGTCTCTCTCTGTCACCCAGTTGCCCAGGCTGGAGTTCAGTGGCACGATCTCAACTCACTGCAACCTCTGCCTCCCAGGTTCAAGCAATTCTCCTGCCTCAGCCTCCCAAGCAGTTGAGATTACAGATATGTACCACCACACCCGGCTAATTTTTGTATTTTTAGTAGAGACGGTGTTTCATCATGTTGGCCAGGCTGGTCTCAAACTCCTAGCCTCAAGTAATCCACCCGCCTCGGCCTCTCAAAGTGCTGGGATTGCAGGCGTGAGCCACCGCACCTGGCCGAAGCTTTATACTCTTTGGTAGACAGCCCCAAGTTCCCAACCCAAGAGTTTCTGGGACTCCCAGAATCTCCAGAGAGAGAAGAGTGTCTTTTCATAGTTTCCTGAGATGACTGGTGGCTGAAAGCCCCTCGATAGCTTCAGAATGCGGCTGGTTGCCAGAGGGAGCAACCGTGTTATTAGAGAGAGGGTGGGCCTATCTCACACAAAAACACACACACTCTTCGACCGCCTCCGCCTCCAGGGAGGATTGGAGATTTCAATCACCAATGGCCAATGATTTAGTCAATCATGCCCACGTAAAAACCCTAAAGGTGGCCGGGCGCGGTGGTTCACCCATGTAATCCCAGCACTTTGGGAGGCACAAGCGGGCAGATCACAAGGTCAGGAGATCGAGACCATCCTGGCTTACCCGGCGAAACCCTGTCTCTAATAAAAATACAAAAAAATTCGCCAGGCGTGGTGGCATGGTCTTAGTTACTTGGGAGGCTGAGGCAGGAGAATGGCATGAACCTGGGAGGCGGAGCTTGCAGTGAGCCGAGATTGGGCCACTGCACTCCAGCCTGGGTGACAGAGAAAGACTCCATCTCAAAAAAAAAAAAAAAAGAGGCCGAGCGCGGTGGCTCACGCCTGTAATCCCAGCACTTTGGGAGGCGGAGGCGAAGTCAGGAGATCCAGACCATCCTCGCCCACAGGTGTGGAGGGGCAGGCCACCCCTTCATAGAGGGCATGTCAGAGGTCTTCATGGCAGTCCCTCCCATCACAGGCCTCAAGGCCTAGGAGAAAAAAATGGTTTTGTGGGCCAGGCCCAGGACCTTGCTGCTTTGCGCAGTCTTGAGACTTGGTCCCTGTGTCCCAGACATGGCTAAAAGGGGCCAACATACACCTCAGGTCATTGCTTCAGAGGGCACAAGCCCTAAGCCTTGGCAGCTTACACATGGTGTTACGTCTAAGGTGCACGGAAGTCAGGAATGGAGGTTTGGGAACCTCTCTGCCTAGATTTCAGAGGATATATGGAAACACTAGGCAGAGTTGTGCTTCAGGGTGAAGCCCTCATGGAGAACTTCTGCTAGGGCAGTACAGAAGGGAAATGTGGGATGGGAGCCCCCACACAGAGTCCCCACTGGGGCACTGGCTAGTGGAGCTGTGAGAAGAGGGCCACCATCCTCCAGACCCCAGAATGGTAGGCCAGCTTGCACCGTGCACATGCAAAAGCTGCAGACACTCAATGCCAGCCAATGAAAGTAGCCAGGAGGGGGACTGTACCCTGCAAAGCCACAGGAGGGGGAGCTGCCCAAGACCATGGGAACCCACCTCTTGACCTGGATGTGAGACATGGAATCAAAGGAGATCATTTTGGAACTTTTTAAGATTTGACTGCCCCACTGGATTTCAGACTTGCATGGGGCCTATAGCCCATTCATTTTGGCCAATTTCTCCCATTCGGAACAAGCGTATTCACCCAATGCCCTGTTGTATCTGGGAAGTAACTAACTTGCTTTTGATTTTACAGGCTCATAGGCGGAAGTGACTTGCCTTGTCTCAGATGAGACTTTGGACTGTGGACTTTTGAGTTAATGCCGAAAGGAGTTAAGACTTTCGAGGACTGTTGAAAAGGCATGATTGGTTTTGAAATATGAGGACATGAGATTTTGGAGGGGCCAGGGGCAGAATGATATGGTTTGGCAGTGTCCCCACCCAAATCTCATCTTGAATTATAGCTCCCATAATCCCCACGTGTTGTGGGAGAGACCTGGTGGGAGGTAATTAAATCATAGAGGTGGGTTTTTTCCCATACTGTTCTGATGATAAGGAATAAGTCTCATGAGATCTGGTGGTTTTATAAAGTGCAGTTCCCCTGCACACACTCTCTAGCCTGCTACCATGTAAGACATGCCTTTGCTCCTCCTTTGCCTTTTGCCATGATTGTGAGGCCTCCTCAGCCATATGGAACTGTGAGTCTATTAAACCTCTTTTTCCTTATAAATTACCCAATCTCAGGTATTTCTTCATAGCAGTGTAAAAATGGACTAATACAGACACCTCGCTTTCTTTTTTAGTTGTAGACATACCAGAGGACGGTATGCAGGAGATGGGGGTCATTCCTTAATTACCATCCACTTAGATGCATGTTGGCCCAGAAGGGGTAAGTTTTCTGGGACAGGCAGATTTGTAGAACCCAGCTCCACACTCTCCCCACATCAGGTTCCTCCCCACCTGGCCTCCTGTATCAGTTTCTGGAATCATCTGGATCACAGGTGATGCAGACAGGTAGCCAAAACTCCTGTAGAAATGTTTCTTTTGGCACACACAATGCTCTAAGGTCATTTGAATTACTGAAAACATAGAAAAATCTGGAGATTACACATTAAAATCTATATTTAGGACATCTCTAGAAAAATTGAAGATTTGGCCACTATGGAAACTGCTGAGGGTCCCATGTGTAATGGCTGCAAACAGCATCCTTTGTTGCATGGACAGCCTGATTTTTGCTCTAAGAGACTGTGGAGACAGCCCTTTCCAGTGTCTTTGACCTTAGCACTGTTCCCAGCATAGGCTTCAGACAGGCATCCAAGGTGCCTTTGGAAAGCCCCAGGGCACCATGGCCAGGGTTCACATTGGCCAAGTCATCATGTTCATCCACACCAAGCTGCAGAACAAGGAGCATGTGATTGGAGCCCTATGTAGGGGCTACGTTCAAGTTCCCTGGCCACCAGAAGATCCACATCTCAAAGAAGTGGGGCTTTACCAAGTTCAATGCAGATGAATTTGAAGATGTGGTGGCTGAGAAACAGCTCATCCCAGATGACCGTGGGGTCAAATCCATCCCCAGTCATGGCCCTCTGGAGAAGTGGCAAGCCTTGTACTCATGAGGGCTTTCACTGTGCTGCCCTCGATAAATTATGCCCACCATTAAATATCCTACTTCCTGTCCACCCAAAAAAAACAAAACAAAACCAAAAACTGAATGCCTCTTTGCCTACATTCATCCAATCATTGACTGTTAAGTGAACACCTACTATGTGCCTGGCACTGTTCTTTTACGGTGAGAGGGCTGGACCGGGTCTCACTCTGTTGCCCAGACTGGAGTGCAGTGGCACAATCATGGCTCACTGCAGCCTCAATCTTCTGAGCTCAAGTGATCCTCCCACCTCAGCATCCCAAGTAGCTAAGACCGCAGGTGTGCACACTCAACTATTTTTTTTTTTTTTTTTTTTTTTGAGACTCACTCTGTCACCCAGGCTGGAGTGCAGTGGCGCAATCTCAGCTCACTGCAACCTCTGCCTCCAGGTTCAAGCGATTCTCCTGCCTCAGCTTCCGGAGTAGCTGGGACTACAGGCACACATCACCATGCCTGGCTAATTTTTGTATTTTTAGTAGAGACGGGGTTTCGCCATATTGGCCAGGCTGGTTGTGAACTCCTGGCTTCAAGTGATCCGCCCACCTCAGACTCCCAAAATGCTGGTATTATAGGCGTGAGCCACCGCGCCCGGCCCTGGCTAATTTTTTTACTTTTTGTAGAGATGGGTGTGGGGGCTCTCACTATGTTCTGTAGGCTGGTCTCAAACTCCTGGGCTCAAACAATCCGCCTGTCTCAGCCTGCCAAAGGGCTGGAATTATAGGAGTGAGCCACCGGCCACCGAGCCTGGCTGCGTGGGACTGTTCTAATCCCATGACTGAGCAAAATAAAGCTCTGTCATCCTAGAGTTTATATTCTAGCAGGAGGTGTAGAAAATAAGAAATAAATATAACGGATATGTAAATTATACAGTATTTGAGAAGGTGATAAGTACCGTAAGAGCCCTGTGAGGGGTAGGGGGATCCCAGAGTTGAGGGAGTTGCAATTTTAATTATGAATTAATTTAATTAGATCTTGAAGGCTTTTAACTTTGTAAGGCAGCGCGGTCCAATAGAAATAGAATGCACGCCATATACATAACTTTAAAATTTTCTAGTAGCCAAATCACAGAGTGAAAAGAAACAGGTAAAATGAAGTTAATATTGTATTTAACCTAGTATATCCAAAATAAGACCATTTCAACGTGTAAATCAATGTAAAATTACTAACAAGATACTGCATATATAGTTTTTCATAGTGAGTCTTCTATATTTGGTATTTTATATTGAGATGTATTTTATACATCTCAGCCTGAACTAGCCATGTTTCAAGTACTCAGAAGCATCTGTGCCTGGTAGCTATTCTATTTGGAAGCACAGGTCCAGAATCTCTTGTGAAAGTGCAAGCAGCCCAGAGAGAGGTGGTACTGTCACCCCATAGGGAAAAAAAGAGAAAAGGTGGCCGGATGCGGTGGCTCACGCCTGTAATCCCAGCACTTCGGGAGGCTGAGGTGGGGAAAAAAAGAGAAAAGGTGGCCGGGTGCAGTGGCTCACGCCTGTAATCCCAGCACTTCGGGAGGCTGAGGCAGGCAGATCACCTGAGGTTAGGAGTTCAAGCCCAGCCTGGCCAACATGGCGAAACCCTGTCTCTACTACAAACACAAAAATTAGCCAGGTATGGTGGCAGGCACCTATAATCCCAGCTACTTGGGAGCCTGAGGCAGGAGAATCACTTGAACCCAGGTTGCAGTGAGCCAAGATCACACCACTGCACTCCAGCCTAGACGACTTCAGGCCACTCTCCCAACCTCATATCCCATCCCACCCCCCACAGTGCCATGGCTGTCCTGCCCTCCCCTCACCAAGGTGTCTGCTCAAACTACAGCACCTCAGAGAAGCGTTCCTCAACCCACCTTGCAAGCTGGCAGCACCCCAAACCCTATCTGTCCCCTTACTTTGCTTTATTTTTCTTCTTAGCACTTACTGCCACAAGCATAGCCTACATGTCTGTTTTTACATAGTCCCTGCTAGCGTGTCAGCTCCAGGTGGACAGGGACCTTGTCTGTGCTGCTATCTGCGGCATTCCCAGTACCTATACATTAAAAAAAAAAAAAAAAAAAAGCAATTAACATGTGTGGAGCCCTGACAATGTGCCAGGCACAGTTCTAAGCATTTCAGATAGTAACTCATGTAATCCCACAATCTGAGGCAGGTACTATTTTAATCCCATTTTACAGATAAGGCAAGTAAGGCACAGGGACACCTGAGACATTCATTCACTTGACTGAGGTCACAGCAACAGGAAATGTCGCATCCAGGATTCACACCTGGGCAGGTAGTCTTCAAGGCCCTACAACTGTTTTTTGTTTTGTTTTGTTTTAGACAGCGTCTCACTCTGCCACCCAGGCTGGAATACAGTGACTCGATCACGGTTCACTGCAGCCTCAACCTCCTGGGCTCAAGCAGTTCTCCCACCTCAGCCTCCCACAGTGCTGGGATTACAGGCTTGAGGCACCGCACCGGGCTGGACCCATAATTTTGGGTTCCGTGCTTGTTCATCACACTGTTCTATAATGATAATGAATGAATGAGATCAAATATGAGAACGCAAAAAGACATTCCTTCTCTTCCCAGGCTCGTCCTAGCTTAGCCAAACCACACGTTCTCTCCTGATTAAAGCAAAGAAATGGGCGAGAGGAGCTGCAAGCCCGGCCCATGCTGACTGGTTACCATAGCAGGCAGGTGGCTGCCCTTGGTTGCTCCAAATAGAATCATTATTCCCCTCAAACGGCATCATCTGGTGCCTCCTCTGTCTCCAGACAGGCGGTGAGCTCTGGGAAACAGCAGCGCTGGATCTGGTCCCTCGGGCTCAGCACCAGCCCATGTCCAGTGCCTGTGAGAGGAAGGAGCCAAAGCTGCCCCCCTCCCCCAGCCCCGACTCAATTCCCTGCTCCCGAAGGGGGTTTATTCCATTTTCCATGGTCCACACGCTGGCTCAGCTCATGTTTCAAACATTAACATCCCAGTCAGGTCGGTGCTGTTACTATCCCCATTGTATATATAGATGGGGGCTCAAGCTCAATGCAGCCCCAGCCTCTGCAGAGTGGACGTTCAGTAAACGTGAATATCCCCAGCAATGGCGCCATGAGTGAATACCAGAGCTGCTGGGGCTGCAATGGCCTCTGTGCAGGAAACACAGGACACAAGCAAGTTGAAGGAAGGGACTTTTGCCAAGGAGAGACCAGCATTAGAAGAACCCACAAGAGCTGGTGAAGCACTCAAGGAGAAGCACCAGCAGGAAGCTATGGGGCACAATGGTGATGGCACGGAGAAGCTACCAGAAGGGGAAGGGGAGGAGGGAATACACACCTGGCCTCACTTTCCTCCCATCCTCCAGTCTCCTGATGAGATGGGATCGTTCCCTTGGCCGCCTTCATGGGCAGGAACTGGAGTGGCTCACTTCACTCAGCCCCACCGCTGGCCACTCTTCGTGAGAGGAAGTACGTAAACAAAAACAAATTTTGGGGGGACTGGAGGGAACAAATGCTGGGATTGGCCAGTCACTCCTCTCTGTTGGGAGCAGGCTCTGTGCAGGCCCCACAGCAGCATCCAAGTCCCTGCCTTCTCAGCACCCAGATTCCTGTCTGGCATCCAGGAAGAATCAGGTCACACGGATGGATTGAAAGATGATCAATGCAGAAGACTTTATTGAGCAGTGAAAGTGGCTCTCAGTGGAAGGGGAGCTGAAAAGGGGATGGTGCAGGAAGAAGGTGATCTTTCCCTGAAGCCACGCCATCTGAAGTTAATCGCGTCTGTCTATCCATAGTCTCTGACGCTCAGTTGCTTCTCTGCTTGGGTGCTTGTGATCTCCGCCAGTCAGCCGTTTGTGACGCTCCGCGGGACGCTCCGCGGAGCTGAAGTCTTTTTATGGGCACAGGATAGGGGCATGGCAGGCCAAAAAGGCAACATTTGGGCAGAAAAACAGGGTCAGCTGTTTTCACTTAGGGCCGAGGTTCCAGGCTTAAGGTGGGGTTTAACCAGGAGCCTGACCATTCTGTGTCACTGCTAGTGCTCTCTCATGGCCAAACCCTGCTGGGAGCCTCAGGGAAAAGGGCCCAGGAATGTGTGTGCAGGAGGCAGCCTCCCAGTGCACAAAGCATGGGAGAGAGGAACCAGAGGGCTGGATGGAGAATAACCAGCACATGGCTGGTCTCTCTGCTTCTAATCCATCTCTCTCCAGCCATCCCCCCAGTGTAGCCAAGGTAAGGGGGCTTCAGAAGGAGCCCCCCACCTCCCGCTAAGCAGTTCCCACAACTGCAGTTTCCAACCTCCTCTCTCCCCAGCACCTGGTGACATCATTCCAAAAGACAAATCTGGCCATATCCCCCCGCCAGTGAAACCTCTTCAGTGAGTCCTTTGTCCTGCTGTCTGCCTTCGCAGGACAGTGGCCATCCTTTGGGCCTGGCCACTCCTCAGCTCATTTCCTGCTCACTGCCCCAGGCCAAGGGCAGACTTGGCTGATCCCTGGGTCCCTCAGGCCTCTGCTCCCAGGTTACCTCTCCCAGTCCCCTCCCTGATCCAAAAGGGCACTTCCATTCCTTGGTCCCCCATGTCAGCTTCATTTTCTTCATCCCTGTCTGATATTATCTGTTTCTTTTCTTCCCACCCACTACATAAGCTTCATTTTAGTAGCCACTGCATCCCCGCAACTAGAGCACAATACCTACTTGTTTCTTCAAGCATCAGGAGGTATCAGGATATATTTAAGGTATTTAAAGCTGGATGGGATCCGCAACGAGGGAGTTGGAGAGGGAGAAGAGGTGCAAGGGCTGAGCCCTGGGCCCCCTCATGAGTCAGACGTTGATGAGATGAGGAGGAACCGGGCAAGAAGGCAGAAGGGGTCCCTGAGATGGCAGGAGAGTCAAGGGGTCTGGGCTCCTGACAGACAAGGAAAGATTTCCAAGGAGCAGAGATTGATCACTTGGGTCAAATACTGTCTGCCTGTAGAAGTGAGATGGGGACTGAAGCTGAATTTAGCTGTATGGAGTTTCATAGAGACCTGGTCAAAAGACAGGTTGAGTAGAGTAGGGGGCACAAGTGGTGAGCGCATGAGAAAATGGGAGAAGACAAATTGGAGACCTGAATATGCTGTTCTCCAGGTGTTTTTGCTGTACGAGTAGCTGAGAAATCTGACAGCGCCTAGAGGAAGAATTGTGAGCAAGGTTTCTATTGTTGTTAATTGTGGTGAAATACACATAACTTTTTTTTTTTTTTTTTTTTTTTGAGATGGAGTTTCACTCTTCTCTCCCAGGCTAGAGTGCAATGGTGCGATCTCGGCTCACTGCAACCTCTACCTCCCAGGTTGAAACAATTCTCCTGCCTCAGCCTACTAAGTAGCTGGGATTACAGGTGCCTGCCACCACACCCGGCTAATTTTTGTATTTTTAGTAGGGACGGGGTTTCGCCATGTTGGCCAGGCTGATCTCGAATTCCTGACCTCAGGTGACCCACCCGCCTCAGCCTCCCACAACATTTTTATCATCTTTTTGTAGTTGTTGCTTTTTTGGTGTTTGTTTAAAAATTCTCATCTTGACCATTATTAACCGTGTAGTTCAGTGGCATTAAGTAATTTCACATTGTTGTACAACCATCACCACGATCCATCGCAGAACTTTTTTTTTTTTTTTTTGGACAGGGTCTCACTCTGTCACCCGGGCTGGAGTGCAGTGGCACAGGTCATGGCTCACTGCAGCCTCGAATTTCTGGACTCACAGTCTTCCCGCCTCAGCCTCCTGAGTAGCTGGGACTACAGTTGCATGCCACCACGCCAAGCTCATTTTCATAGAGACAGGGTCTCACTACGTTGCCCAGGCTAGTCTCGAACTCCTGAGCTCAAGCAATCCACGCACCTTGGCTTCCCAAAGTTTTGGGATTACAGGCGTGAGCTGTCATGCCTGGCCTAGAACTCTTCATTTCAAAAAACTGAAACGCTGCACCCTTTAAACACTGACTCCCCATTCCCTCTTCTAGCTTCTGGCAACCAACACCCTACTTTCCATCTCTATGAATCCTACTACTCTAGGTACCTCATGTACGGGAAACACACAGAATTTGTCCTTTTGTGACTGGTTTATTTCACTTAGTTTAAGAGACAAGGAATCCTTGTCCTCAAGGATCATCCAGGTTGCAGCACCTGTCAGAATTTCCTTCCTTTTTCAAGTTGAATATTCCATTGGAGACCACTTTTTTGTTTTTGTTTTTGTTTTTGTTTTTGTTTGAGATGAAGTCTCGCTCTGTCACCCAGGCTGGAGTGCAGTGGCGCGACCTCGGCTCACTGCAACCTCTGCCTCCCGGGTTCAAGCAATTCTCCTGTCTCAGCCTCCTGAGTAGCTGGGACTACAGGCATGTGCCACCACTCCAGGCTAATTTTTGTATTTTTGGTAGAGATGGGGTTTCACCATGTTGGCCAGGCTGGTCTCGAACTCCTGACCTCAGGTGATCCACCCACCTCCGCCCCGCAAAGTGTTGGGATTATAGGTGTGAGCCACTGCGCCCAGGCTGTAGACCACATTTTGTTTATCTGTTCCACGTTTTGGACACCTAGGTTGTTTCCACTTTTGGCTATTATGAACAAGGAACACAGCTGTACAAATATCCGTTTGAGACTCTGTTTTCAATTCTTTGGGGGAGACACCCACAAGTGGACTTGCTGGATCAGATGGTAATTCTATGTTCCATGTTTTGAGTCACTGTCACACTGTATCCCATAGCAGTTGGACCCCTGTGCACTCTCCTCATCTCTCCACATTTTCACCAACACTAATTTCTGGGTTTTTGATAGCAGTTGTCCTAATGGGTGTGAGGTTGTTCAGCACATGGGAGGAGCCTCAGTGTGTCTATATGCAAACACGAAAGATCCAGGAGCCACAGAAATGGAGGCTGAAGGAAAGAGACAGAAGACTCGCTGAAGCAATGTCCTTGAGCCAGGAGAGATGCTAAGATCCCGTGCAGAGGAGGAACCATCCTCAGACCCAGTCACGGCAAAGGCCAGGGTTGTGGGCCTCACAGGGTGAGGGAGATGTGGTGAGGCAAGCATGAAGCATTCCCTTATGTTTGTTTTATTTTCTCAGTGAAATAGACAGCAAGGTAACCAACTGAAGGTAAGGGTGGGGTGAGGACAGAGGTTTGGGGATAAAGGAGAACACATGAAATAGTCCGTCTAGAAGAGCAAGGTAAGGCATGGTGGCTCATCCCTATAATCCCAACACTTTGGGAAGCCAAGGTGGGAGGATCACTTGAGCCCAGGAGTTTCAGGCTGCAGTGAACTGTGATTATGCTCCTGCCCTCCAGCCTGGGTCACTGAGTGATACTCAGTCTCAAACAAAAACCTCAATTAATCCTTTTATTTAAAAGATAAAATAGGCTGGGTGCAGTGACTCAGGCCTGTAATCCCAGCACTTTGGGAGGCCGAGGTGGGTGCATCACCTGTCAGGAGTCCGAGACCAGCCTGGCCAACATGGCCAGTTGTATTTTCTCTACTAAAAATACAAAAATTAGCTGGGCATGGTGGCATGCGCCTATAATCCCAGCTACTTGGGAGGCTGAGGCAGGAGAATCGCTTGAACCCGGGAGGCAGAGCTTGTGGCGAGCTGAGATCACACCACTGCACTCCATCCTGGGCGACAGAGCAAGACTCCATCTCAAAAAAATAAATAAATAAATAAAATTAAAAGATAAATAGAAAGAGTGGGAGACTGAATGAATGGGAGCTGGTAGGCTGGATAACCAATAGTTGTCTTTGCCCCTGCAAAGACATTGATGTCTGAATTCCTGCCACCTGGCCAAAACACTGAGACAAGGAGAGTGTCCTGGATTATCTGGGTGGTCCGTTGTGATTACAGGTGTCCCTATAATTGGGAGGCAGAGGGAGATCTGACTACTGAAGAGACTCCATTGCTATCTCTGAAGACGGACAAAGGGGCCATAAGCCAAGGAATGCAGGTGCCACTGGAAGCTGAAGGCAAGGAACCAGATTCTCCCCTAAAGCCTCCAAAAACAAATTCCCCATTTGAGCCTAGCAGGCCTGGCGACACCTTGCTTTTATACTTCTGACTCCTAGAGCTGTAGGAGAATGCAATTGTATTGTTTTAAGTCACTGAGTTTGTGTGGTTTGTTATAGCAGCAATAGGAACTAATATATCGGGTAGGGGACCTGTTGTCACTGCTGGGCAGCACCAAGGACCCCCATAAAATTTATTCTTTTTTTCCGTCCTCCAGGCTGGAGTGCAGTGGCGAGATCTCAGCTCACAGCAACCTCCGCCTCCTGGGCTCAAGCAATCCTCCCACTGAAGCCTCATGGGTAGTTGGGACTCCACGTGCATGCCACCACACCCAGCTAGTTTCTGTATTTTTTTCGTGGAGATGAGGTTTCACCATGTTGCCCAGGCCAGTCTTGAACTCCTGAGCTCAAGCAATCCACCCACCTCAGCCTCCTAAAGTGCTGAGATTACAGGCGTAAGCCACCGTGCCCGGCCACGTCTAATGATCATGAAATGAAAATGCGACCAGCCAGCATGGTGGAATGCCATCATCGTGCCCCATCCAGGTGCAGAGGTGCAGGTGTGGCACAAACAGAGTGCTGGGTTCAACCAGAACGAGAACAAACCAGGAGAAAGTGTTGTAGGTGCGCACAAGGGAGAAAATGTAACCAAGAGCTGCAGGTGTCAGTGAGGGAGAAAGACAGGAGGAAGTAGGGGTGGGGGAAAGTGGGATGCTTGAAATTGACATTAGGGTGCAGTTATCAATAATACCAGGGTCTAAGGCATTGGCCTGCCTACATCCCGAAGGCCACATCCGCCTCCTGCCCGTTCTTTTACGTCCTGTGCACAGCTGTTTTCACACTACAACAGCACAGTTGAGTGGTTGCTGCAGAAGCTGTAAGACCTGCCAAGTGTGAAATATTTATTCTGGTCAGGCACAATGGCTCATGCCTGCAATCCCAGCACTTTAGGAGGCCAAGGCCGGTGGATCACTTGAGCCCTGGAGTTCGAGACAAGCCTGGGCAACACAGGGAAACCCCCTCCCCTCCAAAAAAATAAAAATAAATAAATAATTTAGCTGGGCATAGTGGTCCATGCCTGTAGTCCCAGCTACTCAAGAGGCTGAGACAGGAAGTCAGGGCTGCAGTGAGTCACGATCATACTTCAGCTTGGGTGACAGAGTGAGACCTTGTCTCAAAAATCACATTTGCTCCCTGGCTCTTTATGGAATAAGTGTGGGGAGCCCTGGTCAAGGGTTGAGTGACTGAGACAGGCTGGAGGACAGGACCACGGAGGAGAAGAGGGTGAGGAGCCAGGAGGCAGGGCGTTCCATCAATCACAGATCCTGCAATCACCAAGAACGAAAATGGTCCCACTGAGGGAGTCACAGGAGCTGGAGCGACGATGGTGACCCAGGGGATCAGTGGAACCAAGACACAGGCCAAGGTCTCTCTCCCCTCCAAGGCTTTATTTTAATTAATTAATTTTATTTATTTATTCGGAGATGGACTCTCTCACTCTGTCACCCAGGCTGGAGTGCAGTGGCCCGATCTCAGCTCACTGCAACCTCTGTCTCCTCAATACAAGTGATTCTCATGCCTCAGCCTCCTGACTAGCTGGGATTATAGACGCATACCATCATGCCCGGCTAATTTTTTATATTTTTAGTAGAGATGGGGTTTCATCATGTCAGCCAGGCTAAGGCCTTTAAACTCAGAACTCCTTTGGCCTGACAGTTCCCTGCAATCCTTTGTTCTAGAAAACTGCTGCTCATCCCTCAGGAGGAGGTCAGAGGTCATCTCTAGAACCCTGTTCTGACCTCCTACCTGGACCCAGGGATGTTCTCTGTGCCCCCAAAGCCCTGTACCGGTCTGAGCATCCCAGGGGCACCCACTCTCCCCGAGTGGGGTCCCCAGGAGGGCAGAGCCTGGCTTCCTAGGCTGCTAGGGATCTGCAGAGACCCCACCCCAGTCCTGAGAGGAGGCCCAGGAGACCCGGGGGACGAGGGCATGAGACCAGGGCACACTTGGAACCCAGCCAGCTGTGCGGTCCTGAGCAGGAAGTTCTCTTATTGTTCACAGGCTTGAGGGGGCGGCTGTAACAGGGGACCCTCTGTGGTCCAGTCACAACAGGGGCTGGCCAGACCCCAGGGACCATGACGCCATCTCCCCTTACACAGGGGTGGCAGACAAGCAGGACCACGGACAAACCCAAGCCCAGACCCCAGGTAGAGCCAGGGGTCGACATGAAAAACAAACAGGTTTATTGATAAGCGGGAATGCTGTCCAGCATACAGTGCAAACTCTCATTGTCTCAGGATCAACACACGCAAGGGAACTGAGGCTCCACAGTCTCCAAATTCATCGCTTCCTGGCTCTGCCCAGTGATGCCCAGGAAGCCCGAGGTTCTCCCAGGACTGTCCACCAGGGGGCAGGTGCACTCCATCGCGTTCTCGTGTGGGTCCAATGTGGGCAGAAACCTGGCCAGCCTTGGCAGTCTGACTTTCTTAAGAGACAGGGTTTCACTCTGTTGCCCAAGCCGGAGTGTAGTGGCGCGATCATAGCTCACTGCAGCCTCAAACTTCTGGGCTCCAGTGAACCTCCCTTCAGCCTCCTGATTAGCTGGGATTACAGGTGTACGTCACTGCAGCCAGCCAGTCTGACATCTTGATTCCAAGGTGGAAAACCCTTCTTGTCTCCATGGTAATGGCTGGGCTCTCCCACCCTCCAATAGTTCAGCTGCCAAGCTCAAGTCCAGTGGAATTTATCAACAATTTATCACCCTGCCCCCACTCTTCTAGGTAAGTTCATGCCTTCTCCTTTATCCCCATGCACCTGAGACTGAGCCAGCCTTTCCAAGAGCCCCTCAACTTGCTTACTCCCAGAATCCAGGCAAGGCTACACGGGTTCCCCCTCTGCAGGGCCCTGGGCATGTTTTGGGGAGAGGAGGGGGAAGGCTGACTCTAACAGGGAGGAATCCCAGCTTCACTGGCTTCAAGGCAGGCCATTCAACTTGCCGACCTTGGCTACACACACCCACAACACGCAACACAGACACAGACACAAGACTGGCACTTGGGATCACACTGGCCATGTACCAAAGTGGCGAGGCAGCCCGCTTGGGGCCAGGGAATTGAGGGTGGGGAGTGGGGAAGAAGAACCCACCCCTCAGGAGGGAGGAGGAGGGTCTAGGCTGAGGTAGGAGGAGAGAGATGGTTACGAGGACTCAGTCATCTCTAGCTCCTGAAATTCCCTGAAAGGAGATGGTGTGGCCTAGGACACCACACCAGGCAGCAAGAAAGGAGGGGCGGGGCTGCAGGCACACCGGAGTGAAGGCGGAGGGTGCAGATGGGAGGTGGGGGGTTGGATGTGGCTGGCAGAGTTTGGCTTTGTTTGTCATTGGCTTGTTGGCCGGCGTGGTACTTACCGTTTTAGAAAACTGGCAGATTTCCAGTTAGAAGTGCATTATCTTGCCCAGGCCACAGCACTGAATACGGTGGCCTGCCTGGGCCCTCTGGGCATCTGACTTTCACACCATGGTACAAAAGGACAAGTTAGCATTTGGAGGTGGTGCTTTCTTCTTCTTTTTTTTTTTTTTTTTTTTTTGAGACACACTCGCTCTGTCTCCCAGGCTGGAGTACGGTGACACGATCTCAGCTCCCTGTAACCTCCGCCTCCAGGGTTCAAACGATTTTCCTGCCTCAGCCTTCTGAGTAGCTGGGACTATAGGTGCCTGCCACCACGCCCGGCTAATTTCTGTATTTTTAGTAGAGATGGGGTTTTACCATGTTGGCCAGGCTGGTCTTGAACTCCTAACCTCAGGTGATCCACCCACCTCGGCCTCCCAAAGTGCTGGGATCATAGGCGTGAGCCACCACACCCGGCCTGAGGTGATGCTTTCCAGGCCTCCTGAGCTAACCTGAAGGACCCCTACAGCCTACAGGGCTGCCACCTCCTCCCTGCACAGAGCCCTGGGACTGTCCTGCAGTCTCAGCCTCAGGCTGAAGCACTGTCCCGTCTTCATGGGTGACTCAGGCAGCATCCCTCCTGAAAGCCCCTCTGCAGAGAAGGATGCTGGGTTTTCTGGAAGCCAGAGCTGGGTCAGAGCCCAGGGGAGACATAAACAAACAAAAATCCTGAGGGCTCCAGAAGCCAAAGCTCGCAGGTCCAGCTGGGCGGGGCAGGCCACAGTGAGTCAGGGACTTGCCCCAGCGTGCCCCGAACGTCCGTGCCCAGCTAGCCTTCCGAGAGGGACACACCGTGGCAGCACAGGCTTTCCACAACTCACTGCCTCTGCTCTCGGTCTGCAAGTCAGAAGGAGGCTGCAGCTGTGGAGGGCACTCAAGGAACTTGGCCCAGAAAGAGCCATAGAGTCCTAGTGGTGGGGACCTGGAAGGACCAGGGCCCCTTCACAGGGTCATACTGCCAGGGCTCAGCCCGCCTTGGCTACGACACAGCCCATACCAGCCTGGTTAACTGGGCTTCATCCCAGCATCGGGCACGCCAAGGGGCAGGGGCTTCTCTTCAGTGCTCCCCAGCAGGGTCTCTGGCGTCTCCAGCTGTGACCGAAAGGCGCATTCCTCCTTGGAGAAGGGGACCTGCTCGTCCTTCGGGGAACCCGAGGGGCTGGCATCTGTGTCCCCCATCGTGGAGCTGGCTTGAGAGGAGCACTGTGAGCTGTGGTCAGAGCTGCTACAGACATTCACGATGCAGGTGACATTGACCTGGGTCCCATGGCCACCAGGGGAAGAATCTGCTAAGCACAAGATGGGGTGGGGATCAGTCCAGGGGTCCGGGAGTGGGGCCCTGAGACCCCTGCCCAAGATGCAGATTCAGACACATGGGAAAGAGCACTGGGCCAGGAGCCAAGAGATCGAGATTCTAGCCCAGCTCTGCTGTGTGACCTTGGGCAAGTCACTTAACCTGCATGTGCCTCATTATCTGCTGAATAAGAATAGCATCACCGGCCGGGTGCGGTGGCTCACACCTGTAATCCCAGCACTTTGGGAGGCCGAGACGGGCGGATCACGAGGTCAGGAGATCAAGACCATCCTGGCTAACACAGTGAAACCCCGTATCTACTAAAAAATACAAAAAATTAGCCGGGCGAGGTGGCGGGCGCCTGTAGTCCCAGCTACTCGGGAGGCTGAGGCAGGAGAATGGCGTGAACCCAGGAGGCAGAGCTTGCAGGGAGGTGACATCCGGCCATTGCCTTCCAGCCTGGGCGACAGAGCGAGACTCCGTCTCAAAAAAAAAAAAAAAAAGAATAGCATCACCACCTACCCAGCCCCAATCACCCCAGAGATGGGAGGAGCCAATGATATAAAACAGATATCTACTTGGGAGGCCAAGTTTGTAGGATTGCTTGAGCCCAGGAGTTCAAGACCAGACTGGGCAACATAGTGAGACCCTGTCTCTTCTGTCTTTTTTTTTTTTTTTTTTTTTGAGACAGGGTCTCAAAAGAGTGCGGTGTCACTCTCTCAACTCACTGTGACCTCTGCCTCCAGGCCTCAAGTGATCCTCCCATCTCAGCCTCCTGAATAGTTGGGACTACAGGCCACCGCACCCGGCTAATTTTTTTGTAGGGACGGGGTTTTGCCAGGTTGCCTGGGTTGGTCTCGAACACCTGACCTCAAGGAATCTGCCTGCCTTGGCCTCCCAAAGTGCTGAGATTACAGGTGTGAGCCACCATGCTTGGCCTCAAACTTAACTCTTGATTCTACTCCCATGTCCCATCCAACCCGCTCCTCCTCATCACTGTTCTCATTGCTGCCATCCACCCAGCTGCTTGGGCCCGGAGCCTCGGACCCGTCTTTCTCTCATATCACACACCCGTCCGTCATTCCTGCCTTGTCTCCCTTCAAAAGATGACATCTGGGCCAGGCACGGTGGCTCACGCCTGTAATCCCAGCACTTTGGGAGGCCAAGGCAGGTAGATCACCTGAGGTCAGGAGTTTGAGACCAGCCTGGCCAACATGGTGAAACCCCGTCTCTACTCAAAATACAAAAAAAATAATTAGCTGGGTATGGTGGCAGGTGCCTATAATCCCAGCTAGTCGGGAGGCTGAGGCAGGAGAATCACTTGAACCCAGGGTGTGGAGGTTGCAGTGAGCCGAAATCACGCCACTTCACCCCAGCCTGGGCGAAAGAGCAAAACTCCATCTCAAAAACAAAAACAAAAGATGACTTCTGCAAGGGTCACCGGCCCTGCTGCTGCATGGTGCAGTGAGCTATGGAAGCCTCCACCCACTCCCATCTGGATGGCTGTGAACAGGCTTCGACCCCACCCCCCTGAAATCTGATTCCCATCAGCAGCCAGAGCTGGCCCTTGAACTTGGCAGATCACCTCCTTGGGGGCTCAAAAACCCACAGTCCTCCCCACAGCCTACCAGGCCCTGTCTGATCCGAAGCCTGCCTTCTCCCGCCCCTTCTCCTGCGGCTCCAAGACCTTGATGGGGCTCCTTCCAGCCACACTCCCCCCTGCTACAGCCCCTTGAGCCCTTCAGGTCCCCTGGGCTTTTGCACAGGCTGCTCCCTCAGCCTAGAGAGCCCTTCTCTAGTGCTCAGGTCTTAGCTCAAAGGCCACATCCTCCACGAAGCGCCCCCCGCCCCCTGGCCTCCCTCTCTAGGGACATTTACTTCCCATCCTATCCACCACTCTCTGGGTCCCTCCCCATTTCTGTGATCTCCAGGGCCCCCAGCTCCTGGGGTCACCAACCAGACTCTCAGCCCAGGAGGGTACGGACTTTTTTTTTTTTTTTTTTTTTAATAGAGATAGGGGTCTTGCTATGTTGCCCAGGCTAGTCTTGAACTCCAGGGCTCAAGTGATCCTCCTGCCTTGGCCTCCTGAAGTACTGAGATTACAGGCATGAGCCACCTTGCCTGGCCAGACCAGGAACATTTTGATCGTTCCCTGCTGTGTTCCTACTGCCTGTAACAGGGACAAGTCTACGGGGTTTTTTGTTGTTGTTGTTGGTGGTGGTGGTGGTGGTGGTGATGTTTTTAAGTGAATTTGATTACCAACATTTAAAATTCAGGCATTTACATTTAAAAATCTGGATTTATGGCTTCCCTTGGGAGCCAGATGCAGGAGATTCGGACAAGGCGAGCCCAAGGTTTGCCTCACCTTCCCGCCCAGCCTCTGCGGGCGGCTGAGTTTTCTAACTGGTCGGGGAGACACAGGATGGTGGGTTTGCTGAGATGAATGTGAGGGGACTGGCATACAGTAGCCCCCTCAGGAAATGAACATTGCTGCTACTGTTGCTGCAGAGGCCTGCTGAGTGCCCTCACCCCAGCCTGGTTCCCCCTAACTCTAACTACTAGGGCAGCCGGGAGGCGGATGGAGCTGGCAGCCTGCTGTGCTCAAAACAGCCTCCGAGCAGAGGGTGGGGGAGGAGGGCTGAAATCACAGGGCCGGAAGGAAATTTCCACCCTGAGCCTCCACGGCACCCAAATGTCACCCAAAGTCACCATGGCCTTTGCACATCGAGCATGAGACATTGCGGGGGTGGATGGGGGACCACGAAGGGGCACAACCCTGGGGTTTACAGGTTCCCACAGTGGAGGGAGGTGTTAGGGGTGGGAGGGAGAGATGTAGAGGGCAGAGGCCAGGGAAATGGGTTGGGGGACTCGGGAGAAGGAGCACAGAGCAGAAGGGGCAGAGGTGAGAAGGGAAGGCAGACATGGTCAGGGCTCCACTCTGGGCCAAGGAGGGAGCCACACCAGGTGTAGCAAAGAAATCCGAAAGAGGGGTCGGGTGTGTTGGTTCACGCCTGTAATCCCAGCCCTTTGGGAGGCCGAGGCAGATGGATCACCTCAGGTCAGGATTTCGAGACCAGTCTGGCCAACATGGTGAAATCCCATCTCTACTAAAAGTACAAAAATTAGCCAGGTGTGATGGCACATGCCTGTAATCCCAGCTACTCAGGAGGCTGAGGTGGGAGGATCACTTGAACCTGGGAGGCGGAGGCTGCAGTGAGCAGAGAAGTAAGCCAAGACTGCGCCACTTAACTCCAGCCTGGGTGACAGAGCGAGACTCCATTTCAAACAAACAAACAAAAAAATCAGAAAGACGAATCCAAGAACTGGGCAAGACTCCGAGTTTATCATCAGAGCACACTCATTTAACAATGTTTAGGGTCCCTGCTCTCTTCCAGGCACTGACCCAGGTCCTCCCACAGGGAGTTCTCAGGCTGGAGTGAGGGGCACTGATGGGACGTCCCACCGAGGACGCTGGGGGCTATGATGGGGCAAACAGAAATGGGCAAGGCAGCTCCTGTGGGCAGCTGGGGACAGGTAGGAACAGGTGTTGCAGGCAGGGGTGGCATGAGCGCAGGCAGGAGGCAGGGGCGCAGCAAGCTGGGGAGAGCCGGGGGTGAGTGAGGCTGTGTGGTGGGGGCTGCAGCCATCAGTCCCACCTGGAGGCGGCCCAGAGGCAGCCTGATCCTGGTCTGGTGCCCAGCTGAGCACAATGTCACTCATCTCTCACCAGCCCTGGCAAGGAGGCGCCATAGCTCATCTCTAGGTGAAAAAACCAAGGCTTGGCAGAGTTAAGCATCCCGCCCAAATTCTTATGGCACCAGAGTGGCCGGGCAGGGATCTGAGACTGACCCAAGTTCATGGCCATTCCCTGAATTCTCAGTGGCTGGAGCTGCCAGGTAAGAGGGAGAGAGGCACAGGCCAGCAGACCCCGTACAGGGGCCCCTCCAGTGTGGGCCCTAGAGACGCCAGCCAGGAGTGACATCTGTCATAGACCAGGTCCAGGGCAAAATGCAGCCTGCATTAATGGGACACGATCCCCACAGTCCCAGCGTCTCAGACCCAAAGAGACCCAGCAACAAGCTGCAGTAAGTGGAGCCCATTCCTCTGCCAACCCCAGGGCTGAGGAGCCTGACAGCCTAGCGGTGAGTCTGGCTCTTCTGTTTACTAGCCGTGAGCCCTTGAAGAAGCTGTTTAACCTCCCTGGGGCTCAGTTTCCTCATCTGTAAAATGGGATAACAACAATAACTATCTCTCAGCGTTGACGTGCAGGTCAATTTGATGTATGTAAAGTGCCCAGTTTAGCGCTGCTGTACCATAGCCTTCCGTAAGTAGAAGCGATTGTTGTGATTAGTTATTAGTAGCTGGGCTGTGTTGGGCCTGCGGATACAGGGATGAACAAGGTGATCCAGGCTCACCAGGTGTCCCACAAACTGGTGAGGGAGACAGGAGGAAAAAACAGTGTACACGCAGCCTGACAGTCCTGTCAAAGGGAGGCCAGTGCGTGGTGAGCCCAGAAGAGCAGCCGGTCCAGCTGGGGGGGTGGTGGGGATGGGGTTTCGGGAAAACTCCTCTCCCAGATACTGGGGACTTGGACAAGCTGGGGTTGTCCCACAGAAGGAAGGATGTTCAGGTGATAGGCCCAGCACGGGCAAAGGCGGGAGGGAACTTGGGTTCAGCAAACCAAAGGAAGTTTCCTGTGGCTCAGGCCTCGTCCCACTCTGCGGGGAGGCTCAGGAGGAGATGGCTAAGACAGAAACCAGGTGAGAAAGACCAAGGAGGGTCGGGATGCAGCCAGGTGTGCTCCCACCTCTTACCTGAGCTCCCGGTGCTGGCCCGGGCCTCCCCAGCCCCACTGGCCTTCTCCGCGCCTGGTGCCTGTGGCTGGTTCCGAGTAGGCGCCCTTCTGTCCAACGCGCTGGCCGAGCTCTCCAGGGAGCTGCTGCTGGAGCTCGGCACTGTGGTCAGCAGGTGCTGTTGCTCAGGGCCCTGTGCACCCCGGGCCTTATCGGCAGGCAAGTGAGGCTGGATGGGCGGGAGGTGGCAAGGGAGAGCAGTCAGCCCGCCAGCCAACCCTTCTTCCCCTCCTCCTTCCCACCGCCATCCGCACCTCTTGCCATCAGCACTTCTCAGTTTACATGACGCTTCTGCCCACCCTTGCACGTTCTTTGCACACACGGCACTTTTTGGGAGGTGTGATTCTCCGTGGTTTCTGTGTTTCTGTTATTCGCACCCAGCTGCTCTATTAGAGCGAGTGTCCTATGAGGGCAGAGACCACCTGGCCCTGTTCACCAAATAGTCTTAGAGGTGGGGCAGGATTTTCCTCCTTATTTTGCATAAGAGAATAGAAGGAATTCACCCCATCTGCACAGGGAGACATGGCCCAGCCTAGCAACCAAGAGTGTGGACTAAACCCAGACCACGCAGTGCAAATCATGACTCTACCACTCACTTGCTGTGTGACCTTGGACAAGTTACTTAACCTCTCTGTGCCTCTTTTTTGTTTGTTTGTTTAATCTATAAAGGGAGAATAATAACCTACCTCATAAGGTTGTTGTGAGGATTAGATGGCTGAATATTTGTAAAGTGCTTAAAACAATGCCTATTACATAGTAAACTCCATACAAGAGATTGTTAAATCAGAAGTAGGCAAATGACTGCCCAGGGACCCAGTCCAGCCTGCCGCTAAGAACGGTTTTCACTTTTATTTTTTTGAGACCGGGTCTTACCCTGTTGCTCAGGCAGGAGAGCAGTGGCACAATCATAGCTAACTATAGCCCTCAATTTTCCAGGCTTAAGTGATCCTCCTGCCTCAACCTCCTGAGTAGCTGACACCACAGGCACGTGCCACTTCCCCTGGCTAACTTTTTTGTTATCGATTGTTTGTAGAGACAGGGTTGTGCTATGTTGCCCAGGCTGGTCTTATACTCCTGGGCTCGAGCCAACCTCCTCCCTTGGCCTCCCCAAGTGCTGGGATAACAGGCGTGCACCACTACACCCTAGTGGTTTTCATGTTTTAAATGGCTGGAAAAAAATGTTTAAGAATAATTTGTGGCCAGGCGTGGTGGCTCATGCCTGTAATCCCAGCACTTTGGGAGGCCGAGGCAGGCAGATCACCTGAGGTCAGGAGTTGGAGACCAGCCTGACCAACATGGCGAAACCCCATCTCTACTAAAAATACAAAATTAGCTGGCATGGTGGCACATGCCTGTAATCCCAGCTACTCAGGAGGCTGAGGCAGGAGAATCGCTTGAACCTGGGAGGCAAAGGTTGTGGTAAGGCAAGATCGAGCCATTGCACTCCAGGCTGGGCAACAAGAATGAAACTCCATCTCACAAAAAGAGAATAATTTGCGACACATGGAATGATGGGAAGTTCAAGAAGTTCAAGTTTGGGTATCCAGTAGCACAATTAGATCAGAATACAGCACTCTCAGTGGGGTGTGTGCTGTCTATGCAGGTAGCTGCTTTCCTGTCACAGAGGCAGGTTTGAGTCGCTGTCACTGAGACCATACAGTCCACAAAGCCTGAAATTCCTACCATCTGGCCCTTTACAGAGAAAAAGTGCAGACCCTCGTGCTCAGTCGAGCACTCCGGGGCAGACAGCGCTCACATCTGAGACCCTCTGCTGCACTGCCTCAGCCTCTTGTTCCAGAGTCCGCCCACAGGCTGCTCTGCAACTTCCCCTGGTGTCTTCTTTCCATAGAATAATAATAATAATATTAGCTGACATTTGAGTGCCACCCAATGCCATGCACTCTACCTAAGTCCCTCCCGACACTATCTATATTGATTCTTCCAACAGCCCAGTGTTATCCTTGCTTTGTGGAAACTGAAGCAGAGAGAGGTTGAGTTACCTGCCCAAGGTCACGGTTAGGACATACTATGGCTGGGCTAAATCCCGTAGTGCCTTCCCTGGGTGTCTGGGGTTTCAGCTCTGGAGGCTCAAGGCAAGGTCCCCATTTCCAGAAACCCACACTGGAGTAAGGCAGGAAATTCCTCTCCCAGGCTGCTGTCTGTTCCCACTGACTGGCCAGCACTCACGCCCTTGCCTTGGAGTTCTGGGCGACTGCTGATCGCAGAAAAAAAGAGATGGCAGGGGCCACGTTCCTAACAGCTGCCCTGGCCCCCGGCCTGCCTAGGATGAAAACAAGGGTCCCAGGCAGAAGGAGGGTAGAGATGAGTGAAGGGCTGATAGAGCTCGCCAGCACTGCAGCCGGAGGTGAGCGCAGGGGTGGAGTGAGCAGCGCAGGTGCCACAGCCCCACCAGGAAAGGCTGAGACCTCCTGCCTCCTTCCAGAGGGAGCTACAATTCCAGATGTGGTCTGAGAATAGCTGCGAGTACCGGGGTCCTCTCTGTCCAGTCACTGCAGCCCCCGGCTCCCATGGCTTCTCGGACACCTGAGCGCCACCTGCACCCTCAATTCCCCGAGGCCAGCCCACAGCCTCTCACTCAGGACCGGAGGGATCCTGTGCAAGCCGTCCCCAAGAGGCCACAGAGGCCCAGAGAGAGTGGGTGCTGTGCTCAGCATCACACAGCTGGCCCGTGGCAGGAGCAGGACAAGCCCAGACCAGCTGCCCCAGGAACGCCCGCACCCTCCCTGGGCTGGGTCCCCCAGTTTTGGAGAGACGGAGCGCATTGCAAGTTCATGCTGAACCTCCGCCCAGGTGGTCTGACGCTGGTCACTGACCACGACCACCCCCCAGCCCTGCTCTGAGCCTGGAAGGGGAGGAGAAGCAATCAAGTGTCACTCCTCACAAAACCCCACAGAAGGGGTTTTTCTGGCCTGTGCCCCACCCCCTCTGCTGGCGGCTACAGCCACGCAGAACAAAAACCCCCAAAGGTCACGGCTACCTCCCTCCTCCCAAGCCACAAGTCGCAAAGTTCAAGCAGCCCCAGGTGGTGCAGAAGCAGGCTGAGTCCTGTTCCTTGGGCTGGGAGCCCAGTAGGACCGAGTACTGAGGAGCCTCATTCAAAACACGGGATCCCGGGGCCGGGCGCGGTGGCTCACGCCTGTAATCCCAGCACTTTGGGAGGCTGAGGCAGGCGAATCACGAGGTCAGGAGATCGAGACCATCCTGGCTACCACGGTGAAACCCCGTCTCTACTAAAAATAAAAAAAAAATTAGCTGGGCGAGGTGGTGCGTGCCTGTAGTCCCAGCTACTAGGGAAGCTGAGGCAGGAGAATGGCGTGAGCCCGGGAGGCGGAGCTTGCAGTGAGCCAAGATTGCGCCACTGCACTCCAGCCTGGGCGACAGAGGGAGAATCTGTCTCAAAAAAAAAAAAAAAAAAAAAACACACACACACACAGGATCCCAACCAGCCAGCCAGTCAGCCAGCACCCTCAGCTCCCAGCCCCTCCCGGCCCAGCCCCGCTGGGCAGAAGCAGAGACCCAGCAGAGCCAAAGGCCAGGTCCTCCAGGTTCCTGCTGGGTCCGTCTGTTTGTGTGTTCACAAGGCTCACACACCTGTATCTACAGGCATGAGGGTGTGAAGCGTGCACACGTGTGTCTATGTTAGGGGGCATGTGTGCATATCTGTGAGTGAGGTAGTGAGTGTGTGTGCTGGAGCGGCGAGGACAGACACTCCTAGGTTTGTGTTCCAGGCTGCTCTCATTAGCTACGCCACACTGGGAAAGTTACTAACTTCTCTGGGCCCACAATTCCTGGGCCATATAATGGGGGGCAAGAATCATACTGCCTGCGTGTGGCAGCATGGCTGTGAGAATAAAGAACGCTGGGCACAGTGCCTGGCATCCATTCAACACCTGATAAATGTTCGTGCCTGTTATCAGATATGGGCCCGTGCATGAGTGTGTCCGTGGGGGTGATTGTGGGTAAGCTCACATGTTGGTGTTTTGTTTTGCTTTGTTTTGTTTTTAAGATGGAGTCTCGCTCTGTTGTCCAGGCTGGAGTGCAGTGGCGCGATCTCGGCTCACTGCAAGTTCCACCTCCCAGGTTCACGACATTCTCCTGCCTTAGCCTCCCAAGTAGCTGGGACTACAGACGCCTGCCACCATGTCTGGCTAACTTTTTGTATTTTTAGTAGAGATGGGGTTTCACCGTGTCAGCCAGGATGGTCTCGATCTCCCAACCTTGTGATCTGCCCGCCTCGGCCTCCCAAAGTGCTGGGATTACAGGCGTGAGACACCGCGCCCGGCCACAAGTTGTTGTTTTCTAAACAAAGGGACGCCAATGTCTCCCATGCCCTGGGCGTTCTTTCTGTGGTAGGAGGAGCAGGTGGGTGCTGAGTCTACACTCTAAGCCCAGCAGCCCAGCTCAAGAGGACTCTCCACTGGCCTCTTAGCAGGAGTAGCTGCTGGTTGAGGAGTAGCGTGGGACACGGCCATAAACCTGATTGCAACCTGGGCTATGCCACTCAGCTAATGATCTAATCCTACAGGAGAAATGGAACTTCCCTGAGTCTCAGTTTCCTCCTCTGTAAAATGGGGCTGATGATGCTCCCTGCCCCACAGGGATGTGTGGGGACTCAGTCACAAAAAGCCTGGCAGGGCTCAGCCCGGGCTGTGCTGGGACAAGCTCAGGCCTGTGCAGATTTCTTCCCAACTCCATATTCAAGAAGGTCTTGGGAGTTTGAAATTGGCTACAGTGGGAGTGTTTATACCACAGGAATTAGCAAACATCACAAATCAGGGTTTGGGGTTTTTTTTCCCTGCTAGACACACCACTGGGGTACTCAACAAATACTTGAGTCACTCACATTCAGTGAACACTGAAAGCAACAGTGAAAGGAAAGGGGCCAAGTGTAGTGGCTCACACCTATCAGCCCAGCACTTTGGGAGACCAAAGTGCACAGATCACTTGATTTCAGGAGTTCAAGACCAGCCTGGCCAACATGGCAAAACCCTGTCTCTACTAAAAATATAAAAATTAGCCAGGTGTGGTGGTGCACACCCGTAGTCCCAGCTACTCAGGAGGCTGAGGTGGGATGACCACTCGAACCCAGGAGGCAGAGGCTGCAGTGAGCCAAGAGGGTGCCACTGCACTCCAGCCTGGGCGACATAGCTGAAAAAAAGAAACAAAAAAGAAAGAAAGAAAAGGAAAGAAAGAAAAGAAAAGAAAGAAGAGAAGAGAAGAGAAACGAAACGAAATGAAAAGAAAAGGAAAAGGGAAGCAGAAGCTGCTGGGCCACACCCAGGACATCTTCAGGGCACAGAGGATTGGGAAATGCTTGGTGAGGAAAGGGAAGGCGACAGCTGGGCTGCTATGGAAGAGCTTGGGGGAGACACCTGCTCTACACATGCCACCAGGTGGCAACCATCAGTGTCACTGAATTGAAGCTGGAGAAAAGGAGCAGTGAAACTCACTCGCCGGGGAATGAGAAAGTTTCCTCCCCACTGAAATACTATAGAGCAGGGCAAAGAGCACTGAGATGGGAGTCCAGAGACGACACATTGCAGTGTGACCTTGAGTAACTCAGTTTTCCTCCCTGCCCTATCTCTTTTCTTGTCACCAAAATCAGGGGATGAAATCAGTCTATCTGATTCCGAACACCTGGTGTAAACTTCAGGTATTGGGCGCCCCAGGGCTGAGCTGTTCCCTCCAGCAGTAGTTCTCCACTGGGGGTGTTTTGGGCCCCCAGGGGACACTTGGCAATGTCTGGAGAATTTTTGGTTGTCACCACCGGAGTGGGAATGTGGCTGGCATGTAAGTAAACAAAGGCCAAAGATGCTGCTGAGTAGCACGGGACAGCCCCCACAAATAAGATATTTTATTTATTTTAATTTAATTTTTTTTTTTTTTGAGATAGAGTCTTGCTCTATTGCCCAGGCTTGAGGGCAATGGCATGATCTCAACTCATTGCAACCTTCGCCTCCCAGGTTTAACGGACTCTCCTGCCTCAGCCTCCCAAGTAGCTGAGACTACAGGCACACACCACCACGCCCGACTGATTTTTGTGTTTTTAGTAGAGATGGGGTTTTACCATGGTGGCCAGACTGGTCTTGAACCCCTGACCTCAAGTGATCCATCCACCTCGGCCTCCCAAAGTGCTGGGATTACAGGCATGAGTCACCATGCCCAGCCAAGATCTTTTTAAAAAATATTTATTTTATTTTACGTTGTTTAGGGATAGGGTCTCACTGTGTTTCCCAGGCTGGTCTTGAACTCCTAGACTCAAGCAATCCTCCCACCTTGGCTTCCCTTAAGTAAGATGTTGTCTCAAATGTCCATGAGGTTGAGAAACTCTTTCTCTACCTGCCCCTGAGGTCGAGAAAACTCATCGGACTCTGTTTTCTCATCTGTTAAATTGGGTAAAAAACCTGCCCTGTCTACCAGGTGCAAGGCTGTGACAGACCCACGTTCTGGCTCACCCCATACCCACTTCCGACCCCCCTCCCTTGTCCTTCTCCTCCATAGAGACTGGAAAAGCAAAGCACCCTCTTCCCCAGCTTCCCTTGCAGCTATGGGTGCTCATGTGACACAGTCTGGTCAGTGAGATGAAAGAAGTCTACCCAGGGCTTCTGGGAAGGTGTCTGATTTACTGATAAGGGTGTCATGGCTGGCCTGGCCACCTGCCCCTTCTTCCCACCTCAAACTTAGAGGTGACATATGAAGTGATGATCACCATCTTATGACATGAGGCCACAAACAAGAGAACAAGAGTCAACACACTAAAGATGACAGAGCCTGGGGTCCTGCTGGCACCATGCAAGGGGACAGTGCAGGCCATTCCAGCAGACACTAACCCTTTGACTTCTTACAATGCAAGAAAAATAAAGCCCTTTTTTCTAAAGTCACCTGTAGGTTTGGGGTTACTTGCAGCCAAACACCTTCCTGATAGAGAATGAATGAAATACTATGATATGACACTGTTGGTCTGTCACTAACAGAAAGCCTTCACAGGCCCTACTTTATAAAACAGATCAAAGGTGAGTTGCTTTGGGAGGACCCAGGGCCCAGCCCCCCAACCTCTACCTCAAACCCGAGAGATGACCACTTCCCCCACGCCCAAGGGCCCTCTGTGGGACACCAGGCTACCCCAGAATTCAGTCTGAAAACCACTGCTCTCTAGGGCCGGGTGCGGTGGCTCACGCCTGTAATCCCAGCACTTTGGAGGCTGAGGCGGGTGGACCACGAGGTCAGGAGATCGAGACCATCCTGGCGAACATGGTGAAACCCCGTCTGTACTAAAAATACAAAAAAATTAGCTGGGCAAGGTGGCGGGTGCCTGTAGTCTCAGCTACTTGGGAGGCGAGACAGGAGAATGGCGTGAGCCCAGGAGGCGGAGCTTGCAGTGAGCGGAGATCTCACCACTGCGCTTCTGCCTGAGTGACAAAGCGAGACTCCGCCTCAAAAAAAAAAAAAAAAGAAAAAGAAAAAGAAAACCACTGCCCTCTGAGAAAGCGCTCTGTAAACACAATGGAGGCAATGAGAAACATCACTGTCAGCTGACCAAATGGCACCACCCTGCAAGCTGGATCCAGCAGACACAACTCCCATTTCATGGTAAGGAAGTAGCCAGAGAGAAATTTCACATCTGCCCAAGGTTGCGCTGTGGGTCCACGACCACGTGCCTGCCATGAACGCCACGAAGGCCTCTGTTCTCTGCCGGGACATTTCACACTCACAGCCTCGGTTAGCCCATGGAGGGCTGCCTGACTCCCCGGCCTTTCCTCCACCTCCCAGAGCTCTGCACACCTCCTGACACTGGACAGATGATGACAGAATTCACTGCTTCCTCTGTGACAGCCCAGCCCGCCAGGAAGGAGACCCAGGGAAGAGGGGGAGAGGGCAGTGGAGACACTCACCACCTTGGCTTCTCTCTGCAGGCACAAGGGCTTCTCTATAAAGAAGAGAGGGGACAAGTAAGGGAGAGTGACTTCCTCAAGCACATCCATCCTAAGTAGGAGGGCAGTGTGGGGCCCAATAGAAACAGCAGAGAGGCGCAGCCTGCAGGGAGCAATTGCCTACCAGACAAGGTCCACAGAAGCCCCACCCAACTCTACCTGCCACCACCCCAACCATTCTCCAGTCCCCCATCTGTGCCATCCACGCCTCCACTGAGGATGCGCGTCCTTCCCTGCACAGACTCCGCCCATCGAGATCTTACCCACCTCAGAGACCAGCTGCTGCAGGAAGCCCGAATCCCCCAGGCTTCCTGGATAGGAATCCCGAATCCCCCAGGCTTCCTGGATAGGAATCCCGAATCCCCCAGGCTTCCTGGATAGGAATCCCGAATCCCCCAGGCTTCCTGGATAGGAATCCCGAATCCCCCAGGCTTCCTGGATAGGAATCCTGAACTCCTACCCTTTGGAAAACCCTGATCACCTCTTGCCTTTTAGTAATTAAGTTAGCAGAGGTGCCTTCCACTCCGGGTCCTAAGCTCCTACAGAACAAGGACCCCCATAGCCAGTTCTGTCTGACCCCTAAGGCTGTGCGCGGTGCTGGACTCACAGGAGGCACCCCTCAAAAGCTTCCTGAACAAGTGGATGAAGAAAGGAAGGACAGACTCTTACTTTTCAACTGGGTCATGATGACACAGTTCACCACTCCTATTATTAGTAGACCCAAGGCTGTCACGCCCACAATTAGTCCTAGAAAGAAAAGAGAAGCTCAGACAGCCACAGAAAACAAACTCAAATGTACCAGGGGCCAGCCAGGCAAGCCAGGGACCCAAGGTGCTTCAGGTCATTGCAAGTGAGGGGCGAGTCTAGGCCGGAGGTTCTCAAATCCAATTATAAAGCAATCACGTCTGTGGGCCTCATTCAGCCTCAGGGCCACCAGTTTGAGACCTCTGGCCTGAAGCAGTTCTAGCCCCAGAATGGAAGCCCCGGAGGTGATCTGGCCCAGCCCACTGTCTTCTCAGCCTAATGGGCTCATCAGAAACAGCAGCAAGGAGACCATCTGCATATTCAGGTGAATTGCTGACGCCATCTCTCCCCTATCCAGGGATTTTGTTTTGTTTTGAGATAGGGCCTCACTCATCGCCCAGGCTGGAGTGCAGTGGCATGATCATAGCTCAATGCAGCCTCAAATTCCAGGCCTCATGTGATCCTCCCACCTCAGCCTCCTGAGTAGCTGGGACAACAGGCACCATCCCACCCAACTAATTTTTTAATTTGTTTATAGAGATGGAGTCTCACTATGTTACCCAGGCTGATCTCGAACTCTTAGTCAAGCAATCCTCCTGCCTCCTTGGCCTCCCGAAGCACTGGGATTACAGGCGAGAGCCACTGCATCCGGCCCACCCACTTAGGGCTTTTGATTGATAGCACCAGGTGTGGGGAGAAAGCAGTCCCACTGCCACCTGTATCCCAGGACGGGGCACAGGGTCCGGCCCACCGTGGGCTCTCAGTAAAACTATGGGAGCGGGAGAAAGACAGACAGAAAGACAGGCAGACAGAAGGAGTGAATGAATGAGCCTTCTTGTGACTTACCAACTGGAAGAACGATGTCGCCAGTGCTCCCTTCAGCTGGGGGGCTGGGGCCCACCGGGAGCAGGAAGGAGGTGCCCGGAGCAGTGCTGGGTGCTGGAGTTGGCTGCGTGTGCTGGGATCGTGTGGACACTGGCTGGGGTAAGTGTACTGGCCCTGGGACCATGCTCCGGGTGGGGGACGTGGACGTGCAGACTGCATCCATGCTTGCATTCCCAGGGACGGCCACCACGTTACAGCTGGAGGAGGAGGACGCTTGGTCAGTAGGCAGCAGAGGACGGAGTGGCTGCGGTGGTTGGGATCATTCACGGGTCCCAGCAGGCAGGATAGGAGAGTGACGACGTGTGCCCTCTCTGAGGACCACCCCATCCTGTACCTCCCCCACCTCCCCGTGCACCCACCCAGTCCTGCCTTCCAGGGCAAGGTCCTGCCCACCATGCTATTTATCCTGGGACCTACCCTCAGATAAAACAATCTGGACAATGGTGGCTGGTGAGCTACTCTGTGTCCTGGACCCACAGTCACCCAGGGACAGCCCCTCCCTGCTCCTCCAGAACCAAAGGACTCAGCTACTCACATCTGGTGGGGCCTGCAAATATCCGTGGATGAAGTCGTGTTGGAGAATGTCCCCGGGGCGCAAGGCTTGCACACCACGTCAGATGTTTCGGTTCCTTCAGGGAACAATCCGAACTTGTCAACCACTCAAACATTCTGCGGAACAGCTGGGCCTTGGCACTAGATCCCTAGGAGTAGTCTGAGGAGCCCAAGAACCTCTGTCTGTACCTCCATCCCTTAAACACACACATACACACACAGATGCCTGTACACACATGCACACAATTGGGCTGTAGTTATGTGAGTTCATCTTCTTGTACCATCACATAACTTTCCTAGCTTAGGGCTCGGTCTGATCCATCTCTGGGTCCTCTGGTTCCAGTACATAAGACGTGCCTAATAAGGAGTGCTGGCAGGAAGAATAAAAGGTGGACAGGTGGACAGATGGATGGGTAGCAAGCACCTGGCCACCACTAACGGTGTTCCCAGCTGGACTACTTAATGGGTTGATGCCCGTGACACTGCAGGGATGTCTACAAACGAGAGGCCCAAGGGCATCCCCAAGGACCTGAGCCCCACCCCATACCTGGTCTGGCTACGCCGAAGCCCGGGCGGCACTTGCGCAGCGGCGCGCACAGCCGGCACCCCTCCTGCTTGGTCAGCGCGCAGTACCAGCCGGGCCTGCAGGTGCAGATGCGGTTCTGTTCCCGAGTACAGGCTTGAGTTTCCACCTGGTCTAGAGCAGCGAGAGGGCAGCACACGGTCACGCCTGACTCCGCCACACCCACGCTGCCCTCCCAGCCAGCCCAGTACTCCCAGACAGCTCTGATCTCCAGGAGGCTGATGGACCGCCTCAGCATGGGGTACACACAACACTGGGTAGAGTCCCTGAGCAGGACCTGCAGTCCCGCTGCTCCCTGCAGTCCCGCTCCTCCCCCGCAGTCCCGCTCCTCCCCCGCAATCCCGCTCCTCCCCCGCAGTCCCGCTCCTCCCCCGCAGTCCCGCAATCCCGCTCCTCCCCCGCAATCCCGCTCCTCCCCCGCAGTCCCGCTCCTCCCCCGCAGTCCCGCAATCCCGCTCCTCCCCCGCAATCCCGCTCCTCCCCCGCAATCCCGCTCCTCCCGGCAGTTTCCCTCCTTCCAGCAGTCCTGCTCCTCGCAGCACAAGCATGCGCGCCACTCTCCCACGCACCACCTCCTCAACCCTCACGTGGGCACAGTTCTCCCACCGCCTGCCCCGTGGGGCTGTGAAGAGGCTTTGGTGAGACAGAGGAGGAAAACGCCAGTGGTAAGGGTAAACAGTTGCACCTGTGCCACTTCCAACAACCAGCCTGGGGTAACTCCAGACAGCTGGAAGCCAAAGAGGCTGGCATAGCCGGGGGGATGTTGGAGGCAGGGGTGTGAGGGCCCCCCCTTTCTCTGAACCTACTCACCAGAGCTACAGCGGGAGCCGCAGCTCAAGCACTCGGGAACCCAGTTCCAGAGCTGGGTGTATGTGCTGTCCTCACAGGAGTCACACACGGTGTCTGAGGTCTTGGTACAGAAAACTTTTGCATGTTGGCCTGAGGAAGCAAGGGCCAGAGGTCTCAGCCCGGCGGGGCTTCTGCCAGGACCTTGGGCTCATCCACTGTCCCCACAAAGTCCAGAGTTCTAAAGCCCAGGCGGGAAGGCTATTCTGTGGAGTTCCAATTCCTCAGAATCATCTCCCATCTAGTATTGTACCAGCTATCACGCCATTTCTGAACCCCTTCTGCTCAAAAATAGATTCCTCTCTGCTCTGTCCAGATGCTTGAACCTCCACCTCTGGAGACCTATTATCAGTCAATCACACTTTAGTAAGAACTAGCTTGCCAGTTTCTTCCTTCTTGATAGATGGCTAACATTCTCCAGCTAGGGGCATGAATGACAGAGGGAACAGGTAGTAAGAATGTAGTCCCTGGTATCCTATCAAGGACAAGGGCATGGGCCTGGAGAGCAGGTATGCCAGGGATGGGGAACACCGATGGAAACCTTTAAAAAAAGGTTGACTCGGTAACTTTTTTTTTGAGACAGAATCTCGCTCTGTGGCCCACGCTAGAGTGCAGTGGCATAATCTCGGCTCACTGCAACCTCTGCCTCTCAGGTTCAAGCAATTCTCCTGCCTTGGCCTCCCAAGTAGCTGAGATTACTGGCGCCTGCCACTATGCCCAGCTATTTTTTGTATTTTTAGTAGAGACGGGGTTTCACCATGTTGGCCAAGCTGGTCTTAAATTCCTAGCCTCAGGTGATCCACACACCTCGGCCTCTCTAGTAACTTCTTAAAGAGATCCTTCCAGTTAATAAAAGAAAGAAGAGAGTCACTTTCCCTGGGGTGTCTTAAAATGGCTAGGGATGGTGACAGGTACTTATATGCCACCTACATCTCAAGGTAACAGCTCAAAGCCCTCCATTGGCTCCCAGACAGAATAAAATCTAAACTCCTTACCATGGTCCCTGCTCACTCCTTCCTCCTCCTCCCCAACCGTACTTGCCTTCGCTCATCCTGGGCCACACACGCTGGCCTTGCTATTTCTCCAGCTCACCAAACAGGCTCTGACTTCAAGCCTTCGCACATGCTGTTGCTTCCTCCTGGCACACTGTTCCCTGTACACGTGCATGACCTGCTCCCTCACCTCCTGCAGGCCTCTGCCCAAATGTCACCTCCGCAGAGAGACCTTCCCAGACCACCCTGTGTAGAACAGGATGTCCTGCTCTGTCTCCCCCAGCCTACCTGACCTTGTCTTTCTACAGCACTTAGACAGGACCACACATCTCCTCATTTATCTGTCTGCATCACATTAAAATGCAGACTCCACGAGGGCAAGGATTTTGTCTGCCCTGCTCTCTGTGTATTCGCAGCACTTAGAACACAGAGCAGATACCTTATAAACATGACATGAATGAATACAGACACAAATGAATAGATGGAGGGCACGGGGAGTCAGGCTACCTGGCTCCACCAACTGTGGCTGGGCCTCAGGTCTACCATCTGTGAAATGGGTAAGCATTCACAGAGTCAGTCAAATATGCACTGAGTGCCTACATGGCATTGTGCCATGTGCTGGGGATTCAGCAGAAAACAAGCCCCAGTCCCTGCCTTGGAGGAGCACACAGTAGAAGCAACAAGAAGAGGGATCGGGCTCTAATCACACAGCGAGGAAAGAGCTGCCATGGGAACATCAGGGGCCAGTGAGAGCTCAAAGGAAGCAGCACTTGTCTTTCAAGCTGAGCGCTGCCTCCTCCAGGCAGCCCTCCCTGACTCTCCCAGGAGCTAATTTAGGCTCCTCCTCCCCCTCCTCCTCCGGCTGGGCAGTGTGGGGCAGACAGGCTTCCTGGAAGAGGGGATATCTTCAGCTGAGGTCTAAAGGGCAAGTCAGAGTTAATCAGGGAAAGGGAGTTGGGAAGTGTGGCAGGAAGAAGGAACAGCATGTTCACAGGCCCAGAAGCAACAGGGAGCATGGGCCGGTGCACAGAACCAGGAGTTCAGTAAGAATCAAGGGCCATGCCCCTGCGCCCCAGCCCCTGCACACACATGCTCCCCCAGGGCATGGGTCCCGAGCCCCCGCGGCTGCCCTCACCCGGCGGACACTTGCTGCAGCACATCTGAGCTGTCTGGTCATAGTATTCTCTGAGCCGGCATGTGCCCCCGGGCTCCGGGGCGTAAGGTGTAAATGCCACCTGGAAGGAAGAAGGGAAAACTGCCATCAACAGGGCCGCCCTGGGTTCTGCCATGCCTGATGCCCAGGTCTCCACCCTGCAAATGTTTGGCCCTCCCCCTGCCGGGCGGCACTGATGATGGATGGGGAAGTTCCTCCCCCTGGAGCAGGGTACAGGAAGGGGAGCTGGTGCCTTCTTTTACCTCTCCTGCCTCCCCACCTCGGTGTATCCTACTGTCTGCAGGCAGAAGCATGGAGTCTGCTGGCCAGAGGGCAGGGCTGCCTTTAGGCCTTCTCCAGAGCTGGGTGACCCCTAACTCTACCTGGGACAGATATCCAGAAGATGGTGGCCTTGGTCACAGAGAACCAGGGTTCTCAGCACAAAGCTGCCCTCCACCAAGGATACCTCTCCTTCCCTCCCGCACTGGAAACATCCCTTGGTCTTTCAAGATGCGTGCTGCCTCCTCCGAGAAGCCCTTCCTGACTCCCAGAGGTTAATTCAAGCTCCTCCTCCTCCTCCGGGCTCTCTCTAAACATGGAATATGACCCCTCTAACAGTCATCTCATTGTTCTGGAACGGTTACTTGCTTGTCCTTCCGCCCACTGTGGGCACGTATGCCCACACCTGTGTACACACACACACTCATGTGATGCAGACAGCAGAAGTGGCAGCCTTGTCATCTCTAGACCCTCAGTCTCTCACATGGGACCCACCGCAGAGCCAGTACTCATCAGCCGAATGTTGGTTGATGACCATGACAATCGTCGCCATTTCTGAAGTACCGCCTAGGTACCAGGCACTGTTCTAAGCGTTTCCACTACTGGAGTTGGTGGGTGCTGTTGTACCCCACTCAGACCCCTGCTGCCAGCAGGGCACCTCTCCCCCAGCTGCCGTGGGTGTTGGCTGATAATGAATGCCCCACAGCCTCAAGGTGGGACCCACCCTGGTACAATTCATGGTCCAGAGCTACCTCCATGGTGTCGGGCTGAAGCTGGTGAATACGTCCCTGCTAGGCCCCCTCCCCTGCCCTGTCCTGCCTGCTTCTCCTGCCCTCCCTAGTAAATCACTTTCACAAAGCTCCCTGCCTCAAGCTCTGCTTCTAGAAGACCCTACCTGAGACAGGTGTGTGGTCTCAGCAAGACTTCCCAGCCACCCAGTGAAGACGGAGACAGTTTCCCTACTGCAGCCATGTTATAGAACAGGAAACCGAGGCCTGAGAGGACAGGTCACCTGCCCAAGGTCCCAGACCCACTAAGTGACACAGAAGGGTTTGGACCTGGGTCCCATCTGACTTCACAGTTCACAATCTCAACCACTGAGCTGGATGCCTCCAGGAAGAGATGAACAATGTGTTATGAATGGAAAAAGAGAGGGGGCTGGGTGTGAGGCCGAAGCACGCGGATCACTTGAGGTCAGGAGTTCGCGACCAGCCTGGTCAACATGGCAAAACCCTGTCTCTACTAAAAATACAAAATTATCCCAGCGTGGTGGCGCGTGCCTGTAATCCCAGCTCCTCTGGAGGCTGAGGCTAGTTGACAAAGTGAAACTCCACCTCAAAAAAAAAGAGGGGAGAAAAGAGAAAAGCAAAGCCACCCAGAGAAGCTGCAGCCCTGGACAGAGGGGCAGACGCAGAGCCCTCCTCCCTCGGGTCTCTGAGTGACCCTCCAGGAGTGCAGAGCTGCGGCACTGTCACCACTGTGCCTTCCCAGGACCCCTGGGAGCAAGCCCCTGAGTGCTGCCCTCTCTCCTGAAAGACTGAGGTTGGCAGTCCGGGTTTTCAGGGACAAGCATTCATTAGCTACCTCTGCCAGGCTGAGAGCGAGCTCAGAATGGAGACAGTCATGTGTAGGCAAACGTGGGTGTGAACACATCTGTACAAGCACAGAGGGTGTACACACGTGCCCCAAGTCCTTCAGGGGCCCCCACAGATGCGTCCCCTGGAAGTGACCAAAGGGCAGTTCTAGGAGGTCAGAGCCAGGGCTGGCGCCTTCCCCACTGTGTTGCCAGCGGCAGTCATGTGGCCAGTACAAGATCGAGATCCATAACCTTTAGTGAACGAGTGATGGGGCCTCTCCATAGATAAGGATACAGGGAGTCAGAAAGAACTGGTTTCAAATCCTCACTCCACCACTTAGCGGCTGTGTGGCCTTAGGCAAGTGCCTTAACCTCTCTGGACTCCAGTAACTAACATATAGGAGCAGAGGAGATACTAAATATATTTCACAAACCAGCACAACGTGGGCACAGACCTATCCTGGACTTCAGCTGTCAGTAAGCCAGTCAGAGCAGACAGCAGCCAGGACACCCAGCACCACTGGGCCAGTGCAGACCTGGCCAAATGTCTACCAGCCAAGGTGGCAGGTGGATTCAGTGTGCCTCCTCCTCCCCTTCCTCACAGCACTGCCTGGGAGTCAGGACCGCCCGGAGCCAGGGGCTGCTGAGCCCTTGGCTGCACCTGTAGCGAGTGACAAGCAGGCCTAGAAACCCAGCTGTCTCCCACCCCAGCCTGGCAGGCAGCGCCAGCCTACCCTGGCTGCACCCCTCGGTGCCAACAGCTGGAACCCCTCAGCGGGAACAAGCCCGAGGAGCTGGGGCTTCCTGCTGCGGAGCAATTTGCCATTCTTCTGACCCCCAGGCCTTTGCCCCAGCTGACTTCTGGAATGGCCTGGTGCTTCCTATAACAAATTCCATGTGTCCCTTAGGAGCCCTGCTCAGGCAGCAGCCTCCCTCCTGAAGGCTTCCTGCCTGCACCCCACCCTGAATGAGTCACTGAGGCCCAGAGTCCCCACCTTCCTCCCTCACGGCTCTCGGCTGACAGCACTGCTGTGAGGTTACCCACCTGCGCCCCCCGCTAGATGGGAAGCCCCCCTGAGGCTGCAGGCTGGGGGTTACCCTTTGCTGTTGCCCCATAGCCTAGCAGGGGGTAGGTGCTCAGCAGCTGCTAGTCCAAACTGTGGGCTGGGTTACAATGTCCTTTCCAGGAGGGATCTAACTCCAGTGCCAGGGCCGCAAAGCTCAAACACAGATGCACTTTCCACCCTGGCCTGCCCCGGAGGTCCACTCCAGGCCCATCAGCTCTGGTGAATTCCGGGCACGGGCAGTGGGAACCATGCTGCATAATGGGGTCTGAAGAAGTAACTTCAGCCCCCATCTGGAGCCTCAGTTTGCCTGGGCACGGTGCTGCCATACACACTCGGTCCCAGGACTCCTCCCCACCTGGTTTGCTGCTGGAGGAGACTCCCAGGCACCTGAGACAAAAGGAGAAGCCTTCTCAGGTGTTCCCACCGTGTATGGGGGAGCTCACTGCCTGTGTCCAAAGCACCCAGGGGTGCCTGTCATGAATGCCAACCCCACTCCCCAAACAAGTGCAGAATCTCAGGGGTGGGCCCAGGAAACTGTACCGTTAAAAAAAAGAAAAAGGAAAAGGAAATCTCCGCGGTGATTCTCACATTCCTTTGCAGAACACGCTCTGATTATGTGACCCCCGGATTGAGCAAGGTGACCTGGGGGAGGGGTGGCGGAGGGGCTCATGGCCGAGACCCGGCATCCAAAGGCTCTGGGAGCCCCTAACCCAGAGAAATGGCAGCTTCTGCAGCTCCCTCTGCACAAGCCATTCCATCGAATACTAACTGTGGCGGAGGGTCTGCCTGGCCCTCAGCAAACCCCCAAACTGCCTTCCCTGAAGGCCGCTGCTAGGCACTTCCCCAAGGGCAGGGGCTATGCCTCCGCCCTCTGACTGAATGGCCTCCCAGACGCAGCTGCCTCTTCCCTCAGATCACATCCCCCAGGCATGGAGGGGCTGCACCTCTTCCCTGGCAGCCCCCCACCCCGCACAGTGGCCAGCACAGGTCTCATGGGAATCCTGCATCCCGCGGGCTTCATCCCCACGAGTGTCCTTGGGGTAACCAGGGGAGCCCCTCACTCCTTCAGGGCCTGAGAACCACAGGGCCAGGGCGGCTCCAGGCAGCAGCAAGAAATCCCACCCTGGCTGGGGAAGGGTTTCCTGTCAGGGCTCAAAGGGCCTGATGGGAAAGAGCCCTGCAGTGGCCAAGTTTGGGCTCTTGAGAGCTGCCACGGACAAGGGTTTCTGGCCACTAACGATAGGCAGCTGGACTCCCATGGCTCCCCAGCTGGCTGAGTGGTGACCTCCCACCTCCTCCCCTCCAGGTTCCTCTCTTGTCTGAGGCTTTGCTGTGAGTGACCGTCCCTGGACTTCCTCCCTGGCTCTGTGTGGCTCCAGCCCCCCATAGCTGAAAGAGGGCACAGGACTTCCTTCCTGGCTCTGTGAGGCCCCAGCCCCCCATAGCTGGCAGAAGGGGTCAGCTCCCTTGAGCAATCTTAGGCCTGTTTATCCTCTTGGACAGAAAAAAAAAAAAAAAAAAAAAAAAAAACCACAGCCTTGTCATGGCTAAACAATGAGGAACAGAAAGCCCCTTGGCAAAGCAGAACAAAAGGTCACTCCCTCCAAAGCAGCAGTCCCCAGGAGCAGGGGGCTGGGCCCAAACCACAGCCCTGGGAGCCGGCCTCTGGTCAACACAGGGGCCCCCTTGGAGGTCCCCAAAACATGGCAAGCATTCTCTAGCAAATGCGGGGCTACGGAAGCTTCCAGTTCCTTTGCTTTGGGTTGGGGAGGCTCCATTCACACCCCACTCACCCCACAGGGGATCTTTGACATGTTAAAATGAGGAAATAAGTTGGATAGTACTTGATTCAGTCAGCGTGTTTAGCAAACTACAATCGTCCAAAATATGGGGGGCTCGAGTGAAAAACTGAAAATCACTGATGAGGGTTAACTGGCCATTTATTTAATAGGCAGGGAATCTGAGACCCAGTGGTGAGGGAATTGGAGAGGATGGATGGATGGATGGATGGATGGATGGATGGATGGATGGATGGATGGATAGATAGATAGATAGATAGATAGATAGATAGATAGATAGATAAAATAGACAGATAAGAGATAGATAGATAAAATAGACAGATAAGAGACATATATATATAGATAGATAAAATAGATAAGAGATAGACAGATAAAATAGACAGATAAGAGATAGATAGATAAAATAGACACACAGATAAGAGATAGGTAGATAGATAAAATAGATAAGAGATAGAATAGACAGATAAAATAGATAGATAAAACAGATAGATTAAATAGATGATAGAGATAATAGAAAGTAAATACAAGATAAATAGGAGAGAGAGACAGAGACAGACAGAGAGAGAGACAGAATAAATAAAAGGAAAGAAAAAAGAAAACTGCACCTAAATCTAACATCCAATTGGTGAGGCAGGTCTGACTGTGCCCATTGCACAGATGAGATAACAGAGATGGAAAAAGGCAAAGCCACCTCCCCTGGTCTCCCAGAGACTTTGGGCCATGCCAGGGCCAGGATGGTGGCAAGCGGAGAGAGGACTATGGATAAGAAGCTCGTCAGGGCCCACCCACAGGCTCTGAACCATCTCCCATCTGGGTCCACAGCTCCCATTTCCCCTCCTCCAGATTGGGCTCCCTCCTCTAAGACAGGTAGAACCTGCAGTTAGCAGTAGCTCATCGGTTCCGGGCAACTGTGCAACTGTGCGTGTTAGACCCACTGTCTGGTCTTCTCACTGACATTCACAGGTGCTCAGGGAGACAAAGCAGCATGCCCGAGGCTATGGCAGGAGAGCTGCAATCCTTGCCACCCCCAGTCCTGCCTCCCTTCTCCTGGGGCCCAGAGAGCTTCCCTTCCCCCTCGACATAGACACAGACCCAGGACTCCAAGGGCCCCGGAGCTGAACGGCCCAACCTCAGCAGCTCCTCCCACCATGCAGCCTCCATCCCAGATGGGAGCTGTCTCTGTCACCCAGGGGTTAGACTCCCACCCTGTTGCTCCTCCAGGTCTCGGCTTTGGCCCTCTGGGGAGGAAGGAAAACAACGGGATATTTGTTAAGCACCTACTATGTGCCGGGCCAGATGGCAGGCACTATATAAAATCCCAGTTCCACCCTAAAAAGCAGGTGTGCATGGGCCCATTTCACAGCTCAGGGAGATCAAGTCACTTGTCCATGGTCCATGGAGAAAGTCAGGGGCAAAGGTGAAGGCAGTGATTCATTCATTCATTCATTCATTCATTCATTCATTCATTCAACAGACGTGCTGAGCACCCAGGGTTGTAGGTGCTGGGTAAACAGTAGCATTGAACAAATCAAATCCCTGCCCCCGGGAAGCTGCCGTCTTAGCTGGGGAGACACATGCACATTCAATAGAGAATTCAAGGTGGTGATAAGAGCTAAGGGAAAGGGTGACACGAGGTGCGGGGCTGGGGCGACAGGGAGATGCCCTTGGCACACTCAGTGCATGGCCACGAGGTCAGGGCAGTGGGCCCAGAGCGAGTGGGTGAGGGTGAGGATGAAAGCCGCAGCAGAGCATCTACTAGAAGCCTGCTTCATGACAGTCATCGCGAAGGGCTGTCCCAGCATCATGGCCTCTCTGAATCCTTCCCTGGCCCCCCTGAGGCCAGTCCTATTATTATTCCCAAGTTACAGATGAAGAAACAGCCTCAAAGAGGCCTCGTCACCTCCAGCCCTGCATCTTCTCCCTGGCCAGGAAGACTGGGTTTCAACCCCCAGGCCCGCCCCTACCCCAAAGATCCTCTGTGTCCTCACTCAGGTGTCCCCTCTGCTGTGGGCAGTAACCAGGTTCTCTGTGCCTCAGTTTCTCTGCCTGTAAAATGACAGTGTGGGCCTGGTTGATGCTCTAAGCAAAAGGACCAGCTCTGGGTTCTTAAGGATGGGTGTCAAAGGCTCAGTCCCTCATGAGACCTCAGGGGTGCTGGGTGGTGTGTAGCTCATCCACATGAGAGGTGGAGAAACAGCACGAGCTGAGAGGTGGGGGCTGGGATGTGGGGCAGAGTTGGGCTGGTCCTGGGCCTCTGGGAAGGGCGGAGGGTGGATCGGGGGGACTTCCATGCTCAGCTTCTGCCCCCATCCCCTTTCCCCCAGGGAGGGCAGCCCGAGCAGGCAACTTCTGAGAGGAAAGGGTCAGAAATGTCCCCTCTCCCAGGTGTGCTGGACACCCGGCCTTGTAGGAGGGGTGCTGACTTAGGTTAGAAGGTCTATGTGCCTATGGAGAGGTGCCTGGCATGCTCTGTGCACCGCCAGGAGGTCAGGGTAGCAGGTCCGGGGGATCTGGGAGTGTCACGGACTTTCTCTGAGCCTCCACACTGTCACCTGTAAAATGGGAGTCGTACTCCTTGCCCTGTCTCCTCCAGGGGTTCTTGTGAAGCAAGAGGCAGGGAGGTCTTCACTTGGGTTCATGATCTCCCAGATTCCTAGGGGCTCCATGGTGGTGCTGCAAGGGGCATGCAAAGGCCCTGGTCATAGACCCATGTTACAGAACATGAGAACTGGGCTCTTCCTGCCTTGGTTTTAGCCAAGAACTGGCAAGGCAAGAACACACCCCAGGGCAGCGAACTGCCCGGCTTTAGTAGGGTGCTAGATGGCCTGTGTGGGCCTTGCAAAGGAGAGGGCCTCCAACCTGCCTCAAGGGCAAGTGTGGGGAAGCTAACCTGTGACTCCTGGGGCTGGGAGTTCACCCCCAGGCTGGCACCAGGCCCGTTCCTCAGGAAGCCTTACATCAGGACACCACGGCAGGGCCGCTGCTGTGATGGTGCGACCGAGGCCTCGGTGGGGCAGAGGAAGGAGAAGAGTGCGACACGCCAGATGTGGTCCTCCTTGATAGGGACCTTGGGATGGCTCAAAGGGACTTTGCTCAGAGGAACACTGGAAGGGTGATATGAGTCTGGGTGAGTGGCCAAAACCCAGGGGCCGGGTTCTGTGAGCAGCCCGGCCAGAGGACAATGTGGCTGTGACACCCTGCAAGGAAGTGAGGCTCTGAGAGCTACTGAGGGCCGAGCTCCAGGAAGACAGGACCCCGCAGGTTCCACCCTCCCTGCACGCTGTCCCCTCTCTTCTCACCCCGTCCCCCTCACCCTGGAGGACTCAAGAAACACAGCTGGTGGACAGGACTGCAGGTATAAGATTCGCTCAAGACTAGGACTCTGGTGGAGCCGTTAGCTGGTAAGGGACAGGACCAGGTGGCCAGGCAGGTCTGATTCTGGAGTCTGCGTCAGCTGTTGGGGAATTGAGCAACCCTGGGCCAACTGACTTGCTGCTTGTCCTGTTCCCAGGCCAAGGCCCTGCGAGTACCCGAGGTGGGGGCCCTCAGTCCCTTCTCCTATTTATAAATAGACAGCAAGAGAGGAAGGAAAGAAGGGAGGCCTGGGGGAGAAGGAAAACGCTGAAAGCACCACATCTGCGGTGCCCTCTGCTCTTCTGGCCGCCTTTAGCACAGCCTTCTTTGGGGGTCTTCCTGGCTTTATGGTTATTTTTTAATTTATAGAAAGAGAGCGGGTCTTGCTGTGTTGTCCAGACTGGTCTTGAACTCCTGACCTTAAGCGATCCTCCTCCCTCGGCCTCCCAAAGTGCTGGGATTACAGGCATGAGCCACTGTGCCCGGCCTTCATGGCTTTTCAATGTTCCGGAGATCCCTTTTAGATGCCAGTACCCTTGGGAAGAGGTCATGCTCCCAGCCTTCCCCAGGGAGCCCCCCGGGGCAGGGATCCACTCGCTTAGAATGGAAGATGATACGGTGGGGAGGTGGCCACAGGGAAAAGCTTCAGGCTTTAGGGGTCGAGACCAACCCTTTACACAGAGCTGGAAGAACAGAGACTGTTCAGGAAAGTACCAGAAAAAGTACCTACTGTGTGCAGACACAGTACTAGGCACGTTCATATGCCTTCTCTTCATTTTATCCTAGCACTAACGCAATGAGGTTAGGATGACCCCATTTTACAGACGCAGAAATTGAGGCTTGGGAGATTTCGTGCAAATTGTCCAAGGTCATGCAGCCAGTGGGCAGCACCCCAGGAGCTGATGGCAGCGACATCAGCCTCTGTGCCCTCTGACAGTGTTGTACCCTGTGATCTTGTCCCACTCCCTCATTTTACAGACAAGGAGCCCACACAGGGGAGTGACTCTTCTATGAACACACTGTGAGCAGGGGAGGGTGGTTCAGTGGCTCTCCAGCAAAAGGGTCTCCAGGGTCTTAGGGCAGGTGCCAAAGCTGTGGGGGGGCAGAGGTATCTGCCCAAGGACCCAGGGACCCCCACACAGCGGAAACCCTCTTCAAGCAATGCGGAAGCCACATCATTTGCATGGTGGGTCGCGGGGCCCCTAGGGCGTGGTGGGAGGCAGCAGAGGCATTCGGGTCTCGACCTTGGGGGTTCACAGGAGCCCCATGGACTGCAGGGTGCAGCTACATCAGGCCAGGTCGTCACAGCGACGCCAGGGCCGGTGACAGCGGAGGCCCGTCTGCCGTCACGGAGAGGAATGGCGCCCGCGTTAGGAAGGACCGACCACATCACAGGCAGGCAGCCCGGGGGTGACACATCCCACTCCTGACTCGCTGCCTGTGATGTTGCTTTAGAAATGAGCTGGGGGCAGACAGGAAGACTGGGCTGGTATCCGGTTCTTGGAGCCAGGCTTTGTGCTAAATGCCAGGGTACAAAGACGCTGGGCATGGTCCCTGCCTGCAAGGAACGCTAAGTCTAGTGAGAGACGTCCCAGCCTCTCCCACTGTCACCCTCCAAGGGGCCTGCTGATGTCGCTTGCTCCATCTCCCACAACCCCTCCTCCTCGCCACCCTGAGCATCGCCTGCCAGCTACAGGCTCCTTGGTCTTGGTTCCCAGCCTTCTTTCCCTTTCAGATGGACCTACGCCCCCTTCCTACAATCAAGCCTGGCTCTCCTTAAAAGCTTCCAGCGGCTGCCACCGCCTGCACAACCTCCTTAACCCCTGCCAGCATCTCCCACCTGGATTCATCACTCGCCGGTTGCCGTCACAACACAAAGCGGCACCTGGCTCCTCCGCCCCCTTCTCCACACCTGTACTGCTGCTGCCTCTGCCCAAACGTCCTCACCCCCTACCTGGCAGGGCTGACTTCTCAGCTTCTTTCAAGAGTTCCCTCTGCCATCATATCGGGGGGTCAGAGGTCCCTCCTAGGGGCTCCTGTGACAACCTGGGTGCATCCCTATACTGCCCACACCCGACCAGTTTTTGGCTAATTATTGATTCCCTCGTGCCTCCCCCCAACCTTGACAACCTTGTATGGGCGCTGAGCCAGACACGTGGGCTTTGATCCAGTTCTGCCATTCCCCCACTTCCACTTTGTCATCTATAAAATGGCGACAGAAACAGTGCCCCCTTCACAGGGCTTTATGATTCATGAAGTCAGTATGCGTGGCGTGCTCGGCACTGTGCCTGGCAGTGGAAAGAGCTCAGTGTCACCCGTGTGTCTGCTACTCATCGCCCTACACACAGCCAGCATACAGCCCATAGCTGGCATCTCATAGATGCCGAATTGCTCAACACAAGCAACACAAGTTTTAATTTTCAATTAGTTGAAATGAGCTGGAGCTAGCATGAGAACGGGGCAGGAAATGGACGTACAAAGAGAGGGGGCGGCGTCCTCAGAGCAGCAGACTGAGCGCGCCCATGTTCAGATGACAGCGACTCACGGTCTCCTCCACCACCACCTCACTGGAGGGTGATGTAGGCACAGCGCTCAGGAGCCTGGCCACCTGGGGTGGAGTCTTGGCTCTGCCTCTAGTGAGCTGCAAAACCTTAAGTACGTCGTTTAACCTTTGTGCCTCAAAGGCCTCTTCTGTAAAATGGGGATAATGTTCCCCTGCCCCCAGGTGGCTGTGACAGGGAAAGGCACTCTGGGCATTTAATGCATCAGTCTCTTGCCTTGCACCTAAGAAGCACCCACTAAATGTCAGCTTTTTTTTTTTTCTTTTGAGACAGAGTCTCACCCTGTCACCCAGGCTGGAGTGCAATGGTGCGATCTCGGTTCGCTGCAACCTCCGCCTCCCAGGTTCAAGCGATTCTCCTGCCTCAGCCTCCTGAGTAGCTGGGATTACAGGGACACGCCACCACACCCGGCTAATTTTTGTATCTTTAGTAGAGACAGGGTTTCACCATGTTGGCCAGGCTGGTCTCGAACTCCTGACCTTGTGATCCACCTGCCTCAGCCTCCCAAAGTGTTGGGATTACAGACCTGAGCCACCGCGCCAAGCTAAATGTCAGCTCTTAGCCCTGGGCTCTCTGTGCCCTCCCAGCAACTGCCTGCCCCTAAGGGAAGTGACAGAGAGCAGCCCTTTTGTTTCCACCTCACAGTCAAGGAAGCCAAAGGTCAGGGAGGAGCTCGAGGGGTCTGGGGGCACAGGGGCAGCAGCTCCAGGCAGGCCCTGGAATCCTGACCCCCAGACCAGTGGAGGTGCAGCCCACTTCACACCAGAGATGAGCAACCAGCCCTGCCCAGTCTCCTGCCCAACCCAGCCGGGGTAACCAGCCAGCGGTGACCAGGACCGGGCTGGCCCTGTGACTGACTGCAAAAGCTCCAGGGACAAATGGGACTGACACTGACCAGAATCAGTCCACTGGGGCCAGGCACGGTGGCTCACACCTATAATCCTAGCACTTTGGGAGGCCGAGGCGGGTAGATCACCTGAGGTCAGGAGTTCAAGACCAGCAGGGCCAACATGGCGAAACACCATCTCTACTAAAAAAAAATACAAAAAATTAGCCAGGTATGGTGGCGCACGCCTGTAGTCCCAGCTACTTGGGAGGCTGAGGTGGGAAAATCGCTTGAACTCAGGAGGCAGAGGCTGCAGTGAGCCGAAGCCAAGATCACGCCACTGCACTCCAACCTAGGCAACAAGAGCAAGACTTCAACTTTAAAAAAAAAAAAACAACAACAGAATGGGTCCATTGGGCTCAGGCTCAGGCCAGGCAGAGCTAAAGCCAGAGGGGCCTCATGTTGCAAAAAGCGGGTGGAGAGAGCATGCTGCTCACCTCCTATGTCCCCACCCTACATCCACGGCCCAGTTTAAAGGCTTCCTCCTCCTCCCTCAAGTCTCTCGCCCCTTCCTTCCTGTTCTCTGCTTCTTCACCAACCCAGAGCTGTCACCTGAACCATGGTGACAGCCTCCTCATGGGCCTCCCTGCCTCCAGTCTCTCCATCTCATCTGTGCTTCACACTGAGGCCACAGTGATCTCTGCCCTGTCACTCTCTTGCTCAAAAACGATAATGGCTCCCCACTGCCTCAACTCCTGATAGGAGGAGTGTGTGTGGTGGCTGAGAGCATGGACACTGGAATAAGGATGCTGGCTTGAATCCATACTCTTTCCCCTCTTAGCAGGCAGCCTTGAAGGTGTTTTGTTTCGTTTTTAAATAAAGGAGTTTGTAGACCTCAGTCTTTTCATCTGTAGAATGGGACTGATAAATGCACATACCTCCTGGGGCTGATGGGAAGATTCAATAACACATGTAAAGTGTTTAGAAAATTCCTCCCAAATTATAGTTGCTACAGTTTTCTCAATGTAATTGCTATTACTACCTCCATAAACTGGCCCTAAACTTACAGCCTCGTGTGCTGCTGTCACTGTCCCCAACAAACCTTTGGCTCCAGCTAGGACAGCTGGGACAGTCTAACATTGTCCTCTAATATTCGGTTTTCGTTTTGTTTTGTTTTGTTTGAGACAGGGTCTCGTTCTGTCACCCAGACAAGTGCAGTGGTGCAATCTCGGCTCATTGCAACCTCCACCTCTGGGGTTCAAGTGATTCTTATACCTCAGCCTCCCAAGTAGCTGGGACTATAGGTACACACCACCACGCCTGGCTTTTTTTTTTTTTTAAAGTAGAGACAGGGTTTCACCATGTTGGCCAGGGATGTCTCAAACTCCTGACCTCAAGTGGCCTCTCAAAGTGCTGGGATTTCAGGCGTGAGCCACCTCGCCTGGCCTGTCCCCTAGTATTCTTTCCTCCATACCTCCCTCCCCACACCATTCTTCTCCCTGTAGCCACTCATCCTAAACCCGCCTACCTTTCAGGGCTCAGCGGTTAGGAGGCCCCCTGTGTGGGCCTGGAGAAGAGCAGAATCAGGAAGGGGACAAGAAAAGACCAGGGCAATGACCAAAGGACCAAGTCACAACAGGAAGGACGTTGAGCCAGGGGGTGGAGGGGTGATGTCTAGGGAGAATGGGATGCAGGGGTGGGGCTGGAGGGAGCTGGGAGGCAGGACAGGAAGGAGCAGGATTAGGGGCTTGCAAGGCTCAGGAAATGACAGCAGGAGCTGCTGGCGATGGGGCCACAGAAGCCTGGGGCCTCTGTGAGTTGCAGCCAGAAACTGGGGCTGGAGTCAGCGGGAGGAGGGGCCAGCAGGGGCCCCCAGGGCACTGGTGGGGGTCCTGCTAACTAAGGCAAAGGGCCAGAGCCCTTTCCCAGGGGTTCACAATCAAGTCCACAGCTGGGCCACAGCTGGACCACACCTGGGCCTTCTGAGCTGGGTGACGTGGTGGTGCAATCTGCACTCCACCCCCTGCCCAAAGCCACTTACTCCAGCTGGGGCCAGGGAGGTCCTTGCTAATCTCAAGTGACAGTTGGGGCCGCCGAGGTTCAGAAAGAAGGGAGCTGGCCAAGTTCTCCCGGAAGCAAAGGCTGGGCCAAGATGAGGCCTCAGACCCCTGACTCCTGGCCCTAGGCCCCACCCATTCCCATGGCCTCTGGCCTTGCTCCTGAAAGACCTTCAAGAAGGCCTCCCGCTGACAGCTCAGAAGATGTCCTCCCTCCTCCCTGTCCACAGCCTGCCTGCCTCCAAATCCCCTCCCACTCTGCTCTCCCACTCAGGCACACTGATTCTCTGAACCTGTGGCCACATCAGTCTCACTAGTGCAGAGCCACGCTCAGCCTGAAGCAGACGGCGGGCCACTGTCTGGACAGCAAAGGAAAACAAACAAGTCCCCTGGGGATTTCTGTACTGTCTCCAGTCAGAGTGGCTGGGTCAAACCCGAGCCCCAGCTCCAAAAGGGACCCACGGAGGAGAGATCCGCTAGGCCTCTCAAGGAGCCACTACTCCTGAAAGAGATTCACCCTGCGGCCCTCGAAGTCAGGTTACACTGTCTGTTTTCCCAACAGAACATGCCCACTAGTGTCCCAAAGAGGGGATAGGGAGGGCAGCTGGCCCTCCTGGGTCCTGAGAAGGGGCTCTGCAGCCCTCTCCAAACACCCAACGCTTGTTGTGAACTAGCTAACAGGTCTCCTGAATCCAGCAACAGAATCAATAATCTGGCAACCATGAACCTCCAGGGTGATCATTCCAACCCCTCCTCCCCCTGCAAAGAAGAAATAGAGGCTGGGCGCAGTGGCTCATGCCTGTAATTCCAGCACTTTGGGAGGCCAAGGCGGGCAGATCACTTGAGGTCAGGAGTTCGTGACGAGCCTGGCCAACATGGTGAAACCCCATCTCTACTAAAAATACAAAAAGTAACCAGGTGTGGTGGTGCACGCCTATAATCCCAGTTACTCGGGAGGTTGAGGCTGGAGAATAGCTTGAACCTGAGAGGCAAAGGCTGCAGTGAGCCGAGATCATGCCATTGCACTCCAGCCTGGGCAACAGAACCAGACTCCATCTAAAAAAAAAAAAAAAAGGGTCGGGCGCGGTGGCTCACGCCTGTAATCCCAGCACTCTGAGAGGCCAAGACAGGCGGATCACGAGGTCAGGAGATCAAGACCATCCTGGCTAACACGGTGAAACCCTGTCTCTACTAAAAATACAAAAAAATTAGCCGGGCATGGTGGCGGCTGCCTGTAGTCCCAGCTACTCGCACCACTGCACTCCAGCCTGGGCGACAGAGCGAGACTCCGTCTCAAAAAAAGAAGAAGAAGAAATGGAGTCTCAGAGATGCAGGCTGGCTTGTCACAGTCCACAGGAAAGACAGGCTAGATGCAAGGGCAGAGCCGGAGCCCTGGGATGCACCGCCAACAGCCCTCCCCCTGCACACTTGGGGCTCAGGCTTGGGGCAGAAGTAAATTATCTCTTCCCACCCCCCATCAGCAAACAGACACTTCCTCCTCAAGGGCTCACAGCCAAGTACCTCAAACCACAGTGACATCACTGCCACCTGTGACATCACTACACGCCACAGTGGAAAAAGACTGTGGGTCCCAGGGAGGTGGGCCCTGAGCGTCAGAGCCCCAGCCCCACGGTCAGCTGCTCAGCAGAGGTGATCAAGGCCCAAAGCCCTAAGGGAAGGGGGCAGGACTCAGAACCAGGGCAGAGCAGCCTGCACCCATTACCGGTGACAAAGGGCTTCTTCGAGGAAAACGCCCTCCCTGCTCAAGGCTTCCTTGAACCTGTGGGTTCGCAGACAGCAGGCTCTGCAGTGCCTGCCTACAGTGAGGACTTTCCCATGGTGTGGGGAAGTGGAAAGGATCTAGCTCTTGAACTTGAAAAGGTGACACCTAGGTACCAAGGGGCAGAGAGGCAAACCCCAGCTCTGCCTAAGGAGCTCCACCATGTCCTTCATGAAGGCTGAAAGGCAGCCGTGAATTCTTGATGGCCCTGGGGCCTGAGTCAGGAAATCATTCCACCCAAAGCAAGTGAGATTGAGGTCAGCAAGAAGAAGAGAATCTGGGGAACCAAGATATTGACAGTGGGGAGTCCTGGGCTCTCCCTCCTGGGGACTTTTAGATACCCCACCCCCAATCTGTGGCCTTTGTCAAGTATACTCAAAGCTGACACTTCCCCAATATTCTACGAAAGCATTGGAACCAGGGTTGTTAGGTTTCACAGGTAGGGATGCTTAGCCCCAGAGAGGTTAAGTAACCCAAGCAAGGTAGCACAGCGAGCCAGTGACAGTGCTCAGATGGGAACTGTGATCTCCCAACACCCGGGTCAGTGCTCCTTCCTCGGAGCCATGCTGCCTTAGAAGTCACTTGGAGGCAGAAAATGGACAGCATGACCTCAGAAGAGCCCCCACAGGGCATCCCCTTCTCGGGGTCACAAGTAAACAGAATCTTCAGCAGCACAGAGGCTGGAGATGGAGGAGGTTTTGGAGAGCGCCTGGAATCTTCCCATGCCCATCTTGCAAGCTGAAGCCTTGTGCACTGTCTCTGTGCTTCACCAAATGTACCCCTCACTCACCCCCAAAACACACAGCCCCTGTTACACACGAAAAGGGGTGGTGAAGGGAGGGGAGGTGAGATCCTGACCCCGCCGCCTTTGCCACAATACGGTGTCCTAAGACCAGGCTGTCAAGCAGTGGGTATGAGAGACCCAGTCAGGGGGCGCTGGGGCAGACGCACAGACAGGAAAAGGCAGGGAGGAAAGAAGTTGCTCTCTGAGGTGATGGGCAGCAGAGCCACTTAGACAGGAACTCTGGGCAACTGCAGGGCTGCCAACCAAGCTTCCGGGCCCTGGGGCTGAGAGCAGAGAGTCTGACTCCACAGGGGTCCCCGCCTAGGCCTGAGCACCACCCCACGGCCCAGAGAGTCAGGTCAAACCTGCAAAGCCACCAATGGCTCAAATAGGTGCCAATGCCAGGATTAGAAAGCACTTTTAATCCTGACAGTCAGTCTGTGAGGCTAGGATTACTCCCATTTTACAGATAAGAACACAGAGGCTCCGAGGGATAGAAAGACTTGTCAAGGTCACACAGCCAGTAAAACAGCAGAGCAATGACTCGAGGTTTATCTGATTAAGAGGCCTGGGCCTTTTCCCAGAGTCATCAGTGCTGCTTCCCTGCGCCCAGATGAGGGTCCAGAACTGGGAGCCACAGCACCTCTCCTTTGTTCCTGTTCACCCCATGGCACCCCAAACCCCAGCTTCCCTCCTTGCCCACTTCTGGGTAAATCACACGCATTCTGGGGTCCTGAGTCACCGTCGGTGAGTGGCCCCATCCCTCACTACACTAGGGATGTCGAGGGGGTGAGCAATTTGGGGAGAGAACTCCTAACCTCAGCAGACCCCATTCAATGGGATGGGGAGCCCAGAAAAATATCCTAAGAGATGGAGGCAAACAGAACCCCACCCTGCCACCACTGACTTTTCAAAGCCCCTGTCTCCTCATCTGTAAAACAGGGCCATTATCAAGGTCAAAGTCAGATGAATATTTTTTGAACACTTACTATGTGCCAGACACCGTCCTAGGCCAGTGATTCTCAGTCGGGGCAATACTCCAACCCCAAAGGACACTTAGGAATATCTGGAGACATTTTTGTCACAAGGGAGGGTGGCGCTACTGCCATCCGGTAAGTAGAGGCCAGGGATGCTGCTAAACATCCTACAGCTCACAGGACAGCCCCGCAACAAAGAATTAAATGTCGAGGACGCTGAGATTGAAAAACCCTATTCTAGGCTAGAGTCTACAGTGGTGAATGAGTCCCTGCCCTCACGGTACTTACAATCTTGTGGGAGGACATAATAAAAGTGAAAGAAATAGAATAGGTCAAGAGCATTATACAGGAACACAAAGCAGGTCGGGGAGAGAGAGCACCCGGCAGGGAGCATTTACAGGCAGGATTGTCAACTTCAGCAGAAGGAAGTGAGGGAAGGAGACGTCAGCAGGAGGAGTATTGGAGGTGAGGGGGGAAAGTGAGTGCAAAGGCCCTGGGGCAGGTGTGTGTGCAGCACATCTGAGGACAGAAAAGCATGGCTCAAAAGCGAGAATGGGGCCAGGCACGGTGGCTCACGCCTGTAATCCCAGCACTTTGGGAGGCCAAGGCAGGTGGATCACTTGAGTTCAGGAGTTCGAGACCAGCCTGGCCAACATGACAAAACCCCGTCTCTACTTAAAAAAAAAAAAAAAAAAAAAAAAAATTAGCCAGGTGTGGTTGCACACACCTATAATCCCAGCTACTTGGGAGGCTGGGATGCCCTTATGACCTTGGCTGAGCTAGTAAGCCTATGTTCTCATCTGTGGATGTGGTATTCCCTGCCTGGCCCTTGTCACAGAGCCATGGGTGTGAAAATGGGTGATGTGGGAAAATTGCTCGAACCCAGGAGGTGGAGGTTGCAGCGAGCAGAGGTTGCAGCGAGCAGAGATTGCGCCACTGCACTCCAGTCTGGGCGACAGAGTAAGACTCTGTCTCAATAAAATAAAAAAATAAAAAAAAGAAGAAGAAGAAGTGAGAACGGGCCAGGCACAGTGGCACATGCTTGTAATCCCAGCACTTTGGGAGGCTGAGGTGGGAGGATCACTTGAGGTCAGGGGTTCAAGACCATCCTGGGCAACATGGTGACACCTCAACTCCACTAAAAATACAAAAAATACAAATAAATTAGTTGGGCATGGTGGTGTACACCTGTAATTCCAGCTACTCTGGAGGCTGAGGCAGGAGAATCACTTGAACTCAAGAAGCAGATGGAAGCTGCAGTGAGCTGAGATGTCGCCACTGCAATCCAGCCTGAGCAACAGAGCAAGACTCCATCTCAAAAAAAAAGTAGGTTGGTGTAGAGTCGGGTGTAACATACACGCCATGGCTCTGGCAAAACTCTTCCCCTTCCCATGTACAACCGTCCCGGCTACTCCTCCAGGCAACATTGCATAGTAAGGGCCATAAAGCATCACCCAGCCCTGGGGAGGGACAGTGCTACAGGGAGCCACTGTGCCAGGCGCCAGGATGACAGGGTCACCTCTGACATAAGAATGACTGGCAGGCTCTCAGTCTTTTACACCCATGGCTCTATGACAAGGGCCAGGCAGGGAACACTTTCCACATCCACAGATGAGAACACAGGCTTTACTAGCTCAGCCAAGGTCATAAGGGCGGTTGGGACAGAGCCCAGGCCTGTGAGGTCTGTGACCTGTTGGTAGTGCAGCTCCTAGAGGGTTGGAGCTGGATCTTGAGGTCCCCAGAGCCAGGTACTGGGCTGGGCTTGGAGTAGGTGTGTCCGTGAAGTTTTGGGGAATGAATAAATGAATGGCCTGACCTGCTCAGGGTGCCTGACCACCTACCCATTGCCCTCTAAAGAGGTGCCTGACCAACAGACCATACCCTCAGTCAACACACAGGCTCCCCACTGGGATTTCAGACAGAGGACAAAGAGACAGAGACGTGGTGGAAGGAGGGAAGAGCCCCCAGGCCCAGCAGGTACCCCAGATCACCCAACGCCTCTCCGATGTCCAGCCTGGGAGCTCCCAACCTCTCCCCTAACCTGAACTGGCCCCAGGCCCTGGGTGATGAGGAGGCAAACAGCAGCACCTCAGCACCAAGACTTCCAGGGGGAGGTGGGCCAGGCCCATCAGGCAGAGACCCCTTATCCTTCTCCCCAGATAGCCCAGGCCCTTCTCATCCCCATCAGAGGGCACCAAGCACTCACCTACTGCCAGCTTTACTGCGATTTCTTTGTCAAATGAATAAATGACTAAGTGAATGAATGATCTTTTCCATACCAGCTGGCAGATAAGACTTTTAAACGGGGCAAAAGCCCTGTGGCAGTGAGTCAGCTGCATCCACAGCTAGCTCAGGTCTCCTGGAGCTCCTTCTGCAGCTCAGTTGACTTCCATCCTGAGAACCCACTGTGTGTAAGGGCCTGGCTGGGAGCAGGGGTGCAGATACGGGCACTGGGAGGGTGCTGTGAAAGGAGCTTTGGAATCAGGCAGACCTGCATTCAAATCCTACCCCCAGCTCCCCAGCCCCCAGCTCTGTGATCCTGGGAAACGCCTCAGTTTCCACATCTCTAAAGACAAACGGCACCACCCACCTCTTGGGAGTTGCTGTAAGGGAGGTTTCAGTGAAATTTCGTGACAAAATACCTAGCCCAGTGCCTGGTGCTTCGTGGGTGTTCAGAAATCAGGAGCTATGGTGATGCTACTAATGCAAAGGAGGAGGAACCCATGGTTCCGGCCCTCAAGACACCTTCCATCCACTTAGGGGGTAAAACGCTAGATTAAAAAGCAGAATGCAATCTGTCCTCAAACAGAACAGAAGGGCCTGGGAGTTCGAAGAGAAGATCAAATCCAACTGAAGAGGAGGAAAGGCTTTCCCGGAGAGAATGGCATTTGCAGAAGGCCTTGAAGGATAGGGGTAAGGAGTGTCCCTTGGAGAGCGGACAGCACAGACAATGCTTTTGGCACAATGACACACACGATGACCATCGTCAGTTCTACAGAGGCTGGGGAACACACGTGCAGGGAGGTGGAAGAAGAGCTCAGGTACCTTACTCTGGCCTGGGATCTCCAAGGGAGTTTCTGCCTTAACCATTGGGAGCCACAGGAGGCTCCCCAGGCAAACGGAGAGGTGCCTCACGCTTGAGAAGGGTCTCTCTGCCAGGGGTCAGCGGGAGAGGGGGCAGGGCCTGGAGACCAGCTACAAGGCTGTGGCAATAGTCCGGGTGGGGTGGTGGGGAGCAGGGATGAGGGAGGAGGGAATCTGAGCTGCTACAGGAGCTAGTCAGGAGGGGAAGGAAGTGGGAGGGAACCCGCTCCAGCTACTCCAGGACTGCAGCCTGGTGTCCCGAAGAGCCCTGTGCCTGCCACCCCTCTCCCATCCAGGGGCTTGCATGACCCCAGAGTTCACCCAGGCAGGCCCAAGCTCAGTGGCAGGAAGACCCCCTCTGAGGCCAGAGTCTATGGCATGATCCCAAAGTCAAGCTGGGGACCACAGTCATCCCCATTCACACTCGGCCCTAGAGTGGGGACTCTCCAGACCCAAAGGCCACCCAGGACTTACTCTGGGGCAGTTCTCCAGGACCCACTCCTGACACCCACTGTGGGTGAGTCAGTTCTAGTCTGGCAGCCCCCATCTTCTACCCACAAGAACTGGACTCTTTGGCCTCAGATCAACGAGTCACCTTATGTCACCACAGAAGCCAGTGCCACCTCCCACCTTCCTCCTCGGTCAAGGTGTCAGATGGGGGCAGATGGGCCACGTGTCCATCAGGGGCGGCTCTGAGGAAGGATGAAGGCCCACCTTCCCTGCAGTCTCAGGGCACAGGGACCAAGGGCAGAAGAGACCCCCTTTGGAGGAAGAGTTCCCCCAGGCCCTTCCATGAAATACAGGTTCTCTGAGCCTCAGTTTTCCTTCTGTAAAAAATGGGTTATCTTATCTTACCAAACCACGGAGACAGTCAAAAAAATGGGATAATCCTATGTTACCAAACCAGGAGACAGTCAAAAAAAGGCAAAGGGTACACAGTCCCTTGTACGCCCGTTGCTATTACGGGAGTGGTGTTCATAGGAGCCCTAGGGTTTCTGCTGTTTCCATTTTCCTGCGGCCCCTGGAGACTTCATTTGCCTTGCTCGATTACCAGCCCAGACCTCCCGCGCTTCCCCTGCCCCCAGAGGCCACAGAAAGCAGACTCTGCAGTAGCCCCCAGACGCCTCGGGAGGAAGCAGACTGGCAGCTCGCCCTCCAGTTGTGCCCTCAGTGGGCCTGACACACACCTGGCCCTGCTCTTCAGACACAGGACCCTGGTATTTCTAAGAAATCGGAAAACCGTCGCCCAGAGGAAGAGGAAGTCTTCTGAAGAGGGTGCCCGGCGTGGGCAGTGGGGCAGCGCCCCAGCACAGCCCCTTCTCCACCGCGTGGGAGGGAAGGGCTGTCGCGGCAGTCACCGGGGTGAGGGAAAAGGGGTCCCGGGTCTAGCGGGGGTCTGCCCAAGGCTCGCTGCTCAGCCCCAAACGCCCCGGCCTGCGCGCGCAGAGGAACCAGGGTGCGCTCCTGTCACGACGCGGGTAAGAGGGGTTTCGGGGGCCGGAGTTGCGCCCCGAGCGCACGTGTACGGGCCCGGGGTCCCCGGCGGGTCCCTAGAGGTGTGCGGCGCGTGTCTGACGCGGATGGGGGGCGGCGACTCGGACTTCCAGCCTCCCAGCCCGTGACAGCGCCCCGGGAGAGCGCGGCCCGGGCACCCGAAGGCTGCGCACCAGCCGGGTGGGCATGCGGGGCGGCTGTCCCCCGTGGGCCGCGCGAGTCACCCACCTGGGCGGGCAAAGCGTGCCCCGCGGCCCAGAGCTCCAGTCCGACGGCCAGCGCGGCCCAGACAGCGGCGGGCGCCATGGGTGCGAGCGGGATCCGGTTGCCCCCTGCCCTCGCGCCCTCGCGCCCTCGCAGCGCAGCGCCTTCTCCCCAGGCTCCGCTGTGCTCGCCAGCCGGCGGCGACTGAAAGCGAAAGCCCGCGCCGCAGCGCGCCAGAGGCCAAGCGGCGGGGCGGGGCGGGGCGGGGCGGGGCGGGGCCAGCCGGCCTTGGACACGCCTCCTCCACGCCCCTCCCCAGCCTCTGCTGGGCCTCCGACCCGACCACCCCAGCATCGCCAGGCCGATACCTCCAGCGTCACTCCCAGCACTCAGTGACCCTTCAACCTCCTCCTATCGTCCCCTCCTCTTCGAGTCACCATCTCCACCTGCCCGGCCTCCACCTGCCCTCCCAGCTCCCACAGGTTTCCCTGTCCCGTGAGGGTGAGGCACTAATTTGGAACAACATCCCCCAAAGCTGACACCTGCTTTAGGGGAACCAAGAGAATTCTAGATCATTCGCTCATTTAGACTCTATTTTAAGTATATTTAATTCTTATTTTTTAGTTTTTTTAGAGACAAGGTCTCACTCTGTCACCCATAGCTCACTGCAGCCTCCAACTCCTGGGCTCAAGCAATCCTCCCACCTCAGCCTCCAGAGTAGCTGGGACTACAGGCTCGGGCCACCATGCTGGGCTGATTTTTTTGTACAGACGGAGTTTCGTCATGTTGCCCAGGCTGGTCTCGAACTCCTGAGCTCAAGTGCTCTTCCCACCCTCAAGTGATATTCCCACCTGTGGCCTCCCAAGGTGCTGGGATTATAGGTGTAAGCCACTGCACCTGGCCTGTTTAGATTCTAGAGCCAGATCACCTGGATCTGGATCTCTGAACTCACCTCATGGGACTATTCTAAAAATTTAAAGATATGTAATATACATAATGCAGTCTGTACTTTATATATACTTAAGTATCTACATATATAACAATAGGCATTTATAAATCTTGGCTGTTGTTACTACTCTTCATGTGTTCATTTATCCGTAAACACGCATCCAGCCCTTCTCACAGTGAGAAGACTCTGCACTTCCCTGTTCAAGTCTGCTGCCCAGGCAGTGGGCAGATGAACAGAGGCTGGGAGAGAATGTCACCTGGGAAGCTGTGGGGCCCTGAGGGGCTGCTGAGGCCAGGCCCAGGAAAGCTGGCTTCCCCAGGATTTACATCATGACTGAGCACCCATTCCAGCTGTGATCTGTCCCCCGATCCCCACTTTGAGTGCCAGCCCTAATACAAGTCCAGCCCTGCAGGGCCAGAGCACATTCCTCCAGCCCTGGATTATGGGGATCCTAGCCCCCAGCACATAGGGCATTCCTAAGGGTTGGGGGTGGACTGGGTGGCAGGAGGCGATTCTCTTCCCAGTTTCCTCACTGCAGGCTGCCTGAAGATACAGAGACCCTTGCTCTGGGCCACCAGCCCCACAGCGGAGCCTGCAAGGATGGTGCTTCTAGGTGCTGAGTGAGAAACTGGGAAGTGACTCCTTGGGGATGGAAAACCCCACCTCCTAACCAGGAGGCTGGGAAATCACCTGGTTTCCACACGTTTCTGTGATATGGGCCACGCTGAGGGTGTGGCTGGTGTGACCTACAGCCTTAACTCTGCAGAGAGGCTCAGCCACTGGACAGGCGTGCAGAGCTCTTCTGGCCCTTAAGAGAATTGCCTGGGAGCGGCTCCAAGGACTCCCTGATCCCTAAAATAGAGCCGAAGGCAGGAGGGAGATGTCACCTGGTGGAAGCGGGGGACAATAGTTCTCTCCAGTTGTCCCCCACACACCTCAAGACCAATGGGTCCCACAGGCTCTCCGCACACCCTCCCCCCAACCCAACAACCGGCTCCCCCTGCCAGTTTCCCTATCCCAGTGAATGGCACCATCCCCTCCTGAAGGCAGGGATCCTCCCAGGCTTAGGTCCCATCCTGAGAGCGAATTCAAGTTCTAATCTCTACGCAACATGAGGCTTCTCCCCTTCTCCAGGCCGACCCAGGCTGCTTAAGAGCAGGTGACTTCTCTCTGGACTCTGCCAAGTGCAGTTCTTGACTCCCCCAGGTTCAGGCCCAGGGGTGAGGGTTTGGGAAGGAAAGGGCACAGTGTTCCATGGCAGCCAAAGTTGTTACCCATTTGGCATTGGGGCCTTTGGGGACAGTTTCCAGCTCATTCTCTCTGGGGTTCTTATGCAGGTTTCTTGGAGACCTTCTTACTGACTCCACTGGCCACAGCTCCCCAGCACCAGAAATGCCTGCACCTCCTGCTGGCCACGATTCACCACCTCCCCTTCAGCTCCTACAGGGTAGTGTCCTCCTGGCTTCTCCTGCTGAGGCCGCCTCCCCTACTAGGAAGCACTGTGGGATGGAGATGGCCAGACTGGCCTCCTCGCTGGGGTCCATGGTTGCCTTGCCCTTTGCTGTGCACCTATAGCAGCCCAGCTCACTCTCCGTGTACCCAGGCTCCCTCCAGCAATGCCAGCTCAGGCCCCTCCAGCCACAGGCTCCTTTATTAAGCACCTGCTGTGTGCCAGCCCTGGAGCGTTGAGGACTCAGCAGTGGACAAAATAAACAAGAATCTCCCATCTGTGTTATGTCCTTAAACTCCTAGGATATGAAACTCCCAGCTGGGTCCCTTGCATCCCCTCCTGCTTGGCGCAGGATAAGAGGAAGTGCCCTCTCCTCTCCAAAGGGCAGCAGGGGGCACTCAGCACAATGGCAACTCCTTCCCCAAAATCTTCTCTCTTGGCTTCTCCAACCCCACATCTTGTTTCGGCTGGGGGTGACGATGGCCAGTTCTGGCTGAGTCAGTTTGTCTCTCCACATGACCTGCATACGTGGTCCGGGACTTTCTCTTCCTGCGGGGGGATTGATCTTGACACTCACCATATTGTACCTGCCACTGGGGAATCTGGTAAAACTCAGTGATAGCAGAGGCAGTGCAGAGGGCCTGGACTCTCTCCTTCTGCCCCACAGCCCAGCCCTGGCTCTATCTCCCACCCATGGTGCTCGGGGCTTCCCGATGAGGCTCTGGCCTTCAGGCTCTGTCCCTGAATCTGCCCCTCCATGGAGTAGTCAGACCCAGCCCTGCAAAGCATAATCCACTCATGCCACTCTCCTAGCCCAGGGTTTTTCAACCCAGAGGTCATTTTACCCCCTGTCCCACCCCGCCACATTTGGCAATGTCTGGAGACATTGGGTGGCCACAGCTGCGGGGGCAGGGAGAGGTGCTGCTGGCATCTTGTAGGTGGAGGCCAGGATTCTGCCGAACATCCCACAACGCTCAGGACAGCCTCATCACAGAGAATCATCCCTCCCAAAACATCCAGAATGCCAAGGTTGAGAAGTAACCTAGCCCATGGCTCCCCATGGCCTTTAGAACTGATTTCAGCCTCGTCCACAAGATGCTGGGGCCTTCGTGTCCTGGCCCAGCTGGCCCACCAGGCAGAGCCCCACCACGAACCCCAGCTCCACACGCTAACTCCCTGGGCATCCGGGGCAACCCTGAGTTCCCACCTCCATGCCTTTGTCCATGCAGGTTCCTCTGCCTGGGGTGCCTTTTCCTCTGTGTTTGTTTGGTGATCACCTACTTGTCCTTCCAGTCACAGCCCCACTCCCGCTCTTTTGTGAAACCACCCTTGACCACACCCCACCAAGCTGGGCAGGATAACATGGTATGTCTACAGACTGTTAGCATAACACTCACTCCGGTATTAGTCGCTTACATGGCCCTCGCCTCTCTTAGTAATTGTGATACTAGCGGTTATGGAAAGATGACTTACACACTTTGTCTTGCACCGGGTGGGGGCAAGCTTTATGGTATGCTTATCCAGCGAGTACAGGGTACAGTGGGTTCAAACCTGGTTTGGTGGCTTCTCCATAGCCAAGGGGTTCTTCTCAGCATGCAGCTCTCACACTGCTGGACCGTATGATACCCGAGGGTAGGGGGACTTGCTCTTGGTCCCCTCTATTTCCCTTAATCGAGCCCCTTCTTGTGCATTTCCTGTATGTTCTGGCCCAGGAGATACCTAACAGGAGGGGCTTGATAAAGTTGAAGTGAATAAGGACCAAATACAGGACAAAGGGAATGCAGACTTGAGTGAACGAATGAATGAATGAATGGATGAATGGGTACATGGATGTCCGGGTCAAGGCTCAGGAACCCAGTCCAGCCCAATCACTCCCAGGCCCTACGTACCCAACCCAGATTCCCAAGTCATGCACCTGGCAGACTCCCAGTCCCACAGTGCAGAGAAGTCCTCGTTTGCTCCTTGTTGACAACACAGACTTCGAGCAGAGATGGGACTGTGGTCCTCAGGTCCCCAACTCAGGGGCTTCATGTGCAGAATCTGAACTCTTGGCCGGGGGCCCCCTGGAGCCTCTCCTCATTTCCCAGCTCAGTCTACAGCCGTCAGAGGTCCCCTGCCATCTCCCACCCCAGTAGATGGATGACTGCACTCCTGCAAGCGAGGGTGGAAGAAGGCAGGGCCGCGGGCAGGCCACGTGTGCAAGGACAGCCGGTCTGTCAGTTATTGAACACCTACTGTGTACCGGGCATTCTAGTGGATCTTTTGGAGGAGCAGCTTTCCAGCTTTAACCAGCATAAGAATCATCTGGAAGGCTTGTGAAACATGCAGAGTTCTGGGCCCCACGTCCATGTCTGTTGAGGGACTGATGATCTGGCTTTTTAATGGACCGCTCGGTGACTGAGGGGCACCTGCTGAGAAACCGTACAGAGGGTTGAGGTGCAGCAGGTGCTGTGTGTGGCTCAGGGCGGTTTGGAAGGCTGAGCTGTGGTTGTGCTAGGAGGGGCTGTTTCCACCATGGGGAGGTCTCCATGCAATATACTTTTTGGAGTGAGCTTTCAGAGCCAGCCACAAAGCCAGCTCCTTCTGACCTGGCCTCAGGGTCCCAGTGGGAATCTGTCTTGCAGAGTTGCTTGGACAGCGAGAACCCTACTCCTTCCCTACCAAGGCTGGCCCACAGCCAGGGCAAGTAACTTTTTCTAGTCCCTCTGTCCTGCTTATCTCAGCGCCCTGAATGTGCCGGGCCAGCCCCTTGATGACTCATGTCCTAAAATCACGAACAGGAAGCATCGTTTAGTGTTAGCCACAGCCCTACAACTGCCTGCTTCATCTGGCCCTCCCACCTGTCCTCCCCCCTTGCCTGGGGCCACGTCTTAGGCTGAGCTGGCCATACCATGCTGTGGACTGCGGGTACTGGACCGAGAAACACCAGCGCTTGTCCCCATCTCCTTCCAAAGAAGAAGAGGGCCTGGGGGTGCAGCTCCCCCTCTCTCCCAGTACTCAAAGAGGGCCACAGGCAATTTGGGGAAGGAAGCCAAAAGAACCTCCAGGCCTCCTCCTCCCGTTGCTTCACTAAAACCTCCCTGTTCTGAGTGGCCTCTTCCCAGGACTCAACCCCAGAATCAGTCCCAGACCTTCTGGAGAAGACCCTTGGTTTCTAAACCCAGCAAGCGGGACCAGCTAAGACTCAGGAATCCCCATTCTAGCCCCCTTCCTGTGTGACCTTGGGCCAGTGCCTAGCCCTCTCTGGGCTTTAGCATCCTCACCTGTAACATGAGGAGTCGGATTTCAGGGGAGGCAGGCTGGGTTCACGCTATATGCAGCTCCACTTGGCGGTGGCTGCCTGGGGCTCTGTGTTGAGAAAGACTCTGAGCCTGGGCTCTGCAGGAAAAGGTGCAGGATGGCGCAGCCCGGTGTGCCCTGGGCGGGCAGGGGCCAGCCTCAGCACCATCACCAGGCCTTTGCCATCTCTGGATTAGACCAAGTGCCCTCTTGTCCTGAAGTTGTGTGGAGTGGGGTGCAGATGTGCGGGGTGGGTACACCGGATGGGTGCAGTGGGGCACAGCAGGGCTAGGCTTGACTCCAAATCCCTGCCTTTATTGGCACAAAGCAGGTCTTGCCTGACCTGTGGGAATGACTGCCCAGGTAGAGGGGTGCAGAGTTTGCCCTTTATGCAGGGCCTTTTCCTGATGGGAAATTCTTCTCATCCTACCACAAACCACGCTGCTGTATTTTACATGCAGCAGTAAGTTTTTTATTTTATTTTATTTTATTTTATTTTATTTATTTATTTTTTTTTTTTTTTGAGACAAGGTCTCACTGTGCCACCCAGGTTGAAGTGCAGTGGCACAATCACAGCTTGCTGCAGCCTCAACATCCTGGTCTCAGGTGATCTTCCCACCTCAGCCTCCTGAGTAGGTGGGACCACAGGCACATGCCACCATGCCTGGCTAATGTATTTTTTGTAGAGACAGGTTTTTGCCATGTTGCCCAGGCTGTTCTTGAATTCCTACGCTCAAATGATGCTCCCACTTCTGCCTTCCAAAGTGCTAGGATTACAGGTGTTAGCCACCATGCCCAGCCCTTTGTTTTTTTTTTTTGTTTGTTTTTTGTTTTTTGAGACAGAGTTCTGATCTGTTGCTCAGGCTGGAGTGAAATGGCATGATCTTGGCTCACTGCAACCTCCGCCTCCCCGGGGTTCAAGTGATTCTCCTGCCTCAGCCTCCTGAGTAGCTGGGATTGCAGGTGCCCACCACCATGCCTGGCTAATTTTTTGCATTATTTTTAGCAGAGGTGGGGTTTCACCATGTTGGCCAGGCTGGTCTCAAACTCCCGACCTCAGGTGATCCGCCCACCTCGGCCTCCCAAGGTGCTGAGATTACAGGCATGAGCCACCGCGCCCTGCCCTTTTTTTTTTTTTTTAGACAGAGTTTCACTCCCGTCGCCCAGGCTGGAGTGTGATGATGCGATCTTGGCTCACTGCAACCTCCGCCTCCTGGGCTCAAGCGATTCTCCTGCCTCAGCCACCTGAGTAGCTGGGACTACAGGTGCATGTCACCACACCCGGCTAATTTTTGTGATTTTTGTAGGAGCCAGGGTTTCCCTGTGTTGTCCAGGCTGGTCTTGAACTCCTGAGCTCAAAAGTGATCTGCCTGCTTCAGCAGCCTCCCAAAGTGCTGGGATTATAGGCATGAGCCACCATGCCCAGCCTTATTTTTCTTTTTAAGTTGTCTTGTGGTTACACTTTATTTTATTTATTTTTATTTTATTATTTTTAATAGTCGAGAAGGGGTTTCGCTATGTTGCCCAGGCCGGTCTCAAACTCCTGAGCTCAAGCGATCCACCCGCCTAGGCCCCCCAAAGTGCTGGGATTATAGGCCCCACTGCACCCAGCCTCCCAGCAGTAGGCATTATCTTTGTTTCGTTTGTTTGTTTGTTTGTTTTTTAAGAAATTTAAAAAATTGAGCATTTTATTAAAAAATCCATATTCCACTACCCAGAACTGACCAGTGGTAAGAGCCAGGGTTGCCCTCACTCCTCCCTGACCCCTCTGGCCTGGCTGCCCTTTCTGGAACACACAAAGCATGCTCCCACCTTGAGGCCTTTGCACTGGCAGTTCCCTCTGCCTGGACCACCTTTCTTCCAGATACCTGCATGACTCACTTCCCCTTGTCAGTCTCTGCTCCAGTGCCACCTCCTCAGAGAGGCATCCTGGCACCCCACACCACCGCCCCCCACCAAAATAGCTGCTTTACTTTTCTTAATAGCAGTTGTTATCATCTCTCTTTGGATCTGTGTATCATCTGTTTCTCCCATGAAGGCAGGGACCTTGTCTGTTTTGCTCTCCGCTGTGTCCCCAGCACCTAAAAAGTTGCACAGATATCAAATATATATATATACATTTGTGTGTGTGTGTGTGTGTGTATATATATATATATATATTTTTTTTTTTTTGAGATGGAGTCCCGCTCTGTCACCGAGGCTGGAGTGCAGTCGTGCGATCTCGGTTCACTGCAACCTCTGCCTGCCGGGTTCAAGCCATTCTCCTGCCTCAGCCTCCTGAGTATCTGGGGTTACAGGCGCCCGCCACCACGCCTGGCTAATTTTTGTATTTTTACTAGAGACAGGGTTTCACCATGTTGGTCAGGTTGGTCTCGAGCTCCTGACCTCGTGATCCACCCGCATCGGCCTCACAAAGTGCTGGGATTAGAGGCATGAGCCACCGTGCCCGGCCTTCAATTAGATATTAAAAAAAAAAAAAAGTAGGCTCTCAGTAAGCATATGTTGATTATTTTTTGCTTCAAATACTTGTATAATTCAAATGGAAGTCCTTGAAACCCAGCCAAGTTGTAGCCCCCTTGATTCCGCCCCCAAAACAGCAATTCCTCTGGGTTTGTGGTGTTTCTCTCCAGTCCGTTTTCTGCTTCCACACGCCAATGTAGAGTGTTATTCTAGATACACGCATCTACATCTGCACAAACGATGAAACACCAGGTGCACCGTCCTGCCCCTTGCTTTTTTCCCCTCGGCTGTGTTTCTGAGAACTTTCCATATTGATGAGTTCAGATCCGCTTATTGTTTCTAGCTGCTGCTGCTGCTGCTCGGTGCTGTGCCCGCCTGGTGCCTGTCTCACACCTTGCTTTCCCGCTCCCCTGGAATGGGCCTTTGGGGTGTTTGTACTTTGGCTCCACTGCACACACTGAGATGTGCGTTCCTGCATCTGTCTCCCAAGACCCAAGGTTGAATGTTTCTCCAGGTCTTAAACCTGGAAAGTAGAACTGCTGGGCAGTGGCAGGCCGTGGGTTTGCATGTTTTCATTTTCACCGGGCCCTGCCAAATTCCTCTGCCAGGAGGCTGCACCCCTGGACACTCCTTCCAGCAGACTGTGAGAGTCCCAGTGCCCACATCTGCAGCTGGGGCGTTTGATCTTGTCAGTGGGTTTCCTTTTACAGCCCTTTGTATTTTCAAAGGGCTTTCAATTCTCCCTTTCAATTCTTTCCAATTCTTTCAGCCTCATCATGGCCCTGCTAAGTGAGTGCTGCCCTTTCCAGGATCCTGGTCTCTCTACCTCTAAGTACCAACCCGTAACCCCTCCAAACCCACTTTCTGCCTCCCTTCCCCAGCCCCTACTTTCCAAAACCCCCACCCCACCAAAGCTTCCCCATCTCACTGGTCTCTCCAAGGAGCAACTGGAGCCATCTGTGGACCACAGTTCTCTAGACAAAGACTCAAACACAAGCAACAGCTGCCTTTTCACCATATATTCTATGAACTCTGGCCTCAGTTTCCCCACTGCCCCTGAGTTCCCCTCTTTTCCTCTTTACATACAAGGCCACTCTGGCCTGGGGAGGAAAGTGACTCCCCTCATCTAGTCCCTCCTCCTCCCACCCCCTTCCTCTTTTTTGTCAATAAACCTCAGGTATTTCAAATTTTGGGGGCGGGTCTGAATGGAATCTTGTGTGTGTGTGTGTGTGTGTGTGTATAACTTCTCTCTCGCTCTCATATTTTGGACCTCAGGTACAGAGGGTTGAGTGAATCATACTGCACAGAACTTGCCGTAGAAGGTTCCTCTCTGGCTTGATTTTTTTCCTCAATCCCTGTTCTCATCCTCCTCCACACTTCTCCAACAATCAATGTGTCCTTATAAAACCTGTGGTGTCTGCAGGTGTTTGAATTTCTCTGGCGTAGGACTGCTGGATCGGGGAGTATTTGTGTACCTATTTCACTAACACTGCCAGAAATTTCTCCGGGACTGTGTTCTTGATGTAGAAGCTGGTTTTTAAAAAACAAAAGAAAAGAGTTAATTTCTCCAGGTTGAACACCCCAGTGATGCCTCCACTATCAGGGCTAGAGGGGTTCTACCACTCTCTTGCCCCCAAACTCATCATTAGCCAGTGTTCTGATTTGGGCCGATCTGATGGGTGTGAAGTGGAGCCCAATGTCATCTCATTTGCATTTCTCTGAATATCCGTGGGTTTGAGCACCTCTTCATTACTTGTTAGTCATTTGGGTTTCCCCTTCTGTGAACTGCCTATTCACATCCTTTGACCATATTTCTATTATTTCCTGTCTTTTTCTTGTAGCTTTGCAATAATTCCTTGCATACGCTAGATATCAATCCCTTGTCATTTTTAGATATCACAAATATTTCCTCCACTCTGTCGCCTATTTCGTGTCCTTGCTGATGGTGTCCTTTATTATTGGCAAAAAATATCTTAATTTTAATGCAGTGGAATCCATCAGTGTTTTTCCATTTGAATCACATTTGAATTCTCTACTTATGGGTAATGAGAGAAAATTATAGAAAAGTAACCTCATGACCTGCAGGTAGAGCTACTCATAAGTCATGAAGATCCTTTTCTATGTTTTTCTTTCATTAGCTTTATAATTTTCCATCTCATGTCTAGGTCTTTAATACACTGGGACTGTATATGGAGTATAAAGTCTGGAGACCAACCTTTATTTCTCTCCATAGAGTGAGCCAGTTTTACCTAAACCGTCAGCCAAACAGTCCATCCCTTTACTCTTTATCATAAATACCTGGCTCTGTCACTGAACAGTCTATTCTATTTTTTATTTATTTTTGTCTTTTGAGACAGGATCTTATTCTGTTGCCCAGGCTGGAGTACAGTGGCATGATCAAAGCTCACTGCAACCTCTGCCTCCCAGGCTCAAGCCATCCTCCCACCTCAGCCTCCCGATTAGCTGGGACCACAGGTACACACCACCATGTCCAGCTAATTTTTGTATCTTTTGTAGAGATGGGGTCTCGCCATCTTGCCCAGGCTGGTCTTGAACTCCTGGGTAGGCTCAAGTGATCTACCCACATTGGCTTCCCAAAATGCTGAGATTACAGACATCAGCCACCGTGCATGGCCACTTTTCTATATTTTCTTTCACTAGCTTTGTAATTTTCCATCTCACATCCAGGTCTTTAATAATCAGGATTGTATATGGGGTGTAAGGTTTAGGGAGCCACCTTTATTTCTCTCCATAGAATGAGCCAGTCTTTCCAACCCCATCAGCCCAAGACTCCATCCCTTCATTCTTCATCATAAGTACCTGGGTCTATTGCTAAACGATCTATTCTGTTCCACTGGCCTTTCGTTCGTGGGCTAGTTTCGTATGGTTTTTATTATTACAGCCTTAGAGAACATTTAGTATTTGGTAGAGTGAATTTCCCTTGTTTGTGCTCATTTTTCAAAATGGCCTGAATTATATTTGGTTTTTATTCTTCTGCATACTTTTTTTTTTTTTTTTTTTTTTGAGACGGAGTCTCACTCTTGTTGCTCAGGCTGGAGTGCAATGGCACGATCTCAGCTCACTGCAACCTCCACCTCCTAGGTTCAAGCGATTCTCCTGCCTCAGCTTCCTGAGTAACTGGAACTACAGGTGTGTGCCACCACACCCAGCTAATTTTTGTATCTTTAGTAGAGACGGGGTTTCACCATTTTGGCCAGGGTGGTCTTGATCTCTTGACCTCGTGATCCACCCACCTTGGCCTCCCAAAGTGATGGGATTACAGACATGAGCCACCACACCCAGCCTCTTCCACATACATTTTTAAATCCATTTGCACAACTCCAGCTGTGATTTGAGATTTCACTGAGTTGATAGGTGAACTGGGAGAACTGACATCTCTGCAACATTAATTTATCCCATCCATGAACATGGTATACGCTTCATCTGTTCAGAGTGCCTTTGTGTCTTTTAATAGTTTTCACTTTTCTCTGGGTGTTTGGATGTGGCAGGGATGAAAGGTGTCAGCGTCCCACCCTAACCCATCACCTCCCTACCTGGGCCCCCATTTGACATTCACACTAACTCCAGGCGAGCCCAGTGGCAGGGTCTGATAGTTCTATTTTATAGACCACTTTAAGCAACTCATGCCAGTCCACATGGCCAGCAGAGTGCAGACACAGAATACAGGACACATCTCTCTACAGTAAATCTCATTATAATCTCAAACGTCTGTTTCATGAAGGATTTGCCAGGCCCCAAGGCAAGGGCTGTTAGTGCAGTTGTGCCACTCAACACAAAGAGGTTCCACTTCACAGAGGGAGAACTTGGGGTTCCTCATGCGCTCTGAACACAAGGCTTTCTCTAGGGCTGGCCCTTGGGAAGGGGTGAATTATCAGGAGCCTCTAGCTCCATCCTCCATTGCTCCATCACTGGCTGTCTATGCCCACCCTAAGCCAGCCAGCCCTAGGTCTGCAGGCAGCCCAGCTAGGCTGCAAAGGCTTCACCTGTCCCATCTCCCTCTGGCCTCTCTTAAGGCAAACAGCTTTCCTGAGCCTGTCTTCACCCCACCTTCCCCAGATGCATCCTCCAAAGCCCTCCTCAGAGGTCTCCCACCTAGACTCCCAGGCAGTTCAGATGCAAACAATCCCCCACAATGAAACATGACCCCTTCCCATTCCTGATGCGGAACTATCTTTCATGGCTCAGCTCCAACCCCACTGCCTCCTTAACGCCCTCCAGGATCTCTCCAGCCCACAGGGTTCTCTTGCCCTGGCTGCAGGTGGTCTGGCATTACAGAAAAAGCACTGGAATGAGCTAAACCAAAGATTCTCAAAGACACTTCCAGCCATGAAACACTTTCAAATGAAATCTTAGGATGGAGAGGTAACAGCTTTCTCAGATTGCCTCATTCTCTGGATCTAGATCCCAGCTCTAGGGCAATAGATCAAGACCCTATCTCTAGAAAATTCAATAAATAAATAAGTGAATGATTGAAGATAATTTTTAAAAACTACTCAGAAGGGAGGGAAGAAACCAAAGTGTTTAAAGGAGTTATCATCGATGATGGGATTGTGTGTAATTTTTTTTTTTTTAAGGAATACTGATTCTGTTGTTGATGTTGTTGTTGTTGTTGTTGTCGTTGTTGTTGTTACAAGGTCTGGCTGTGTCATCCAGGCTGAAGTGCAGTGGCGCAATCTTGGCTCACTGCAACCTCTGCCTCCTGGGTTTAAGTGATGTTCATGCCTTGGCCTCCCAAGTAGCTGGAACCACAGGCGCACACCACAACGGCCAACTGATTTTTGTATTTTTAGTAGAGATGGGGTTTCACCATGTTGGCCAGGCTAGTCTTGAACTCCTGACCTTAAATGATCTGCCTATCTGGGCCTCCCAAAGTGTTAGGATTACAGGCGTGAACCACTGTGCCTCACCAAGATTGTGTGTAATTTTTATTATATTTATCATATTCCTTATACTTTGTTTCTTCTTTTATTCATCTTTTCCATTTATAAAGTTTATTTTTATCTTTAATGTACCAGCAGCCTCGGTGCTTGTCCTAAGGGCCACTGATTCTCTGTGTGATCTCAGGCACATCTCTCGCCTTCTCAGGCCTCAGTTTCCCCATCTGTACTCTCAGAGGGAGGGGCTGCATGAGGCTGTGAGGCCTGGGAGTCACACATCGCTGGTGCACATCGTCCCTGCCCCATGCACTCCGTTTCCTCTAGGCCATGTCAGCAGGCCACCTCCCCCTGGGACCCACCAGCCCAGTCAGTCCACGGAGGCATAAACCAGTACGGTTTTTTCTCATTGGTGAGATTTCAGCTCAGAGCGAGGGCAGCCAGGATAGGGGCTTAGAGCAGGGGCAGAGAAGGCAGAGACACAGTAAGAGGGGCAGTTTCCTGCCAGACTGGACGAGAGACAGCTCTGAGCCCATTTCCTTGATGCACTACCCAGCCATCCCTGGGAAGACAGCATGTGAGACCGGCCGTCTGCTTATTAGTAAGGAGCATGCAATGCTTACCACGTCACTGACTTCATTTCCCCAGTAATGTTTCCCCTCCCCAATTCAAAAGAGGAAGAAATAAGTAATTTTTCCCTAGTGCAATTTCCCAGTCTTCACTTATTCAGACTTTTACGAGTATGTGTGCCTACCCCTGCCCCAGCGAGAGCTGGGCAGGGCTGGACGTGGATGAGTCAGAGTGGGCACACTCCCTGCAGGAGCTTGGGCAGGGTGGGCAGGCGACTTAGAAAAGGGACCAAGCCACCCTGGCTGGAGTGTCCTGGGGGCTTCTTGAAGTAGGTCGCAGTGATTCGGCCACCTCTCGTTTGTCCTCCTGGTGAAGCTGGTCTTGAAGCTCTCACTCCCAAGAAACTGGACCTCCCTCCAACCCAGGCCTGCCCTGCCTGCCCTGCGGACTTATTGAGCACCTACTGTATGCCAGACAGAGCAGATGCTGCCCCTCTACCAACAGATCGAGATCCTGCTCCTAGACCTGAGCCCCAAGGAGGAACCCAGGAACCTTTAGCCCCTAGGAATGAGTGGTAAAATTTCAAACACCAAGAAGCCTAGCAAATAAAAAAAAGGGTTGCTTTAGACAGTTAGGGTATATCAAAAGGAGAAATATCATCAACTTTGCCATCACCTAGACCTGGGTTCAAGTCTCAGCTCAGGCCACTGACTGGTATGCAACCGTGACCTTGGACAAATCACTTTACCTCCCTGAGCCTTTATTTCCTCATCTGTAGAATGGGGATAAATAGCCTCTACTTTACTGGGGTGCTGTAAGGATCCAAGATGGAGACTCCACAGTGCCTGGCATCTAGTAAGTGCTTAATGAATGCAGACCCAAAACATGATGGAGGCCATGTATTCTGCCTCTCCAGAATGGAGCCTGGGTCCCCTAGGGCACAGGAGAGGGTTTCCCTGAGAAGTTCCCAAAGTGCCCAGCCTTGCTTTTCCCCTTCACCCTGGAAGGAAACCCCCTTGGGCTCCAATTCCCCTGCAGTTCCCCACCCCTCCTGAGGCTGTTGCAACCTCCCACCAAGTAGCCGGCTCAGCCCTGCCAGCCTCCCTCCCCAGGTCCCGTAGAACAATTTCCGCTCATGAAATTCTCTCCATCACCTTACCCCTTTCTTCTGTAGAATCCTAGAGATGCAAATGCAAGGATGGGGCAATGTCTACCACAGACTCATGATCATAACTACTCACTTCCCCCTGCACACCCTGAATCACGACATTCTCCCAGACCTTTGTGCAGCAGGTGCTACATCCCCAAGCCCTGGTCGCACACCTCACCCACACTGAGGGCCTACACACCACTTTCTTTTTTTGTTTTTATAGCAATTACCACCAGCCAATGTTATCCCAAATACTCTTTATTGTCACTCTGCAGAGGGCAGGGCTGTGTGTCGCCAGCACCCCAGCACAGAGTTTGAGCTTGACGAATATTTATTGAACAAATTAGTGGATGAAATTAATCCTTACAACATCTCTTTGGTGTAGGTGCTCTTATTAAACCCATTCTACGGAGGTGAAAGCAGAGAACCTCCCTCATCTAGGCTAGGTGCCATCCACTGGAGTCACGAACCCCAAGCTGCTCTCCATCAAAGCAAATATCATGCTGTAGGCCATGAGCAGACTCTAGGCTGGTCTCCCAGTTGGGCTGTGACTTCCTGAGAGTAGTACTGTATATCCCCGCCACTGCACCACTTCACTGTGTTCCCCAGCGCCAAGCACAGTGCCCGACACATAGGTGTTACATACAGATCTGTTGCTTGAGTGACTAAATGAGTGGCTGTATGAATGAATGAATGAATTTCTTCAGATATATTTTTTGCCAGACTTCTGGAACTTGGCCTCCAGTCCCCCTTCACAGTCAGTGCTGTGGGAGCTTGCAGGTCCTGGGCCTGGGTGTCCTGGAAGGCTTTCTGGAGGAGGAGGAGAAAGATGAGGTTGGAAATTCAGCGGTTGGAGCACTGAGCAGAGATTTCATGATAAGGATATGCCTTCTGTATCTGGTGACTAAGCGGAATCCGTTGGGTCTCAGGAGGGGTTTGGATAAGGTAGCTGTGGTAGCAAGGGCTGGATTGGCAGACATTGGCCTGTAGGCACTAGGGAGCCATAGAAGGTTATGTGAGATAGAGGCCTGGTCACAGCTAGGCTTTGGAAAGGAAAGGTAGGATAAAAGCCAAGAGCAAATTCCATTACCTGTGCATTTACTGAGCCCCACGGGTGTCTGCACAGTGTTCTATAGGGTCTGGGACTCAGGGCTGGGGCCTCAGCACAGTGGTGACCTCAGCCTGAGCCACAATGGAGCAGCATGGCCAAGTGGGTGAGGACACAGACTCCAGTCAGGTGGCCTGGGTTCAAAGCCTAGCTGCACCACTTAGCAGCTGTGTGACCCTGGGGAACTGGCTTAGCTACTCTGTGTCTCGGTTTCCTCACTTGTAATATAGGGGTAATGTAATAACTACTTCCTAGTCCACTGTGAGATTTAAATGAGAGCACACAAAAGCCTCAAGTACAGCTCTTACCGTCTTTCTTACTAACCTGTGACTCCATGCATGGCAGGAATAAAGCCTCTTCAACTCTATTGTCAAAGCCCAACCCAGATGGGCACAAAGAGGCTCTCAGGGAACTTTTGATGAATGAACTTGATGCAGAGGACCCAGGGTCACCAGCGAGTGCCCCGGTATTCACAGGAGGTTTTCTGCACAGGGTGAGGAACCCTCCCTTGATACGTGCAGAAGCTGTATTTCCTGAGTGAGGTGTAATTGCAGTGAAAAACAACATCCCCTCCTGACAGCCCATACTTGCATAATCTGCCCACAACTCTCTGTGACTTCCTGACATGGTTCTGCACAACCCAAGTTGGGCGCCCCATCCTGCCCTGGAAGGTCCCAGACCCTGCCCTCTTCCTCAGGGGAGGCCCGGCAAGACCTCTCAGAGCCTTGATTTCCCTATCTAAAAACTAGATAGGGCCTAGTTTGTATGGGTACCAAGCTCGAGCGTTCTCTAATCAGACAGATGTGAGCCTGCATCCCAGTCCTGCCACACTCTGACTGCATGGGTCCCTGAATGCACAGGTCAGCCGCTCAGTCCAGAGCTCACACTTTGGAGACAGACCAGCTTGGATTCAAATTACAGCCAGATGAACTTGGGATTCCACCAGGTTATTGAGCTTCCTTGAGCCAACTCCAAGGACAATAATGGCAAAATTATCCAGAGGCTAAAATGAGACCAAATGTGAAGTGTTCATGCTGACACATAAGATCTCAAGATTCTTTGACACTCCTCCTAACGAGGGGTGGGATCCGTGTCCCCTCCCCTTGAGTCTGGGCTCTGTGACTACCCAGAATGTGGCAAAGGTGATGCAGTGCCAGTTCCGGGCTCAGACTTTATGACGCTGGCAGTTTCCACTTCCTGCCCCTGGAGTTGTTGGCTCCAGGAACCCAGTGGCCATGCTGTGAGGAAGCCCAAGAAGCTCCACAGAGAGAAACTGACAGCCAGCACCAATTTGCCAGCCCTCTTGGAGGTGGATTCTCCAGCCTGTCTCATCACCCCCGCTGGTACTATGTGAGCCAAGATGCGCCTCCCCAGCTAAGTCCAGGCCACACTACGGATTTGTGAGCAAAATTAAAATTAATGACCATTGTTTTAAGGTATTAAGTTTTGAGGTGATTTGTTATGTAGCAAGAGATGACTGGGACAGTTACGTCAGTTACTGGTCATTTAACACTTCTTAAAAATGGGGACATGTGGGCTCAACTATAAGGTCCTTCTGAGGTCACATGACAAGGAGGTAAAATGCTTTGGCACTGAGTGAAATCCAAATTAACAATTTCCCTGCCCCCATGCAAGATGAGCGACATAATTTGTAGAACTCCATGAAAAATGAAAACACAGGGCCCCTTGCCAAAAATTATTTATCACTTTCAAGATGGCGACAACAGAGTGTGAAAACAAGCCCAGGGCCCTTCTGAACCTGGGGCCCTCTGACTACATGGATCTGTAGCTTATGAAGCTGCAGAAGGCCAGCTGATGGGACATTTTTGTCTACTCTATTTATTCTTGCAACGCTACCTTGTAAATAAGAACCCAACCCTCTCACCATAGTTACTTTTAACATTAATTTTTTTTAAAGGAAGAATGAAAATCAGCATGTCATCTTTACTGCTCCCTTGGACTAGAGAGTGACTTCCCCTACCCTAGCCCCAACTGACAGCTAGAGTTAGAGCTATCTCCATCACATAGCACCAAGCTGGGACCTTGGGAAGACTGCTTTGCCTCTATCAGGCTCAGTTTTCCCATCTGTAAAATGGGAGGCTTGCTCTTGATCGTCTTCCTTCAGGGAGACTCAGGTGGGGGCAGTGAGCAGGATATGAGGTGTTACTGGGGATGGAAAGGGCAATTGCACCGTCAGGCAGTTCTCCCCCCGAGATTCTCTGGACTCAACCCAGCCCCAAGTAATCCAGAATCCCTGGACCTCAGAATCACACACCTGTAATCCAGCACTTTGGGAAGCCAAGGTAGGAAGATTGCTTGAGCCCAGGAATTCAAGACCAGCCTGGGCAACATAGAGAGACCCATCTCTGCAAAAAAAAAAAAAAAAAAAAAAAAAAATTAGCCGGGCATGGTGGCATGTGCCTGTGATCCCAGCTACTCGGGAGGCTGAAGCAGGAGGATCGCGTGACCCCAGGAAGTTGAGGCTACAGTGAGCTGTGTTTGTGCCACTGCATTCCAGCCTGGGTGACAGAGGAAGACCCTGTCTCAAAAACAAAAAAACAAACAAAAAAACCACACACACACCTTTGAGGAAAACTGTGTCAAGGAAGGAGGCCCTGGCTGGGTTAGCTCCATGTCCTTCCTGTCTGGTCAGAACAGTCAGAAAGCCACACCCAGCCTGGAGTTTGACCTTGGGCAGGTTACCCAGCCTCTTGCAATTGTCCCTGCCTTCCCATAAAGGAAGGAATAAAATCCACCTCTATTCTATCTCAGTTGTGGTGACTTAAAGATGAAAGGAAACTTATCTAGAAGGCATAGTGCCAGGGGATGACCACAATATGAACACAACCCCTGACCACAGAGGCAGCCGGGTCACCTGCACATGGGGAGGGAGTTAGAATCACAGAGGTGGGGGTTGAACTCCGGCTCTGGGACTTCCCAGCCTTGTGGCAGTGGCCAGTTGCTTCGCCCCCCTGAGCCTCAGTTTGTAAAAGGGAGTGCTGCCACCCAGCCTATCTACTGTCCAGGGTTCTATTAGGAAGCCCAGATGCACAAAGAATGTGGGAAGGCCTAGGCAAACTCTCAGCTCTTAAGATGCTGCTCTTGAAGGCTGTCGTTTACCGAACATGGCATACGTGCCCAAACAGAGTCTCATTCTGTCACCCAGGCTCGAGTGCAGTGACACGATCTCGGCTCACTGCAACCTCCACCTCCCAGGTTCAAGCAATTCTTCCACCTTAGCCTCCCAAGTAGCTGGGATCACAGGCATGTTCCACTATGCCCAGCTACTTTTTGTATTTTTAGTAGGGACGGGGTTTTGCCATGTTGCCCGGGCTGGTCTTGAACTCCTGACCTCAAGTGATCTACTCGCCTCAGCCTCCCAAAGTGCTGGGATTACAGGTGTGAGCCACCGTGCCTGGCCCCATTAGGTCTATTTTGCAGACCAGAAAACCCACATTGAACGCACATAGGGGCTTTGCTTGGGACCAAGCAGCTGGGAACTGGTTGAACTGGAAGCCACAACTCCATGCCACCGTCATGAAATGGCCACTGCCTCCATGAGGGCTAAAGGGTAAAAAGTAAGCACAGGCCACCACTGTCCCTGGGATGCTGGCATAATCCCTGCCTCATGATTGGGAAAACAATCACCACACCAAAACACAAAGGCCTCCAGGCTTCCCAGGGTTTTTCAGTTTGGTTTTTACTGTCTGGAAGACACCTAGAGAAAGGGGAAGCTAGACCAGCAGACTCCTAACCTTACCCATAGCTACAATCACCACCAGGAATGCCGTCTTAGTTCTTTCTGAGAAAACACATTTAACTGCTTCCTGACTGCCAGCAACTGCTGCCTGTTTCCCCAACTTCCCTCCAAAGTAGGTTAAAACAACCTTTGCTGCCCCTGGTTTGGCCTTTCTCACTCATTGCTGAAATAATACCAGGATGTTTATTGTTCTAATAGGAAGAAAACACAAGTAAACATAGACCAGTAGTCTTATGATAAAATCTAGGGACCTAATTACAATGGCCCACCAGGCCCTCCATGTCCCCAGGCCTTCCCTCCTCACATCAGGTGGGGACATCACTCACGCGGGTTCGAAGGGCACCTTCTCAAAGAGGCTTGCCCTGACCACCTAGCTAGAGGTGACCCTCCCCTCCAACTCTGCCACAGTACCTGGCTCGGGCTTCTTGTGGTTCACAGTGTGAGCTGACTCTGGAATGACCTTGTGTACTGATTTGATGACGCCACCGTCTGTCCCGTCCACCAGACACAGGACCCACGAGAGCAAGTCTATGTCCCACGAGTTCTCGGCAGCTAGACTTGACTTGGGCCGGGCTCATCAGAGGTGTTTGTGGAAGGAAGGGAGGAAGGGAGGCCACTCTTTAATTGAGGAAAGACCTTGAACAGCAATGTGGTGCAATCTGGAATGTGCTAGAACCACCAGTGAGATGTCCCTCCGGAGGGACCCGCAGCACTTCGCCGACATGCCCAGAGTTACAGACATCGAATAATGAGCCAGTCCTATGACTGTGATTTGAAAGGTTCTTGGGGTAGCCCACAGAGCAAGAAGTAGGCCTGCCCACTGCGGGGCTTCCCACGGCAAGTTGGCCCCAAGGATGGCTAGGTTCCCAGGATGGCCTGAAAGCTCTGATTAACCTTGATGGGCCGAATTCTGCAGACATAGGAAGGGCTCGCTCTTGGCAAGCGGCCACCAGGCTGGAATAAGGACAGAACCTGCCACTCAGCACAAGCCACACACCAAGCGGCAAGTCAGGGAAGCCCCGTGACCCCATCAGGTAGAGACTGACACCCCCATTTCACAGACAAGAACACCGAGTCTTAGAGAGATCATGGAACATAGCCAAGTTCGTGCAACTGATCAATGGCAGAGCTGGGATTCGAGCCTGTGTGTGACCCTGCAGTGCCATCCATCACCATCCGCACGCTTGCTGTCTGTGTCTAGGCTGCAGAGAATGGCAGGCCAGCCTCTCTGCCCTATACCTGGCTCATACCCATGGCCCCAGCACTGAACACCTGCTCCCCTGGCGCAGAGAAAGGCAAGGGCTCCAGGGTGTTTGGCCAGCATGGGGTGCTGGCTCAGGAGGACAGGCCTGGCAGAGGGGCCTGGTGGAGGGTGCAGGGGCCTGAGGTGTCCTCAGCAGCTTCTCTTTCGGCCCGAGGAGCCCCCCTTGAAGCTGAACAGTCTCGCCTTGACTAAGCTTTTCTCTTGAGCCCTGGCTGTGAATCTGATGTCTCCACACATTCTGGCCCAAGTCCCTCGCACCCCACACTTGCCCCCAACTGCAGAGGATCAAGGAAGTGGGTGGGAGAGAGAAGGCACCAGGGAACTGTGGCTGGACAGCCGCCTCTCATCCCCACACAGGTTTTCATTTCTACTTAGCCCAACCAATCAGTGCCTGGTGACCATGGGACAAAGATGACCCAGACCCAGTCTTGGGTCTTTAACATCTCCTTGTTGGAAGGTGAGGTCGTGATGGAGTGAAAGACACTCTAGGGAGGTCCCCTCATTCTGTGTTAGGGACTGACCCAAGCCATGGAGATTCTAAGAACGGTAGAATGGTTTACTACCTACAAAAGTGCCTTGGGAAACAATGGCTTTTCTTTGAAGGCAACAGCTTCCATCTGATACTTACCACTTGCTGTCCCTCTCTGATCACAAATGTTTAGGAAGAGGTGTGTGGGGGTGTCGTCACAGCCTGGAGAATTGCTACCTTGAGTAGCAGGGAGCTCTGTCTATCTGCCAACCTGGATGTGAGCACAGCCAGAGAATAGAAGGGGTCCGCTCATCACTGGGCAGGGTGGGAAAATCCACCCTGGTTCCCAGTGGACGGAGTGCGAGGCAGGCTTTGGCTGGTTCAGTGGCTGGGCTGATGTCTGGGTGTGGGCTGGAGTCTTGGGGATGGGGTGGGCAGGGTCTGTCCGCGGCTGTAGGTTTCCTCCACCTCATACAGGAGACACAGTCAGAGGGGGCCTCAGGCTGGCTGCCTGGGGTGGAGGCTGGCCCTAAAGTGCCACTGAGCTGTGCCCAGGGAGGCAAGCTGGGGTCCTTCCAGCTCAGACACAGAAGTCCAACACTCCCAGATACTGTGGTCCTCTCCTTGCCTCCCAAGGCTCCCAGATACCTGTGGTCCTCCCCTTCCTCCCAAGGCTCCCAGATACCTGTAGTCCTCCCTCTGCCTCCCAAGGCTTGGGCTCTCACACTGTTCCTTGGAGACTCCCTTCTCCAAAGCTATGGGGCTGCTCGGCCCAGTCCAGAGGGAAGAAGGCTGTGGGAAGGCCCAGAAACCTTTCTACAAATACCTAAAGGGAGCCTTGTGACAACAGTGGCCTTATTTTTATTTATTTATTTTTTTGAGATGGAGTCTCACTCTTGTCATCCTGGCTGGAGTGCAGTGGCACGATCTCGGCTCACTGCTCCAACCTCCACCTCCCAGGTTCAAGCAATTCTCCTGCCTCAGCCTCCTGAGTAGCTGGGATTACAGGTGCCTGCCACCATACCTGGCTAATTTTTATATATTTAGTAGAGATGGGGTTTTACCAAGTTGGCCAGGCTAGTCTTGAACTCCTGGCCTCAGGTGATCCACTCACCTCGACCTCCCAGAGTGCTGGGATTACAGGCGTGAGCCACGACACCCGGCCAACAGTGGCTTTATTCTGAGTGTCCTCAAAGGGCAGGCTTTGGACCAGGGAGTGGCAATTACACGGAGAAAGAATTCGCCTCGAGTGATAAGGAAAATCTTCCAGCAATGAGAAGGGCTGCCCCAGCAGGAAGTGGGCTCCCAGCCCCAGAAATATCCAATCCACCAGAGACTGGCCACCGTAGTGTCTGGGGGTGCAGCGGGAATCCCTGCTCTGCGGGGACACTCCCAGAGGTTCTATTAATAATATACTCAGGGTTTCTATTAATAATATACTCTCAATTTCAATGATCATGTCCTCAGCCTTACAGTTCTTTAAGGATTTTATAGATTTTTAGAGATTCAAAAGTTGTGTGAAGGGCCACTGGGTGAGGAAGTGCATTATTTTGTTAAAACATGTCAATCCCTCCCATCACGGGCGCCAGACTGCCCTGCCTCGCAGGCGTGTGCCTTACAGTGTGCCTTACAGCCACGGCTATGGGTGATGCAGAGACACCCACTCCATCCTTGCACAAACACTGGACAAACAGTGTCTTCCCACTTAAGCTTCTGGCCAATGTCCAGGCTCTGGTGTAACCATCTCTCGCAATGCCATGGCTTCTCCAACTTTCCCCAAAACATCTGAGCAGTTTCAGAAACTACCACTTCCTCCAGAGAGCACGTGGCTGGCCGATGAGTAAACAGCAGCTTTTCCGGGCCTGCCGCCAGGCGGTAAGTCCACGAGTCTCCAGGCTGCCCGCAACTTCAAGACTCATCCTCATCCATCACTTATTTGCATACACGTCTGAAGGCCCTGGGGAGCCAGCAGGCTGGCCAGCCGACTGGAAGTCACGGCCGCTTTACTCCTTAGTGTGAAATGTCAAACACCCAAAATCCTGATGGAACCTCGAAACAGTCTTGTTTCCTATAGTCCAGAGTAAAGCAGATGCCTGGGTGAGGCCGTGGTGCCTCTCGACGTCCGTGCCCAGCGGGTGCAGAGCCGGAACCAGCTGGCGGGGTCGGTGCTAGTGGATTTGCAAGCAGGGCAGATCTAAGGAAGATGCTTCTTCATTTCCCAGGACAGAGCGGGTGGGGCCCACAGAGAGTGGTCAAGGACCCCAGGCAAGGCCGGACGTTCCCCATGTTCACGTGGGGAGGAAGTCCCTGGGCAAAGTAAAGCAGGTTCTCTGGGTTGGTGAGGGGAGGTCTGCAGCTGCAGAGGGCTGCAGACATCTGGGACCCGAGGCGCCTGCTGTGGTGGGGATTGGTGGGGACATTCAGAGATAAGTGACTTGATCCTGGGCCCTAGGCCACCAAGGGGCTATAGGACAGGGAAGGTGGGCAGCACCAGGAGGGTCCTGCAGCCCAGGCAGGGGCCCCCACGCCAGCGCAGAGTACAGTGTGGCTGCTGCAGCAGAGACGGTGCCAGCTGACAACACCCCATCCCTTGACTTCCCTTTTGACTCAGGAGAAACAACCACGGGCACTGGCTCCATGCCCACTCGTGGCCACATTTACAGTAACTGGGGGCATGCCGGAAGGGCCCAATGGGTGTCACCTCTGAGGTCCAGGGAGAGAGGAGAGAAGGGTTACAGGGCCGCTGGGAGCCGGCCTCACAGCCTCTCCCTCGGTGGGCTCTGGGCCTGGTGGTGAGGGTCTGATGCCCAGGGCTCTGGGGCCAATGCTGTTCTCGGCAGTGCCCATCCTGCCATCTGTCTGCCGCCTCAACCAACATCACTGCTGGGATCCAGTCCCCTCGGACTGTCTCTTCTGTGCAAGCCCCGGATCCCCTAGGCTCTGGGTCAGGGGACAGCTAAGTGGGGGATACAAGCAGAGACCACCAGCCCCCTGCAATGACAGGCCGGTCCATCACTAGATGCTGGGACCTCAGTTCAGGCCAGATGGGCCTCTGCCCCCAAGCTTGGTGCCAACAGTGCCACCCTGGCCTCCCAGAGGCCACCCTGCTGCCCTCCTAGCCCCAGCCCAGCCCAGGCCTCACTTTCCAGAGGCAGCTGTGGGCAAGGGGTCTTCTTTCCCTTCCTCTTCCACGGACAGCATGACATCACTGCAGCTGCCCAGAGGCGGCTCTGTCTCCTGCTCGGGGTAGTGGGGGGCATGGTCCGCCTCCAGCTCCTCCTCCAACTCGGGCTCCGCCGGCCCCGCCAGGCCCTGGCCCTCTGGCAGCTCAGCCTTCACAGTTCCCACGATCACAGTGTCGGCCTTCATGATGTAGATTTTCTCTGCAAGGCAAAAGGATGGGTGAACAAGGGAGGCCGGAGCACCAGCCAGGATGGGAGCAAAGAGGCAGAGAAGGGGCCGAGGCCCAGTGCTGGCAGGACTGCTGGGTGGCCTCAGGCTGATGGCACAGCCTCTCTGAACACCTTCCAGGCATCCTGGGGGTTCAGAGGAAATAGAACAACTAGGAGCTGGGCCTTGAGGAGTTAAGAACCAGCCCACTTGGACTTAGGATTTTCTCAGCACTTCTTTGGGGATGGGTAGGGAAGAAGAGCACAGGGTGGGAGAGAAAGTAAACAGTGGACAAAAACAGGCAAAGCCGTGGGTAACCAGAGCACAAGCAGGCACAGCAGAGCCGAGCACTTTCCACACCCCAGCTGCTGGGTCCTCAGCCCTCCTGCAAGGCAGACCCCATCAAGATTCCCATTTACAGATAAGAACCGGAAGCCTGGAGACGTTAAAGGACCTGCCCAAGGTTGCCACGTAGTTAGGAGAAATCCTGAAAAAAACGCCCACTCCGCCTGGCGGCCCTTTCTGCTCCCATCCACATGCCTGCAGCCCAAACCTGGGGTAACCAACTTGTCCAGCTTGCCTGGGAACACTCCTGGTTTTAGTACTGCAAGTCCCGTGTCCTGAGAGTCCCCTTGGTCTGGGCAAACTCAGCCAGCCGGTCACATCCTGCAGAAACCCCAGCCCCCGCCCGCAGTAGGTTCTGGCAGTCCATGATTGAGACGGTCTGGCTCAGGCCGTGAATTTCAGGGCTTACTGCCCAGAGCCGATCTCCTGCCTGCAGCCTGCGTGGCTGCGCTGCGAGCATACGGTGGGAGCTTGGACAGATGGCTGGTCCTCGCCAGTCTGATGTGGGGGCTTCTGGTATGACCTTCTGATAGAGGGGACACAGAGGCTCAGGGGAGTTCAGTGGCCCAAGGAGCTGGGGAGTGGGGAAGCCTGGCCTCTGCCCAGCGGAGGGTGTCTGGCTCAGGGTGGGCTGGCTCCTGGCTGTTTTGCAATGGACTCTGGAGGCCAGAATGGGGAAGCTCAAGAGGGAACTTGAGGGGTGGGGTGGGGTGGGGTGGGTGTGCAGGGACCCCTGACTCTCTGGGTAATGCAGTTATACCCCTCGGATTCAGGAACCCCAAAAGGTTCTCGAGTCGCCCTTACCCTCAACCCTCCTGCATGACGCTGGCTCTTCTGTTTTGGTTTTGAACACCCCGGGAAAGAGAGAAGTATGCCAAACAGCAGCAAGAGGAGGAGAAGGCCCAGCGTGTGGGACAGGCTGTGGGCTGGGCACCCCCACAGACCCCAAAACAGAGCAGGGCCTCAGCACTCCCCACACCTCCATCAAGGCCTGTGGGCTCCCGGCCCTAGGAGTCCTATAGAGGGCTGGGCAAAAGATGGGGGCTGGGGGTGGTGAGAAAGGAGACCCCAGGAGGGGAGAGAAGGCCTAGAGGGGGATGGGCAGAGAAGATGAGAGGCGGGTGGGGTCAGGTGGGAGGGAAGTGAGGGTGGGGGTGCTGGATTAGGGAGAAGCAACCAAAGCTGGGGACAGGCTGGTCCCCTCACATTCCTCAGGGAAATGAGCAGGAGTCCCCAGGATATCCGGAATTAACTGGATTCAAGGCGGTGGAATTGGCTGCTCCCGGTGAGGAAGCAGCTCCCACTGAGCTCAGAAGTGACAGAGGGTCTGGGAATTTCAGATCCGGCCACGAGCGGTCTGCCCCGCTCTGGCTCTGCCCCCATCACAGGCTGCCCACCCCCTAGGCTGTGGGAGTGGCTTCTGAGGGCTGCATGGATTTCCTGCCCCCTCCCCAGAGCTCCAGAGTCCAGGGAATTCATCTTGGCCAGGTGGGGAGGGCAGGTGAGGAAGTTGTGGGGAAAGGGGTTCTTCTCTTGCTTGGTTCCCAGGGGGAGAGGGATGATGTATGACCCCAGTGTGACCCCTCCTGGGAACTGGATGGGAAGGCAGAACGCTCCCCTGGGCTGGCATCAGGAGGACAAGGGAGGTGCCTGTGTCTTGGGTGCCTGAGAGAACCTCCAAGGCCTGCCCTTCCCATCATGGCGGAGGTGGCCCCCCAATCCACTCACTAGCAAGGCCTGCAGGCCATGCCAGAGGAGGGCAGCCCACGCCTGAGCCAGCTGCCTGGGAGCCTAGTACTTCCTTCTCCTCCCCATCAAACACCCTCTGAACCCCACCCCTGGGATGGCAGGCACTGCACTCAGGTGTTCCAGTCAGGACTTCTTAGGAATTCTGAAGAAGCCTTTGATGGTATTTCCCAAAATACATACTTTTCAAATAAAACTTACTAAAAGCTACCATTTCAGAAGTTTCAGTTTGTTACAAAAAACTGCCCAGGCCGGGCACAGTGGCTCATGCCTATAATCCCAGTACTTTGGAAGGCCAAGGCAAGCAGATCACCTTGAGGCCAGGAGTTCGAGACCAGCCTGGCCAACATAGTGAAATCCCGTCTCTACTAAAAATACAAAAAATTAGCCAGGCGTGGTGACACTCACCCATAATCCCAGCTACTCAGGAGGCTGAAAAAATAAAAAGAGAAGATAACTGCCCTGAAGAGTTCTGGCCACCACCGTCTGCCATAGAAATGCACAGGACAATTACAAATGACTCTTCAGTATCATCCCCGTGCCAGTTGCCCTTCCAGAGGTGACAGAGATGGGGTCCACCAAGGCCCTGCCCACAGGGAGCACAAAGCCAGGTGGAGATGGAGGAAGGTTATAAACATGCACTCACACCGCTGGGTGCTAGGACACCGGGTAGGGGAGGCCCGGGTTCTCAGGGAGCATAGCACAGTGGAGAGGGCACAGAAGGCTTCCTGGAGGAAGAGGCAAATAAGCAGGGTCCCCAGGAAATGCAGAATTAACTGGATTCAAGGAAGTGGAGTTGGCTGTTTCAGGCGAGGGGGCAGCTCCCACCGAGAAGCTCAGACGTGAGACAGGGGTCTGTAAATTCGGGAGACTGCCACGAGGGAGGGGGCAGACTGTGGGGTCAGAAGGTAGGTGAGTCTGGTGGGGGAGCTACAACTTACTGTCAGCCTTGAGTGCTGGAATGAGAATGCTGGAATTCATCCCACAGGGAATGGGAAGGCACTGGAGGCTTTTCAGCAGGGGTGCAATACAGCCAGGTATATATTCTGGGAAAAATGCCCTAGTTGTACCAAGGTGACAAGAAGCAAGAGAGGAGGCAGGGAGGCCCACAGGAGGCCAAAGCAGATGTCTGTCCAGGCTGGTGGCAGTTGCCATTGCAAAGCTCTGGACACCTGGGCCCCATCTGGCCTCCTGCTTCTGCAGAGGGTGGGTAGTAACATGGACAAACCAAAGGCTTCAGGGCCCAGCAGACACAGGGGCGAGTCCCAGCTGTGCCACTTAGTAGCCATGCGTTGGGGAAAATCCCTTCTCCCTCTGAGCCACAGTTTCCCCAACTGTAAAATGGGGAGAAAGACACCATCCAAAGCAGGTGGTGAGACAATCAGAGATGAAGAGATGGCGCCTGCACAGTGCCCGGAATGCGCCAGACAAGTGGCAGGTCCTATGACCACTGGCACATCTTCTTCCTGTCCCCTCGGGCGCTTGGTGTTGGGGGCTGGGGTGGCGTTCATTTTTTACATGAGTGACAGCAGGCACCTCATGCGCACTGGCTCATGAATTCGCGCAATGGCCTATGAGGTAAGTACCCTTGCTGTCCCTACTTACAGAAACTTAAATTGGGGTGAAGAATCTATGCCTCTCCTTTGCTGGCCCTTTCGGCTCCAGGGTCTCCAGGTCCCTTCCAGGGCCCAGGGCCCCGTACTCATCTCCCATCTGCCCCTGGGCTGCAGAGGACCTCCCAAAACAGGCTGACTCACCAATCCTGTTATTGGTGTGCTCCGTGGACACCCGGGGCTCAGGAAGGTCCCTGGGGAACGAGGGGCCCCCGGCCGAGCTGGCATCCCGCAGCGGCACACTCTCCGGGCAGGCTGCCCCCACGTTGTAGCAGGTCTCCTTCGGTGGCCGGCTCATTAACCCCAGCTCTTCCGCACTGGGTTTTGTCACAAACTCACCACTCCCGAGCTGCTGTGGGAGGGGAACACGTGCTACTGCAGGGTATCCCCCAAGTCCCCCCCAGTCTCTGAATTGGGAGGCCCCTTTTCTGTCATCTCTACAGACCCCAGTGAGTCTCCCTTTCTGCTTTAAAGCTGCCATGAGCTGCCCTGGGCTTCTCAGCTTTCTGGGTGAAGTCTGTTGCTTTTAACTGGGTAACAGTCAGCAACTCACAGGGTGCTCACCACGTCCATGGCCCTGTCCTAAAGACCTATGTTAGGCCGGGCGCGGTGGCTCAAGCCTGTAATCCCAGCACTTTGGGAGGCCGAGACGGGCGGATCACGAGGTCAGGAGATCGAGACCATCCTGGCTAACACAGTGAAACCCCGTCTCTACTAAAAAATACAAAAAACTAGCCGAGCGAGGTGGCGGGCGCCTGTAGTCCCAGCTACTCGGGAGGCTGAGGCAGGAGAATGGCGTAAATCCGGGAGGCGGAGCTTGCAGTGAGCTGAGATCTGGCCACTGCACTCCCGCCTGGGCGACAGAGCGAGACTCCACCTCAAAAAAAAAAAAAAAAAAAAAGACCTATGTTAAAGACATACGTTAATCCTCACAACCACCGTATGAGGTGGGTAACAGCCCCCTCCCCATTTTACAGATGAGGAAACCGAGGCACAGAGGAGTCAAGTAACTCGCCCAGGGTTATACCATCAGTAAGTATCTGAGCTGGGATTTGAACCCTGGCATCTGGTCCATAATCCACACTCATAAGCACCAAAGTCTGAAAGTACCAGCTCCAGGCTCCCCGCCTCCTGGAACAGCTCCTCCGGCTCCCCAGTCCCAATATCCTGGAAAATAGTCTTTTATGATCACACTCATGCATTCTAAAAACAGCTATGTCATGAGGAAAGTGTCAGTTTAGTTTTTGACTGTTACAGGTAAGGGTAAAGAAGTGGCCTCATGAAATGTCCTGATGCCTTCGAAATGGAGTGAGTTCGAGTAATTCAGAGGAGGCAGGGATGCCCATGCTGACGCAAGGATTCTCAAGGCACAGACAACATATCTTTTAGATTGGTGCAAAAGTAATCATGTTTTTGCCATTACTTTTAATGGCAAATGGCACCAACATTAATACATAATTTTGAATACTCTTTTATAGTAATATGAAGGTTAAAAGACTGCTTTTTTTTGAGACAGAATCTCACTCTGTTACCCAGGCTGGAGAGTAGTGGTGCAATCTCAGCTCACTGCAACCTCTGTCCCCCAGGTTCAAGCAATTCTCCTGCCTCAGCCTCCCGAGTAGCTGGGACTACAGGCGTGTGCCACCACACCTAGATACTTTTTGTACTTTTAGTAGAGATGGAGTTTCACTATGTTGGCCAGGCTGGTCTCGAACTCCTGACCTCAGGTGATCTGCCCACCTCAGCCTCCCAAAATGCTGGGATTATAAGTGTGAGCCATGGTGCCCGGCCAAAAGACTGCATTTTAAAACAAGTTACTATTAATGCGTTGGCCTACGCAGCAAAAACATATTTGATTACCTTACAAATTGTCGAATACCTCTTTCATGAAATTTCTCAGTATTGTAACAGCCACTTGTCACATCCAAACATATTCGAATGTGATCCCCCATAATCTGAAACTGAACTAGTATTATGGTTCTGTATATTATATTGAAAACTGAAAGGACAGAAACCCTTCTTACTGTATGAATGCCTGAATTAAAAGAAAGTAATGGAAGAATTGATAAATGAAAAAAAAAAGGAATGGACCACAGCCACCTGCTCTGTCATCTAGCTTGGAGGATGGGATTCACGGAAGAGTAGAGAAAAGGGGGAAATGAACACAGTCTTCCTTCTGACCAGACCTGGTACCCAAAAGTGGCCCAAACCAAATCCACTGTCTGCAGGCCCTTCTGGAAATTCCCGGCAGGCTGAGCCAGGAGTTGGAGGCTGCTGTGAGGGTGGGGCTATTCATCCTTAGCCAAGGCCTGGCTGAGGCCCCAGGCGAGGCCCCTGTGCACAGAGGTCCCTGCCGTGGGGCAGACTCAGCCTGAACTTGCAGCAGGGGCCTGCACCCTGGGCACTGTGGGAGGGAAATGGCCCTTCCGTCCCCTCCCTCTCCCTTCCCCCTTCCCCTAGCAGCTCTCAAAACTTCAGATCTGTTAGGGAAGGAGTCAGATTTAGGGGCACGAAGCTGAGGTGGGGGCAAGGGAGGGGTACTTACCGTTGAGCTCCTCCTGGGTCTGGAATCTGCAAAAAGCAAGAGCAGCAACTTCACCAAGGAGAGTCTGGCAGCCCCCGGCCCTGCCTGCCCCATCTATTGGCAAATGGTCCTCCTGGATCACAGGTGGTGCTGAACTCAGCCCAGGGGTCAGGTCCTCAGTCTGGAGAGCCCCGGATGGGTTTCAGAGTCAGCACCCACCCCAGCCGAAGGCAAGGAGACACTTCCCAATGCTCACTTCTCCAGTGGCAGATGGAGGACAGGGGACCACCTTTCTCCCCCGGCCACTATCATTCCTTTTTTTTTTTTTTTTTTTCTGAGATGGAATCTCGCTCTGTCGCCCAGGCTGGAGTGCAGTGGTGCAATCTCGGCTCAATGCAACCTCTGCCTCCTGGGTTCAAGCGATTCTTACGCCTCAGCCTCCCGAGTAGCTGGCATTACAGGCTCATGCCACCAACCCCGGCTAATTTTTTTGTATTTTCAGTAGAGACGGGGTTTCACCATGTTGGCCAGGCTGGTCTCGAACTCCTGACCTCAAGTGATCTGCCTGCCTCGGTCTTGCAAAGTGCTGGGATTATAGGCATGAGCCACTACACCTGGCTGCCACTCTCATTCCTAATGACTAAACCAATGAACACACTGAACTGCTCTCCCAACCCCCACCCCCGCATACATGCAAGGATTGGTTCATGAGAAGCACAGGCCCAACCGGAGCCCAGGAGGCTTCCACTGGGTCAGAGGTTGGTCTGTGGCTGCTGCCCCCACCTTGCTGTCTCCAGGGGGTGGAGAGCCCCGAACTCCCTGGAACACCAGGCAAAACCCACATGGAGGACCTCAAGCAGGTGATGGAGAGAGGATGATGGATCCTGCAGATGCTACCTGGACCCTGCCTGGGACACGCCCGAAGCCAGTCTGCTGTGGAGCCTTCCTGACTCCAGCTGGACTTCGATTTTCTCTTTCATGTGCCTGAAAGCACCCAGGTGGCAGCCTTTGAGGAGGACAACCGCTCTCGGGTTATCTCATTTCCTTCATTCCCATCCTTTTGTGGGCTCAGGAGGTGCTGATGCAATGATTCTCGAGGTACAACCTCTATCTTCTCATCTCAAACCTCTACCCTCCACTCCCATTGGTCTCCCATATTAAACAGGGGCCAGTCACACCCAAGCACGTATTGACATTTAACATTTAACCTTGGCTCACTGGCCATCTGAGAAAGGTGAGAGGGCATCCGGGCATCTAGTCCATCCTGGGACGAGTCAATTCCCAGAGCAGACCATCCTCCAGGGATGCCCAGCCTTTAACCACTCCCGAGAATGCTACCTATGGAGATCTGGAATATGCTGTTGTCAGGCATGCATCCCTGGCCAGACAAATCTGCCACCAAGATGCCCGTATGCCAGCCACGCCGCCTCCTACACACATCTTTGATTTCAGCAGCTCTGGGGAGCCACCAGCCCTGAGCCCTCGCAGACACGTTCACCAGTGCTCAGTCAACAAGTAGGATAAAGCACACACAAGACTGACCATTTGAACATGCTGTGTGGACACTAGGTGAGTTTGGGAAACACTCTGAGGGATACTTTTTTCGTTTTTTGAGACAGGGTCTTACTCTGTCACCCAGGCTGGAGTGCAGTGGCGTGATCTCAGCTCACCACAACCTCTGCCTCCCAGGTTTAAGCAATTCTCGCAAGTAGCTGGGATTTCCGACGTGTGCCACCACGCCCGGCTAATTTTTGTATTTTTAGTAGAAACAGGGTTTCACCATGTTGGCCAGGTTGGTCTTGAACTCCTGACCTCAGGTGATCTGCCCGCCTCAGCTTCTCAAAGTGCTGGGATTACAGGCAGGCGTGAGCCACACCACGCCCAGTCAGGGGTAATTTTATTTTATGTATGTATGTATGTATTTATTTATTTGAGACACAGTCTCACTCTGTCACCTAGGCTGGAATGTAGTGGTGTGATCTCAGCACACTGCAACCTCCGCCTCCTGGGTTCAAGCGATTCTCCTGCCTCAGCCTCCCGAGTAGCTGGGATTACAGGCACGCGCCACCATGCCCGGCTAATTGTTGTATTTTTAGTACACATGGGGTTCCACCATGTTGGCCAGGCTGGTCTCGATCTCTTGACCTCACTTAACCTCATGATCCACCCGCCTTGGCCTCCCAAAGTGGTAAGATTACAGGCGTGAGCCACCACGTCCGGCCGAGGCGCATTCTTTACAATGATGTCAGTGAAACTAAATCATGGTCCCTCCAGAGCGATTTTGAGTTTTAAAAGCAGCCAAGGGTTCTTTGGTACCAAGTCACTGGGGGTGGCCAACAGAAAAAAACAAACAAAAAAAAGTGTGACAAAGTCACAAAACAAAACAAATAAAAATGACACAACTCGGCCTTGAAGGGGAAGTGGGTGAACAGGATGGCAGAGCTGCCCATGCCTGCAGGCTGGTTCCATTTTTCTGAAGAGCCATCTGGCAACAAAGACCTTATACATTTTACCCAGTCATCCCTCCTGGGGGACACACCCTCAGGAAATAACCCGAAAGAAAACAAAAAGGCCGAGCACAGCAGCGGGTTTATAATCACCCCCAAATTGAAAACCAGCCAAATGTCAAAAACAATGAGGCTGCTTAGCCATCCCGGAGCAGAGGCCTCCTCGGCGGTGAAACCCAGCACAATATTACGCCCTTCTCCAAGCCTCTGTCCTCCTAGCTGGACAATGGGATGAACCACATCAACTTTGGGGCTTTCTGTGAAGATTAAAAGAGATCTCAAAAGTGAAGGTGCCCAATGGTAAATCAGGTTGATTTGATTTTTTTTTTTTTTTTTGAGATGGATTCTCACTCTGTCACCCAGGCTGGAGTGTAGAGGCACATTGTCAGCTCAGTGCAACCTCTGCCTCTGGGGTTTAAGTGATCCTCCTGCCTCAGCCTCCCAAGTAGCTGGGACTACAGGTGTGTGCCACCACACCTGGCTAATTTTTGTATTTTTAGTAGAGACAGGGTTTCACCATGTTGGCCAGGCTGGTCTCAAACTTCTGACCTCAGGTGATCCGCCTGCCTCGGCCTCCCAAAGTGCTGGGATTACAGGCATGAGCCACTGCGCCCAGCCAAGATTTGATGTGATGAGCATGACATTTCACCTCTGTGGTCTTCCTCCCCCAACGCGTAACTCCAGTCTAATCACGGGGAAGACATCAGACAGATCCCAGGAGATGGGCATCCCGCAAAACACCTGATCAATACTCCTCAAAAACTGCCAAGGCCATCAAGGAAACCGGTCTTGAGAAATAAGGTCTGGGAAACAGTCACAGGCCAGAGGAGCCTAAGGCCACGCGATGACTGAATGTAACCTGGGTTCCTGGATGGGATCCTGGAACCTTAGGCAACGCAAGAGAACCCTGAACACAGTGTGGGCTTTCATTCATAATCCTGTGTCAATAACGGTTCACATATTTTGACAAATGAACCATGCTGATGTAAGATGCTAATCACAGAGGAAACTGGGTGTGGCGCATGCGGGAACTCTTGTACTCTCTTCTCCAATTTTCTGTACATCTAAAACTATTTTTAAAAATGAGGCCGGGCGCGGTGGCTCATGCCTGTAATCCCAGTACTTTGGGAGGCTGAGGTGGGCAGATAACAAGGTCAGGAGTTCCAGACGAGCCTAGCCAACCTGGTGAAACCCCATCTCTACTAAAAATACAAAAATTAGATGGGCGTGGTGGCACGTGCCTATAATCCCAGCTACTTGGGAGGCTGAGGCAAGAGAATTGCTGGAACCCAGGAGGCAGAGTTTGCAGTGAGCTGAGATTGTGCCATTGCACTCCAGCCTGGGCAACAGAGTGAGACTCTGTCTCAAAAAAAAAAAAAAAAAAAAAAAAACAAAAAAGAGGACTAGCTGGGTACAGTGGCTCTCACCTATAATCCAAGCACTTTGGGAGGCTGAGGTGTGCAGATCACTTGAGCTCAGGAGTTCAAGATCAGCCTGCACAACAAAGGGAGACCCGGTCTCTTCAAAAAATAGAAAAGTTAGCTGGGCGTGGTGGTGTGTATCTGTAGTCCCAGCTTCTGGGGAGGCTGAGGTTGAAGGATCACTTGAACCCAGGAGGTCAAGGCTGCAGTGAGCCATGATCGTACCATGGCACTCCAGAGTGACACCCTGTCTCAAAAAAAAAAAAAAAAAAAAAAAAAAAAAAAAACTTAAAAATAAAAATGAAGGCCACTTAAAACGGAGTCTCGCTCTGTTGCTCAGGCTGGAGTGCAGTGGCATGATCTCGGCTCACTGCAATCTCCGTCTCCCTGGTTCAAGAAATTCTCCCACCTCAGCCTCAGAAGCTGGGATTACAGGCGTGTGCCACCACGCCTGGCTAATTTTTTTATTTTTAGTAGAGATGGGGTTTTGCCATGTTGGCCAGGCTGGTCTTGAATTCTCGATCTCAGGTGATCCGCCCACCTTGGCCTCCCAAAGTGCTGGAATTACAGGTGTGAACCACCATGCCTGGCCTACTGAGAATTTTTAAAAATTAAAATATTTTAAAAAGAAGGTGTCCAGGATGCTGTCAAGCATACAGCAGGTCCAGGAAAAGCCCAGGATGGTAACGTGGCTCTGCACTCCGTCACACTGAATAGAAAGTCAGAGTTTGACACCGACTCTCCCAAACAAGCGTAAAAATCACAGAGGTAAAAAGGCGGAATCTGGAAGGCTCTGACATGGACTAGAGCCGTGTTACAACCCATCAGGATTCTGATAAAGACCCAGAACAAATCTTGCCAAGTGCAGAGGTCAGATTTCACAACTGCTCTTCCCCTAAAAATGCTGATTCAATCTACTAGCCTTATTTATTGGTTTCCTTGCTTTTTGGAATCACCACCATCTTCTCGTAAGCCTGTCTGGCACCCCCAGGACACAAGTCCAGGACCACGCTGGGCAGACTGCACAAGTGCACGGTGTCACGGGCTGCTCTGAAGGCCACGCTCACGGAGCACATGCATTCTGACGCGTGATATAAAGCTCTCGGTCCCTTCCATTCCTGTTGTTCTCCACTTTTAGTCCCCTCCCCTCTCTGGCCTGTGATTCCCCAATGCTGTGGGAAGCAGAACAGGCCCACGTGGGGAGTTTAGCACAGAGGTTCAGCTAGGCTTTGGCAACAGGTACCCCTCAATGCAAACCCCGGGCTCCTTGGAGACAGAGCTGATTCCAGTGCCGGGGCAGGAGAGCGCAAGTTAAGCTGGGAACATTTCAGAATAGGGACGTGCTGAAAGCACAGGATGAGGATATGCCAAAGCACACAAGAGCCGACTTTTGTGCCTTAGGCTGGGTGCGGTGGCTCACGCCTGTCATCCCTGAACTTTGGGAGGCCAAGGCGGAAGGACCACTTGAGGCCAGGAGTTCGAGACTAGCCTGGCCAACATAGTGAAACCCCATCTCTACTAAAAATACAAAAAATTAGCCAGGCATTGTGGCACACGCCTGTAATCCCAGCTACTCGGGAGCTGAGGCAGGAGAATTGCTTGAATCCGGGAGGCGGGGGTTGCAGTGAGCCGAGATTATGCCACTGCACTCCAGCCTGGGTGAAAGAGCCAGACCCTGTCTCAAAAAAAAAAAAAAAAAAAGAAAAGAAAATGAGGGTCTGCTGAAGAATGGGCTATTGACATAGTCTCAAAGTAACGCCCCTAAAGACAGTAATGACCGAGGAGCAAATGGAGACCTCACAGTGGAGAGGCCCAGCAGACATCACCTCGGTCAAGCACTCAAAGTGCACAGCACCAGGAAAGGGACAAATCGAAACCTGGCAAGACGCCCCAAGAGAGGAGAGCCCAGCATCACTCCTGGGACCTTCCAGCCCAAAATGCGTGACCTGAATCCACTCGGGAGAAAACACTAGACAAACCCAAAGCAAGGAGCATCCACGAAATCACCAGCCTGCGCAAGTGAAAGAAACGCCTGGGGAATGGATCCGGACAGAAGGAGACTCGAGAAACCAGACAAGCGGATGTAACACATGGCCCTGAGCTATACACGTGGAGTCCTCTGCTATAAAGGACATTATTGGGGCAAATAAAGAAACTTGAACAGGGCCTGAGAATTCGTTGTGTGTCATGTATCAGTGTGAGTTCCCTGATTCTGACGATCCTTACTACATAGTGTAAAATACACCCTTGTCTGTCTGAAACACACGCTAAAGTTTTCGGGGTGAGAGACGTCCAGTCAGTCAGTTACTCTCAAATGGTTCAGGTCAAAATAAATTCTTCATACTTATACCATTTCTGTAAGTTTGAAACTGTTTCAAAACAAAAAAGAATTTCTTTCAACCTAAATCTCCCTGGAATAACAGAAAATGACTCAAGTGCTCATAAAAATGAAGGATTAAAAGAATTTTAAGACCAGGCATGGTGGCTCACGCCTGTAAATCCCAGCACTTTGGGAGGCCGAGGCGGGCGGATCATGAGGTCAGGAGTTCGAGACCAGCCTGGCCAACACGGTGAAACCCCCGTCTCTACTAAAAACACAAAAATTAGCCAGGCGTGGTGACATAGGCCTGTAATCCCAGCTACTCAGGAGGCTGAGGCAGCAGAATCACTTGAACCCAGGAGGCAGAGGTTGCAGTGAACCCAGATTGCACCATTGTACTCCAGCCTGGGCGACAGAGCGAGACTCTGTCTCAAAAAAAAAAAAAAGAAAAGAATTTTAGACCGGTGGTTCTCAACCAGGAGCAGTTTTTTTCCCCGGGGGCCATGTGGCAATGTCTAGAGACACTTTTGGTTGTCCCAAGTAGGGGGTGTTGCTGGCTTCCAGAGGGGCTGCAGAATGTCCTATAGGATAACGCTGCACAGCAAAGAATGATCCATTCCCAAATGTCAATGGTGCCAAGAGTGAAAAATCTTTTTACAAACATCTCAATAACCACGATAAAATCCCCATCCTACTGCTCACCCAGCGTGTGGCCTTAAATTACTTCATCATCCTGTGCCTCAGGCTGCTAATCTGTGCAACGGGGATAACAGTAGGTACCTCACAGGCCACTGGAGGAGTAGAGGAGATCACGTGTGTGCTCTGCAAATGCCTGTCACCGAGGACACACGCGGGAAGGTCGGATCAACTCGAGGGCTGGTTGGCAAGTATCTCATTGCACCTGCACGGACCACAGATCCCTGATGCGCTCACTGCTCAAAGGAACCAGGAGCACCCTCTGCCCCAGGTCTGGGATGTGGGAGGCCAAGGGGCACACGCTCCCATCCTGCCTGCCTTTGGCCTCTGCAGGCAGTCGGAATTAGTCTAAAAGCTTGGAGGGAGCTAGGACAGCTTCTGGGCCCGGCACAGAGCCTGCACGGAGGAAGTGCTCAGTGAAGACCATGTGAATAGATGAACGAATGAACCAATGAACCAGTTCTCCTTCCCTCCTTCGCCACCCATGGCTCGGCAGGGAAAGGGGCATACAGCCAGCTCGGTCCGTTCTCATCCTGTGCCCTGTGAGCTTGCCTGTCTCGGCTTCACTTTCTGTCCATCTTGGGCCTGGGAACCCAGACCCCAAGGGCCCACCAGAAGAAGCCAGAGGGTCAAAAACGACCTGAGATAGGACGTCCACCATCGAGTCTCGGGGCTCAGTTCTTTGCAGATCTGGCTTCTTAGGGGAAGGTGTTTTCTTTCTTTTTTTCTTCTTGTAACAAAACTGCTCTCACAGAGGTTTGAAGAAAAAAAATAAACTGACGGCAATGGAAATTCTAATACTAGAAAAATGTCAAGAAAGCAAATGCCGGTTTCAATGAGACACTCAGCCTGACAGGTCATGGAAACAGGCTTGAAACTATCAAAACACAAAAACCCCCCCTGGCACAGGGACCACAAGCGCTTGCTTGTGAAACTCATCAAATTCAAAACATGCCTCAGTGGACTGTGTTTTTGTGCCCAAGTCAAGACTCAGCCTACGCAAGGGCCTCTCCAAGGGTCCTGGGGAGATCGGGGGACGGGCCAGGACCTGACTTTAGGCTGAGCACGTGGCTCTTGGGTGGGCATTCGGGTGGTAGACAGAGCTGGCGGGGGGAAGGAAGAGGGGACAGGGCTGAGCCTTTTACAAACCAAAACCCCTAGGACCAGTGCCTGAGGCTGGCTGTGCCACTGCCAGGCTGTGTGGCCCTGGGTCAGCTGTCCACCTCGCTGAGCCCTGTCTCCTCCTTGCAGAACAAAGGTCATCACTGGGGGAGTGCAGGAGGCCTCTATGGGAGCCTACCTTGCAAATCAGAAAGGAAGGCTCAGACAATTCCCCCATCAGAGCCCAGCACTCAATCCATGCCATGCAGTGCTGAGGAAGACCCTGGCCTGCCTGGAAGGGGCTGCCCAGGAGAGAGAAGGTGCTTGGCACAAGATGGCTGGGAGCCCCCTGCCCCAGGTGAGAGCTGGAAGACACGCGCTGTCTAGATGCCCCTGCCTGGACAGGTGAGGAGGGTCCCAGCTCCCAAGGGCTGCCTGGAAGAGCTGGCCTGGAGGCTGGCCAGGGATCAGAGTGCAGGGACCAGGGAGGGGGTCAGAAGCACCCAGGACTCCAGAAGGCCTGAAGCTTCCAGGGAGGAAAAAGCCCCAGGCACAGCCCAGCCTGTCAACAGGCAGCAGCCACCGACTGCAGGCAGGTACTCCACCATGCGCTTCACAGCCCGACCTTGATGAATCCACAGGCCAAGCCTCTGAAGTAGGTTCTACCATCGCATTTTCCAGATGAGGAAACTGAGACACAGAGCAATTCAGTAACTCACCCGGGGTCACACAGCTTGTAAGTGGCAGAACCAGGGTCCCTTCTGCCCCATGTGCTCCTTTCCCCTCCTGCCCCTGGGCTGATCACCAGCTGGTAGAAGAGGGAGAAAGAGGGGAAAGAGGGAAGGAGGGAGAGGGAGAAAGGGAGGATAGAATGTAGAGAGGAAGGGAAGGCTGGCGGGAATACCCCCTGGGGATACTGGAGGAAAAAGTGAAAGACAAGATAGACTTTTAAACGTTCATGCCAGCATCCATCCAGGTGCTGCTCTGGGCAAGCTACGCAGTCCTCACACCCAGTACAGTCTTCACCTCATTGCATTCTCTACACGCATGAGTTTTCACCCGCATTATATCCCTACAAATGTACAGAATGCGACAGGAGCCACAGACAGGGAGCCTCGAGGCTGGGCTAGAAGTTCAGTCTCTGGAACCCACGCCCCAGGCCTAGAGCTACCCTGTGTTCCTCTGGCTCGGGCAGCCCCTTTGGACAGCTGGACACTCACCCACAAGCTCTAGCTTGGGCCGGGAGGTCTGGACCGGGTAGCACAGGTGGAGCTCTGAAACGACACCAGGAGGAAGGCTGGGGATGGTGGCCACAGAGGGCAGGAGCAGGCAGGGAAAGGACCCAGGCCAGGCTGGCAGAGAGCAACCTGTCCTCCCCAAGGCCCCAAGGCCCCAGCCACTTACTCTGCCGAATTCGCTTCCTGCAGGCCCTCCGGTGGCACAGGAGGAAGGTGCTGGAGCCGACCACCACAGCCAGCACCAGGATCACCCAGAAGAGCACTGGCCCTGGAACACAGAGACACCCTGCACTCTTTGCCTCACTGCAACCACACAGGACAGCCCCAGCCCCAGACTACTTCCTCCTCCTCCTGGGACACAGCTTCCATCATGGCTAACAACACCGGGTCCTTTCCAAGCCAAGGCTGTATCTCATCCAGCCCTCCCTCACCTGGCTCCAGGAAGCTGATTAACTATTTAAGGCTGAGATAAGGGCAAACTGTGTCTAGAGGGTGAGAAATTGAGGCGTCTAGGAGCCAGAACAAAGGAATTGAGGTCCAACAGACCAAAACTTGGGGACTGTGGAGGAGTCCCCGGTGTGACCAGCATCTGACAGCACTGCTGGTGTGGCCGGAGTCAGGGAGGGGAGGGCCAAGCAGTGAGGGGAAGGAAGGCGTTGAACCCAGTCCCCTCCCAGCCAACCCTCTAGACCCGCTTGATGAGGGCAGGCATGGAGTCCTCTCTGCACATAAACATGTCCCACAAGCATTCCCTGAATGAATGATCCCCAACCCTAGGCCCTAGGCACCATCACTACCTTCAGTTTAAAAATGAGGGAGCTGAGGCTCACGAAAGTTCGTTAACCTGTCCAAGGTCACCCTGAGAGTAAGTGATAGAGCCCCAGCCCAGGCCAGGCCAGGCTGGGTGGACTCCAGGACCCACGCTCTTAACCCCTCTCTGGATCCACTTCTTCACACCATGGTACTAAACTCGCTTCCTTTTTCCCTTTTGTCCGTTACAGAGGTCATAGAGCTAGTGATTGCACTTTATTGAAGTCCATGTTCAGATGTTAAAAAACTAATATATGCCAGTTAAGTGCTTCTCAAATGTTAATGTGCATATGAGTGCCCTGGAGATCTTGTTAAAGTGCAGTTTCTGATTCTCTAGGTCTGGGATGGAACCCACAATTTGCTTTCCTAACAAGTTCCCAGCTGGTGCCAATGTTGACAGATAGGACCGCACTTTCAGAAACACTGGCCTGAGCACTACTGCCACCTCGTGTCAGCCACTAGAACTGCAAGTCCTAAAATGAGTAGCCTGGCATCATTCCCTAAGTGCTAACTCTCGGGGGCGGGGGGGTTTGGTTTTTTTGGTTTTTTGAGACGGAGTCTCAGTCTGTCGCTCAGGCTGGAGTGCAGTGGTGCGATCTCGGCTCACTGAGACCTCCGCCTCCCCGGTTCAAGCGATTCTCCTGCCTCAGCCTCCTGAGTAGCTGGGATTATAAGCACGCACCACCACGCCTGGCTAATTTTTGTATTTTTAGTAGAGACAGGGCTTCACCATGTTGGCCAGGCTGGTCTTGAACTTCTGACCTCATGATCCACCCACCTCAGCCTCCCAAAGTGCTGGGATTACAGGCATGAGCCAACGCGCCCGGCCTGAGAACTAACTCTTACAGAGGCCGTCTACAATGCTACACTGCTTACAACCCTGCATGGTCTGTGCCGTTACCATTCTACAGATGAGACAACTGAGGCTCAAAGGACAACTAGTCAAAGTCATGAAATCCATCAACAAAGACCTGTTTTCTGAGTAGCAATTATGAGCCATGAGGATGAAGCTGTGAAAAAAAATTCCTGCCTACAAGAATTAAAGAATAATTACTAGCAGCCAGGCGCAGTGGTTCACACCACTGTAATCCCAGCACTTTGGGAGGTTGAGGCGGGTGGATCACCTGAGGTCAGGAGTTTGAGACCAACCTGGACAACATGGCAAAACCCTGTCTCTACTAAAAATACAAAAAATTAGCCGGGCGTGGTGGCAAGCACCTATAAAACCAGCTACTCGGGAGGCTGAGGCAGGAGAATCTCTTGAACCTGGGAGGTGGAGGTTGCAGTGAGCCAAGATGGGTGCCACTGTACTCCAGCCTGAGCAACAGAGCGAGACTTTGTTTCCAAAAAAAACAAGAATAGTCACTAGCAAGTGCCAGAGCCACAGCCCTAACTCAAGAAGCCAGAACCTGGAGTCAACCTTGATCCCCCTTTTCAGGCCATACCCACAAAGGAGACGCTCCCTCCTGGCTCCTCCTCATCTCCCTTCCCCAGGAGGAAGCCCCTCCTGGGAGTGGGGGGGGTGGGCTGGGACCATTACCTGCATCCAGAACGGGCTTCCCCGTGGAGGAGAGAGCGATGGGAGCGCTGGTTGGGATGGGCAGCGTCTTACTGGCCTGAGAGTCCACCAGGGAGCTCAGAGTGGCGCTGGTGCTGCAGGGAGAAGCCCAAGGCAGGAATGATGGAGATGGGAAGAGGGAAGTGTGTACTCAAGAATAATTCCCTTTCTCTAGAGACTGCGCAGCCAGAGCCCTGGGTCCCTAGATCCTCTGTCCCGAGTCTCTGCCAGGCATTTTGAGGGCAGGCACTGGGTTTCGAGGCCTTCTGGCTTTCCAATGGTGTTAGCACAGAGATGGGCACACATTTAACAAGAACAGCCTAGGCCCCGCCTCCACCCCCAGCCCAGCTGCCTCCCAGGCATCCCCTGGGCATGGCAGGGACAGCTCCCTCCCGCAGCAGCCAAACAGAGAGAAGGTGTGGGGGAGTCACCTGGCAGGCGCCTCGCCATTCTCTGGGATGGGGCTGCAGTCAGGCTGGGTCCCCAGGGGTGGCGCCTCAAAGGTGGTGTCCTTCTCAGCCATGTCTACAGAGGGGAGGTAACATCTGAGAACCAGCGCCAAGGAGGCTGGTGTCTCCAGGAAAGAGTTAACCAGGGACTGGTGGCTTCCAGCGAGGTAGCACCATGGGAGCTAAGACAGTCAGATTTGTGTTTCAAAAGATCAAAGTGGAGAAGCTGGCCAGGCACAGTGGCTCACACCTGTAATCACAGCATTTTGGGAGGCTGAGACAGGAGCACCACTTGAGGTCAGGAGTTCAAGACCAGCCTGGCCAACATGGTGAAACCCCATCTCTACTAAAAACACAAAAATGAGCCAGGTGTGGTAGCACACACCTGTAATCCTAGCTACTAGGAAGGCGGAGGCAGGAGAATCATTTGAACCCAGGAGGTGGAGGCTGCAGTGAGCTGAGATCATGCCATGACACTCCAGCCTGGGCGACAGAGCAAGACTCAAAATAAATAAAACAAAGTAGAGAAGCTGCTACTCATCTCTAACAGCTATGATCACCCAGGAACGTGGCATAGTGATGCTACACCTTTTGCTTTTAAGAGAAACCTGAAATCTCCTAATGTTTAAAAACAGACTCAATGTTTATAAAGTTTTTTTTCTTTTAAATCAACTTTGTTAAGGAATTATTTATTTATTTATTTATTTTTAATTTTTTGAGATTGAGTCTTCCTCTGCTGCCCAGGCTGGAGTGTAGTGGCACGATCTCGGCTGACTGCAACTTCTGCCTCCTGGATTCAAGTGATTCTCCTGTCTCAGCCTGCTGAGTAGCTGGGATTACAAGGCACCTGCCAACACACCCAGCTAATTTTTGTATTTTTAGTAGAAACAGGGTTTCACCATGTTGGCCAGGCTGGTCTCGAACTCCTGACCTCAGGTGATCCGCCCGCCTCAGCCTCCCAAAGTGCTGGGATCACAGGCATGAGCCACCGTACCCGGGCTAAGGCACAATTTATATACAAGAAAGTATCCCCTGGCAGGGTACGGTGGCTCCCGCCTGTAATCCCAGCACTTTGCGAAGCTGAAGCGAGTGGATCACTTGAGCTCAGGAATTCAAAACCAGCTTAAGCAACACAGCAAGACCCTGTCTTTATTTTTAAGTAAGTAAAAATAAAAAAAGAAAATGTCCCCTAAGTGTGTACAGCCTGATGAGTTCTGACAAAGGTCACTACCATCAAAATACAGAACATTCTCATCCCTCCAGAAGGTTCCCTAGTGCCCCTCCTCACTCACTCTGCCCCCACCTCCAGATCCAGGCAACCACTGATCTGCTTTATGTCACTGTAGAAGAGGGTATCTGTTCCAGAATTTCATGTGGACAGAATCATGCAATATGTACTCGTTGGGGTCTGGCTTCTTTCATTCTGCATAATGTTGTTGATATTCACTCAGGTTCATTCCTTTCTGTTGCCGAATGGCGTTCTGTTGTACAGATGAACCCCTGTTTACACACCCATTCCCCAGTTGATGGACATTTGGGTTGTTTCCAGTTTGAACTATGATGAACAAGGCAGCTATGAGTATTCTTGTGGGTGCCCCTGTGTGAACATATAATGTCACTCCTCTTGAGTGCCTAGGAAGGGTGGCTGGATCACTGTGCTGGCCAGACGAAATGTCTCTGAAGGCCAGTTCGAAGCTGGCCACCACTGCTCCGACACAGTCACGTTGTTTTACAGATGGAGAGAGCCACAGGGCTGGAGCTAGACCCAGGAAACAGAGATGGCAAGTTCCAGCCCAGAGCACTCTCCTCTGGACGGCCCTGCCTCCTGCCTGGGGACTAGGCACCTCCGTCGAAGTTTCCTGCTTTTCTGGGGCAGGAAAAATTGGCCCACATTAGAAGTGGGTTCTGCTCAGTCACTACACCTCTCCGCCCCCAGAGCCCTGGTGGAGGCACCCCTTTTTGATGTGGTACAAGGCAACCCCACACACATAACACACATCTCCCCTCTAGAAAGTGTTCGTGACACCTCTCAGATTTTTCCTGAGATAGACAAAAAAGTAAAGCCAGGATTAATTTATTTCTTGGACTGTAAGGTTCTGAGGAACCCTCCTCTTTGGGGAAGGTCACTGGACTGTTACCTGAATTAGTTGGAGCCTGGAGGCTGGAGGCTCATGGAGAAGATGATGCGATGTGTTATGATGTGATGTTAGTATTTGAATCAGTGTTTGAAATGTCACTGGGTTTCAGTGAACACTTACTTTGAGTGGATTGGAGCTCTGGTGCTCAGACCCATTAACTGTGGCTATTCCCAGTTAGCATCACGAGGAGAGAGTCCCCTGCCCTCTCTCCAAGGCAGCCTGATGTAACTAGACAGGCCCATAGTCTCAGCTGCTGCTGAAACACCTGCTGGAATCCAGTGACAGATCTGCTGTCCCTCCTGTACGTGCAGAAGAGGGGCACCTAGTACTCCTTGGGTGCCTCTCATCCCCTCTCTGAATATACTATACCTCACTTGTAACTTTCCTTCTTCGTCCCCGAGTTAGTGATCCTCCCCTTTTCCTCCTCTTTGGATGTGAAGGTGAGGAGAAGGTATTATCTAGCCCCTAGTTAGTCTGCCTATGTTCTCTGGTAAGGGCCTAGTGGAAGAGAAAAAAAATAATCTGCCTACTCTTAGCCTTCATTTAAGAACTAAAAAAAGATATTATTTACCAGATGGATATACTTCTCTTTAAATCCAAACACCCAGTCCTTGGGCTATGTAAAGAATGGTCTTAGCATCAAGGCCGAACGGATTCTCTTTTTGTACATTCAGGAATTGCTTAAAATCAGGTGAAATTTCATCTTCATATTTGGACTGTATATTTCTTGTCAGCTTTTTCTTTTCCCTGGAGTTTCCAATTGCCTTTCTTTTTCTTGTTGACAAAAGGATAGTGTGCCTTCACCATATCCTCAGGTTTTTCGACTCTACTAATCATGAAATGTACTACAATTCTCTCTTTTATTCCTGGGAACACTTCCCTGGAGCCTTCCTTCCATTTTCCTGCTCTGATCTGGCACTAGTGGTCTACAGCACATCATTCCGGGACCTCCCTTCCTTGCTCTGCTAGGATGGAGTGCCGGTCTCTAGGTTCCATGGCTTCCTGTTTTCCTTCTTTTTTGCCCCCTCACTTAGCTGAATTACATCTTCAAATAACTTCCTAGGAAAGGATGTAGGAAGAAAAGCTTTCTGGACCTTTTATGTCTGAAAATGTTTTTATGCTGCTTTCAAACTTGATTGTAATTTAGCTGAGGTGATTGTAATTTAGCTGGGTAAATTCTAGGTTCAGAACTAAGAAGGCGGTGGGCGGGTGGTGTCTTCCAGTGGAAAGTACTCTGGGCTGACCCTTGGGATCCCTGCATTCCAGCTCTAGCTTCGGCTCTGTGCTTTTCTCTGGGTGTAAAATGAAGAGGTTGGATCAGACCAGAGGTAACCAGCTTTGACTAGTCTTCAAAAGCATTCTATGTGACCAGCACAATGACCCAGCCACTCTTCCTAGGTATTTACCCATAAGAAATGAAAATATACATTCACCCAAAGGCGTGTACAAGAATCAGCCAGTCATGGTGGCTCACGCTGGTAATCTCAGCACTGTGGGAGGCCGAGGTGGGAGGATCGCTTGAGCCCAGGAGTTCAAGGCTGCAGTGAGCCAAGATCATGCTACTGCACTCCAGCCTGGAACACACAGTGAGACCCTGTCTCTAAAAATAATAATAATAAAAGATATAAGATAAATTCATACATGTTAAAAAATATATATATATTCACAGTTGTTTTCATTCATAATAACCCGGAAACAACCCAAATACCATCAACTGGCAGGTGGATAAAATCGTGGTGGTACATCTATTACGTGTGGCATGGGTAATTTCCATTGATCCTGCTTTGCTTAAAAGCAGGTCCTTCTGACCTGAAGTCTATGCTTCTGGTCAGGTGCACAGAAAAATTGGGGCTACCACTGTCAGGAAGATGCCTGGAGCACTTTGGGGTGCCGAAGACCTGTGGCTGGTGGCGGATGCATAGAGGGAGTCAAGGAGCAGGACAGTTTTGCAGACATGAGGCCTGGCACATGCCAGTGTCTGCACTGGGAGGGCCACATCAAGGTGGTCAACAGACCCAGGCAGCAGGAGCAAGAAGAAACAAATGGCCGGGCACAGTGGCTTATGCCTGTAATCCCAGCACTTTGGGAGGCCGAGGCAGGTGGATCACGAGGTCAGGAGTTCGAGACCAGCCTGAACAACATGGTGAAACCCCCTCTCTACTAAAAATACAAAAATTAGCCGGGCATGGTGGCATGCTCCTATTATCCCAGCTACTCAGGAGGCTGAGGCAGGAGAACTGCTTGAATCCTGGAGGCGGAGGTTGTGGTGAGCCAAGATCGCGCCACTGCACTCCAGCCTGGGAGACAGAGTGAGACTCTGTCTCAAAAAAAAAATAAAAGAAAAAAGAAAATCGAATGCAGCTAGAAGCCTCCTTCCTCCTGCGATTGCCCTCCAGCGCCCTCTGCTGGCAAGGTTTAACTGCATGCTCCCCGTAGAGGAGAAACGCGGACGCCAGTCATCGATGGCAGCGCAGGGATGGAAAGGTGAATGGAAAACCTAGAGATGACGGGCTGATCACAAGCACGCTTTCTAAAAAGGCTTTTCCTGTCCTCTGATCCCATATCGTTCCTTTTTCATAGCATTCTGTGCCCACCCACCTTATGGATGTAACGAGTTCGTGAATATTTCTGCAGACACGAATTTAATGTTGCTAAGTACTCTTCTATTCCTGGATTTATCAAAGCTTCATGTATGGTAAGAATTTCTGGTTTCGCATGTTTTTATTCTCCTTCGTAGGGCTGGTTTTCCTCATAACCATTCTCATTCTGAACCTCTGCTCATTCATATTTATTTTAAAAGGGTTATGCTTGCTTGGCTGGGCGTGGTGGCTCACGCCTGTAATCCCAGCACTTTGGGAGGCTGAGGCACAAGAATAGCTCAAACCCAGGAGGCAGAGGTTGCTGCAAGCCAAGACCATGCCATTCTGCTCCAGCCTGGGCAACAGAGTGAGACTTTATCTCAAAAAAAAATGGGGGGGGGGGTGTTACACTGCATCCATCTATAGATAAATGTGGTATCTATACACAATGGAATACTACTCAGCCATCATAAAGAAAGAAATCATGTCTTTTGCAGCAACATGGATGGAACTGAAGGCCATATTCTTAAATACAGACATTCAGATACAGAAAGACAAATACTGCATGTTCTCACTTCTAAGAGGGAGTGAAATACTGTGTCCACACGGAAGTGGAGAGCAGAATAAAAGGCAATAGAGACTTAGAGGGGTGAGGGGGTGGGAGGTATAGGTGGGTGGACCATGAGAAATTATTTACGGGGTATGATGTACGCTATTTGGGTGATGGATACCCTAAACATCCTGAGTTCACCACCCCATCTAAGCATGTAACAAAATTACACTTGCACCCCATACATTTACACAAACAAAATAAAATCCTAAGGACTCTACTGAATATTCCAGTCACTGAGCGGGGACGGTTTCTTCTGCTGTGTTAGTATGTCCTGTTCGCAGTGGGTCTCTTCCCTGAGTAGGAAGTCGGCCAGGAGACCCTGGGCCCGTGGGCGGAGAGTGTGAGCTGGCAGCCTCCCTCCATTTCAGGGTTATGGGGTGGGGCTACCCTGTTGACAGTGCACTTCCAAATACCCAGGTAAAGAGGGCTTTACAAACAGAGTGACAGCACCCCACTGGTGGCCCGAGCTTTCCCCAGATACTCCTTCAGTGTTCTGACTCAAAAAGACGATTGTTGGCCAGGCACAGAGGCTCACGCCTGTAATCCCAGCACTTTGGGAGATGGAGGCGGGCGGATCACTTGAGGTTAGGAGTTCCAGACCAGTCTGGCCAACAGGGCAAAACCCCATCTCTACTAAAAATACGGAAATTAGCTGGGTGTGGTGATGGGCACCTGTAATTCCAGCTACTCGGGAGGCTGAGGCAGGAGAATCGCCTGAACCCGGGAGATGGAGGTTGCAGTGAGCTGAGATCCCACCACTGCACACCAGCCTAGGCAAGAGAGCGAGACTCCTTCTCAAAAAAATAAAATAAATAAATAAATAAAAAGACAATACTGGGGATTAAAAACTCAGGCATCATCTGTGCAAACTCGTCAGTGGCCGTGCCATGCCATTGTACACAATTTGAAGTTGTGTTTGAAGACGTAGTCACGGGCTACTGCACCTCACAGCTCTCCACTTCCCTCCTGCTCTTCATCTGCCTGCCTCTTCCAAGCCCAGAGCCTCTCTGGGGGTCCTAGAAGCAAGTCACCCCTCACTTCTCTGGCAGCCCTCACAGAGTCACATGGGGTGACCTTTCCTCCACTTGTTTTTTTTTTCTTTTTTAGACAGAGTTTCACCCTGTCGCCCAGGCTGGAGTGCAGTGGTGCAATCTCGGCTCACTGCAATCTATGCCTCCCGGGTTCAAGTGATTCTCCTGCCTCAGCCTCCTGAGTAGCTGGGACTACAGATGCCTGCCACCACACCCAGCTAATTAGTGTATTTTTAGTAGAGATGAGGTTTTGCCATGTTGGCCAGGCTGGTCTCGAACTCCTGACCTCAAGTGATCCACCTGCCTCAGCCTCCCAAAATGCTGGGATTACAGGCGTGAGCCACCATGCCTGGCCATTCCCCTTGGTTTTGTCACCACTCTTCTATCTGTTTTAAACCACCTGGATATTTGTTAAAATCTCTCAAAGCCCTTTAAAAAAACAAAACAAAACAAACAAAAAACGGTCAGGGTTTTAGTAGTTTCCTGCACACTGGTAAAGCCAACCATCCTGAGTTAGAAACCTTTTCAGAAACTTGATATTCATCTCTCTAAGTCAATAAAACAGCCTTGCAAATAGGTCAAGATTTTACCAGCCCGGGGCCGGGCATGGTGGCTCATGCCTGTAATCCCACCACTTTGAGAGGCCAAGGCGGGCAGATCACCTGAGGTCGGGAGTTCAAGACCAGCCTGACCCATATGGAGAAATTGCGTCTCTACTAAAAGGACAACATTAGCTGGCTATGGTGGCGCGTGCTTGTAACCCCAGTTACTTGGGAGGCTAAGGTAGGAGAATCGCTTGAACGCAGGAGGTGGAGGTTGCAGTGAGCCAAGATTGCACCATTGCACTCCAGCCTGGGCAACAAGAGCAAAACTCTGTCTCAAAAAATAAAAGATTTTACCAGCCCAATAATTTCAGGAAGAATTTTTTTTTAAATCAACAGAATCTCTTACCAAAATGCTAAAACTGGGCTTTATCATTCCATTCACTGGGTCTGACTACTCAAAGGATAACCAGAACCCATACCTGATCTAATTAACAGCCGAGGGTGTTGGTCATTTGCCCCCACCCCTGGCTGTTGGTGGGGAGAGGCACAACAGTGGGAGCACAGACTCCACCCCATGGTCGAGGCCTGGGGTGGGAACTGCTTACCCTGGGGCTTGGTGACTGTCTCTGCTGCACAGATTGGGTAGGGGACACAGCGGGCACAGGAGTTGGTGGCTGATGTGGCACAGATCATGCCAGGTCGACATTCGCAGACGCGGGAGGAGTTCCATGTACACGGCGTCTTCTCCACGAGGTCGTCTAAGGGACACAGAGGAGGGTCATGGAGAAAGATCAGGATGGCAAGGGCAGGGGGTCCAGAGGGTCCCCAGGAGGACAGAGAAGCAGTTGTCCAAGGGTCCTCCAACAAGAAAATAAATGCTCGTCTGACTGTGCTGTTGAGGAGCAATCCCAGCATGCTCAAAATAATTCTGCAGGGTGAAAGAAGGCAGGAAAAAGGGAGGGCATTCTGTATGTTGCATTTACAGGAAATTCTAGAAAATGCAAGCTATTGCATGGTGACCATAGGCAGGGGGTGGGAAATGGTGACAAGGAACCCGAGGTAACTTTTAGGGGGAAATGGCTGGTTGCTCAGCTGCATGCATTTGCTAAAACTTATCAAATCGCATCCTCTAATCTGTGTATTTTACCATATGCCCACTACCTCTCCATAAAGCTGTTAAAAGAAAGTCCTTCAGGGCACGGGGTGAATGGGCATGGGTGCAGAGGAGCCGAGACTGGCCATGACTCCATAACCATTTAAAGCTGGGTGATAGTACACAGCCATCTCTGACTCACTCTACATCTGAATATGTCTGAAATGTTTAATGATAAAAAGATTTTTTGGCCAGGCGCGGTGGCTCATGCCTGTAATCCCAGCACTTTGGGAGGCCGAGGCAGGTGGATCACAAGGTCAGGAGTTCAAGACCAGCCTGACCAACATGGTGAAACCCCATCTCTACTAAAAATACAAAACTTAGCCAGGCGTGGTGGCAGGCACCTGTAATCCCAGCGACTCAGCAGGCTGAGGCAGGAGAATCACTTGAACCCGGGAGGCAGAGGTTGCAGTGAGCCAAGATAGTGCCACTGCACTCCAGCCTGGGTGACAGAACGAGACTCCATCTATTAAAAAAAAAAAAAAAAAAGTTTTTTCTCCAAAATCAAAAAAAATAACATGTTAGAGGTATTATTTTTAATAAGTGTAATAATGCTTTTGTATGTGTTCGGGAATATTTTGCAACACTCCCCTTAGAGGTAAATACAGAATGACTGGATCAGTAGATTAGGCAAATGCAACTTCTCCACAAGAGTAGTTCTCAATCAGGATACTTAGAGGCCCAGCATGATAATGGTAAGGGCTGGACGGTCTCTTCTTACAACCTCCAGAGCAAGGGAACTGGGCAGGATTTGGGGAATTTGTGCAGAGGGTGCGTGAGCTCAGCAATGAATGAAACCATCTGGGACAACGGCAGCTATTATCATTATTATTATAGCTCTTAAGATAATTGAGTACGTGTGAGACAGTCGTCTCAGCACTCTACCCAGATTAACCTACAATCATGTATTTAATTCTTACACAGTTCTCTGAGATAGATACTACTATGCCCATTTTGCAGCAGAGGAAACTGAGGCACAGAGAGGTTAGGAAACCTGCTTGAGTTTATAGGCTATTAGGCGGGAGAGGCGGGATCTGAACCCGGCACTCGGGTTCTAGAGCTCATGCCTTTAGCTACTAATACGCCGCTCTACTCTCTCGTAGGGCTTCAGTTAGGAGAGCTGAAGGAATTACTGGGCCCAGAGCTAACGCCTCTTTCTCCATATGTCCACATGGTGGTTGTGGCAGACTGTATTTTCCCACAGCATGGCTACAGTGATATTTCTGGCCCTTCCAGAGCCTTGCCACTTACCCATCAAGAAGTACAACTGTTTTCCTTCCCTCAGTCTCAAGTGAGATTTGTGGTTGCCTCAACAAACAGGAAGTGGTGGAAGTTCTGTGTGACTTCTGAGGCTAAGTCATAAAAGGAGATGTGGCTGCTGCCTCTCTCTGTCTCTCTGTCTCTCTGTCTCTCTGTCTCTCTCTCTCTCTCCCCCTCCTTCTCTCCCTCTCTTCCTCTCTCTCTCTCCCTCTCTCCTTCTCCCTCTCTCTCTCTTTCTGCCTTTCTCTCCCTCTCTCTGTCTCTTTCTCTCTGTCACTCTCTCTCTGTCTCTCTCTGTCACTTGTTCTCTCTCTCTCTCCCCGTCTCTCTGCTACTCTTTCTCTCTCTCTCTCCCCCTCTTTCTGTCTCTCTCTCCCTCTCTCTTTCTGCTCTATCTCTCTCTCTCTCTCTGTCTCTCTCTGTCTCTCTCACTCTTTCTGTCTCTATCTCTGTCACTCTCTCTGTCTCTCTCTGTCACTTGTTCTCTCTCTCTCCCTCTCTCTCCATCACTTTCTCTCTCTCTCCCTCTCCCCCTCTTTCTGTCTCTCTCTCTCTCTGTCTCATTCTGTCTCTCTCTGTCACTCCTCTCTCTCTTTCTCTCTCTTTCTGTTTCTCTCTCCCTCTCTCTTCCTGTCTCTCTTTCAAGACTTTTATGGCTGGGTGCAATGGCTCACGCCTGTAATTCCAACACTTTGGGAGGCTGAGGCGGTCGGATCACTTGAGGCCAGGAGTCTGGGACCAGCCTGGCCAAGATGGTGAAACCCTGTCTCTACTAAAAATACAAAAAAAGAAAAAGACTTCGCTTTTAGAACCCAGCCACCAGACCATGAGGAAGCCCCAGGTAAGACATGAAGAGGCCAACATGGAAAGGAACCGAGGCCGCAGCCAGGAGCCGACACCAACCCCAAGGCAGGTGAATGAATGAGGCTTCAGAGCATCCGGATCCGCAGCTTCTGGGCTTTCCAGCTAAGACCCCGGACATTGTGGAGCAGAGACAAGCTGTCCCCGCAGTGCCCTGTCTGAATTCTGACTCACAGAATCTGTGAGTACAAAGAATGGTTTGTTTTCACAACTAAGTTTTAAGAAAATTTGCTATGCAGCCTTAGTAACTAGGACAGAGCCCTCCAATGACAACAAACAGTGTCTGTGGTTCTTTTTGGCCTCCCCTGACTCTCCGCTCTGCTTTGCTGCCCGAAAGCAGCTCTGGACAAGGAGACGGACTCACACATTCCCAGCGGCCTCTGTGAATAGCCGGGGCCTCTAAAGTCACAGCCTGTGGCCTGAGCAACCCCCCAGCCCACATGACCCTCGGGGTGCGGCTGGCGCTGGGAGGTTGTGATGGGCTGGACACAGGGAAGCCCCACACCCGCGTCCTGCTGTGCGTGCACACTCAGTAAGTGCTTGTCAAAGCAGCTCGCGGGCCAGGCTCAGTGGCTCACGCCTGTACTCCCAGCACTTTGGGAAGCCGAGGTGGGAGGACCATTTGAGCCCAAGTTCAAGAACAGCCTGGGCAACATAGCAAGACCCCTGTCTCTACAAAAAAACATTTTTTTAATTAGCCAGGCATGGTGGTGTGTGCCTATAGTCCCAGCCACTTGAGAGGCTGGGGCAAAAGGATCGTGTGATCCTGGGAGGTCGCAGCTGCAGTGAGCTATGATCGCACCACTGCACTGCAGCCTGGGTGAAAGAGTAAGACCCTATCTTGGAGAAAAAAAAAGGTGGCTCATGGAGGCAGCCAGTGGGGTGGACAAGAACCTGGAACCTGGTGGCTCTTGTCTGGGTTCAAACTCCAGCCTGCAGCCCTTGGAAGTTCCCTGACTTCCCAAAGCCTCTGTTTCCTCTTCTGTAAAAGGGGAATGATGACAATCCCTGAATCACAGAGTAGTTACAAACATTAATGAGCTGAGTTTGGAACAGGCGGGTGATTCACAAATGCTTCCTGGAAGGAAAGAATATGCAAATATGGAAGCCCTCTGAAAAGAGGCAACCCCCATCGAAAACCCACAAACATGAGGGGGAGTTACCGGAAGTTCACGGTTCAAAAATGCAGAGAGGTAAACTGAGACCCAGGGAGGGACGAGGCCCTTACCTCGAGAACAGCTCACGCAGGCCGTGCAGCGGCCAGCCTCGTCCAGGTAGTAGTCAGGCTCACACTGCTTCCTGCAGTCGCCAGACCCCTGTGGGCACGGCTGCGTTGGGGACAGACCTGGGGAAAGAAGCAGAGAAGCTGCAGACTAGGCGCCTTGGCAAAGGGCCTCACTCCCCACCCAACCCTGAAGCCCCCCCATCCCTCACCATGGCCAGCTCCCAAACTCCACACATCAGCTCAGTCCAGCCTTTCAGAGGGAGTCCTGAGGCTCAGAGAGGACAGGGATATTGCGTGCATTCCACACGAGAGGAGGGTACTCACTGCCCCCCAACCAGCTCCTGCCCACTGTTCCTCCTGAGGCCACCATGCCACAGCTTCCCCCAACCCCGTCTCATGGCTCTGTCACTCCCCTGCTCAAAACTTTGGGTACAGCTTTGCTAAGAGCTCAGCACACTAGCGTAACTCCTGTTCAGAATGGTATTAGGTGGGGAGGGGCTGGGTGCCTCCTACCTCCCTCTTTTAAAGACCCGTGTGGGCCAGGCGCAGTGGCTCACGTCTGTAATCCCAGCACCTTGGGAGGCTGAGGCGGGTGGATCACTTGAGGCCAGGAGTTTGTGACTGGCCTGGCCAACATGGTGAAACCCCATCTCTATTTAAAAAAAAAAAAGTAGCGGAGTGTGGTGGCGGGCGCCTGTAGTCCCAGCTACTCAGGAGGCTGAGGCAGGAGAATCGCTTGAACCCGGAAGGTAGAGGTTGCAGTGAGCTGAGATTGCGCCATTGCACTCCAGCCTGGGCGACAGAGCAAGACTCACCTCAAAAAAACAAACCACAAACAAACAAAAGACATCATAGAGAGAATGAGCAAAGCCATGGAGTGGGAGAAGGTACAACCATAGGACAAGAGCTCCAACCCAAAATTATTAGAAGTCCCACAAATCCATTTTTTTTACAAAACCAACCCAAGAGAAAGGAAGGTACGTGCACGCAAGGACGTATGTTTCATTCTTCATTATAGCCAAAGGCAGAAACAACCCAAATATCCAAAAACTGGATAAACGGAGCACAGCATATCTACGCCGTGGAGGACTATTCAGTAATCAAAAGGGACTAGGCCGGGCGCAGTGGCTCACACCTGTAATCTCAGCACTCTGGGAGGCCGAGGCAGGCAGATCACCTTAGGTCGGGAGTTCGAGACCAGCCTGACCAACATGGCGAAATCCCATCTCTACTAAAAATACAAAATTAGCCAGGCGTGGTGGCGCATGCCTGTAGTCCCAGTTACTCGGGAGGCTGAGGCAGGAGAATTACTTGAACCCAGGAGGTGGAGGTTGCAGTGAGCCGAGACCGCGCCATTGCACTCCAGCCTGGGAGACATGAGCGAAACTCCATCTCAAAAAAAAAAGAAAAAGAAAAAGAAAAAGAAAAATGACTAACTGAGGGTTGACCCTTTGCCATGGGGACCAGGAGGGCATCAGGTGGACACGTGCAGAGGCTGGCCAGCTGAGTCACAAGTGTCACAGCAGCAGAGCGGGACCCATTTCCCTCTCACAAACCAACAAAGAGGGAAACAGAGGTGAGAGATGGGGCACCGGTGCCTGGCACAAGGCAGGCCCTCCTCACTGCTGGCAAATGAATGAGTCCGCTCGTGTCTACCTCTGCCCCTCGATGCTCTCAGCCCTAGATCATACCTTGCCACTGTCTTCTCTCCCCACCAGGAGAAGACCACAGATGAGTGCCCGCCTGCTCCAAACACCCCCACTCATGGGCCATCCACCAATCGGGCACCCCAGGGAGACGACCCACAGCTTCATGGGGAAATTACCTGGATCCGAACTAGGCCTTCCCACAGAGGAGGGAGAGCCGGGAGCCCTTGTCAGTTTAGAAGCAGCTTCCTGGGCGAGGCGGGTGCCCCCTCTTAGAGGCATGGTGCTGGCATTGGAGGTTGCTGGGGACACCGGGGTGGGCTTGGCCTGGGGGATGGTGCCACTGGGGAAGAAGCCAGAGATGGGATCGGTAATTCTGCCAATGGAGCAAGGGAGGCCTGTGATTAGGAATAACAGTTTCCACAAAGATGGGGTCCCCGGCCCTCGGCCCACCACCTCTGGCAGGCGCACTGTCGGCTCCTGGGAGCAAGGCCTGTGTTTTCCAGGCCCTCTGGGTCTCCCACGGGCTCAGGGCAGGGCTGGGCACACTCTAGGGCCTCAAATGACCTGAGGGCTTGGCAGAGAGGCACCGGGAATCCTGACACCATGGGCTGAACCCCACCTACACCCCCATACCCAGTTGTACCCTGGGCGTCCTGTGGGGTGGGACAGCCTCATCCGAAGGCCAGCTTGGGGGAAGAGGAGGAGGCAGAGCCAGGGAGTCACCTGGAGGGTTCCTTGCAGTTCTCCGGGCTGGCACAGGCAGGGCTGATCCCTGGGGAAGCCGGTTCACAGACCGTGTTCTTCTGCGCCGTGCCTGCAGCGGGGACAGCAGTGCCTTCAGAATCGGTGTTGGGGACCCAAATTCTCCCGGAATACATGCTTCCCTACCACAGGCCAGAGTTGGAGATGGGGTCCTTGGAAAACGCAGTGGTCATCTGGAGGTGGCGCCTGCCTGGCACCTGTTCCCCGTTGGAGTAAAGCAGCCTACCTTTCCCTGGAGAATTGCTCTCCCTCTGATCTCAGCATCTGTGGTCAGGGGTCGGGACCGACTGAATCCCCTTTCCAGGAATGGCCATGAGACCAGGCTGGACCAATCAATCCATTCCATTCCTCTGACCATGATAAGCCAGTTCAGGGATGGACATGTGACCCAAGCCTGTGAGGCAGAATTTAAAGATTCTGGTTTGGGATTTAAAGGTGTTGGTTTTTGGATATTAAAAATGTAAGAAAGGGAAGTTGTCTTCCCACGGGCGCTGGGCAGAGCTGCTAGTAAGTATCGTGTAGACAAACCAACAGAGAGGAAAACAGAGGTGAAAGATGGGGCAAGACGGAGCCCTGGATCCAGCCATGCCTGAAGCTTCTCAGAGCTACCCCCAGACTTTTAAGCTACACGTGCTAAAAAATTGGGGATTTTGCTACTTGCAATCCAAGGAGTCCTGGAGAACGCTGGATGGAAGCAGAGTGGAGAAGAAAACACACACATCATCCATCCAGTGCCCCTGAGTTTGCCTGTCATGTCCTAACTGTGCCAGGAAAGTCCATTTTATTTACTTATTCATTTATTTGAGACAGAGTCTTGCTCTGTCGCCTAGGCTGGAGTGCAGAGATGCAATCCTGGCTCACTGCAACTCTGCCTCCCAGGTTCAAGCAATTCTCCTGCCTCAGCCTCCCAAGTATCTGGGATTACAGGTGCCCGCAACCATGCCCGGCTAATTTTTGCATTTTTAGTACAGACAGGGTTTCGCCATGTTGGCCAGGCTGGTCTTGAACTCCTGACCTCAGGTGAACCACCCTCCTCAGCCTCCCAAAGTGCTGGGATTACAGGCGTGAGCCACCACGCCCAGTCCAGTCAAATGATTGTAATCATACACACTTCACCAGGCTGTCGTCAGGATAAACAGAAGAGTGCACGTGAGGTACCCATCACACTGCGTGACACGTCTGGTAAATGCTGTGTCCTTACCCCCATCTAGACTCCTGTTCCATCACTTAGAAGGTGACCTGTATGTCACCGGGTGTGGTGGCTCACGCCTGTAATCCCAACACTTTGGGAGGCCAAGGCGGGTGGATCACAAGTTCAGGAGTTTGAGACCAGCCTGGCCAACATAGTGAAACCCCATCTCTACTAAAATCACAAAAAATTAGCTGGGCATGGTGGCGGGTACCTGTAGTCTCAGCTACTTGGAAGGCTGAGGCAGGAGAATCACTTGAACCCGGCAGGCGGAGGTTGCAGTGAGCTGAGATCACGCCATTGCACTCTAGTCTGGGCGACAGAGCGAGGCTCTGTCACACACAAAAAAGAAAAGTGACCTGTATGTGTGGGACCTCGCTCTGAAGGTTTCCGTGGAGGTGGGCGCGAGCAATGCTGACCTCTCGTGTTCTGCAGCATGGTGGAGAGGCGACACCTAAGCTTAGGCATTTTCTGCTCTGCTTTGCAGGGAATTTACCTGCCATCTCCAAACCTCGATTTCCACACCTGGAAAATGGGGCTAATACTGTCTGTCTTACTTGAGAATTTCAGGAGAAACAGCCAGTGAAGGCTCTTAGCGTGGGGCTTGGCTGATTGGAGGCAGAAAGTGCTTTCCATTTTACAGCTGGAAAAACACAAGCCCTGAGAGCTACCCCGTGGGTGAGTCCACAGGGGACCTCAGAGATTAACGAGGGTTTGGCAGCTGAGATTAGAAGACTTCTAAAACAGTGCTGTCCAACGGAAATATGTGAGTCACACAGGCCAGCTCAAATATTCTAGGAGCCACATTTTAAAAGGTAAAAAGAAATAAGTGCAATTAATTTTCACAGTATATTTATTTAACCCAGTATATCTAAAATATCATGTTTGCAGGCAATCAATATAAAAATAATTAATTATATTCTTGTTTATATTAAGTTTTTGAAATCCAGTGCATATTATATACACAGCACTTCTCAATGCAGACTTAGCTGCATTTATTTTTATTTTTATTGTTTGTTGTTGTTATTGTTGTTGTTTTGAAACAGAGTCTAACTCTGTGGCCCAGGTTGGAATGCAGTGGCACAATCTCAGCTCACTGCAATCTCCATCTCCCGGATTCAAGCAATTCTCATGCCTCAGCCTCCCGAGTATCTGGGATTACAAGCACCCGCCACCACACCTGGCCAATTTTTGTATTTTTAGTAGAGATGAGGTTTCACCACATTGGCCAGGCTGGTATCAAACTCCTGACTTCAAGTGATCGGCCTGGCTCGGCCTCCCAAAATGCTGGGATTACAGGTGTGAGCCACCACACCCGGTCCCTAGCTGCATTTTAAGTGCGTGGCCACGTGCCACAGGCATTGGGCGCTGGGGTCCAGGGGTAGCAAAGGGAGGCCTCTGGCGCCGCCGTGTGGCAGTCTCAGGAACACCGCCCAGACAGTCCCTCCAGCAGGAAGCCTTGGCTAGAACAACTGAACTCAAGATGTTTTTCACAAAGATACAGAAGTTTCTGAGCTGAAAACTTTTTGGAAGTTTGGCCTTTTTGGAGAGGCCCCCAAGGCCTTCAGTTACACTCCCTCATTTGACAGATGGGGAGACTGAGGTCCAGAGACAGGAGGGAACATGCCCCACAAGTGCAAATGTTTACAAAATCCTAGGTATCTGCTGCCCAGTCTACTGCAGCATTCTCCCCTGCTTATGGGTGGCGGGCCTCAGCATTTCCTCAGCAGAGCGCTCTCGCCTGATCCAAGGGGAATTTGACCAGATTTGAACTCCACCCACCCCAAGCCTGGATCTCCCTGTCAGGTGCCCCCATATCTTAATTCACCGAATTTCTATGGGGAGCAGGTGCCATGCCTAGCATTTGATCGGGCAGTGGGGAGATGCTGATGAACACCAGAGGCATGGTCTTTGCCCTCAGGAAGCTTCCAGCCAGGGAGGGAGGCAGACATTGATCAAACCAAGAGACAGAAAGAGGTATGTATCCACATTTGCAAAGGACACAGTGCTGCCAGCTTCCCTAGTGAGAGGCCAGGAAAGGCCTCTTGAGGAAGTGGGATGGAGAGCTCAGGGCGGAGTAGGACTTGACTAAGTGAATGAGGAGGGAAGGGTGTCTCTGACAGAGAGAACAGCACGTGCAGAGGCCGGGTAGGACAGAGAAGCACAACATCCCCCGACCTGGAAGAAGGGCAGCGCAGGTGGGGCCCAGAGAGTGAGGGCTTGGTGCTGAGAGCTGGGGCTGGGAGAAAGGAGGGGGCTGTGTTGGGATCACATCCTGAGACTGATTCTGGGAAGATGGCATAGGCACATTTTTCCCTCGTCCTCCCACCAAGAACTGCTAAAAGCCCTGGACATTACGTACAAAATAAATATAAGAAGACTCTGAAAGACGAAGAGAAGAAGGTAGGTCAACTGGGGGCCTTGGGCCCAGAAGGACACAGTGGTGAGTCCCTGGAGTTTTCTTTTTTCTTTCTTTTTTTTTTTTGAGATGGAGTCTCACTCTTGTTGCCCAGTCTGGAGTGCAATGGCGTGATCTTGGCTCACTGCAACCTCTACCTCCCAGGTTCAAATGATTTCCCTGCCTCAGCCTCCCGAGTCGATGGGATTACAGATGCCTGCCACCACGCCTGGCTAATTTTTGTATTTTTAATAGAGACGAGTTTTCACCATGTTGGCCAGGATGGTCTTGAACCCCTGACCTCAAGTGATCTGCCTGCCTCGGCCTCCCAAAGTGCTGGGATTACAGGCGTGAGCCACCACACCTGGCCTTATGTCCTTATCTTTAGAATAACAGGAAGACACTGAAGCATTTCAGGTATATACCCGTGTGTGTGTGTGTGTGAGAGAGAGAGAGAGACAGAGACAGAGAGACAGACAGAGAGGATCAGATTCAGATTTGGTCTTGCAAGAGTCATTCTGACTGTCTGCCATGGGGGCTGTGTAAGAGAAGGAATTGGGGGTGAGAAGGTGGGGAAGATAATTGGGGGCCAAGTCTATAAGACTCGAGGACGGGCTGGCTGTGAAAGATGAGGGAAGAGGGGAAGGACAAAAGGGGCAGGCAGTGGTAGTGATGGGGGTGACTGCTAATCCCCAGGTTTGTACAACAGGGCATGGGACTCCAGACAAGGACCTGGTTGGGTGAGAGACCACAGGAACTTCGTGGCACTTTTCTCCTCCATGGACACAGGGCTGCCTCTGAGCCCGTCTCCCCGGCTCCATGAACGCTGCGCTGCGGCACCCACTTTGTGCTGTGCTCCAAAGCCCACCCACTCCTCATGCCTCCCTTCTGGAAGATGGTCCCAATGCCACCCAGACAGTTTCTGTGGCCCGTACCCCTTCTCTGGTTACGAGCAGCCCCGACACCTTGTACTATCAGAGAAGCAGAAGTCAGAGAAGTAAGAAACTTGTCTGAGGTCACATGGTAAGTTGGAAAAGAGACCCAAGTTTCTCAAGGCTTGAGCCTGAAGCCAGATCTCTCAGCACCTCTAACTCCCAATGCCCTGAACCTGAAAGGGCAAAGTCAACCCCAATCTTCCAGGGAACTCCCAGGATAGAGACTTGAGGTTTCCTTCTTGTTTAGGGGGCGTCAGATAACCGCTGCCTTGAGCCTCAAACCAAACCAAGACCTCCTCCAGCCAGGTCTATGCCAGGGGACAGCAGGGTCTCTCTGTACCTGGAACACAAGATGGGGGAGGGCAGCAGAAGGGCTGGGTGCTGGGTACATCCCTGGCCCATCGCCAAAGGAGACATGATCTGTCCAACAGGCTTCGGGAAGCAGGAGGTCAGAAGTCAGTAGTGCACTGGGGTGGGCGGAGGGTGCAGCAGCAACGGCACAGATCTCTGTCCTGGGCCGAGGGTGGGGACACTGACCTGGGAACTTGACAATCATCCCTGCTGGGCAGACAGAATGGAAGAAGCAGCGGGCACAGGAGTTGACGACAGACACGGCACAGAACATGCCAGGCTGACATTCGCAGACACGGGAGGAGTTCCACGCACACGGCATCTTCTCCACGAGGTCGTCTGAAAGGACACAGACGGGGTCACGGAGGGGAACAGAAGAAAGGCGTCTCTCCAGAGAGCTCTTGAGATGAGGGAGAGCAAGCAGGCAGCCTCTCTCCACGGGCAGCCACAGTGCAGCCTCCACCTCCCAGCTCACCCCCCTGGTGACCACTAAAATTGGATTAAAAATCAAAATAAATTAATGTACCAATTTTTGTAAATACAAAAAAGAAAAAAGGCATGGAGGAAACTTAGACGCACAGTGCTAAATGAAAGACACCAGTCCAAAAAGGCTACACACTGATTCCAACTACATGACATTTCTGGAAAAGACAAAACTATCGAGACAGTAAAAAGACCAGCAGCTGCCAGAGGTTCGGGGGAGGGAGAGATGAAGCGATGAGCTCAGGACACATTTGGGGCAGTGAAAATATTCCGGATGCCACTGTGATGGTGGGCACGTGTCATCATCCGTTTTTCTAAAGCCCTAGAATGGGCAACACCAAGAGTGAACCCTGATGTAAACTATGGACATTGTTAGTAATAATAATGCATTGTTAGTAAGAATAACGCATCATTATCGGATCACCAACGCTAACAACCGTGCAACACTAATGCAAGGTGTTCATGACAGGGGAGGCCGGGCGCAGTGGCTCACGCCTTTCATCCCAGCACTTTGGGAGGCCGAGGCAGGAAGACCATTTGCCCTCAGGAATTCCAGACCAGCCTGGGCAACATGGCAAAATCTCGTCTCTACAAAAAAAAAAAAAAAAAATACAAAATTTAGTCAGGCATGGTAGCACATGCCTGTAGTCCCAGCTACTTGGGAGGCTGAGGCAGGAGGATCGCTTGAAGCCAGGAGGTTGAGGCTGTAAAGAGCTGTGATTGCACCACTGCACTCCAGCCTGGGCAACAGAGTGATACCCTGTTTCAAACAAAAATTAGGGGAAACTGTGGGAGACTGGGAAGGGGATAGAAGGTATATGGGAACTCTGTATTTTCTGTTCAATTTTCTTGTAAATCTAAAATTGCTCCAAGAAATCATTTATTAATTTTTTTTTTAAGGCAGAGTCTCACTCTGTCACCCAGGCTGGAGTGCAGTGGTGCTATCTCGGCTCACTGCAGCCTCCATCTCCCGGGTTCAAGCAATTCTCCTGCCTAAACCTCCTGGGCTGGGATTACAGGGGCGTACCACCATGCCCAGCTAATTTTTTGGTATTTTTAGTAGAGACGGGGTTTCACCACATTGGCCAGGATGGTCTCAAACTCCTGACCTCAGGTGATCCACCCGCCTCGGCCTCTCAAAGTGCTGGGATTACAGGCATGAGCCACTGTGCCCAGCCAGAAATAGTTTATTAATTTTTTTTAAAGGACAAAGGATTGGAATAGACATTTCTCTAAAGAAGATACACAGTTGGCCAATAAACACATGAAAAATGTACAATCGTTAGCCTTTAGGGAAATGCAAGTCAAAATCACAGTGAGATACACTTCATATCCACTAGAATGACTAGAATCAAAAAGACAGATAATAACAAGTGCAGGCAGAAAAAGCAGGAAATCACAGGTTGGTTAACAGACATAAAAAGTACAGCTTGGCTGGGAGTAGTGGCTCACACTTGTAATCCCAGCACTTTGGGAGGCTGACGTGGGCAGATCACCTGAGGTCAGGAGTTTGAGACCAGCCCAGCCAACATAGTGAACCCCTGTCTCTACTGAAAATACAAAAATTAGCCGGGTGTGGTGGCGGGCACCTGTAATCCCAGCTACTCGGGAGGCTGAGACAGGAGAATGACTTGAACCCAGGAGGTGGAGGTTGCAGTGAGTTAAGATCGCCCTGCTTTACTCCAGCCTGGGCGAAAGAGCGAGACTCCATCTCCAAAACAAAACAAAACAAAACAAAACAATAACAACAACAAAATAGCACTGGTAAAACTAATAATTAATGTGTAACAGGCCTGGAGACCAAGAAGGGGCAACCTTGGCAGATCCGAAATGAAGACAACTCCCAGAAATATGGAAGGCAGAGGACAGAGGAGATCAGGGCAAAGGAGACCACAGCCCAGAATACAGCCAAGGGGGACTCTCTGAAGAAGAGGGAAAGGCTCTGGGTAGTTCCTCATGGACTCATGCCACACGGCAGAGGCCACGCGTCTCCCCGCAAAGAGACTACTGCAGCCCCACCTGAGCCCCACGGCCCTTAGAGGTGGGTTTCAGAGGCTCCATTTGCAGACCGCCCGCATCATGAGATATGATGTGCACAGAACTAGAAGTCACCAAACATCAGAGGAAAACCAGCGCCAAGGAAGAGGAGCTCTGAATGCAAACAGAACTAACACTCAAGGAGGCAGAAAAGAGGGAAAACAGAACAAAACATTAGAAACGATACATTCACGCACGGCAGAGCAACACTTCAGTCACTGATGGATGGTGTACATGATGATGGTCCCATAAGATCATAATGGAGGCCGGGTGCAGTGGCTCACGCCTGTAATCCCAGCACTTTGGGAGGTTGAGGAGGGCGGATAACCTGAGGTCAGGAGTTCAAGACCAGCCGGGCCAACATGGTGAAACCCCGCCTCTACTAAAAAAATACAAAAGTTAGCCAGGCGTGGTGGTATATGCCTGTAATCCCAGCTACTCGAGAGGCTGAGACAGGAGAATCGCCTGAACCCAGGTTGCAGGGAGCCGAGATTGCACCACTGCACTCCAGCCTGGGCAACAGAGCGAGACTCCATCTCAAAAAACAAAAAACAAAAAAAGAGATTATAATGGAGCTGAAAAATTCTTATTGCCTAGTGATGTCATAGCCATAGCAAGGTTGCAGCACATGCTTTACTCCCGTGTTTGTGGAGAAGTTGGTGTAAACAAACCTACTGCACTGCCAGTTGTATAAAAGTGCTGCATAGCACATGCAATTATGGATAGTACATAATACTTGATAATGATAATAAAAAGCTATATTGCTGGTTTATGTACTTACAGTACTATTTATCACTTTTTTTTTTTTTTGAAACAGGGTCTTGCTGTGTTGCCCAGGCTGGAGTGCAGTGGCACGATCACAGATCACTGCAGCCTTAACCTCCTGGGCTCAAGCAATCCTCCCACCTCAGCCTCCTGAGTAGCTGGGACTACAGGCGCATGCCACCATACCCAGCTAATTTATTTTATGTTTTGTAGAGATGGGGGTCTCGCTGTGTTGCCCGGCGGGTCTCAAACTCCTGACCTCAAGCGATCCTCCCAGCCTGGCCTCCCGAAGTGCTGAGACTGTAGGCATGAGCCACCAAGCCTGGCCTTATCATTATTTTAGATAATCCCTGAAGCCCCTCCCAGCTCCACCTCTAACCCCCGAAATGTGTCAGTCCAATTCTTGTACTCCCACTTATTTAAAAAAAAAAAAAAAAGTGAATTGTAATACAGCCTCAGGTAAGTCCTTCAGGAGATCTCCAGAAGAAGGCATTGTCACCACAGGAGATGGCACTCCATGCATGTTACTGCCCCTGAAGACCTTCCAATGGGACAAGATTCGTTTCTTTTTATCTTTTTCTTTTTTTTTTTTTTTTTTTTTTTGAGACAGAGTCTCGTTCTGTCACCCAGGCTGGAGTGCAGTGGCGCAATCTCGGCTCATTGCAACCTCCGCCTCCCGGGTTCAAGTGATTCTCCTGCCTCAGCCTCCCAAGTAGCTGAGATTACAGGTGCCTGCCATGACACCCGGCTAATTTTTGTATTTTTAGTAGAGACGGGGTTTCGCCATGTTGGCCATCCTGGTCTCGAACTCCTGACCTCAGGTGATCCACCCGCCTCGGCCTCCCAAAGTGCCGGGATTACAGGTGTGAGCCACTGCGCCCGGCCTATATCGTATTTTTACTGCACCTTTTCTATGTTTAGATACACAGATACTTACTATCGTGTCACAGTTGCCTACAGTATTCAGGACAGTCGTGTGCTGTGCAGAGTTGTAGCTTAGGAGCAAAAGGATCTGCCATAGAGCCTAGGTGCGCAGTAGGCTACATCACGTAGGTGTGTGTGAGTTCACTACTCTAGGATGTTTGCACAACGACAGAATGTATTCCTGTCATTAAGCAATTCATGACTATAATTTATACCCTCAGAGACACACACAAAAAATTGTATGTTGGGTGCAGCGGTATGCACCTGCAGCCCCAGCTACTCGGGAGGCCGAGGCAAGAGGAACACTTGAGCCCTGGAGTTTAAGGCCAGCCCGGACAACAAAGTGAGACCCTGTCTTAAAATGTAAAGAAAGAAATCGGGCCGGGCGTGGTGGCTCACGCCTGTAATCCCAACACTTTGGGAGGCTGAGGCGGGTGGATCACTTGAGGTCAGGAGTTTGAGACCAGCCCGGGCAACATGATGAAACCCCATCTCTACTAAAAATACAAAAATTAGCCGGACGTGGTGGCACATCCCTGTAATCTCAGCTACTCAGGAGGCTGAGGCAGGAGAATCGCTTGAACCCAGGAGCTGGAGGTTGTAGTGAGCCGAGATCGCACCACTGCACTCCAGCCTGGGCGACAGAGTCAGACTCTGTCTCAAAAAGGAAAAAAGAGAACAAAAATATAAGCAACAGACAAGCATCCTCAAACATGAAATAACTCAGAGAATATTGAGCCCTTCTTGAAAAATCCACCTGACAGTGTAATCCAATCACTCAAATGATGAATCGAAGTGAAAAACTCAGGCATGGAGAAACTGTGCCAGATAAACTCATCATGAATAATAAAAAATTTTCAGGCTAACATGCCAAGGGGCTTATGGTTGCAGATGATAATATAAACATTATAGATTACGACAAAGCAAAAATTGTGTAAGCAATAAAAGTCAGGAAGAGGATGCGGAGGTGGGGAAAAATAATGACTCTGTTCTTTGTTACAGGGAGTCAATCTATTCTCTACTGTCCAAAACTCGAAATAAGCAGATTGTACCTTTACTGCAAGAGACAGTAGTTCCTGAAATGATTATTAACCACTTACTGATTTTCATAACCTCCTTTCTTAATTTTAGAGGGTTTTTTTTTAAAGGAACTGCAATATCTTTTGCTAAAAATACATTAATCTGACTGAGGTCTGGCATTCTTCTGTTTCACTTTGGTTTCTTTTTCTGATACTTTTGATTAAAATTAAATATTATCATTTTAATGTCATAAATAAGATGTTGCCATTCTCTTAAAATTCCTTCTTTGTATGTGTGTACAGCCTGTCTGGTTACTAACCTACCTATCTTTATACAGAGAGGTAGAGAAGCATGTCAACCATCTAATGATAATAGTAGCTGTCTATAGATGGAGGGCTGGGGAAGACAATGTTTGTTTTCTTCCTTATACTCTTTGTATTGCTTGAATTTTAAATAATAAATGTTTATAATTTTCATTTCATAAAATGCAGTCATTAGTTTTAGAAATTCAAAGATATACCAGATAAATGTTAATGTAAAGAAAGAAGAAATGGCAGTATTATTATTACTTTTCTTTCTTTTTAACCCTTGCTACTTCTTCCAGGAAGGAATAGCAATATTACTGTCAAATAAATGTGAAATTAAGGGAAAAGGCATTACAAGGAATGGAGAGGTATATTCATGTGGATAAAAAGCCCAACCCACCAAAAACACATAATATTCATGAACATTTATGTACCTAATAACATAGCTTTGACATATATGAAGCAAAAATAGAAAGAACACAATGAAAATCTAATAGATGAACAAGTGTACTGGGAGATAAGATTTTAACACATCTCTCTCAGAAATAAAGGTGATAAAAGTAAATAAGGGTACATATTATTTAAATAACAATTAACAAGCTTAACTTAATAGATATATAGAGAACTTTATATGCAACAAACAGAATACACATTTTAAAACACCCACACACTGAACACTCTGAAAATATGTGATCATTTATTATTATTAGACCACAAAAAGATCTCAACAAATTTCCCCCATCCTGCCCCCCAAAAAAATCCACACAAAAAGAAAACACTAGCTAGCACACAGACCGCATTCTCTAACCATAATAAGAAATGAACAATAAAAGGTCATGTTGAAACAGTTTCCCTGGAAGTCCTGTGGTCCTAGGAAAAGTACACAGCTCTTGGCGTCAGCCCACAACTCAAACTCCAGTTCTGCCACTTACCAGAGTTCTGTAACTTTGGAAAGGCCCTTAACCTCACTATCCTCAAATTCCTCATTGTAAAGCAAGGATAAGCAAGAAATCCTCCCTAGGGCTGTGGTGAGGATTAAACTCAAAAAAATGTGAGTCTTCTCCTTCAGGGAACATGTTAAGTCTCTGTGAGAGTATGGATGCAAAAGGTCATGGCTGATATCAAATCACAAACGCAGAGAGGTAAACTGAGGTACCAGGAGGACAACTCAGAGAACAGACGTCAAATCATGATGCTCTCCACCTTCCAGATTCTTCACCTCTCCTCTGAGGACCCCTCATGCTCCCTAGAAGGAGGCCCTGGAGAGAGAACAAGGGCCCTTACCTCGAGAACAACTCACGCAGGCCGTACAGCGGCCGGCCTCATCCAGGTAGTAGTCAGGTTCACACTGCTTCCTGCAGTCAGCAGGCCTCTGTGGGCACTGCTGTGTCGGGAACAGCCCTTGAAAAAGAAACAGAGAAGCTCCAAACCAGGCTGACTTAGCAAAGGCCTTATAACCCAATGCCCCACACCTCTCATCCCTGAAGCCCCTCCCAGTTCCACCTCCAACCCGCGAAATGTGTCAGTCCAATTCTTGTGCTATGGATGGAAGCCCTGACACCCAGGAGGGGCAACTCTAGCCTAAGAGCCCCTAGCAGGCAAGGAAAAGCAAGATAGTTATAGAGAGCTGGGCCTGGGATTCTAGGGCTGCCATTTGCTAATTGCATGATAATGACCTTGTCAGCACTGTTTTGTGGGGGGGGGGGGGGGGGGGGGGCGGGGTACATAGTAAGTGTATATATTTAGCACTATTAAGTTAGTAATAGGACCTACCTCCTAGTGTTCTTGGAAGGACTGAATGGACTGCTAAGATAAATATGTATAAAGTACTACAGCAGTCCCTGGCACCCAACAAGCCCTATATGAGCACTGGTTGTCATTCTCTGCAGGGATCTTATCTCACTGCAGGAATTAGCGGAGTCATAACTTTAGACCATGAAAGTCTAGACCAAGCTTGTCCAACGCAGGACGGGCCGCATTCGACCCAGGACAGTTTTGAATGAGGCCCAACGCAAACTCAGCAACTTTCCTAAAACATTATGAGAGATTTTTTTTTTTTTTTTTTTTTTTTTTTTTTTTTTTTTTTCCTGCTCATCAGTTATGAGCTAAAACACTATCCTTAGTGTTAGACTAAATTCACTTCTTCCAATGTGGCCCAGGGAAGCCAATGGATTGGACACCCCTGTCACAAGGACCCTAATCCAGCCTGATTTGGAGATACACAAGTCATCCGGCAATCGCTGCCTACTTTGCTTCCAGGATGAGCACATGACCCAAGCAGGCCAATCAGAATACTTCTTCCCATCAATATAATTGTCTCAAGATTGCCACATGACCCAAGCAGGCCAATCAGAGTACTCCATGTTCCTCACCACTGTGATTGGTTTAATATGGGCACATGACCCAGGCATGCCAGCCAATAAGCTGGATAAAAATCCAGTATCTACTGGATTCCTGGCTGAAAGGGCCGGGTAAGCCCAGAGCTGCCCAGGTCATCACTGCCTAAGCGTGGGCATGGTGTGGGCAGGACTTGCCAAAGAAGGAGGTGACTCAGAAGCCAGCAGAAGCCAGAGTTGGAGAGAAATGGGCTCCTGAGGACATAATTCAAACATCTGAATGTAGGGTGTTCATGGACTTCTCTGTTATGGAGCCAATTATTTGTCTTTTGTCTTATTTGAGCCCTTTTGCCAGTTACAATGAAAATAATCTAGACCAGGGGGTTCCCAATATTTCTTGTGTCCCTAATCATTCTAAGGAAGCCAGTGGACACTGCAAAAATCATGAATTCATAAATAGAATATGTAGGAATACAGAGGAATCCAACTATATTAGAATATGGTTATCAAAGCATTAAACAAAATAACGTAAGATATAGTAACAGGCCGGGCGCGGTGGCTCACGCCTGTAACCCCAGCACTTTGGGAGGCCAAGGTGGGTGGATCACATGAGGTCAGGAGTTCAAGACCAGCCTGGTCAACGTAGTGAAACACCGTCTCCACTAAAAATACAAAAATTAGCCAGGTGTCATGGCAGGCACCTGTAATCTCAGCTACTTGGGAGGCTGAGGCAGGAGAATCACTTGAACCCGGGAGGCGGAAGTTGCAATGAGCCGGGATCACACCATTGCACTCCAGCCTGGGCAACAGTCGCGAAACTCCATCTCAAAAAAAAAAAAAAAAAAAAAAAAAGACACAGTAACATGTGATTCTTTGTAAACTCATTAGATAATAGGATAAAATAACTCCATAGTTTCAAAGCAGTGATGAGTCCAAACAACATTTCACAACATCTGCAGCCACTGTAATAGAATATGAGAATATCTATGATTTCTGCTGATGACAGAGCTGTGTACTCCAATTACCACTATGCTTTGTTGCCTTAATTCATAATGGGAGGAATTCATAAGGGAATTTTAGCTAGAAGCTAATTAAAATAATTGAATCCATTCAGGTTCATGATCCCCGTGAAATCTACCTTTGAGAGTCCACGGACCCCAGGGTAAGCACCTCTGCCCTAGAACAACACACAAGAACCTCTCAAAAATACTAGCTTCAGACCGGTCGCGGTGGGTCAAACCTGTAATTCCAGCACTTTGAGAGGCCGAGGCGCGTGGATCATTTGAGGTCATAAGTTCAAGACCAGCCTGGCCAACATGGCGAAACCCCGTCTCTACTAAAAATTAGCCGGGCGTGGTGGTACATGCTTGTAATCCCAGTTACTCAGGAGTCTGAGGCAAGAGAATTGCTTGAAACTGGGAGGCAGAGGTTGCAGTGAGCCGAGATCATGTCACTGCACTCCAGCCTGGGCGATAGAGTGAGACTCCGTCTCAAAAAAAAAAAAAAAAAAAAAAAAAAACTAGCTTCATGGCTGTCGCTTTCTAACTCAGACACTTCAGTAGTTCCCCAGTAGTCTTTCCGAGAGGTAAATATGACCCCATCATTCCTTGCTGAAAACTTTCAAAGGCTTCTCATGGCTCCCAGGATGGGTCCTTACCATGTTCAGCGAGGTTCGGCTCACCTATGTCCCCCTTGCCCATTCATCTCTAGCCACACTGGCCTCCCCTGTTCCCTAAAGGGGCCATGCTCCCTTCTGCCACCCGAAGGCCTTTGCACAAGCTGGTCCTCTGCCAGGAATACTCCTCTCCCCTAGTAACTCCCACTCAGCCTTCACATCATAATCAAAGCATCACTGTCTCAGAGCCTTGGTCGTGATTCCCAGTAAAAACAAAGACTCATTTCCTTGCCCTTCAACACCTAACTGTCATAATCACACATTTATTTGTGAGCTCAGTCTTCACAGTGTCTAATTCCCCATAAGAACGTCAGCTCATCGGATGCAGCGGCTCACACCTGTAATCCTAGCACTTTGGAAGGCTGAGGCGGGCGAATCTTTTATTTTATTTTTATTTTTATTTTCTTTTTGATACAGAGTTTTGCTCCATTGCCCAGGCTGGAGTGCAGTGGCAGGATCTCAGCTCACAGCAACCTCCGCCTCCCACGTTCAAGCGATTCTCCTGCCTCAGCTGGGATTACAGGCAATCATCACTACACCTGGTTGATTGTTTGTATTTTTAGTAGAGATGGGGTTTCACCGTGTTAGCCAAGATGGTCTCGATCTCCTGACCTCATGATCCACCCACCTTGACCTTCCAAAGTGCTGGGATTACAGGCGTGAGCCACTGCATCTGGCCCAGGCGGATCATTTGAGGTCAGGAGTTTGAGACCAGCCTGGCTAACACGGTGAAACCTCGTCTCTACTGAAAATACAAAAATTAGCCAGGCGTGGTGGTGCACACCTGTAATCCCAGCTACTCGGGAGGCTGAGGCAGGAGAATCACTTGAACCCAGGAGGCAGAGGTTGCAGTGAGCAGAGATTGCACCACTGCACTCCAGCCTGGGCAACAAAGCAAGACCCCATCTCAAAAAAAAGTCAGCTCCTTGAGGATGAGTCTTTCCATGTCCACTCACCAATGCCTCCCCTATCACAGGGCCTCACACATATTTCATTAAAACATGTTCTGTCAACCTAATTCATACGGCATTCCCCAGCCTGCACTCCCAGCCTCACACGGTGCCTCCACCTTCCCAGTCTGACATTCTAGTACATTGCTCACTTCACGCCCTCTCTACTGCAGCCAGTCTGGGCATCTTGGTCTTTTCTCTGACATCCCTCATACATCCTGAATGTTGATATGGATTAAACTGTGTCTCCCCCAAAAAAAGATATTCTAGAGTCCTAACCCCCAGTACCTCAGAATGTGATTTTATTTGGAGATAGGGGCTTTAAAGAGGCAATCCAGTTAAAATGAAGTCGCTAGGATGGGCCTAATCCAATCTGACTGGTGTTCTCATGAAAAGGGGAAATGTAGCCAGCGCGGTGGCTCACGCTTGTAATCCCAGGACTTTGGGAGGCTGAGGCGGACGGATCACCTGAGGTCAAGAGTTCAAGACCAGCCTGGCCAACATAGTGAAACCCCATCTCTACTAAAAATACAAAAATTATCCGGGCATGGTGGCATGTCCCTGTAGTCCCAGCTACTCGGGAGGCTGAGGCAGGAAAATCACTTGAACCTGGGAGGTGGAGGTTGCAGTGAGCTGAGATTATACCACTGTACTCCAGCCTGGGCAACAGAGGGAAACTCCATCTCAAAAAAAAAAGAAAAAGAAAAGGGGAAATTTAGACATTGTCAGGCACGGTGCCTCATGCCTGTAATCCCAACACTTTAGGAGGCCGAAGTGGGAGGATCACTTGAGGCCAGGAGTTGGAGACTAGTCTGGGCAACATGGCAAGACCCCATCTACAACAATAGAAAATTAGCTAGGTGTAATGTGCACACTTGTACTCCTAGCTACTCAGAAAGGCTGAGGTGGGAAGATCACTTGAGCCCAGGAGTTAGAGGTTGCAGTGGGCTATGATCGTGCCACTGCACTCCAGCCTGGGTGACAGAGCAAAACCCTGTCTCTAAAACAATACAATACAGTACAGACGAAATAAAATAAATAAGAAAAGGGGAAATTTGGACACAGAGACAGACACGCACACAGGGAGAACGCCATGTGAAGACTAGAGTGATGCTGCCACAAACTAAGAAACTACTGGAAGTTGAGAGAGAAGCCAAGTCTTTCCCTAGAGCCTTGAGAGGGAGAATGGCCTTGCCAACATCCTGATCTACAACTTCTGGCCTCCAGAAGTATGAAACAATACATCTCTGTTGTTTAAGCCAGCTGGGGACCAGTACCAGTCCATGGCCTGTTAGGAACGGGGCCACACAGCAGGAGGTGAGTGACAGTGAGCAAGCATTAGCTCCCGAACTCCACCTCCTAACAGATCAGTGGCAGCATTAGATTCTCATAGGAGCACAAACCCTATTGTGAACTGCACACGCAAAGGATCTAAGTTGCACGCTTCTCATGAGACTCTAATGCCTGATGATCTGAGATGGAACAGTTTCATCTCAAAACCATCCCTGACCCCACTTCGTGGAAAAATTGTCTTCCACGAAACCAGTCCCTGGTGCCAAAAAGGTTGGGGACCACTGGTTTAAGCCACTCAGCCTGTGGTACTTTGTTACGGCAGCCCCAGCAAACTAACACAAATGTTCTTCCTGCAGGCTAAGTGGCTTCTCCATCTCCACTTCCACCCACTGGGAACCCTTCACACCCAGCCAGATCAGGCTGAAATACCATCTTCTCATGGAACTTTCCTGATCATCTGACCCCACCCAGCTCCTCTCTCTGGGTCCCTTTAAAGTCACCCTCTCAGAACACCCACAGACTGCTCTGCCAGGGTGTGGCAGATCAGACCTACCAAGATGTACCACCCCAGGAGCAGCTCCACCAATGGTTAATGGGCGTTGGCATATAAATACCCCAGCTCCCTCAGCCCTCAGCTGTTCCACACTGGCTCGCAGAGGCCCCCAGAGGGATTAAGCCCCAGTTGCCCACAGCAGTAACTATCTTTCTAACACAACTTTATAAGCTGCCTTCCCTTCCCTCTGCCACTTCCCTACTTCCAAATTGCTGTTTCCAGGCATCACTAACTGTACTCAGATCTTTGCCTCAAAGTCTGTGCATCAGTCTGCTCAGGCTGCCATAACAAACTACCACAGACAGGGTGGCTTAAACAACAGAAATTCATAGTCAGTTTTTGAGGCCAGAAGTCCAAAATCAAGGTATGCACAGGGCTAGTTTCTTCTGAGTTCTTTCTCTTTGACTTATAGATGGACTCTGTTCCCCATGTCCTCCCACAGTCTTGCCTCTGTGTATATCTGTGTCCTAATTTCCTCTTATAAAGGCACCAGTCATATTGGATTTGGGCCTATCCTAGTGAACTTATTTTAACTCAATTGCCTTTTTAAAGACCCCGTCTCCAAATAAGGTCACATTCTGAGATTCTGGGGTTAAGACTTCAGCATAGGAATTGGTGGTGGGGGGCACAATTCAGCCCATAACAGTCTACTTCTGGGGGAATTCAAACTATGGTACCCCCTTTTCTTACAGGCAGATAGAAAAGTCTCAAACTGGTATAATATTTGTCTTATCGAGATTGAGTTTGTGAGGGCAAGATGATAGCTGCCCCGCCCCCCATGGTTGAATCTCTAGGGTCTGATAGAATGCAAATACACAGAACATATTGGGTGAATCAATGAATGAATGAGTGGGTGGATAGGTGGGTAAATGGATGAGTGGGTGGGTGGGTGGGTGGATGGATAGATGAGTGGGTGGATGGGTGGGAAGATGGGTAGATGGGTGGATGAGTAGGTTGGTGGGTGGATGGATGGATGAGTGAGTGGGTAGGTGAATGGATAAATGAGTAGGTGGATGAGTGGGTGGGTGGTTGGATAAGTGGGTGAGTGGATGGATGAGTGGGTGAGTGGATGGATGAGTGGGTGGGTGGATTGATGAGTGGGTGAGTGGATGGATGAGTGGTGAATGGATAGATGAGTGGTGAGTGGATGGATGAGTGGGTAGGTGGATGGATGGATGGATGGATGAAGGGTGGATGGGTGGAAGAACAGTAGATGAGTGAGTAGATGGGTGGATGGGTAGACAGATGAGTGGATGGATGGATGGATGGATGGGGAAAGGTGGATGGGTGAGTAGATGGGTGGATAGATGGATGGGTTAGGGAAGAGTGGATGAGTGGGTAGATGGGTGGATGGGTAGAAGGATGGGTGGATGAATGGATGGGGAAGGGTGGATGGGCAGATAGATGGGTGGATAGATGGATGTGTTAGGGAAGAGTAGATGAGTGGGTAGATGGGTGGATGGGTAGATGAATGGATAGATGGATGGGTGGATGCAGACCAGTGGTTTAGGGGCTTTTCCTCACTGTAAGCTCCCATTCTTCCTCCTTTGAAACTATCTTAGCACAGATACCCTCTCTAGTATCAGATATCTATAAGCAAGTCACCTCCTCTACTAGTGGGTTGTTCCCAGGAGGCAGGACCTTGTACTTCTCTCCCCCAAATAACCCTATATCCAACAGAGCTCAATAAATGCTTGCTGCATTGGGCCAGTCCTAATTCCTTCTACTGCCTTCCATTTCCTCCTTCCCACCCCCACATACTTCTTCCTATACAAAAGAACCTTGGTGGATTTTTCAGGCTTAAATAAAGACAAGACTAGGATGTACCTGCGAGTGGGGTGGGCAGGAGAGAGAGGCTGGCCTGACTTCAGCAGAGGGAGGTGCCAGGGGGACAATAGAAGCTTGGCCCTGTGAGGCAGCGGCTGGCTGCCACAGAATAGTATGCGGGGCAAGCCAGCCATATTCATTCATTCACCTATTCTTTCAAAAATGGAGAATCTACTATGTGCCAAGCCCTGGGCTCAGGGCTGGGGATCCTGCAGGAAGACGATAGACAAGTCATGACACATGGAAGGAGTGTTAGGAAAGTGGAACCATGGGAGGCACCAAGAGCCCAGAGCCAAGATCTTTGAGCTGCCTTGAGGCCATCCCTCCGTCCAACCATCATCCATCCAACAAATGTTTGTTTCTCTTTTTTTTTTTTTCTTTTGAGATAGAATCTCGCTCTGTGGCCCAGGCTGGGGTCAGGAAGGGCCTACACTTAAGTGGAGCCTGAGGAATGCAGAGGTGTGTCAAGCACTCAGGGGGCTCTGCTGGGACAGTGTCAGAGGGCACAGGGGAGCCCAGCACACTCAGCTGAAGCCCAGGATGAAAAGGGACTGGGCAGGGGAGAGGGAGGCAGCAGGGGCAGCAGCTGTCACTCCAAGTGGGCGTGCCCATGCACGGAGCTGGGCTTTACACAAGGGCGGCGGAAACTGGGGGAACCCACAAACCCCCTCCTCCTCCTCCTTCCTGTTCACAGTCTTTGGAGGAACCCTCAGCTCCTGGGACAAGATGGGATATACCTGCCATGCTCCCTATCTAACACTTGGCCTGGTCTCACATCCTCCCCCTGAACCTGGACAGGCCTCAGACATCTGCAGGGGAGACCCCTTCCTGTGGGGAGCGAGTCTGCACACAAAGGGAGGGTGGTCCAGGAAGATGGAGAACAGGAAGGGCTTTGTAGCCCCCTCATGAGCTCTTCACTCGTAAACTCTTCTGCCTCCCAAATTCGAGACCTTGGGGGTCAGTATCAATTACAGCTGAAGAGCTCAGGAGACTGCGCTGGGTGATCATGTTCACGGCCTGGCTGAGCCACTGATTCACATGTGACCTTGGGCAAATTCCTGAACCCCTCGATGTCCAAGTTTCCTCTCTGGGTTTCTTATCAGGATTGAAGAAACTAAGGTAGGTAAAGGGCCCAGCACAGCGGCCAGCACATAACGCACTCCATCAGTATGAATCACGGTCATTGTTATGAGTCAGGGAATGAGCTCCCTGTCACCAGGAGTATGTAAGCAAAGGCCTGGGGACCTGCTCTCAGGAATGCTGGAGAGGGCATCACAGGCCTGGGTGCAAGGATGGATTCGATGACATCTCCACTTTTCAATCTCAAAGGTCTCTCAGCTTCCTTCCTCCACCAACCCGCCCACGTGCAAACCCGGCCACACAGCTGAGTGCTGGCTGCAGAGGGCGGGCAAAATGTCAAGAAATTTCCCCGAGAGATCAAAGAAGGGGTTTTTGTGGGTTTTTCATTTTTCCTCTCTGGCTACCCGGAAGCACAAGGTCAATAAAACTCCAGTAAAATGCCCCACCCACCACACCAATATGGAGTACTCAGCCCCAACCAGCACTGGGCCTTGGAGAGGCGAAGTGGGGAGAAGGGAGCCCCCTCTCCCTGAGTCACAGCTTTTAAGTGGAGGGAGCCTGGGACCTGAGATGTCATTTTTCTCTCCACCCACTCCCCATCAAGGCCCTGTCAGGCTGGGGTCAAAGCAGCCAGAAGAGGATAAGAAAGAAATGTCTTTCTCCTTGTGGCTGGGACTGTAGGTCCCATGAAAAGTCATAGAGCACTGTGGGCCACTCCATTCCAGAGGATAAAAACCACAGCAAGCGGGCCCTGGGAGAACTGAGTGGGAACCACCACCAAGCATCAGGCTAGCAAGGGAAGGCCTCATGGAGGAAGGGGTTCCAGAATTATAGCAGGTAGGGACTGTGGGGACGGCATCCCAGATGGGGACAGGCATGTCCAAAGGCCCAGAAACTAGGCCTGGCACAGTGGCTCACACCTGTAATCCCAGTAATTTGTGAGGCCGAGATGGGCAGACCACTGGAGGTCAGGAGCTGGAAACCAGCCTGGCCAACACGGTGAAACCCCATCTCTACTTAAAATACAAAAACTAGCTGGGTGTGGTGGTACATGCCTGTAATCCCAGCTACTTGGGAGGTTGAGGCAAGAGAATTGCTTGAACCTAGGAGGCAGAGGTTCCAGTGAGCCGAGATCACACCACTGCACTCCAGCCTGGGCAACAGAGTGACAGTCTATCTCAAATAAATACGTAAATAAGTAAAAAGGCCCAGAGACTTGAAAGCATGCAGCAGTTCCTATAGAATGGCCAAGGGAGAAGAAGTTGGAAAGGTGAAAGATGACCCCATTATAAGAATGAGAAGCCAGGCGTGGTGGCTCAAGTCTGTAATCCCAGCACTTTGGGAGGCCAAGGCCGGCAGATCACCTCAGATCAGGAGTTTGAGACCTGCCTGACAACATAGAGAAACCCTGTATCTTCTAAAAATATAAAATTAGTCAGTCATGATGGCACATGTCTGTAATCCCAGCTTCTCAAGAGGCTGAGGCAGGAGAATCACTTGAGGTGGAGGTTGCAGTGAGCCAAGATTGCACCACTGCACTCCAGCCTGGACTACAGAGAGAACTCTATCTCAAAAAAGAGAGAGAGAGAGAGAGAAATAAACGTTTGTTGGATGGATGATGGATGGATGGATGGATGGATGGATGGATGGATGGATGGAAAAGTAGATGAGAAAATAGCCAGGAGCGGGGGGTGTATGGATGAGGGGGTGAATGGGAAGATAATTGGAGGGATATGGGAAGGGGATGGTGCTATGGACTGAATTGTGTACCCTACAAAGTTCATATGTTAAATGTGTTGAAACCCTAACTCCCAGTGTGACTGTATTTGGAGATAGGACTTTTAGGAGATAATTAATGCTAAATGAGGTCATAAGGATGGGGCCCTAATCCAATGGGATTGGTGGCCTTATATGAAGAGGGGGAGAGAGAGAGAGAGAGAGAGAGAGAGATCTTCCCACCATGAGAAGACTGTCATCTGCAAGCCAAGAAGATAGCCCTCACCAGAAACCAAACCCTGCAAAAACCTTGATCTTGGACCTTCAAGCCTCCAGAACTGTAAGAAATAAATGTCTATTCTTTAGGTCACCCAGGCTACAGTATTTTGTTATGGCAGCCCCAGCAAACTAATACAGATGGGTGGATGGATAGGGGCCGGATGGGAAGAAAAATGGAAAGGGGATGGAAGGCGGTGGGTTAGTGAGTGGTTAAAAAGATGGGTGGGTGGGTAGGTACATGGATGGATGGGCAGGTGAGGGGGACAGGTACTTGGATGGGTGGGTGGATGGCCGACCAGTGAAGCACTGAAGAAACCAGGGGACCCACCTGATAGATCATTCAAAATCAACACTAAATCAAAAATAAAAGCAAGAAAGTCCAATAGCATCCAACCCACTGCTCTCGCCCGTACAATGACTACTTTGAATCATTGTTGAAAATACAAATCAAAATCAAATACAAAAACATCAAATTCTTTCTAAGAATGTTTCCCTCTGTCCTTTGGTGGCCTGAGCATGAGGCTGATCTGAATCTCGTGGGGGAGTTAAGAGGCCACAAGTCTGGGAACTGACTGACCCAGGTTCCCGCACAGCTCCAGTGGAATACCCCTGATGGCCGTAGCCTGTCACCACCCTCCAGACAGCACAGCTGGGAGGATTAGGTGATGGGTGGATGGGTCCCTCCGCCCCCACCATCGGAAGCCCTCCAGATGATGCCCGCCCACTTGCAATGGCCTGTTGTCCTCAAAGCAAGACAATGAACCAGACACACACAGACTCCCTCCCACCCTTGCTGGCACAGCTAAAGGCTGATGTCCTCGTGACAATCTCTGTTCCTGGAGGTCAGAGACCACGAGGGCATCGTTATGTCCTGCCCCTCCCATCTAAGACCACTGGTTGTGCCTCAGAGCTTTTGATCATAACCACAGGGGCAGAAATGCCTCACGACCCTATTCCAGCTGCTTATCTCCTCGGGGCTAAGCATTAGCTGCCAAATGGAAAGAACAACACTCGCCCAGCTCCAGAAGGATTTCCTGGTAATGGACTAGAAGTCAATCACGGTGCTGGGGGTGGGCAAGCATTCCAGAAAGGGAGCTCTAGTCCGGAAGTCTGGTCTCAGAGAAATCTACTATCCAGGTTGTCCCAGGATAAATAAGCGTCCTGAGCTGGAGCAGTCAAGAACTGCAAAGAGGCCAGGCACGGTGGCTCAGGCCTGTAATCCCAACGCTTTGGGAGGCTGAGGCATGAGGACTGATTGAGCCCAGGAGTTCAAGACCAGCCTGTGCAATTAGCGAGACCTTGTCTTTATTTTAAATTAATATAAAAAAAAAATTAGGCCGGGCAAAGTGGCTCACGCCTGTAATCCCAACACTGTGGGAGGCTGAGGTGGGTGGATCACCTGAGGTCAGGAGTTTGAGATCAGCCTGGCCAATATGGTGAAACCCTGTCTCTGTTAAAAATACAAAATTAGCCAGGTGTGGTGGCGCATGCCTGTAATCCCAGCTACTTGGGAGCCTGAGTCAGGAGAATCGCTTGAACCTGGGAGGCGGAGGTTGCAGTGAACCAAGATTGCGCTGTTGCACTCCAGCTGGGCAACAAAAGCAAAACTCCGAAAGAAAGAAAGGAAAGAAAGGGGAAAGGAAGGAAGGGAGGGAGGGAGGGAGGAAGGAAAGGAGGGAGGGAGAGAGGGAGGGAGGGAGAGAGGGAGGGAGGGAGAGAGGGAGGGAGAGAGGGAGGGAGGGAGGGAGGGAGGGAAGGAGGAAGGAAGGAAGGAAGGAAGGAAGGAAGGAAGGAAGGAAGGAAGGAAGGAAGGAAGGAAGGAAGGAAGGAAGGAAGGAAGGAAGGGGGGAAGGAAAGAAAGAGAGAGAGAGAGAGAAGAAGAAGAAGGAAAAGGAAAGAAAGAACTGCAAAGGGCTTCCAGGCCCCAGAAATGAAGGGTGGTCAGAGGATGTCGACAGCCCAAACTTTGAGGTCTCTGAGCTCTGGGCCCCGGCCCTGATCATTCCACCATTTCCCAACTGTGTTACCCTGGTCATCAAGGAAAGTGGCTGGAACTTAACCTTGCCAAGCCCCAGTAGCCTCATTTGCAAAATGAGTGTAATAAAGGATCATTGCAAGCACTTAATGAGATGATGCAGTGCATATAAAGGTCTTGGACTCATGGATAGTAAGTGTCCAATAAAGGGCAGCTCTAAGTTAAAAATAAAAACTCACGGAGATGGACTTTCTTGTGGCAGCAACAAACACAGTCTCAATTCTACAGCCCTAACCTCTGACAGAGTCTCTGGACTCTGCAATGCCAGGAATGACCTGCAGAAAACTGTAGCCGATTATGACAATGACGGTTGGCTCCAATTTCCCCACTCATCAATCCCCCAAGAGGGTCATCAATTGAGGACAAATTTCCCCCCTTCTCCCCACCCCCAGCGCCCCCACTCACCCGTGGGGCAGCGGTAACAGCACCTCCTGACAGCCTTGTCATAGTAGTGGCCAGGGTTTCCACGACAGGTGTCCTTGAAGGGTCGATCCTAGCAGGTCAGAAAAGCTGGTGAGGCCAGGTGGGTCCCAGATATCCATACTCCCTCTGTCCCCACCTCCAGTCCCAGGAGACCTGAGACGGAGTTTTGTATTATCGGAGAGAAATCAGGACAAGAACTCCCGATTCCACAAACCCACACCGCCCTTGGGCTTACCCCCTGCTACTCCAGCTCAGACCAGAAACTTTAGCATCTCCCTTGACTCTCTCCTCTCAAACAACCCACCAACAAATTCTCCTGGCCCTTTTCATACCACAATCATCACCACCTTCACCTGGGGCCAGTCACCATCCCCTCGCCCTGGGATTAACATAGTTGCTTCCTACCTTGTCTCTGGGATGGACCCAACAATACACATTTCTGGTAAACTTATTTGTTGAAGTCTAACACACCCATACAAAAAAGTGCACAGATCTCAAGTTACAGCCAACTGCATTTTTACAAGATGAATGCACCGGGCAATCAGCACCCAACTCATCAAACAGGATCTTGCCAGCCCCAGCTCCTCCCTCATCCACCCTCCCACACACTTCTCCCAAAAGGCTGATTTCTATCCCTCTATTAGTGCTGACTGCTTTTGGATTTCACATAAAGTAGAATTACACAGTCCATTCCCCTGCAACCAGCCTCTTTCATTCAGCATTATATTGTGAGAATCATTCGCATTGTTGCAAATAACAGTTGCTCATTTCTGTCCATTGCTTTGCAGTATAGCATTGCACAAATATGCACAATTTATTTGTCTAGTCTACTGTCTTTTTTTTTTTTTTTTACTTTGTTGAGACAGAGTCTTGCCCTGTTGCCCAGGTTGGAGTGCAGTGGCATGATCTCAACTCATTGCAACCTCTACCTCCTGGGCTTAAGTGATTCTTGTGCCTCAGCCTCCCAAGTAACTGAGACTACAGGTGTGTGCCACCACACCCAATTAGTTTTTGTATTTTTATCAGAGAAAGAGTTTCACCATGTTGGTCAGGCTGGTCTTGAACTCTTGACCTCTAATGATCCACCTGCGTTGGCCTCCCAAAGTGCTGGGATTACAGGGTATGAGCCACTACTCCGGGCCTGCTCTCAATAGACATTCCACTTTTTGGTTATTATGATAGTGCTGCTGGGAACATTCCTGTACATATGTTTTAGTGACCAAATGTACATGCTTCTGTTGGCTATATACCTAGGAGTGGAATTCCTGGAGCATAAGGCATGCTCAGTTCTGACAGATTCTCCATCCAGGCTTCTAAAGCAGTCGTACCAATAGGTACTTCCCTGCAGTGTCTGAGGATTCCAATTGTTCCACTTCCTTGTCAGCACTTGGTGGTGTCAGTTTTTAAAACTTTCGCCATCTTGTTGGATCTGTAGTGATACCTCATTGTGGTTTTTATTTGCATTTCTCTGATAAGTAATGTTGTTGGGCACCTTTTCTCATGTTTATTACCATTTAGGCATTCTTTTTTGTAAGATGCCTATTCAGGTCTTGTGGCCATTTTTTTTAATCGGGTTGTCTGGCTTTTCTTATTGATGTGTGAGAGTTCTTTACATATTCTAGATACATGGCTTTTGTTGATTATATGTACTGCAAGTATTTTCTTGCATCCTCTGGCTTGCCTTTTCACTTTCTTTATGGAGGCTTTTGATGAACAGACATTCTTAGCTTTAATAAATTATATACACTAATCTTTTCTTTTGTGGTTAATGCCTTTTTTTGTCCTGTTTAAGAAATATTTGCCCACTCAGTGTCACTTAGATATTCTCCTACATTAACTTGTAGATGAGATTGTTTAATCGTTCATATTCAAGTTTCATTCTTGTGCATGGTGTGAAGTAGGGGTCAGAGAGGCTCACTCTTTTCAGGAAGGTGTGGTTTTTGTTTTGTGGGTTTTTTTGAGGTTTTTTTGTTTGTTTGTTTTTTGAGACAGGGTCTTACTCTGTTGCCCAGGCTAGAGTGCAATGGTGCAATCATGGCTCACTGCAGCCTCAGCCTCCCAGGCTGAAGTAGTCTTCTCTTTTGCCTCAGCCATCCAAGTACCTGGGGTGACAGGCATGCACCCCCACACCCAACTAACGTTTTATTTTTTTGTAGAGACTGGGTCTTGCTATGTTGCCAAAGTTGGTCTCAAACTCCTGAGCTCAAGTAATCCTCCTGCCTCAGCCTCCCACAGTGCTGGGATTACAGGCGTGAGCCACCTCGCCCAGCCTCAAGAAGATGTGTTTTTCACAAGCCCCCCATGTGTTTCAAGGGTTCTTTGAAAGTGAAGCCCCATCATAGGAAAGGGTTCAAGAGAGGAAATTCTCTGTTGAGATCCCAGGGAAGGAGTTTTGTCTTTCCAGATGGAATGACAGGGGTAATCCAGGATGTGAAACTTCTGGGGTGGAACGAAAGGGAGAAGAAGGGAAGCAGGAAATGAGGCAGGAGGCAGGGAGGGAGCCTCGTCGCATTTCCATATCTTCAGCATCCAAGATGGTGCCTAGCAGAAAGGAGGTGGCAGCTGGTGCAATGTGAGGCTTTCTTGGTTTGGGGAAGGGAAGCAGAAGCCACCTTCCCCCAGGAGAGAGGCCTGGCTGGCCTAAGGGGCTGCCTGACCCTTCTCTCCACTCAAGGGAACAGTGAAGTTTCTGGCATGTTCAGGAAGCAGCAGAGAGCAGCAGCATGGCTGGAAGGTGGATAAATGGGGTGTTGGTTACATCATTCTTTTTTTTTTTTTTTTGCATGTCTGAAACATGTCGCCATATTAATTTGAAATAATACATGAACCTGATATTTGCCCAATAGTCACATGGCGCTTGGGTGGTCTCCCTTCTCATTTAATCCAGAGCCCAGGGCCTTGAGGACACCCTCCTCCCTCCAGCATCAGAGGAGACTGTCCACTCTAAAGTCACCCCGAGGGCCCCTGGGAGCCTCTCCAGGGGACAGGAAACTGCCAGGACACCTGAAGTGCTCCTAACCCACAGGATCTCACTGAGTGAGTTCAGTAGCCTGTGCCTGGGGCTGGCTGGAGGTGTGAGGGCTCACCTGCAAGGCCTGCTGAGTGTGGGAACATTCTGGGTCCTTGTCCTGGGTCTCCCCTCCCGGCCTGTCTGCTAATCTCACTGACAGCTACGGAGTCTACAGGGACCATGGCCCCGGGCCCTGCTCACTCTGCTGGGGCCTAGAACACATTCGGGGGGGCTCTGGCCGCTTATGTCTCCCTCCTGCCATCACACCTGGGTCCATGGAGGGGTAGGGGGTGCAGAGAATGGGGAGCCCATGGTATTGCACCTTAACCCCCCGAGTCTGGCCTTGGGTGCCTGCTTTCACACAACTCCTCCTTTTCACACCCCTAGCTCTTTGGGGCCAGATCACTATCCCATGTTACAGATCAGGAAGCTGCAGCCCAGAGAGGTGTAGCCACCTGCCCAAGGTCACACGGCAACTAAGTGCAGAAAGGTTTGAGCTTCACTGTGTCCCCAATTCTCTCCCATCTCTAGGCCACAGGCTACCCATCTTTCAAATGAAAAAAAATCCCAGGGCTGGGCGCTGTGGCTCATGCCTGTAATCCCAGCACTTTAGAAAGACGAGACGGGAGAGTCACCTGAGGCCAGGAGTTCGAGACCAGCCTGGCCAACATGGCGAAACCCCGCCTCTACTGAAAATACAAAAAAAACTAGCCAGGCGTGGTGGTGGGTGCCTGTAATCCCAGCTACTCAGGAGGTTGATGCACGAGAATTGCTTGAATCTGGGAGGCGGAGGCTGCAGTGAGCTGAGATCGCACCATTGCACTCCAGCCTGGGCAACAAGGGTGAAACTCCATCTCAAAAAAATAAATAAAAATAGGTATTAAAAGCCCGAATATCCTCGAAAGAGCGCTCCCAGGAGAAACAAACTTGACCACCCTGCTATCAGGTTCCCGCTGACCACCAAGTCTGCCATGAAGAAGACAGAAGACAACGACACACTTGTATACACTGTGGATGTTAAGGCCGACAAGTACCAGATCAAATAGGCTGTGAAGAAGCTCTGTGACATGGATGTGGCCAAGGTCAGCACCCTGATTTGGCCGGATGGAGAGAAGGCATATGTTCCACTGGCTCCTGATTACAATGCTTTGGATGTTGCCAACAAAACTGGGATCATCTTGGCTGGGTGTGGTGGCTCATGCCTGTAATCCCAGCACTTTGGGAGGCTGAGGCCAGCGGATCACCTGAAGTCAGGAGTTTGAGACCAGGCTGGCCAACGTAGCAAAACCCTATCTCTACTAAAAATACAAAAATTAGCCAGGAATGGTAGTGCACACCTATAATCCCAACTACTCAGGAGGCTGAGGTGGGAGAATCCCTTGAACCCAGGAGGCGGAGGTTGCAGTGAGCCGAGATTGTGCCATTGCACTCCAGCATAAGCAACAGAGTGAGACCCTGCCTCAAAAAAAAAAAGAAAATTTAAAAATTAAGAAGTGATAATATGTGTATACATAAAGAGAGTGAGAATACAGATGTACAAAGCCATATATGTAAATAGCGTCTCAAGGACACTGGAAGGTGGCGGCTTATTTTCAACAATAATTCTCAGTAAATCCATAGTTTGCCACCGGAGGGCAGTCTTCTTGCTGTGCGGAGGGGTCATGGGATCTCAGCTGGTATGTCCAGCCTGTGCCTCTCAAAGCCCCTTGAAAGGAGGAGCAGAGGACTCGGGGCCCCATTTTCCATGTGGGGCTGAGCGAGGAAGGGGCACCCCTTCCCCTCACACAGGCCCTCCACCTGTCCCAGCTCCTGGTGGAGAAGAAGGCAAGGGCCTGGGCATCTGCCACTGCCCAGGGAAGTCTGGCCCTGTGAATTTCCAGGCCCACCCTGCCCGGCTCATCAGCTCCTGCTGCCCTGAGGAAGAGGGAGGGAAGAGGGAGAGGGGAGCTAGGATGTGCCCCTGCCTTCGAGGGAAGGAGGGATCAGAAAGCGAAGAGTGGGAGGGGGAAGCCCAAGGACTGGAGGGGGGGCTTTTGGGTGGAGTTCCCCGCAGGTTCAAGGCAAAGTGAGGTGTCCACAAGGTAATGAGCTGTGCAGCCGGAGGCCCTTGGCCCCACCTTAGTGGCAACAAGATAAAGAGAGGGTGGCCTAAAACCTTACCATTTCTGGGCTGGTCTATTTTCAGGTTGGTTTGGTTTTCCCTACAAGACCAGTTAAAGTTCACTTTCCAAAAGCCCCGCCTGGTCTCAGCCGGACCATACCTGTGGGAGACAAGTCTAGAAGTTGTGGGGTGGGCGGGGAGTCAGATCAAATGCAAAATCCCCAAAGGGGCCAGAGCTGAGCAGGGCCAGTGAGGTAAGTACCCCTCCCCTCCCTGTCTCCCGGGGATCTCCACCTCTGTGTGCTCCATTATTCAAGGTGAGGCCCCGGCCAGCAGCGGGGGCACCACCTGGGAACTTTGTCAAAATGCAGAACCCCAGACCTCCCTAATTTGGAATCTGCATTTTAACAAGAGCCCCAGGGAGTTTGAGATGCGCTGGCCTAGCAGAAGCTGAGCAGAAAGAAGTGCAAATGCTGGACGGTTTGCTTTCCATAGCAAAAGTAATTCTAATAGCCAATCACTGCCAACCCATTTTACAGATGGGGAGACTGAGACATAAGGATGAGAAATCTGCCCAAAGTCACACAGCTGGTCAGTGTTAGAGCCAGTATTTGGCACGTGCTCTGATCCGCCAGCTTCTGCTGCCTGGGGTTGGGGGTGTGCTGTAGTCCAGAATTACAGCAGGTAGGGACTGTGGGGAGGGCATCCCAGATGGGGACAGGCATGTCCAAAGGCCGAGAAACTAGGCCTGGCACAGAGGCTCTGAGATCCCTGCTCCCCACTCCCCATGAGACTGAGGTGGTTTGTTTGTTTGTTTGTTTGTTTGTTTTAAGACAGAGTACTCGCTGTCTCTGTTGCCCAGGCTGGAGTGCAGTGGTGTGATCTTGGCTCACTGCAACCTCCACCTCCCGCGTTCAAGCAATTCTCCTGCCTCAGCCTCCCAAGTAGCTGGGACTACAGGTGCTTGGCATCACACCTGGCTAATTTTTGTATTTTTAGTAGAGGGGGGGTTTCACCATGTTGGCCAGGCTGGTCTCGAACTCCTGACCTCAACTGAGCCACCCACCTCAGCCTCCCAAAGTGCTGGGATTATGGGAGTGAGTCACCATGCCTGGCCGAGACTGACTGCTTTTTGAAATGCTTGCTTCTCCCTGGCCCCCAACCTATCACTAGTTCTGTTTAACCTGCAGTTTTACCCCCACATCTACCAGCTCTTCCTCACCTTCCCGCCGTCTGGACTTGACAGTGGCCACCTGAGGGTCTCCTCTCGTCTACCCCATCCACCGCACCCAGCTCCCAGTGCAGACACCAGACTGATCTTTTGAAAACACGATCTACTGTCTTCCCCTCCATCCTATTGAAGACCCTCAGATGGCTCCCAACCCAGCTAAGAATAAAGCCCAAAGTCCTGTGTTTGCTTCTATAGCTCATATACTAAAATTGGAGCAATACAGAAATTAGCATGGCCCCTGCATAAGGATGATACAGAAATTCATGAAACAGTTCATATAAAAAAAAAAAAAGAAAAAAAACCCAAAGTCTTGACAGTGGCCCAAGAGGCCCTGCCCTCCTTGCCTGCCTGTGAAGTCCCTGGTACTCTCTCCTACCAGCCTCTTTTTGCCACTGGCACCCCACGGGCACCCCACTCCCTGCGGCAGCCTGTGCATGCTGTTCCTCTGCCTGCACCAGTCCCTAAATCCAGCGTACCCCCATTCATCCTGGGGACCTCACTCATGAGTGCCACTTCCTCTGGGAAGCCCTCTCTGATCACCCCCATCCAGGTCATGTGCTGTGTTCCTACCAGAAGCTCTAGGGGACTGTTGGTTTCCTTGCTCACTAAGGTTGTTGGCAGAATTCAGTTCCTTGTGGTTGTAGGACTGAGGTCTTGTTTCTTTTCTGACAGCCAACTAAGGGCTGTTCCCTGCTTCTAGGGACTGTGGCATCCTTTGGCTCATGGCCCCCTTACTCCATCTGCAAAACCAGCAATAGTGAGCTGAGTCCTTCTCACATCACATTTCTCTCCTTGCCTCTATCATCTTTCTCCAGCACAGCCAGGAAGGGTTATCTGCTTTTAAGGACTCATGTGATTAGATTGGGCCCACCCTGATAATCCAGGATAATCTTCCTATCTCAAGATCCATACTCTCGGGATTAGAATGTGTGAACATTTGGCTGGGCGCAGTGGCTCTCACTTAAAATCCCGGCTCTTTGAGAGGCTGAGGCAGGAGGATCACTTGAGCTCAGGAGTTTGAGACCAGCCTGGGCAACACAGCGAAGGAGAAAACCCATGTCTACAAAAGATACAAAAATTAGCCGGGCATCGTGGAATGCACCGGTAGTCCCAGGAGGCTGAGATGGGAGAATCTCTTGAGCTGTGGTTGGGCCACTGCATTCCAGCCTGGGTGACAGGGTGAGACCCTCTCCTAAATTAACAAAGTAGAACGTATGGACATTCTAGAGGACTATGAGTCTGCCGCCACACCCCCACTCCTAAGCAACCACTAGACTATATTACCACACGCTGAACTCGGTCACCTCCTAACTGTGGGACCCTGAACCCCTCTCTCCACACTGAGTGCTCACTTGAGCTCCAGACCAACAGACTACCTGAAACTAAAGTCATCCTCCTCCCCCTCTTTAAACACACCCACAAGTACACAGGGTCCATCTCCGGCCACAGGCAGCACCTCTCACAGTTGTCCCACCTGCAAGCAGGTGCCAAGTTGAGCTTCCCCCAGTTCCTGCACAGCTGAGGAAGAGTGTGCGGGGCCCCATGCTGCCTGGCCCCAGGGTTGGAGGTAAAACCCAAAGACAGTGGACACGGAAACAGCATAGAGGGTAGAGCCTGGAGTTCCTGGCTGGAAGGAACTCAGGGACAGGCAAGTACCTTGAAATAATGTTTGTGTAAGAGTTGAAGACACAAGGAAAAAACATGAAAAGTGGCTTACCAGTCAAAGACAGGTTTATTTTGGAAAATAAAACTGAGAGGGGCTTCTGGCCAATTTCGGTCAGCAGCATTTTCTCTTACAGACTAAGGGTATTTAAGGGTTCTGGGAGGGCGCTTATCGCAGGCAAGGAATGTTTGTGTATGGAGGAGAGTTTTACTGCATGCTGGGAATGTCTGTGGTCAGAGGGAAGGTTATCTCGGGGCTGGCATGTCTCTGATCGGACAGGGGTGTTTATCTTAGTGTTGGAATGTTTTTCGTTGGAGGTGTCATTTGTGGTTTATGGTCATGCTGACATTAGCCATTAGGCTGATGTTTTGGGGTTGGATTTAGGCGGTTTCTAATCAAGGAGAACTTAAAATGGCGATGCTTGTCCAAGATGGTGACACTCCTGCTCTGTCAGTTAGCAAGAATCATACCATCCTCACTGGGTGCCTATTGTCGTGTGGGATGGAAGGAGGACATGAGAGGGGGTCTGTGGTCAGCAGAATAGCACCCCCTAAAGATAACCACTTCCTAATCCCCAGGACCTAGGGTGACATATTCATATATGTGCTCATATACGTTACCCTACATGGCAATGGGGAATCGGGGTGGTAGATGGCATTGAGGTTGTGAACCCGCTGACTTTGAGATGGGAGATTCCCCCTGGATTATCCAGGTGAGCCAATGCAATTTAAGGGAACTTAAAAATGCAAGAGGGAGGCAAAAGAGAGAGTCAGGGAGTCAGAAAAAGAGATGAGCACAGAAGCTCTTCACTGTCACTTCCCAAATAAGTTTCATCAAATGCTGGGGCTACAGGATAGTAACAGATGACAGGCAAAAGAACAAGGCCAGGCGCGGTGGTTCACACCTCTAATCCCAGCACTTTGGGAGGCCAAGGTGAGTGGACTGCTTGAGCCCAGGAGTTCAAGACCAGCCTGAACAACATAGCAAGACCCTGTCTTTATTTATTTATTTATTTTTAAAAATTTTTTTTTAGACGGAGTCTCACTCTGTCACCCAGGCTGAACTGTAGTGGTGCAATCTCGGCTCACAGTAACCTCTACCTCCCAGGTTCAAGCAATTCTCCTGCCTCAGCCTCCTAAGTAGCTGGGATTACAGGCATGTGCCACCACACCTGGCTAAGTTTTGTATTTTTAGTAGAGATGGGGTTTCAGCATGTCTCAAACCCGTAACCTCAAGTGATCCACCTGCCTCGGCCTCCCAAAGTGCTGGGATTACAGGCACGAGCCACTGTGCCCGGCCTAAAAATAAAAAAAATTAAAAAATTTAATTAGCTGGGCATGGTGGCACGTGCCTGTAGTGCCAGCTACTCAAGGAACTAAGGTGGCAGGATTGTTTGAGTCCAGGAATTTAAGGTTACAGTGGACTATGATTGCAACACTGCACTCCAGCTTGGGTGACAGAGTGAGACCCTGTCTCATAAATAAATAAACAAAAATAATCACTGGAGTCCAATTGAGAGATTTCCATTTTAGATCACGGGGCCTCTCAGAGCCTTTGATGTGCTTTCTTACTCTCTGATTCTCCAAGGAAGGATATGGGGGCTAGTCAGAAAAATCTGCAATGTTTCTCAAACTTCGTTGGCCATAGAACCTTTTTTTCTCAGAACTGCCATTGCCAGAAAGTGACTTTGGAAAATGTTGCCTTTGGCACTAGGGAAGCATTAAAGGGTTTCAGGACCATTCATGTGGTGGGGAGGTGGACAGGATGGAGGAGAGCGAGTCCATTTTACCAAGATCACATCTTGAGTCCGAATTTAGCAAACTGCTTGATCCTCCCTTCCCACCGAGAAATCCCTCCTGCCCCACAGAAATCCCATGCCAGCTCCATGAGCCAATTGTTCAGGCTGCAGGGATCCTGAAGGTTCCAGGGCCGAAGCAAGTGTTAGAGCTGCATCCTTAGCTACACCTCAGACGGGGTAAAACCCACCCAGCCCTGAAGTACGTTCCCAGGCAGCAACAGCCACCACGGGACGATGGCAGCTACAAAGAAAAATGTAGTGGGCCAGGCGCGATGGCCCCCACCTGAAGTCGCAGCCCTTTGGGAGGCCGAGGCAGGCAGATTATTTGAGGTGAGGCGTTTGAGACCAGCTTGGCCACCATGGTGAAACCCCATCTCTAGTGAAAATACATGAAAATTAACCAGGCATGGTGGTGAGTGCCTGTAGTCCCAGTTACTCGGGAGCCTGAGGCAGGAGAATCGCTTGAACCCAGGAGGTGGGGGTTGCACTGAGCCACGATCTCACCACTGCACTCCAGCATGAGTGACAGAGCGAGACTCTGTCAAAAAAAAAAAAGAAAAAGGAAAGGAAAAGGAAAAGGAAAGGAAAGGAAGAAAGGAAAGAGACAAAGAGAGGGAAGGGAGGGAGGGAGGAAAATGTAGTGGACTTGAAGAAAAAGGAAACGGGGCCCAGCTGCCTGGGAGTATTCAACTTTTTGATCCTCTTGGAGGTGCCTTGGGTTCCTGTGCCAGCCTCAGGCCACTTGCTCAGAAGGGGCTTGTGTATTTACTTTTTGTTTGTTTGTTTGTTTTTAAGACAGGGCCTCGTGGTCACCCAGGCTGGAGTGCAGTCTACGATCATGAACACAGCTCACTACAGCCTTGACCTCCGGGGCTCAAGTGATCCTCTCACCTCAGCCTCCTGAGCTGCTGGGACCACAGGTGCGTACCACCATGCCCAGCTAATTGTTTGTTGCCCAGGCTGTTCTCAAACTCCTGGGGTCATAAGATCCTCCTGCCTCGGCCTCCCAAAGTGCTGGGAATACAGGCGTGAGCCTTTGCGTCCAACCTGGTGTGTTTCCTTGCCCACTTTCCTCTCCTAGACTGTGTGTGGGAAAGGGGCGGGGCACATGCCCCCCAGACCGTTTGGAGAGAGAGAACTCTTGGCCTGGCCGCTGCATCCTGGCCTCCCTCACCTGACTCAAGAGCGGGAAGGGTGCCTGCCCTGGCTGGGAAGGTGAAGGTGGGGTTTAGGAGTTTCCTGGTCTCGGCAGGTTGGAACAATTTCAGGAGACTGTGCGGAGACCACACTACCTGTGCACTCCCTGAGACCAGGAACCATAACTGGCAGGCAGCAGGCCATCAAATAAGTTGATTGCTGAAATGAAGCTGTGGGTGACGCCTCCAGGAGTTCTCAGCTCCCTGGAGGACCCAAGAACCCAAGGGGAGCCTGCTGGGTGGGGCTTCCAAAGCAGGCCCCAGGCTTGCCCCAACCATGGGCGCTGATGTGCTATTTGACCTCTGACCCCTTCTGCTGCCTCCAGAGCCCTGGGCAAAGCTGGCGAGGACAATGGCACCATCTGTGGTGCAGAGCCTCGTCACTGCAAACTCTGGAGCCTCCATCCCCCACTGACCCAGGTGGAGGTGAAGATGGGCTCCCCTGGACTCCCACAGGCCCCAGACAGTCCCCGACACAGTACTGGCCACCCTCTCCTCTGTCTTCCCCTTCCCACACTGCCACCCGTCGAGGGCAAGGACTGGAACTGGTTCATCTCCAAGGCTGTATCCACAATGCCCAGCATACAACAGGCACCTAATAAGGCTCACCTTTATTTACACAGCACTTACTGTGTCCAGGAGCTGCTCTCAGCCCTTGGCACATATTAACTCCTGTTATCCTTATACCAGCCCTACAATACAAGGTAGCTACTGTTATTAGCCCATTTTATAGATGGGGAAACCGAGGCACACAGAGGTAACTTAACTTGCTCAAGGTCACTAGCTAGTGTCAGAAGTCAGGGATTACCCTGACAGGCTGACAAAAAAGTTCATACCTTTAACCAAATACCCTACTCTCAAAGGTGGCTCATGCTTCTAATCCCAGCACTCTGGGAGGCCGAAACTAGTGGATTACTTGAGGTCAGGAGTTCGAAACCATCTTGGCCAACATGGTGAAACCCCATCTCTAGTAAAAATACAAAAATCAGCTGGCATGGTGGCGAGTGCTTGTAATCCCAGCACTTTGGGAGGCCAAGGCGGATGGATCACTTGAGGCCAGGAGTTCGAGGCCAGCCTGGCTAACATGGTGAAACCCGTCTGTACTAAAAATACAAAAATTAGCCGGGTGTGGTGGTGGGTGCCTGTAGTTCCAGCTACTAGGGAGGCTGAGGCAGGAGAATCACTTGAACCCAGGAGGTGGAGGTTGCAGTGAGCCAAGATCACACCACTGCACTCCAGCCTGGGTAACAGAGCGAGACTCCATCTCAAAAAAAAAAAAAAAAAGAGAGAGAGAGGAAATGTGAGGACGGAAGGACAGTTCAGAGTGATGCAGGAGGGGCCAAGGAACACAGGCAGCTTCTAGAAGCTGGAAAAAGGCAAGGAAACGTTTTGCCACAGCATATCCAGAAGAAAACCGTAGCTCCACTGCCTTATCATAGACTTTTTTCCTTTTTTTGAGACAGAATCTTGCTCTGTCACCCAGGCTGGAGTGCAGTGGTGGGATCTCGGCAAACTGCAACCTCTGCCTCCCAGGTTCAAGCAATTATCGTGCCTCAACCTCCCAAGTAGCTGGGACTACAGGCACGTACCACCATGCCCAGCTCATGTTTGGATTTTTAGCAGGGACAGGGTTTTGCCATGTTGGCCAGGCTGCTCTCAAACTCCTGGCCCCAAACATCTGCCTACCTCAGCCTCCCAAAGTGCTGGAATTACAGACTTGTCATGGACTTTTGACCACCAGGGCTATAAAATAATACCTTCATGTTGTTCTAAGCCACCAAATGTGTGCTAATTTGTTATAGCAGCAGAAGAAAACGAACATATACTGTAACCAGGATGAATAAAAGAGCCTATGCTTGGGTTGGAATGAATGAACAGGATAACGTGGAGGCCAAAAAAGGGGGATCTTGGGCTAGGTTAATAGAAGTAAGGTGGCCGGGCGCAGTGGTTCAAGCCTGTAATCCCAGCACTTTGGGAGGCCGAGACGGGCAGATCATGAGGTCAGGAGATCGAGACTATCCTGGCTAACACAGTGAAACCCCATCTCTACTAAAAAAATACAAAAAACTAGCCGGGCGAGGTGGTGGGCGCCTGTAGTCCCAGCTACTTGGTAGGCTGAGGCAGGAGAATGGTGTAAACCCGGGAGGCGGAGCTTGCAGTGAGCTGAGATTCGGCCACTGCACTCCAGCCTGGGCGACAAAGCGAGACTGTCTCAAAAAAAAAAAAAAAAAAAAAAAAATAGAAGTAAGGTGAGTCTACTGGGGAGTGGTCTCTGACCCAGGTGGCACCAGGAATTCTACAGTGGACTCTGGTACCCAGAGATCCACATCAGTGGCTTGGACTCTATAGATGGCTCCATACTTCAACACCCAACCCCTACTTGTACTTGAGCATGGGCAAACTAGAACTTTTCTCCAAAACACCTATTCCATCCTTCACTTGTTTTTTTCCACATCCCAAAATGACACCTCCCTGCAGCCAGACACTGAGCTCCCAAATATGGACGGGATCCCTGATTTCCCTCCTGCCCTCTGTGCTCCCTGCAGACCCATCCACGGGGTCTGCTTGATTCTAGCTTGAAAGCACATTCCAGCTGGGCACAGTGGCTCATGCCTGTAATCCCAGCACATAGGAGGCAAAGGCAGGAGGATCACCTGAGCCCTGGGAGTTTGAGACCAAACTGGGCAACATAGCGAGACCCTGTCTCTACATAGGCAGGCAGATCACGAGGTCAGGAGATTGAGACCCTCCTGGCTAGGACAGTGAAACCCCGTCTCTACTAAAAATACAGAAACAAAATTAGCCAGGCGTGGTGGCAGGTGCCTGTAGTCCCAGCTACTTCGGAGGCTGAGGTGAGAGAACGGCGTGAACCTGGGAAGCGGAGCTTGCAGCTAGCCGAGATCGCACCACTGCATTCCAGCCTGGGCGACTGAGCGAGACCCTGTCTCAAAAAAAAAAAAAAGAAAAGAAGAAAAAGTCCATTCCCACCTCTGCTCACCCCTCCGCTGGATCACTGCAATGACCTGGCTTCCTGCTCCCATCCGGCCTGCTCCCCCCACGCCCCGCCCCCACAGCAGACAGAGGGAACTTGAAATATATCATGCAGTATCACTCCCCTGCCAAAAACCTGACCACAGTCCACAAAGGTCTGCACGATCTACCAACTTTCCTGCCACCTGCTCCTAACCACCCGTCTTCACTCACTTCCCTCCAGCCACACCGGCCTCCTTCCTGTTCCTCCAGCCTCTTGGGGCTTTTACCCCCTGGGCCTGGATGCTCTTCTACTAACCTCCCACTGGCTTCCTCCCTCTTTTCATTCCGTGTGTGTGTTACGCTCTGCAAGTCCTGTTTTCCCCATCTTAGGGAGCCGCCTGTCTCTCTCACACTGCAGGATTCTAATCCTCTCATTGCAGCTAGCAGCAGTCTGTTGACTGTCACCCCTGTGGAAAGTCAGTTCCACGGAGCAGAGACCTGGCTCTACGGTGCATGGATGAACGTGCAGCACCCAGAGTACTCCCTGGCATGCAGAAGGTGCTCAATAAATGTCTGTGGAATGAATGAATTGAAGAGAACAGGCAGATGAGGAGCCTTGAGCTCATGATACATGAGGAATAAATGTTGGAGGACAGGTGTGTGACTGGCTGAGAGACTCCGGGGACCCAAGGTCACAGTCTTCACATCACCAGAGGCACTTCTGAGGAACACGGAGGTGACTCATTTTCAAAACTAGATTTCAGGCAAGGCATAGTGGCTCACGCCTGTATTCCCAGCACTTTGGGAGGCTGAGGCGGGTGGGTCACCTGAGGTCAGGAGTTTGAGACCAGCCTGGCTAACATGGTGAAATTCTGTCTCTGCTAAAAATACAAAAATTAGCCAGGTGTGATGGCATGCACCTGTAATCCCAGCTACTTATGGAGGCTGAGGCAAGAAAATCACTTGAACCTGGGAAGCAGAGGTTGCAGTGAACCAAGACGGCACCATTGCACTTCAGCCTGGGCAACAAGAGCGAAACTCCATCTCAAAAAGAAAAAGGCCAGGCGCAGTGGCTCATGCCTGTAATCCCAACACTTTGAAAGGCCGAGGCGGGTGGATCATGAGGTCAGGAGTTCGAGACTAGCCTGGCCAGCATGGTGAAACCCCATCTCTACTAAAAATACAAAAAATTAGCCAGGCATGGTGGTGCATGCCTGTAGTCCCAGTTACTTGGGAGGCTGAGGCAGGAAAATTGCTTGAACCCAGAAGGTGGAGGTTGTAGTGAGCCGTGATCGTGCCACTGCACTCTAGCCTGGGCAACAGAGAGAGACTCCATCTCAACAAAAAAAAAAAAAGAAAAGAAAGAAACTAGATTTCAGTGTATGGTGAAGATCGTCTAAATGCCAAAGCTAACCCAGGATGGCGTGAGCTGCCTCGGCATGGAGCAAGCATCCTGTCAGCGGGGGCATACAAGCACAGGCTGAATGAAAGTCCCTGGAGCCAGGCCTGACCCAGAACAGCTGCTCATTTCAGATCTGCTGAATGCATGCATGCATGAATACTTGCATCAATGTCACCCAAGGACTTAAGCATGCAGGGAGTAACTAGACTGAGCCATGTATAAAAAGTCCCTCCCCACCAGCGAGGCCACGAGAATGCCCAGTGGTTTTCAACCGTAGATAACCGGAAGGAGGTCCCCCACCCCCACCCCAGTATCCCCAGGGCGGACCTGGGAGGGGAGAGAGAGAAGTGGAGAACTGGTCTGGCCCAGAACTGCCTTTGTTTTTTTGACATTCTACATGTCTAGTCTGTGGCTTAGGTGGGCGCTACCCCGACCAGTCCTGGAACTGTGGGCAAGACTCTCCCCTACCTCTGCGCGTCCGCATTGAATCCTTGTCTGTGAAATGAGGACTGTCATCCCAGATGGGCCACCCCCAGCGTCAGCGCACTGGCGGGACAAGCTGGCCAAGGCCGGGCTGATCTACCGTCATCGCCAAGGACCCTCAAGCCTCCCAGACTCCCCCGGCCCAGACACAATCATCCTTCAGCCCCATTTTCCTTCTGATGATTGTCGTGATGTGAAGAAGGGTGATGAGGGAGTATGCAAACCTTAGAATGAATCACAATCTGCTCAAGAAACAAGTCGAAGTCAGATATGAGTGGGAGCAGAAGCAGAAACTTACAGTAAACGCCCCTCCTTCCGGCACTCACTGCTCTCAGGCTGAGTAACGCGACTCCCTGTCCCCAGAGCGCTTGTGCTGCCTCGGGAAGGGCTTCGATTAAGACAAACCAGGCCTTCTTTCCACCCCTTCAGGGTCCCCTCCTCTCCAGGTGCCCTCGTCCTGCCGCCCTGCAGGATTTGAGCAGCTCTGGAAATGTCCCCTTTGCAAAACAAAACCAGAAAATCTCTCCCGCCCTCTTGTCACTCCCTGAAATTCCATTAGCACTCCACTCTGTGGGGTAACTAGCTAAGCTTTTAAAGTTAAATTGCTAGGTGGAGGAGTCACACATAGAGCTTTCCTATCACCCCAACTAAAATTCCTTTATTTTATTTTTTATTTTTATTTTTTTGAAACCCAGTCGCACTGTCACCCAAGCGGGAGCGCAGGCTCACTGCAACCTCCGCCTTCTGGGTTCAAGTGATTCTCCTGCCTCAGCCTCCTGAGTAGCTGGGATTATAGGCGCCTGCCACCATACCCAGCTAATTTTTGTATTTTTAGTAGAGAGGGGGTCTCACCATGTTGACTAGGCTGGTCTCGAAGTAATCTGCCAGCACACCGTGGCCTCCCAAAGTGCTGGGATTACAGGTGTGAGCCACCGCGCCCGGCCCCCGCTAAGATTCATTCATGAGAACCTTCCTGGTCCCAGCCTGCACACTAACTCAGAACAAAGCTGCTTACATCTGGCTGGAATTGGGGGTACGTGGATGTGGGAGGAAGGCTTGTTTAGCCTTAGCTCTGGCAAGGAACATGATGTTGGGGGAATTCTAAGTCTACTGAGTTCGCAAGAAGGCCGGGGCTTCCCCCACCCCCCAACCCCACCCCATGGTGCCTGGATGAAAAGGATGGAGCTATGGGGGAAAAATTTTTCTCTGCGGATATGCACCAGTTAACCCTGGGTCAGACTGCAAAAAACACAATTGGACAAGACAGTGACATGAAGCATCAGAGGCTAACTCTCAGATGGTGACAGCTAGCAAGAAAGCATTCCTGCCTCAGAATACCAGGCGAAAAATGATGGAGTCTTGGGAAAAATCAAATAGAGATGAAAAAAGAATTTCAGGATGGGCACGGTGGCTCACGCCTGTAATTCCAACATTTTAGGATGCTGAGGCGGGAGGATCACTTGAGGCCAGAAGCTCGAGACCAGCCTGAACAACATGATGAAACCCCATCTCTACTAAAAATACAAAAATTAGCTGGGTGTGGTGGCAGACGCCTATAATCCCAGCCACTCGGGAGGCTGAGGCAGGAGAATCACTTGAACCCAGGAGGCAGAGGTTGCAGTGAGCTGAGATCGCGCCACTGCACTCCAGCCTGGGAGACAAAGTGAGACTGTCCCAAAAAATAAAAATAAATAAAAAAAAATTTAGGCTGGGGGCAGTGGCTCACTCCTGTAATCCCAGCACTTTGGGATGCCGAGGCGGGCGGAGGAGTTCAAGACCAGCCTGACCGACATGATGAAACCCTGTCTCTACTAAAAAACAAAAATTAGCCAGGCGTGATGGCAAGTGCCTGTAATCCTAGCTACTCGGGAGGCTGAGACGGTAGAATCGCTTGAACCCTGGAGAGGGTGGCTGCAGTGAGCCAAGATCATGCCACTGCACTCCAGCCTGGGCAGCTGAGGGAGACTTAATCTCAAAAAAAAAAAAAAAAAAAAAAAAAAGAATTTTAAACTCAAGGAAATTCAAACCCTAATTTGAGATTTTTTTTTTTTTTTTTTTACACAATGAGCTTCCTGAACCTTTACTGAAAAAAACAGAAGTGGGAGAAGGCTTGAGAGGTAAAAAGGAATACTGTGTTGGGCAAGTAGCCCCTTCCACAAAGACCCCCTGAGTCCTGCGAAGAAATGACCTAGTGCCTGAGCCCAGAGAGGCGCTCAGCTTCCCCGGTAGGTGAGAAATGCAAATTAAGGCAACAAGGATATAACCCTTTTCACTAATCACATTGAGAAAAATTAAAATGCTGATAAGATCAAATGTCGGTTAGGATGTGGGAAAGTTGCTACTCTCTTGGCCTGCTAACAGGAGGGTAAATTGTCCAGCCACCCTGGAAGGCAGTTCGGTGGTGTCTTTTAATTTGAATGCATTTTCGCCCTGCAACCTCAGTATTCTCTTCTCAGTCTCTTGTCTAGGAAAGAATCACAGACATTTATTTCCAAAAGCATCCATATGGGGCTGTGCCCTGTAATAGTGAACAAAGAAAGAAAGAATAGTGGTGGCAACCTTAGCACCCATCCATCCAGGACATAAATAAACTATGAAACATCCCATTTGGTAAAAGACCACATAGCATTTTAAAAGATAGGCAGGCAGAGGATGTGTAAGTTTCAGCATGGAAAGCTCACCAAGATGCCTCATAGACATTATAAAGCCAAATGAAGAACCATATGTACTGTAGGGTATAGTATATGGAAACCTCTATATATGTCTATAAAAACAATATAAATATAGACATGCATTTATAAAGGTCTGCAAAGGAAACACACCAAATCAATTATGGTGGTTACATCTTTGAAGGGATCAGGATGAGGAGGTTTCAAAAGACTTGGCTTTATCTGTAGCGTTTATCGTTTTGCTTTGAGGATATATTTGCATATTTCTTGTGCAATTAAATATATAGTATATTTTATTTTAAAAAGAGTATGGGAGGCCAGATGTGGTGGCTCATGCCTGTAATCCCAGCACTTTGGGAGGCTGAGACGGGAGGATCACTTGAGGTCAGGAGTTCAAGACCAGCCTGACCAACACGGTAAAACCTCGTCTTTACTAAAAATACAAAAATTAGCCAGGTGTGGTGGCGCATGCCTGTAATCCCAGCTACTTGGGAGGCTGAGGCAGGAGAATCACTTGAATCCAGGAGGCAGAGGTTACAGTAAGCCGAGATGGAGCCATTGCACTCCAGCCTGGGCAACAAGAGTGAGACTCCACCTCAGAAAAAAAAAAAAAAAAGGTGGGTATGGGAGTTCAGGCTGCAATGAGTTATGATGGCACTCCAGCCTGGACAACAGAGTGAGACCCTGTCTCTAACATAAAAAAAGTGGAGGGGGCTTCACTCAACAAAAAGGAAGTACATAAGCTTCAGCCGCCAAACCAGCAAAGCCCCCCAAGCCCCTCTCACATCCCTTCCTTTCCTTTATCTCCCCAAGACCTTGGCACCCCAAACTCTTACCTTCGCCCAGGTGAGGGCTTGCAGAGCTGGGACAGGACGTTTTCTAGCTAGGGCTTTGTCCCCCCTGCCCTCTCGGGGGGAAGGGGCAATGCCTCACATTGCCCATGGGAGATGGAAGGGGGCACCTGGCTGTCCCCTTTGCCGCATAGATCCTCCCTCCTGCCTAAAGCCCACTCCGCCACTCTCCTCCCACTGCCTAAGGTTCAGATGACTAGAACTGATCCATAGCATGGATTCCTCTCTTCCTGTAGGCTTAAAGGGGAACTGGGTCCTCCCTCTCCCCAAGGGCGACCCACTGCTGGACCAACAGCCTGCTCCTTCCTTTCCCTCTGTGTCATTCAGCAAACATCCACTCACACCTACTATGGTTCTATGCAGGGGTCCACCAGGGTCCTGGGTCAGCTGAGGGCCTCTCTCTCAGGCAGCCCCTGGGCTCAGTGAAACACACCTGGTTACTTTGAGTTCTCCCTGCAGTGATTAATTTGGCGCTGGCCACTGGTAAGTGCTCAGTTTTCCTAAAGCAGTCCCCAAACTCAATTCTGAGGCAACCCACCATAGACTTCAGCCCCACCACTGACCTTCCAGAGGCAAATGCCCACCACGTGCTCCAGCTAATTCAATCCACAGCGTTGCTTTGCCGGACGCGGGTTGGGGAAGCTAATCTGGGTGGTCCTGCGCCCTCACCCCACTCTCACGCACAGCCAACTCCCCCTCCCTCTCTTGGCCCTCCAGCCAGTGACCAGGTTAGGGAGGGGGCAAACAGGGGATCGCGCACACAGCAGGGTAGAGCGCGGACGACCAACCTCCCATGGCCAAGGGAGGTCCACCTGGCCTGCCCACGACCCCCACGGCCTCACCTGATCTGCCCAGGACCCCGAGAGGCCAGCAGGTAGTCAGGACAAAAAGCGCCTCCCGCGTATGGCAGTGCGCTCGGTCCAGTTCATACTGAATGAATGAATCAGTCCCAGCCTTGGGGGGGTGCGGAGGAGGCGCCCCCCTCTAGCCCTTCAGCCAGCCTCCCACCTGTGGGTGCTTGCATATTCCGGTGTCCCTGCTTGTCACCCGCACCCCCTCACCCCAGCTGGGCAGGGAACGGAATGAGGAATGTCCTCCCTTGCGTCCCACGCACCCTACACTGTCCGGGCTCTGGACCGCCGGCGCCTCCCCAGGCGCCCGTCACCCGCTTACCTGTGGGAAGGCTCGGAGCGCCCCCAGGAACAGCAGTCCCAGCGCGGCGAGGAGGGCGCGCATCCCCGGTGCCGGGCGGGAGGTGGGCTGGCTGCACGCGCCCACCTGGGAAGCGGGGGAAGTGCGCGGCGCCCACGTGCGGTCCCGGCGGTTCTCAGCTGCGCGCGTGGACTCAGGCTCCCGCACGCTCCCGCCGCGGCCACCTAGTCCGCACCTAACGCACGCTGCGAAGTCACTTCAAAAGTGGTTGCTCCTCCGAGGTTTCAGCCTTAATTCTCCCGTATCACATTGGTTCCAGGAACACTTAGCGGCAAGCAGCGAAGAAAAAAGGGGCAAACACGTGCAGAGATGACTCAGGAAAAGGCGCACTAGGAGACGCCTCCCTTAGCTGTTTGAATGGCCCGCCCCGGATTTGACCGAACTAGTGGTCCTGGCTCTAGGGAGTGTGCTGCCCGCCGCACCTGGGCGTGGGGGGAGCGGAGGCAGGCAGTTTCTGGCCCTGGAGGTGGGGACTCACAGGATATTAGGAGGCCCCAAGGGGGTCCCAATGCCCCCACCCCCACTCCTGCCCCAAGAAACAGTGAAACGTGAGTAGTTTCCTGTCCCTGACACGATCAGTCAGGACCTTCTCCCATGCCCTTGTGATTCTTTGGAAGGGACAACTGGCCTAGGGAGGCTGCAGAAAAAGCAACCATCACCCACCCATCCCCATTCATAAGCATTTGCTGTAAAAATGAATCAGTGAGTGGATGATAAATTGTTGGAAGGATGGATGGATGGATGAGCATGTGGGTGGATAAATGGGTAGGTGGATGGATGGGTGGATGGATGGATGGAAGGGTGGATGGATATAACTGGATGGGTAGATGAGTGGATAGATGGGTGGCTGGATAGATAGATGGGTGGATGGATGCGTGGGTAGATGGGTGGGTGGGTGGATGGATGGATGGATGAATGGATGGGTAGGTGGGTGGGCAAATGGATGGATGGAGAGGTGAATAAATGGATGGATGGGTAGATATGTGGGTGGATGGGTGAATGGATGAGTGGATGGGTGGATGGATGGATGGATGGATGCATAGGTGGATGGATGGATGGATGGATGGATGGATGGATGGATGGATGGGTGAGCAGCAGGTGAGTGGGTAAATGGGTGAGTGGATGGATGGATGGATGGATGCATAGGTGGGTGGATGGATGGATGGATGGATGGATGGATGGATGGATGGATGAGCAGCAGGTGAGTGGGTAAATGGGTGAGTGGATGGATGGATGGATGGATGGATGCATAGGTGAATGGATGGATGCATACGTGGATGGATGGATGGATGGATGGATGGATGGATGAGCAGCAGGTGAGTGGGTAAATGGGTGAGTGGATGGATGGATGGATGGATGCATAGGTGGATGGATGGATGGATGGATGGATGGATGGATGGATGAGCAGCAGGTGAGTGGGTAAATGGGTGGGTGGGTGGGTAGATGGATGGACTGAATGTTGGAGGGACTGGTGGATGGTATAGATCATTTGATTTCCCTGAGCCCTGACCCTTTAGAGTTTTCCTCTTGGAGGAGGCGGCTGGCACTCTTACCTAAAAGAAATGATTCAAGCTCCTCATAATTATGTTCTCATTTGCTGGTGAATGATTTTCCCTTCCAGTGCTTCCCCATCCCCTGGGTTTTCTCTTTGCTCCTTTCATTCCACATTCCATGTGTCTGTGTTGAGCATCTACCAGGTGAGCCACAGGTCAAGGGTTCTTTTGACTGATTTTGTTTGGTTTTCAGATGTGAAAGCCAAGGTTCAGAAATAGGCAGGCAGTCCTAGGTGCTCTAATTAAGGATGGGCCAGTTATTTTCCTTGAGCCCAGAATAGCCTAAGGACACTCTGGCTTCTGTGTCTACCTTGATCTGTCCTGCAAGGTACCAGGCCTCCATCAGGTGAAGGCCCTATAGAGTGGGAGTGCTAACCTCCCACCAGGAACTTCCCAGCAAGGTCTTCACAACTGACCACCCCACGCTCAACCCTCCTGCTGGACTCCACTTGGGAAAACTGCTCCACCATGCCCCATCCCAAGAGACCCACTTCCAGACTCTCCTCTGGATGTACCAGGCCCAGTATCTTAGGCTGTTTGAGCTGGGACTACGTTAAACAATGAGGTAAGCAATTATGGAAGTGACCTGCTTGTGATAATGACAGAACCAGACAGGGACAGAAGGAACCCAGGACATCTGCTTCCCATCCCATCCCAGTCCAGAGCTTTCTACTGTAGAAGAGCTGGCAGCTGGGTGACATGGCTCATGCCTGTAATCCCAACACTTGGGGAGGCCAAGGTTGGAGGATCACTTGAGCCCAGTTTGAGACCAGCCCAGGCAACATAGCAAGACCCCATCTCTATTTTTCATTTAATTAAAAGAGAGAGAGAGAGAGAGAGAAAGAGAGAGAGAGAGAGAGAGAAGGGCTAGTGTTTTGAATAAATAAATGAACAACAGCATCAAAATATCTTGCACAAGGAGAAATACAAATAAAAATAAATTACAAGTTTCATGAGTTTAACCTTTTTAGTAATTGAAGAAATGCAAATTCAAGCAACCTTTGATACCTTTTAGATCTATTCGATCATCTTTTCTTTTTTTTTTTTTTTTTTTTTTTTTTGCTTTATAAAAACAATTTTGGTAAATCCAACCCCAAAGTTGTGGTGAGACCAGAATACTCATTCATACTCTGCTGGTAAATGTTACAACCCTTTTCAGAAAGAAGTATGGCAATTCCTAGCAAAAACAAAAAAAAAAAAAAAAAAAAAAAAATGTGTACTACTTGTGAGTGGCTCAGTAATTTCACCTCAGTGAAGAAAAACTAAGGAAATAGGCCGGGCGCGGTGGCTCAAGCCTGTAATCCCAGCACTTTGGGAGGCCAAGATGGGTGGATCACGAGGTCAGGAGATTGAGACCATCCTGGCTAACACAGTGAAAACCCGTCTCTACTAAAAAATACAAAAAACTAGCCGGGCGAGGTGGCGGGTGCCGGTAGTCCCAGCTACTCCGGAGGCTGAGGCAGGAGAATGGCGTGAACTGGGGAGGCGGAGCTTGCAGTGAGCTGAGATCCGGCCATTGCACTCCAGCCTGGGTGACAGAGCAAGACTCCATCTCAAAAAAAGCAAACAAACAAACAAACAAACAAAAAAGCAACTAAGGAAATAATTTAGCTGGAAAACTAGAAAAAGAAAAAAGAAAATTATACACACAGTAATATTTCCTAATACATTATTTATAAATTTTCAAAATACTCTGAGTGTCACACCAAGAAATGGTTAAGGAAATTGTGGTACATCCATTTAATGGAATATTGCACATCCATTAAAAAGGATAAATCTACAGATGCTGTGGAAACCTGTCTCTCCCTCAAATCCTTCCCTCCATGGATTTCCAAAGAGACCTTTCTAGCACACACATCTCACCAAGACACTCCCCTGTACAGAACCCTTGCAGAAGTATGGTGTGTGTTTTGGCAAAGGACCTGCACCATGTAGAAAATCGTATTATTCATTTAATGATAATAATAACAGCTACCTTTGAGTGCTTATTTTGTGCTAAGAGTTTTCAGGTGTTGTTTCTTGTATCCTCACGAAAACCCCATGAACAAGTTCTTACTTTTATACCCATTCTGCAGGAAAGGAACCAAGGCACAGAGCAGTGACTCCCCTGGGTCAGGGTCACCCAAATCCAAGGGTGCCCAAGTCTGCTCACAAGCCTGGCTGGAGCTGACTCCTCCCTTGTGCCTTTTTACTTCTCCTGGACCTATACTCCAGCCAAATGTGCAGCCTTCTCACCCCTGCTAGCCTTTGCCCACGCTGGCCTCCACCTGGGATACACACAGACTCCTGATCATCTTCCTAACCCGTTCCAATGCCACCTCCTCCTTGTTGCTTTCCTGGCAGTGTCCCCTGTCCCCCAGCCCTCTTCCCAGTCACAAAGTGGTTTCTGTCGTTTTTTGTGCCACAATTCTAGAACTGATCTCATTGTGTCATAACCGTAATGACTGGTTCATGTATCCCTCTGCCCCAGGAAACTGTGTACTCCTGAGAACCAGAATTCCCCCAGGGCGCCCAGGAAAGTAGCTGACACATGGCTGTGAGTGGAGGAAAGGGCACATCTTGTGGCCAGGGAACCAGCTGGATCCTAGGGGGAGCTGGGCTGGTAGCAGCCAAGGAAAACAGCCATTCGTGGGACTCTTAAGAGCAGGCAGTGGACAGAGCCCCTGGGTGCCCTCAGCAGGTTTCAGGTGGTATGAAAGTGCTTTGAAGAGTGGAAGGGGAAGTCCCTAGGCTCTGTGCAAAGCACAGCAGCAGTCCTTGTTGTGGGGTCACAGGGGCCCTCCAGAGCAAGCTGTGGAAGGAAGCCAAGCCCATGGGGCTACAGGAGACTGGGGAGCGAGCAGCGCTTGCTCACACAGTCTCAGTTCAGCAGGCTTCTTGGAGGAAAGGTGAGGAGGTGAATGCAGTAGGAAGCCATCCAAGGGGAACCGGGAATCCGTGTCCCCAGAGTGATGCTGAGCAAGACACAGGTCCCAACTTGGCTCAGGAAATTCAGGGACTTCCCCCAACAGCTGGGAACCCAAGTGCCAAATGGCCCCAAAATACCCTTAGCAGATAAAGGGTTATTTCTGGCCCAGGCAGCAGTGGGCAGGTAGGAGGCTGGAAATCAGAGAGGGGAGGCCAGGACCTTTCTTCTTCAATAGGTCCAGGTGCACCTTTTCTTTCTTTTCTTTTTGAGATGGAGTATCACTCTGTTGCCCAGGCTGGAGTGCAGTGATGCGATCTCGGCTCACTGCAACCTCCGCCTCCCCAGGTTCAAGCGATTCTCGTGCTCAGCTGCCCGAGTAGCTGGGATTACAGGTGTGCATCACTGCGCTTGGCTAATTTTTGTATTTTTAGTAGAGACAGGGTTTCACCATGTTGGCCAGGCTGGTCTTGAACTCCTGACCTCAAGTGATCCACCTGCCTTGGTCTCCCAAAGTGCTGGGATTACAGGCGAGAGCCACCGCACCCAGCCGCAGATGTACCATTTCTGAGCAACTTTCTTAGGAGCCTTGGTAGCAGTAGGACTCTCCATTTGGCTTCTCTGGGTCACCCTTGGCCTCCACCAATCCAAATCGGCAGGACCCATGTCAGGCTCCCTCCAGCTCACATCCCCGGATCTCCCTGCCTTCTTGAGGCACCAACATTAGGGGTTCTCAGCTGCCTGGGTGAACCCCAGCAATGCACACCCACAAGCACAATACCCCAAGACCAAACCTGGTTGGAAACTAAGCAAAGGGGCACCGGCTCTCCAGAACTAGGGTTGCTGTGCCCGTTCTCACGGGCAGGAGGGAAGGCTGTGAGACCCTTGGGGATGCTCCTGGAGATTCTCCACAGTAACACTAACAGTATCATTCATTGAGCACCTGCTGTGTACCAGGCCCTTAGTCAGACATTTAATCCTGGCATCAAGATTTCAAGTCAGTATTGCTATATCCATTTTATAAATGAACTGAGGTTCAGAGTAGTTAAGTCACTTGCCTGAGGTTACACAGCACAAGGGTGGCAGGGCTAGGATTTTACTCAAACCCTGTCTGACTTTGAAGCCTCAGCTGCCTTCTCTTCCCTCCCCAGGCTTCTCTCACCCTTGCTTTCCCCAGGGGAAAGTGCACTGATAGTGTAAGTCCTGGTCTGGTCATGTGACTTTGGGAAGTCATTTCTCCTCTCTGAATGTATTATTATCTATTGCTGTGTGCCTCAAAACCTAGTGACTGAAAACAATAAACATTATATTGCACTGTTTCTGTGGGTCGGCAATTTGGGAGAGACTTGACAAGGTGATGCTGGCTCAGGGATTGCCATCAAGATGTGGGCCAGGACTACAGTCATCTGAGGGCTCGAGTGGGGCTGGAGCTTCCAGGATTAGCCACTCCCATGGCTGTGGGCAGGAGGCTTCAGTCCCACGGGGCCACTTGAGTGTCCCCACAATATGGCACTGGCTTCTCCAGAGCAAGTGACCCCAAGTGAGCAAGACAGAAGTCACAATGTTTTTTATGAACTAGCTTCAGAAGTCACATTTTGTCATTTCCACAGTATTCTATTGGATACACAGGCTGGCTCTCCCCAGTGTGGGAGCGGACTGCACAAGGGCATGAATACCGGGGCCGGGGAACACTGGGAGCCTCAGTTTCCCCTTCTGCCAGATGTGCATTGAAGCATGACCAGGCTGCCCTCTGAAGGTTGCAATGTGCCTTGAATAAAACATGGACATAGAAAGCTCTTGGAAATGCAAGGAAGACATGGAAAGGGCTCTGTTTCCCTTTGCCCCCTTCCCACTGCTTACCCAGGCCCCTGCTATGGCCCCAGATTTCCCATTCCAGAGCACAGTTAAAATGCTCATGACTGGGGGTTCCCCTCTCCGAGGAACATGCTATCATGACCTTCACTGCTCCAGCCAAGGGGTGACTCATGCAGGACAGGCCCACAGGAGGGAACCTTGGGGGTCTAGGGTCTTTCCTGGCCCCTCAGGTGATGTCAGGTGGGTGACCACTTCCTACACCTCCATGGGCCAGCCTGCTGGTCACACAGTCTGTGGGTTCACTTCCCCCAGCCTTTGGCACCAGATTTGGGCTCAGTCTTAGCTCCAGCTTGATAGGTGTGGAAAGACTAGATGGAAAGTCAGGAGCCCCAATCTGGCCCAGGTTGGCATTTAGTGGCACGACTGTCTCTTGCTGGGCCTCAGTGCCCTCATCTGTAAAATGGGGGGGGCTAGGGTCAATGATCTGCTTAAAAGTCCTTTTGTTGTGACACCCCAGTGGGGAAGAGGGGAGGCCTGGATCCTGCTGGGCCTGGCAGGTCTGTTCCTCTGGCTGCCAGAAGCCGTAGAACCAGACAACCCTGGTCAAATGCTGTCTCTGCCACTTTCTAGCTGTGTAAATTTGGCAAGTTACTCACCCTCTCTAAGCCTCCGTGTCTTCATCTATAATGTAAAAATGATAATATCTACTGCAAAGGGCTGGTGAGGGCGGCCTGGTCATGCTTCAACGCACATTACACAGGTTGATGTGACTAGCGCCATGAGGAGACCACACTCTCTCGGTTGGAGCCTCAAGAGGAGGCCCCCATCCCCCAAGCCCCTCCCTTGGCAGCAGCCAGCCTCCCAGCTCAGGCACCTCTCACCTTGGCCTCATGACTCATGAGCTCCTGGGCCTAACAGCTGGGCTTTCCAATTTCCAATATTTCTTTCCATCCCCCAGAGACACACAAAGAAGGAAGCTAAGACCAGAGAGGGAAAGAGACTTGGCCGAGGCCCACAGCCTGGCAGAGATGACCCTGTGGGCTGAGAGTCCCCATCGAGGAGTCCCCATCTTCCCCAGACCTTCCTGCTCAGCAGGGCCGTTGTGAATGGAGGTGAGTCATTTAGACTCTCAGGAAACCAAGCCCAGTCCAATATTAATCATGGAAACCGAGGCATTGAGTGCAAGAAGGAAACGGAACCAACTGATGGTGGCAGCAGCTTCATCAGAGGTGCAGGTGAGGAGAGCGCACCCATGGCTGCGTCCATGCAGAGAGGTCTGAGAGTAAAAGGCCACGGGAAGCTGCGCACGGTGGCTTACGCCTGTAATCTCAGCACTTTGGGAGGCCGAGGTGGGCAGATCGCTTGACCCCAGGAGTTTGACACCAGCCTGAGCAAGATGGCAAAACCCCATCTCTACTAAAAATGCAAAAATTAACCAAGTGTGGTGGCACATACTGTAATCCCAGCTACTTGGGAGGCTGAGTCAGGACTGCTTGAGCCCTAGAGGTTAAGGCTGCAGTGAGACATGATTGCACCACTGCATTCCAGGCTGGGTGATAGAGCCAGACCCTGTCAAAAAAAAAAAAAAAAAAAATTCCATGGGAAAACGGATGCTCAGAGAAGAAATTGGCCTAAGCCATCCAGTGAGGTCTAGATTCAAACCCAGGTTTGTGAGTCCAGGGTGAACCTCTGCCCTGGTAGTTGCACTTGCTAAAACTTGCATCTCCAAATCCCGTCGTCCTGAAGGCCAAAGGGCAGCCCACATTTCTTGGTGGCCTGGGACCTGCTCTCTGCTCCCCAGAGCCATCTGTTGTAAGGGAGTTTGCTCTAAGGGGATCGGCTTTGTGTTTTCCGTTACCCACCCTCCCTGCCTCCTCCACATGGGCCGAGTCTCTGACGATCAGGCAGGAAGAGCCTCTGAGCCAAGGACCAGCCCTGGAGGATTGGAAGGGGCCACAGGCAACCCCGTCTTCAAATCATGACTTACAACTCAGAATTTTCAAGAAACCCGCACACCTGATCCCATGAAGGCTGAGAACATAGAGCCCGGAGGAAGAAATTGATCAAGGCTCCATCCAGGTCTTGAAGCTCCATCACTAGTCATTCCTTTGGGTCAAGGAATCAAAGGTCCCAGTTAAAAAGTAAATCATTCCTGGAGAAACCCCGTGTTAAGTCCCTGGCAGATGTCGCAGGGGCTGGTTTCTCGGAAGAGCCTTGGTGGAGAGCAGGGCCTGGGATTCTGATGGCCCAGTGTGGCGAGAGGGTGTTGAGGAAGCGCTTTGATTCAGACCTGAGCTCAGCGCCTCGGCTGAGAAGGCCCCAGGTGGGGCACCGGCCACCCCGTCACACTCCCTAGTGGCCTCTTGTCTCTCCTGGCGCTACCAAGCTTGTCCCTGCCCCAGGGCCTTTGTGCTCACTGGTCCCTCCGCCTGAAACCTTGTTCCCCCCGCTCTGCAAAGTGTTGTCCCTCTGAGAAAACTTCTGGGGTGACAGATATAGTGGTCGTCTTGGTTGTGGAGAAGGATGTGGACACATGCCAACACTTACAGAATGGTATACTTTAAACTGGTCAAGATGACTGTGGGTCGATTATACCGCCATGAAGCTATTAACACACACACATTTTAAAACCGCAGCCCCTGCTCATCTTCAGGTGTGGGCTCAGATGAACCTCCTCAGACAGGCTTTCCCTGACCACCCCAGCTAATGTTACCACTCTCTGCCACATTACCCTGTTCATCAGGGACGTACCACAGTGTGGCATCGTTTATGTGCCCATTGCTAACTTTCCCCGCCAGGACCCGAGCTTGTGGGAGCAGGAATTTTCCTGTCTGGTCCACTGACATGAGCAGGGCGTGGTTTCATGAATCTTTATCGGATGACTTGAATGACCAAGGACTGGGGTCCTAGCAGACATGGTGGACGTCAGACTCACCTTCTGGGGCTGTTCTGGGAGTGTTCCAAGAACACCAAGCAAGGCTGAGAAGGGCAGGCACTGCTCTGAAAGTGAAACCCGGAACACAGCCATGCTGCCGGCCCATCTGCGCCATCATCCATGCTGTGGGCGCCTGCAGAAAGTGCCAGCAGGGACCCTGTTCCCGGCAGCAGCTGCCCACCAGCATATGGAGTTCATTCAGAAAATCCCTCTGGGATCTCCCCGGTCAGTCCCTCCATGTGGCTGGGAGAGGGTCTGCCTCACACCCAGAATCATCCCTCCCTCCAAACAGGAGGCCCAGTCTGGCCTGGGACTCACCAGACACAAAACCCTGGCAACGTGGGGAAACTAAGGCATGGCCACAACTCAGGCCTCAGCTAGATCTGGAGACTCATGGGGACCCCCCCCTGAAGACTGGAACTGTGATCTGGGCTGAGAAAAACCCATCAGTTACCATCCATAACCCCCATCGACTCATGGTGATTTCACTGGGTTCTGGTTTGCATCACACACTGGCCAGAGTGTGAGAGCTGAGGTGGGGGTCGCTGCATCCAGCAACCGCTCTCCTACCCCAGTTACGCCGACCCTGAGGCCAAAGTCCCTCAGCCAGTCAGTGCAGGGACAGCCCCCAGGGTCCAGGCTCCCGAGCCCCGACCCGGCCCCTCTGCACACCCCGGCTTGTGTGTATTTGCTGCTTGCAATCATTTTCCTTTTCCAGGCCTGTCACCGGGGAAGCAAAGCCTTGACCCCAAGCTTTCAGACTCTGGCAAGGGAGGCAGGCAGCAGGGGTCCCAAGGGTCTGCTTGGCCATGACTGCAGAGGCTGATGAAACATCAGGGATTTGGGAGCGGTCAGCGACTTGTTTCAGTGTTGCGCGCACACACACACACACACACGCACACACATCCACGTCCACACACACGCACACACACACACACGCACTCACATGCACACACACGCACACATATGTGTGAGCACACATTGGGCTCCCAGACTCAGCATCCATCATCCCAAATGTCTAGCCAGTTTATCTACCCATTACCTGAAAACAATCCTGTTATCTGTCCAAGGAGATAGTGTGGAAATAAACGCTTAGCAAGAAATGGGCTGTGGTGTCTACCCCACATCCACCTCCTAGGGGAGGTTGCGTGTTCTGGGGGTCACTCTTGCACTTCAAGTGACTCCAAACCATGTCCCCAATGAAGCAGCCCACCTTGTGTTTCCTTGAGGCCTGAGTCCAGCCACTGACTGGCGTCCAACTCGCATGCTTGGCAGTGGGAACAGCAGCCACTGCCTTGGCTTGGACAGACACCGCACAGGCGTCAGGGTTCTTTCTGAGCCAGGCCTTCTGGCTCTGCAGGGGCCATTGAACTGAGCCAAAGAAAGAACGTGTTGGTGGGGGCCGGGCATCATGGCGCACACCTGCGGTCCAAGCTACTCAGGAGGCTGAGGCGGGAAGATTGCTTGAGCCCAGGAGTTCAAGGCTGTAGTGAGCCATGGTTATGCCACTGCACTCCAGCCTGAATAACAGTCAGCCTGGCCCTGACTCTTTAAAAAAAAAAAAAAGAACCTGTTGATAGTATCTACGGATATGGGTAGACACTGACCTGTGGGGTCCCTTCCTTGTGTTCCAGGGATCATCACTTGACCATCCAGGCCTGTGCGGTCTGTCAAGGAGATCTGGTGCCCCGCAAGACCTGGAGCTCTGCCAGGACCACCTCCTGTGAGACTTGCTCTTGCTGCAGTAGCAAGAATGCTTGGATGAAAGGAACACATCCCTGCTTGTTTCAGAGGCAATGCCATGGATTAACATGCATTTAAACAAACACTTCTACAGGCATATGGGTACCAGGCCCCAAGACAGGTGCTAGGGTTCATCAGTGAACAAGGCTTTTGCCCTCAGAGACATGGGAGCCACTGAGGAGTTTGGAGCAGAGAGGGGCATGGCCTGACTTGGGTTGTCCCGGTCACTCCGGCTGCTGCGTGGGAAATAGATGGCCCCGAAAAAGAGGGGGAGGACGAGAGAGGGGAGAGCAGGCAGGGGCAACTGAAGCATCCAGGGGGGAGGGGGTGGAGGCTGGGGCCAGGAGGGAGCCATGGGAGAGAGAAGGGGCCAGATTAGGGGTGAACTCTGGGGATGGGATTTACTGAAGGACTGGGTGTGTGCGAGAGTGAGGCAGAGGTTTGGCCTAGGAACTGGAAGAGTGACATTGCCTTCAGCTGGGGTGAGGAGGGACTACTGAGGGAGGGCAGGGGCTTTGGGAGCACCTGCCAGCGGCCACCTACCCAGACTGTGGTGGAGTGGACACAGTGGTTAGTGAGGGCTTCCCGGCAGAGGTGACGCTTAAGCTGAGACCTGAAGGAAGGAGCAGGCTGGGGAGAAAGGGTAAGAACAGCAGAGAGTAGGACTGCTGGGAAGAGTTCACTGAGGATGGCTGGGGGAACTCTCAGTGGCCCCAGGGGGGCCCAGGGGTTACTGACGGGGAGGGGAGAGAGCTCCAGATGAGGCCAGAGAGGGCAGGACCGGTTCAGGCTGCTTACTCAGCACCAAGAGGGAGGGAGGCTTGGCCATGAGCAGTCCAATCAGACCGAGAAATGGAGACCGGTAATAAATAGCCACAGATGAGTCATCTCAAGCCCCAATTCTGAGCCTGCCTCGCTGCTCTCCTCGGCCTGCAGCCTTCCTGGGAGGGGCCCCTGATTTCAGAATGACCAGGTCAGGCAGAGCTCAGCTCCCAGGGCCCCTGTGCTAGGAGCTCAACCCTGCAAGGCCCCAGGTGGCAAGGCAGCTTTGCCTCGTGGCAGCTGCTCCCATCGCCTTCCTCAGGACCCAGGTCAAAATAAGCAGCACACAGAAAACTTGTTTTATATGATCATTGCTTCAAACTTGTTTTTTTAAAACCTAGTACTAATTAGTCAGGTGTGTAGGACTAACACAGTGCTCACCTGCGGTCCTAGCTGCCTGGGAGGCTGAGGCAGGAGAATTGCTTGAACCCAGGAAATCGAGGCTGCAGTGAGCTAGGATTGCACCACTGTACTCCAGGCTGGGTGACAGAGTGAGACTCTGGTATTTTTTTAAAAATAAATAAATAAATAAGCCATACTAATAAAATGTAATTAGAGGTATCCAGATGTTGGGGAAAAAAAGCATTTGGTAAAGTCAGAGAAAGCTGGGTTCAAATCCCACCTCTTACTGCAGCCACAGCTGAGCAACTTGGAGCCAGCTGGTTAACCTCCCTGGGCCTTGCCTTTCTTATCCATCAAATGGAAATAACAATGGCAGCGACTTCACAGGGTTATGCAAAGATCAGAGATGCTAAATGCTTGGCACAGTACTGAGCACACAGGAAGCTCTGGGATACCCAGCTATAATGCCACAAAGACAGGCATCTATTCTAAATTTGTGACCATCTGGTCAGGGCCTGGCCACAGGACAAATGAGGCCACCATTTTCCCTCCAGGCCCCCAGGTCTCCTGGGCCTCAGATGCTGGAGCACAAAACCTCACTGTATTTGCCCCCTGGAGGTTCTAGACTTGAGAAGGCAAGCTCCCTGAGGGCAGGGAATTTTGTCTAGTTTCTCAATGTTTTATTACCAGGGCTTGGCATAATAAATATTTATTGAGCTAATAAATACAGCAGGCTGGAGGCAGTGGCTCATGCCTGTGATCCCAGCACTTTGGGAGGCCGAGGCAGGCGGATCACTTAAGGTCAGGAGTTCAAGACCAGCCTGGCCAACATGGTGAAACCCCATTTCTCCTAAAAATGCAAAAAAATAAAAAATTAGCTGGGAGTGGTGGTGGGCACCTGTAATCCCAGCTAACTAGGAGGCTGAGGCAGGAGAATCGCTTGAACCCACGAGGCAGAGGTTGCAGTGAGCTGAGATCACACCACTGCAGAGCAAGACTCCATCTCAAAAAAAGAAAAGAAAAGAAAAATATATAGCCATCCCAAATTAAAAATAATAATAGGCCGGGCACGGTGGCTCACGCCTGTAATGCTAGTATTTTGGGAGGCCGAGGCAGGCGGATCACTTAAGGTCAGGTGTTTGAGACCAGCCTGGCCAACATGGTGAAATCCCCTCTCTACTAAAAATATGAAAAAGTTAGCTAGGCGTGGTCGTGGGCACCTGTAATCCCAGCTAATCGGAAGGCTGAGCCAGGAGTATTGCTTGAACCTGGGAGGCAGAGGTTGCAGTGAGCCAAGATTGTGCCACTGCACTCTGGCCTGGGCGATAGAGAGAGACTCAGTCTCAATAATAATCATAATTTTTCAAGCAATTAGTTGGGCTTGCCACATTCTCATAGATTCAGATGCTAAGGAGACAATGAGCCCAGCTAGGTTTAAAGGGTTACTAATGGCCGGGCACAGTGGCTCATGCCTGTAATCCCAACAATTTGGGAGGCCAAGGTGGGCAGGTCCCTTGAGCCCCGGAGTTGCCCATCCTGGGCAACAAAGTGAGACTCCTCATCTCTACAAAAAAAAAAAAAAAAAAATTAGCCCGGTGTGGTGGCATACTCCTATAGTCCCAGTTACTCGGGGGACTGAGGTGGGAGGATGGCTTGAGCCCAGGAGGTCGAGGCTGTAGTGTGCCATGATCGCACCACTGCCCTCTGGCCTAGGCGACACAGCAAGACCCTGTCTAGAAAAAAATAAAATAAGGGTCTACTACCTACAGCCCAGCACGTAGCATGAGCACTGAATTTGCATTGGTTGCCCTTGCCCTTAAAGTCCCTTCAAGTAGGGTAAGGAGCCAGCCCAGGTGGATGCTGAGCACACACCATAGGAGACCCCCAGTCTCAATAGGGGCTGCGGCAAACCTAGTCAACCTCTGTCCTGAGAAGACATTGTCTTTATTGCCCTGGAATAGCCATCTCCTTAGGGGACAGAACGGAGTCCTTACCGTCCTGGAAAGTAAATACATCTGCTCTCTGGACCGGTGGGAGATGCTGCCTCCAGCTTCCAAGACTGTTTGCTATGCAAACAATAATCACTATTACCATTGATCAGCAGTTCCTAGGTGCCTAGCAGCCACTGCAGTAGCAGCTCCTGTATTAGCCCACTAGGGCTGAGTGTAACAGAACAACACACACTGGAGGGCTTAAGCAACAGAAATTCATTTCCTTTTTTTTTTTTTTTTTTTTAAGACAAAGTCTTGCTCTTGTCACCCAGGCTGGAGTGCAATGGCACAATCTCTGCTCACTGCAGCTTCCACCTCCCGGGTTCAAGCAATTCTCCTGTCTCAGCCTCCCGAGTAGCTGGGATTACAGGCATGTGCCACCACACCCGGCTAATTTTTGTATTTTTAGTAGAGACAGAGTTTCACCATGTTGCCAGGCTGGTCTCAAACTCCTGACCTCAGGTGATCCACCCGCCTCGGCCTCCCAGTGTTGGGATTACAGGAGTGTGCCACCGCAGTCAGCCCAGAAATTTATTTATTTATTTATTTGTTTTTTATTATTATTTTTTGAGACAAGTCTCGCTCATGTTGCCTAGGCTGGAATGCAATGGCACAGTCTCGGCTCACTGCAACTTCCATCTCCCGGGTTCAAGTGATTCTCCTGCCTCAGCCTCCTGAGTAGCTAGGATTATAGGCACCCGCCACCACACCCAGCTAATTTTTGTATTTTTCGTAGAGACGTGGGTTTCACCCCGTTGGTCAGGCTGGTCTCGAACTCCTGACGTCAGGCAATCCACCCGCCTTGGCCTCCCAAAGTGCTGGGATTACAGGAGTGAGCCACCACGCCCGGCCCAGAAATGTATTGTCTTATCATTCTCAAGGCTGTGAATCTGAGAGCAAGCTGTCAGCAGGTTGCTTTTTCCTGAGGTCTCTCTCCTTGACTCGGGGATGTCACCTTCTTGCTATGTCCTCGAGGCGCCTTTTCTCTGGATGTGTGAGTCCCTGGTGTCCTTTCCTCTTCTTAGGAGTGTGACAATCCCATTACCTGAGAGCCTCACCCTTAGGACCTCGCTTAACCTTAATTACCTTTTTAAAGGCCCTGTCTTGGCCAGGCACGGTGGCTCACGCCTGTAATCCCAGCACTTTGGGAGGTCGAGGCAGGCGGATCACAAGGTCAGGAGTTTAAGACCCCCCTGGCCAACATGGTGAAACCCTGTCTCTACTAAAAATACAAATATTAGTCGGGCTTGGTGGCACGTGCCTGTAATCTCAGCTTCTCGGGAGGCTGAGGCAGGAGAATTACTTGAACCCGGGAGGCAAGACTCCGTCTAAAAAAAAAAAAAAAAAAAAAGGCCCTGTCTCATTGGGGGTTAGGGCTTCAACCTATGAATTTGGGGGGCATGAATTTGGTAGGGAGGAGCAGACACAGTTCAGTCCGTAACAGCTCTTCTCCACATGAGTTCATTTATTTCCCACATCCACAAGGAGGCTTACTTAGAAAAAGATGAAGTTGAGTTGGGAGGTGACTTGTCCAAAGTCACATGGAAAAAAGAAAAAAGCACCACGTCCTACTGTTTCAGCAGAATAGCCGTGTCCTCTGTTCCTGGGCTCAACTCCAGAGAACCTGGAAGGAAGAGGGGAGTCATGGATTTGGATCTGAAAGGTTCCTAAGCAGGAAGAATCTGCTTCATTCTGGGAATTGTTCTAAGACTTTTTTTTTTTCCCCTTTTTCTTTTTTCTCTTTTGAGACGGCTTCTGGCTCTGTTGCCCAGGCTCGAGTGCAGTGGCATGATCTCAGCTCACTGCAGCCTCAACTTCCCTGGCTCAAGTGATCCTTGCACCTCAGACTCCTGAGTAACTGAAACAACAGGCACGCACCACCACGCCCGGCTAATTTTTGTATTTTCTGTAGAGATGGAGGTCTCCCTATGTTGCCCAGGCAGGCTGGTCTCCATCTCCTTGGCTCAAGTGATCTGCCCACCTCAGCCTCCCAAACGGCTGGGCTTACAGGTATAAGCCACCACACCTGGCAATGCTCTAAGACTTTTCAAACCTCAGGACCTACCTGACAATCTGCATACCTCTGGGTCACCCTCTTTTCCACGGGAGGGGACAGAGCACCTTGCTGAGTGACTCTGCTGACAATGGTGAAGCTAGACTTGAACTCAGTCTGAAAGACTTCACACAGCTGCAGGCAGTGGGTATAAATGCCAGCTTGGAGACCCCCAAACCTGATGGCTGGAAAAGGGGCAACACAGCTGGGGCTCCCAGGTGTCAGTGCCCCCGGGAGCCTCTGGGTTCAGCTGTTGACCCCACCTTCCCCTGCAGGGGCTCCCAGCTGTCATGTCAGAACAGAATTCATCTGCCTAAGCACTAAAGAAACTCCAAGATGATGCATTAGTGTTCTGGGGCGGTGGGGGGTGGGGCGGGTTTGGCAGGGGCCTGTCCGCAAACCCCAGCCCCTATGGTGATGTCACTTCTCACCCCCCCAGTCCTTTCTCTCCACCTTCCATCTCGCAAACTGCTGGGCAAGCGGCTGGGCTGACAAGCAGGGAAGCCCTGGGCTTCTCCCAGCCAGAACAGACTGATCGGAGAGGCAGGTGGTGGCCCTGGAGGCTTCAGGTTTGAGCTATAGCCGCTGGTTCTGTTAAAACCACAAGAGATTGAAAAAAAACTCCTTACCAGTCAAAATGAAAAAAGAGACTGAGAGAAACTGAGTGAGAAGGTCTCTGCTAAAGAAAAGCCAAGCATCGGCTTCCATGAAAGAAACGCGGCCCAGTGGGTCATTAAATGACTAAGTTCTGGGGCCACACTGACAATGACAGGGCCTCCTGCAGCACTTGTGTGTGTGCGTGTATGTGTGCGCGTGTGTGTATGCATGTGCACACATGTGAGGGTGTGTGTGAGGGAGTGTGAGGGCGTGCAAGAGGGCTCGTGCCCTCAAAAGTAGGGACATGTGGGCTCAAGGCTGTGTGTCCACAAGTGTATGAGAGTGGGGTGTGTGTGTGAGCTGGTGTACACACAAGTGTGTCTAGGGGGTGTGTGTGTGTAAGTGTATGAGTGTGTGAGAGCAGCGAGGGCTTGTGCCCCCGAGATTATGTGTGCATGCACGTGGTGCATGTGTGTACAAGGATGTGTGTGTGAGGGTCTGTGTGCTTGAGGTTGTGTGTGTAAATGTGTAGGGATGAGTGGGTGTGTGCATGTGGGTGGGTAGGTGTGTGCTCAAGGCTGTGTGTGTAAGAGTGTGTGTGTGCAAGTGTGCCAGGGTGTGTGGTCAGCAAAGCATTAAGATCCCCTTCCCCCAACTTCACAGCAAGTGGGGCAGCGACCCCGCCTCTAACGCCTGTCAGCCAGGGAGGAAGGGAAGGAAGGCCCAGAGGTTATGTAGTGCGGGGCCACACAGGAGCTCACTCAGCCCAGTCCAGGCTTTGCCACTCCTCCTGGCTAAGCTGCCTCCGGAGGAAAATAGGAGTCCACCCAATGCCAACCCAGGAGGAGGGAAATTTCAGCACCGATGCCTACCAAGGGGCATGGGATGCAGCTCAAAAGGATGGACTCTGGAGTTCAGGGTGGTCTGAGTTCGAATCCTGACTTGGTCCCTTGCTAGCTGTGTGGCCTGAGGCAGGTCAGTTAACCTCTCTGTGCCTCAACTGCCCCATCTGTAAACTGGGGATAATAACCTCACCTTACAGGATGGTTTTGAGAACTCAAAGAGTAAGAGATGTAGAGCTCTTAGAATAGGGCATGGTGGGGCCGGGCGCGGTGGCTCACGCCTCTAATCCCAGCACTTTGGGAGGCAGAGGTGGGCGGATCACATGGTCAGGAGATCAAGACCATCCTTGCTAATATGGTGAAACCCCGTCTCTACTAAAAACACAAAAAATTAGCCAGGTGTGGTGGCACGTGCCTGTAGTCCCAGCTACTCAGGAGGCTGAGGCAGCAGAATTGCTTGAACCCAGCAGGCAGAGGTTGCAGTGAGCCGAGATTGCGCAATTGCACTCCAGCCTGGAGGTAAGAGCAAGACTCCATCTCAAAAAATAAAATAAATAAAATAAGAATAGTGCATGGCACATGACACGCACTATCTAAATCTTCCTCTTACTGGCCAGGCACAGTGGTTCACGCCTGTAATCCCTGCACTTTGGGAGGCGGAGGTGGGTGGATCACCTGAGGGCAGGAGTTTGAGACCAGCCTGGCCAATATGGTGAAACCCCGTCTTTACTAAAAGTATAAAAATTAGCCGGCGTGATGGCATGTGCCTGTAATCCCAGCTACTTGAGAGGCTAAGGCATGAGAATCACTGAGCCTGGGAGGTGGAGGTTGCAGTGGGCCAAGATCGTGCCCCTGCAATCCAGCCTGCGTTACAGAGCAAGACCCCATCTCAAATTAAAAAAAAAGAAAGAAAAGAAAAACCTTCCTCTTACTACCATAAGTGATGCCTGCAAGCCATGAGCTCACGAATTTAGTACACCTAGGACAGATGAACCCCCAGGATTATAAAACCCCAAGATACATTAGATGCCGGAGTGGCCAGACACCAAGGGCCATGAGGCTGAGTCTCAGCTTGTCGGTGACCAGGGCAGACGGTCAGGGGTGCTACCTGCTCTCCACCCTCCCATCTATGGGAGACCTCATCTCCCCAAGGTGTCATCTTGAGAGGCTGCTTTGGCCGGTAAGACAAACCTGCATTTACGGCTTGGAGCACTGAGGTCGAGCATGGGGACCTTTGGAGTTCAGGAATCTTAGGATGGAGGGCCTGGGACAGGTTCCCTTCCCCTCACTCCACCTCAAGCCCAACAAGGAATTTTCTGGCACAACGAGCGTGTTAGTCTGCTCAGGCTGCCATATATAAAAGTTCCGCACATGGGAGGCTTAAACCACAGAAATTAGCTTCCTTGAACTTCTGGAGGTGAAAGTGGAGGCATTAGCAGGGCTGGGTTTTTTCGAGGCCTCTCTCCTTGGCTCACGGTTGGCCGCGTTGTCGCTGTGTCCTCACCTGGACTTTCCTCTGTACGTGCACAGGTCTGTGGCCAAATTTCCCCTTTTTGTAAGGACACCGGTCGTGTTGGATTAAGGTCCACCTGAAAGGCCTTGTTTTAACTCAATTGCCTCTTTAACGACTATCTCAAAGGATTGTTGCATTCTGAAGTACTGGGGGTTAGGACTTCCACATATGAATTTGGCGAGGGATACAGTTCAGCCCAGGACACTGAGGTTTCCGCTTGCCTCAGAAAATTAATTCCCAACTGAAGCTAAGAGCTAAACTGTGGACTTGACTGTGAGCAAACAGCTGTCACGTGGCCACCCCAGCGTCTCATTCATCATTCATCCAGGCAACTGTGAACTGTATTCATTTCTTTTTTTTTTTTTTTTTTTTTTTTTTTTGAGTCAGAGTCTCACTGTGTCACCCAGGTTGGAGTGCAGTGGTGTGATCTCAGCTCACTGCAACCTCCGCCTCCCAGGTTCAAGTGACTCTCGTGCCCCAGCCTCCCGAGTAAGTGAGATTTCAGGTGCATGCCATCACACCCGCTAATTTTTCTATTTTCAGTAGAGACGAGGTTTCACCACGTTAGCCAGGCTAGTCTCAAACTCCTGACCTCAAGTGATCCACCCGCCTCGGCCTCCCAAAGTGCTGGGATTACAGGCATGAGGCACCGCGCCCAGCCTGTGTTCATTTCTTAGGGCCGCTGTGGTAACTGCTCACAAACGTTACGATTAAAGCAACTGAAACTTCTTCTAGCCTCTAGTTCTGGAGACTGGAAGGCCAAGATCAAGGTGTTGGCAGTCTTGCTTCCTTCTGGAAGCTCTGACAGAAAATCTATCCCTCCTACGCCTCTCTTCTGGCTTCTAGCGCTGCCCGCTGTCCTTCATCAGTCCTCTCTGCCCCTGTCATCGTGTCCTCTGCTTTTTTTTTTTTTTCTTTCATTGAGATAGCGACTTACTCTGTCGCTCAGGCTGGAGTGCAGTGGCACAATCTTGGCTCACTGCAACCTCCACCTCCCAGGTTCAAGCGATTCTCCCTCAGCCTCCCGAGTAGCTGAGATTACAGGCACATACCACCACACCCAGCTAATTTTTTTTTGTATTTTTAGTAGAGACAGGGTTTCACCATGTTGGCCAGGCTGGACTCAAACTCCTGACCTCAGGTGATCCGCCCACCTCGGCCTCCCAAAGTGGGATTACAGGCGTGAGCCACCGCGCCTGACCCATGTCCTCTACTTCTTTGTGTCTGTGTAGCGTGTCCTTTTCTGTATCTTATAAGACACCTATTATTGGATTTAAAGCCCTCTCTAAACCAGGATGCTCTCATTTTGAGATAATTACCTTACCTTAATTACATCTGCAGAAAGGCTGGGCACAGCGGCTCACGCCTGTAATCCCAGCACTTTGGGAGGCCGAGGCGGGTGGATCACTTGAGGTCAGGAGTTCGAGACCATTCTAGCCAACATGGCGAAAACCTGTCTCTACTAAAAATACAAAACATTAGCCAGGTGTGGTGGTGTGTACCTGTAATCCCAGTAGCTCGGGAGGCTGAGGCAGGAGAATCACTTGAACCCGGGAGGCGGAGGTTGCAGTGAGCCGAGAGTGTGCCACTGCACTCCAGCTTGGGCAACTGAAAAAAAAAAAAAAAAAAAAAAAACAGAAAAAAAGAAAATAAATTTCTGCTTCAGTCCTGCAGTCTATGGTGTTCTGTTATACAGCTCTAGTGAGTGACGGTGAGACTGTCTCAAAAAAAAAAAAATGTATCTGCATAGACCTTTATTTCAGATGAGGTCATACTCTGAAGTTCTAGGTGGACATATCTTTGGGGGGCTGCCTCTGAACCCACATCAGGGACCCAGAGAAGATGCTGGCTCTCCCGGATGTCAGTGGCCTTGGAGTCCTTTGGTAGCTCAGGCCCACAGGGAGGATCAGCACCTGGGAGACCCTTGTCCTTCAGGAGGGCCCAGGCCAGCAAGGCGAGAAGGCCCAAGGAGCCCACCCAGCCCGGTCAGGAGAACCACAGGAGGGTTTTACGGGGATGGGAAGTCCACGTGGCCAGGCAGGGAGACTGAGGAAAGGTTTGGGCAATCCGGCCTGAAGGTGGGACTTGAGCAGGTCTTACCCTGCAGGAGGAGTGGAATGGAGGTGTGGGTGACTGCCCCCATCCTGCTCTGTTCCCACACCGTGCCCTACAAGGTCCTTAGAGTGCCCACCCAAAGATTCCTGGAAGGGCCTGAGTGGTTTTCAGGCCTCTAATCCTCCCAGGCACGGAGGCTCACAGGGCCCTACTCCATCCAGCACAGACACTGGGCCAGTGCCCTGTGTTCATCATTTCAAGGAGAAATCACCTAAAACTTCCCCTGCTCCCACCCCCCTCATTCCTTACTATGTGTCAGACCAGATGGGGTGGACCACCCAAAGACAGGATCCTCATCTGCCAATATGCACACAGGTCCTGGTTTCAAATCACAATGTTGCACATTTATTAGGTCCAGTACTGCACTGCACATTTCATCTCCTGATCATCTCATCTCATCCTCTAAAAACCCCAACCCAATAGGTAACATTCTTGGTTTTCTGGGGTTTTTTTCTTTTCTTTTTTTTTTTTTTTTTTTTGAGACAGGGTCTTGCTCTGTCACCCAGTGGCTCACTGCAGCTTCCAACTCCTGGGCTCAAGTGATCCTCCTGCCTCAGCCTCCCAAGTGGCTAGAACCACAGGTTCATGCCACCACACCTGGCTAGTTTTTTAAGTTTTTTGTAGAGACGGAGTCTCCCTATGTTGCCCAAGCCGGTCTCGAGCTCCTGGGTTCAAGCAATCCACCCATCTTGGCCTCCCAAAGCGTTGGCATTACAGGGATGAGCCACGGTGCCCAGCCCAGTAAGTAGCATTCTAATCCCCATTCTACGGATGAGGAAACTGAGGCTCAGAGAGGCCACTGACTTGTCCAGGAGCAGCAGCCGACACTGGCCCCCAAGCTGAGGCTCCGGTCCCGTGCTCTGCGACACACAGCTGGTGCCTGGGGCTGCTTCCTCTCCTGGGGGAGCCCAAGTAGCAAATGTAAGAAGCAACGTTTGCTCATTTCTGCTTGAGCGGATTCACAAGCACCTGGCTCCGTGACAATGGGCAGCTGTCGGGGGGATGCTTTGAAGACAAAACAGAATAGAGCCCGTGTGTCTTGCATGAGTCACTATATTCCTTGAAAGACAAATGGCCACAGCCTTGCTTTTTCCTACACGTAAGATACCTTCTGGTGGGGTTAGTGATTCTGCCTCCACAGTCGACTTAGCAGATGTGCGTTAGTCATCTACAGCCAGATGTACTCTATACCCAAACCTCGACGTGATTTTGTACGTATTACAGCTTCACCACCTGTGCATAAACTGTGAACTGAAACTGTACCAGAGTTGCCTGGTAGAACCCCTCCACAGGGCTGCTCTCAGGCAATAGACTTGGTCTATAGTCCTGGTAAAATTTCTGAATAAAAAGAACTCTTAAGTTTTTGGGTTTTTTTTGTTTTTGAGACAGTTTCGCTCTTGTTGCCCAGGCTGGAATACATCGGCGCGATCTCAGCTCACTGCAACCTCTGCCTCCTGGGTTCAAGCGATTCTCCTGCCTCAGCCTCCCGAGTAGCTGACATTACAGGCCTATGCCACCATGCCCAGCTAATTTTGTATTTTTAATAGAGATGGGGTTTCTCCATGTTGGTCAGGCTGGTCTCAATCTCCTGACTTTAAGTGATTCGCCCACCTTGGCCTCCCAAATTGCTGGGATTACAGGCGTGAGCCACTACGCCCGGCACTTTTTTTTTTTTTTAAAGACATGGTCTCACTCTGTTGCTCAGGCTGGAGTGCAGTGTTGTGATCACCACACACTGCAGCCTCAGACCTCCCTGGGCTCAGGTGATTCTCCCACCTCAGCCTCCCAAGTAGCTGGGACCACAGGTGCATGCCACTATGCCTGGCTAATTTTTTGTATTTTCAGTAGAGATGGCGTTTCATCTCTACATGTTGCCCAGCTGCTCTCAAACTCCTGGGCTCAGGCAATCCACCAGCTTCAGCCTCCCAAAGTACTGGGATTACAGGTGGGAGCCACCACACTTGGCCCGAACTCTAATTCTTCAGAAGCTTTTTATTTTCTTTAGTTGACACCTGGCAAACTTCCACCACAGGAGTCAGTGGTGTTTGTAAGAATTTGCTGGGAATGGGATGGAGGGGCAGCTAGTTCTCCCTCAAGGCTGTTCTGTAACCCTCCATCCTGGTGGACAGGAAGGGTTTTCCCACCAAATCTGAGGTCTGGGGAATTCTCAAAGCCCTCGCTCTCCCATTCTCCACTGGCTGAGATCCCATGAGTCCTGGCTGGCCAAGAAAGGCTTCCTTGCCTTGGAAGCTGGAGGCCCAGAGCACCTGGGTCCCTCTGGTATCCCATGAACAATGGTGGGAGATAGAGGAGGCAGGGCTGCGGGAAGCAGAGGGGTTTCTGCTGAGTTTCAGAGGCTGTGTTGCCAACCCCTTAGCCACAGATAAAGAGGGCCAAAGAGAGTGTGGTCAGAGCTCAGCATGGTGATGCCATGACAGGGGATGTCCCCAAAGGCCACCCAAACCATCATCAGGCACTCTTACGCCACCCCCACTGATCACATCATGATCCTGTGGGCCCAGCTTCCTCTCAAAACTTCCTGCAAGGCTTCAGCCGTCCACCCTCACAGCCTCAGCGCTGGCCCCAGGGAGGGCCCTGCCCACCCACCTCCCTCCTCCCTCCCTGTCCTCAGAGCCTCCACGCTAATGAAACTGATGAGAAGGCTACTGCCTGCATGGGCTCCCAGTAACAGCCCCTCCAGGAGCTGGGAGCGAAGCCCACTGGATCAAAGGACTCCATGCCCTGTTTCCATTCCCTCTTATTGTCCTGGGGAAGGTATGAGCTGGAGCGAACTCAGGCAGCAGGTTCCATTCCAGGCAACAGGATGGCATCAATCTTATGATGAAAGAGCTGATGACAATTTTGTCTTATCATTTATCGCAGCTCCTCTCCCCATCAGACCATGTGCCCGGATCTCTGCAGGTCGAATCTGGTTCACCTCTTCCTGGAGTTATCACCCGTGTACAGATGACAAAACTGAGCTACATACAGAAAGGCTAAGTGACACGCCTGCCATCACGTGTCAGTGGGTGGCAACACCGAGGGTGGGTGTTTGGAGCTACACTCTGTGTCCTCCCACAGATTAGGCTGAAAAGTTCAGCGAACCTACGGCCAAGTCTGCACTGAGCCAGTGTGCATTCTCAGAACACCTGAATGCCACTTTCCAAAGGCAGAGGGGGAAATCATTCTGGAAAATCCAGCTTTGTGTGTGTTTCTGGGCCATGCACGCTTCACCTCATGATGAAGTGGGAGTGGAAGGGCCACTCAACCCCTCCAGGGACAATGCCCTTTTGCAGCCTCCCTCTCAGAGGGTGGCAATCAGCTGCCAATGGGTCCTTCTCTTGCCTGGGATGTTGAAAGTGGCCTGAAGGAGGGAAGGTGGGGTTATTTCCATATACTCCCATCTGCACGTCAAGGGACTGGGCCCTGCAGCTGCCAATGGATGACAGACATAGAGTTTCCCAGATGAATATGTTTCAGCTGCCCCCAGTCACTCCCTACCATCCACCCCAGGGGTCTAGACTCTCCTGGGAGACTGGTGCTGAGCCGAGACCCCACAATCTGCCTGAGGCCTAGGGCAACAGATGCACAGAAACCAGCGCAAGCTAGAACAGCAGCAGCTCAACCCCAGTGCCGGATTCCCAGGAAACACGAACCTCGGATCTCAGGGCTGCCAGGCCTGCCTTCCCAAGACCTGTGAGCTCATTTACTCCGTCGTTCGTTCAACATTTATTTGTTGAACGTCTATCATATGCCGCATGCTGTACTAGGCCCTGGGGATAGCGCCGAGGACAGGACAGGCTTGGTTCCTGCTCTCGAGGAGCTTACAGTCAAGGGTCACAAAGTCTACAATGGGGATGCTGCAGAACGTAACTCCAGGCGCCTTGGCCAGTTCAGTAGGATTAGGGAAGGGCTCTGAGGATGGAAATAGAAGCTGAGGCCTGAGTAGGGGTTCTTTGGGAGGAAGAGAGCTTTGGGCAGAGGCAATGGAGTGGATAAAGACCCAGAGGCTGGGGGAGCCTGCAGGCTTAAGACCCAGAAAAAAGCTTCAGCAGAGCTGGAGACTCGCCTGGGAGGGGTGTGGGAGGTGTGAGATGTGGGTCGGGGAAGTGTGGTCGGGCCGCTCTGGTTTTCTTCCCAGCACTTCCCACCACCTGACACATTTTCTGTTTACTGGCTTATTTCAGACTGCGTCCCCCCACCCAGCAGCAGGGAAGCTCAGGGGGCAGGCTCCTGTGGCTGTGGGTGCTAGCGTTGTCTGCTTCACTGCTGCATCTGCAGAGCCTAGAATGGTGCCTCGCATACAGTAGGAGTCGAACACGTGGCTGGTGAATGAATGAGTGAGTAGGGGAATGGTGGAGGCATTACAGACTGTATCAAGGAGTTGGGTTCCATTTAGAGAGTATTCATCAGCTCTACACCTTTTTTTTTTTTGAGATTGAGTCTCACTCTGTCGCCCAGGTGCAGTGGCGCAATCTCAGCTCACTGTAACCTCCACCTCCTGGGTTCAAGCGATTCTCCTGCCTCAGTCTCCTGAATAGCTGGAACTATAGACACACACCACCACGCCCAGCTAATTTTTGTATTTTTAGTAGAGGCGGGGTTTTACCATGTTGGCCAAGATGGTCTCGATCTCATGACCTCGTGATCAGCCCACCTCGGCCTCCCAAAGTGCTGGAATTACAGGCGTGAGCCACTGCACCTGACCAGCTCCACACCTTTCTGTTGAGGAATCCAGCTCCCTGCCTCGTTAGGTGTGGTGGTGCTCGCCTGTTGTCTCAGCTATTCAGGAGGCTGAGCCAGGATGGTCTCGATTTCCTGCCTCATGACCCGCCCGCCTCAGCCTCCCAAAGTGCTGGGATTACAGGCGTGAGCCACCACGCCCAGGCATTTTGTTCTTATTTCTAAATGACCAACACAAGACACTAGTTTTGGGAGAGGTAGGTGATGTTGCCTTTTTCCTTTGGGACTTACAGTACCTACTCAGAAGGCACGAAAAAAAAAAAGAAAAGAACGCTATCAATTTGGGAGAGGGGGTGCATGTAAGGTGTTATCAGGAGTGTGCCCAGCCACCAGGGTCCTTGCATGTAGAGAAATGAAAGCATTTATCCAGTAACCTTCACAATGCAGCTAAGAAACCAGGCTAGGCCGGGTGCGGTGGCTCAAGCCTGTAATCCCAGCACTTTGGGAGGCCGAGACGGGCGGATCACGAGGTCAGGAGATCGGGACCATCCTGGCTAACATGGTGAAACCCCGTCTTTACTAAAAAGTACAAAAAACTAGCCGGGTGAGGTGGTGGGCGTCTTGTAGTCCCAGCTACTCGGGAGGCTGAGGCAGGAGAATGGTGTAAACCCCGGAGGTGGAGCTTGCAGTGAGCTGAGATCCGGCCACTGCACTCCAGCCCGGGTGACAGAGCCAGACTCCATCTCAAAAAAAAAAAAAAAAAAAAAAAAAGAAACCAGGCTAGAGGGAAAAGCCAAGTTCTGGAACACAGTTTAGCCAGTACTTTTGCAAAAGCACAATACAAAAATATTTCAATGAAGAAAAACAATGCCAGCTCTGTTTTCAGGAAGCTACAGTTCTCACAGGGGAGAGAGCTTAGGCAATGCATCTCACCGTTAGTTACTTCTAATACCACTCAGGGGCCTTGGGGAAGAGCAGGGAGGCAGGTTGTGTGATGGCGGGGGCAGATCTGAGAACCCAGAGGTTCAGGGAGGATCTCTTGAAAGAAGAGACACCCAAGCTGAGACGTGGATGGGGCAAGGGCAGGAGACAAGATGAGCATCCAGGGTGTCCCCAAGTTGTAGGGGTGAAAGGCCCAGGAGAATTAAGAACAGCGTGCAGGCACCTGGGAGGGTGGTGGGGACATTCACAAAGTGGAATTGTGTGGGTAACCCGGAGAGCTGCAAGACATGGGCTCTGCTCTAGGGGCCTCTTGCCTGGAACCCTCTTTCTTGGGTCCTCTTTTGGCCCAAATAAGCCTGTATCCCAGGCTGAAATCAGTCCTAAGAAGTGACCGGAGAGGCAGCCCCAGGCCCAGGGCTTTCTCAAGCAGCTTCCTGCAGTTCTCAGGAGTCCAGGGGCAGTGGCTCACGCCTGTGATCCTAGCACTTTGGGAAGTCAAGGCGGGTGGAGCACTTGAGACCAGGAGTTCAAGACCAGCCTGGCCAACATGAGAAGGAAATAGAGAAGGAAACCCCTTCTCTATTAAATTACAAAAATTAGCCGGGCATGGTGGCGGGCGCCTGTAATCCCAGCTACTTGGGAGGCTGAGGCATGAGAATCGCTTTAACTCGCGAGGTGGACGTTGCAGTGAGCTAAGATTGCACCACTGCACTCTAGCCTAAGCGACAGACCCTGTCTCAAGTATTAAAAAGAAAAAGAGTTCTCAAGCGACCAGCAGGAAGGATCTGGTTCAGGCTGTGATCTTCCTACCCCTGCCGATTGCTCCAGATGGCCCCAAGGAGGCTGCCTTCTGAAGAGAGAGCCGGGAACAGGCAGAGCACAGAGGTCAGTACGTGGGAAAACAGGAGTTATTTGTTGCCACACAAAGAGCCTTTCAGGCTATAGCGCCAGGTTTCATCCAGCACAGCGTCTACAGACTTTGGGCTGTGGTTCTTGTGCATGGAACTGACTGGAAGCAAGCAAGCTGGAAGTCTTTCAGAGTTTCAAAAGAACTGTTTTTCCAGAGAAACCACTCACCCTGATGCATTACGGGCCCCATGGCAGCATTCCAGCCTGTATGGTGATGGGAAAGAAGCATTTCTCTCTGGGTTAGGCTGTTAATGTTTTGGACTTCTGTTATTGTTATACACGGCTAAATCTGTAAGCCGATCTCAGCTTTGTAAACTTTGTAACTTTTTTTTTTTTTTTTTTTTGAGACAGAGTCTTGCTCTGTCCCCCAAGCTGGAGTGCAATGGCACTATCTCGGCTCACTGCAACCTCCACCTCCTGGATTCAAGTGATTCTCATGCCTCAGCCTCCCAAGTAGCTGGGATTACAGCCGTGTACCACCATGTCTGGCTAATTTTTTTATTTTTAGTAGAGATGGGGTTTTGCCATGTTGGCCAGGCTGGTCTCAAACTCCTGACCTCAAGTGATCTGCCTGCCTTGGCCTCCCAAAGTGCTGGGATTATAGGCGTGAGCCACGGCACCTGGCCTAAATTTTGTAACTTTTTTTTTTTTTTTTTTTGAGACAGAGTATCACTGTCACCCAGGCTGGAGTGCAGTGGCACGATCCGGCTCACTGCAACCTCTACCTCCCAGGTTCAAGTCATTCTCCCACTTCAGCCTCCCGAGTACCTGGGATTACAGGTGTGCATCACCATCGCCAGCTAATTTTTGTATTTTTAGTAGAGATGGGGTTTCACCATGTTGGCCAGGCTCGTCACAAACTCCTGACCTCAAGTGATCCTCCTGCCTCGGCCTCCCAAAATGCTGGGATTACAGAAGTAAGCCACCGCGCCCAGCCTAATTTTGTAACTTTCGTTTGACAGAAAGGCTTTGAATTCTCTTCTCCCTCTGGCCAAAGAATTTCTAAAGAAACCGCTGTCTCCCACAAGTTCTCTGACTCAAAATTACACGTGGAACAACAACAAAGCAAATCCAACTAAAATATGGGACAAAGGACTTGACTTCTCCAAAGAAGATACGCAAACAGACCGCGTGCAGTGGCTTGCGCCTATAATCCCAGTGTTTTGGGAGGCCCAGGTAGGAATAGCCTGAGGCCTGGACAACATAGCAAGACCCTGTCTCTATTAAAAATAAATAAACTAATAAACAAGTACTCCTGAACTTAAAAGTTAAAGACTATTAATTATTGTTTAAAAGATATACAAATGACCAATAAGCACATTAAAACATGCTCAACTTCACTAATCCTTAGGGAAACGCAAATAAAAACCACAATGAAATACACTTCACAGCCATTAGGACAGCTACTATAGAAAAACCAGAAAACAGCAAGTGCTGTTGAGGATGCGGGGAAATTGGAACTCTTGTGCATCACTGGTCGGAAAGTAAAATAGTACAGCAGTTCCTCTAAACACTAAAAATAGAATTATTGGCCGGAGGTGGTAGCTCACACCTGTAATCTCAGCACTTTGGGAGGCTAAGGTGGAGGATCACTTGATCTCAGGAGTTCAAGACCAGCCTGGGCAACACAGTGAAACCCCTTCTCCACAAAAAGTACAAAAAAACTAGCCAGGCGTGGTAGCATGCGCCTGTAGTCCAGCTACCGGGGCAGCTGAGGCAAGAGAATCACTTGAGTTTAAGAGGTCGAGGCTGCAGTGGGCAGAGATGGCGCCACTGCACTCCAGCCTGAGTGACAAAGTGAGATCCTATCTCAAAAATAAAAAAACCACAGAATCACCTTCTGATCCTGCAATTCCACTTCTGTATACCCAAAATAATTGAAAGCAGGGACTTAAAGAGACTTTGTTTCTCCAGAGAGAAGGAAATGTTTTTATAGCTTCATAAACTCCAGGAAAAAGCCCCAGGACAGCACAGCCCAGTTTCATCTCTAAGCCGAGAAACCTTAGAGAAAGTTCATGCCTCGTTTCCATTTATTCCATTTATAAAAACAGAAATTTCATACTATGCAACCAACACATACAAGAGGTGAAAGACGGCGCTGCCCACTCTCCCAGACTGGACATCTGGGCGCTCTGCTAACCTTGCCTCCGACTCACTGCCCAGCCCTCAGTTTCCTCATCTGTCCCTGCTGGGGCTCTGAATGACCCACGGCTCCCGGGGCTGGGTGGAGGAGCCACGTGACCCCAGGGACTTCCAGAGAGCACTTCTATCAACGGATCCCAGTTCTGGGACCAGGAAGGACAGAGCTGAGTCACTCAACACGACTCACGGCTTCAGCAGAGGCTCTCGCTGAAATGACTTTTTTTTTTTTTTTTTTTTTTTTGAGATGGAGTCTCGCTCTGTCACCTGGAGTTCAGTGGTGTGATCTCAGCTCACTGCAAGCTCCACCTCGCGGGTTCACATCTCAGCCTCCCGAGTAGCTGGGACTATGGCACCCGCCACCGCGCCCGGCTAATTTTTTGTATTTTTAGTAGCGATGGGGTTTTACCGTGGTCTCGATCTCCTGACCTCATGGTCTACCCGCCTCGGCCTCCCAAAGTGCTGGGATTACAGGCGTGGGCCACCACGCCCGGCCTGAAATGACTTTTTAATAACCTTGGCCCAGCCTGCCTTGGGGACCCCCCTCCCCTATCTGGTGGAGGCCACTACCCAGAGCTGGGGATGTGCGGAAGGAGCCATCCTCATGGTGACGCACACACACTGCCCAGTCCCGGTGGTCACAATGTCTTCCTTCTGCAGGTGCCAGGACGGCAGGTTGAGAGGCCAGAGTGCCTTCTGGGCCCCAAGTGCATGAGCAGGATGGAACCAGCACACGTGGGACTTGAGCTGCAGAGCACTGAGCTTTATTTTAAAATTTCCACAGAATCCCTCACCCTCCACCCCAGGGTCCTTCCTCTCTGGAACCCAGGCAGCAGACAAGCCTGGGCCCGCCCACCTGCCCAACCTAGGACAGCCGGGCCTGAGCGGGGCGGGCAGGGGCTTCCATCTCCTGGGTGCGCCTGCTGGAGGTGAGAGGCTGGAGGCGGCGGGAATGCTGTCCTCCAGGAGTCGGTCCTCGAGGCTTCTGCCGTGGGACGTGGGGCCGAGGGACCTGGGGCACTGACCAGATCGGGGTAGGGGGTGGCACCTGCATTGGCAAGGCGTGGATGGGGAAGAGGGAAGTTTCAGGGGGGCCACTTGAAAGGGACAGGTCATCTCCAGTTCCAGCCACATTCCCTCCTGGATCTTGCAGTCAGGGTGGCCTTCCTGGGTGGAGCAGGGCAGGCGGCAGGGAGCGGAGGAGTTCCGAGGGATGGCTAGGGTCAGGGCCAGAGGGCTGGACCCCTGCAGAGAGATACCCCCAGGCTCCATCCTCCCCACCCCAATCCTACCCCCCAGGGGGCTCTGCAGTCCCCAGGCCTGCTCCAAGGTCTCTGTCCCTCCGGGGGGCACCCCAGGCTAGGATGTGATCTGGGCCATACCAGGCGAAAAGGGCTGGTGCCTGACAGCTTCTGGTGCTGGACCTCAGTGGAGACAGAGGACCAGAGGTCCAGGTTCTTGGGGGCTGAGCTTTTCTCAGACTTCGGAGGGAAAATGTCCCAGCCCAGCAGGCAGTGCTGTGGAAGGCAAGGGGTTAAAGGTGCCTGGCCTGGGACAGGCTCCCCGCTGACTGGGCAGACCCCCATCAGGGAGGGACTGTGTCCCCCATTAGGAAGGAGGCCCCCACCAGGGCAGGGCCTGTGTCTACCCACAAGATTACCCCAGGTCTCTCCTTCCTTATCCTGGCACATCCAGCCATCCCTGGGGCCCTAAGAGCTGGAATAGGAGGAGGACAGGATGGTGACAGTGACACTCACAGGGCGCTTCTTGCTGTGGGCTCTCCAAGCGCCTGCATGGATTGCTTCACTGAACAGCCCCACCTCGCCACCAACATCCCTGAGGATGGCGCTCTTATGTCCATTTCATGGACCAGCAAACTGACTTTCCTCTGCATCCTTCTCCTCCTCTGACCCCAGCTGCCCTACTCTCAATTTAGGAGTCAGGCGGAGTTGCCACTGGGCCCCCATCCTGACCTGGAGACACAGGAAAGGACTTTTTTTCTTTTTTTTTTTTTTTGAGATGGAGTCTCACTCTGTCATCCATGCTGCAGTGCAGTGGCGAGATCTCGGCTCACTGAAGCCTCTGCCTCCCGGGTTCAAGTGATCCTCCCACCTCAGCCTCCCAAGTAGCTGGGACTACAGGTGGAGGTTGCAGTGAGCCAAGATTGTGCCACTGCACTCCAGCCTGGGCAGTAAGAACAAAACTCGGTCTCAAAAAAAAAAAAAAAAAAAGAAGCACAGAGACCTAGGTTCAAATCCTAGCTCCTCCAGCAAGGCACCTGCCACTCCGCTTCGGTCTCCCCACCTGCAGGGTGGGGGTACAGCAGTGCCTGCCCTCCTGGCTGCTGTGGGGGCTCCCTGAGAGAAGCCCCCTAAGGACTGTGCCTGCAGTACACAAGAGCGCAATAAACAGGGCCCGTTCATTTCATGCCAGCCTACAGGCAAAGCATCCTGGAAGCCCTGGGGTACGTGGAGCGGGGGTCCTATCTCCCTTAGGAACAGCTGTGGGTGATGGAAGAGGCCCAGCCTGTGCTCCAGAGACTTGGGTGCTCACCACTGACGAGCCCAGCCTCGCTCTGTGACCCTCCCTGGGGACCTGGGCCAGTCTGAGCCAGCCCCGCCCTCATCACCATCCAGCCCCACGTGCCTGCTCACCCGGGGCAGGGCCAGTGTGTCGGAGGCGTCAAAGCTCTTCCGCCGGTGGATGCGGTACCGGTGCGGAGGTTCCAGGATCGACAGCGGGATGCTCACCCTGCGCAGGGGTGCAGTGGGGGACCCCTGAGGAGCCTCCCGGTGGTTGGGGGCCCACGCCCAGGCTCATCTTTACTCCCCTTAAAACCAGTGGTTCAGGCTCTGTCCCCACAGGTGTCCTAATACTCTCTGGTCACTCACCTGACCTGCGCTGGCTGTGCCAGGGTCCCAGGGCCCTGCTGGTCTCGTGGTGTCCTACACAGGCGGCAGGGGGTGCCAGGATCCACAGGCACGGGGAACAGGCGCCGGTTGACACGGTAACAGTACACGCCTGCGAGGCCCATGAGAAGCCGCAGCTCCCCCTGAGCCAGGAACCCAGATCCCCAGGTCCCCAGGCCCAGTGCTGCCCCCAGTGGCCCCCAACCACACAGGCTGCCAATCCTCTGGGAAACAAGTCGGCCCATTTCCTCCTAAGCCCTTTCCTCCCAGAACCTGGGGCCCACGCCCTAAGGGGTGGGGAGGGACATCCTCCTGGGGCTCTCAGGAGCTGGGATGGAGTCCCACCAGCACAGAGGCGCTGCTGGGAAGGTTGGGATGGGGCCACACAGGGCAGCCCCTAATCCGGAGGCCAGGTCTTAGCTCACCCCACCCCTACCAGGGCTTGGCCACCCTGTCCAGACTGCAAGCCTCCCTCCATGAGTCTCAACACCTCAGGGGCCTCCCCAGGCCCCAAACCTCAAATGGAACCGCTCTGCGGCAGGGAAGGCCAGGGCAGCGCGAGGCTGGACTACTCAGTGACCTAGCCGAGGGCCCACACTCACATTCATGGTCTTCCTCCACGCCGCTGCCACTGCTGTCATGCAGACCTAGGACCTGGGGTCTGAGAGGGTGAGGGGGATGAGCAGGCCGGGGGATAGAGCCGCTCAGCCACCCTCACCCACCCTTGCCCACCCCTGCTCACTCAGGATGGCTACAGATACACTCCTCCTTGTTGGTTTCCCGAAACTCCTGCAGCTTCGAGAAGAAGGCCTCAGGCTGGCTGGCGACTGAAGAGCGGCTGTCCAGAGACCCTGGTGTGGGCAAAGCACCAGGCAGCTGATGGGAGAGGGGCTGGGGGCTGCTGTGTGGCCACCGGCCAAGGCTTGGAGAGACGATCAGCCCAGCACCCCAGGCCACCTGCTTCACCCCTACTGTGCCTCAAACAGGCGAGGAGGGCCCCTCCAGTCACTGGGACTGTTGGTTGGTTTCAGTGTCTCTCTACCCTGATGCATAGCCAACCATCCATGGAAAAAATATCGACAGAGACCTTTTTTTTTTTTTTTGAGATGGAGTCTCGCTCTGTCGCCCAGGCTGGAGTACAGTGGCCAGATCTCAGCTCACTGCAAGCTCCGCCTCCCGGGTTCATGCCATTCTCCCGCCTCAGCCTCCCGAGTAGCTGGGACTACAGGCGCCCGCCACCTCGCCCGGCTAGTTTTTTGTATTTTTTAGTAGAGACGGGGTTTCACCGTGTTAGCCAGGATGGCCTCGATCTCCCGACCTCGTGATCCGCCTGTCTCGGCCTCCCAAAGTGCTGGGATTACAGGCGTGAGCCACCGCGCCCGGCTGACAGAGACCTTATGACAGGGCTAGATGCTGTTTCATGTGCCAGGAACTAGATAGACAAAGCCCCCGGCCTTAATGAGGCTTACACCGTAAGGTGGCAAGAGATGAACTAGCCACCAAAAAAAATCCGTGAGACAAGACTGAATGGTGACACCTGCCAGAAAGCAAGAGAGCAGGGTCAGAGCCTAGTATGGCAGGGCAGCCATGCCAGGGAAGGCCTCTCCAAGTGAGACGACCCTGAGCAGAGACATGGAAGAGCCACAGAGACCTCCCAGGAAGGACATCACAGGCAGATGAAAGAGCAAGCGCAAAGGGTGGGCGCGTGTGTGGTTCAGCTGAGGAACAGCCAGGAGGGGAAAGTGGCAGGAAGGGAGTAAGGGTGGAGGAGATGAGGTTAAGAAGCCCAAGGAGGCCGGGCGCGGTGGCTCAAGCCTGTAATCCCAGCACTTTGGGAGGCCGAGACGGGCGGATCACGATGTCAGGAGATCGAGACCATCCTGGCTAACATGGTGAAACCCCGTCTCTACTAAAAAATACAAAAAACTAGCCGGGCGAGGTGGTGGGCGCCTGTAGACCCAGCTATTCGGCAGGCTGAGGCAGGAGAATGGCGTAAACCCGGGAGGCGGAGCTTGCAGTGAGCTGAGATCCGGCCACTGCACCCCAGCCTGGGCGACAGAGCCAGACTCCGTCTCAAAAAAAAAAAAAAAAAAAAAAAAAGAAGCCCAAGGAGGGTTTGGGGACCGGGAGGGACCCAATCACATAGGCCACATAATTTTACAGGACTCCTCCTCTGGCTGCTTCAAGGTGAGGGGAAGTAGAGGCATCAGTTAGGATTCAGCTGGGGACAGGCAGGGGCAGCCCCCAACTCAGCATGATTTGACTTAGGATGTTTCTTTTCTTACTTTTTTGAGAGAGAATCTCACTGTGTTGCCCAGGCTGGAGTGTAGTGGAGCGATCTCACCTCACTGCAACCTCTGCCTCCCAGGTTCAAGAGATTCTCATGTCTCAGCCACCTACGTAGCTGGAATTACAGGCATGCGCCACCACGCCCAGCTAATTTTTGTACTTTTAGTGGAGAAGGGGTTTCACCATCTTGGCCAGGCTGTTCTCAAACTCCTGGCCTGATCCACCTGCCTTGGCCTCCAAAAGTGCTGGGATTACAGGCATGAGCCACTGCCACACCTGGCCAGAATTTTTCAAGTTATGATTTATCAACTTTACAATGGCACAAAAGTGATCACATTCAGAACATCAGTAAGTTACATGAGACATTCAACACTTCATTATAAAAAAGGCCTGTGTTAGATCATTTTGCCCAACTGTAGGCTAATGTCAGTATTCTGCGCACATTTAAGGTAGGCTCAGCTAAGCTAGAATGTTTGGTAGGTTAGGTGTATCAAATGCCTTTTTGTTTTGGTTTGGTTATTTATTTATTTTTTTTGGAGACAGAGTCTCACTCTGTTGCCCAGGCTGGAGTGTGGTAGCGTGATCTCGGCTCACTGCAACCTCCGCCTCCGGGGTTGCAGTGATTCTCCTGCCTCAGTCTCCCGAGCAACTGGGATTACAGGTGGGTGCTACCACACTCAATTAATTTTTGTACTTTCAGTGGAGATGGGATTTCAGTATGCTGGCCAGGGTGGTCTTGAACTCCTGACCTCAAGTGATCCGCCCGCCTCAGCCTCCCAAAGTGCTGGGATTACAGGTGTGAGCCACCGCACCTGGCCTTATATGCCTTTTTGACTAAACGGTATTTTCAACTTACGTTGGGTGTGTCAGGATGTAGCTATATGGTAAATCCAGCAGCATCTATAATCGGATTCTAAAAGTATGTTGAAGGCAGGGTCAACAAGATGTGCTAATGGACTAGATGAGGATGGTGTGAAAAAGAGGGGGGAATTAGGGTCGATCCCAAGGTTATGGCCTGAGCTATTTAGTATGTGGAGTTGCCATTTGTGGAGACAGGAAAGACTGCAGGGGGAGCACAGCAGATGGCATGGAAATCAGGACCTTGATTTCGGACAGAAGGTTAATAACTTCATGGTGATGTGGAGAAGACGGCGGGATATATAAGTCTGGAATTCGGAGGAGAGATGTGAGCTAGAGATACAAAATGGAGAAGTAGAGAAAGTGTCAAATGCCTCAGCACTTGGGAGATCATAGAGGGAAGAGGGAAGACAGAGAGGAGTCAGAAGACTGAGTCCCAGGCCTAGGGGTGTAGTGGTCAGAACAAGGACCTTTCCTTCCCCGGGAGCCTGGGAAGGAGCACCAACAGAGATGGGGTAGAACCAGGAAGCATGGGGCTAGAAGTCTAGGGGAGAAAGTGCTTCAGGGAGGGAGTGACTACTGTGTCCCCTGCTGCTCAAAGGTAAGGAAGGTGTGGATGAGGGCTCAGCTGGGGAGTTGGCACCACGGAGGCCACTGATGACCCAACTGAGGGCCACGTTGATGAAATGCTGGGAGCTGAAGCCTGATTTAAGAAACAGTAGTGGAGGCCAGACACAGTGGCTCATGCCTGTAATCCCAGCACTTTGGGAGGCCAAGGCGGGCAGATCACTTGACATCGGGAGTTCCAGACCAGACTGGCCAAGATGGCAAAACCCTGTCTCTGGCTAAAAATACAAAAATTAGCTGAGCGTAGTGGCACATGCCTGTACTCCCAGCTACTTAGGTGGCTGAGACAAAAGAATCACTTGAACCTGGGAGGCGGAGGTTGCAGTGGGCCGAGATCACTCCACTGCACTCCAGCCTGGGTGAAAAAGTGAGACTCCATCTCAAAAAAAAAAAAAAAAAAAATAGTAGTGGAGAGAAATTGAAGGCAATGAGGCTAGACAGCCCTTTTGAAGAGGAAGTTTTGTTATTGAGACAATAGGCAGTCACTGGAAGCAAATGTGGGCTAAAGGTAGAAATGTGGCATCGGGATAAGAAATAACAGGCGCGGCTTTACCCCGACTGGATGTGAGCTGCTGGTAAGATTCTGTCTCACCTGGCCTCAGCCTTCCCATCTGTGAATGGGCACCATGGTGGCGCCTATCTAATAAGCTTATTGTGAAGGGCAAAGGAGTCAGTGGGAGGAACAGGGAGCACAGCTCGGAGCGGTGCGTGGTGCAGGGAGCATGAGATACAACCAGCTCCCAGAATGCTTCCTGCACGTTCATGTTCATGCTGAGGGGCAGGATGAGGATGCGGGACAGAGAGAGAGAGGATCACAGGAAGCAAACCCCGGAGGAGCCAGAAGCAGAGGGGCAGAGCGCTGCAGCAGGGCCAGGGCCCAGGTGGCAGCGTGGACGGTCACCTTGGGAAAGGCAGGGAAGCAGAGCGCATGGACCAAGAGCAGGCATTGGGACAGACGCCTCCATTTTCCCAGAACCAGGAAGGAGGGCAGTGAGCTGAGAGTTCAGGAAGTACTCAAGCGCAGGGCCTGTGTCCCCGCCACCACTTGCTCCCAGCAACTCCACAATGCACCTGTCTTTGTTTTTTGAGACAGAATCTCACTTTGTCACCCAGGCTGGAGTGCAGTGGCTTGATCTCTGCTCACTGCAACCTCCACTTCCTGGATTCAAACAATTCTCCTGCCTTGGCCTCCTGAGTAGCTGGGATTACAGGTGCCCACCACCACACCCAGCTAGTTTTTGTATTTTTAGTAGAGACAGGGTTTTGCCGTGATGGCCAGGCTGGTCTCGAACTCCTGACCTCAAGTGATTCGCCCACCTCAGCCTCCCAAATTGCTGGGATTACAGGCGTGAGCCACCATGCCTGGCTGTGGCCTCCTTTCTAGTCCTGCCACACCTGTGGTCACCCCATTATTCGTGTAATCCCAGCACTTTGGGAGGCCGCGGTGGATGGATCACCTGAGGTCAAGAGTTCAAGACCAGCCTGGCCAACATGGTGAAACCCCGTCTCTACTAAAAACACAAAAATTAGCCGAGCATGGTAGTAGATGCCTGTAATCTCAGCTACCTGGGAGGCTGAGGAAGGAGAATCGCTTAAACCAAGGAAGCGCAGGTTGCAGTGAGCAGAAATCACACCGCTGGACTGGACTCTGGGCAACAGAGCAAGACTACATCTCAAAAAAAAAAAAGAGGAGGCCGCGAGGCTGGAAGAAAGAAAGACGGGAGGTCACATCATCATGGGGCCAGTAGAGGCCAGATCATGCCTCGTAAGTCTAGAATGGGATTTTGGATTTTACAGTAAGTGCTGGGAAAAGTCCATGGGGAGTTTTGAGCAGGGGAGTGACATGATCTGATTTCCACGTTTAAAAATATCCTTTGGCTGCTATGTCAAAAATGACAGTGCACAACCATGTCCCTGGCAGCATTATTCCCAACAGTCAAGAGATGGAAACCACCCAAGTGTCCATCCATGAATGAATGGATAAACAACATGTGGTATCTACACACAACAGAATGTCACTCAGCCCTAAAAAGGAAGGGAATTCCAGCCAGGCACAGCAGCTCACACCTGTAATCCCCGCACTTTGGGAGGCCGAGGCAGGAGAATCACTTGAGTGCAGCAGTTCGAGACCAGCCTGGCCAACATAGTGAAACTCCATCTCTACTGAAAATACAAAAATTAGCTGGGTGTGGTGGCGCACACCTGTAATCCCTGCTACTCGGGAGGCTGAGGCACAAGAACCATTCCAACCCAGGAGGTGAAGGTTGCAGTGAGCCGAGATCACACCACTGCACTCTAGCCTGGGCGATACAGTGCGACTCTGTCTCAAAACAAAACAAAAAAATAAATAAATAAAAGGAAGGGAATTCTGACACACACTACAACATGAATAAATCTTGAGGCCATTATGTTAAATTAAAAAAGCCAGTACAAAAGAACAAATGCTGTATGATTTCACTTATATAAGGTCCCTAGAGGAGTCAAATTCATACGGACAGAAAGTAGAATGGTGACTGTCCAGGGCTGGAGGGAGGGGGAATAGGAGTAATTATTTAATGGGGAGAGAAGTTTTTGGGAAGATGAAAAATTGTGGAGATGGATGGTAGTAATGATAGCTCAACAGTGTGGACATACTTGATGCCACTTAACAGTCCACTTAAAAAATGCTACAGGTGGCTGGGCGTGGTGGCTCACACCTGTAATTCCAGCACTTTGGGAGGCTGAGGTGGGTAGATCGCCTGAGGTCAGTTCGAGACCAACCTGGCCAACATGGTGAAACCCTGTCTCTATTAAAAATACAAAAATTAGGCAGCACACGGTGGCTCACGCCTGTAATCCCAGCACTTTGGGAGGCCGAGGCAGGCGGGTCACAAGGTCAGGAGATCGAGACCATCCTGGCTAACACAGTGAAACCCCATCTCTACTAAAAATACAAAATATTAGCCGGACGTGGTGGCGGACGCCTGTAATCCCAGCTACTCGGGAGGCTGAGGCAGGAGAATGGCGTAAACCCGGGAGGCGGAGCTTGCAGTGAGCCGAGATCTGGCCACTGCACTCCAGCCTGGGTGACAGAGCAAGACTCTGTCTCAAACCAAAAAAAAAAAAAAAAAAAATTAGCCAGGCGTGGTGGCAGGTGCCTGTAATCCCAGCTACTCAGAGGCTGAGACAGGAGAATCGCCTGAATCCAGGAGGCGGAGGTTGCAGTGAGCGGAGACCACGCCATTGCACTCTAGCCTGGGCAACAAGAGTGAGACCTCGTCTCAAAAAAAAAAAAAAAAAAAAAAGCTAGGCCGGGCGCAGTGGCTCACGCCTGTAATCCCAGCACTTTGGGAGGCCGAGGCGGGTGGATCACCTGAGGTCGGGAGCTCGAGACCAGCCTGACCAACATGGAGAAACCCCGTCTCTGGGCCTGGTGGCACATGCCTATAATCCCAGCTACTAGGGAGGCTGAGGCAGGAGAACTGCTTGAACCTGGGAGGCGGAGGTTGTGGTGAACCGAGATCGTGCCACTGCACTCCAGCCTGGGCAACAAGAGTGAAACTCCACCTCAAAAAAAAAAAAAAAATGCTACAGTGGTAAATTTTATGTTATGTATTTACACAAACACACACACACACACACAAACACACACGCACGCACAAGCGCAAAGGACAACAATGGGACATAGGCCAGGAGGAAACCAGACAGAAGGCAGCTGAAGTTGCTGTTGGGGACAGCTGGACAGTAGCGTGAAAAGAGCTGGCATTGGTATGGAGTTGTGCAGGGGCCTGGCACATAACCAATGTTCAAACATAGGGCAGCTGAGACTCATTCAATTATTCAACAGATGCACCGTCTCTGTGCTGGAGGTTGAGAGAGCAGACATGGCTCAGAAGGTGCTCAGAGGCTGGTGTGAAGGTAGTGAGTTATCGCAATTGATTACTCACAGTCAGTGACAGACCAAACTCTTTGTTCTACTCTTTCCCCCTTCTTCTCACTACTGCTCGTCTCATTTTTTTTTTGTTTGTTTGTTTTTTGGAGACGGAGTCTCGCTCTGTCACCCTAGCTGGAGTGCAATGGCGCAATCTCGGCTCACTGCAACCTCCGCCTCCCGGGTTTAAGCGATTCTCTTGCCTCAGCCTCCCAAGCAGCTGGGATTACAGGCCCAGACCACCACGCCCAGTTAATTATTGTATTTTTAGTAGATACAGGGTTTGACCATGTTGGTCAAGCTGGTCTCAAACTCCTGACCTCGTGATCCACCTGCCTCAGCCTCCCAAAGTGCTGGGATTACCGGGTGCCCTGTGGTGCCAGAGAACCCCATTTGACACTCTTTAACTGTACTGCCTCAGGCAACTTATTTAACTTCTCTGTGCCTGGCCTGTCTTCTCTTAAAAAGCAAAAAAAAAAAAAAAAAAAAAAAAAAAAGGCCAGGCATGGTGGTTCATGCCTGTAATCCCAGCACTTTGGAAGGCTGAAGTGGGCAGATCACCTGAGGTCAGAAGTTCAAGAGCAGCCTGGCCAACATGGTAAAACCCCATCTCTATTACAGATACACAAATGAGCTGGGCGTGGTGGCGCATACCTGTAATCCCAGCTACTTGGGAGGCTGAGGCAGGAGAATCGCTTGAACCTGGGAGGCAGAGGTTGCAGTGAGCCAAGATCACACCATTGCACTCCAGCCTGGGCAACAAGAGTAAAACTCTGTCTCAAAATAAATAAATAAATAAATAGACCAGCCCAGTGGCTCATGCCTGTAATCTTAGCACTTTGGGAGGCTGAGGTGGGCAGATCATGAGGTCAGGAGGCTGAGGCAGGCAGATCACGAGGTCAGGAGATGAGACAATCCTGGCTAACACGGTCAAACCCCGTCTCTACTAAAAAAAAAAAAATACAAAAAAATTAGCCGGGCATGGTGGCGGGTGCCTGTAGTCCCAGCTACTTAGGAGGTTGGGGCAGGAGAATGGCATGAATCCGGGAGGCAGAGCTTGCAGTGAGCCGAGATCACGCCATTGCACTCCAGCCTCAGCGACAGAGCAAAACTCTATCTCAAAAATAAATACATAAATAAATAAATAATAAAACAAAACAAAACAAAACAAAAAAGGTGGCTGTGGGGGGCGGTGGCTCACTCCTGTAATCCCAGCACTTTGGGAGTCCAGCGTAGGTGGATATCTTGAGCTCTGTAGTTTGAGACCAGCCTGGCCAAGATGGGGAAACACCATCTCTACTAAAAACACAAAAAATTAGCCAGGCGTGGTGGTGCTCGCCTATAATCCCAGCTACTCGGGAGGCCGAGGGACGAGAATCACTTGAACCTGGGAGGTGGAGGTTGCTGTGAGCCAACATCGCACTACTGCACTCCAGCCTGGGTAACAGAGTAAGACTCCGTCTCAAAAAAAAAAAAAAAAAGAAAAAAGAAAAATTGGGTGCTCCCCAAGGAGGATGGCACGGTCGTCAGAGAAACAAGCAACAGCACCGGGTGGAGGCTGAGATAGGAGCATGGAGGAGCCCAGGCCTCTACCTCCCACTCCTAGGCCAAGTGTGTGCCGGGCAGCAGCAGGCCTTACCTGCAATCCAGTCATAGCCCAGGTATGGCCTGAGGCGCCAGCTCCTCTCAGGAACTGCAGACTCCTCAGAGAAGGTCACCCTGGGCTGAGGAGGGAAGCACAGAGGGGCAAGGACTAAGCCAGGAGGCCTGGCCCAGAGGAAGCCACACCTCGAGGGACAGAGAGACTGTGTCTCAACTTACACCCTGACTTGGAGCCCAGGGCTCAGCCAAGGGCACAAGAGCAAGAAGGGAAATGTTTGACCCCACTTTATGTGTGGCTGTGAACAAAGCCTGGCCTCTTCTCAAAGTGCTGAGAAACTCACAGCTACTGCTTAGCGAGCATTTAGGCTGAGCCAGACCCAACTCACAGTATCTCCCAGGAGCCTCTTGTTCTGCAAGGGAGGCTGCCCACAAGCACATGTGTCAGATAGGGAAACTGAGGCCCAAGGAAGCTCCTCCCATCAGCAGATGTCCCGCTCTCCCACATTACCTTGGACTGCTTGCTCTGTTGAGCCAGGATGGACCTCGGGGCCTGTGCCTCCTGGGGTCCTGGATCACCTAGCCCCACTGAGGGCTCTGGGTCCCTCAGGCTTGAGGTGCCCAGGGAGGGTGCTGAGTGGGGTCTCGGTCGGCCCAGGGACTCCTGGTGCTGGCATTTGGCAGGTGGGAGAGAGGCCACCCCCGATCTGGCCACATCACGGGGGTCCCCTCGGCAGGCATCTGGTGAGCTCCACACAGGACACCGGCCCCGTGGGCAGGAGGTGCTCAAGGAAGTTGAGGACGTCTCTAGGGTCAATGGAGTCTCTGAATTGTAGCTGCTGGATTCCAGGCTTGACTGGAGAGAGGGGTGGGGTCACCCAGGGAGTGGCTGCCAGAACATAGCCACGGGTCCTACGCCAGGTACCAAGGCCTGTGTCCTCATCCTGCTCTGGCCTCAGCAGTGACCAAGGCCAGTCTCTTCCCTCCCCAGCCCTCAATATCCCATCATCAGTAAAACGGGGGTGTGGAACAAGATGATCCCAGAAGCCTGGATGCTGGCCTGAGGTCAGGTAGCCACTTCCTCTGGGGTTCCCAAGGCAGGCACGTACCTCTAAGGCTGCCCTGGTCACTGACCGCCGCACAGCATCCTGCCCCACCCACAGCTGCCTCAGGAGCTCCAGGTTGAGCAGCCGCAGCTGCGCCAGGTCCTCAGCCTCCACCATCCTGGGCCTCCTGCAGCAGGTGTCACTTGCCCCTGGGCCACAGGATGTCCTCAGGGCTCGGTTCCAGCCCCAGCTCTTCTACCTGAAGTCAAGAGAGCAGGACACAGGGCTCAGTAGGGTGCCCTGTGGTGCCAGAGACCCCCATTTGACACTCTTTAACTGTACTGCCTCAGGCAAGTTATTTAACTTCTCTGTGCCTCAGTTTCCTCATCTGCTGGAAGACAACAGTACCTACCTCATATGATTGTTGTTGGAATTAAAGAAAGCATGTTAAAGCCTGGGCAACATTTGTAGAAACATTTTTTTTCTACAAAAAAAAAAATTTTTTTTTAACTAGCTAGCCATGGTGGCACTCGTCTGTGGCCCCAGCTACTCCAGGATCGCTTTAGCCCAGAAGGCCCAGGCTGCAGTGAGCCATGGTCGCATCACTGTAAAAAAAAACAAAAACAAAAACACAAAAAACAGGCCAAGTGGCTCACGTCTGTAATCCCAGCACTTTGGGAGGCTGAGGCAGAAGATCACTTGAGGTCAGGAGTTTGAGGCAAGCCTAGCCAACATGGCGAGAGGCCCTGTTGCTACTAAAAATACAAAAATTAGCCGGGCATGGTGACGTGCGCCTGTAATCCCAGCTACTCGGGAGGCTGAGGCAGGAGAATCACCTGAACCTGGGAGGCGGAGGTTGTGGTGAACCGAGATCGCGCCATTGCACTCCAGCCTGGGTGATGGGGTGAGACTCCATCTCAAAAACAACAACAACAACAACAACAAAACAATTAACCAGGCATGGTGGTGGGCGTCTGTAATCTCAGCTACTCAGGAGGCTGCTGAGGCAGGAGAATCGCTTGAACCTGGGAGGCGGAGGTTGCAGTGAGCAGAGATCACACTATTGCACTCCAGCCTGGGTGAAAGCAAGACTGACACACACACAAAATACAAAAAATAAAGTACTTAGCAGAGTGCTTACTTAATACAGTGCTTACAGTGGTACACAGTAAGCATTCAGTAAAAGTCTATTATTACCAAAATGGCTGGGGCAAGGTCATGCTTCCTTTTTCTCCGGGCTCACTGCAGCCTCCACCTCCTGAGCAGTGGTTTGGACAACCGTGCTTTATAACTGGTGAACCCAATACAAACCAGGCTTCAAAAGGGATTCTTCCTCCTTTCCTGCCCTCCCTTCCTCCTTCACTTTCTTTTTACAAATGAAGAAACCAAAGCTCAGAGAAGTTAAGCAATTTGCCTCAAGTCACACAGCTAGCAAGAGGCAAGATCTGAACCAAATTTGACTCCAGAGTAGATGAGTTCAGGTTTCCTGGAAAGCCTTTCCCTGGAAGTGTGGGGGAGCCTGGGAAAACTCCGCCTCCTCCTCCCAGCCCTTGCCCCCCACCTCCAAGTATCCTCAGGATCGGGTGCAAGGTCTGGAGCAGAAAGAAGCCTACTACCCAGGGACCCTCCCACACGTATATGACCCCACAGGGCTGGGGGGCACGGAGATGCAGTCAAGGGGGGCCAACTGCTTGATTCGCAGGACGAAGATCCCGGCCCCCACCCCTAACTGACCAAGTAGCTCTGGGCCACACCCCTGTATCAGAGGGTCGCCGCTTTCGCACGGGGTCAAAGGGCACAGCTGGCCTTGCCTTCCCCTGGCCCCGGTCGCGCTTTGGAAAGGGAAACACTGAGCAGAGGCACCGGGAAAGCGACGCTCCAGAAACACCAGGGCCGCAGAAGTAACAGAGGCCCAGCGGGCGGACGCCGAGGCGGGACCCCGGCAGAGGCAGACGCAGCCTCCCCTTCTTTTCCACTGCAGCCCCCGAGTCCCTCGCGGGAATGCACGTGGGGCCTGCTGCAGAGCCCTTCCGCTCCACCTCAGTGCTGCCTCCCCGCACTCACCCGGCAGAATCCTCCGATCCGCGCCGCAGCAGCCGCCTGAACCGCCCCGGGTCGCCGGCTAGGGGCTGGGCCTCCGCCCGCCGTCCTGATTGGTCAGCTGAGGGGCAGGGCCGGGACGCCTGGCAAGCGTTACTCCGCGATCCGAAGCGGCAGTTTCAACATGGGGGCGGGACCAAGAGCGGAACTACATAACCGGTTGGTCAATTTTCGAGGCCGGTCCGGAGGTCGATTCCTGGAAGGGGGCGGGCCCCGGAAGGGCGGGCTCCGATTGGTCAGCTGCGGGACTGGGATACGCGTTCAGGAGCGGCAGTTTCCGTCAGGCTCGGTGGCCTAGGCTCGGCGCAGGCGGCAGTCTGGAGCTGCGGGGTAGGTGTGGCAGGCGGCGGGCGACTCATTGCATTGTACTCATCGTTTCATACTCTTTTTTTTTTCTTTTGGAGACGGAGTCTCTCTCTGTTGCCCAGGCTGGAGTGCAGTGGCGCGATCTCCGCTCACCACAATCTCTGCCTCCCGGGTTCAAGCGATTCTCCTACCTCAGCCTCCCGAGTAGGTGGGACTACAGGCTTTTTTTTTTCAAGTAGAGACAGGGTTTCACTATGTTGGCCAGGCTGGTCTCGAACTCATGGCCTCGTGATCCGCCCGCCTCGGCCTCCCAAAGTGCTGAGATTACAGGCATGAGCCACCGCGGCCGGCCTGCTTCATACTTTCATTCAGGTTTTTAGAGAGTGCCTGCTTTGTGCCAGAAGATAAGGACTACACAGTAAACAAGAAAATGTAGTATTGGGGCCGGGTGCGGTTGCTCACGCCTGTAAACCTAAAAACACAAAAATTAACCGGGCGAGACCGGGCGCGGTGGTTCACGCCTGTAATCCCAGCACTTTGGGAGGCCAAGGCGGGCGGATCATGAGGTCAGGAGATCGAGACCATCCTGGCTAACACGGTGAAACCCGTTCTCTACTAAAAATACAAAAAATTAGCCGGGCGTAGTGACGGGCGCCTGTAGTCCCAGCTACTGGGGAGGCTGAGGCAGGAGAATGGCGTGAACCCGGGAGGCGGAGGTTGCAGTGAGCCAAGACTGCGCCACTGCACTCCAGCCTGGGCGACAGAGCGAGACTCTGAATTAAAAAAAAAAAAAAAAAATTAGCTGGGCAAGGTGGCTGGCAGAGGCTGAGACACGATAATCGCTTAAACCCAGCTACTAGGGAGGTGGAGGTTGCAGTAAACCGAGATCACGCCACTGCACTCCAGCCTGGATGACAGAGCAAGACTCCATCTCGAAAAAGAGAAAAAAAAAAAAAAGGTATCCAGCCTGGGCAACATGGCAAAACCCCGTCTCTACAAAAAATGAACCAGGCACTTGCCTGTAGTCCCAGCTACTCGGGAGGCTGAGATGGGAGGATCACCTGAGCCAAAAAGGCTGAGGCCGCAGTGAGCTGAGATTGCACCACTGCACTCCAGCCTGACTAAGAGAGAGACCCTGTCTCAATAAATAAATAAATTAAAAAAGAAAGTATAGTATTGGTGTCCAGATAGACGAATAGATGAATGCAGCAGAATAAAGAGTTCCGATATGTGGGCAATTAATTTTTGACAAAAATGAAAGCGCAATTCAGTGGAGAAAGGATAACGCCTTTGGCCCAGGGCGGTGGCTCATGCCTGTAATCTCAGCGCTTTGGGAGGCTGAGGTGGGTGGATCGCTTGAGGTAAGGAGTTACAGACCAGCGACACCCAGCGCCCCGCCCCCCTCCCCCCGCAAAATATGTATTTTATCAATAATGTGTGTGGAAACTTGGAAAAACAGGAAAAGATGGTGTCTTCAACAAATGTTGCAGGTATAATTGGATATCCACACACTCATCCAAACAAAACAAACAAACAAAACAAACCCATATGCAAAAATTAACCTAGAATGAATCATAGATCTAGTTGTGAACCTAAACTATAAAACTCAGAAAAATGGGTCGGGCGTGGTGGCCAGCCTGGGCAACATGGTGCAACCCCGTCTCTACTAAAAATATAAAAATTGGCCGGGCACAGTGGCTCACGCCTGTAATCCCAGCACTTTGGGAGGCCAAGGCAGGGGGATCACCTGAGGTTGGGAGCTCGAGACCAGCCTGACCAACATGGAGAAACCCATCTCTAATAAAAATACAAAATTAGTTGGGCATGGTGGCACATACCTGTAATCCCAGCTACTTGGGAGGCTGAGGCAGGAGAATCGCTTGAACCCAGGAGGTGGAGGTTGTGGTGAGCCGAGATCACACCATTGCACTCCAGTAAGGGCAACGAGAGGGAAACTCCGTCTGAAATTAAAACAAACAAAAAAACAGAATGAAAAGAAGATAGGTAGCCCCTCTACCTCCAGAAGAGCTGAGAGTGATAACACCAGGCACTGAACTAGCAGGAACCCCTCCGACTCAAGAAGATGGCTCTGATCCTTGGCAGGAATGCACGGATTATGCAGTAACTCTAGCAAGATGAGCTGGAGAAGTAGTTTGTGATGCTCTAAAAAATGAAATCAGGCTGGGCGCCGTGGCTCACACCTGTAATCCCAGCACTTTGGGAGACCGAGGCAGGCGGATCACGAGGTCAGGAGATCGAGACCATCCTAGCTAACATGGTGAAACCCCATCTCTACTAAAAATACAAAAAAAATTAGCCAGGCATGGTGGCTGGCGCCTGTAGTCCCAGCTACTCGGGAGACTGAGGCAGGAGAATGGCCTGAACCCAGGAGACAGAGCTTGCAGTGAGCCGAGACTACACCACTGCACTGCAGCCTGAGTGACAGAGCAAGACTCCGTCTCAAAAAAAAAAAAAAGAAATGAAATGAATGTTATACCGAAAGGTTCTCCAGTTGATTTGGTAACTGCTACGGACCAAAAAGTTGAAGAAATGCTTATCTCTTCCGTAAAAGAAAAGTATCCATCTCCGTTTCATTGGTGAGGAATCTGTGGCAACGGGGAGAAAAGTGCCTTAACTAACAACCCCACATGGATCATTGACCCTATTGATGGAACAACTAACTTTGTACATAGATTTCCTTTTGTAGCTGTTTCAATCGGCTTTGCTGTAAATAAAAAGATATAATTTGGAGTAGTATACAGTTATGCGGGAGATAAGATGTACACTTCCAGGAAAGAAAAAGGTGCCTTTTGTAATGGTCAAAAACTACAGGTTTCACAACAAGAAGATATTACCAAACCACTCTTAGTGACTGAATTGGGCTCTTCCAGAACACCAGAGACTGTAAGAATTGTTCTTTCTAACATGCAAAAGTTTTTTTGCATTCCTGTTCATGGGATCCGGAGTATTGGAACGGCAGCTGTTTGCCTTGTGGCAACTGGAGGAGCAGATGTATATTATGAAATGGGAATTCACTGCTGGGCTCTTGCAGGAGTTAGCATTATTGTTACTGAAGCTGGTGGCATGCTAATGGATGTTACAGGTGGACCATTTGATTTGATGTTACTAAGAGTAATTACTGCAAATGATATTAACAGAAAGGATAGCCAAAGGAATTCAGGTAGTACCTTTGCAATGAGACGATGAAGATTAATTACAGCAGCCTCATAGTCAATTCCAGTTGCTTTTCCCCAGATTTGCTGACTTGCCGATGGATATGTGTTTTGGAAGTATGATATGCTTGGTTTTAATTCTCTTTGTCCAGATTAAAAATTTGGAACTTGTTCCATTTTTAGAAAAAAATAAGTGAAAAGTCAAACCACAAGATTGGAGAAAATATTTATATCCAGATTACATAAAGAGCTCTCAAAACTCATAAAACAGCCCAGTTTTTAAAATGGGCAAAATAATTGAACAGACATTTCACCAAAGGTGAAATGCACAGATGACAAGCACATAAAAAGATGCTGAACATCATAAAAACTGAGGCTTGCCAGAGACTCCATACAGCATCCTTATCCACCACAAATGCCTCTAGTTCCAGCTTCCATCCCAGTCTGCCTAAGTTTTCTCCTGCTCTGGGATCCATTCACTAGGCCTTTCTAAGTTTTCTCCTGCTCTGGGATCCATTCACTAGGCAAGTGTAAATTAAACCCACAATGAGATACCACTACATATCGATTTATATATCTAAAGTGATGGTGTGTAAAGTTAAAAGATTCACTGTAGGCCGGGCACAATGTCTCACACCTGTAATCCTAGCACTTTGGGAGGCTGAGGCGGGTGGATCATTTGAGGTCAGAAATTCGAAACCAGCCTGGCTAACATGGTGAAACCCTGTCTCTATTAAAAATACAAAAAAATTAGCCAGGCGTGGTGGCAGGCGCCTGTAATCCCAGCTACTCGAGAGGCTGAGGCAGGAGAATGGCTTGAACCTGGGAGGCAGAGGTTGCAGTGATCCACAATTGCGCCACGGCACTCCAGCCTGGATGACAGAGTAAGACTGTCTCAAAAAAAAAAAAAAAGAAGAAAGAAGAAAAAAAAAAAAAAATATATATATATATATATATATATATGAACCCATGTGCATTACTGGTGGGGATATAAAACAGTATAACCACTTCGCAAAATCTGTAAAGTTAAACATAGATTTACTATATGGCCCAAGTCCAGCCTGAGATATCTACCTGCAAAAAATGAAAACATCTGCCTACACAGAGATTTGAACACTAATGTTCCTAGCAGAAATACTCACAATGTTGTCTAAAAGATCACCAAGATGGCTAAATAGTAGAAAGGAGCACTTTCTTGTTGATACTTGTTTGCAAACCAGGAAGAGACAGTCTGCAGCATGCACGGAAGGTGCTCTCTTCCAAGAGAGGAGAGACAGGTTGGGTTTTATGCCTCACAGGGTCCGTATTCATACATATTTAGCAGGTTTGAGGGAAAAGCTGTATACATATTTATGAGAAGAGGTGAGCTCATGTGCAATGGCGAAATAGTTTGTTCACAGCTTCCGTAAGCTGGCTGAAACTAGCTTAAGTTCTGCAGTTGCTTATCAGAAAAGAATGTTTGTTGGCTGGGTGTGGTGGCTCATGCCTGTAGCTCCAGCACTCTGGGAGGCTGAGGCGGGAGGATCACTTGCGCTTAGGAATTCGAGGCCAGCCTGGGCAACACAGTGAGATCCCATCTCTCTTTTTTTTTTTTTTGAGACAGCATCTCCCTGTTGCCCAGGTTAGAGTGCAGTGATGCAATCTCAGCTCACTGCAGCCTCCACCTCCTAGGTTCAAGTGATCCTCCTACCTCAGCCTCTGGAGTAGCTAGGACTACCAGTGCACACCATCATGCTGGGCTCATTTTTGTATTTTTTGCAGAGACAGGGTTTTGCCAGATTGCCCAGGCTGGTCTCAAACTCATGAACTCAAGCGATCGTCTCGCCTCAGCCTCCCAAAGTGCTGGGATTACAGGCATGAGGCACCATGCCCAGCCAACATACATTCTCTATTTTAAAAATTAAATTAAATTTTAAAAAGAAAAAGAATGTTTGTGTCCAGGCATGGTGGCTCACGCCTATAATCACAGCACTTTGGGGAGCCTAGATGTGAGGATCACTTGAGATCAGGAGTTCGAAACCAGCCTGGGTAACATAGTGAGACCCCTCGTCTCTACAAAAAACAAAAAACTTATCCGGGCATGGGCGGCGCACACTTTTAATCCCAGCTATTCGGGAGGCTAAGGTGAGAGGATCACTTGAGGCTGGGAGGTCAAGGCTGCAGTGAGCCATGATAGAGCCACTGCACTCCAGCCAACAAAAATCTATCTCAAAAAAAAAAAAAAAATGTTTGTAAGAACCAGTCCTCTATGTGATCAGAGGCATAAGGGTTTGGTTTGTAAATCAAGACTTGGGATCATTTGCCTGATGGCTCCTGATGTTAGGGAGTTTTGCGAATATGTTGTTTTCTTTGTAACTGAAAAAGGTTATTAATCAGTGAGTGAGATTTCTGTTGTTGTTGTTGTTTTGAGAGGCTGCCTCCCTCTGTTGCCCAGGCTAGAGGGCAATGGCGCGACCTCGGCTCACTGCAACCTCCTCCTCCCAGGTTTAAGCAATTCTCCTGCCTCAGCCTCCCTAGCAGCTGGGATTACAGGCGCACGCCACCAAGCCTGGCTAATTTTTGTATTTTTAGTAGAGATGGGGTTCCACCATGTTGGCCAGGCTAGTCTTTAATTCCTGACCTTGTGATCTGCCCACCTTGGCCTCCCAAAAGTGCTGGGATTACAGGCATCAGCCACCACGCCCAGCCCCAGAGGCAGATTTTTATCTACCTTAGTTACTGCTATATTCCCAATGCCTAGAACCATGCTTAGCCCAGAGTAGGTGCACAAATACTTTGCTGAAATCATGAACTTCCTCATTTGAGGAAATTAGGGAAAATAGACCATTGGATTTTGAGATTAGGACTCATGCATATGAATGTCTGACACATGCTAAACTCAAAAAAGTTGGCTGTTCTTATCTCAAGCCTGAGTCCCGCTTAGAGACAGGAAACCATCCATCCACTTGAGGACCCAGTGAACAACTTAGCTGTCATCTGCGAGGAGGGCCCTGCTTCTGAAGCCATGTATGAGCCAGATGCTCTCTGAGAGAGCTGCCTCGGCTGTCACCCCAGTGCTTGGGACACAGTGATACATTCCTGACTACCTACTTTTTGTGATTAAATGGGGACATTGTTACTAGAGGGTTAAAACTACCAGCCTCTCAGATTCCCCAGTGGACATGAGGTAGTCAGAGAAAGCACAAGAATGAGGCTAGCCTTGACTGGGAATAACTAAGCAGCATTTGCATAAGGCAAAAAGACCCTTTTTCAAACTATGGCTCATCACCCAGGATGATGGTGGTGTGAATAATTTAGTGGGTTGTACATAACATCTTGTTGATGACAGAAACTACTTGTTTTGTGGATTGCAAAAAAAAAAAAAGGATAATGATTCATTTTTTTTGTTACCTAAGAAAGTCATTGGCTGCTGCCTTGAAACAGCCACAGGATGGCAAGGATAGGCAGGGACAAGGCAGAAGCAGGAACCCGGATCCGGGCTGATGGTTGTGATGGAGGTGAGGAACTGGGCAGGGTTGATAGACTTGGAAGACAGCAGGTGACAGATTAGGTGCAGCACGTGTGACCGCGGACTCATGGGTGATGCCCCAAGTGTGTGACCTGGGAATCTGGAAGGATGAGGTTGCTATCAGCTGAGCTGTGGCCTCTGTGGGAGAGCAGGGCGGCCACTGGGCGGCACCAGAGCCGAGAGGACAGCTGTAGGGGTGGGGAAACTGACTAGCCACCCCCGAATCTACTCCTGAGGACCCTTAAACAAAAGAAAAGGGCTGGGCGCGACGGCTCATGCCTGTAATCCCAGCACTTTGGGAGGCCGAGGCAGGTAGATCACAAGGTCAGGAGTTCCAGACCAGCACGGCCAAGATGGTGAAACCCCGTCTACTAAAATACCAAAATTAGCCGGGTGTGGTGGCGGGCGCCTGTCATCCCAGCCACTTGGGAGGCTGAGGCAGAGAACTGCCTGAACCCAGGAGGTGGAGATTGCAGTGAGCTGAGATCATGCCACCGCACTCCAGTACTCCAGCCTGGGCGGTAGAGCGTGACTCCATCTCAAAAAAAAAAAAAAAAAAAAAAAAAAAAAAATGGTCACAACCAAATTCTCAGAAGGCAAAGCAGGATGGAACAGTGAGTCATTTACTTTTTAAGTGAAAAAATGGTCTGGAGTTATAGAGAAATCTATAAAGAAATCAGTCTCGATTTCCTGATCCTTAAAGATCAGTTACACCATTTGTTCTTTTGAGAGTATCAAATTCCTTCCAAGAATAAGGAGCCACATTATAGTGGGAACTATAGTTGTGGTCACTTCAGAACACAGCTGGCCATGTCAAAGAGGAGTTTGTACAAGAACCCGAAAACATGGTGGAGATCTCACAGAGGATTTCCAACTAGGTTTTATTTTAGTTTCCAATATTATGAGAATGATACAGGAGTAACTCAGGCAAATACATCACCTTAAATACATCAGAGAAAACTCACTGTGTCAGCACGTCTTGCGCTCCAGCAAATGAACGTAAAAACAGAACAATGTCAGCAGCATTCCAAGTGCTTTTGGCCAGACTTCTTTCAGAAAGGGTCTCTCCCTCAGTGGTCTTAATTTAATTTTACTTATTGAAGAAGCTCAAAATTTCATTCATTCCCCAGGGGCTACATTGAAAAAAAATTCATGTTTATGCTAAAGAATTTGTTTTTCCCCAAAAAGAGCATAAAATCCATTGGAATTGTGTGACACTGATTTTCCCTGACATGCTGTGAAGTGGCGCCTATCCATTCAGGCCCAGCACACACCGGGAACACCCACCCACAGCACGTCCAGCTGGCAGAGTCCATCACTTTGCCCCACACAACAGGACTGAGGGTTTTAAGTACAAGCAGGTATGTGAACAGGACATCACCTGTGATGTGGCCACCAACCAGTGCACAGAGGCCACCAACTAATTTCCTCAAAGATGAGTGATGGCTGGGCTGCTGGGCCCCTGCCCTCTGGGCTGCTTTTTGGGAGAGGTGTTGCTTATTTCTAGGAAGCGATCCAACTTGTGCCACACAGGATTTGTCACCCAAACTGCTTTTCTCACACAGTCAACACCTTGGTGACAGGTATCTGCCCCCACTTCAACCAGCAACAATCCCAAAACTCAACATCAGCATAAGGACAAAGGGGTCAGTCGAAGTTTCTGGGGATCAGGGAGGGTGGAAGGATGGGCACTGGATTTTCCACATTGTCCCTTGGCCAACTGCAGTCACTGGCGCAGGAAATTTAGTCCAGGGCACTTGGGGCAAGGTTGGGGGGTGGGGTGGAGACATGTGTCTTAAAGGGCACAACAGGGATGCAATCAAGCCTAGTGGGTGGGGTCTCTCAGACCCATGAGCCCCTTGAGAACGAGGTCAAATGGACGGCCCATTCTCCAGCTGTCTTGTGTGGGGCCCACGCTCCTCAGCTACCAAGGTCCCCACCTTCCACCATCCTTCCTTCTACTACATCCTTCAACCACCTAGACCAAGCCATCTTCCAAAACACATCTACACAAAACAGGCCTGCACAAGTCCAGGACTGACACTAAAGCAGGGGGCACAATAATGAGAAGAGAGGCAAGTCCCTCCTTGTCCCAGTGACCACCACCTGCTCTGCCAGCTCCCCATACGTCCAACAGCCCTCTCCTCTGAGCTACTCCCACTCCTCCAGCTGCCTCGGCCACAGCACAGGGCCCACCTCAGCCTAAGCCCAGGGGTAACTGAGCCTCAACACCAAGACGTGTCTGAGAGGCTCTGCAAATGGGATAAAGCACTGAGCCAACAGGCGAGACGAACACACACAAGCCACAGTCCTTCTGGGACAGACTCTCTGGGAAGAAACTCCAATCATCCCTTACACCTGTAGGTGTGCTGGGCTGCAAGGAGGGCAGGTGCGCACAGGCTGGAGAAAGGTGGGGGTGTCTGCGTGATACCCTCAAAGGCTTCCATGAGGCATTGTGCAATGCTGAGATCCCGAGGTCTTATCAAGCACTCAGATGAACCCGAGAAAGCTGGAAAAAGCCTCAACTCCTTGGTACCATGCTGTCCATAACTGTCATTGAAAGTGTCCTTTAGGGGTATGAGCCAGATCTTCCTGCAACAGCAGGCAAAGGAGGGGGAAAATAACTAGTGCTGGAGGGCTCAAAATGGTACGAGACTGGGTGCTTCATTCTCTTGGCGGTGGCCAGGGGCAGGAGCCACACGTGCCCCTGGGGGAGCCCACACGGCACTCAGGGCTGGCAGCACCACCCCTCTCCACGCAGGCTCCGCCTCAGGTGCCCACTATCTGCTGGGCTGCAGGTACTGGTGTGTGAACATGTTGAGCTCACTGTCCAACCAACCGGCTTTATTCCTGCAAAGAAATGTTTCTTTAGTAACCATGACAGCTGATGACAGGCAGTATTAGGACTACCCACCAGGCACCATCCTAAGGACACTTGATACACACCCTTACGTAATCCTCCAACAATCATATTTATTCCTGTTTCACAGATGGGGACAAGGAGGCCCAGAGGGGTTAAGTAACCTCCCAAGGTCACACGGTTAATAAGCCAGGGAGCTGCAAGTCAGGCTTTTCTGATTCTCAAGACCTGTGTTTGCTTCACCAGGACTATGTGCAAGTCCCTGAGCTGTCAGGAACTCAGTTTCCCTGCCTGTCAAGGAAGGGGTTGAGGTGCTTCCTTGGCAGGAGACCCTTTCCAGGTTCAACCATGTCACTGTGGCTGACAAGCAGCAGTTCCCCCCCCAACCACATTCCCCCTTTTTGAGAGTCCCCAGAGGGCAAGCAGTGTGTCCCTAGGAAGCAGCTGTCCCCAGGTGGGTGCGGGGCGGGGGGGGCACATCCGCACAGTCGAGGGCAGGGAAAGCCCACTGATCTGGTGACAGTTGGAGCTGACACCCTCTGATGCATCTCCCCTCTGGCTCTGCCACCCTGCAGGCTCTGACGTCAGGGGGTGAGGGCAGGAAGTGGAGGGTCCCCACGTGCTGATGTTATCACGGGCTGGGCAGGCCGAGGACTTCTGCAGGGTCCCCGTGTGCTGATGCTATCATGAGCCGGGCAGGCCAAGGATTTTTGCAGGGCACTTTTACATTCAGTCGTGCAGCTGTGTCATGAAATCTTACTCCCATTTTACAGATGAAAATAATGAGACATAGCAGAGTTAAGAGCTTGAGCCAAACATGAGTAGCTGGAGAGAACCCAGGACTCCAGATTCATCAGACTGATGCTCTTTCCAGCAAACTGTTAATGAAAGCTCCACAGAGACTCCCTGGAGATCTGAGTTCCAATCCCAGTTCTGCGAGTCCCCAGCCAAGTAACCAGCTTCTCTGTGGACAAGCGGGGGGCTATGCCCTCTTCATGGGTCCAAAGAGCGGCAGGTGTAAGGAGAATCAGAGTGCAAGGGCTGCTGGAGCCAAGTACACCTGGGCTCCCCTCCTAGCCTGGCCATTTTCTGAGATGCCAGACAAGTTCCCCAATTTTTGTACGTAGAAAATGGAGGGATAGGGAAGACTGAGTGAAACAGCACATGTAAAGCACTGTAGGCCCTGCGGTTCGGCACAGGGCGCTGTGAACTGCAGTCTCGCAGTACTGTGATGCCATCATGCCTTCAGCTGCAAGTGCCTTGAAGGCAGTGATGCTGTCTTGTTGAGCCTCCAGCACCAGCACCATCTGGCACGCATGAGGTACGTGGTACACATCATATTTTTTTTTTTTTTTTTTTTTGAGACAGAGTTTTGCTCTTGTCGCCCAGGCTAGAGTGCAATGGCGCGATCTCTGCTCACTGCAACCTCCGCCTCCCAGGTTCAAGCCATTTTCCAGCCTCAGCCTCCCAAGTGGCTGGGATTACAGGTGCACGCCACCACACCCAGCTAATTTCTGCATTTTTAGTACACACAGGGTTTCACCATGTTGGCCAGGCTGGTCTCAAACTCCTGACCTTAGGTGATCTACCTGCCTTGGCCTCCCAAAGTGCTGGGATTACAGGTGTTGGCCACTGTGCCTGGCCTGTGGTACACATCTAACACGAATAAATTAAATCCCCACCAGAGAAGTTTGTGTCCACACCCAAGACACAAGCCCAGCAGCTGAGCCCCAGTGCACCTGTGCTGCACCCTGGAACCCTCCTTTGGCCACCCAGGCCAGCCTCACCTGAGCAGCTTTGCTTTGCTCTGAAGTGAGTCAAGAACCTCAATTTTCTTGTTCATGGCAGCAATTTCCTGCTCCAGGTTCTCTCGGGTGACGTCAACTTGCTGGCACAGGTGAGCAAAGGTCCCAGACAGTTCCCTGGGGAGGACAGAGAAGGGATCAGTTGGGGTGTGTGGAGCAAGATGCCACTGGTGGCTTAACCCGCCCAGAGTGGGAAGCAGCTGGGCCCGTCGATATCCCTGCCAGCAGCTCTGCCCTGAGCCAGCCCTGGTTTGGCAGAATCTCCTACATCCTGCTGAGACTGTGAATAATCATAACCACCAAACACACTTGGCATCACCACGGCCTGAAAAGCAACAGCACGCAGAGATCCTGATCTGCTGCTCATCAGCCGAGTAGCAGGGAACACGTGACTGTTTTTCAAATCTCAGTTTCTTCAGTTTGAAAAAGGAGATGCCTATAAGACAACATCTACCTCAAAGAATCAGAGAAATACATAAATTCGATGCCAAATGTCTAGAGCAAAGGGTCTGCCACACACAACCAAAAAAAGGAAGCCAGCCTATTCGTCCAGACCACCACAGATTAAGCAATCGATTCCCACCTGACCTAAGATGTGCATGAAGATCAGGCTGGGTTCAAAACTTCAAAGCTACATCCACAGCCCAAGCTCTTCAAGGCAACCTCTAAAACTCCTACTAGGAATATCTCTTGCCTTCCCATTTCTTCCTCACCAAGGGGCCCAGAGGCCTACCCAGTCCCAGCCCAAGACACAAAGTGTCCCTTCCCATCACTGGCCTCAAAGCTGGCCCTGCACACCTGAAGGCCCAGGGTCTATGATGCTCAGGACCCAGTGGCTTCCAGGCCAGGTTGGAAGGGAGATGGGGAAGGGAGATGGGGCTGACGCTGCCTAAAGAAAGTCTCCTGCTGGGGTCCGATGGGGCCACTCACTGCTGGACTTGGTGGCTGCAGTTGGAGCCAGTATAGCTGATGACGAGCTGCAGCTTCTCACTGGCATGCTCCACAAACTGGCGCTTGAAGGCCCTCTCCTTGGCCTTGGTGGTCCAGGTCAGACGCTCATAGACGTAGAGGAGGCCATAGAGCCCAAAGGAGAGGGCAATGAGCCGCCAGCCCACTGCCTTCCACACCTGCAAAGCACATAGTCAGCCTGGAGGACAGCCTCTCTGTTGCCCACCCTCCTTTAGGGTCCGTCACTACCAGGGCCGTCCGAAGGGCCCCAGCCAACGAGCCCTCATGTTTCTACTCTTAAGTTCCTCTTTCTATGTCTCCTTTGATCCCACTGAGGCCAGAAAGGCTGGGACCATCTCCAGCGGGAAGTGAGGGAAACTTGGTGAAGGAGTAAGCACTCTCCATGCCATCACAGTGAAGAGTCACTGAAAGGAGAAAGTATACAGTGGTCTGTAGAGTGTGGCCCAACGCAGGGGCCACCACAGGAACCTAGCCCTCAGGCCCCACCCACCTGCCCTCCACCCCCACCTTCCCAAGCTGAACTGGTCACTGACCACTCCTCCAACAACAAGAATGCCCATGGAGGTCCTGGATGTCAGGGAGGCCAGGCCGGTAACCATGGAAACCATGAACTCCTCCTGGGTGAGCGAGCCCTGTGGCAGCGGGGGCATGCTGGGGTTGGCTGGCGTCAGAGGGATAGGACGCTGAACCTGAGGAGAGAAAGATGAGAGGGGTGACAGGGACGTGGTGAGTCTTTCATTCACGTGAACCCTCAGTGTCGCCCTAGTCTGGGGAACAGGGACGTAGAGTGGCTTTTCAATTTCCGAAAGGCAAAAAGAGGACAACTAGCTTCGGATGTAGCAGAGGAGACCCTCAGGTGAACACCACAGGATGTGCAAAATGTGAGCAGGAGTCATCCTGGCCCGCCTGGCAGCTTCCCCGAGCGTGGGATGTGTACAGAGGGCAGTACGTGTGACAACTCAAGTGGTTTAGAGATGAATGTTTTTAAAATCTGAACTTTAAAATAGTTGTATGTAGGTGGTTATTTTTAAAGTCATCTATTTTTAATAGTTACATACTTACTTTAATATGTATTAGAGAAAAATACTAGCATCTGTCATTTCACAAATATCACTGCTTAGAACAGATCAGCTCAATCAGCAGCAGAAATTCTGGCTGTGGTGTAGTGTGTGGTGGGGCACACCACCACAGCTGCCGACCTTTACCTTGTTTCAGAATGGTTCCTGTGTCTGGAGGCGGGGTACAGACTGATCCCCCACGATGCCCCTGAGGTGAGGAGCTTTGCTTGCCTGGTCATTGTAGCCCATCAAGGCCCGACGGCTGTTCTTGGGGCCCAGGAACCTGTTCACCAGCATGGTCCATCCGAGAGAGAAATGGAACTCAATGTCTTCCTGAAAGTCAGCACACAGCTTGTCACAGTTCAGGTCGTAGTTGAGGGAGAAGCACTGGCGCGGGACCAGCATGTCTATCTGACTCCGCACAGACACGGGAAGGAGGGGTTTCAAGCCATCTATCGGGGGAGAAATGGAGGAAAAGCTTATCAGCTCAGCCCTGCACCACAGCAGCACCAAGCTTTGGAGACGGCTCCACCAGCTACTGCCAGGCATGCTGAATAGCTCTGCCTGGGAACCACACCCCGGTCAAGTTGGCCCATGAGACTGAGCATGCCTCACTTGAGGCCAGCTCCCCCAGGCAAGTGTGGACCCAGATGCCATACTGATAACACTTCTGCCTCACATGGACTTATAGGAGCAGGCCCAATTCTCAGCCTAGGATAGACCCATGTAGTAGCACCAGATGGGCTCCCCAACCCTGCGCACAGAATGAGTTCACAAGGCCAGGCCTGGTGGCTCACGCCTGTAATCCCAGCACTTTGGGAGGCCAAGGTAGATAGATCACTTCAGGTCAGGAATTTGAGACCAGCCCAGCCAACATGGCAAAACCCCATCTCTACTAAAAATACAAAAAATTTAGCCAGGTGTGATGGTCATGCCTATAGTCCCAGCTACTCAGGAGGCTGAAGCAGAAGAATCGCTTGAACCTAGGTGGTGGAGGCTGCAGTGAGTCAAGATCATGCCACTGCACTCCAGCCTGGGTTACAGAATGAGACTCTGTCTCAAAAACCAAACACGTACCCAGAACCTGAAGGTATTGAGTTGAATCATCATGAAAAGTGACAGATAAGGAAAGTCCTGATTTCTTTAGCTTGGCCTCTGTATCTGATCTTCGGGCAGCCCAGGCCACAGCTCCCCAGTTCCCTATGGGCACTGACCTATCATGTCCTGCTGCATGGTCTGCAGGGAGTTGGTGATGGCCGTGGAGCAGCGGTCTGACATGTTTCGGCCCAGTCCTTCCTCTATGTGGCGGTGCAGTTCCTGCCACCAGAAGAGGGAGGTTAAAAGAAGCAGCACGTCCATCAAAATTCCCTTCAGGCCACATCCACCAGGTGACCCCAGAAGGCTGATGGAAGCCTGGGCCTCGTCTCTGTGGCTTCCACTTTCACTGCTGGGGGGCCCTGACCCAGACCAGCAGGGACTGAATCACTTTTGGGGGCCTCCTGCCAAGAGGACCTGTTGCTCCATGACTCACATTCTTATAAACCTTGAGGACTACTGGAGAAGGGTGGAAGTCCATCTGGTAATCATCCACCAGCACAGAGAGGCGCCTGATCTCCTCGGCCATCGCAGTTGACACCTACGGCAAAAGGAAGCACACTGTTAAGTATCAAGGAAGACCAAAGTTCAGTCCAGCAGATGGCATATCTTTCCTCTCAAACCAGCAGCCTCCTCAGCTCCTCTATGGAGTTAAAGCCTCTGAGGTGAGAGGGTCTGGGAAACTGGCTGATCAAACGCTCACGTGATCTGTGGAGGTCCAGAGGAAGGGGAACATGCCCAGCATCACACAACCCAATAACAGAACCCAAAGGGCAGCTCTGTATTCTTGAAGCAGGGCCACAACTTCCTTCTGGAAGGCTGGGAAGTCCCTAAGAGGAGGTCTGCTTTCTTCTGGACTCTACTCGGGAGTCCAAATCTCCCCAGAATGCGTCCTCCTCATTTCTCACCTGCCTCTCCACTTCCTCCGTAATCTGCTTAATTCGCAGCTTATAGTCTTGAGCCAAGAGCTCCAGCTGTTTGTCAATAAATTTCAGTCGGTCTTGCCGCTCTTCACGCATTTCCTCGCAGTAAACCCTGAAAGCAGAGTACTGGTGAGAAATCCATGTTCCTGTCTGACTAAGCAGAGGAGCAAGAGGGGATACCAGAAGTCCCAGGCTGCCCCGCCCACTCTCTTGCCTGGCAGGGCTGCACACACGCACCCAGGGGCATGAGCTTTCCCCTTCCCAGGTAAGAAGGGAGCCCCGCAGCCAACCATGCACTCCTCAGTCTTCCATGTGGGACAGGCGGTGGGGACAGAGCAGGGAGGGTGTTGTAAGGGGGTTTAAACAAATTCTGCCAATTAATATAGGGAAAAAAGCTCAACCTCACTAGTAATCACGGAAATGAATTTATTATTTTTTTTGAGATGGGAGTTTCACTCTTGTTGCCCAGGCTGGAGTGCAACGGCGCGATCTCCGCTCACTGCAACCTCCGCCTCCCAGGTTCAAGCAATTCTCCTGCTTCAGCCTCCCGAGCGGCTGGGATTACAGGCATGTGCCACCACACCCAGCTAATTCTGTAATTTTAGCAGAGACAGGGTTTCTCCATGTTGGTCAGGCTGGTCTTGAACTCCTGACCTCAGGTGATCCATCCGCCTTGGCCTCCCACAGTGTTGGGATTACAGGCGTGAGCCACCATGCCCAGTCGGAAATGAAATTTTTAAAGGCACAATTTTCTACCAAAGCCTGGCAAAAATGACCAGGCCTGAAGTTCTGGTGAGAGCTGAGGAAATGGAAGGCCTATGGACAGTACTGGTCATGCAACGAATGGGTACGGCTGTTCTGGAGAGCAATCAAGTAAAACTGACTAAAACTGGAAACGCGTATACCCTAAAACAGAATCGCCACACCCCTAGGAATTCACCCCAGGAAGACTCTTACAAAGGTGCACAAGGGGACACATAAACACATGTCCACTGCAGTAAGGTTTCCAATAGCAAAAAAGAAATCTAAAATTCCCTCCATAGGAAAATGAGGCATATTCACAATGGAATATACTACAGCAGTTCCTATTCATAAACTCAAACTACACATACTAACAAGGATAAAGGGAAAAACGATGTTGAGTAGAAAGTAAAGCCAGGTACAGTGACAATGTGATGCCACATCTGTACGTCTGAAGCATGTAAAAACCTGACATATTCTTCAGCATTTATGTGAAAGTACTGTTTGAATGGGTGATGGAACAATGTAAATTCATGATTATGGTGCCTCTGGGCAGAGTGACACTGGGACAAGTGCAAAAGAATCAAAAGGGAACTTAACTTTTTAAAATTTTAACTTAATATAAACAATTGAGGCCCAGTGCAGTGGCTCACACCTATAATCCCAGCACTTTGGGAGGCCGAGGTGGGTGGATCACAAGGTCAACAGACCATCCTGGCTAACACGGTGAAACCCCGTCTCTACTAAAAAAATACAAAAAATTAGCTGAGCGTGGTGGTGGACACCTGTAGTCCCAGCTACTCGGGAGGTTGAGGCAGGAGAATGGTGTGCATCCGGGAGGCAGAGCTTGCAGTGAGCCGAGATCGCGCCCCTGCACTCCAGCCTGGGCGACAGAGCGAGACTCCGTCTCAAAAATAAATAAATAAATAAAATAAACAATCAAGAAAGTCAATTCTGTGTGACAGAAGCAAGGTGTTTTCATATCATTCTTTAGTGACAGGGTCTCACTCTGTTGCCCAGGCTGGAGTGCAATGGTGTAATCACAGCTCACTGGAACCTTGAACTCCTGGGCTCAAGTGATCCTCCTGCCTCAGCCTCCCAAAGTAGCTGGAACTATAGGTGCGCGGCCACCACGCCCAGCTGGTTTTTAAAATTTTTGTAGAGATGGGGTCTTACTATGTTATCTGGGCTGGACTCAAAACTCCTGGCCTCAAGCAGTCCTCCTGCCTTGGTCTCTCAAAGTGTTGAGATCACAGGTGTGAGCCACTGCTCCAGGCTGGAATGTTGTTTTTAAAAATGTGTTCAGGCTCTGAGAATGGCTGCAGAGCTCAGCAGGGTACGGGCCAAGGCCTCCAACACAGGGAATCGTGCTGCACAGACCAGGTGGGGTGATGAAGCACCCAGCCGCCCTCCTTACCAGGCTGTCTATGTGGCTCTAACATGGTCTGGTGGCCAGGGAAAGGGCCCTGGATGGGAGCCCAGAGACTCAGCCCTGCCATCAAGGCATGTCCTAACTGCCCAAGGCAGGGGAGGAACAACCTCATCTCGGCAGCCCTCTCCACCTATCTGCAGTCTTGGACTCTTACTGCTGCTCCCGAGCTGCCACGTGCAATGAGTCCATGATGAGTCGAACCGCCTCTGCAATCTGCTTGGCCCGGACCGTGTGCTGCTCAAACTTGGTCTTCACTGCAGACTGGGAGATGCACTCCTGGAACACACAAAGGCACAGAGGGAGGTGGGGGCCACCAGGGGCCTATGGCCAAGGGCCAGACTCTGGCTTTCACTGCCAGGGATACAGCCAGTGGGAGCTGGGAAGGCACAGAATCACCATGTACCAGAATCAAAGGACTCACCTCAAACCTCCTCTCAAAATTCTGAAACTCAAACATCCTCACTTGAAAGCCTTCTGCGAGAGCGCCCCCTAGGAGAATTGTACTGCATTAGCCCAGAAACAACTTGGCGGCAGAGGAAAAGGCTGAAATCCCCAGAAACCAAGCCACTGGCTGAAGAGCAAGAGCCTCTCACTCTGCTCTTCTCAGCAGCCTCTTCTCAGAAGGATTTTCTACTGACAGACTCAGCACGAGACAAAATGTCTCAAACATCAGGGAAAAGAAGGACATCTGTTCTCATCATTACCTCCTTCGGGCATGCCCTGGGCTTTCTGAATCCTGGCGTTGAGCACCTCCTTAGCAGACACAAAGAAGATGCGGTCCCCGGCCTGGGATCGATCCACCACACCCAGCTCATCCACTAGGAAGCTGGTACAACGCTCCATGTGCTGCCGCCGCACCTGGAGCCCAAACAAATGTGTCCAGAGTGGGTGCAGGTGGCCCCACAGCCCCCACCTGCCTCTTTCATTAAAAGAATAGGTCATAAGAGGCTGGGCACGGTGGCTCACGCCTGTAATCCCAGCACTTCGGGAGGCCACAGCTGGTGGATCATTGAGGTCAGGAGTTCAAGACCAGCCTGGCCAACACGGTGAAACCCCGTCTCTACTAAAAACACAAAAAATCAGCCACACATGGTGGCGGGCGCCTGTAACCCCAGCTACTCAGGAGGCTGAGGCAGGAGAATCGCTTGAACTTGGAGACGGAGGTTGCAGTGAGCCAAAGATAGCACCACTGCACTCCAGCCTGGGCAACAGAGTGAGAAAAAAAAGAATAGGCAATATATTCACATAGCTCAACAGCCAAAGGCACAGACACATACACAGGGCAATGTCTCCCACTATTCTGCTCTCCAACCACCAAGTTTCCCAGACCAATGTGTGGGGGTGACTTGGCGTAGAGCCTGCCAAAGGTATTTTATGCATATACAAGCAGAAATGCTTAAACGTGCCCTAGACTGCCTCTTGTTAAGCTTATATAGTGCCTCACTTTTGTGCCCTGGAAGGAGAGGAACCCTGGGGTCAAGTAACCTAAATCTGGGAGCTGTACTCTGACAAGCCGTGTCCTCCTGGGGCATTGTTTACAAAAAGAGTGGGCATCACTAGAAAATCCCTCCTGGCTCTGACACCTGGGGTTCTACCGATAAAATGTGACAACAGCTTCTTGTAGACACCTACCATGTGTTAGGTGTTTTTGACAGATTTCATCCTCTCAACAAGTCTATTTATCACACTGCTGAGGAAATTGGATTTACCAGAAGGGTCAAGGGATCTGCCAAAGTCACACTGCCTGCCTAGTGTCAGTCAGAATTTGGACTCTGGGCCAGGCACAGTGGCTCATTCATGCCTGTAATCCTGGCACTTTGGGAGGCCAAGGCGGGCGAATTATCTAACGTCAGGAGTTTGAGACCAGCCTGGTCAACATGGTGAAATCCCATCTCTATTAAAAATACAAACATTAGCCAGGCGTGATGGCAGGTGCCTGTAATCCCAGCTACTTGGGAGGCTGAGGCAGGAGAATTGCTTGAACCCAGGAGGCGGAGGTTGCAGTGAGCCGAGATTGCGCCACTGCACTCCAGCCTGGGTGACAAGCAAAACTCCATCTCAAAAAAAAAAAAGGTTTTGGACTCCGGCCTATTGACTGCAACTGCATGTTTTATCATCCCATATTATCAATCTTATGACCCTTTATTTTTTTTGGAGACAGCGTTGTACTATGTCGCCCAGGGTGGTTTCAAATTCCCGGTCTCAAGGGATCCTCTCTCAGCCTATAGGTGTGCACCACCATGCCCAGTTTGTCTTTCATTTCACATATTTAGAGTTGTGAGGCCAGGTGCAGTGGCTCATGCCTGTAATCCCAGAACTTTGGGGGACTGAGGCGGGTGGATCACTTGAGCCGTGGAGTTCAAAACCAGAGTGGGCAACATGGCAAAACCCCGTCTCTACCAAAAATACAAAAATTAGGCAGCCTCATAACCCAGTCTCTAAATAAATAAGTAAACAGCTAAGAGTTGTGAGTCACCGGTTAGAATCAGTATTCTCCATTCCTCTTTCCAGCCTCTTTCACAGAGGCCTCCCTAGAGCTGAGCCTGTTCCATACTAATTCCTCAGAAACCAAACTGAGCACTGGTCCCGAAGATGCACTAATGCTACAGGGATCCTTTTTAAGCCTAGGGGAGAGTGGCTTGAAGAGGGGGTGCGTCCAGCAAAGTGGATGGCAGAGGGGAAAAGCCACCAGAAGATACCATAGAAGAGTATTTGGACAATTATTTGGCAATAAAGTTAATTCAGGGAAGTCACTAGATCCAGGAGGGCATGAAGTGGCCCTAGTGGCAGGCAGTGCTCCCTCGGGGTGGCATTCCCCAACTGCCAAACAGAGGCACTAACCTCCTCCATGTACTCAGGCTCTGAGGCGGATGCATCCCAGCGGTTGTTCAGGATGAAGATGTTCGGCCGGGAGAGACGCTCACTCACCTTGTGGAAGAAGTGCTTTTCCTAGACAAAGGGTAAGACCTCGGTGGAGCGGGAGCCTGACAGCCAAGGCCCCATCAGCTGCCTGCCCAGGGGGTGTGGGAGCTTGGGAGAAGGCAGAGGAGGAGTTACCGTCTGCATCAGGGTGGACTCTGAGTTGGCCACCAGCACAAACACATCAGCATCCAGACAAAACTTGTCAATCCAGCTGTCCAGCTCTGTGGTGACATCAATACCAGGGCTAAAGGTGACAGGAGTAAACCAAATCATCAGGCAGAGCAGGAGCCCTATTCTTCTTGCTGAGAACAGACCTGAGACTTGTGAGGCAGGCAGGTCATGGAGGAGAAAGTCAGTGAGGGGAGAGAAATCAGGCCTGGCCCTCATTAACCAATTTTTACTTTCCATTTCCTATCCTTCCAGATTGCCTGGAAATTAGAGTTTTGGTTTGTTTGTTTGTTTTTTGAGATGGAGTCTCGCTCAGTCGCCCAGGCTGGAGTGCAGTAGCGCAATCTTGGCTGACTGCAAGCTCCGCCTCCCGGGTTCATACCATTCTCCTGCCTCAGCCTACCAAGTAGCTGGGACTACAGGCGCCCACCACCACGCCCGGTAATTTTTTGCATTTTTAGTAGAGACGGGGTTTCACCGTGTTAGCCAGGATGGTCTCGATCTCCTGATCTCGTGATCCGCCCGCCTCGGTCTTCTAAAGTGCTGGGATTACAGGCGTGAGCCACTGCGCCCGGCCTTGTTTTGTTTTTTGAGATGGAGTCTTGCTCTGTCGCCCAGGCTGCAGTGCAATGGCAAGATCTCGGCTCACTGCAACCCCCACCTCCCGGGTTCAAGCGATCCTCCTGCCTCAGCCTCCCAAGTAGCTAGTACTACAGGCATGCACCACCATGCCCAGCTAATTTTTTTGTATTTTTATAGAGACGGGGTTCCACCACGTTGATCAGGCTGGTCTCAATCACTTGACCTCCTGATCTGTCCACCTCAGCCTCTCAAAGCGCTAGGATTACAGGTATGAACCACCACGCGTGGAGGAAATGAGTGTTTTTAAAAAACACATACATCTATTGCTTTTTTAAAAACAGAATTACTTGTAATTCTACTTTAAAGATGATATACCAGGACGGGCGCAATGGCTCACGCCTGTAATCCCAACACTTTGGGAGGTCGAGGCAGGTGGATCAAGAAGTCAGCAGTTCGAGACCAGCCTGGCCAATACGGTGAAACCCGGTCTCTATTAAAAAAACAAAAATTAGCCAGGCATGGTGGAGGGTGCCTGTAATCCCAGCTACTCCAGAGGCTGAGGCAGGAGAATTGCTTGAACCCAGGAGGTGGAGGTTGCAGCGAGTCGAGACTGTACTTCAGCCTGGGCGACAGAGTGAGACTCCATCTAAAAAAAAAAAAAAAAAAAAAAAAGATGACATACAATATACAATATATAATTAAGGTGAAGGTGTGACTTGATGTGAGTCCAGGTAAATGCTACAATACTGCACTTCTTGGTATAGTTATAACCTGTCCACCAAGCCAGGGCAAAGTGTTTCTTCAAGGGAGATAAAATACACCCCTGACTCCGCCACAACTCCCCACCCCCAGTACACGTGCTGGCACTGGGCTGAGGTTGAGAACCTCCCCAACTTTTAAGCATCCCTCCTATCTCTTATAGACCATCCCTGGGACATCTGCAGGGTACTGGTAAACAGGTATAGGTACCAGACTCTAGAGGAAAGCCAAGAGGCCAGAGGATTTGGTTGAGCCCATATGAAAGGCAGTAGTACTTAAGCAGAGCATGGATGGGGCCCAGGGACTCTGGCCCGGATTACCCAGAAATGGAAACCTGGCGCCTCCCGGTTTGGACCTCCTAGGAGGGTACCTCCCTCTTACCTGTCCATCAAAACGAGGTCATCTTTTAGAAGTGGGCACTTAGAGTTGGGCCACATCACACTCACTAGGCTGCCGGCATGGAGCTGCTTGTCCTGATGGAGGGCATGAGCCAGCTGGTTCACAGTCTGATGGCAGAGGAAGGAAAGAAAGAGGCTGAGGAGGAAACACCAAGCCAGATTTCCTGTGCCGCTGCATCACAGCACAGTGGCTGGGACTGCTGCCCATCTGCTACCCTTTCTTCTTCCACATAGAAAAAGTTAACAGCTGGGAGTTGTCAGTTAAGAACCTACTTTCTTCACTGCTCTTTTGAGCTTCTTTCCTGGATATCACGCTAAAGTTGTCTGTTCTGCACTGATTGATTCTTTTTTTTTTTTTGAGACAGAGTCTCGCTCTGTCGCCCAGGCTGGAGTAGTGGCGTGATCTTGGCTCACCGCAACCTCCACCTTCCGGGTTCAAGCAGTCCTCCTGCCTCAGCCTCCCGACTAGCTGGGATTACAGGCACCTGCCACCATGCCCAGCTAATTTTTGTATTTTTAGTAGAGACAGCGTTTCACCATGTTGACCAGGCTGGTTTGATCTCCTGACCTCAAATGATCTACCTGCCTCGGTCTCCCAAAGTGCTGGGATTACAGGCGTGAGCCACCGTGCCTGGCCGATTGATCCTTTATGAAGCAAATTGAGCATCTGGCCCCAAACAAGAATACAGCTGCCTCTCAGAAAACTCAAGAGTGTTGGCCCCTGAATGATAGGTCAGAGACACAGAGCAAATGCAGGAATCCCTCTCTGGCAATACCCCAAGGAAGAACACAGCACATACTGTCTTCCTTAACTAGTGAAGAGAGGCTAGTGGCCGCTCAGAGCTGTATGAGGAACAGCAGGGTCCTCATTCTTGGTGATCCACATTTCTGAAAACCGCCCCCGCCAGCCCCCAGAAGCTCTCACATCCTTCAAAAAGCTTGTCTAAAATAGGGTCTCCCATTCACCTCCACAGGGCAGTGCTGCCCTCTCCCTAGAGGTGAGGTCAGCCATGTCACAATGGAGGACTTGCTCTGCCAGCAGGCACAGGGCTGACAGCCAGCCTGGCACCCTCACCTTGGCGCTCCTCTTCTCCTCTGAGCCCTCGGTAAGGAGAAAGGCCTCATGGCCATCTGTGCCCTCTACCCGCAGGAAGCAATTGGTGGTGTGGCCAATCCCAGAGGGCAGAACTTTGTCCCAGAGCATGGCATTGATCACGGTGCTCTTCCCATTGCTTGTCCTAGAAGGAAGTAACAGCTGTCAGCAAAGCCACCAATATCTGACCTGAATTACTTTCACAATGCAGACACCAGACTGGAAGGCCAAAGCCCTATTCATTGCAACGTTGCCAGTGCCCAGACAGTGCTGAGACACAGAGTAGGCACTGTTTATTAAAATGAATAAACACCCACAGGCCCAAACCTGTGACATACCCCTGGTTCATCATTTCAGATTAATCTGCAAGAGGCTCACTGCGCACTGTCTGCCCCTTGAATCATACAGCCACCCTCAGCATCACTTATAGAGACTGTCTGAGACAGTCAGACAGTCTCCAAAGTTTAACTCAGGCCTACCTGAAACACCGACTCACCACCCCCAAAGCGTCTTTCTCAGTCTAAATGACCCCAGTGTTTCCCACACAGGGCATGTTTCACTGCTTTTCTCCCATCACGCTCCTCCTTACACATGAAGCTTTACCTTGTCAGTCCCAGCTGACAACTGCTAGGCTAAAGGGAAGATTACTTTCTCATTCTTTGTTTTTATTATTATTTGACATGGAGTCTTGCTCTGTTGCCCAGGCTGGAGTGCAGTGGCATGATCTCAGCTCATTGCAACCTCTGCCTCCTGAGTTTAAGCGATTCTCCTGCCTCAGCCTCCCAAGTAGCTGGGATTACAGGCGTGCACCACCATGCCCAACTAACTTTTGTATTTTTAGTAGAGACAGGGTTTCACCATGTTGGCCAGGCTGGTCTCGAACTCCTGACCTCAGGTGATCCTCCTGCTTCAACCTCCTAAAGTGCTGGGATTGCAGATGTGAGCCACCATGCCCAGCCTACTTTCTCATTCTTACCTATCACACTCCTTTCATGTAATCTGGTGGGGTTTTTTTGGGTTTTTTTGATACAGGGTCTTGCTTTGTCGCCCAAGCTGGAGTGCAGTGGCGTGTGGCATGAATAGAGCTCACTGAAGCCTCGACCATCAGGGTTCAATGATCCTCCCACCTCAGCCTCCCAAGTAGCTTACACTGTAAGTACGTGCAACCACGCCCAGCTAATTTTTAAATTTTTTGTAGAGATGGGGTCTTGCCATGTTGCTTGGGCTCGTCTCAAACTTCTGGGTTCAAGCAATTCTCCTGCCTCAGCCTCCCAGTGCTGGGATTACAGGTGTGAACCACTGCACCCGGCCATTTCTGCTTCCTGAAAATAGCTCCACTCAGCAGACTCATCTGCTCTGAGTCTCAGAGCTTTCAACCTGTGCTAAATACAGTGTTTCTGAGTTAAAGTTTCCCAGCCACATCACTAGAGCAGAACTACAATGAACTTACCTGCACCCACTGAGACAGGCAGCCCACTAGCTCACCTAAGTAGGGGTCATACCTCCCAGGTGAGGATGAAGAAATGATAGTTCAGAGTTGAGGACCACACCTGAGGTTACAGGTCATCAGGAACAAGACTCTAGGCACAGTGCCTATTCCCCAGGCTACCACTAGGTGCCTAGCATACAATCTGTCTAGATGTCTTTTTTCCTGTATTAGATGTGTGTGTGTGTGTGTGTGTGTGTGTGTGTGTGTGTGTATATACACTTTTTTTTTTTTGGAGACAGAGTCTCGCTCTGTTGTCCAGGCTGGAGTACAGTGAGGTATGATCTCAGCTCACTGCAACCTCTGCCTCCTGGGTTCATGCCATTCTCCTGCCTCAGCCTCCCAAGTAGCTGGGACTACAGGCACCTGCCACCATGCCTGGGTAATTTTTTTGGATTTTTAGAGACGGGGTTTCACCGTTAGCCAGGATGGTCTTGACCTCCTGACCTTGTGATCCACCTGCCTCAGCCTCCCAAAGTGCTGGGATTACAGGCGTGAGCCGCCGCACTTGGCCATTATACCAGTTATAAATGTTTGGCATAGTACTTTGGGTACATTGTGGCTTCATAAGGGCCAGTGTTAAAACTGCTTCCATGTCAAAGCAAAGAAAACTGCCTATATATTGGTTTGTCCTGGTGGGGAATAAAAAGGATCACTGGTTCCAGTCACAGGAGTAGTAACTGTGGGTACCTTAAGGTTTGGGGCACTTACAAGGCTGTGGTAGAAACAGATACCCCATGGATATCACATGTTAAACCATGTGTATCTGTGGAATACTCAATCTCAATGTGAACACCTTTGACTACCGCTGTGGAAGCGTTCCTTTAGACAAAGCTGTGGCCCATTTTACTCTGGATAAGGACAGAAACGGTTCACATTCCATTATTTGTAAAGTTATCTTCTGTTAGCTTTCATTATTTTTGCTACACTCATTTTATTTGTATTTAAAATGCTTTAGGCAACCTAAGAACAAATGTAAAAGTAAAGATGTAATAAAAATGAATTGCTTGATATTCATTACTTCATGTGTATCAACAAGCATAGCACTAAAACAAAACAAAAAAACATGTATTTAACTTATTTTTAGGTTTTATGCTTTTGTGAATTTTTTTTTTTTTGATGCTTGCCTAACATGCATGTGCTGTAAAAATAGTTAACAGGGAAATAACTTGAGATGATGGCTAGCTTTGTTTAATGTCTTACGAAATTTTCATGAACAATACAAGCATAATTGTTTAGAACATGTGTATTAAATTCATGTAAGTGGAATAAAAGTTTTATGAATGGAGAAAAAAAAAAAACCAAGTATTGTATGATTCCACTTATGTGAGATACCTAGCATAGTCAAATTCATTGGGACAGAAAGTAGAATGGTGGTGGCCAGGGCGAGGGACATGTGGGGACAGGGAGTTATTGTTTAATGAGTATAATACAAGCTTCAATTTTGCAAGATGAAGAAGCTCTGGAGACTGGTTGCAAATATACCTACTAGTGAACTATATGCTTAAAACGGTTAAGGGGGTGAATTTTATTTTATATCCTTTTAACCACAATCAGAAAATCAAAAGTAGTCAGGCTTGATGGCATGCACCTGCAGTCCCAGCTACTCAGGAGGTTCAGGTGGGAGGATCACCTGAGCCCAGGGAGGTCAAGGCTGTAACGAGCTTCCAGCCTGGGTGACAGAGAATGCTGTCTCAAAAATCAAATAAATAAAATATAAATGAAAAGGAAAGCAATGAATTCTGAAGCGTGTCCCTGCCCTGGAACGTTCTGTGGCCTTGCACAAAGTGCCTCCCTCCCTCCTAGCCAGGAAGAAAGAAAGGGTGGGTGCCACAAGGACATACCGGCCAAAAAAAGCCACTTTCATGTGCCGCCGAGCCAGCACCTCGCTGATGCCTCTCACTTTGGATAGGTAACCTTTGACGTCCAGAACCTGTTCTTCTGTGGTAACGGGGTCCAGTTCTGCATTCCTGTAGGTGTCTGGAGGTGGGGATGGAACATGGGTCACCACGTGGTCAGAGGAGTTTCACAGTCATAAGTCTGGAAGGGCCAGAGCAACGGCCCTGCTTACCCTAAATGAGTCTACCTCTGGCTCCCTGCAGCCGACAGGCTGAGTTCCAGATCCTCTATGGTGGCCCCATGGTGTGGTGGTTAAGAACATGGCTAAGAAGCAACACTGCCTGGTTTTGAAGCTGGGTTCTTACCACTTTCTAGCTCTGTGGCCTCAAGCAAAAGAACCTTTCTGGGTCTTAGTTTCCTTAGGCACAAAATGGAGATAATGACAATATCTACTTCATGAGACCACTGTGAGAATCAAATGAATTAAAATACAAATGCTGTCAATGGCGGTTGGTGTAAGATGAATACCTGAATGTTAACTGCCATCCTTGTTTATTTTTTCTTAACAAATATTTACGAAGTTCTTACCCCATGCCAGGCACTGTTCCTTTCACTTTTCAAATTCATTCTCTCCTTTGGTCCTCTTTATTAACGTGGCTCCAGAGGTAGTAAAAGGCAGAGCTAGGATTTGAATTAGGCAGCCTGGCTCTGGAGTCCAGGCTCTTAACCACTCTGTGTCACTTCTCGAGGCCCTCCCTGCCCTGGCCCTGCTGGCCTCTTGCCCCCCGCTGCCTCACAGTCCTCCCTCACCATATCCCCAAACTCACCAGCTTCCTCGGCACTCTGGCTCTGCTCCCTGCTGCCCAAACCCCTTCCCACTCTCTGAAGAACTGACACACTACACTGCCTTGGGGCAGCCTGACTCATTCTGACTTGACCTCAAGTCTAGCTTAGACAGCACTGCCCCCAGGAAGTCTTCTCTGACCACCCCTGCAACCTGAGTCAGGACCCTGGACCCCTTCTTTTTTTTTTTTTTTTTTTTGAGACAGAGTCTCGCTTTGTCGCCCAGGCTGGGTGCAGTGGCCGGATCTCAGCTCCCTGCAAGCTCCATCTCCCAGGTTTACGCCATTCTCCTGCCTCAGCCTCCCGAGTAGCCAGGACTACAGGCGCCTGCCACCTCACCCGGCTAGTTTTTTGTATTTTTTAGTAGAGACGGGGTTTCACCGTGTTAGCCAGGATGGTCTCGATCTCCTGACCTCGTGATCCGCCCGTCTCGGCCTCCCAAAGTGCTGGGATTACAGGCTTGAGCCACCGCGCCCGCCCTCCTTACCCCTTCTCTGTGTGCCCCAGCACCCTGCACTTCTCCCATCTCAGCTCTCACCCCACCATAAGTTAACTGTCCAGCTCACTTGTCTGTGTCATCTACCTCATGAGGGCCACACTATCTGATCCCAGCACCCAGCAGGTGCACAAATGTTTGCTACGTGAGCAGACCTTTGGATTACAGCACTGCTTTTTTCCAGTGCCCTTAAGAGGAAGATGGCCAACAAATTACTCCATACAGGAGCAACTGAGTGAGATCCCACCACTGTCCTGTCTAGGACTCGCACTAGACAAGCTGGAACACAGCCAGGTGTTTAGCCCCCCCTGCACACTCCTGGGAACTACCAGGCTGACAGGCCCCAGCCCTGAGAACACTCCCAAAGCATGCGAAGCATGACAAGGGCCCGCCCAGTGAGTTTCCCCCACAGCCAGCGCCATGAAAGGAAGTGACCAAGTCAACAACACCCCCATCTCCCCGCCCGCAATGTCCACCGGTCACCTCTGCCCCAGAGGCATCAATATTCTTCCCTTATATGGGCAACTGGGCATGGCCTTTGGAATGTCCCTCAGAGGAAGCTGGTTCTCAAGCATGTGACTACACTTAAAAGTGGGAGCCAGCAGGCCGACAAGCTCTTGTTACCTGCCTGTTAGAAACAGTCCCCTGGCAGGAACCATCCCCTCCCTGACCCAGCACAGCTCAGGATCACTCCAGCTCTTTCCCTTCCATTTAAACAACAGGGAGGCCTCATGTTTTGTTTTTTTTTTTTTTTTTTTTTTTTGAGACGGAGTCTCGCTCTGTCGCCCAGGCTGGAGTGCAGTGGCCGGATCTCAGCTCACTGCAAGCTCCGCCTCCTGGGTTTACGCCATTCTCCTGCCTCAGCCTCCCGAGTAGCTGGGACTACAGGCGCCCGCCACCTCGCCCGGCTAATTTTTTGTATTTTTAGTAGAGACGGGGTTTCACTGTGTTCGCCAGGATGGTCTTGATCTCCTGACCTCGTGATCCACCCGTCTCGGCCTCCCAAAGTGCTGGGATTACAGGCTTGAGCCACCGCGCCCGGCAAGGCCTCGTGTTTTCACACAGAGAGAAATCAAAGCATGCATCACATAAACATCTGCATTAAGCATGTGTCTGTCCACAACGTCATCTGAGTAGGTGACTCAGAGCTTCCAAGAGGGTTACTCTGGGCTCCCAGAGGGCAGTGGCCTGATCTACCCCATCTCTGCATGCCCAGCACCTGCCACAGGGCTGGCACACCACAGCCACTGATAAACAGGCAATGAGTTGGGATTATTTCAACTACCAATCATACTACTTTAAAATTCAGATTTTAGTTCCACAAGTATTTAGGAAATACCTTCTGTTACATCAAGTGCCATGCAAAGGGCAGGGCACAGATGAGGGCATGAAATTGGACAGTCTCTTTCTTCAAAGGGAGCCTTGTGCAGCAGCCTGGCATGTAAAACAACGAGAAGCCAAGCTGCTCTCGTTGAAAGCAGAATGGAAAGAAGGTGGCCCCCCTGAGCCAGGGGCCAACCCCGGAAGCCCCACCACTGAACTTCTAGGGTTCTGCAGACTAGAATCCGAAACCACTGTTCACACCTGAGCCCCCTTTCACAAGCGAGGAAACCAAGGGCAGATAAGACTCGGCTACTGGGTCTCCACAGACAATTTCAGGACCTGGCGCCAAAGTGCCCTTCTAAAGAGGGAGCCTGAGGAAGCAGGCGCTGGAGTTGTCACTCAGACGAGCGGGGCCCCGGGAACCAGTCCTTCTCTGCTGATAAACAAGGAACTAGAGGTTAGGCTCAAATTAGTAACTAGTAGAAAAGGCACAAGTGACACGAGTTTCCTATAGTTCTGTCACCAATCTAAAAATATAAAAGACAGGGCGCCCCGGTCAGGGATCACTGACACCCAAACAGTGCCTGGTATTAATGGCAGCCAGAACTAGGCAAAGGAAAACACGTGGGCTCTGGAGTTGGAGACACCTGAGCAAAGCCCTGATCTATTACTTACAAGGTATCCGACAACTCTTAAACCTCAATTTGCTTGCCTTGTAGATGGGGATAAGATTCACCTATCTTTCATGATTAAATGAAACGAAACCTGTGGACTTCTAAAGTAATTACTAAATGGCAGTTCCCTTGTCTTCCTGGCCTAATCTCCCCAGACTCCAATTCCACATGATTTCAAGAGCAGAGCATTTCTGAGGCTATCTGGGCATGAGTTCCCTAAAAGCAGAGCTATACTTCCCCACCCATAAATCCCACTAGCTAAACATCTGAACAGGTAAGAGTGGGCCTGGCTGAGCAGGTGCCCCCTTACCTTCAAGGAAGGTGGCGCTCTCCTGGATGTAGGCCCCCAGCTGCTCAAAAATGCCATTGATCTTCTTCTTGGCAGTGACAAAGTGCTTGAGTGGGGAAGCATTCACTTCAGCCATGTGTCTCTTATCTTTCTTGACTGTGACGATAGTGTTGCATCGAGAGAAGAGCAGGGACATTGCGCTGCAAGAGAAGCCAATGTGAGCGAACACGGTGATACCTACCTCGGGACATCCTGCTGGAAGGATGGTGGAATGCTTGGGGGAGAATCAAGAATATGGGGATCTCAGGTCACTGCAACCTCCAGGACTAGAACAAAGGATGGTGAGATAAGAAGTGTCTCAGGCTGGGCACGGTGGCTCACCCCTGTTTCTCAGAACTTTGGGAGGCCGAGGCATGTGGATCACCTGAGGTCAGGAGTTCAAGACCAGCCTGGCCAACATGGTGAAACCCCGTCTCTACTAAAAATACAATAATTAGCCAGGCCTGGTGGCACACACCTGTAATCCCAGCTACTCGGGAGACTGAGGCAGGAGAATCGCTTGAACCTGGGAGATGGAGGCTGCAATGAACTGAGATCATGTCATTGTACTCCAGCCTGGGTGACAGGGTGAAACTTTGTCTCAAAACATGAAGTAAAATAAAATAAAATAAAATTAGCCTGACACAGTGGCATGCATCTGCAGTCCTAGCTACTTGAGAGTCTGAGGCGGGAGGGTCACTTGAGCCCAGGAGTTTGGGCTGTAGTGACCTATGATTGGTCCACTGCACTCTAGCCTGGGAGACAGAGCAAGACCACATAAAAACACGACTGGTTAGGGGGCGGGTTCAGTGGCTTATACCTGTAATCCCAGCACTTTGAGAGGCCAAGGCAGGCAGATCGCTTGACCTTAGGAGTTTGAGACCAGCCTAGGCAACACAGGATCCCGTCTCTATTTAAAAAAAAAAAAAAAAAAAAAAAAAAACCAGCCGGGCATGGTGGATCATGCCTGTAATCCCAGCACTTTGGGAGGCTAAGACAGGTGGATCACAAGGTCAGGAGTTCAAGACCAGCCTGGCCAACATGATGAAACCCCGTCTCTACTAAAAATACAAAAAAATTTAGCCGGTTGTGGTGGCGGCCATGTATAATCCCAGTTACTTGGGAAGCTGAAGTAGAGAATTGCTTGAACCTGAGAGGCGGAGCCCTCCCAGCCCAGCCCTCCCACTATGCCCCACCTCTTTTGACCTTTGACCAAAGACCTCTAGGACTTTGGAGTCAAGTCTCATGACCTCTAAAATGTTATTCTTATATGGAAAGATAAGCTACAAAGATGTGTGGGATTGAGTGAGAGCAAGAGATAGTCACATAAAAATAGACTGTGATAATATGGCCGGGTGCAGTGGCTCACACCTGTAATCCCAGCACTTTGGGAGGCTGAAGTGGGTGGATCACTTGAGGTCAGGAGTTTAAGCCCAGCCTGGCCAACATGGTGAAGCCCTGTCTCTACAAAAAATACAAAAATTAGTCGGGTGTGGTGGTGCATGCCCGTAATCTTGGCTACTCAGGAGGCTGAGTAAGACAGAAGAATCGCTTGAACCTGGGAGGTGGAGGTTGTAGTGAGCTGAGACTGCACCACTGCACTCCAGCCTGGGTGACAGAGTGAGACTCTGTCTCAAAAAAAAAAAAAAAAAGACTTACAATAAACAAAGTGTTGGGCCGGGCGCGGTGGCTCATGCCTGTAATCCCAGCACTCTGGGAGGATGAGGTGGGTGAATCATTTGAGGTCAGGAGTTCAAGACCAGCCTGACCAACATGGTGAAACCCCACCTCGACTAAAAATACAAAAATTAGCCAGGCATGGTGGCAGGCACCTGTAATACCAGCTACTCAGGAGGTCGAGGCATGAGAATTGCTTGAACCAGGGAGGTGGAAGTTGCAGTGAGCTAAGATTGCGCCATTGCACTCCAGCCTGAGTGATAGAGCAAGACTCTATCTCAAAAAAAAAAAAAAAGCTCAAAAAGAGGCAGACACACCAGAAGGTAGTGTCCAGGGTAAGACTGGGAATTCTGACCCCAAAAGTGGATCCCTGCCAGGTCCCTCAGAGTTCCCACCATGGCGAAAGGTACTTCTTGAGCAGAGCCCACCGATCCTAGGAAGTCAAAGGGCAAAGGCCCTCCTGGATGAGGGGGCGTGTGCACAGCTGACCGTGCCTAGGTCTGTCACTGCGTCCCCAGTCACCCTAATCTTAGGGCCCTCAGTTCTCCACCCAGCAGCAAGCTCACTCTCTCTAGACGAGAAATGAGGTGTTGCTCCCGAGCAAGCACACGAGAAACTTCCAAATGGGACCAAAGTATGCGGCAGAAGGTCCTGAAAAGCAGAAAGAACACCCAGAAAAGGTACATGAAGACCAAATGCCAAAACGGACGTTTAGGAACTAACCATCCCAAAGAGTGGGCAGAAGACAGACCGACCCAAAGTGGGATAGGGACCCACATGTGTGCCTAAACCAACAAGTTTTTGTGCAATGTTAATGATTCCTCTGGAGACGAGGGAAGGAAGTGACCCCACTTCCATTTCTACATTCCTCCTCAGCATGACGCCACAGCTATGAGAGATGTTTTCTCAGCATGGAAGCCATATGTGCAGGGCTTAAAGACAATACAGCTCTGAGGAAGGAAACTGCAAAGAAAATGCTACTTTCACTCTTCCAAAGCAGCAAAGGAAAAGTGTACTGAAATCAGGCTTGCCATGGCCTGGCAGATCAGACTGTTCGAGAAAGAGGGGATGTGGCAGGCACAAGAGGAAAGCCACCCAAAAGGAAAAGAAAAGAGATCAGGGGCCAGGCACGGTGGCTCATGTCTGTAATTCCAGCACTTTGGGAAGCTGAGGCAGGCAGCTCACCTAAGGTCAGGAGTTCAAGACCAGCCTGGCCAACATGGTGAAACCCCATCTCTACTAAAAATACAAAAAATTAGCTGGGTGTGGTGGTGCATGCCTGTAGTCCCAGCCACTCCAGAGGCCGAGGCAGGAGAACCACTTGAACCTGGGAGGTGGAAGTTGCAGTGAGCTAAGACCTCACCACTGTGCTCCAGCCTGGGCGACAGAGCGAGAGTCTCTCTCTTAAAAAAAAAAAAGAAAAAGAAAAAAAAAAGAAAAAAAAAAGGGATCAGGGATGGGGCATGGTATAGTACTACCTATGACAGGTTTTGTAATCAGGCAGAGCTGGGTTCAAATTGTGACTATATTATTTCTGGGCTGCTGAAACTTAAGCAAGTTATTTCATCACAGAACCTTGGTTTCTTCATGTGTACAACAAACAAGACACCTATTGGAGAGAAAAACTGTCTCAAACTGTCTTTTTTCTCTACTCTCACACCATAATCATCAACACAAGAGACTTCTGTGACCAAATGTGAGGGGGTTTCTTCCCCACCCCAAGCACCGGACACCAGCTGGGTGTCCTCTCACTCAGTTCTCACACTGTCTACCCGGAGAGAGTGTCAGATCCCACGGGGTGAAGGCTCAGTCCCCAGGACTGCCCCACCTCTCCACCACCACGCCTCAAACATACCAGTCACAAGTCTGGGCCTCCAGAACTTCTGACCGACTGGCTTTAGGCTGGGGTTCCCATGACCCCCTCTTTGAGTTCGATTAATTTGATGGAGCAGCTTACCTAACCCAGGGAAACACTTACTTATGTTTACTGGGTTATGAGGGCTATCGCAAAGGATACAGATAAAGAAATACTTAGGGCGAGGTACGGGGGAAGAGGCGTGTAGCTTCTGTGCCCTCCCTAAGCAGGCCTCTCTCCAGGAACCTCCGCGTGTTCAGGTATTTGCAAGCTCCCTGAACTCTGTCCTCTTGGATTTTTATGGAAGCTTCATGACATCAGCATTCCTTCCCCCAGGATACAGGATCCAACCCTCTCAGGGGAGGGTTTTAAGGCCCACAGTCTCAGGGAAGGGTTTTAAGGCCCCACAGAAAGGTGGGGAAAATTAGGGTGGAAGGAGAGCAGGAGAAGGTCAGAGGCCTGCCCCTGAGGCCTACCACATCTAACATTATAACATGAAACCAGAACAAGGGCTATAGATAGGAGTTACAGGCCTGGGTCCGTGGATGAAACCCATATCCTCATACCATAATACCATCTCAACTGTGAGAAGACTAAAGCTGATGATGCAAGCAACGTGCTTCATATACAGTAAGAGCTAAAAGCAGCTTTACATGTTATAAAGCAATAACAACAAACTCTACCAGCAAGATCACAAGACTCTTTCCATGAAAATCCAGCCTTCAGGGAGGGCAGAGGCAAGTCTGCCAACTCACCCCACACACACCACTCCCTTATCCGCTACCACGGAGATCAAATACACAGGTCAGCTGGGGAAGGATCAGCGATACCCCACCCCAGAAGTGACTTGCTGCAGGAAGCAAGTTCCCCACTATCAGAAGCAGATGCCTTTAAGTTCTGGTCAATGTTTGCAAGCCCAGGGGATATAAAACCAAAAGCATTAGTGCTCACTAACTGCAAGACTTAACAGCGTGTACACCAGTAGAAGCTTGGGAGCTCCAGGTTACAAGGTCTGCTAGGAGCACAGCCGATCCAGGAGCCTCCCTGCTCTCACCAATAACCAGCCTGCAGCAGCCTCCAAACCCCTGGCGTAAAACCTACCGTCAACCCCTCCAAACTCTGCCTGATTTATCGGGCTCTGCTAACTTGCAAAGCTAAGATTCCACATTTGTGTTGCATGAGCTGCTTTCTGCCTGGAGTCCTCCTTCCTTTTCCACCCATTTGGCATACTCCTACTGTCCTTCTACACCCAACTCAAGTGTCACTCCCTCCATGAAGCCTCCTCTGATGCCTCATAGAGAACAAACAACATCACAGACCCGGTTTTTATCACATCCTGTGTCCCCCAATTATCTCAAGGCTTTGACTGCTGACTCCCTACTCCTCCGGAGTGATGCGGGGCAGCTGGGTTCCTGCTCCTCCTCTGGAAAGCCTTGATAATCTCTGCTTCACCACAGAGCTCGCCACAGGCACGCGGGGACCATCCCACAAGCATAGCCTGAGAGCCTGGCTCCAGTATCAGTTACACACTAAGCGTCACACCTCAAGCTGTGACTGCCTCATAAGTGCTCTGGAGATTACAGTTTTGGATAGTCTCTGGCAGCACTTCCCAAAGTGTGGTCCACAGAACTCTACTTGCACCCAATATTCCACCTAAAGAAGGTTCAATAGTAGAATCAGTTTGTAAAACACCATACGCTACTATTCCCCTCAGTGGAGCACACCAGCACAGCAAAGAGTTTGTGAAGGAAGGCTTGTTGTAAAGACACTAGTTTAACTGTATTGAATTCAGCATTTCACAAATATATTCAATTAAAAAACCCTTCTGTGTAATAGTTTTTAAAATCCCGGGCCGGGTGCAGTAGCTCACGCCTATAATCCCAGAACTTTGGGAGGCCGAGGTGGGCGGATCACGAGGTCAGGAGATCGAGACCATCCTGGCTAACACAGTGAAACCCTGTTTCCACTAAAAACACAAAAAATTAGCCGGGCGTGGTGGTGGGCGCCTATAGTCCCAGCTACTCGGGAGGCTGAGGCAGGAGAATGGCGTGAACCCGGGAGGTGGAGCTTGCAGTGAGCCGAGATTGTGCCACGGCACTCCAGCCTGGGCGACAGAGCGAGACTTCATCTCAAAAATAAAATAAAATAGGCCGGGCGCGGTGGCTCAAGCCTGTAATCCCAGCACTTTGGGAGGCCGAGACGGGCGGGTCACGAGTCAGGAGATCGAGACCATCCTGGTTAACATGGTGAAACCCCGTCTCTACTAAAAAATACAAAAAACTAGCCGGGCGAGGTGGCGGGCGCCTGTAGTCCCAGCTACTCGGGAGGCTGAGGCAGGAGAATGGCGTAAACCCGGGAGGCGGAGCTTGCAGTGAGCTGAGATCCGGCCACTGCACTCCAGCCTGGGCGGCAGAGCGAGACTCCGTCTCAAAAAAAATAAAATATAAAATAAAATAAAATAAAATTATAAAATAAAATAAAATAAAATAAAATAAAATAAAATATAAAATAAAATAAAATATAAAATAAAATAAAATAAAATAAATAAAATAAAATAAAATAAAATAAATAAAAAATAAAAATAAAAAATAAAATAAAATAAAAATCCCGAGGATAACGCTTTAGGGAAAGGCCCATTCTTTCTGGTACTCTCTCACCCCTACCCCCAAAAAGTGCGCCAGGGGCACGGTATTGACAAATATTAACCTAAGACCAGAAATGAACCTAGTTCTAAATGGAAACTGCTATTAGCCCTCCAAGGTGGTCCAAAGTTTTGCCTCAACCTAGGCTATCAGTCACGGAGTATTAGGTATCTTGGGAGTAGAGACAACAGTAGCAAAATTCACTGCAAGGTGTGTTTGGATCCCAAGCACAGTCCCTGAATCCACACCACCTCCTTACCCAGTGTTATGTACAGCAACTCCTAGCAGGGAAAATAAAATGGATCCACGGATCGTCTGCTGGCACAACTGGAAAAGAGGAGAAGCTGAGAAATCGAAACAAAAGAGGATACAGGGTAAAGGGGACAGAGCAGAATCTCAGAAGAGCAGTGACAAGGAGCCAATCTGTGCTGGGCAGAGACGGGGAAGAGCCAGCACTGCAGAGAAGACCAAATGAGGGAGACACAGACTAATTCTTCGGGGAGCCCAAGAGATCCCAGCCACTTCCTGAACTGTCAACTTTTAAACAGCCTCTCTAAGCAACCAGCGAAATCCTTCACGGAAGCAGAAAAGAGATACAGCAGTTTTTCAACAGAAGTTAGAAAGCTGTGGCTCTATATAAAGAGGATGCCATCCAAGAGACTTGCCACCAGAGGTCCAGGAGAACATGCCCCTGTCCAGTCAACTCAAATCCAGGGTGCCAGAAGTCACAACTACTACTCACTTTTTTGGATGGTGAGAGATCTTCACAAGGTAGGCATCATGGACATGGCTGGAGTCCAAAAGACAAAAAGATTCTGAGTTCTCTTCTGTCTTGTCTCAGGTTGAGGTTGGTTATTGATTGACTGTGTTGACTCCACCAGTCCTGACTTATTAGAAAAGAAAAGGGAGATAGATCAGGTGTCCTCCCCCGCAAAAAAAACACTGGTGTACAAAACATGTCTAATCAGGTTTCAAGCCAAACAAACTCATCCCTGAGGGAAGCTTACTCATTGAGGTATTGTGGAGTTGCACTGGCATGTGAGGAAGTGCCCTGGGGAAAAAAACACAGAGGTGTGGGACCAATCCTGGCTATGCACAAACATGTGTTCTGCCATGTGCGGGTTTGAGGCACCAAGGAGGTCCCTGCAGGAGCCCTGGGAAAGGTACATCTAGAGAGGGGAGAGGAGGACAGAGCAAAACCAGGAAAAAAACTGGGCTTGAGGATTGTGGAACAGCTGACTACTGAGCAACAGAAGAACTGACTGAAAGCCAATGTGTTCAGCTACTGTAAAGTATCTCACTTAATTCTCAATTCTATGAGGCAAACACAAGGCTAGAATACTTGAAGATTTATAGACTGTTAGTCGATTGTCTAAGCTGGGATTTGAAATATTAGCTCCCTTTGACTCCAAAGCTCCTGGAGTGCAGTGGTGCGATCTCAGCTCAACCTCCACTTCCCGGGTTCAAGCGATTCTCCTGCCTCAGCCTCCTGAGTAGCTGGGATTACAGGCGTGTGCCAGCAAGCCTGGCTAATTTTTGTTTTCAGTACAGACCGGGTTTCACCATGTTGACCAGGCTGGTCTCGAACTCCTGACCTCAGGTGATCCACCCGCCTCCGCCTTCCAAAGTGCTGGGATTACAGGTGTGATCCACTGCGACCGGCCTCCTTCCTTTTATAATTACATTAAGCTGCCTTCCTCCCCCAAGCCCTAAACCTTGGGACACCAGAGGCGGATAACCAGAGCCTTTTTCTGGGTAGAAGAGAGAGAGATGATTGAGAATTTAAAGCAAGAGGGCAATGAAGGAGTACGAGAGGGGGTAACGGGCAGTTCTGCCTTCGTGCGTCTAAACAGCTATTTATTCAACATTTTCTGTGTGCCTTCTGGATGTGTGTCAGGCGCCACGTTAGGAATGGATAAGAAATAGTCCTGCCCTCCAGGGCCTTAGAGTCCAGTGAGAAGTCATACAAGTAAACAGGGTTGAACGAGAGGGTAGTAAGTGTCCAAAGTGGGGAGGGCAGGGCGCTCCCGCGGTGAACGTGTACACCTATCAGGTGCTGAGTAAATGCTGGCAAAACGAAGACTCGATGAAAAACAGAAAAGGGGCAGGGGTAGAACGTTGCCGTGAAGGGTGGAAAGGCGGGGACAGTGAGAAGCTACAGGGGAGCCCACCTCCCAGTCCCAGGTCCCGTGGCCCGCCCCCTCCTCTCCAGGCCTGCGGCGAGGCCGGAGAGTGGGGACCCCCACTTGACTGCATCTCAGACCTCCGTGGCCCCACAATCCCGTCGGCCTACACCGAGCTCCTCAGGACTTGCCCGGCCGGGCCGGGCCAGTCCCCGCCACCCCGGCTTGCTCGCCCTCTCACCTTCACCTTCCCGGCCTCGCGGTGGCCATCACACTCACTACGTCACCAGCAAGCGCCACCGCGGGGGGAGCCGGGAGGAGGGAAAGGGACGCGCGCGTCACCAGTCGCCTCAGGATTGCCCCTCGACCCGGGTGAGCTGGTGGACCCTGAGCCCAGCTGGCTCGCCCCGCCTACTCCTTACGCCTCTGCGGCCCCGCGACTGGACACTTCGAGCGGCGCCTCAGCGCGCGACGCCTCCGCCGGCGCGTCCTAAGCCGATGACGCAGCGGCTCGGACTCCCGCTGCATCATGGGGGCTGTAGTTCCGGTGGGCGTCGGCCGGAGCTGGGGGGCGGGGCAGAGCGGGGCGGAGCCTCAAGCTGTCAAGCGGCTTTGAAAAACCAAGGGCGTGGAGTAGAGGTTCCCGCTCTTTCGCCGGTTGTCCTAGAGTCTGACCCTGGGACTTCTGCCAGCTCTGGAATCCAGATCTGCATTCTGTAATCTTAGAGGAGTGCTCTCTGGAGGGCCAGGCCTAGGGTGAAGTGACTCATCGGGCAGACAGAAGCGAGCTTGGACCTGCTGCCCTTCAGTCGCCTTTGAGCAAAGAACAGCAGCAACAACGGCGAATCAATGCTAGTGACTGAACTGCGTCTCTAACATCCACCGCTGTGTTTAATCTCCACGGCAGTCCCAGGAGACGGAGAGGGGAGGGCACCCAAGCTCACATGGTTACCCAGATCACTCGGCCCCAGTGATGCGCCAGACACTAGGAAACCGCAGCAAACAGGTCCCCTGCAGGACTTGGCCTCCGCAGGGAAGGCTCCAAGCCTGAGGGCGCCAGAACAGTAGCCACTAGCCACATGTGGCTCTCGAGTCCTGAGCCAGTGCAAACGAAGATGCGCTATAAGACTTAGGACAAAAAAGACTGTTAAACTATCTCAATTTTTAGGAAAAAAAAATATCGACCGCGCGCGGTGGCTCATGCCTGTAATTCCAGAATTTTGGGAGGGCGAGGCGGGTGGATCGCTTGAGGTCGGGAGTTCAAGACCAGCCTGGCCAACACGGTGAAACCCCGTCTGTACTAAAAATACAAAAATTAGCCAAGTGTGATGGTGCACTCAGGAGGAAGAGGCAGGAGAACGGCTTGAACACGGCGGGCAGAGGTTGCAGTGAGCCGAGATCGTGCCACTGCCCTCCAGCCTGGGCAACAGAGACTACGTCTCAAAAAAAGAAAAAAATGTATATTTTTGAGCCAGAGTCTCACTCTGTCACTCACGCTGTAGTGCAGTGATGCAATCACCGCTCACTGCAGCCTCGAACTCCTGGGCTCAAGTAATCCTCCCACCTCACTCAGCCTCCTGAGTAGCTGGGAGTACAGACGCTGCAGCCATGCCTAATATTTATTTTTTGTAGACATGGGTAAGCATTTCACTTTGTTACCCAGGCTGGTCTCCTGAACTCCTGGACTCCTGGAGTCAAGCAATCTCCTGCCTCAGCTTCCCAAAATGCTGAATTACAGGTACCTGCCACAGTGCAGGGCTATTAGCTCATTAATATTTATATGCTGATTACATGTTGAAGTGATAATGTTTTGGATCATTTGGGTTAAATACATTACTAAGATTAATTGCACCTGTTTCTTTTTACTTTTAAAAATGTGGCTACTAGAAAATGTAAAATTGTGGGGAAAAGAGAGATCAGCCTGTTACTGTGTCTATATAGAAAGAAGTAGACATAAGAGACTCCATTTTGTTCTGTATTTGAGATGCTGTTAATCTGTGACCCTACCCCCAACCTTGTCCTTGCAAGAGACATGTGCTGTGGTGACTCAAGGTTTAAAGAATTTTGGGCTATGCAGGGTGTGCTTTGTTAAACAAGTGCCTGAAGGCAGCTTGCTGGTTAAAAGTCATCACGATTCTCTTAATCTCAAGTACCCAGGGATACGCACACTGCCAAAGGTCGCAGGGACCTCTGCCTAGGAAAGCTAGGTATTGTCCAAGGTTTCTCCCCATGTGATAGTCTGAAATATGGCCTCTTTGGATGGGAAAGACCTGATCATCCCCCAGCCTGACACCCGTGAAGGGTCTGTGCTGAGGAGGACTAGTGTAAGAGGAAAGAAGGCCTCTTGGCAGTTGTTCGCAGTTGAGATAGAGAAAAGCATCTGTCTCCTGCCCGTCCCTGGGCAATGGAACATCTCGGTATAAAACCCAATGTATGTTCTGTTTACTGAGAAAGGAGAAAACCGCCTTTCGAGGTAGGCCATCCCTTCAAAAATTACATAAGTAGCTTGCGTTTGTGGCTCAAATTGTAATGCTATGGGATGGTGCTGCTGTATCACCACGGTAGAACAACTTCAATTTATTGCCACAAATAACCTCAAGAGGCGAATCAGTACTCTGATATCAAACTGAATGGTTTATCAGTCTCCTGTGAGGATGGCCAAAGGGAGCTGTCCTGCCCACACTGCCCTCTGAGTAGCCTAGTGCCTCGCGGGTCTGTGTGTAGGGCCACACGCAGACTTGGCCTCAGGATGCAGACAGGGCCCTGTCTGGGATGTGGCACGTCTTGGGGCCTCAGTTGCTAGCGCCTTGTACTGGGTCGGATTGTTTCCTCCTCCACAATCTCTGGACTCCCTAAGGAAGGAACTCTAAATTCCACTTCCATTCTGAGGGCAGGAACTATAAATTCCATTTCCCTTTTTTTTTTTTTTTTCCAGACGCTCTCGCTCTGTTGCCCAGACTGGAGCGCAGTGGCACCATCCTGGCTCACCGCAACCTCCACCTCAGGCAATTCTCCCGCCTCAGTCTCCCCACTAGCTGGGATTACAGGTGTGCACCACCATGCCTGGCTAATTTTTGTATTTTTAGTAGAGATGGGGTTTCACCATGTTGGCCAGGCTGGTCTCACTCCTGACCTCAGGTGATCCACCCGCCTCGGCCTCCCAAAGTAATGGGACTACAGGCGTGAGCCACCACACCCAGCTTTCCTTTTCCTTCTTTAACATAATCTTGCCCAAGTCAGGTGGAAGCCTGGGTATTCTCTCTCCTAAACATCTCTCCTGCCCACTCCCTCCTCTTCCCTTAACTTCCCTGAAAGCATTGGTCTAGGCTCTGGTCACTTGCCTGGACTGCTGTAGGAGCCTCTGAATCCATTCCCAGGCATTTAGTCTTGTACTCTGCCCAGCAGCTAGGCTCTCTCTGAAACACATCTGCAAACTTGCCCGGCAAGTAGAGGAAATCTCGCAGTTTGTAGATATGTTTCAACCCATCAACATGTGTTTCTCATTGAGATGGCTGAATTCTCGTTTCAACCCTCTGGATCACAAAACTTACCTAGCAGTGCTAAGTGCTATCGGGAATGGGTGCAGAGCACATTGATGTATTCATCTACAACTCCAGGAGACCTTTCTTTCTTACCTTACCTTGTTTTTTTTTTTTAGACAAGAGTCTTGCTCTGTCACCCAGGCTGGAGTGCAGTGGCGTGATCTCAGCTCACTACACTACAACCTCTGCCTCCCAGGTTCAAGCGATTCTCCTGCTGCAGCCTCCTGAGTAGTTGGGATTACAGGCATGTGCCACAAAGCCCACCTTATTTTTGTATTTTTAGTAGAGATGGGGTTTTGCCATGTTGGCCATGCTGGTTGAGAATTCCTGGCCTCAAGTGATCCTCCCACCTCGGCCTCCCACCACACCTGGTCCATATAACTTTTTTTTTTTTGGTGACAGGTTCTTGTTCTGTCCCCCAGGTTGGAGTGTTGTGGTGCAATCTTGGCTCACTGCAACCTCCACCTCCCAGGTTCAAGTCATTATCCCAGCTCAGCCTCCCAAGTAGCTGGGATTACAGGCACCTGCCACCACACCTGGCTAATTTTTGTATTTTTTGTAGAGATGGGGGTTTTGCCATGTTGGCCAGGCTGCTCTCGAACTCTTGACCTCAAGTGAGCCACCCACCTCTGCCTCCCAAAGTACTGGGATTACAGGCGTAAGCCACAGCATCCGGCCCCCCATGTTACCTATTTTGTTTGACTTTTTCATGATGAAGATGCATTTGTAATCAGAAAAAAGTTAACAGTTAAAAACAACCCTAGGCCAGGCACAGTGGCTGACGCCTATAATCCCAGCACTTTGGGAGGCTGAGGCAGGTGGATCATCTGTGGTCAGGAGTTCGAGACCACCCTGGCCAACTCCTACTAAAAAGACAACATGGTGAAACCCCGTCTCTACTAAAAAGACAAAAACTAGCTGGGTGTGGTGGCGGGTGCCCATAATCCCAGCTAGTCATGAGGCTGAGGCAGGAGAATTGCTTGAACCCCGGCGGCAGAGGTTGCAGTGAGCCAAGATCGCGACATTGCACTCCAGCCTGGGCGACAGAGCAAGACTCCATCTCAAAAACAAAAACAACCCTAATATACACAAATACACACACAAGCTTGTGTCGGACAAACCAGCTCAAGAACATTCAAAAAACAGATTAGACATGGTGGCTTTCAGAGACAGGAACTGAGCAGCTGTGGGGAAAGGATGAGAGAAAGATTAAGATTTGTGCTGTTTGAATTTATGATGAGTCAAATTTGAAAACGAAAAGACTCAATTTTTTTTTTTTTTTAATTGAGACGGAGTCTTGCTCTGTCGCCCAGACTGGAGTGCAGTGGCCCGATCTCGGTTCATTGCAACCTCTGCCACCTAAGTTCAAGCGATTCTCCTGCCTCAGCCTCCCGAGTAGCTGGGATTACAGGTGCATGCCACCACACCCAGCTAATTTTTTTGTATTATTAGTAGAGACAGAATTTCACCACGTTGGGCAGCCTGGTCTCAAACTCCTGACCTTAGGTAATCCGCCTGCCTTGGCCTCCCAAAGTGCTGGGATTACAGGCATGAGCCACTGTGCCTGGCTTTTAAAAGACTTTCAGGCCGGGTGGGGTGGCTCACACCTGTAATCCCAGTACTTTGGGAGGCCGAGGCTGATGATCACTTGAGGTCAGGAGTTTGAGACCAGCCTGGCCAACACCGCGAAATCCCGTCTCTACAGAAATTACAAAAATGTGTTGGGCATGGTGGGGCATACCTATAATCCCAGCTACTTGGGAGGCCGAGAAGCTAGCATGACCTTTCTTAAAGGCTCTAAAAAGAGGGCTCTTGGCTGGGCGCGGTGGCTCACACCTGTAATCCCAGCACTTTGGGAGGACAAGGTGGGTGGATCACCTGAGGTCAGGAGTTCAAGACCAGCCAGACCAACCTAGTGAAACCCCGTCTCTACTAAAAAAACAAAAATTAGCCGGGCGTGGTGATGGGTGCCTGTAACCCCAGCTACTTGAGAGGCTGAAGCAGGAGAATTACTTGAACCCGGGAGGTGGGGGTTGCAGTAAGCCAGGATCGCACCATTGCACTCCAGCCTAGAAGACAGAACGAGACTCCGTCTCAAGAAAAAAAAAAAAAAAAAAAAAGAGGGCTCTTAAAACCTCTCCCTGCAGACACTCACACCAAGATGCACGCATACCCACTCGCCCTGAGCATCTTCTCTTCAGTGGTTTAAATGACCTTTAATAGAAACTCTCCAGTTTCTGACGGTCTGTCCCTCTCTTCACAGGCATCCAGGACAGGGTGACCCAGTACGGTGTGTGGACATGTCACTCCCCTCCCCACAGGCAAGTAGAAGATTGAGCTGTGCACAGATGCCTCTTCTGTCTCCCAAGAGGTTCTCCGGAGTCGCTGTCTCCAGGGGACTACAGTTTGCTCTCATGACCAGCCACGGAGGCAGAAGTCCCAAACTCAGGGCGGCCCTTGGAGTCTGATCCAGGCGTCTTTACCCCAAAACTTGAAGCAGAAGTCCCTGGTGCAACAGCTGTGCCTGGGAGAAGCTCTGGCCGTGGCTTCTCACCCACAGAGTCTTTCTGGGCAACTTGAAGAAGCCCCTGTTCTGCTCACGTCTCACCCCATGGAAGAGGTGGAGGAAGGGGGCCTTGGTTTTTCAGGAAGACACGTTGGAGAGGACGAGTCACTACAAAGCAGTAAAAGTGAACAGTGTCTCCAGGGGCTGGGTCCAGAGCACCACGGAGAGCCCCAGCCATGGAGGTGTGTTCCGTCTCTGGCCTACAGGAATCTCTCTGAATCTCTCTGATTGGTAGCTCCTAGAGCAATAGGAAGTCAAGAGCCAGGAGGCTGGACTGGGTTCCCCGGGACCCCGAGGTCCCAGAGGCTGCTGGGCAGTGGTTGTCAGCAAAGAAGAAAGGTCCAAGAGGGTCAGGCCTGGTCAATTAGGGATCGACGAAGGAGACTGCGATGTAGCGGGTGCCCCTGGTGGTGGGGAGCCCCTCGTGGTAATGCGTGAGTCGTCCAGGGTGCATGAGGGTCCAGCCCTTCCTCGGGGCTCGGACGGAACAGTTGTAGCGCAGGAACCGACAGCCCCCGCCCTGGGAGACAGAAAGCACCAGTGCCCTTTCTCCACCGCCCCCTGCCCGTCTGTTCTCCCGTATGTCACAGCCAAGTGGCCCTCAGCACTGCCGGTCTTGGGATGCCTTCTGGAGTGACAGCCACAAGCGCTGCCTAAGGAAGACACTAAACAAAGAGTAGTGGCTGGGCGTGGTGGGTCACGCCTGTAATCCCAGCACTTTGGGAGGCCGAGGCGGGTGGATCGCCTGAGGTCAGGAGTTCAAGACCAACCTGGCCAACATGGTGAAACCCTGTCTCTATTAAAAATACAAAAACCAGCTAGGCGTAGCAGCGCACTCCTGTAATCCCAGCTACTCGGGAGGCTGAGGCAGAATTCCTTGAACCCAGGAGGCAGTGAGCTGAGGTCGCTCCACTGCACTCCAGCCTGGGCAACAGAGTGAGACTCTGTCTCAAAAAAAAAAAAAAAAAGAGTAAGTGATCAAGGGCTCTAGCTTTGGAGTCAGGCAAACATCACCTCCACTCTCTACTAACTGTGACCAACCTGAGCTTCAGTTTCCCCTTCTGTAACATGGGGGTTAAACAGAACAGGGCTGTGAGAATTAAACGAGATATTACAAATAAGAGCTGAGGACCAAGTTTCCCAACCTCACTGCTATAGACACTTTGCTATGGAAGCCTGTCCCGGGCATCTCTGACTTCTACCCACTAGATGCCAGTAGCCCCTCACAGTTGTAAAAACCAAATATGTCTCCAGCCACTGCCAATGTCCCTTGGAGGCCACAGTTGCCCCTGGTTGAGAATCCTTGGATTAGGGATACCTGATATGTTTGTTGTAAGCTCTCAAAAAATTATAGCTGCAGCCTGGGCAACATAGTGAAACCCCATCTCTACAAACAAGAAAAAAAATAAGCTGGGTATGGTGGCACAGGCCTGTGGTCCCAACTACTTGGGAGGCTGTGGTGGGAGGATTGCTTGGGTACAGGAGGTTGAGGCTGCAGTGAACTGTGATCATGCCACTGCACTCCAGCCTGGGTGACAGAGTAAGACCCTGTCTCAAAAAAAAAAAAAAAAAGGATTATAGCTGTTTTTATGGGCATTCTTCATAGCACCCAGCCCAGGGCTAAGTTCAAAAAACCTCTTTTTATTTTTTTGGAGACAGAGTCTCGCTCTGTTGCCCAGGCTGGAGTGCAGTGGCACAATCTTGGCTCACTGCAACCTCCACCTCTTGGGTTCAAGAGATTTTCATGCCTCAGCCTTCTAGCCTTCTGGGTAGCTAAGATTACAGGTGTGTGCTACCACGCGCAGCTATTTTTTGTATTTTTAGTAGAGATGGGGTTTTGCCATGTTAGCCAGGTTGGTCTCAAACTCCTGGCCCTAAGTGATCTGCCTGCCTTGGCCTCCCAAACTGCTGGGATTACAGGTATGAGCCACCATGCCCAGCCCAAAAATCTCTTAAAATAGTAGCTTAAGAGCCTGGACCCTCCTCCTACTAGATTGTGACCCCTTCCAGGAAGCCCTCTCACAGACCCGTACCCTTTTTTATCTGGTTCCCTGGCACTGGTTCCCCAGCACTGGTTCCCCGGGGCCCCTCTGCCTCAACCACCCTGAAGGCTCTCCCCAGCCAGCCCTCAATATCCCCACTGCTGGCCCCTTGACCCTGGCTGGCTCCTGCTCACCTCGTAATCTACCCCGACTCGGTTCAGGGCGATGTTGATGGTGAAAGTGGAGGCATCATGGTGCGGCATCAGTGAGGGCTGCTCATCAGGCTTGTAGCGGACGACAAAGGCCAGGTCAAACTGGGCCTGTACCAAGGCAGGGGGACAAGAGAGGCCGTGTTACTCAAGGAGGTCACAAAGGCCAGGAGAGAAGGGTGCACACACGAGGCCTAGTCTGGCCTGCTGCAGGTCAGCGTACAGCAGCCAGGTCTGCATGGGGCTGTATGCTCCAGTGCCTGCAACTGCCTGGCACAGAAAAAGTTCTCAACAAAAATGTATGGACAGAGGGGAGAGAGGGAGGGAAGGAAGAGAAGGGAAGGGAAGGAAGGAAGAAAGGAAGGGAGGGAGGGAGGGAGGAAAAGGGAAGACAAGAAACGAAAGGGAAGGAGGCCGGACATGGTGGCTCACACCTGTCCTATCTCTACTAAAAATACAAAAAATCAGCCAGGCATGGTGCTGGGCATCTGTAATACCAGCTACTTGGGAGGCTGAGGCAGGAGAATCGCTTGAACCTGGGAGGCGGAGATTGTAGTGAGCCAAGATTGCGCCACTGCAATCTAGCCTGGGTGACAAGTGCGAAACAACGTCTCAAAAAAAAAAAAAAAAAAAAAAAAAGGAAGGAAGGAAAGGAAGGAATGAAAAGACAAAGACAAAGGGGGGCATCCAATCCTCACAACCCTTTCTGGCAACTATCCAGGCTGGATTCCCTGAGGCAGGACCCAGGCACCTGAAGAAACCAGGGACCAAGGAAGGAACTGAGTGAGGACTGGAGAAAGCCAAGGTGGCAGTGGACAGACACATGAGTGACAGCACTGGAAAGAACTGTGAGAATTAACCAAGGCCAGCCAGGTAACGGGGAATCACAGTAAGCATTCAAGGGATGAACGACTGCTGTCAGTAACAGGAGTTCAGGGTTTTCCTCACTATTTTCCTCACTTCTTCCTCACACCCAAAGAAGGCTGCTTCGGATGAAGCAGGGCCCAAGTGTGGGGCACAGGCTTGCGGCTAGGGAGGGAGGGGGCACGCTGGCCTGCTACGGCGGGCGGGGGTGCTTTTTTGGTGGGCTGGTACAGGAGCCACTGAGGCAGGGTTAATGACAAGGAAGAAAGATTCAAAAGGGCTGAGGTTGGTCAGGCATGGTGGCTCATGCCTGTAATCCCAGCACTTTCGGAGGCAGAGGTGGGCGAATTACTTGAGGTCAGGAGTTCGAGACCAGCCTGGCCAACAAGGTGAAACCCTGTCTCTACAAAAACTATAAAAATTAGCTGGGCATGGTAGCGCACGCCTGTAATCCCAGCTACTCATGAGGCTGAGTAAGACTCCATCTCAAAAAAAAAAAAAAAAAGGCCGGGCGCGGTGGCTCAAGCCTGTAATCCCAGCACTTTGGGAGGCCGAGACGGGCGGATCATGAGGTCAGGAGATCGAGACCATCCTGGCTAACACGGTGAAACCCCGTCTCTACTAAAAAATACAAAACAGTAGCCGGGCGAGGTGGCGGGCGCCTGTAGTCCCAGCTACTCGGGAGGCTGAGGCAGGAGAATGGTGTAAACCCGGGAGGCGGAGCTTGCAGTGAGCTGAGATCCACTCACCCCTGTCCCTCCCAGGCCCCCTACTCCTCCCCACCCCCCCAGCTTCTCCACCACTTCCCACCCCACCCTTGCTCTTCCCGATCCCATCCCCACCCCTCAGTCCCTCTGCCTCATGCCCCACCCTTGCACCTCCCACGCTCCCCATACCCCCACTCCACCTCAGCCCCTCCAGCTTCTCCACCTCCCACTCTACCCCCACCAGTCCCAGACACTCCATTGACACCCCACCCAACCGTCCCCACATCCTGGCTATGCCCCAGGCTTGCCCACCCTGGTGTAGTAGCCAGGGTAGAGCTTCTCCGTCATGGGCGCAATGTACTCCAGCAGGAATTTGTGCCACTCCCGCTCAAAGCCGATCTGGTTCATGTGGATGTCAATAGTCGGCACGTTCTCGTAGCCACCCTGGATGCGGCTGTCCTGGAGGTGACCAAGGCGAGTGTTTAGGCAGAATTCTAGGATGGCCCCCAGGCTCCCACACCCTGGTGCCCAGGCTCTGTCTACTCCCCTCCCCTATACCCAGGAATGTGATGGGACCATGTTATATTATATGAGAAAACTGAATGGGCTTTGCAGATACAATTAAGGCCCCTCATCAGTTGACTTCGAGTTAATCAAACGGGAGATTGATTTGAGTTAATCAAACGGGAGATTGATTTGAGTTAATCAAACGAGAGTAGGTCAGGGGGGCCTTCCTGCAGATACAAGAAGACTTTTTTTTTTCTGAGACAGGGTATCCCTCTGTCACACAGGTCAGAGTGCAATAGCGCAACTTCAGCTCACTGCAGCCTCAACCTTCCAGGCCTAAGTGATCCTCCCACCTCACCCTGCTGTGTAGCTGGGACTACAGACACACACCACCACGCTCAACTAATTTTATTTTTATTATTTTTATTTGTGTGTGTGTGTGACAGAGTCTCACTCTATTGCCCAGGCTGCAGTGCAATGGTGCCGTCTCAGCTCACTGCAACCTCCACCGCCTGAGTTCAAGTGATTCTCCTGCCTCAGCCTCCCAAGTAGCTGGGATTACAGGCATGCACCACTAAGCCCCACTAATTTTTTTTTTTTCTTTTTTTGAGACAGAGTCTGGCTCTGTCATCCAGGCTGGAGCGCAGTGGCGCGATCTTGGCTCACTGCAAGCTCCGCCTCCTGGGTTCACGCCATTCTCCTGCCTCAGCCTCCCGAGTAGCTGGGACTACAGGTGCCCGCCACCACGCCTGGCTAATTTTTTGTATTTTTAGTAGAAACAGGGTTTCACCGTGTTCACCAGTATGGTCTCGATCTCTTAAACTTGTGATCTACCCGCCTTGGCCTCCCAAAGTGCTGGGATTACAGGCGTGAGCCACCACACCTGGCCTTTTTTTTTTTTTTTCAGTAGAGATGGGGTTTCATCATGTTGGCCAGGCTGGTCTCAAACTCCTGACCTCAGGTGATCTGCCCACTTCAGTCTCCCAAAGTGCTGGGATTACAGGTGTGAGCCACGTGCCCAGCCACTAATTTTATTCTTTGTTTTTTGTTTTTTTTTTTTGAGACGGAGTCTCGCTCTGTCGCCCGGGCTGGAGTACAGTGGCCGGATCTCAGCTCACTGCAAGCTCCACCTCCCGGGTTCACGCCGTTCTCCTGCCTCAGCCTCCCGAGTAGCTGGGACTACAGGCGCCCGCCACCTCGCCCGGCTAGTTTTTTTTTTTTGGTATTTTTTAGTAGAGACCGGGTTTCACCGTGTTCGCCAGGATGGTCTCGATCTCCTGACCTCGTGATCCGCCCGTCTCGGCCTCCCAAAGTGCTGGGATTACAGGCTTGAGCCACCGCGCCCGGCCTAATTTTATTCTTTGTAGAGATGAGGTCTCACTATGTTGCCCAGGCTGGTCTTGAACCCCAGGACTCAAGCGATCCTCCTGGCTCAGTCTCCCAAAGTGTTGGGATTACAGGCATGAACCCCTGCACCTGGCTAAAGGAGGATCTTGAAGAGAAACTCTGTCTCTTGCTGGCCTTGAAGAAGCAAGTTAAGTTCTACAGCTGCAGGGGAATGAATTCTGCGACAACCAAGTGAGTTTGGAATGGAACCCTGGGCCTCAGATGGGACTCCAACCCCAGGTGACACCTCAATGACCCAGCTAAACTGGGCCCAGATTCCTGACCCACAGAAACCAGGAGATAACACATGGGTGTTATTCTGAGCCATGGTCATTTGTTACAGAGCACCGAAAACTTGTTCAGGCCCTTGTACAGGGCCAGAGTCAGCTGGAGTCCGATATCTGGCCCTGTCACTGGAGCACAAGCATCAGCCAGGCCCCAGAACGCATGGGCTAGTCCAGTTCCTGGCTTCTGGAGATCAGCTCAGCAACCAAAGTATGTGGTTTAGGAAGGTAACCAGAACTTCAGGTTAGTCCGGTTGCCACGTCAGAGGTTGGCACACAGGTCCAGGGCCTCATATGCCTTTAAAAATGGTGCCTTAAACTTGGGAACACACATTTCTGTTAAACAACTTAGAAAATGAGGCCAGGCATGGTGGCTCACACCTGTAATCCCAGCACTTTGGGAGGTTGAAGTGGGTGGAGCACCTGAGGTCAGGAGTTTGAGACAAGCCTCACCAACATGGTGAAACCCCTGTTTCTACTAAAAACACAAAAATTAGCCAGGCGTAGTGGTGGATACCTGTAAACCCAGTTAGTCAGGTAGTCAGGAGGCTGAGGCAGGAGAATCACTTGAACCCAAGAGGCGGAGGTTGCAGTGAGCTGAGATTGTGCCATCGCACCCCACCTGGATAACAAGCAAAACTGCATCTCAAAAAAAAAAAAAAAAAAAATTATGCATGGTGGCCAGCACCTGTAGTCCCAGCTACTTGGGAAGCTGAAGCAGGAGAATCGCTTGAACTCAGAACTCAGGAGGCAGTGGTTGCAGTGAGCTGAGATCACACCACTGTGAGGCTCCACCTCACACACACAAAAAAAGAACTTAGAAAATGGGAAGTGGGGGCCGGGCGCGGTGGCTCATGCCTGTAATCCCAGCACTTTGGGAGGCCGAGACGGGCGGATCACAAGGTCAGGAGATCGAGACCATCCTGGCTAACCCGGTGAAACCCCGTCTCTACTAAAAAATACAAAAAACTAGCCGGGCGAGGTGGCGGGCGCCTGTAGTCCCAGCTACTCGGGAGGCTGAGGCAGGAGAATGGCGTAAACCCGGGAGGCGGAGCTTGTAGTGAGCCGAGTTCGTGCCACTGCACTCCAGCCTGGGCGACAGAGCAAAGACTCCATCTCAAAAAAAAAAAGAAAATGGGAAGTGGGGAGCCGGGTGCGATGGCTCACGCCTGTAATCCCACCTCTTTGGGAGGCTGAGGCGGGTGGATCACAACATGAGGTCAGGAGTTCGAGACCAGCCTGACCAACATGGTGAAATCCGTCTGTACTAAAAATATAAAAATTAGCTGGGCATGGTGGCAGGTGCCTGTAATTCCAGCTACTTGGGAGGCTGAGGCAAAAGAATCGCTTGAACCTGGGAGGCGGAGGTTGCAGTGAGCCGATATGGTACCACTGCACTCCAGCCTGGGTGACAGAGCAAGACTCCATCTCAAAAAAATGAAAAAGAAAAATGAGAGGTGGGTTGGGGCTTGAAGTACATAGGAGATACGAATGTTGTAAAACTGTCAGGAGACTAAAAATTCCTTTCTGAAGTTTCTCTTCTGTGAAAGGGGTGAGGGCAGAGTTTGTTTACCAAGTAATGTTGCCTTTAAGTACAGTGGTGTATTTTTATTCAAGATTGTGCTCTTTTATCAAAATCCTATGGAAATAAATGTTCTGGGATCATTAAAAAAAAAAAAAAAAAAGGTACCTTAGGGCAGACATGGTGGCTCATGCCTGTAATCCCAGCACTTTGGGAGGCTGAGGCGGGCAGATTACTTGAGGCCAGGAGTTCGAGACCAGCCTGGCCAACATGGTGAAACCCAGTCTCTACTAAAAATACAAAAATTAGCCAGGGATGGTGGCACATGCCTATAGTCCCAGCTACTGGGGAGGCTAAGGCAAGAAAAGTGCTTGAACTTGGGAAAGAAAGGTTGCAGTGAGCTGACATCACGCCACTGCACTCCAGCCCAGGTGACAGAGTGAGGCACTGTCTCAAAAAAAAAAAAAAAAAAAAAAAAAAATTTACACACACAAACACACACAACTAAATAAATAAATAATACCAAGATTAGCTGGGCATGGTGGCACACGTCTATAATCTTAGCTACTCAGCAAGCTAAGGCATGAGAATCTCTTGAACCCACGAGGTGGAGGTTGCATAAGCCAAGATTGCACAACAGCACTCCAGCCTGGGCGACAGAGTGATAGGTGTCTAAATTAAGTAAGTAAGTAAATAAATAAAATGAAATTGTGCCTGGTTCACAACCAGCCTGGGTGACATAGCCAGATCCCGTCTCTATTATTTAAAAAATATATATATATATAAAAAGAAAAAGAAAAAAATGGTGCCTGAACTTTCCAGAACAGGAACAGGTATTGGGATTCTCACGGAGAGAACACAGGGCCTCCCGCTCTCATCAGGCCACCTCCTCCTGCTGTCTGATGAACTTGGACCCAACAGCCCTTCCTAATGCCCCTCATCCCACTTTGGCCCTTTCCTTCCCAGTTCCTCCTGGGGGAAGTCTAGGGAACCAAGCTAAGCCATTAAAATAGCAAACCACAAACTGAAAACCTAGTAGCTTACGGTCAAGGCAACTCAAAGCCTCACAGTGGCAATAGCAGCTTGGGAACCAAACTCCATCTCGGGTTTCTCAGCCCCTCTACTGCTAACAGCCTGCAGACACTCATGCCAGCACCCCTATGTCAAGAGTCCCAGAGAGGGTGGCTAGGCCAGCTTGCCAGGAGAAGACCCCGGACAGTGAGTGGCACTGATGGAGAGGCGGCCTCCCTGTGGCCCCAGCCCAGGTGTCAGGGTCCCCACCTTGTTGTCACCCAGAGACCACTGGCCAAAGTGTTCCATCTCCTCCACCAGTTCATCACAGGCTGCCTCCGTGAAGATGGGGAACCAGTAGACATCCGGGCAGGGCTGGGGAGGGAAGGGACTCAGTCAAGGGGGTCCACAGTGGCACCACAGAATCCTCCTCCCTCTTCAAGGCCCCACACCCAAGCCAGGGAGCCCTCCGAGTGTCCCCGGGAAGCAGGGGCTTGTCAATCCTGGAGAGACTGAGTGGATCCCTAAAGGGAGAAGGAGGCAGAGCCCAGAGACACACTTTCCCAGCCGAGGTCACAGAGTCACCAGCACCAAGGCCAGGAGAGAAACATGGGTATGGAGGGAGGGAGGGGGCAGAGGCCCCAGGCTCGGGGGAAGCAGACATTAGTGAGTGGAGAGAAGTGGCCACTCCCCGCACTGGTCCAGGCATGATGGGCCACAGTGGCCATCACATCTGGGATGTTTTCCTCCTTCCTGCCTAGGCCAGGGAGAGAGGCCCTGCAGACCCCCACAGCCTCCAGAAGGGAAGTGCCAACAGGTGGAGGGGCCATCCCGCCACCCCTCACTCCCATCCCACCACCCCCTACTCCCATCCCACCGCCCCCCACTCCCATCCCACCACTCCCCCACTCCCATACCGCCGTCCCCAACTCCTATACCGCCGCTCCCCCACTCCCATACCGCCATCTCCCACTCCCATCCCGCCACTCCCCCACTCCCATCCCACCACCCCCTACTCCCATCCCACCGCCCCCTACTCCCATCCCGCCACTCCCCCACTCCCATCCCACCACCCCCTACTCCCATCCCACCGCCCCCCACTCCCATCCCGCCACTCCCCCACTCCCATACCGCCGCTCCCCACTCCCATCCTGCTGTCCCCCACTCCCTGGGGCAAGCAGTTTCCCTTCTGTGCCCTTCCCCCTGCAGCAGGGGAGGCCAGTCCAAGAGGGTGTCCATGGCCCTTACCGTCTCCACCAGCTTCCCCGCCAGGGCCTTGGTGTAGTTCTGGTGGATGTACTTCTCCTTCCAGTCCTGTGGGGAGTGGGAAGCAGGCTAGGGTCCTCACCATTGGCTCAACTGCATGGGATGCTCCAAGCAGACCCCTCAAAGTGGGAGTGAAGGTGCACATGCCTGGCGGAGGCAGGTGTTCACCTGCACCCACTGGGTGTGTGTGTGTTGTCTGGGTGCACAGGTATGCCCATAGGAGGTGGTGTTTGCACATGTATGTACATGTGTGTGCCCGTGTGTACATGTCTAGAAACAGTCACAACTGTCTGCCCTTCTGATTATCACAATACCCTCACGGGCAAGACAGGCTGGGACAGTATACCCATTCTGGAGCTAAGATAACTGAGGTCCCCAAAGATGAGAGGCTCAACTAAGTCCCAGTTGATGGCAGAGCTAGGCCACAAACCCAGGCCTCTGAGTCCTGGTCCCTCCTCCAACAGATGGTGTTGGCTCTCTGGACACCCTCTTCTCCCTACCCAAATCCTGCCCTACAGCCTCCTGGGGTGAAGGGAGGGTGGCAGGTGGCCCACAGGGGTCTTGGCTGTTGTAAGGCTCTGAGAGGGAAGTCCCTCAGACTGCAGGATCACTGGGCCCCTTCTGCTCCCAACCCCCAGGTGCCCACCCCAGCCTCACCTCAGGGTTGCTGAACACCTCCCAGAGGTCGTTGTGCAGGTGGGTGGTGCGGTAGCTGTCCAGGGAGAGCAGGTGGCCAAGGGTGTGCCGGTTGGTCAGGAACATGAACACATCCTAGGGAAAGCAAGCCCAGTGGAAGAGGCACTCCCCCACCTCTCCCCTGCCCCCATGCCTCCCCTGCACACTCCCAGATGGGCAACAGTGCAGCCTCCTCTGCCCACCGGACTGAAGTTCACAAGATCACAGACCAAGTGCAGTCACCCCTGTGTCCCCAGGGCCCAGCCCAGGCCTGACACTGAGAATGCAATCAGGGAAGTCTTCCCAGAGGACTGAACACAGAATGAAAGAAAAAATGCGTAAAAGAAAAGGAGCATGCTCTGATCCTGAAATGTTGGTCACAGGGGAAAACTTCATCTTGCTACAGGTTAAAAAAAAAAAAAGCCACAAAAATATATGGAGCAGGGCAGAGACAGGGTGAGGTGTCTATCGGGCACATCACTTGGAGTACTTTTAAGTGGAAAGTTTCGTTTTCTTTGGGCTATGTCAAAAATGTAAATAAGCCGGGCGCGGTGGCTCACGCCTGTCATCCCAGCACTTTGGGAGGCCGAGGCGGGTGGATCACGAGGTCAGGAGATCGAGACCATCCTGGCCAACATGGCGAAACCCCGTCTCTACTAAAAATACAAAAAATTAGCCAGGCATGGTGGCGGGCGCCTGTAGTCCCAGTAACTCAGGTGAGTGGAGATTGCGCCGCTGCACTCCAGCCTGGGAGACAGAGCAAGACTCCGTCTCAAAAAAAAAAAAAAAAGAAAAAGTAAATAAAATAGATGGTGTAAAAACCAGGTCTGCTAAAAGGTCCCTGCAGACCCCTGAGGACCATTGTGCCAGACGGCCCCCATTCCTCCACCAGGCACTAGTGGCTTCCAAGATGCCCTGCTAGAATCTCAGGAGCTCCCAGGCCTATGGTGACAAGGCGGCCCGCCATGAGGGTCAGAGCTGGAGGCCCACCTTCCCGCCTGCCCCATCCACAGGGCGTCCTGTGCCGCCCACTGCTGGCTGACCTGCTGCCGGACGTTGGCACAGAAGGCCATGTCAGGGTCCAGCTTGCTGTGGTGGAAGAGATCTGGGGACTGCAGCTCACCCCGTAGGGCACTGCCTTTGATCAAGTAGATGTTTGAAATATAGGGCACATTCCAGACACCACTGCAGGAGAGAGAGAAAGAGGGTGGGGTCAGAGGCTGGTGGTGGGGAAAATGGAGGGAGTCACAGGCTGGTGGTTGGGAGTCACAGCCTGAGATCTGGGGAGTCTGGGCCGTGAGAAGGGGAAGGCACAGGCTGGGAGGGCACAACTGTGGTGATTTGATTCCCCCACCCTGGACACATGGGCCTATTTGTCAGGAAGTCCTTCTATGTGTCTAACTGCAGTCTGCCTTGCTTCAGGTTCTACAGGAATCTGAGGGTAACAAGGACAGGAATATTGGGGAGGGATCCCCACAAACCCAGGCAGAAGCCAGATGAAGGTGTCCCTCACCCACCCCCACCCTGCAGGTACTCACATGCGCCGCCCCTGCACAATGTCCACATAGTCCTCGGAACGGGCATAGTAGCCATCTGCACTGAGAGCCCCCCAGAAGTTCGACCACAGCCTCCCATGCCGGGTCATCAGTGGGGCGATGACGTTCCTGAGGAAGGGAGCACCTCAGTGGGAGGTCGCTGCCCACTGGGAGTGGGAGGCAGCACTAACCAAGGATGGGGGGAGGAGGGAAGGGGGAGGAGGGTGCCCCTCAACCTGCACGCAGGGGTCCCCAAGCACCTCACTGGGACAGACAGTGCCTTGGCTGGGGTGTCGGGAGTTTGGCTCTTCTGGTACCTGCTCCCTTCCATGGGGCAGCCAGGAGCAGACAGGGCAGGACACCTTCTCTATCACAACCTGGGGTATCAGGCTGGGGATCCACAGCTCCGGGTAATGGGTGAGGCCAAGGAGGAGGAGAAAGAGGACGAGGAAGATGAGGAGGAGGAGGAAGAGGGAAAAGGAGGAAGAGGAGGAGGAAGACAAGGAGGAAGATGAGGAGGAGAAAGAGGAGCAGAAGGAGGAAAAAGAGGAGGAAGAGGAGGAGGAGGAGGAGGAAGAGGAGGAGAAAGAGGACGAGGAAGACGAGGAGGAGGAGGAAGAGGAAAAGAAGGAAGAGGAGGAGGAAGACAAGGAGGAAGATAAGGAGGAGAAAGAGGAGCAGAAGGAGGAAAAAGAGGAGGAAGAGGAGGAGGAGGAAGAGGAAAAAGAAGGAAGAGGAGGAAGAAGACAAGGAGGAAGAGAAGGAGGAGAAAGAGAAGCAGGAGGAGGAGAAAGAGGAGCAGAAGGAGGAAAAAGAGGAGGAAGAGGAGGAGGAGGAGGAAGACAAGGAGGGCTCCCACCCAGGGACCAGGCCAATCCTGAGCAGTGCTGGGCGCAGATGGAGCAGCCTCACTTGTTCTGTTGGATCAGCAGCCGCAGACTGTTGGGCTCGGTCAGGGCCACGTCAGCATCCACGCTGAAGTAGTAGGTGCAGCTGCGGTCTTGCCGGCACAGGTCTCTGCAAGGAGGATGCAGGGTCAGTGCACCTGATCCTGGTGCACTGGTGGCTGCTCACATCTGTGATCAGAGTCTGGCTTCACCATATACCAGCCAAGGGGCTTTAGAGAGGTCACACCGGCAGCCTCAAAGGTCCCTCCCGACTCTGAGTCCCAAACCCCTGGACTTCGGGGCTCTCTCCCAAGGCCCAGAGCTTGGCAACTGGTATCAAGTGCCCTGAAAACCCTGGTACTGGGAAGAACACAGCCCACAGGTGCCTACATGGCCCAGGGTGGGGAGTAAGCTGGGGCTGCCTTTCTGAAATGCAATTCGGTAACTTGTACCAAAAGCCTTAAAAATCTATGTTACTTTTGTTTATCTGGTGCAGGATTCAGCAAATGAGGGTCTGTGAGTTAAACTCTGGCCCTGGTGGTTTTATACAGCTCATGGGCTAAGAACAGCTTTATGTTTTTCCTTTTTTTTATTTTTTTATTTTTATTTTATCTTATTTTATTTTATTTTTTTGAGAACGAGTCTCCCTCTGTTGCCCAGGTTGGAATGTAATGGCGCAACCTCAGCTCACTGGAACCTCCACCTCCCGGGTTCAAGCGATTCTCCTGCCTCCACCTCCCAGGTAGCTGGGATTAGAGGTGTGCACCACCATGCCCAGCTAATTTTTGTATTTTTAGTAGAGACGGGGTTTTACCATGTTGGCCAGGCTGGTCTCGAACTTCTGACCTCAGGTGATCTGACTGCCTTGGCCTCCCAGAGTGCTGGGATTACAGGCATGAGCCATTGCACCGGCCTTTTTTCCTTTTTTAGAGATGGGGGTCTCACTGTGTCACCCAAGCTGGAATGCAGTGGCGCAATCACAGCTCAGTGCAGCCTCAACCTCCCCAGTTCAAGCAATCCTCGGCCTCCCAAAGTGCTGGGATTACAGGCGTCACCCACTGCACTTGGCTGGTTTTATGTTTTTAAGTGGTTTCAAGAAAAAAAAATCAAAAGAAGAAGATGTAAAAATTATGTGAAGGTCATCACCAGGTGCAGTGGCTCATGCCTGTAATCCCAGCACTCTGGGAGGCTGAGGCGGGAGGATAACTTCAAGCCAGGAGTTTGAGACCAGCCTGGGCAACATAGCAAGATCCTGTCTCTACAAAAAATAAAAATAAATTAGCTAGGCACAGTGGCTCACACCTGTAATCCCAGCACTTAGGGAGGCCGAGGCGAGTGGATCACTTAAGGTCAGGAACTCGAGATAGGCCTGGACAACATGATGAAACCCTGTCTCTACTAAAAATACAAAAAGTAGCCAGGTGTGGTGGCATGCACCTGTAATCCCATCTACTCGGGAGGCTGAGGCAGGAGAATCGCTTGAACCCGGGACGGGGAGGTTGCAGTGAGCGGAGATCACGCCACTGCACTTTAGCCTGAGTGACAGAGTGAGACTCTGTCTCTAAATACATAAATAAACATTTAAAAATTAACTGGATGTGATGGCACATGCCTGTAGTCCCAGTTTCTTGGGGGGCTGAGGTAGGAGGATCGCTTGAACCCAGGGGTTTGAAGCTACAGTAAACTATGATCCTGTCACTGCACTCCAGCCTGGATAACAAGTCTCAGAAAAAAAAAAAGACATGAAAGTCAAATTTCAGTGTCCATAAATGAAATTTTGCTGGAACGCAGCCTCACTCATTCACTTACGTATTATTTGTGGCTGCTTCCGTGCTACTAGGGCAGAGCTGAGTGGTTGTAACAGAGCCGGCAGAGCCAATTTGCAAAGATTTATGATCTAGTCCTTAGCAGGAAGCTTGCCAACCTTTGATCTGGACTGTCTGACTCTCCTACAATCAACACAAATTGCTTCTTTCTTTGTTTTTGTTTTGCTTTATGAGACAAGGTCTCACTCTGTTTCCCAGGCTGGAGCACTGTGGTGCAACCATAGCTCTCACTGCAACCTCGACTTCCTGGGATCAAGAGGTCCTCCTGCCTCAGCCTCTTGAGTAACTGGGACCCCAGGTCCAAGCCACCACACTTGGCTATTTTTTTTTATTTTTGAAGAGATAGGGTCTCGCTATGTTGCCCAAGCTGTTCTCGAACTCCTGGCCTCAAGCGATCCTTCAGCTTTGGCCTCTCAAAGTGTAGGGATTACAGGCATGAGCCACTGCCACCAGCCTTTTTTTTTTTTTTATAATAAAGCAAAACATTCGAGGTTGCCTCCCTAATTGTCAGCCTTTGTCTACTTCTGCCCCCAGTCCTTCCTCTTTCTCTGATTTGCTTCCTGAACCCAAATAACATGGCTCAGCCCTGCTCAGGAGCCCCGGAGGTTGTCAGGACAGAGGTTATTTTCCCATTTGACAGATGGAAACTCCAAGGCTCAGAGAGGGGCAGGAACTTGCTAGAGCACACACAGCCTTCTGCTATCACTCAGCCTGCTGCTCCTTACCACAGCCACAGCTCCCCCACCCACCACTGTCAGTGGAGAGTACCGTGGCCCACAACTCACGCGCCCATGTTCCTGGCGTCCGCATTCGCCATCCGCACCTCGGGGCCCACTAGCTTCACGGACTGGTACTCGCTGCCATGCTCTGCCAGGAACTCTTCCACCTGAGCCTTGTGGTGCTGCTCCTGGGGGTGAGGATGGGGAAGGGGTTGGGGGGGTGAGGAGGAGGACACAGCTTCTACCCAGGGACTGCAGCACCTGCTGTCACTGCCAGGCTGTGCCCCTTCATCTCTGGCATCCCGGCCATCTGCTTTCCTTTGCTCATGCCAGCCCTGTGCCAGGAACACCCTTCCCTGGCCATCCTTTGCCCATTCTCCCCTGACCAGGCCAGGCCTTCTAAGGGCCTCTGTCATCAGGATAGAGCCCCACCACCACTCTTAGGATCCCATATCCAGCGACATTGCTGATTACTGGCTGTGGCCCAGGAATCCACTTTGTTACAAAATGTGTCAGGTGATCCTCGACTTTGCTTTGAAAAACAACAGTCCATGTTGGGTGCAGTGGCTCATGCCAGTAATCCCAGCACTTTGGGAGGCCAAGACGGGTGGATCACAAGGTCAGGAGTTCACTAGCCTGGCCAAGATAGTGAAACCCCATCACTACTAAAAATACAAAAATTTAGCCAGGCATGGTGGTGGGCACTTGTAATCCCAGCTACTCAGGAGGCTGAGGCAGAGAACTGCTTGAACCCGGGAGGCAGAGGTTGCAGTGAGCCAAGATCGCACCACTGCACTCTAGCCTGGGCCACACACCGAGACTCCATTTCAAAAAAAAAAGGAAAAACAACAGTCCGGCTGGGCGCAGTGGCTCACGCCTGTAATCCCAGCACTTTGGGAGGCCGAGGTGGGCGGATCACGAGGTCAGGAGATCAAGACCATCCTGGCCAACATGGTGAAACCCCATCTCCACTAAAATACAAAAAATTAGCCAGGCGTGGTGGCGGGTGCCTGTAATCCCAGCTACTCGGGAGGCTGAGGCAGGAGAATGGCTTGAACCCAGGAGGCAGAGGTTGCAGTGAATCAAGATCATGCCATTGTACTCCAGCCTGGGAGACAGAGCAAGACTCTGTCTCAAAAAAAAAAAAAAAAAAAAAAAAATTAGCCAGTTGTGATGGCGCGTGCCTGTAGTCCCAGTCACTTGGGAGGCTGAGGCAGGAGAATCGCTTGAACCCAAGAGGCAGAGGTTGCCAAGATCGTACCACTGTGTGACCTTGGGCACATTACTCAACCTCTCTGACCTCATGATCCGCCCACCTCGGCCTCCCAAAGTGCTGGGATTGTACCACTGCACTCCAGCCTGGGTGACACAGCGAGACTCTGTCTCAAAAAAAAAAAAAACAAAGAAAACCAATTTGACTGCCACCAGGTACAATTAGGAAGGATTAACAGGGCCAGGGATGGAAGTGAAGATGACAACGGTTAGAAGCACCTTTATGTGTCCTGTGCGCCAGGCACCTTTTACGGACTTCACATGTCAATTTGCTTAGCCCTTGCAGCAATTCTGTGTGATTGGACAATTATTGTCCCTATTTTATTTATTTATTTATTTATTTATTTAGAGACTGAGTTTTGCTCTTGTTGCCCAGGCTGGAGTGCAATGGCGTGATCTCGGCTCACTACAACCTCCACCTCCCAGGTTCAAGCGATTTTCCTGCCTCAGCCTCCTGAGTCGCTGGGATTACAGGCATGTGCCACCACAATCGGCTTAATTTTGTATTTTTAGTAGAGGCAGGGTTTCACCATGTTGGTCAGGCTAGTCTCGAACTCCCGACCTCAGGTGATGTACTCACCTCGGCCTCCCAAAGTGCTGGGATTACAGGCGTGAGCCACCACGCCCGACTATTATCCCTATTTTATAGATGAGAAACTAAAGCACAGAGAGGTTGAGTAATGTGCCCAAGGTCACACAGCCAATAAAAATAGCGGCACTGGGATTCAAACTCACCCAGACTGACTCCAAAGTCAACTCAGTGATTTGGGGACACAGTCCACTGGTGACTGTCATTTGGCCCAGATAAGCAAGATTCAGTGAGACCCTCAGAGGTCTCAGGCTATGTTGTGAAGTTGGGCCCTGGACCCAAGCCACATGACGACCCCTAAGAGTGCCTGCTACTCACGTGGTTGTGGATGAAAAGTCGCATGTGTTTCCGGGGGTAGTGGAGCTGCAAGAGCCGCTGGAAGAACAGGGACACGAACGGCGTGGGCTGTTCAATGAACATGCCGACCAGGACCGTGGGCAGAGCTTCATCCTGCACCAGGGAGGGCGGCATGAGAGTCCAGCAGTGTCCGGCCACAGCGCTGCCACTCCACCCCAGGGTGGCCCAAGGAAGCCAGAGCCAGAATCAGAAGCATGTAGACTTCCCAAGAAAGGTGCCCGGGCTGAGGACCTCCAGGCAGGGGGTGCAGGAGGGCAGGGAAGCAGCAGGAAGGTGCCCTAGGGAGGGAGCAGCAGAAGCCCAGGCCTGGAGCAAGGACCCGGTTGAGGGCCTGCTATCAGGAGATAGTGGCTGGCGTGGTGTTCAAGTTGAGTCATAAATGAGGATGAGGTTCATGGGATGGGGAGGGGGCTGAAGGAGAGCCTGAAGGACCAGGCAGAAGAAACCAGAACCTGGACATTTCGGAGGAAGCTAGAGACATGCAGACTGAGAGGGCTTCTAGAAGGCACTTGGGTGGCAATCGGGATAGAACCCCAGGCAGGGAGATGATCTCTTCACTTTCCACCAAAGACCATATGGAGTCTATTCCAGAATCACCCATCTCGCCATCTCAGGGGACTGAGCACCCCGTGTCCCTCAGGCACAGGCCTGGGCGCAGCCTCACCCCAATGCCCTTGAGGCTGCGCAGGCCTTCGTCACACACGGTGCAGCCCGTCTCGAAGGTCCAGAAGCGCGGGATGTAGTTGCCCAGGTAGTTCAGCTGCAGCTGTTGGGGAAACGTGGGGTCACAGAGAAGCCAGTCAGCCCCACCCGCCACAGCCCTGACTCACATTTCCCTGGGCCCCTGGTGGGTCAGCAGCATCCTGCCTCCTCCCACTCCCTAAGAGGGTCTTGGAGATAATGTCCATCCCCAGGAGATCACCAAGCCACTCTGAGAGAGGGCGGGGGAGGGCCTGGCACTCTAGTGATTCTCCTGAGAGCTTGTAAAATGCAGATTCCTGGGTCTAGTGCAAACGTGAAATAAAAGTTTACTGAGTGCGTAAATGACTCTGCCCTGGGGTGACAGAGTACAGATGGCTCTGGTAGCCCAGCCTAGGCCTGGATGGGGACAGCAGCCTCCTATGTGTCCTGTGCCCAGCGAGAATAGACGGAGTGCCACTGACCACCATAGCAGGAAAAGAAGGCACCATGCTGAGCTCAGATGTGCGGACTGAAGTAGTGAGTTCATAGCAGGCCCCCAGGTAGGTGGCCCTGGCCCCAGGGAGACACTGTGGGGTCACGGTGACAAAGAAATTGGGGCTCTGTCCCCCCTCCCACACTCCCCAGGGGCTGGGGCCCCCCTACCTTGGTTGGCCCGTTGCCATGGATCAGGACTGGGAGGGTGTCATAGGCCAGGTTCCTCGCTCTCACGTGGCCCATTTCAAACTTGAGCACGACCTCATCTGGGGGTCAGAAAGCACAGCCCCATCCAGCATCAGACCCAGAAGTCAGGCTCAGGGTCCAACCAGTGGGCTCAAATCCCAGCTCTGCAGTGGGTACATCATATCCTTGGGCAAGTCACTTCTCTCTATGCCTCAGTTTCAGGAATAATCCCTTCTTCACAGGGGGAGGGGGAGGATTTGTGTTGGGCAAGCATGGGGCACCAAGCCTGGCCCATGATGAGCACAGAATCCATGGCAACCCCTGTACTTGTTGTGGTTACTTACAGCCAGAAGCAGGGACTGGGAGAAGAACAAAGACGTGGAACATCCCAGCTCCAGGCACCTCAGAGAAGCCCCAAGAGAAAGGGTCTGGGAAGCGCCTTCTCTGAGTAGGCAGAGCAGCACTGAGAAAATGCCAGAGCCACACAAAGGGGAGGTCTGGGCATGATCAGGACAGATCTTATCCCAGTGAAGGAAGCCCCTTTAGCAGAGCCCCAATACCCATGGGGTGTGTGTGTGTGTGTGTGTGTGTGTGTGTTTTGAGACAGAGTCTCGCTCTGTCACCCAGGCTGGAGTGCGCAGTGGCACAATCTCGGCTCACTGCAACTTCCACCTCCCAAGTTCAAGTGACTCTCCTGCCTCAGCCTCCCGAGTAGCTGGGATTACAGGTTACAGGCACCCGCCACTATGCCCAGCTAATTTTTGTATTTTTAGTAGAGACGGAGTTTCACTATGTTAGCCAGGATGGTCTCGATCTCCCGACCTTGTGATCCACCCGCCTCGGCCTCCCAAAGTGCTGGGATTACAGGCGTGAGCCACCACACTCGGCCCATTTTTTTTTTTTTTTGAGACAGAGTCTCATTCTATTGCCCAGTCTGGAGTGTAGTGGCGTGATCTTGGCTCACTGCAACCTCCACCTCCCAGGTTCAAGTGATTTTCCTGCCTCAGCCTCCCGAGTAGCTGGGATTACAGGCACATGCCACCATGCCCAGCAAATTTTTGAATTTTTAGTAGAGACAGGGTTTCGCCATGTTGGTCAGGCTGGTCTCGAACTCCTGACCTCTGGTGATCCACCCGCCTTGGCCTCCCAAAGTGCTGGGATTACAGGCATGAGCCACTGTGCCCAGCCCCCAATACCCATGTTTGACCCTATTAGTCTGCACATAGGAAAACGGGTATTTCAGCTGGGCACACTGGCTCATACCTGTAATCCCAGTAATTTGGGAGGCCAGGTGGGAGGATCACTTGAGCCCAGGAGTTTGAGATAAGCCTGCGTAACATAGCAAGACCCTGTCTCTATTTTAAAAATTAAAATAGGACTGGGCACGATGGCTCACGCCTATAATCTCAGCACTTTGGGAGGCCAAGGCAGGCAGATCACCTGAGGTCAGGAGTTCGAGACCAGCCTGGCCAATATGGTGAAACCCCGTCTCTACTAAAAAAATACAAAAATTAGTCGGGCATGGTGGCATGCGCCTGTAATCCCAGCTACTTGGGAGGCTGAGGCAGGAGAATTGCTTGAACCTCGGAGGCAGAGGTTGCAGTGAGCTGAGAATTCGCCACTGCATTCCAGCCTGGACGACAGTGCAAGACGCCATCTTAAGACAAAAAAAAAGGAAAACAGATAGCTCCTGACCTGCTGGATCTCAACTTAGTGCTTCTTAACCCCCAGAAACCACAGGCAAACGGCACACTGTTTCTGCATTTTTCTGGGAGCAGAGCCGTAGCTTTCATCAGATTCTCAAAAGGGCCATTTAGCCACAAAGTCGGCAATGAGTGGATCTTGTTCACTTCCCTTTTGGAAAGATAAGAAAACTGAGTCCCCTGTGGGGAGGAGGTGTGACTTGCTTGAGATCATTCAGGAAGACCTACAGCAAAGCAATGTCATCACCAGCCACATACACGAGGCCAGGTCCAGGGATGTTTGTGGCATCAAGGGTCAAGTAGCCTTTTGCTTCCCAAGTTGCCCATGCCACCAGTTGAGTTCCTGCCCCCAGCCTAGGACTGCTTCGCCTGGAAGGTGGGAGGGCCGGGAAAGCAGGGAAGGAACGTCCACCTGCAAGGACCTCGTATGCAGGGCAGGCGGGTCCAGCACCTGCTGTGCACATCCCCCAACTCCTCCCAGGCCGAATGCTCACCTGTCCCAGGCCCCCAAGAGAGACACGGCTCTGCGCTGGGACATCCAAGTGGTCCCTGGGGACCTAGGGATGAACCCAGTGACCTCCCAGCACAATGGCCAGAAAGAAGCAGCCCAGTTCTCCTCCTTGGGCTCCGGCTTTGCCAGGAATCCTCCTATCACCCCTCTCAGGATCCACCCCTCGCCATGGGGGCTGCTCACCCAAAGCTCCATCCAGGTTCTGGAAGATACGGCAGCGGTGGTCCAGGGTGATATTGATCTGCTCCTGCAGGAAAGAGGGTACCAGGCTGCAGCAGGGACAGGCCCTGGGGGAGGCTGGGGCTATGTCTCACCCAGTGGGGGGAATCTGTCCCCCAGCCTCGGCCCTCTCCCCCCACACCTACTCTGCCATATCACATCAGGGTAGTTGGGTGCCCAGAGAAGGCCAGCAGCCAAGCTCCTGGGGTCTAGAGTCTACAGTCTAGTGGCTACATTCACAGAAAACCAGGGACTCTGAACTGGAAGGAATCTAAGAATGCAGCTGGCTCACCTACAACAACGACGGCCGTAAGAGTAACCAGCGCCTGCCAAGCACATAGCTACTCCAAATATTCTTTTTCTTGAGACAGAGTTTCCCTCTTGTCACCCAGGCTGGAATGCAGTGGCACGACCTTGGCTCACTGCAACCTCCGCCTCCCAGGTTCGAGCAATTCTCCTGCCTCAGCCTCCTGAGTAGCTGGGACTACAGGTGTGCACCACCATGCCTAATTTTTGTTGTTGTTGTATTTTTAGTAGAGATGGGGTTTTGCAATGTTGGGCAGGCTGGTCTCGAACTCCTGACCTCAGGTGATCTGCCTGCCTCGGCCTCCCAAAGTGCTGGGACAACAGGCGTGAACCACCGCGCCTGGCCACTACTCCAAATATTCTACACATGGGTCGGGTCCGGTGACTCACACCTGTCATTCCAGCACTTTCGGAGGCTGAGGCAGAAGGATCACTTGAGCCTAGGAGTTTGAGACCAGCCTGGGTAACACAGCAAAACTTCATCTCTACAAAAAAATTTTTGGCCAGGCGCGGTGGCTCACGCCTGTAATCCCAGCACTTTGGGAGGCCGAGGCGGGTGGATCACGAGGTCAGGAGATCGAGACCGTCCTGGCTAACACGGTGAAACCCCGTCTCTACTAAAAATACAAAAAATGAGCCGGGCATGGTGGCGGCGCCTGTAGTCCCAGCTACTCGGGAGGCTGAGGCAGGAGAATGGTGTGAACCCGGGAGGCGGAGCTTGCAGTGAGCCGAGATCGCGCCACTGCATTCCAGCCTGGGCGACAGAGCAAGACTCCGTCTCAAAAAAAAAAAAAAAATTTTTAAGGGGGCACTTGCCTATAGTCCCAGCTACTCAGGAGGCTGAGGTGGGAGGATTGCTTGAGTCCAGGAGGTTGAGGCTGCAGTGAGCTATGTTTCTGCCACTGCACATCAGCCTGGGTGACAGTGAGACCCTATCTCAAATAAATAAATAAAATATTCTACATATATTAATCAATTTAATCCTGACAACATCTCTGTAAGAAAGTACTATCATTATTGCATTATTTTAATTTTAATTTTTTTATTTTTTAAATTAATTAATGAATTTTTTTTGAGACAGAGTCTTGCTCTTGTTGCCCAGGCTGGAGTGCAACGGCACGATCTCGGCTCACTGCAACCTCCACCTCCCAGGTTCAAGCAATTCTCCTGAGTAGCTGGGATTACAGGCACCTGCCACCACGCCCGGCTAATTTTTTTATTTTTAGTAGAGACAGGGTTTCATTATGTTAGCCAGGCTGGTCTCAAACTCCTGACCTCAGGTGATCCAAAAGTGCTGGGATTACAGGTGTGAGCCACCACGCCTGGCCCATTATTGCATTTTATAACAGAAAAAACAAGGCACAGAGAAGTTGCCCGATGTCACACAGCTAGTAAATGGTGAGCTGGGATTAGAACCCAGGCACCTTGGCCCTGAAGTCCTTATTCTGAACCACTGAACAATGCTGCCTCTAAGACACCAACCCAGAGGTTCAGGCCTGAGAGGAGCTGTTCCCATGTAGCCTGGCCAGTGGATCCCCAGTCCCCTCTCCTTTGGCCCACCCCCTGCCTCTTACCCTCTTCTCTGGGTCCAAGAAGATCTTGGTGTAAAACAGCTGGTCGCTGTCGCTGTCCTGGCCCTCCCACTCGGCCACCAGTTTGCTGAGGTTGGGGGCATAACCGATGAAGCCTGAAGGTTGGTGGGTGGGGACACCAAGACAAACCCTTAGCTTCCAGCCTGTAAGCCAGGGGCGTCCTCCCACCCTTCCCTCTCATCCACCTCCACTCATATGCTCACAAACACTGCCACCTCTCAGAAGTCCTGAATTGACAGGAGGTGGGGCTGCACGTTGGAAATGGGCCTGCCAGTGAATGCCACTTGTTAGTGGGTTCCTACTGACCCCAAGAATAATGGTGCCCACTAACCTGTACTGTTCAGTGCTGGGCACCACATAGGTGGTGAAGAAACGGATTGGGCGAGGAGCCCCCGGAGAGCAGGGCTGGGAGGAAACAGGCCTGGTGCCCCTTCTTACAGTTATCTGGGAAACTTGGCCCAGAGAAGGGCAAGGCTGGGCCAAGCTCACACAGCACCTTGGGGGTTGAGGCCTGGCATAGTGGGAAAGCCCACGTGGGCTCCTAGCTAGAGTACAGACTGGCGATAGGAAACCACAAGAGTAATGGGACACCCCTACTCCTGGGCCTGCGCCAGGGCAAGGCCATCTGGACTGTGCTTACTCTGGACCAGTGGAAAAAAGTGTCTGTTCAGGGCAGATGGCAGATCCCCATCTGAGGTTGAAAAGAGGCCTGTGGGCCGGGCGCGGTGGCTCAAGCCTGTAATCCCAGCACTTTAGGAGGCCGAGACGGGCGGATCACGAGGTCAGGAGATCAAGACCATCCTGGCTAACCCAGTGAAACCCCGTCTCTACTAAAAAAATACAAAAATCTAGCCGGGCGAGGTGGCGGGCGCCTGTAGTCCCAGCTACTCGGGAGGCTGAGGCAGGAGAATGGCATGAACCTGGGAGGCGGAGCTTGCAGTGAGCTGAGATCCGGCCACTGCACTCCAGCCTGGGCGACAGAGCGAAACTCCGCCTCAAAAAAAAAAAAGAAAAGAGGCCTGTGGATTTTATTCTCCATGCAGTGGAAAGTCATTAAGTGATGTGTGTAAATTTACATCTTATTTATTTATTTATTTATTTATAAGACGGAGTCTCGCTCTGTTGCCCAGGCTGGAGTGCAGTGGCGCCATCTTGGCTCACTGTAAGCTCCGCCTCCCGGGTTCATGCCATTCTCCTGCCTCAGCCTCCCGAGTAGCTGGGACTACAGGCGCCTGCCACCTCGCCCGGCTAATTTTTTGTATTTTTAGTAGAGACAGGTTTTCATTATGTTAGCCAGGATGGTCTCAATCTCCTGACCTCGTGATCCGCCCACCTTGGCCTCCCAAATCGCTGAGATTACAGGTGTGAGCCACCATGCCTGGCCTTGGATTTGCATCGTTTAAAGACCCCTCTGGCTGCTGGATGGAGAATGGCCTGGAAGGGTATGAAGGTAGGGACTGGCAGACCAATAAGGAGGCTCCTTCCTAGGGCCAGGAGCCCAGTAAGAATAGCGGCAGTGAACTGTGGGCTGGAGAGAGCAGATTCCAGAGATCTTTAGGAAGTAGGAGGCAGGTGGCCAGGTGTGGTGACTCATGCCTGTAATCCCAGCACTTTGGGAGGCTGAAGCAGGAAGATCACTTAAGGCCAGGAGTTCAAGACCCGCCTGGGCAACATGGCGAAACTCCATCTCTACTAAATATACAAAAATTAGCTGGGCATAGAGGTACATGCCTGTAATCCCAGCTACTCGGATGGCTGAGGCAGGAGGATTGCTTGAGCCCAAGAGGCGGAGGTTGCAGTGAGCCAAGATCGCACCACTGCACTCCAGCCTTGGCAACAGATTGAGATGCCATCTCAAAATTTAAAAAGTAGCAGACAGGTGACTGGCATTGGAAAGTAGACTGGCATTGGAGGAGGACAAGGGAGGAGTCGGGAGTGACTCCTGGGTTCTGTCCGTGGGGCTGCGCGTCTGTTGAATGAGATGAGGAGAACTGCAGGGGAACACATTTGGGTTTGAAAAGTCAGGAGCTCTATTCAGGACATTCTGCACTGGAGATCTGTGAGACACCCACATTGCACATCAAACAAGGGGGGTCCTCACAAAGGCAGAGGATCGACCCCTCTGCTGGGCCAAGCACCCTGCACCCAGGCCTCTCACCTCCAGAGCCCAGGAACCTCTTGCCATCGGAGACCACCGGATACTTGGCCTCCAGCCTGCGGTCTGGGTAGATGAGCTCCTCAGCAGAGAAGACCACCTGGCTCCTGGCCTGCCGGAACTTCTTCAGGAGCTCCCGGGGCCCCGATGCAAACAGCACGTCGTAGCTGTGGCCAGAGCAGCAAGAAGACGGAGCAGGGCAGGGGTGAGCAGGGGCCCAGTGAGGGCATAGACAGGAGGGACCAGGGATCAAGTACTCCACAAGTGGCCCTCTGCCCACGCCAGCCTGGGCCACCATCTGGGAAATGGAACTGTCTCTGTCTGCAGCCCTGCCTGCCATGTTCCCACCCCAACCCTGGGCAGAGAGATGGTCCTCATAGCATGTCATTCTTCTCTTACTTAAAGTGGGCCCATCACACGCATGGGCCACCTCCTCTTTATCTTTTCACCAAGCTTGGGAATGAGCTTCACTAAGACCGGGAATGGACACCCTAAAACTAGGCAATCGTAGCTAGAGTGGTCCCCCTTCTTCCCTGATGTTCTGGGAGGGGCCCATTTTAGAATATTCTATCTTCCTCTGAGGGGCTCGGGCCAGGAAGCCCTGACCCACCTACCTGTCTGTGAAGAGAATGACCAGATCCTCCTTGTCTGCGTGCTTCTCCAGAGCTTTCTTCAGCAGCCGGACCTTCTGCCCTCCACCTGCCGATGTCCCCTTCTCCACATTCCAGTCCTCCCCTAGGCCGAGCGCCTGGAGTGAAACACCCCTTAACATTGACTTTTGGTAAAGAAATATTTTTACAGGGCCGGGCGGGGTGGCTCATGCTGGTAATCCCAGCAGTTTGGGAGGCCGAGACGTGTGGATCAACTGAAGTCAGGAATTCAAGACCAGACTGGCCAACATGGCGAAACCCTGTCTCTACTAAAAACACAAAAATTAGCCAGGTGTGGTGGCACACGCCTCTAATTCCAGCTACTTGGGAGGCTGAGGCAGGAGAATTGCTTGAACCCGGGAGGTGGGGGTTCCAGTGAGCAGAAACCGCGCCATTGCACTTCAACCTGGGAGACAGAGCAAGACTCTGTCTCAAAAAAAGAGAAAAAGAAATATTTTTTGCTTCTGTGGGTCCAGCAACTCTGACCCTCCCCCGTAAGGAAACCATGCTCCACCTGTGTGACGCTTACCTGGCTCCTGGTGGTCATGTGACCATGCCTGTCCAATCAGAATGTCCCACCCTTCCTACCCCTCCCACACCGAGATTTCAGCATGTGACCCCAGCATGGCCTATCAGCATCTTCCCTGGGAGTGTTCTATTAAAAACAGAAAAGTCCGCAGACCTTTCACAAAAAGGAAAGGCTGTCTCCTTCTGCTGAAGTTGAGAAACTGGGGCACATGAATCTGTGGCTGGTGGTCATCTTGCCACCACAATGAAAACAAACAGGGCCTAGAGATGGAAAGACAAGGCCCTCACTTTGCTGCTTGAATCCCTGGATCCAGTCATGCCTGAAGCAACCCTCTCCTGCAACCCTCATTCATGTGAGCTAATACACTTGCTTGCTGACTTAATGCCAGTAGATTGCAAGCTCTGTGTAAGCAATGACATGTTCTGTATTGTCCATCACCCTATTGCCAGTGCCCAACCTTGTGCCTGACATAAGGAAGCACTCAGGATACTTGTCTCCCTGCAGGGCTCAGCCCCATGGACTGTACACAGAGGACACCAAGCCTATGCCAGTGGTCGACTGGGCATTAGCTCATGTTTCTTTTTCCTTTTTGTGTGTGTGTGTGTGACAGTTTCACTCTGTTGCCCAGGCTGGAGTGCAGTGACACCATCTCGGCTCACTGCAACCTCCACCTCCCGGGTTCAAGTGATTCTCCTGCCTCCCAAGCAGCTGGGATTACAGGTGTGTGCCATCATGCCCAGCTAATTTTTTTGATATTTTTAGTAGAGACGGGGTTTCGCCATGGTTGGCCAGGCTGGTCTCAAACTCCTGACCTCAGGTGATGATCCAAAGTGGATCATCGGCCTCCCAAAGTGCTGGGAATACAGGTGTGAGCCCCCGCGCCGGACCACTCATGTTTCTTTTTTTTTTTTTTTTTGAGACGGAGTCTTGCTCTGTCACCCGGGCTGGAGTGCAGTGGCCGGATCTCAGCTCACTGCAAGCTCTGCCTCCCGGGTTCACGCCATTCTCCTGCCTCAGCCTCCCGAGTAGCTGGGACTATAGGCGCCCACCACCTCGCCCGGCGATTTTTTTTTGTATTTTTTAGTAGAGACGGGGTTTCACCGTGTTAGCCAGGATGGTCTCGATCTCCTGACCTCGTGATCCGCCCATCTCGGCCTCCCAAAGTGCTGGGATTACAGGCTTGAGCCACCACGCCTGGCACTCATGTTTCTTTAGAGCAGTGTTTATCATACAGGGAAGATGTCTAGAGCACGCCCATCCCCAAATTACCTGGAGAAACTTGTGGAAATGCTGATCCCGAGGCCCTGTCCTCTAAACTAGCCTCTCAGGTGAGACTCCCGCACACTAACATCTGAGCATTTCTCTAGCCAACTCTCCACCTCTCCATCACCCCGTAGACTCATGCTGTGTCCTCTGCTGTGTCTTCCCATTCCCGACTAACTCATTTTCATCCTTCAGGCTTCCAGAAGCCTCCCTTGTGGCCCCACGTCTATCTCAAGAGCTGTGGTAGTTTGGAAAGGACACTAACTCCTTGATCCTCCTGCCTACCCCTCACTGTCCCTGCCTCGCCCAGGAAACCCCTTACCTGGATCTTGTAGTTGAAGAACTGAGCTGAGCGCTTGAAGCGACGGAATCCCTCGGTCTCCTTAGTGGCCACCGTGAGGACTAAAAGGTTGTCTGCAGACAGGGGAGGGTATGGTGAATGGGAATGGATGAGGGAGGTGACAGGGAGGTCTTTGTTCCCAGTGACCTGTCAAATTCTTTCAGAAAGTGTCTTGTTGGGCCCATTACAGAACAGGGCCCAGGGAGGAAGGGATGATAGAGCAGGAAATAACCCAAGTTTTCTGAGTCTCCTCCAGGGCTCCCTCCACCCAGTAACTGACTGATACAGTTGGATATTTGTCCCCTTCAAATTGCACATTGAAATGTGATCCCCAGTGTTGAAGGTGGGGCCCAGTGGGAGGTATTTGGGTCACAGGGGCAGATCCCTCATGAATGGCTTGGTGCTATCTCCTTGGTAATGAGCGAGTTCTTGCTCTGAGTTCATGTGAGAGGTGGTTGGTTTTTATTTTTTTGAGACAGAGTCTCACTCTGTCACCCAGGCTGGAGTGCAGTGGCATGATCTTGTCTCACTGCAACCTCCATCTCCTGGGTTCAAGCTATTCTCCTGCCCCAGCCTCCCAAGTAGCTGGGACTACAGGCAGGTGCCACCACACCTGGCTAATTTTTGTATTTTTAGTAGAGATGGTGCTTCACCACGTTGGCCAGGCTGGTCTTGAACCACTGACCTCTGGTGATCTGCTTAGGCCTCCCAAAGTGCTGGGATTACAGGCAAGAGTCACCGTCCTGGCCAAAAGAGCTGTTTTTTTTGTTTGTTTGTTTGTTTTGAGACAGTATCTCACTCTATCACCCAGGCTGGAGTGAAGTGGCACGATCTCAACTCACTGCAACCTCTGCCTCCTGAGTAGCTGGGACTACAGGCACTCACCACCACACCCAGCTAATTTTTGTATTTTTAATAGAGGTGGGGTTTCACCATGTTGGGCCAGGCTGGTCTCAAACTCCTGACCTCAAATGATCTACAGGCCTCGGCCTCCCAAAGTGCTGGGATTACAGGCATGAGCCACTGTGCCCAGCGGAGAGCTGGTTGTTTAAAAGAGCCTTGTACTTCTTCCTCTCTCTTGCTCCAGCTCTCACCATGTGACATGCCTGCCATGAATCAAAGCTTCCCGAGGCCTCACTGGAAGCAGAACAGATGCTGGTGGTATGCTTGTACAGCCTACAGAACTGTGAGCCAAATAAACCTCTTTTCTTGAGAAATTACCCAGCCATGGGTACTTCTTTACAGCAACATGAAACAGACAAATACACTGACCAATGTGTCATGAAGCATGTGCTGTAGACAGGAGAGGTGTCTACATCCTGAATTATAGGACTGAGTTTCTGGCTTTAGAGGGCATGGAATGAAGAATTTACTCTGAATGTTGACCACCAGGAAGATCTCTCTGGCCAATGATACACATTAGCCCAGGGACAGCAAATACATGGCTCACAGGTCCCTGCTCTCCATGTCTAACCCAGGACAGACATTGCTAATCTATCCCAGTCTTTCCTGCTGAGTATCACATGGTTCTAGATTCTCCCAACACCATGCTTGAGGGTGTTACAACCAATGAGTCAGCCCAGAGTGGAAACTGACTTGAAATCCACTGCTCCACTCCCGACCTTTGGCCAGGGCAGCCATTCCTCCATTTTTAACAAGGAACCTCTCTCAGGCTCTGCAGTGTGGCCTGCCTCTGCAACAGAACCTTCTGGAAATAACTCCCCAGAGAGCATCTCAGGGAGCCCTGGGGAAGCCCCTCCCAGAGCACACTTTGAAGCTGTGTTCTCTGAGAAGTGAGGAGTCTGGAGCTAGCCTGCCTGGTTAGAATCCTAGCTCTGCTCCTTCATAGCCATGTGACCTGGGGCAAGTCCCTATCCCTTCTGAGGCTCAGTTTCCCCCTTGGAAAGCAGGGATAATAACAGTACCTACTTCTCAGGGCTGCTGGAGTAATTAAATGAGATCAGACATGTAAAATCCTTATTGGGATACTCGGCACACATGAAGAGGTATTACTGAAGGCCGGGCACAGTGGCTCACGCCCATAATCCCAGCACTTTGGGAGGCTGAGGAGGGCGGATCACCTGAAATCAGGAATTCGAGAACAGCCTGGCCATCATGGTGAAACCCCATTTCTACTAAAAATACAAAAATTAGCTGGGCGTGGTGGCATGTGCCTGTAGTCCCAGCTACTCGGGAGGCTGAGACAAGAGAATTGCTTGAACCCAGAAGGTGGAGGTTGCAGTGAGCCAAGACTGCAACACCACACTCCAGCCTGGGTGACAGAGTGAGACTCTGTCTTAAAAAAAAAAAAAAAAAAAAAGAGATTACTGGTGCTGATTAATGAGAAGCAAATGCCTTGGCCTGGCATTCAAAGCCCTCTCTGATCTGGCAGGTGATATACTCATCCCTCTCCATCATGGGGGCCCTCCTCCAACTGGGGGGTTCTCTCCTTGCTGGGTTCCTCACATCCTACCATGGCTCCCTCTGTGTCCTCTTTCTTAGTATATGTGCTGCCGAAGCGAGCACCCTCTGTGTCCTCTTTCTTGTTTTTGTTTTTTGTTTTTTTTGGGGGGGGCAGGGGAACCCAATTTCACTCCCGTTGCCCAGGCTGGAGTGCAGAGGCACAATCATGGCTCACTGCAGCCTCGACTTCCTGCACTCAGGTGATCCTCCCACCTCAGCCTCCCGAGTAGCTAGGAGGGACTACAGGTGCACACCACCATGCCCAGCTAAATTTTTTAGTGGAGACGAGGTTTTGCCATGTTGCTCAGGCCGGTCTGGAACTCCTGGCCTCAACCGATCTGCCCACCTTGGCCTCCCAAAGTGCTGGGATTACAGGCATGAGCCACCACACCCAGCATGTGTCTCCTTTCTCTAACCTTCCTCCAGGTCCCAGGGCCAGTGACAATGACGTCCCTTCCACCTCTATGAAGCTTTCTCTGATTTCTCCTTTCCTCTCTGGCCTCCGAGCCACAGAGGCAAGACCCACACCGCGGTGCTCATCATTGTCTTAGCTCACTTAGGGTGAGTTTTAGCTCCCTGAGGGTCTGCAGCTTACACTTTTCACCTGGTGGCCAGACTGACCGCAGGCAGGTAAGGCCCTCCCCTCCCACCACCTCAGGAAGTCAGGAAGAACCTAGACTTTAGGAACAAAGGGGCCTGGCTTGCCAGAGCCGGTGGGGCAGGGGTAGCCGGGGTAGCCGGGGAAGGGAGCTGGCCCCAGGGCAGGGGGCTGCCGCCAGGTGGCCCAGAAGAGATTGGCAGGGATCAGCCGGGGTCCTGGGGGAGGAGGGGTGGATACACCAGGCACGTGTGGGAATGAGAGGCCTCACCACCTGAACCTGGGATCCAGAAACAAGGGGTGCTGCTTACACTTGGGGAAGAGCTCCCCCCAACTCCTGCTAGGACGGTGAAGTCTCCCCCCAGGAAAAGAGAACCAGAGCCACCAGCTCTGAGGCCCTCTTGTCAACATGGGGCTGCTGGGGACAGGAAGAGTGTCACATTTCATGGATGGAAAAAGCCAGCGTGAGAGCATGCGAGTGAGTGAGCGTGTGTCTGTGTGTGTGTGTGTGTGTGTGCCTGTGTGTGTGTGCAATTCAGGATTCCTGACGGAACAGGCTCTTGAACTCCAGCAGCAGGGGTTGGGGAAGGGGATGGGGTGGCGTAGCTCAAAGCCCCTTTCTCAAGTTCCTGCTTCTCAATAACAGCAACAATAATGGCTTACCTTCATCAAGCATTTTCTGTGTGCCAGACACATTTTTTTTTTTTTCTTTGAGACAGAGTCTCGCTTTGTCACCCAGGCTGGAGTGCAGTGGCTAGATCTTGGCCCACTGCAATCTCTACCTCCTGGGTTCAAGCGATTCTCATGCCTCAGCCTCCCAAGTAGCTGGGATTACAGGTGCCGGCCACCATGCCCAGTTAATTTTTTGTATTTTTAGTAGAGATGGGGTTTCACCGTGTTGACCAGGCTGGTCTCAAACTCCTTCTGACCTCAAGTGATCAACCTGCCTCGGCCTCCCAAAGTGCTGGGATTAGAGGCATGAGCCACTGTGCCCAACTTTTTTTTTTTTTTTTGATACAGATTCTGGCTCTGTCCCCGGGCTGGAGCACAGTGGTGTGATCTTGGCTCACTGCAACCTCCGCCTCCCGAGTTCAAGCAATTCTCCTACTTCAGTCTCCCAAGTAGCTGGGATTACAGGTGCACGCTGCCACACCCTGCTAATTTTTGTATATTTAGTAGACACGGGGTTTCACTATGTTGGCCAGGCTGGTCTCGAACTCCTGACCTCAGGTGATCTGCCTGCCCCAGCCTCCCAAAGTGCTGGAATTACAGGCATGAGCCACCGTGCCCAGCCAACGCTGTTCGAAGCACTTCACACATACCCCCCACTTTCCAGTTAGGAAACCAAGGCTAGAACTGGGGAGTAATGTGCCCAAGGGAGCTAGGAAGCAGCAGCACCAGGACTTGGACACAAGCCTGAACCCGGAGTCTCCTCTCTCAACCTAAATGCATGCACTGCCCAGCCAGGGACAGTGGCCAGGCCATCTGTTGAGAGGGCCCTGTCCCTCCATCTATGTAAGGGAGTTGTCTAGCTGTGCCCTTCCCACATGCCCACTTTCCTCCACATAACCTGTCTCTTCCCTGTTTTCCAGGGAAACAGTGCTGCTGAGAGCCCACACTGGGGCCTTAACTATCCCCAGGTTCTGTGGCTGGGTGCAGTGGCTCACGCCTGTAATAGCAGCACTTTGAGAGGTTGAGGCAGGCGGATCACCTGAGGTCAGGAGTTTGAGAGCAGCCTGGTCAACGTGGGGAAACCCTGTCTCTACTAAGAATATAAAAATTAGCCGGGTGTAGTGGCACATACCTGTAATCCCAACTACTCGTGAGGCTGACGCAAGAGAATCATTTGAACCCAGGAGGCAGAGGCTGCAGTGAGCAGAAACTGTGCCATTACACTCTGGCCTGGGTGACAAGAACAAAATTCTGTCTCAAAAAAAAAAAAGGCTGGGCGCGATGGCTCACGCCTGTAATCCCAGCACTTTGGGAGGCCGAGGCGGGTAGATCATGAGGTCAGGAGATAGAGATCATCCTAGCTAACACAGTGAAACCTCATCTCTACTAAAAATACAAAAAAAAAAAAAAAAAAAAAATTAGCCAGGCATAATGGTGGGCGCCTATAGTCCTAGCCACTCGGGAGGCTGAGGCAGGAGAATGGCATGAACCCGGGAGGCGGAGCTTGCAGTGAGCCAAGATCACGTCACCGCACTCCAGCCTGGATAACAGAGCGAGACTCCGTCTCAGAAAAAAAAAAAAAAAAAGCCAGGCACGGTGGCTCACGCCTATAATCCTAGCACTTTGGGAGTCCGAGGCAGGTGGATCACGAGGTCAGGAGTTCAAGACCAGCCTGGCCAAGATGGTGAAACCTTATCTCTACTAAAAATATAAAACTTAGCTAGGCATGGTGGTGGTGGGAGCCTGTAATCCCAGCTACTCGGGAGGCTGAGGCAGAGAACTGCTTGAACCCAGGAGGTAGAGGTTGCAGTGAGCCGAGAGCATGCCACTACACTCCAGCCTGGGCAACAGAGTGAGACTCTGTCTCAAAAACAAAAACAAAAACAAAAAACAAAACAAACAAAAAACTCCTGGGTTCCTTGGGCCACGCAGAGCCTGCCTCTCTGGTTGAGGAACCCATGTGATTGTCCAGTTCAGAGGGTCCCAAACCTGCCCATACATCAGCATCACAAGAGAGGTTGTGGAATCCAGGCTTCTAGGCCCTGGGGCTAGGGGTCTGAGATGGGCCCAGGAGTCTGGATTTTTCCTACCTTTCCCAGGTGATTTCTGATATCAAGCCACATTTGGGAATCACTGGTCCAGTCCATCCCCTTGGTCCTCTGACACTAGGCTGCAATGGAGGGGTCTGTCTGGGAGGCAGTTCACAACAAGAGAACTGAAGATAAGCCCTCCAACAAGAGACCCTGGCATGACGTCCTAACATCCCCAAGGAAACAGCCTCAGTAAACCCAGCCTGCACCCCATTCCCTTGACCTGTTGGCAACACACATTCCTTCCCCTAAAGAGGCCTCCAGTCTACCTCCTCCTGGAAGCCCTCCTTCATCTCATCCCATGTGGTCATTCCTTTGCACATGCAGTCTTGGTTTGCCCAGTAGTTGACGTATTGGTACAAACCTGCTGCTTCTTCCTCTGCCAGGCCAGGGCCACATCTTTATTTCCTTGGTCTCCCTCTCCCTCACCATGGCTGGGACTAGGCATGACCAAGACACAGTGTACATTCTGGCCCTAAGCAGCAACGTGAGGCATCACACAGTGGCTCACACCTGTAATCCCAGCACTCTGGGAGGCCAAGGAGGGCAGATCACCTGAGGTCAGGAATTCAAGTCCCACCTGGCCAACATGGCAAAACCCCGTCTCTACTAAAAATATAAAAATTAGCCAGGCAGTGGTGCATTTTACATGGTGCAAGTTATACCGTGGTGCCTGTAATCCCAGCTACTTGGGAGGCTAAGGCAGGAGAATCACTTGAACCCAGGAGGCAGAGGTTGCAGTGAGCCAAGATCGTGCCACAGCACTCCAGCCCGGGAGACAGAGTGAAACTCTGTCTCAAAAGAAAAAAAAAAAAAGCAGCAACATGGGAAGGTGATTTCAGGAAGAGCCACCACCACTGAACCCCTGTGAGATACCGTGTGCTGTATGAGGCATGTTATATTCATTATCTTATTTAACGGTCAACACTGTATGAAGAAGGTGATATTTTTATCCCTGCTTCTTCAGGTGAGGAAACTGAGGCACAGAGAGGCTAAATACCTGGCCCAAAGTCACAGAACCTTTAGGTGAAATGGGAATGAATTGGCATTCTAAATGCCCGTCCTCTTGTCTTCATTTCCCTGTCCAAGAGCCCAACATCCTAAAATGACAGAGACTCCTGGCTGCAGACAGAAGCGAGGGCTTCCAGCCGCCTTCCCTCTGGCCTCTGCAGCAGGAGCACTCAACTCCAGTCACGTGGTGAGGTCTTTTCCCAGCTCACTGTTAGGCCAGGCCAGAGAAACCCTTAAGGCATGGATGTGGAAGATTCATTTTCAAGCACCAAGGCCCCTCCCACCTGCTTTCTGTCTGGTCCAGCCAGCCGCCTTGGGCTAAGGCCAAGGCCTGGCACCCAGAGCTTTCAGCCCTCCCCCCCTTCTTCTGCCCAAAGTCCAGCAATGACTTCCCCAGATGAACCTGTGATCCAGGATCAGCAGAAATCAATGAGAGACAACAGCGGGGGTGCTAAAGACAGATTGCTGGGCAGGGAACTTAGCCTCTCTGTGCCTCAGTTTCCTCATCTGTAAAATGGGAATAATACAGATGATAGTACCTCCCTCCAGAGACTTTTATGAGGATTCAATGAGCCGATTCCTCATCTGTAAAATGGGAATAATACAGATGATAGTACCTCCCTCCAGAGACTTTTATGAGGATTCAATGAGCCGATGCCGTAAAGCGCTTGGCACAGTGCCTGCCTTGGTAGTTGTGGGGGTTCTGGCAACAGGGTGCCTCCCCTAAAAAGGGGAGCTGTGTCTTGGTAGGTGCTGCCCTGGGGGTCAGGAATAAAGGGGAGCTGCCTTCCTGAGAGCCAGAATGATGCAGAGGGCGGGGTGGCTCATGCCTGTAATGCCAGCACTTAGGGAGACCAAGGCAGGAGGCTTAATTGAGGCCTTGAGTTCAAGACCAATCTGGGCAACAAAGTGAAACCCTGTCTCTATGAAAAATTAAAAAATAAGCCAGGCGTGGCCGGGCGCGGTGGCTCAAGCCTGTAATCCCAGCACTTTGGGAGGCCGAGACGGGCGGATCACGAGGTCAGGAGTTCGAGACCATCCTGGCTAACATGGTGAAACCCCATCTCTACTAAAAAATACAAAAAAGCTAGCCGGGCGAGGTGGCTGGTGCCTGTAGTCCCAGCTACTCGGGAGGCTGAGGCAGGAGAATGGCGTAAACCCGGGAGGCGGAGCTTGCAGTGAGCTGAGATCCAGCCACTGCACTCCAGCTTGGGCGACAGAGCAAGACTCCGTCTCAAAAAAAAAAAAAAAAAAAATAAGCCAGGCGTGGTGGCACGCACCTGTAGTCCCAGCTACTCAGGAAGCTGAGGCAGGAGGATTGCTTAAGCCCAGGAGGTGAAGGCTGCAGTGAGCTATAATTATGCCACTGGGCCACAGGAATTAGCCAGGTGCAGTGGCTCACACCTATAATCCCGGCCTTTGGGAGGCCAAGGTGGGTATGATCACTTGAGCCTGAGGGTTCAAGACCAGCCCGGGCAACAGTGAGACCCTGTCTGTACAAAAAAATAAAATTTAGAAAAACTTTTAAGAAAAGAATGATGTGGGCCGGGCGCGGTGGCTCAAGCCTGTAATCCCAGCACTTTGGGAGGCCGAGACGGGCGGATCACAAGGTCAGGAGATCGAGACCATCCTGGCTAATATGGTGAAACCCCGTCTCTACTAAAAAATACAAAAAACTAGCCAGGCGCAGTGGCAGGCGCCTGTAGTCCCAGCTATTCGGGAGGCTGAGGCAGGAGAATGGCGTAAACCCAGGAGGCGGAGCTTGCAGTGAGCTGAGATCCGGCCACTGCACTCCAGCCTGGGCGACAGAGCGAGACTCCATCTCAAAAAAAAAAAAAAAAAGAAAAGAAAAGAATGATGTGGGCGGTGGCTCACGCCTGTAATCCTAGCACTTTGGGAGGCCAAGGTGGGTGGATCACCTGAGGTCAGGAGTTTGAGACCAGCCTGGCCAACATGGCGAAACCCCATCTCTACTGAAAATACAAAAATTAGCCGGGCATGGTGGCAGGCACCTGTAATCCCAGCTACTCAGGAGGCTAAGGCAGGAGAATTGCCTGAACCCAAGGGGCGGAGGTTGCAGTGAGCTGAGATGGTGCCATTTCACTCCAGCCTGGGTGAGCGAGACTCTGTTTCAAAAAAAAAAAGAGAAAGAAAAAGAAAAGAATATGTGGAGAGACTGAGGGTGAGTGCTTGGTTGGGGCGTGCCTATGTGATGAGCTCCTGGAAGAATGGGACCTCTGGGCACCCCTGGTTTGACTGTGCCAGCAGATGCCCCCTCCTCCCCAAGCAGTCCCAGCCCAAGGCGTGGGTGGCCACTGTGTGGCCTGAGTCAAAGCACAGTCATGACACACCCAGTCTGCTCTCTGGGGAGGCGGGAATGAATGAAGCCCTTCCGCCCTCCCCCTCCCCCATCCTTCATCCCCAACCCAGGCTTGAACGGAAGCCAGGAACAGGGTCTGGCAGGAGCTAGGGATGCCCAGCACCTGGGAGCCAACCTTGGCCTCCCCCGGGCCAGCTGCCCACTTAGGTCTCCCCAGACCCGGCCCCACCCCCACACCATCCAGTGCAGCCTGCCTGACTCCCGGGACCCTTCCGTTCTCTAGTAGGGAACGGCACGACCTGAACGCCCAGCTGAGCCTCTGATCTCTGCAGCTGTCCTTCCCTCACCGCGGCCAAACCAAGGCCTACAGGGAAAGGCAGGAGCTGGAGATCTGCTAAAAGTTTCTGCAAATGGGAGGAAGGGCCGTGGTACATCTGGCCTCGGCTCTAGGGACATCTGCCTGTTTGGATGTTGCCTTTTATTCCCCCAGTTCCCTGTGATGGAAGATGTTGCTTTGCTGAAGCCTCTTTGTGTCTCCCATCTTGTTCTGGAAGCCCCCACAGGATGGCACAATATCTCTTCCCTCAGACACAGGGTGTCTACTGAGGCGAGGTGCTCTATACCTCCCTCCGATTGGGAGCCCCCTAAAAGTGAAAACAGTCCATGTTTCTCTCCATGCACCAAGGCCATGGGTTTTGGGTGAGGGGACAGACAAGCTGCCGACAGCACCCCACCCACCTCACTCCCCAAGACTCCAGAGCACATCCCCTCCCCTACTCCGGCTGAATCCACCTCAGTAGCTGACCCTCCCATCCACCTACCAGGGAAAGGGAAGAGCTGGCCTCTCTGGGGGGCTGCTGGGGTGCCCCCCACCAAACACACACACTGGTCAGTGGGCTGTTTAGGCAATGCCTGCAGGGAAGATGAGCAATCCACTCTGTCCTGTCCAGCTGGCTGAAGGTCACACCTCAGCTGGGTCTGGGGGAGCTGAGCAGGCTCCCCCAGGCAGCATTTCCGGGCAATAGCACCCCCTTCCCATCCAGAGGTGCAGAAATGAACAGTAGATCTGAGTTCCAGACAACGACCCCACCCCCAACCAGCTCTGGCAAAGAGAGACCAGATGTTTAACCTTCCAGGGCCTCAGTCTTCCCATCTCCAAAATGGGGTTGATGATTCCTTACTCATCAAAGGGATCCTGGCCAGGCGTGGTGGCTCACGCCTGTAATCCCAGCACTTTGGGAAGCCGAGGTGGGCAGATTGCTTGAGGTCAGGAGTTTGAGACCAGCCTGGCCAACATTGCAAAACCCGTCTCTACTAAAAATACAAAAATTAGACAGGCAGGGTGGCGCATGCCTGTGATCCCAGCTACTTGGGAGGCTGAGACAGGAGAATCGCTTGAACCCTGGAGGCGGAGGCTGCAGTGAGCTGAGATCGTGTCACTGCACTCTAGCCTGGGCAACAAAGTAAGCCTCTGTTTCAAAAAAAAAAAAAAAGAAGAAGAAGGAAAGAAAATGAAAAATTGAAAAAAAAAGGAAAACAGGTAAGGATCCAAATGGAGAAGGGAAGTAAAGGCGCAACTCAGACTGGCCTGACATTAGCCCCAGGCCTGGGGATCCGCTCTCTCGTGCATCAGTGAGCACAGATGTGCTTACTATCTACCAGGTGCTCTACCTGGGTTACCTCAGCAGCACACTGATCCTGTCCTCTGCCCACAGCAGCACCCTCCATGAAGGCTTCCTCAGATCTGCTCTGCCCTCCTCCTGTCACTTGCTGGGGATCAGGGTGCCTAACGCCCTGTCATCAGTCTGGTCCCTCTACAATTCAACTTCCCGGGCTTCATCGTGGGCAGCTGAGGTTTCTCTCCTGGGATGCAGGCAGCCCACGTCAGCAGAAGCAGGGGGACCAAAGGCCCAGAAAACAAGGTTACAACAGGGCTCCTGGCCAGTGAGGGGACCCAGGCCAAGTGCCCTTTGCACAGCCCAGTGGTCAGCGTTTCCGTCACTGGACTTTCTGAGCTGTCTTACTGCCCTGCTGTAAGCCAGCAGCCCTGGGCCCGGGAGAGAAAATGCCCTTTGCCGAGGGCCTTTCATGGGCTAGGCATTGAGCTGAACTCTCCCCAACTTCAACCCCTGGAATCCTTGTTAGAACTCCAGGCGTGAGGTCATATCACCGGGTCTTTTTTTTTTTTTTTTTTTTTTTTTTTTTTTTTTTTTTTTGAGACGGAGTCTGGCTCTGTCGCCCAGGCTGGAGTGCAGTGGCCGGATCTCAGCTCACTGCAAGCTCCGCCTCCCGGGTTTACGCCATTCTCCTGCCTCAGCCTCCCGAGTAGCTGGGACCACAGGCGCCGCCACCACGCCCGGCTAGTTTTTTGTATTTTTTAGTAGAGACGGGGTTTCACCGTGTTAGCCAGGATGGTCTCGATCTCCTGACCTCGTGATCCGCCCGTCTCGGCCTCCCAAAGTGCTGGGATTACAGGCTTGAGCCACCGTGCCCGGCCATATCACCGGGTCTTGCAGGCTAGAACACCAACCTCACAGAGGGCAAGCACCGCCGGCTTTACCACTGGGAGACGTGGGGCCTTGGGCACAACCTGGCCCAAGGGAGGTACTCAAGAAATGGCAGTTCCTGGCCGGGCGTGGTGGGCTCACGCCTGTAATCCCAGCACTTTGGGAGGCCGAGGCAGGCGGATCACCTGCGATCAGGAGTTTGAAACCAGCCTGACCAACATGGTAAAACCCCGTCTCTACTAAAGATACAAAAATTAGCTGAGCGTTGTGGCATCCGCCAGTAATACCAGCCACTAGGGAGACTGGGGCAGAAGAATCGCTTGAACCTGGGAGGCGGAGGTTGCAGTGAGCCGAGATCGCACCATTGGACTCTAGCCTGGGCAATAAGAGTGAAACTCTGTCTCAAAAAAAAAAAAGAAAGAAATGGTGGTTCCTGGCTGGGTGCAGTGGCTCCCGCCTGTAATCCCAGCACTTTGGGAAGCCGAGGCAGGAGGATCACTTGAGGTCAGGAGTTTGAAACCAGCCTGGCCAACATGGTAAAACCTCGTCTCTTCTAAAAATACAAAAATTAGCTGGGCATGATGGTGCAGGCGTGTAATCCCAAACTAGTCTGGAGGCTGACACACGATAATTGCTTGAACCCAGGAGGCAGAGGTTGCAGTGAGCCGAGGTCACACCACTGTACTCTAGCCTGGGGGACACAGCGAAACTCTGTCTCAAAAAACAAAAAAAAACCAACAACAACAAAAAAAGAAAGAAATGGTGGTTCCCATCCCTGACCCAAAGACCCAAGGGTCCCAGAACCCAGGATCCTTCTAGTGGGACAGTTTCAGGTTCTCCAAGAGGGTAGGCTGAAGGAGGAGAACACCACGGAAGGTACCGCCAGTTCTGCTTGGCTTTGCTGGGACTGTCTGCAGTCTATGCCCTTCTCGGGACAGCCCTGCAGATGGCCCATGCCAGGGAGGGCTGGGGAGGAGGGAAGCACCCACTCAGGACAGTGGGACACACACTGCAATCCAATCGGCCTTGAGGAAGTAGAAGGAGTGCTAGACCGGTGCCCAGCTGACCTCGGACCAGCCACCTCCGTCTGGACCACCCTGGACAGTCACTTCATCTGTCTGGGCCTCAGTTTACTCAAGTATAAACTGCAGAGAGGGCCAGGCGCGGTGACTCACACCTGTAATCCCAGCACGTTGGGAGACCAAGGTGAGCAGATCACCTGAGGTCAAGAGTTCAAGACCAGCCTGGTCAACATGGTGAAACCCCATCTCTACTAAAAATACAAAAATTAGCCGGTGTGGTGGCACATGTCTGTGATCCCAGCTACCTGGGAGGCTGAGGTACAGGAATTGCTTGAACCAGCTGGGCGTGATGGCTCACGCCTGTAATCCAAAGACTTTGGGAGGCCAAGGCAGGCGGATCACGAGGTCAGAAGTTCAAGATCAGCCTGGTCAGCATGGTGAAACCCCATTTCAACTAAAAATACAAAAATTAGCTAGGCATGGTGGCATGTGCCTGTAATCCCAGCTACTTGGGAGGCTGAGGCAGGGGAAACACTTGAACCCGGGAGGTAAAGGTTGCAGTGAGCTGAGATTGCACCACTGCACTCCAGCCTGGGTGACAGACCAAGACTCCATCTCAAAAAAAAAAAAAAAAAAAAAAAATTCACCTCTACCTGGGAGGCAGAGGTTTCACTAAGCCGAGATCACACACTGCATTCCAGCCTGGGCGACAGAGCAAGACTCCGTCTCAAAAATAAATAAATTAATTAAATAAAATAAAAAAATAAACTGCAGAGAGGAAGACCACCCTGGCAGGGGCTCAGCAGACCACAGGGGACATGGGTGAAAGCACAAACTGCTCCACAAAGTGAGCCACACCTTCTACCCCCATCCCTCCCCTGTCCCCCTCAAGACCCCTCACTCCCATGGTCATGAGGCCTCCTGGCTCTGGAACCAGACACCTGGGTGGGTGGGGTAAATCCTGGTTCCAAGGCCCACAAGTTATATGATCTTGGGCAAGTGAATGAACTCTGGAGCCTCAGTTTGCCCAGTTGGAAAACGGGGATAATAGAAGGAAACACTTACCAGGGTAGCAATCATGCCTAACTGATGCTTTGCCCATAGTGAGCACTCCGCAGAATAGCCATTGCCGGTTATTATTATGAGAACTATTATTATTTGAGCCTTTCTGTGCTGAATGGAACTCAGCTGTCACCCTTTCCTTCCCGAAGGAGGAACCGCAGCCCCAAGAGGGGAAGTGATTTGTTCAAGTCACCAGGGAGTAAGAGGACGAGCAGCCGGAACCCAGACTCCCTCTCCAGCCCAGGCCTCCCATTCAGGTCGTTCCCAGAGAGGCAGCCCGGGACCAGCCCTCCCGCCCGGATCCGCGCTCCCGCCCCCGGCCTTCGCTCCCTCACCCTCTGGCTTGGCGTCGCCCTTCGCTTCAGCCAGCAGCAGCCAGCCCAGCGGGGCCAGGAGCAGCAGGGGCCGCATGGTCGAGGTATGAGGAGGATCGGCCGACCCGGCGGCGCTCGCAGGGCTGGAAACTTCGCGACGGGGCCGCAGGTCCCGCTGCCACGCACTGGGCCCGCCCCGGGGGCGGCAACGCCCCGCCCCTCCACGCCCTCCCCGCCGCCTGCCCCGGGGGGAAGGGTTTTTCTGCAGATGTGCCCAAGCCCCGGCCTCTCCCTGTCGGGGCAGCTCCCACCGCCTGTCTGTGCAGCTCCCGGGACTTCCGCCAGGCCCTGCCTCCTCCTTCCCTTCTCTGGGGGGTTCACTCCGACCAGGAAGAGGGCGGTGAGAGGAGGGCGAGGCCACGATTTCTAGACCCCAGGTTCGGGGCCAGCGCTCCATGGCATCGATAACCGTGAGCCCCTGTTTGCTCGCCTGAAAAGTGGGGCTTATGATAGCGTCTGTTCATTGGGTCTTGCACGGGTTAATGGCGATACCTGTAGCGCACTTAGAGCAACCCCAGGTCAAGCTCCAAGGAAGTCAGTTTTCATGATTTCATTAGACCTTCCCCAAACCCAAGAGGTGAGGGTGGGCAGGGATGCGTTCAGAGACACAGACACCCCTACGTGGCCCACCCAGGCACTGGAAATGCAGGAAGCCCGTCTCCATTCTCCCCAAAAGGCAATCACTTGCTCTACCTTTGTGTCCCTGGGAGGCAAACCTCTGAGCCAAGGAAAGTCTCGCTTCTGAGGTTTTTTTGTTGTTGTTTTGTTTTTTCCATTTTTTTCAGACAAAGTTGCGTTCAGTTGCCCAGGCTGGAGTGCAGTGGCATGATCACCGCTCACTGCAGCCTCAACCTCCCGGGCTCAAGTGATCCTCCCATCTCAGCCTCCCGAGTAGGTGGGATCACAGGCCTGAGCCACCATCCCTGGCTAATTTTTCTACTTTTTTTTTTTTTGAGACGGAGTTTCACTCTTGTTAGCCCAGGCTGGAGTGCAATGGCGAGATCTCCGCTCACGGCAACCTCTGCCTCCCGGGTTCAAGCGATTCTCCTGCTTCAGCCTCCCGAGTAGCTGGGATTACAGGCATGAGCCACCATGCCCAGCTAATTTTGTATTTTTAGTAGAGGTGGGGTTTCTCTATGTTGATCAGGCTGGTCTTGAACTCCCGACCTCAGGTGATCTGCCTGCCTTGGCCTCCCAAAGTGCTGGGATTACAGGCATAAACCACTGCACCTGGCCAATTATTCTACTTTTTGTAGAGACAAGGGTCTCCCTATGTTACCCAGGCTGGTCTCAAACTCCTGGACTCAAGGGATCTTCCTGCCTCCCAAAGTGCTGGGTTACAGGCTGAGCCACCACACCCTACAGAGATTAATTGTTAAATGAATAAACGAATCAATGAAAGTTTTTAGGGCCTCTTCACAGATGCCCAAAGCCCAACAAACAACTCAATGGTCTCTAGAGTAAGGGCTTCTGGACCAGATGTCAGACAGGGGCAGCCACCTCTGAACAAAAATCCTTCCTTCCTTGGAAGAAACCTCAGACAGAGGCCCGGCATGGTGGCTCACGCCTGTAATCCCAGCACTTTGGGAGGCCAAAGCGAGCGGATCACAAGGTCAGGAGTTCAAGACCTGTTTGACCAACATGGTTGAAACCCTGTCTTTACTAAAATACAAAAATTAGCCAGACTGGTGGTGCGTGCCTGTAATCCCAGATACTCAGGAGGCTGAGGCAGTAGAATCGCTTGAACCCAGGAGGCAGAGTTTGCAGTGAGCCAAGATTGCATCACTGCACTCCAGCCTGGGCGATAGAGCGAGATTCTGTCTAAAAAAAAAAAAAGAAACCTCAGACAGGGACCCAGGAGCCCTTTCCCCAGCTAATTAGGCTCCAGAGGAGTGGGTGGCGGGTGCAACCCGAGGCTGGCAGGGGGCAAAGGGGTGGGAGAGAAGGAATGTCACGAATGTCAGTGGACGACATAGAGCAGGCTATGCATCAGTGCTGGGAAAAGATTTAAATCAACAGCATTCAGATGGGCTGGGTGCAGTGGTTCATGCCTGTAATCCCAGTACTTTGGGAGGCCAAGACAGGAGGATTGCTTGAGCCCAGGAATTCAAGACCAGCCTGGGCAACATGGTGAAACCCCCTTCTCTACTAAAAATTCAAAAATTAGCTGGGCATGGTGGCATGTGCCCGTAGTCCCAGCTACTCAGGAGGCTGAGTGGGGAGGATCACTTGAGCCCGGGAGGTGGAGGTTGTAGTGAGCCATGTTCACACCACTGCACTCCAGCCTGGGCAAGAGAGTCAGACCCTGTCTCAAAAATACAAACAAACCAAAAAATAAAAATAAAAACAAAACAGCATGCAGATGCTGCAGCCAGGGAAATACACTACCCGTATGATGTTAAGTGGAAAAGCAGAATATACAGTATGGTTCCACTCAGTAAAAATACATTCTTTTTTTTTTTTTTTTTTTTTTTTGAGATGGAGTCTCGCTCTGTAGCCCAGGCTGGAGTGCAGTGGCACGATCTCGGCTCATGCAACCTCTGCTTCCCGGGTTCAAGCAATTCTTTGCCTCAGCCTCCTGAGTAGCTGCGATTACAGGTGACTGCCACCATGCCCAGCTCATTTTTGTATTTTTAGTTGAGATGGGGTTTCACCGTCTTGGCCAGGCTGGTCTTGAACTCCTGACCTCGTGATCCACCCGCCTCGGCCTCTCAAAGTGTTGGGATTATAGGCGTGAGCCATCATGCCCGGCCAAAAATATATTCTTATCAATGTATACATGCATAGAGACAATACTAGAAGAAAATTATAGCCAAATGTTTACTGTGATTATTTCCAGGTTGTGGGATTATTTCATATTTATATAGATAATTTTTGATGTTTTATATTATTTCTAGGTAGTTATTTTGTTATTTATATTTTTCTTTTTTTTTCAATAAACATATACTATTTGTAATATTCAAACAAAATCGGCCGGGCACGGTGGCTCACGCCTGTAATACCAGCACTTTGGGAGGCGGAGGCAGGCAGATCACCTGAGGTCGGGAGTTCGAGACCAGCCTGACCAACATGGAGAAACCTTGTCTCTACTAAGAATACAAAATTCTCCGGGCATGGTGGTGTGTGCCTGTAATCCCAGCTACTTGGGAGGCTGAGGCAGGAGAATTTCTTTTTTTTTTTTTTTTGAGACGGAGTCTCACTCTGTCACCCAGGCTGGAGTGCAGTGGCCAGATCTCAGCTCACTGCAAGCTCCGCCTCCCAGGTTTATGCCATTTTCCTGCCTCAGCCTCCTGAGTAGCTGGGACTACAGGCGCCCGCCACCTCCCCCAGCTAGATTTTTTTTTATTTTTTATTTTTTAGTAGAGACGGGGTTTCACCATGTTAGCCAGGATGGTCTCGATCTCCTGACCTCGTGATCTGCCCCTCTTGGCCTCCCAAAGTGCTGGGATTACAGGCTTGAGCCACTGCGCTCGGCCAGGAGAATTTCTTGAACCTGGGAGGCGGAGGTTGTGGTGAGCTGAGATCACACCATCGCACTGCACTCTAGCCTGGGCAACAAGAGCAAAACTACGTCTTGAAAAAAAAAATATTCAAACAATATCAATACATGCTGTTTTTAGAATATAGGTACACGCTGGCACAGAGACTCATGCCTGTAATCCCAGCACTTTGGGAGGCCAAGGTGGGAGGACTGCTTGGGCCGAGGAGTTCCAGACCAGCCTGGGCACTATAGCAAGACCCCTCCCCCATCTCTATTAAAAAAACAAAGATAGAGTCAGTCACTGGGAACCGTGGAAATCATCTCATTGTATGGAGATGTGCTCATTGTACAGATAGTACAAGCGATATCCAGAAGCACTGGGCAGCAAGCTCAAGGTCACAAGGCAAGTAAAAGGAAGAGACGTGAGCGGAATCCAGGGCCTCTACCTCCCAGCTGGGACCCAGGACTGGGAGTTACAGCATCTGGAGACAGGACTTGGTGCCAGAATCCACCGGATGTTTTGGATTCAGGAGGATGCAGACTCAGACTCCAGACCCTGGAGGAAGAGGAAATGCCAGGAGGAGCAGAGGAAGGAGAAGGAGCATGTATTGGCTGGTTCAATTTTTTATTTTTTTGAGACAGGATCTCACTTTGTTGCCTAGGCTGGAGTGCAGTGATGTGATTATGGCCTACTGCAGCCTTAACTTCCTGGGCTCAGGTGATTCTCCCACCTTAGCCTTCTGAGTAGCTGGGACTACAGGCGTGCACCTTGCCTGGCTAATTTTTTTTTTTTTTTTTTTTTTTGAGGCAGGGTTTCACCATGTTGGCCAGACTGGTCTCAAACTCCTGAGCTTAAGACATCCTCCTTCCTCAGCCTCCCGAAGTGCTGGGATTACACATGTGAGCCAATGCACCTGGCCCTGTTTCAATTTTCAAAACTCTCCCTCATTCCCTGCTCACAGCAGCCTTGCTAATTAAGCAGTATTGTCCCATCTGCAAAATGAGAAAACAGACCCAGAGAAGTGAAGCAATCTGCTCGACGCCACACAACTGATGCAGAACTACAGCAAGGGAGGCAGCATTGGAACCCAGCTCTAACTCTCCATTTGCTGTAGTCCAAGGAGAACCTCAATGGTAATGTACTATAAATAGAAAAAAAAACAAAAAACAAAAAAACCTTGAGGCCAGGTGCCATGACTCACGCCTGTAATCCCAACACTTTGGGAGGCCGAAGTGGGAGGATCGTTTGAGACCAGGAGTTCAAGACCAGCCTGGGCAACATAGTAAGACCTGTTGCCCCACCCCCACCCACCTCCTGTCTCCACAAAAAAAATTAGGAGGGCGTGGTGACATACGCCTGTAATCTCAGCTTCTCAGGAGGCTGAAGTGGGAGGATCACCTGAGCCTAAGAGGTTGAAGCTGCAGTGAGCTGTGATTGTACCACTGTACTTCTGCCTGAGTTCTGTCTCATAAAAAAAGGAAAAGAGGCTGGGCGCGGTGGCTCAAGCCTGTAATCCCAGCACTTTGGGAGGCCGAGACGGGCGGATCACGAGATCAGGAGATCAAGACCATCCTGGCTAACATGGTGAAACCCCGTCTCTACTAAAAAATACAAAAAACTAGCCGGGCGAGGTGGCGGGCCCCTGTAGTCCCAGCTACTCTGGAGGCTGAGGCAGGAGAATGGCGTGAACCCAGCAGGCAGAGCTTGCAGTGAGCTGAGATCCGGCCACTGCACTCCAGCCTGGGCGACAGAGCAAGACTCCGTCTCAAAAAAAAAAAAAAAAAAAAGGAAAAGAAAAAAACCCTTGGACAGTGGGAGTCCCATGGCCCAAAGTCATTTTAAGTCAGGAGGGGGAATCAATCTTGGAGGCTGCTGGCCTCTCTGGGAGAAAGGATTCACTCTGGCAAAGCCTGCCCTCCCCTCCTTTGGTATCTATTTCCTGTTCCCTTCACCAAATTGCTGAAACTTGAACCCTTCCCAAGCTTCATGGAGAAAGAGGACCTGTCTCTTTAACCAGTGGTGGCTGCCGTCCAGATGTTACTTCTGGTACGTGCTGCACGTGCTGCGGACAATTAAAGGCGCAGGACTCAGCTTTCTAGGGAAGGTGTAGAAAGGATAGCTGGCCTGGAGGGCAGCTGCCCGGTGCCATGAGGGGCTTTTCTCATTTTCATCCTTTTCTTTTACTCATTTCCTTTTTTGGCCCCAGGAAGAGCAAGGGCCTCAGTAGGATGGCCATATTCTGTGCTGCTAGATGGGCGATCACCTCTCACTAGCACTTAGCCTCCCTAGTAATAATAATAGTAAAAATAAATAATAATAAAATGTCCTCTTTTTTTTTTTTTTTTTGAGACAGTCTCTTGCTCTGTCACCCAGGCTGGAGTGCAGTACCTCAAGGCTGGGCACGGTGGCTCACACCTGTAATCCCAGCACTTTGGAAGGCTGAGGCAGGTAGGTCATCTGAGGTCAGGAGTTCGAGACCAGCCTGACCAATATGGAGAAACCCCGTCTCTACTAAAAATACAAAAAAATTAGCCAGGCGTGGTGGTGCATGCCTGTAATCCCAGCTACTTGGGAGGCTGAGGCAGGAGAATCACTTGAACCTGGGAGGCGGAGGTTGTGGTGAACTGAGATCGTGCTATTTCACTCTAGCCTGGGCAACAAGAGTGAAACTCCATCTCAAAAAAAAAAAAAAAAAAAAAAAAGCCTAAACCTCAGCATCACACAATATCCCCTTGTAATAAACCTGCACATGTACCCCTTGAACCTAAAATAAAAATTGATAAAAAATAAATAAAGAAGGCTGAGTGTGGTGGCCCACACCTGTAATCCCAGCACTCTGGGAGGCCAAGGTGGGAGGATTGCTTGAGTTCAGAAGCTCAAGACCAGCCTGGGCAACATGGCAAAAACCTGCCTCTCCAAAAAATACCAAAAAAAAAAAAAAAATTAGCTGGGCATAATGGTGAGGGCCTATAGTTCTAGCTACTCGGGAGGCTGAGGTGGGAGGATCACGTAAGCCTGGGAGATGGAGGTTGCAGTGAGCTGTGATTGCACCACTGCACTCCAGCCTGGGCAACAGAGTGAGACCCTCCCTCTAAATAAATAAATAAATAAATAAATAGGGCTGGGCGCGGTGGCTCACACCTGTAATCTCGGAACTTTGGGAGGCCACAGTGGGCGGATCACAAGTAAAGAGTTCAAGACCAGCCTGGCCAACATTGTGAAACTCCATCTCTACTAAAAATACAAAAAGTAGCCAGGCGTGGTGGCAGGTGCCTGTAATACCAGCTACTCGGGAGGCTGAGGCATGAGAAATGCTTGAACCTAGGAGGCAGAGGTTGCAGTGAGCTGAGATCGCACCACTGCACTCTAGCTGGGGGGACAAAGTGTGACTCTTGTCTCAAAAAAATGAAAAATAAAAATAAATAAAGTAAAAATGGTAGGCAGACTGTAGGATCACCTGGACAGCTCCTTCTAAAGGGCACTGGCCTCAGCAAACATTTCTGCGTCTGCTCACAACCCACCAGAGGCCACCTCAAATGACCGTTTAATTTCCAACAACTGGGAAGCACTGTCTGGCTTTGGAATGTACTGAAACCAAAGTGGAAACAATCACCCATTGTCTGCCTCTGTGCTTATACTGAATTTTTTCCCCAGGATACAAAGCAAAATTTCTCTTTTGCATCGATGATTCACAATTTAAAGGTATTTTCAAAGTATAAGACTTTGGTGTCTTACGTTATTTAATAAGTTAAAACTTAGGGCTGACATCAAGAAGACAATCTGGTGTGGTGGAGACATTGACGGCCCTTGGCTGGATTTGTGTCCGCATATGGTGTACATGCAGCTAGACAGGTCTGTTAACAAAATATTTTTTGGGAAGTCTGGTTTCTGGTGGTTAGTTTTTTTTTTTTTTTGCTGTTTGTTTGGTTTTTTGGGGGGTTTTTTGGTTTTTTTTTTTTGAGACTGAGTCTCTCTTAGTTGCCCAGGCTGGAGTGCAGTGGCACGATCTCAGTTCACTGCAACCTCTGCCTCCCTGGTTCAGGCGATTCTCGTGCCTCAGTTTCTCAAGTAGCTGGGATAACAGGTGCCTGCCACCATACCCAGCTAATTTTTGCATTTTTATTTATTTATTTTTTTTTTTTTTTAATTTTTTTTTTTGAGACGGAGTCTCGGTCTGTCGCCCAGGCTGGAGTGCGGTGGCGCAATCTCGGCTCACTGCAAGCTCCGCCTCCCGAGTTCACGCCATTCTCCTTCCTCAGCCTCCCGAGTAGCAGGGACTACAGGCACCCGCCACCGTGCCCAGCTAATTTTTTGTATTTTTAGTAGAGATGGGGTTTCACCGTGGTCTCTATCTCCTGACCTTGTGATCCGCCCACCTCGGCCTCCCAAAGTGCTGGGATTACAGGCGTGACTGACTAATTTTTTATATTTTTAGTAGAGACAGGATTTCATTGTGTTAGCCAGGATGGTCTCGATCTCCTGACCTCGTGATTCTCCCGCCTCGGCCTCCCAAAGTGCTGGGATTACAGGCGTGAGCCACCGCGCCCAGCCTAATTTTTGTATTTTTAGTAGAGACAGGTTTTCACCATGTTGGTCAGGCTGGTTTCGAACTCCTGACCTCTCGGCCTCCGAAAGTGCTGGAATTACAGATGTGAGCCACCACTCCTGGCCTCTGATGACTCCCCTTCCCCTCCTCCTCCCTTTTCGTTTCTTTCTTCTTCCTCTTCTTCTCTCTCTCTCTTTTTTTTTTTTTTTTTTGAGACGGAGTCTCGCTCTGTCGCCCAGGCTGGAGTGCAGTGGCATGATCTCGGCTCACTGCAACCTTGCAACCTCCGCCTCCCGGGTACAAGCAGTTCTCCTACCTCAGCCTCCTGAGGAGCAGGGATTACAGGCATGCGCCACCACCCCCGGCTAGTTTTTGTATTTTTAGTAGATACGGGGTTTCACCATATTGGTCAGGCTGGTCTCGAGCCCCTGACCTCGTGATCCGCCCGCCTTGGCCTCCCAAAGTGTTGGGATTACAGTAGTGAATCGCCGCGCCCGGCGAGAGGATAGTCATTTTTACAGCAACAAAGTTGTGTGTGTGTTTTTTTAAATCTTGGGGCTGTTGAATCCATTAGTAGCAAAGGGGCCCAACACGTGTTCGGTTTGGCAGGGTCGATGTTTTTTTCACGAGTGAATTGGATGCTTCCAGTCCTCCCCAGACCCCTGCACTTAACTCTACTGGACTTCACTCTTCGGGCCTGGGAACCGGTGGCCCGGCCCCCGGCAGCTTCTGTCCCGCCCCCGCCGTGGCTCCGCCCCTTCTCTCTGGCCCGCCTCTCTCTCCTCCCTCCGCCCTCCCGTTTTCCATCTGTCGTAAAAGACACGGCGACGCTTGACGGCCGGCGGCGTTTGACGGCTGGAGGCCACCGAGAAGAAGGAGGAAGCAGCGGTGGCGGCTGCTGCGGCGGTTGCAGCGGGGGCCGGGGTGGGCGCCGCGGTCCGGGCCGGGCAGTGAGGCGCGGGCGGCCGGGCCGGTGGGCTGGGCGGCGGGCCCGGCGGCCGCCCCCGCACCCTTGCCCGCGCCTGGCGGCCCGATGTGGCTGCAGCAGCGGCTCAAGGGGCTGCCGGGACTGCTGTCGAGCAGCTGGGCCCGCCGCCTCCTCTGCCTGCTCGGCCTCCTGCTGCTGCTTTTGTGGTTTGGGGGGTCCGGCGCGCGGCGGGCGGCGGGCGGCCTGCACCTGCTTCCCTGGTACCGCGGTGAACCGGGCGCCGCCGAGCCGTCTGCCTGCCTGGAGGCGGCCACCCGCGCCTGGCGCGGCCTGCGGGAGCGCGGCGAGGCGGTACCGCTGGGCCCTGGAGTGCCGGCCCTGGTGGCCAACGGCTTCCTGGCTCTGGACGTGGCCGCCAACCGGTTGTGGGTGACCCCTGGGGAGCGAGAGCCCGCCGTGGCGCCGGACTTCGTGCCCTTTGTGCAGCTGCGCCCCCTGAGCGCGCTGGCTGAAGCTGGAGAGGCGGTGCTGCTGCTGCGGGAGGGGCTGCTGCGCCGCGTGCGTTGCCTGCAGCTCGGGTCCCCAGGTCCTGGCCCCGTGGCCGCCGGCCCTGGGCCCGCCTCCGTCTCTGGCCTTGCCGCGGGGTCCGGCCGCGACTGCGTGCTCCTGCAAGAGGACTTTCTGGCGCACCGGGGCCGACCCCACGTCTACCTGCAGCGCATCCAGCTCAACAACCCCACGGAGCGCGTGGCCGCGCTGCAGACTGTGGGGCCCACTGCCGGCCCAGCCCCCAAGGCCTTCACCAGTACCCTAGAGAAGGTCGGAGACCATCAATTCCTCCTCTACTCAGGCCGGTCCCCGCCTACGCCCACTGGGTTGGTGCACCTGGTGGTGGTGGCCGCCAAGAAGCTAGTGGACCGCCTCCAAGTGGCTCCCAAGACGCAGCTGGATGAGACGGTGCTGTGGGTGGTGCACGTCTCTGGCCCCATTAACTCCCAGGTGCTCAAAAGCAAAGCAGCCAAGGAGCTCAAGGTGCTGCAGGACTTGGCCCGGAAGGAAATGCTGGAGCTCTTGGAGATGCCAGCCGCGGAGCTTCTTCAAGACCACCAGCTCCTCTGGGCTCAGCTCTTCAGCCCAGGTGAGTCCTGGTCAGCACTTGGTCCACCCTAGATATGTCCCTCCAAAATCTGCAGAGGTGACACTGAAGGTGATGGTGGGGTGGTTAAAACTTGGGCTTGGCGTTTCACCAGAGGTTGAATCTCTGCTCAACCGCCTAGTGTCTGTGCGACCTTGGGATTCGTCGCCTAATCTCTCTGGGCCTGTATTTAATAACAATAACACCTACCTCAGAAGGTTTTTATGAGACTGTAGTGGAAATTTGAGTGTAAAGGTCGGGTCTTTCTGTTATTTGTTCTGGTAGGTGGGGCCTGATTTGAACAGAGTAAAGTGTTTTAGAGTCAGTTTGCAGAGGTGAAACCAGCAGGTGGATCCCCTGATTCTTTGCTCAGCTCTGCAGTCGGCCTGGTGACAGATGTGGGCTTCTTGACATAACCCCTGCTAGGCTGAAGTGCGTCCTGGCATTTGTGGCTGCAACTGGTTCACAGGGAGGTTGGAGAATGCCTTCTTTCAGCAGGTTGAGATGCTCCCGCCCAATGCAAACTCTCCTCTCTGTTGACTGTTAAAGAAAAGAAAATCCTGTTCTGGATGAGAGAGGGGTTTTGGTTTCCAGGGCTCCTATTGTCTGAACCCTTGTGTTTGGTTGCTCAGAGAGTTGAGTTCATTCAGCAAGTATCTACTGAATGCTTCTGCCAGGGCTGTTCTATGCATGGGGGGTGCAGATGGGAACCAGAGTACCTGTTCTCATGGTGCTTGCTTAAATTCTGGTTGGGAGGAAGGTAGACATTAGAAAAGTGAAAATTAAAATTAAAATAAGACAGTTTTTTAGGCTAGAACGTGCTGGCTGGGCGCAGTGGCTCATGCCTGTAATCCCAGCACTTTGGGAGGCTGAGGCAGGTGGATCACCTGAGATCAGGAGTTCAAGACCAACCTGGCCAATGCGGTGAAACCTTGTCTCTACTAAAAATACAGAACTTAGCCTGACCTCGCGCGATCCGTCCACCTTGGCCTCCCAAAGTGCTGGGATTACAGGTGTGTGCCACTGCGCCGGGCAAGAGGATAGTCACCTTTACAAAACAATGTTGTGTGTGTATATGTTTTTAAATCTTAGGGCTGTTGAATCCATCAGTAGCAAAGGGGCCCAACACGTGTTTATTCAGCAAGTATCTATTGAATGCTTCTGCCAGGGCTGTTTTATGCATGGGTGGTGGCCTGCACCTGTAGTCACAGCTACTCAGAGGCTGAGACAGGAGAATCACTTGAACCTGGGAGGCGGAGGCTGTAGTAAGCTGAGATCGTGCCACTGCACTCAAGCCTGGGCGACAGAGTAAGACTCTGTCTCAGTAAATAACTAAATACATACATAAAGCTACAGGACTGGAGAGAGAAAGGACAGAGAGGAGAAGTGGCCTGAGACTGGCCTCATCACTGGTGACTGATCTAGCGCAGGAGGTCTGATCATAGGGTTGGCACCAAGTCCTGGCTAAATCTGTGTTCCTCTGGGCTCTGGCACCAGGCCCCACTGCTTTTTAACAGGATTCTAGATGTCAGGCCCACAGGCTCAAGTTGGTCGTGTAAATAAGACAGGTGACTTTCTCCCATACTTTAGGGAGACGGGCACCGCTGTCTTTATCACTAAGGCACACCTCACTCCTCTGCTGCCCTTGGTCTTTATTTCATATGCTCTGCCTCCCAGCTGTCCTTCCCCCTTAACGTGCAGCTTTCATGGTGTTGCAGGAGTGGAAATGAAGAAGATCACTGATACCCACACGCCGTCTGGCCTGACCGTGAACCTGACACTCTACTACATGCTCTCCTGCTCGCCAGCCCCGCTGCTCAGCCCCTCCCTGAGCCACAGGGAGCGAGACCAGATGGAGTCGACGCTCAACTATGAAGATCACTGCTTCAGCGGCCACGCCACCATGCACGCTGAGAACCTGTGGCCAGGACGGCTGTCCTCTGTCCAACAGATCCTGCAGCTCTCCGACCTGTGGAGGCTGACCCTCCAGAAGCGTGGCTGCAAGGGGCTGGTGAAGGTGGGTGCCCCAGGCATCCTGCAGGGCATGGTGCTCAGCTTTGGGGGGCTGCAGTTCACGGAGAACCACCTCCAGTTCCAGGCCGACCCCGACGTGCTGCACAACAGCTATGCATTGCATGGCATCCGCTACAAGAACGACCATATCAACCTGGCCGTACTGGCGGACACCGAGGGCAAGCCCTACCTACATGTGTCCGTGGAGTCCCGTGGCCAGCCTGTCAAGATCTATGCCTGCGAGGCGGGCTGCCTGGACGAGCCAGTGGAGCTGACCTCGGCGCCCACGGGCCACACCTTCTCGGTCATGGTGACACAGCCCATCACGCCGCTGCTCTACATCTCCACCGACCTCACACACCTGCAGGACCTGCGGCACACGCTGCACCTCAAGGCCATTCTGGCCCATGATGAGCACATGGCCCAGCAGGACCCCGGGCTGCCCTTCCTCTTCTGGTTCAGCGTGGCCTCCCTCATCACCCTCTTCCACCTCTTCCTCTTCAAGCTCATCTACAACGAGTACTGTGGGCCTGGAGCCAAGCCCCTCTTCAGGAGTAAGGTAGGAAGCCGCTGTCTGGTCGAAACCCGAGACCTCGGCCTTGCTCTCAGCCCTGTGTCTCGGAAGGGGCTGGCCTGGCGAGGGGGGGTGAGGCCTGGGCAGGAATGGGTGTCCTGATGCCCTCAGCCCTTGACACCAGAGAGAGAGTACAAGTGTTTTGAGAGGAGACGACAAGGAAGGGAAAGCTGTGGAAATCCAGGTGTGAACTGATGGTCTTCTGGCTTCCCAGGGCAGCCCTCCCCTCCTCCCCCATCATAAATCTCAGCATTTAAAAATAACTGCAAGCCGGGTGTGGTGGCTTGTGCCTGTAGTCCCAGCTACTTGGGAGGCTGAAATGGGAGGATCACTTGAGCCCAGGAGTTTGAGGCTGCAGTGAACTGTGATTGTGCCACTGCACTCTAGCTTGGGCAACAAAGCAAGACCCTGTCTCAAAAAAGCAAAAAACAAAACAAAAAAGCAAATAAAAGTAAAAAAAAAAAGTTAGAGGCAGGGTCTGGTGGCTCATGCCTGTAATCTCAACACTTTGGGAGGCCGAGGTGGGAGGATCCTTTGAGCCCAGGAGTTTGAGACCAGCCTGGGCAGGAAAACGAGGACTTGTCTCTACAAAAAATTTAAACATTAGCCAGGTGTGGTGGTGCACACTTGTAGTCTCAGCTACTCAGGAGACTGAGGTGGGAGGATCACTTGAGCCCTGGAGTTTGAGGCTGCAGTGAGCTGTGATTACACCATTGCACTCCATCCCAGGTGACAGAGTGAGACCCCATGTAAAAATAACAACGAGGCTGGGTGCAGTGGCTCATGCCTATAATCCCAGTACTTGGGGAGGCTGAGGCAGGCGGATCACCTGAGGTCAGGAGTTCAAGCCTGGCCAACATGGTGAAACCCTGTCTGTACTAAAAATAACAAAAATTAGCCAGGCATGGTGGTGCACGCCTGTAATTCCAGCTACTCAGGAGGCTGAGGCAGGAGAATTTCTTGAACCCAGGAGGCAGAGGTTGCAGTGACCCGAGATCATGCCAGTGCACTCCAACCTGGGCGACAGAGTGAGACTCTGTCTCAAAAAAAAATAATAATAATAATAGTAATAATAAAATAAAAATAACTGCAACAGGCCCCTAGATTGACTTGAAACCTCTGTCTGAACTGCTGGCGGGATCCCCAGCTTCCCCCCATATGCCTGTTCATGGCATGCAGAGGTCAGCCCCTTGTTCCAGGCCTTGGACCAGAGTGGCCATCTCCTTAGCATAGGACACAGGACAGAAGCATTCCCCTCCAGTTTCCTGAGACATGTTTGCCCCTGGAAGCGGTGATTTTGGCCGTCATTGCTGCGAGACTGTCATCGGGGATGATGACATCTTGGGATCAGCATTGCTGTCACGGGGCGAGGCTGCTTACTGTGTCCTGCCGCCCGGCCTTCGGTGCTTTCTCCGGAGAAAGACCAGCAGGGATTCTAGGGGGAGGCCTTTGTTAGCAGTTGTAGAAGAAAATGTTTCCCAAAGAGCTGAGCTTTTTCCCTTCCTCTTCTCTCCTCCCTCATCCCCCTGTCTCCTCCCCTCTACTCTTCCTCCCCTCCCCTCTCTTCTCTTCTTTGCTACATTGTCTTCTCTTTTTAAACTGTAGTGACAGTAGAGAGGTATATATTAGGCTCTGCGTCTATGTTCCCAAGTAGTCAAAGAGCCCAGATCCCACCCTGGAGAAATGGGAAGTGCCCCCTCACATCCACAGGGATGCCTGCGGCTTCTAGTTTCTGGCCCAAGACCAGGACTTGGAAAAGGAAGCAGAACTTGACCTGAAAGATCAGAAGAGTGGGAGACAGGGCTGAGTTCCTCAAGTTCGAAGAACAGATCAAAAGTCAGATCAAAAAGGACCGCACAGAGGCCTTCCTTGTGAGCTGCCTCTGGACTAGCTGCACTAGGACAGGCGCCAAATGTGCATCGTGTGGGTTTTGCTGTCTGTTTGGCAGGCTGCTGCTTTTCCCTGCTGCTCGGTGGCTTCTCTGCCCTCGCTCTCGAGGGCACCTTCGGTCCCCCCCACAGTTGGGGAAATGAGCCAGACTACCTTCGTGGGGTGCTGAGCGATCTCTCAACAGACGCAGGCTCAAGCTGGGTCATGACAGAGCGGAGCCAGTGAACACTCAGCTCCAGAAGGGCCCAGGCCACTGAGTCCGTGGTCATTCTGCAAGGCTGGGTCAGAGCCAGGGTGTGGTGCCACTAGGGTTGTCTCCGTAGGCTATTTCTGTAGCTGGCCACTGGGGTTGGCAGTGAACAATAATCACACTTGTTTTGTGAATTGAACAGGAAGATCCCAGTGTCTGAGTGAACTAACAGTCCTGCTTTCAGCCACCATTTGCACAAGACACCCAGCACTGAAAGTCCTGCTGCCAGGGATCCTTTGGAAGCACCCGCCCTTTGTGCCTTGTTGGGGGAAACCAGTGACGCAGAAGCGAATGTGGATACACCAGAGTTTGCATTGGAAGGAACGAGTGTCACGTGGGGAGGGAAGGGGCCAGTGGACCTTTTGTAAGCTTTCCACTCAATAAAACGAACCTGTATGGCAAATACTTGAAATGGAACTCACTCCTTCCACTTTCCCCCTTTCTTCTGTCCCAGGAAATAGACCGTCTTTTGAAAAGACTCTTGTCTAGGGAAAGTTCTGTCCTTTTCCGAATTTATCGTGTTCTTTCTTGATGAAGTTTTAATTTATTTTTGTTGAGATTTTGCTAGATGGCTTTTGCATCCCCTGTAGATGGTGAGTGCTGGCAGTGATGTCCATCTCAGCCTTTGGAGGCCCCACGGTCCCGAGGCTGGGCCGGGGTCCCCAGGGTGGCTGTGCTGCTGCCTGTAGGAGGGTGCGGGTTGCGCTGTCATCCTCGGGTTTGCACGCCCTTTCTTATGAGCCTGTGGACACCTGTGGTTTTGTACTTTGGGGCTTCAGGGGAGGTGTTTAACTTTCTAGTGATTGATGATTGTCAGGTTTTGAAATACCAAAGCTTTTTTGTTCTGTTTTTAAATAAATATCTTTCAAATTTCCATGACCGGTTTGTGTGTGGTTAAAACCTAGAGACATGCACCACGTCTGCCCTCAGCACTAGATCTGTCAGAAGCAGGACACCCACCCAGCCCCGCTGCCAAAACGCCGTTCCTTTCCCTCATGTTCTACGTCTCTTCAAAGCAGTCCACCCACCCAGAAGGTGTGTTGGGGGCCGCCTTTCTGCTCGCCAGGGGGTTGCTGAGTGGCCCTGCTGAGTGGGTTGCTTCTCGCATTACCCTGGCTCCTTCCCTGCTAAGGTGCCCTCTCCCCCACCTGCCCTAAAAAGCCAGGGTTCTCCTGCCCTGGTTTTGCTGGCTATAGGACGTCAGCAAGACAAACCCTGAGTGGTCCTTCTCCAGATTGTCTGCTGAAGCCACCATCAGATGCCTCCCCTCTGTGGGGAGAAGGGAACTCTCCACTCCGGGGACCAAAAAGGGGCTGAGCCGGGCGTGGCAGTCCACCTGCGGGGCCGTCCTTAGCGTCTCAGCGTTTAGACTGTTTCTCTGCGTTCCCAGACAGCATTTTAAGCGGCATGACTCACCGAGAAGCCTGGTCTGCCTGCAAAGGAGCCAAATGTCTGGCCCACAGCCGATGGTTATGAGAGTAAACAGGGGGCTCAAGCTCTGCTCTTAGTGGCACTGGTTCCCCAGTTCGTTCTGTCCATGCAGCACCTTCTCCCCTGGATCGTGCAGAGCTATGACATGTGATCTTCCAGCTGTGGGCCACGGCTGGCTCACATTGCAGAGTGGGAGCCTCTTGGGGTGCAATTGGTGTCATTTACAGTGTGACATTAAATGGAAAACTGTTGGACCACAAGAACTGCAGCTCTCATTCCTTCTTGAACTTGGAACTGGGCATGTTGTAGGCTCCCATAAATGTAAAACAAGGCCGGGCGTGGTGGCTCACGCCTGTAATCCCAGCACTTTGGGAGGCTGAGGCAGGTGGATCACCTGAGGTTGGGAGTTTGAGACCAGCTTGACCAACATGGAGAAACACTGTCTCTACTAAAAATACAAAATTAGCTGGGCGTGGTGGCACATGCCTGTAATCCCAGCTACTCGGGAGGCTGAGGCAGGAGAATCGCTTGAACCTGGGAGGCGGAGGTTGTGGTGAGCTGAGATCGTGCCATTGCACTCCAGCCTGGGCAACAAGAGCGAAACTCTGTCTCAAAAAAACGGTAAAACCTATGTATGTGGTGCCTAAGAAATACCAATTGAATGATTAGAATGTCAATAAACTGAGGTTTGTGAAGTACAGCTCTGATTAAGTACTCACCATACATGTTAGATATTTCACATCAGCATGGCCTTTTGGGATGAAGAGGTTGCTGGGGGTTAAGATCCCAGTTTGAGAGATGTGGAACCTGGACCTCACACAGTGAATCATTTGTCCAAGGCCACGTGACCATCAAGTGACTGGAGTGCAAACTCTGCCTCGATGCTGGTGCAGGCTTGCTCGGAGTCCCCACCTGCCATTTCTTCCCATGGCGTGCGTCTGATGGCTTCTGTGGCATGGTTCAGTATCCACAGGGCTTCCAGTTGGCCACCATGGTAGAGAGGAGATGCTGGTGGTCCACAGTGGAGCAGGCCAAGCAGTAACCCTAGAGGGTCCCATCTGCGTGGTCCAGTGAAGGCTGGCTGCACACAGAGAGCCTTTTTCTTTTTCTTTTTCTTTTTTTTTTTTTTTTTGAGACAGAGTCTCGCTGTTGCCCAGGCTGCAGTGCAGTGGTACGATCTCAGCTCACTGCAAGCTCCACCTCCCGGGTTCATGCCATTCTCCTGCCTCAGCCTCCCAAGTAGCTGGGACTACAGGCGCCCGCCACCACGCCCAGCTAATCTTTTTTGTATTTTTAGTAGAGATGGGGTTTCACCGTGTTAGCCAGGATGGTCTCGATCTCCTGACCTCGTGATCCACCCGCCTCAGCCTCCCAAAGCACTGGGATTACAGGTGTGAGCCACCACGCCCGGCCACAGAGAGCCTTTTTAAAGTTGCTTTTTCAGGGCCTGAAATCTGTGGAAAATTTAATTGCATACTATCTGAAACTTCCCAACAGCTGAAACATTGGTTTGGAAATGTGTTCACTCCCTGAAAATCTACTTGCACTCCATACATCTGTCCCATCTCACATATTCTCAGCCACGTTTTTTTTTTTTTTGAGACGGGGTCTCATTCTGTTGCCCAGGCTGGAGTGCCGTATGGTAATCTCAGCTCACTGCAGCTTCCTCAGGTTCAAGAGATTCTCCTGCCTCACTCAGCCTCCTGAGCAGCTGGTATTACAGGCATGTGCCACCACACCTGGCTAATTTTTGTATTTTTGGAAGAGATGGGGTTTTACCATGTTGGCCAGGCTGGTCTCGAACTCCTGACCTCAAGTGATCCACCCTCCTCTGCCTCCCAAAGTGCTGGGATTACAGGCTCAAGCCACCATGCCTGGCCTCTCTCAGCCACCTTGACTCCTGCCATTGTGGCGGCAGCCAGCTCTGCACGGGTATGAGTGTCCTGGCAGCACCCAGCATCAGCCTCTGTCATCTTTAGGAAGCTGCCAGGCACTCAGGCATATGTAGCCTTGAAGCATGTGAATGGTAACACCATTTAGGGCCACGCTTCACCCATGGGACATGGAGCCAGTAGACACAAGCTGTCCTCTTCTGTCCCTGGCGTGGACAGTTCTGAGGCATACTTTATTCGGCTTCTCAGAAGGTGCTACGGTTTGGATATGGTTTGTTGACATTTGGCCTTCAGTGTGGCAGTGTTGGGAGGCGGGGCTTTGTGGGAGGTGTTTGGGTCACACGAGTGGATCCCTCCCGGAGGGGTTGGCACCCTCTCTCCGGAGTGAGTGAGTTCTTCCTCTTGTGGGAATGGATTAGTTCCCAGGAGAGCAGGTTGTTATAAAACCAGGAAGCCCCTCGGGTTTGCTTCTTTACACGTGTCTGCTTCCTCTTCAGCCTTCTCCACCATGTTGAGGCAGCAAAGAAGCCAGGCAGATGCTGGCACCATGCCCTCGAACTTCTCAGTCTGCAGAGCCATGAGCTACATAAACCTCTTTTCTTGACTGGCGCAGCGGCTCACACCTGTAATCCCAGGACTTTGGGAGGCGAAGGCAGGTGGATCACGAGGTCAGGAGATCGAGACCATCCTGGCCAACATGGTGAAACCTTGTCTCTACTGAAAATACAAAAATTGGCCAGATGCCTAACACAGTGAAACCCCGTCTCTACTAAAAAAATACAAAAAAACTAGCCGGGCGAGGTGGCGGGCGCCTGTAGTCCCAGCTACTCCGGAGGCTGAGGCAGGAGAATGGCGTGAACCCGGGAGGCGGAGCTTGCAGTGAGCTGAGATCCGGCCACTGTACTCCAGCCTGGGCGACAGAGCGAGACTCCTTCTCAAAAAAAAAAAAAAAAAATTGGCCAGATGCAGTGGCTCATGCCTGTAATCCCAGCACTTTGGGAGGCCAAGGAGGGCAGATCACGAGGTCAGGAGATCAAGACCATCCTGGCTAACTCAGTGAAACCCTGTCTCTACTAAAAATACAAAAAAATTAGCCGAGTGTGGTGGCGGCCGCCTGTAGTCCCCACTACTCGGGAGGCTGAGGCAGAAGAATGGCGTGAACTCGGGAGGCAGAGCTTGCAGTGAGCTGAGATTGCACTCCAGCCTGGGCGACAGAGCGAGACTCTGTCTCAAAAAAAAAAAAAAAAAAAAAAATTAGCTGGGTATGGTGGTGCGTGCCTGTAAATCCCAGCTACATGGGAGACGGAGGCAGGAGAATTGCTTGAACCAGGGAGTCGAAGGTTGCAGTGAGCCAAGATCATGCCACTGTACTCCAGCCTGGCAACAGAACAACACTCCGTCTCAAAAAACAAAAACAAAAAAACCTCTTTTCTTTATAAATTACCCAGCCCTAGGTATTCTGTTATAGCAACATAACATGGACTAAAACAGAAGGTCCCCACAAGATCAAGCCCTTGGTAGGAGACCCAGGCTAAGACACTAATCAAGAGGCCTGTGGCTCCTCTGGACGATTTTTCCAGGAGGATGTGGGATTCTCCATGTCCACTGACATTTGCTGAATTGTGTCCCCTCCTTAAATGTCTATGTTGAAATCTTTTTTTTTTTTTTTTTTGAGAACTGTGAGTGCACCCAGGAGGGAGTGCAGTGACATGAACATGGCTCACTGCAGCCTCAACCTCCTGGGCCCAGGCAATCCTCCTATCTCAGCTCCCCCAAGTACCTGGGACTACAGGTGTGCACCACCACACCTGGCCAGTTTTTGTATTTTTTTGTAGAGATGGGGCTTTGCCATGTTGCCCAGGCTGGTTTCAAACTCCTGAGCTCAAATGATCCACCTGCCTCAGCCTCCCAGAGTGCTGGGATGACAGACATGAGCCACCATACCAGGCCCCTGCAATGATGTTCTAACTTCCAATGTGATAGGATTAGGAGGCGGCACTTTCGGAGGGGTTCTTAGTTCATGAGGGTAGAGTCCTCATGAATGAGATTAGGGCCCTTCTAAGGGGGCCCCACAGAGCTGCCTCACCCTCTTTCCACCATGTGAGAATGCAACGAGAAGACAGCAGTCTGCAACCGGAAAGAGGGGCCTCAATAGAACCCAACCATGCTGGCACTGTGATTTCAAACTTCAGCCTCTGGAACTGGGAGAAATCAATTTCTGCTGTTTTGAAGCTGCCCAGACTATGGTATATTGTTAGAGCAGCCGGAATAGACCAATACGGGCATAACTTTCCAGCAGAGAAATGGAACTCTTCTCTGGTGATAACAAACCAAGAATACAGAGAGTCATAGGACTGCGGATGCTTTTTTTTTTTTTTTTCCTTTAGTCAAGGTCTCGCTCTGTCGCCCAGGCTGGAGTGCAGTGGTGTAATCACAGCTCACTGCGGCCTCAACCTCATGGGCTCAAGAAACCCTCCCACCTCAGCCTCCTGAGCAGTTGGGACTATAGGCACAAGCCACCACACCTGGCTAATTTTTTTTTGTATATTTTGTAGAGACAGGGTTTCACCATGTTGCCCAGGCTGGTCTCAAACTCCTGAACTCAAGCGATCCGCCCACCTCAGCCTCCCAAAGTGCTGGGATTACAGGCATGAGCCACCGTGCCTGGCCAAATAAATCTTAGGGTATTTCTGGTGAGGAGTAACCAGCTTCTGACCGAGCACAGTGGCTCACATCTATAATCCCAGCACTTCGGGAGGCCGAGACAGGAGGATCTCTTGAGCCCAAAACTTCCAGACCAGCCTGAGTGATATAGTGAGACCTTGTCTCTACAGAAAATTTTTAAAATGAGCTGAGCATGATGGTGGCGAGCACCTGTGATTCCAGTTACTTGGGAGGCTAAGGTGGGAGGATCGCTTGAGTCCAGGAGGTGGAGGTTGCAGTGAGTCAAGATCACACCACTGTACTCCAGCCTATGTGACAGAGTAAGATCCTATATCAAAACAAAACAAAACAAAAACAAAAAAAAAACACAAAACCTCAGCTTTCCTACCCAAAGAGCTGTGGCTTACCTCTCCAGAAGTAGCATCAATTTCTGCCAGGCAGGGACAATTTTTCCTTTCCATCCCAGAATCTCTCTGGGCAGGGAAGGCTTGAGGAGCCTCCGAAGAGCAGGTGGGACATTGGTGGACGGCACTTACTTCCAGGCTCGTTAAACTGGTGTGGGGAGCTTAGCCCTGGTGTGAGAGCAAATCCTCTCTAGGAATCTTTTTTGACTGGAACACAAAGGGGAGCAACACAGACGCACCTCAGCGAATGCAGCCTGCAGGAGAGACAGACGAGTGTCGACGGAGGATTACCCAGGTGCCGAGGCAAGAGACTGAAGGCACAAACTGTTTCAGGATAGTAAAGAAAATAGTTAGAATAGTTATAATACAAATTAGATATAGAGATGATCATGGACATTATAAATCATTAGTATGAACAATATTAATCATTAGCTTTTAATATTACTCTTTGTTGTATAACCAAGGAATAACTGGTGGGTATAGGGTCAGGTGCTGAAGGGACATCGTGAGAAGTGACCAAGAAGGCAAGAGGTGAGCCCTCTGTCACGCCCGCATAAGGGCCGCTTGAGGGCTCCTTGGTCAAGAGGTAACGCCAGTGTCTGGGAAGATACCCATTACTTAGCAGACCGGGAAAGGGAGTCTCCTTTCCTTGGAGGAGTCAGGGAACACTCTGCTCCACCAGCTTCTTGTGGGAGGCTGGATATTATCCAGGCCTGCCCGCAGTCATCCGGAGGCCTAAACCCCTCCCTGTGGTGCTGTGCTTCAATGGTTACGCTCCTTGTCCACTTCCATGTTCCTCCCGTACTCCTGGTTCCTCTTTGAAGTTCTTAGAAGATAGTGGTAGAATAAATAGTGAAAGTCTTAAAGTCTTTGATCTTTCTGATAAGTGCATAGAAGAAAAACACTGACGTATGCTGCCTTCCCTTTCTGCTTCGGCTACCTAAAAGGGAAGGGCCCACTGCCCCAGGATCACATGACTTGCTTGACCTTATCAATCACTTGGATGACTCACCCTCCTTACCCTGCCTGCCCCTTGTCTTGTATACAATAAATATCAGCACGCCCAGCCATTCGGGGCCACTGCCGGTCTCCCTGTCTTAGTGGCAGTGGTCTCCCAGGCCCAGCTGTTTTCTATTTATTTCTTTGTCTTGTGTCTTTATTTCTTACGATCTCTCGTCTCTGCACACGGGGAGAACACCCACCAAGCCCCGTAGGGCTGGACCCTACAGATGAGAAATTGAATGATGATACTGCAGTCAGGGCTGTGGGACTATGGGGCAGGGACATCTAACCTGTCCTTGAAAGTCAGGGAGGTCTTCCTGAAGGAAGGTGAAACCTCTAATCTGGAAACTGAAAGATGACGGGAGTCAGCCAAGCTAAGCAGTGGAGAGCCTGAGTGAATGAATGCACAGAGGTGGGTGGGTGTAGGGAAGCCAGGGAGCCATTATTTTGAAACAGGGTCTCCCTTTGTCTCCCAGGCTGGAGTGCAGTGGTACAATCATGGCTTACTGCAGCCTCGAGCTCTTGGGCTCAAGTGATCCTCCCACCTCAGCCTCCTGAGTAGCTGGGACCACAAGTGCATGCTACCACACCCGGCTAATTTTTTTTTTTTTTTTTTTTTTTAATTTAAGGTTTCTTTTTTTTTTTTTATACTTTAAGTTCTAGGGTACATGTGCATAACGTGCAGGTTTGTTACGTATGTATACTTGTGCCATGTTGCTGTGCTGCACCCATCAACTCGTCAGCACCCATCAACTCGTCATTTACATCAGGTATAACTCCCAATGCAATCCCTCCCCCCTCCCCCGCCCCGGCTAATTTTTAAAAAATGTTCGGTAGAAGTGGGGCCTTGCCATGTTGCCCGGGCTGGCCTCAAACTCCTGGGCTCAAGCGATCCTCCCGCCTTGGCCTCCCAAAGTGTTGGATTACAGGTGTGAGCCACTGCACCCACCCAAGAATTGGATTTCTTTGCCCACATCACTGACTTCTAGGGACAAAGGGTGGGCTCCGGCCCTAATTCACAGCAACAGTGACATTAGAGATCATCATTCCTTCCATGGACGTATCCCTTCTCTCCTTATTACTGTCGTAATTTTAGCCAGTCTACAGTTACGCTGAAAACCGAAGAACGGTTTTACAAAGTGCAAATTGAGACCTGGTGAAAAACAGTGACTTGCACAAGGTCAAAGAGAGGTCATTCATGGAGTTGGGTGGTGGCACCCTTGCAGGATGTACCCCCAGCCACTGGTGGGTTAATCATTACCTCTGCTAACAGCTTGTGATGGTTAACATTAAGTGTCAACTTGGCCAGGTGCAGTAGCCCACGCCTGTAATCCCAGCACTTTGGGAGGCCGAGGCGGGTGGATCACTTGAGATCAGGAGCTCAACACTGGCCTGGCCAACATGGTGAACCCCGTCTCTACTAAAAATACAAAAAATTAGACGGGTGTGGTTGCGGGCACCTGTAATCCCAGCTACTTGGGAAGCTGACGCAAGAGAATCGCTTGAACCTAGGAGACAGAGGTTGCAGTGAGCCGAGATCGTGTCATTGCACTGCAGCCTGGGGTGACAGAGAGAAACTTCATCTCAAAAAAAAAAGGGTCAACTTGATTGCATGGAAGGATGCAAAGTATTGTTTCTGGGTGTATCTGGGTGTTTCTGGGTGTGGCCAGAATAGATTAACATTTGAGTCAGTGGACTGGGACAGGAAGACCCACTCACAATGTAAGGGACATCATTCAGTCAGCTGCCAGCACAGCTAGAAAAAGCAGGCAGAAGAAGCTGGAAAAAGCCGATTCACTGGGTCCTCTGGGCTTCATCTTTCTCCCGTGCTGGAGACTTCCTGCCCTTGAACATCAGACTCCAAGTTCTTTGGCTTTTGGACTCTTGGACTTACACCAGTGGTTTGCTGGGGGCTCTCAGGCCTTCGGCCACAGATTGAAGGCTGCACTGTCAGCTCCCTACTTTTAAGGTTTTGGGACTGAACTGAGCCACTGCTGGCTTCCTTGCTCCTCAGCTTGCAGATGGCCTATCATGGGACTTGACCTTGTGATCATGTGTCAATTCTCCTTAATAAAGCCCCTCTCATATATACGTAGATCCTATTAGTCCTGTCCCTCTAGAGAACCCTGACTAACACACACGTGGAGGAGAGCTCTGAAAACCCAGGCCGGGGACCAGCGTGACTGCTCTGTGGCTGTCCCAGGAGACAGCAACGCTGGGCAAGTTTGCTCGTGAGAAAGGCTGAGGCTTCTCTCAGAATAAAACCTTGGGAAGAGACAACTATACAGCATTCCCAGGGGCCGGCGCAGTGGCTCACGCCTGTAATCCCAGCACTTTGGGAGGCCAAGGTGGGCAGATCACCTGAGGTCAGGAGTTCGAGGCCAGCCTGGCCATCATGGCGAAACCCCATCTCTACTAAAAATACAAAAATTAGCCAGATGTGGTGGCGGGCACCTGTAATCCCAGCTACTTGGAAGGCTGAGACAGGAGAATTGCTTGAACCGGGAAGGCAGAGGTTGCAGTGAGCCCAGATCATACCACAGCACTCCAGCCTGGGTGACAAGAGCAAGACTCCATCTCAAAACAAACAAAACCTTTCTCTTGTCATGTAACCCATACATACACATACTATGTACCCACAAACATTAAAAATCAAAAATTTAAGACAAAATGAAAACAACAGAAAACCTTTTTTTGAGGAGTCCCTAGGCTTCACCAGTTTGTCAAAACTGGAGCTTGATTGCTGAGACTTTATTTGCATACCCACAATGCATGTGCACCAACTAATTTTCATCTTTAAAATTAGTAGATCCCTTTTTTCCTTCAATCTATCTTTCCTGAAACTGAGATTGCTGTTCCAGAACTGTCTGAAGAAAAAAGCAGAAGTCAATAGCTCTTTTGGGCAGAAAGAAAGTTACCATTAGCCCATTGGTAGTAGTCCTTACCTGAGCACTGAGTGCTGCCCATGACACCCTACACTAGTTTCTCTTCAAATCACATGAATTTTTTGCCTTTTACTAAAGATTTCTGTGGAGAAAAGCAACTGTGAGTTTTAAGCTAATTTTTTCTGACACCTTGCATTTCTTAGCGCGGCTTGTTTGAGCAGTCTTAAAAGTAGATGCACTAGAAAAGCTGTTATGAGGGTTCTTCTATATTCTGAAACAAAAAACAAACTCAAGACTCCAGTGTTTAATTTTGGAGGATCAGAGCTGGCTTTTGGAGGAGCAGCTGATGTTGGGGGAAAAGGACAATTACCCTCCTACGTAGCTTGAATGGGGCTTGGAGCGGGGGGGGGGGGGGGGGGGGGGGGGCGGGGGGCGGGAGGGGCTGTGGGCGACTGCTTTAGGGCCTGAGCCTGCTTCAGAGCCTGAGCCTCGGGTCAGAATTTTTGTTTTGTTTTGTTTTGTTTTTTTGAGATAGAGTCTCGCTCTGTCGCGCTCTGTCGCTCAGGCAATGGCGCGACTTCGGTTCACTGCAACCTCCGCCTTGCAGGTTCAAGCGATTCTCAGCCTCCCGAGTAGCTGGGATTACAGCTAATTTCCCGGCTAATTTTTGTATTTTTAGTACAGACGGGGTTTCTCCATGTTGGCCAGGCCAGTCTCGAACTCCTGAGCTTAGGTGATCCGCCTGCCTCGGCCTCCCAAAGTGCAGGGATTACAGGCGTGAGCCACCGCGCCCGGCCTGGGGATCAGGATTTTTTGCGATGGATTTCCTCTCTCCTTTACCGCGACAGACCCTGCTAGTTTTCCCTCCCCAGTACTCAGCCTCTCCCTAGAATCTCCCATCACTAGCAGGGCTCACGGCTACCTGGAGGCATGACTACATTTCCCAGCCTCCCTTGCGGTTGAGACGAATTCTAGCCAATGGGAGTGGCTGGAAAATTCACTTTCTCTTGCGTTTCATGAAACCGGTTGGGTGTCGGGAGGACTAGCTGCGCGCCGGGCACCGCTCCTCAGGCGGGGATACTGGGTAGAAGAGCTCGGGGCTGCCTTCTTCTACACGGAGAAGCCGGTGGGAGCAGCGGGGGAGCTCGCCCAGAGCCCCTGCTTCATTTGATCGGATAGTCCAGCGGTCCCCAACCTTTCTGGCACAAAGGACCCAGTTCGTGGAAGACAGTTTTTCCAAGGGCAGGGGAAGGGTGGGTACGCGACGTGGACAGTTTCAGGTTGAAACTGTCCCCCTCAAGTCATCAGCCATTAGACTCTCATAAGGAGTACGCACCTAGATCCCCCGTATGCGCAGTTCACAATAGGGTTCCTGCTCCTAGGAGAATCTGATGCCCTACTAAGCTGACAAGATGGGGAGGTCAGGCGGTAGTGCTTGCTAGCCGGTAACCCTCTGTCGGTGAGTGAGCGGGGTTAAAAACCCCTGCTGTAATCAACCAACAAGCTGTTCCTTGGTCAAAAGCAGTAAGCCACCCCAACATGTCATGGTAGCAACTGCCCGAAGTGCAATAGAACTACTAACGCCTATCCTAACAAAGTGAACCTCTCGAAAAGCCTGAAAATCCGCGTTCGTATTCACGCACTTTACGATATTAACGAACCCACACTAAAACACTTACATAAAAGTCTGCTTTTCAACAACACAAAAGTAAGCCCTGCTAAAAACGCAAGGCCTCAAAAAATTGGTTTAAAACTCAGAGTTGTTCCTCTCCACGGAAATCTTTAGTAAAAGGCGAAAGATTTATACGATCTGAAGAGAAACCAGAGTATAATCCAATACGCGCGACACTCAGTTCTCAGGTAACGACTACTCCCAACAGGCTAATGGTAACTTTCTCTCCGTCCAAAAGAGCCATTGACTTCTGCCTTTTTCTTCAGACAATTCTGAACAGCAATCTAGGTGTCGGGAAAGATACGTTGAAGGAAAAAGGGGATAGTAATTTTAAAGACGAACATTATTTGGTGCACAATGCATTGTGGGTATGCAAATAAAGCCTCCCCAATCACGCTCCAGTTTCAGGAAATACCTTAAATGGTTCATGCGTTTTAGCGCTGCGCCTGAGGCCACCACCGGGGGGCAGAGCAGAGTCTGGTCCCAGAAGAAAAAGGCTGACTTTATCTGCTTTACTTACAGTAGGCGAGCTATTAGGTCGGTGGAAAAGTAATTGAGGTTTTTGCAATTTAATTGCAAAATTAACCTAATGAGTAAACAATTTTTTTGAACGTAAAAAAAAATTAAAAAAAAATTATCTTGGCTGGACTCCGTGGCTCACTCTTGTAATCCCAGCACTTTGGGTGGCTGAGGCGGGCTGATCGACTGAACCAGGGGTTTGGGACCAGCCTGGGCAACATAACGAGAGCCTGTCTCCAAAAAAAAAAAAAAAAAAAAAAAAAAAATTCTTACACTTATAGCCACTCCAGACCTACTGAAGCCCTGGGGATTGGGCCCAGTCCCCTGAGTCTGAACTCATCCTCCGTGTGATTCTGATGGAGGCTACACTGAGAACCTCTGTTGGACAACTGTTCTGCCTGAAATACGGAGAGTGAGGAGTTTGGGAGACACATTACTGGCTGAGCAGGGGAAGGCCTGGGAAAGGCTGTGAAATGAGGAGAGAAAAGGCGAGGGAAGGTGGCCTTTTCCCACCACCTTCCCACCTGGGGGATGGTGGCATAAAAGGAGGGGGCAGTGCAGGAGCCTGTGAAAGGGACTAGAGAAATTCAGGGAGGAAGAAGGAAGACCTGGACTGGGAGCCGTACAGAAACCGAGGGCAGAGAAGAAGTGTCCTGGCTGGGCGCGGCGGCTCACGCCTGTAATCCCAGCACTTTGGGAGAGAGGAAGGAAACAGTAGGTGAGGAGGGGCAGGAGATGGGGAGGGGGCGGTAGCTGGCTCCTGGTTGCAGAAGGGAAGGAGGAGCCGTGCAGGGGTCTCCCCGAAGCGATCCTGGTCCATGGAGCCCGGGCCTATCCCCAACCCCCATTCTCTCACTCCCCTGCAGCCCGTCCTTTGCTGGCCCCTATTTCCCTCCATCTTCTCACCTGGGAAGATCCCAGCGCCCTGTCTTTCCAGCCTCTGCCCTGTAGCAACTGAACTGCTGGAAAAATCCCACAGCAGGGGAACCTCCAATACAGGCCTCCACTCCACCTGTTTCTCTCATTGGCTCCACTTCCCCCTCAAGATGTCCCTTTTAGGCTGAGTGGGGTGGCTCACGCCTGTAATCCCAGCACTTTGGGAGGTGGAGGCAGGCGGATCACCTGACGTCAGGAGTTCGAGACCAGCCTGGCCAACATGGCAAAACCCTGTCTCTACTAAACATACAAAAATTAGCTTGATGTGTTGGTGTGTGCCTGTAATCCCAGCTACTTGGGAGGCTGAGGCACAAGAATCACTTGAACCCAGGAGTCGGAGGTTGCAGTGAGCCGAGATCGCACCATTGCACTCAAGCCTGGGGGACAAGAGCAAAACTCCGTCTCAAAAAACAAACAAAAAAACAAACACACAAACACCCCTTTTAACCCTTCTCTCCCCTTATCTTCCCGCTCTGCAACTCACTGTGTCAGCCCACAACATCCCAGGGGCTTCCTTGAGAGGCCAGACGTCCTCATCTTCCCAGCCCGCAGCAGCCGCATCTGCCTCATCTTCTGCCTCCTCCTGGGCTTTGAATCCCAACTCCACAAAGATGGTGCCCCTTCCATGCAGTCCCCCAGCAGCACCCTCTGTGTCCCTCCCGCTGTGGTCGTCTGAATGTCGTGGCCCCTCACACATCCCCAGGCTGAAATGTAATCTCCAAGATGATGGTGTTGATAGGTGGGGCCTCTGGGAGGTGATTGGGTCATGGATCGGATCAGTGTCCTTATAAAAGGGTTTGAGGAGCGAGTTTGTGCCTTTTACCCTCCCATCAAGTGGGGACATGGGGAAGGTGCCATCCATGAGGAACAGGCCTTCACTAGACCACAAATCTGCTGCTGCCTTTGATATTGGACTTCCCAGCCTCCAGAACTGTGAGCAACAAATAAATTTCTGCTGTTTATAAATTACCCAGTTTAAGGTATTTTGTCATAGCGCCTGAACTAGGACACCCCCCCACTGGCTCATCTTCTAGACGGATAAGTAGGCTTCCTTATCTCCTAACCTGAGAGAGAGAGCGAGAGCGAGAGAGAGAGAGAGAGAGAGAGAGAGAGAGAGGTGAAGGAGGAAGTGGGGAAGGAAGAAAGACTTCCTAAACCTCATCACCATCAGCCACAACAAAGCACTTTTACTTTGTATTTCTTTTTTTTTTTTTTTTTTTTTTTTGAGAGGGAGTTCGCGCTGTCGCCCAGGCTGGAGTGCAGTGGCCGGATCTCAGCTCACTGCAAGCTCCGCCTCCCGGGTTTGCGCCATTCTCCTGCCTCAGCCTCCCGAGTAGCTGGGACTACAGGCGCCTGCCACCTCGCCCGGCTAGTTTTTTGTATTTTTTAGTAGAGACCGGGTTTCACTGTGTTAGCCAGGATGGTCTCGATCTCCTGACCTCGTGATCCGCCCGTCTCGGCCTCCCAAAGTGCTGGGATTACAGGCTTGAGCCACCGCGCCCGGCCTTACTTTGTATTTCTATTTAAAAAAAAAAAATGATGGAAATCTCTTTAGTAAAAATAAACTTGGGGCTGGGCGCAGTGGCTCAGACCTGTAATCCCAGCACTTTGGGAGGCCAAGGCGGGTGGATCCCCTGAGGTCAGGAGTTTGAGACCATCCTGGCCAACATGGTGAAACCCCGTCTCTACTAAAAACAAAAAAATTACCTGGGCATGGGGGGCGCCTATAGTCCCAGTTACTTGGGAGGCTGAGGCAGGAGAATCGCTTGAACCCCAGAGGCAGAGGTTGCAATGAGCCGAGATTGTGCCACTGCATTCCAGCCTGGGGGACAGAGCAAGACCCTGTCTCAAAAAAAAAAGATTTCCAAACAGGGACTCAAACAGATGCCTCTACATGAGCATTGTTCATAACAGCCCAAAGATGATAACAGTCCCAGTGTCTATCAGCTGATTAGTGGATAAACGAAATGTGGTTTATCCATACAATGGAATACTATTCAGCTGCAAAACAGAGGGAAATTCTGGTACACACTACGTTGTAGATGAACTGAGGATGTATGCTAAATGAAAGAAGCCAGCCACAAAAAGGCATAGATCGTATGACTGTTCTTCGGTGAAATATCCAGAAGAGGGGATAATAGGAGTTCTTGGGTATTGCATAGAGTTTCTGTTTGGGGTGATGAAAAATTTTGGAAATGGTTGGCAGTGATGGTATTACGACATTGTGAATGTTTAATTTATTTTTAGTTTTTAGCGATGAGGTCTTGCTCTGTTGCCCAGTTAATTTTTATTTTTTATTTTTACTTTTTGTAGAAACGAGGTCTCACTATTTTGGCCAGGCTTAATTTGTTTATTTTTATTTTTTGTGGACCTGGAATCTTGCTATGTTGCTCAAGCTGGTCTCAAACTTCTGGCCTCAAGTGATCCTCCTGTCTCAGCCACCCAAGGTGTTGGGATTACAGGTGTGAGCCACCACACCTGGTCCATTTTCCCTGATCAGGGACAATGCGTTGTTATGTGTGATATTTGGTGTGATTTGTTTGTTTGTTTGTTTGTTTTAGGTGGAGTCTCTCTCTGTCGCCAGACTCTGGAGTGCAGTGGCGTGGTCTCAGCTCACTGCAACCTCCAACTCCCTGGTTCAAGTGATTCTGCTGTCTCAGTCTCCCAAGTAGTTGGGATTACAGGCACACGCCACCATGCTCAGCTATTTTTTTTTTGTCAAGACGGAGTCTCTCTGTTGCCCAGGCTGGAGTGCAGTGGCCGGATCTCAGCTCACTGCAAGCTCCGCCTCCCGGGTTTATGCTATTCTCCTGCCTCAGCCTCCCGAGTAGCTGGGACTACAGGCGCCCACCACCACGCCCGGCTAGTTTTTTTGTATTTTTTTTAGTAGAGGCGGGGTTTCACCATGTTGGCCAGGATGGTCTCAATCTCCTGACCTCATGATCTGCCTGCCTCAGCCTCCCAAAGTGCTGGGATTACAGGCATGAGTCACCGCGCCTGGCCTGGTGTAAGATTTTAGCATATAGCCTGTATTAGTTATGTTAGGGAAATTTCCTTCTATCATCAGTTTTCTCTGTGCTGAGTTTTTATCATCAAATGCTTTTCAGAATCTATTGAGATAGTTGTATAAATTTTCTCCTTTGAATTCAGCGATATGGTGAACTGCATTGCTAGACTTTTGTTTTGTTTTGTTTTGTTTTGTTTGAGACAGTCTCACTCTGTTGCCCAGGCTGTAGTATAGTGGCAGGATCTCGGCTCACCATAACCTCCGCCTCCCAGGTTCAAGCGATTCTTGTGCGTCAGCCTCCTGAGTAGCTGGGATTACAGGTGTGCACCACCATGCCTGGCTAGTTTTTCTATTTTTAGTAGAGATGGAGTTTCATCATGTTGGTCAGGCTGGTTTCAAACTCCTGACCTCAGGTGATCCACCCGCCTCGGCCTCCCAGAGTGCTGGGATTACAGGCGTAAGCCACCACGCCCGGCCCACACTTTTTTTTTTTTTTTTGAGATGGAGTCTCACTCTGTTCCCCAGTCTGGGGTGCATTGGTAAGATCTTGGCTTACTGCAACCTCCAACACTCTAGGTTCGAGTGATTCTCCTGCCTCAGCCTGCTGAGTAGCTAGGATTACGGGTGTGTGCCATCACGCCTGGAGAATTTTTGTATTTTTAGTAGAGACAGGGTTTCGCCATGTTGGCCAGGCTGTTCTCAAACTCCCGACCACAAGTGATCTGCCCGCCTCAGCCTCCCAAAGTGCTGGGTTTATAGGCATAAGCCACCGTGCCTGGCCTGAAACTTCTACTTTTAAAAGTAGAGCTTCAATTCCAGCTCCATAGAGCATGGAATTGTGGAATCAGGGTAGTACTTGAGTAAAGTCTGAATCTCAGCCAAAGCCTGGGAGGTTTGAAACCCAAGAGAAAATGCCAGGAAGCCCTGCCAACTCTGTTGAGGTCGGACGAGTGAAACCTGTTCCTGCGGGTACCAAAGCTCAGAATGTCAGCAAAGCAGCATGGATTGTGGGAGGCTTGCCTCGGGTCCCATCTGTGGGTTGCCAAAATGTCAACCTAAAATCATCAAAAGGGTTAGAATCTAATGTAAAGAGTGTTTATTCAAACACAAAACATGAGGATGGACAACCTGGAAACATCAACTCCAAAGGAATGGTCAGTGTTCCAATGTAGACAGAGACGGGAGTTTTTAGCAGGTTTATAGCATTTTTCTTTTCCCCTTCCTTCCCTTCCTTCCTTCCTCCCACCCGCCCACCCTCCCTCCCTCCCTCCCTCTCTCTCTCTCTCTCTTTCTTCCATTCTTTCTTCCTTTCTTTCTTGATGGAGTCTTGCTCTGTCGCCCAGGCTGGAGTGCAGTGGTGTGATCTTGGCTCACTGCAACCTCCGCCTCCCGGGTTCAAGTGATTCTCCTGCCTCAGCCTCCCAAATAGCTGGGACTACAGGCACCTGCCACCACGTCTGACTAATTTTTGTATTTTTAATAGAGATGGGGTTTCACCATATTGACCAGGCTGGTCTCAAACTCCTAACCTTGTGATCTGCCCACCTCGGCCTCCCAAAGTACTGGGATTACAGGTGTGAGCCGCTGTGCCCAGCCCTTTTTTTTTTTTTCAGACGGAGTCTCACTCTATTGCCCAGGTTGGAGTGCAGTGGTGTGATCTCGGCTCACTGCAACCTCCATCTCCCGGGTTCAAGAGATTCTCCTGCCTCAGCCTCTTGAGTAGCCACCACGCCCGGCTCAGTTTTGTATTTTTAGTAGAGATGGGGTTTCACCATGTTGGCCAGGCTGGTCTCGAATTCCTGACCTCCGGTGATCCTCCCGCTTTGGCCTTCCAGTACAATTATAGACGTGAGTCACTGTGCCCAGCCTTTTTTTTTTTTTTTTTTTTTTGAGATGGAGTCTTGCTCTGTCACCCAGGCTGGAGTGCAGTGGTGTGATCACAGCACACTGGAGCCTCAACTTCGCTGGCTCAGGTGATTCTCCCACCACAGCCCCCTGAGTAGCTGGGACTATAGGCACTCATGCCACCACACTGGCTAATTTTTTGTATTTTTTGCAGAGATAGGGTTTTTCCATGTTGCTCAGGCTGGTCTTGAACTCCTGGGTTCAAGCCATCCGCTAGCCTCGGCCTCCTAAAGTGCTGGGATTACAGGTGTGAGCCACCCTGCCGAGCCTTTAAAAAGTTACTGTAAATATATTTGACATTTTGAAATTCTGTGTGTCAAAAATAATCAAGCAAAAAGGTGAGCCTCCCACCAGAATAATACTTGCAATACACCAAAGGGTTAACAATTATACTATCTCAAAAGGCCTTACAAGTTAATGAGATAAAGCTGGGTGCGATGGCGCATGCCTGTAATCCTAGAATTTTGGGAGGCTGAGGAGGGCAGATAACTTGAGCCCAGGAGTTCAAGACCAGCCTGGGCAATGTGGTGAAACCCCATATCTAAAAAAAAAAAAAAAACAGAAAAAAAAAAAAGAAAAAAAAATTAATGAGATCAGTACTAAACTGCAATAGAAAATCACTGATAGCAGAGAGAAAAATTTTCCGGAAGAAATGTACATGTATAATAAATATGTGAAAACCTGTTTGGTCTTACTAGTAATCAGAAGAATTCAAATACAAGCAACTCTGAATGTCACATCCCATCTATTACATTGGCAAATACTTTTAAAATATAAAATTCAGAGGCAGCCATGGTGCAGTGAAACAGGAACGCAGATACCATAGGTAGAAATAGAAACTGGCCCAATCTTACTAAAATGTCACTTGATGATATGTATCAAGAGCCCTAAAAAAAGTGTTTTTTGAGACAGAGTCTCACTCTGTTGCCCAGGCGGGAGTGTAGCAGTGCCATCTTGGCTCACTGCAGCCTCTGCCTCCAATGTTCAAGCAGTTCTCGTGCCTCCATCTCCTGAGTAGCCGAGACTTACTACAGGTGTGTGCCACCACGCCTGGCTAATTTTTGTATTTTTAGTAGAGACAGGGTTTCACCATGTTGGTCAGGCTGATCTTGAACTCCTGGCCTCAAGTGATCTACCTGCCTCAGCCTCCCAAAGTGCTAGGATTACAGCTGTGACCAACTGTGCCCAGCCTAAAAAACGCATTTTAACAGTTCATATATGTCAAGCCAACAATTTCACATATGGGAATACATCCTAAGGAAATAGAAATATACAAAAATGCTTGTGTGCAAAGAAATGCACTTTTTTTTTTTTTTTTTTTTGAGACGGAGTCTTGCTCTGTTGCCCAGACTAGAGTGCAGTGGCGCCATCTTGGCTCACTGCAACCGCCACCTCCCGGGTTCAAGCGATTCTCCTGCCTCAGCCTCCTGAGTAGCTGGGACTACAGGCGCAAGCCACCGTGCCCAGCTCATTTTTTTGTATTTTTAGTAGAAACGGGGTTTCACTGTTTCAGTATAGCCAGTATGGTCTTGATCTCCTGACCCCATGATCCGCCTACCTCAGCCTCCCAAAGTGCTGGGATTATAGGTGTGAACCACAGCGCCTGGCCAACAGTAATTTTTATAATCAGAAGAGTAAAAAGAACAATGATATTGAAAAGGGAGGAAAAGAGAGAGAGGGAAGGGGAGAGATGCGGAGATCAGAAAGAGCTCACAAACAAGGGCATCCGACTGGGGAGGGGTCAGGAGCTGAGAGGGGAAGGTAAGGGCCCAGAAGTGGAAGGGGGTCTTGCTAAGGCCCCTTCATGACGTCACCTGAGTCTTTGGGGCTGCAGTTTGCAGCATGCTTCAACCCTGGGGCTCCACCCCTATTCTCCCAGCTCTCTTCTCTCTTGTGCCATCTCTTCCCGTTTCCAAGGAAGGCGGCTGCCCCTGCCAGATGCAGACGCGTTGCACCGACCTCATTGTCTAGCTTTAACTAACTTGAAAGCAAGGGGTAGGAGGGAGGAAAGGAACAGAGTCCCCTAGGAATGTTAGAGGCAGGGGGATAGGAAATTCTGCAGCCCAGCTGAGATCGGGAACCTGTTGGGTTGGAGGGGATAAAGCATAAGACCAAAGTACAAATAATGATCAGATGGGTCCGCCTGTGATGCCTGCTCAGAGGCACTAGAGAGGTCCTAGAGAAAGTGCTAGAGACATTTTTAGGAGACAGAAAGCAGGATTTGATCACCCAAGGACAGAGACTGAGGGAAGGAAGAGCCTGGGGGGCTCTGTGCCGGTCTGAGCCCTTGAAACAAATCCTACGTAGGGGATTGTTGCGGGGCTGGGAGTCTCAGGGAGTCCAGGGCTGAGTCCTGGCCGTGAACCCCGCGGGCGCCCGCGTTTCAGCACAGGGGACAGGGGCCGACCTCGGATCCAGGTGGGTCCTCAAATCACTGGCGATTCCACGGCCCCGCTAGTCCCTGGCCCCCTCCCTGGCCAATCTCAGCCCCGGCGGTTCCCTTGGAGACCTCTGTGGCCCCTCCATCCTGGACCCCCTGGTGCCTGTGCTGCGGCTCCCGTGCACTTGGCGGGTGATGCGACCGGGGGAGCCAACCTGGAGCGCCCTCAGGTCCCGGCAGCCAAGAAGGGGTCTGCGATCTGGGTTAGGGGCAGGAGAGTATCCAGTCTCCCCCCAGGTTCCCCCGCTTGGCTCAGCTTGGACAGAGTGTTGCCCTCTGGGGATGGCGCAAAGAGGAAAATGCCGAGGTGAGAGCAGGGAGGAGGCCGGAGGCACCCTAAGGAGAAGCCGGGGCCAGCACAGGTGCGGGACGTTGTCCCTGCGCGCCCAAGCGCACGGCCCTTCCGGAGACAACCCCCTTCTCAAGCGCAGCCCGGACCAGCCTCTCTCCACCCCTCCCCACGCCCCGACCGGGCCAGCTTCCATCGCCCCAGGGCGCTGGGAGCCAGAACCAGGGCCAGGGCAGCCTAGATCCCTGAGTCAGCCCTCCCATGGCCCAGCGGCTCCAGAAAATTCGATACAGCCCCCCACCCCAGGTGACCTCTAAATCGCCCGCAGAATTCGTCTCTGGGCTGAACTGTGCCCAGCTGGGACTCGGCCCTCCCGCCGCTCCATGGAGGCTTCTGCATGATTTACATCATTTTCCCTTGGCTTGGGAGTGCACATGTGACTCCGCCATAGATTTACTTTCCTTTTTTCTTTCTTTTTTTCCTTTTTTTTTTTTTTTGAGACAGGGTCTGGCTCTGTCGCTCAGGCTGGAGTGTACTGGAGGGATCATGACTCACTGCAACCTCCGCTGCCTGGGCTCAAGGGATCTTAGCTTCCTGAATAGCTGCACCATGGTGCCCTGCTAAGTTTTGTGTTTTTAGTAGACAGGAGGTTTCACCATGTTGCCCAGGCTGGTCTTGAACTCCTGGGCTCAAGTGATCCTCCTGCCTCACCTCCCAAACACACAAAGTGCTGTGATTGCAGGCATGAACCACCATACCCTGCACTTTCCTATTTATATTTGGTTTAGCCATAGAAAACTAGTCTGCATTTCTCAGAAGACATTTCAAGAGAGGGAAAGGTTGACAAAAACATGGCATGTGGAAAAAAAAAAAAAAGAGGTGATTATGGGGAGGCCTTGTGCTACTGATAGCCACCCCCAGATCAAAAGCAAATGAAAAAGGCCGGGCACAGTGACTCACGCCTGTGATCCCAGCACTTTGGGAGGCTGAGGTGGGCAGATCTCAACTGGGGTCAGGAGTTTGAGACCAACCTGGCCAATATGGTGAAACCCTGTCTCTACAAAAATACAAAAATTAGCCAGGCATGATGGCGGGCACCTGTAATCCCAGCTACTCAAGGCTAAGGCAGGAGAATCGCTTGAACCTGGGAGGCGGAGGTTGCAGTGAGCCGAGATTGTGTCATTGCCTGGGTGACGGAGAGAGACTCCATCTAAAAAAAAAGAAAAAAAAAAAAAAGGAGCTAATACTGGGATTACTATATCAATGTTAACTATTTTTTACTCCTTTTAATCCTCAAAAAGATCCCAGGAGTTAGGCTTTATTATTACCATCCCACTTTACAGACAAGGAAATGAGGCACAGATTGGTGAAGACACACAGTTAGTAAATGCCAGAATCTAGATTTGAACCCAGGAAGTCTCTCTCCAGAGTTCATGCCCTTAACCATGACATTACTCTCCCTTATTCATAATCTAAAGATTCCCATTTCCTGAGGTCCTCCCATGGGCCAAGGGCTTTTGATGTGGTTTGGCTCTGTGTCCCCACCCAAATCTCATCTTGTAGCTCCCCCAATTCCCACATGTTGTGGGAGGGACCTGGTGGGAGATGATTGGATTATGGGGGTGCGTCTTTCCCCTGTTGTCCTTGTGATAGTGAACGGTTCTCATGAGATCTGATGGTTTTAAAAAGGGGAGTTTCGTTTGAGACCAGCCTGGCCAACATGGTGAAACCCTGTCTCTACTAAAAATACAAAAATTAACCGGGTGTGATAGCACGGACCTGTAGTCCCAGCTACTTGGGAGGCTGAGGCAGGGGAATTGCTTGAACCCTGGAGGCAGAAGCTGCAGTGAGCTGAGATTGTGCCACTGCATTCCAGCCTGGGCGACAGAGCAAGACTCTGTCTCCTAAACAACAACAACCCCCCCACCCGCCAAAAAAAAATGAGAGTTTCTCTCCACAAGCTTTTTTTTTTTTTTTTTTTTGCCTGCTGTCGTCTTATGTGGGTAAGATGTGGCTTGCTCCTCCTTCTGCCATGATTGTGAGGCCTCCCAGCCATGTGGAACTGTAAGTCCAATAAACTCTTTCTTTTGTAAATTGCCTGGTCTCAGGTATGTCTTTATCAGCAGAGTGAAAATGGACTAATACGGTAAATTGGTACCAATAGAGTGGGGGCTGTGCTGAAAAGATGCCTGAAAATGTGGAAGCGACTTTGGAACTGGGTGACAGGCAGAGATTGGAACAGTTTGGAGGGCTCCGAAGGAGACAGGACAATGTGGGAGAGTTGGGAACTTCCTAGAGACTTGCTGATGGCTTTGATTAAAATGGTGTTAATGAAATGGACAATGAAATCCAGGCCGAGGTGGTCTTAGATGGAGATGAAGAACGAACTTATTGGGAACTAGAGCAAAGGTGACTCTTGTTATGTTTTAGCAAAGAGACTGGTGGCATTTTGCCTCTGCCCTAGAAATTTGTGGAACTTTGAACTTGAGAGAGATGATTGAGGGGATCTGGCAGAAGAAATTTCTAAGCAGCAAAGAATTCAAGAGGTGACTTGGGTGCTGTTAAAGTGTTAAAGGCATTCAGTTTTACTGGCTTTTTTTTCTTTTTTTGAGATGGAGTCTCGTTCTGTCACCCAGGCAGGAGTGCAGTGGCGTGATCTCGGCTCACTGCAACCTCTGCTTCCCAGGTTCAAGTGATTCTCATGCCTCAGCCTCCAAAGTTGCTGGGATTACAGGCATGTGCCACCACCCCCAGCTAATTTTGTATTTTTAGTGGAGATGGGGTTTCACCATGTTGGTCAGGCTGATCTCGAACTTTTGACCTCAGGTGATTCATCCCCCTTGGGATCCCAAAGTGTTGGGATTACAGGTGTGAGCCACTGCATCTGGCCAAGGTATTCCGTTTTATAAGAGAGGAGGAGCATAAGAGTTCAGAAAATATGGCCGGGCGCGGTGGCTCAAGCCTGTAATCCCAGCACTTTGGGAGGTTGAGACGGGCGGATCACGAGGTTAGGAGATCGAGACCATCCTGGTTAACATGGTGAAACCTCGTCTCTACTAAAACATACAAAAAACTAGCTGGGCGAGGTGGCGGGCGCCTGTAGTCCCAGCTACTCGGGAGGCTGAGGCAGGAGAATGGCGTAAACCCGGGAGGCGGAGCTCGCAGTGAGCTGAGATCCGGCCACTGCACTCCAGCCTGGGTGACAGAGCGAGACTCTGTCTCAAAAAAAAAAAAAAAAAAAAAAAGAGTTCAGAAAATTTGTTGCCTCACATGATAGAAAATAAAATCACATTTTCTGAGGAGAAATGCAAGCCGGCTGCAGAAATTTGTGTAAGTAACAAGGAGCACAATGTTAATCCCCAAGACGATGGAGAAAATGTCTCCAGGGCATGTCAGAGGTCTTCATGGCAGCGTCTCCCATTACAGGCCCGGAGGCCTAGAAGGAAAAAGTGGTTTCATGGGCTGGGCCCAGGGTCCCTGTGCTGTGTGCAGCCTAGAGATTTGGTGCCCTGTGTCCCTGCTGCTCCAGCCATGGCTGAAAGCGGCCAACATAGAGCTTGGGCTGTGGCTTCAGAGGGTGCAACCCTCAAGCCTTGGTAGCTTCCATGTGGTGTTGAGCCTGGGAGTGCACAGAAGTCAAGAACTGAGGTTTGGGAACCTCTGCCTAGATTTCAGAAGATGTGTGGAAATGCCTGGATGCCCAGGCAGAAGTTTGCTGTAGGGGTGGGGTCCTCATGGAGAACCTCTGCTAGGGCAGTGTGGTAGGGAAATGTGGGGTGGGAGCCCCCACACAGAGTCCCCACTGTGGCACTGCCTAGGGGAGCTGTGAGAAGAGGGCCACCGTCCTCCAGACCCCAGAATGGTAGATCCACCAACAGCTTGCACAGTGCACCCGGAAAAGCCACAGACACTGAATGCCAGCCCATAAGTCCCAGTGAAAGCAGCCACCAGGGAGGCTGTACCCTGCAAAGTCCCAGGGGAGGAGCTGCCCGAGACTATGGGAACCTACCTGTTGCATCAGTGTGACCTGAATGTGAGACATAGAGTCAAAGGAGATCATTCTGGAGCTTTAAGATTTGACTGACTTGCTGTATTTCATACTTGCTTGGGGCCTTTAGCCCCTTTATTTTGGCCAATTTCTCCCATTTGGAATGGCTGTATTTATCCAATGCCCGTACCCCCATTGTATCTAGGAAGTAACTAACTTGCTTTTGATTTTACAGGCTTATAGGTGGGAGGGACTTGCCTCGTCTCAGATGAGACTTTGGACTGTCGACTTTTGAGTCAATGCTGAAACGAGTTGAAACTTTGGGGGACTGTGGGGAAGGCATGATTGGTTTTGAAATGTGAAGATAAGAGATTTGGGAGGGGCCAGGAGCTGAATGATACGGTTTGGTTCTGTGTCCCCACCCAAATCTCGTCTTGTAGCTCCCATAATTCCCACATGTTGTGGGAGGGACCTGGTGGGAGATAACTGAATCATGGAAGCATGTCTTTCCCGTGCTGTCCTTGTGATAGTGAGTAGGTCTCACGAGATCTGATGGTCTTAAAAACGGGAGTTTCTCTGCACAAGCTTTTTTTTTTTTTTTTTTTTGCCTGTTGCCATCCACATAAGATGTGACTTGCTCCTCCTTGCCTCCCACCAAGATTGTGAGACCTCCCCAGTCATGTGGAACTGTAAGCCCAATAAACCTCTTTCTTTTGTAAATTGCCAAGTCTCGGGTATGTCTTTATCAGCTTTATACACACTATTTCATTAAGCGCTCACAATGTGATAAAGGCTGTCATCACTTGGCATTGCAGATGAAGAAATATAACTTGGCCAGGGCCAGCATGGTAGATATACTACCAGGTTATGACCCCTGCTGACTCCCATTGTATGGATAGGAGCTGTGACTTTCCCATGAATCCTTGCCCCTCCTGGAAACTAATGTAAAGTTCTCACTTCTGTTGCCCCCAGCCCCACCCCAGAACCCCTGGTGTCCAGCTGCCCATCCCTGGGGATCTCAATGGTGTTCTCTCTACCCGCCTGGGGCCTCCTGCTCTCCATCCCTAGAGCCAGCCAGCCTCTGTGGCAGATTCTGGCCACCTGTGTAGTTTCTGTGGATCTTGGTAGGAGCTGTCCTCCTGGACCTGAGGAATACCCTGGGCCAAGGGAAGGCCATGAAGTGGTCCCTCGGGGCTCTGTCCTGCAGGTGCACCCTCCTGGCCTTGCTAATCCTCTTTCTCCAGGTGGAGTGGGCCCTCTGCGGCTCAGTGCGTGGTGTGACGTATCACCAGTCCTGGCTGTTTTTATTGAGACGGAGTCTTACTCTGTTGCCCAGGGTGGAGTGCAGTGGTGCCATCTTGGCTCACTGCAACCTCCCACTCCTGGGTTCAAGGGATTCTCATGCCTCAGCCTCCCAAGTAGGTGGGATTACAGGCATACACCATCACACCTGGCTAAGTTTTTGTATTTTTAGTAGAAACGATGTTTCACTATATTGGCCAAGCTGGTCTCAAACTCCTGACCTCAGGTGATCTGCCCACCTTGGCCTTTCAAAGTGTTAGAATTACAGGCACGAGCCATCATGCCCAGCCAAGGCATTCAGTTTTATAAGGGAGGAGGGGCATAAAAGTTCAGAAAATTTGGCTCTTTGGACCTACTGCTGCCCAGCAGGATGAAGGTCCTCTGTCAGGCAGGGCTGTGCAGGGTGCATGTCCACCATGCCTGGTGTTGGAAGAAACTGGGCTCAGTCTGTAAGCTCTTCATGGAGAAGGCAACACTGAGCCTTAAGGTGCCCTTGGAGACAGGCTCTGGGCCCAGCTCACTGCACTCAGGAGCTATCTCTGGGCTGCTTCAGGAATCCTCTGGCCTTAGCCTCCCAAATTGTTGGGATTACAGGTGTGAGCCACCACACCCAGCCTGTTTTTTTTTTGTTTGTTTGTTTTTGTTTTTTTGTTTTTTGAGTCAGGGTCTCACTTTTTCACCCAGGCTATAGTGCAGTGGCTCCATCATGGCTCACTGCAGCCTCAAACTCCTGGACTCAAGAGATCCTCCAGCCTCAGCCTCCCAATATTTTTGTTTCAAATAGTTGTCTTTTAAAGAAATTAAGAAAAGTTTACAAATTTACCAGGTGGTCAAGGTATTTGAAAGAAAAAAAATAGTCTTTTCTACTTAGCCATGTGTTTACCCTTTCTGGGCTCTCAATTACTTCACGAACATGTTTCCATCTTACACCATTTCCTTTTGGCTGGAAGTATTTCCTTTAGCATATCTAGTCATGTAGTTCTGCTAGAGACATTTTCTTTTTCTTTTTTTTTTTTTTTAGATGGAGTCTCGCTCTTTTGCCAGGCTGGAGTGCAGTGGTGTGATCTTGGCTCACTGCAACCTCCGCCTCCCGGGTTCAAGTGATTCTCCTGCCTCAGCCTCCCGAGTAGCTGGGACTATAGGCGCATGCCACCACGCCCAGCTAATTTTTGTATTTTTGGTAGAAACGGGGTTTCACCATGTTGGCCAGGATGGTCTCAATCTCTTGACCTTGTGATCCGCCCACCTCAGCCTCCCAAAGTGCTGAGATTACAGGTATGAGCCACTGTGCCCAGCCTGAGACAATTTTTTTTTTTTTTTTTTTAAGGCTAGTGAAGGAAAGCAGGGAAGCAGGGAATGGAGAGGGAACAAATAAATCTGCAACTGCTTGTGATAGAGACAAACGCTCTTGCTTTTCTTTTGTCTAAAATCATCTATTTTACCTATATTTAAAGGAAATTCTAGCTGGATATAGAATTCTGCATTCACAGGGTTTTTATTCCTTTGGCACTTTAAAGTAAGTGGATATTCAATTATCTTCTAGTCTGTTATTTCTGATAAAGTCAGATATCAGTCTATATTCAAATTTTCCTAGTTGTCTATGAAATGACCTGTTAGAATCGATTAGTTCAAATCAGCGTACTAAAAGGATCCTCACAGTGCATTTGGTAATTGTATCATTTTAGCCTCCTTTAATCTTAACGACTCTTGTTCCCCAGCACTCTGTGTGTGTGTGTGTGTGTGTGTGTGTGTGTGTGTGTATTTGTGTGGCATTGAAGACTTTTGAAGGACTGGGTCAGTTATCTATCCTATGGAATATCCCTCATCCTGAATTTGATCTGATTTGCAGAATTTCTTCCTGCAAGTTTAATTTCTTCCTGTGTCCTCTGAACTTCTTTTAAACTAGATGTCAGAGATCGGCGGCAACCCCGATTAGATTCCATTTGTCGTTTTAAAATTTTATTTGTCTGACATTAAATATCTCAAACAACAGTGATTCATCTACCTTATAGGGCTGGCAAAGCATTAGATGATCACGAAGAATTTCTCAGCAACTGGCTTTTTTTTTTGTTTTTTTTTTGAGATGGAGTCTCGCTCTGTCACCCAGGCTGGAGTGTAGTGGCCAGATCTCAGCTCACTGCAAGCTCCACCTCCCGGTTTTACGCCATTTTCCTGCCTCAGCCTCCCAAGTAGCTGGGACTATAGGCGCTCACTACTTTGCCCAGCTAGTTTTTTGTATTTTTTTTTTTTTTAGTAGAGACGGGGTTTCACCGTGTTAGCCAGGATGGTCTTGATCTCCTGACCTCATGATCCGCCCGTCTCGGCCTCCCAAAGTGCTGGGATTACAGGCTTGAGCCACAGCGCCTGGCCGGCCTGAAATTTATATATATATACACACATATATATACACACACATATATACACATATATATACACACACACATATATACACACATATATACACACATATATATATATTTTTACTGTAACAAGCATATGTCCCAGCCACCAGTCAGAATCCACACATGCTGTTATTCTGCCTGTGCCCTGGGGAAACTGAGGTTCAGAGAAGCAGAGTAACTTACTCGAGATCACATTGCTGATCAGTGACCACTAGGCCAGGCAGTCTGGCTCTGGAAGTGGCTTCGTCAGCCCCTGATGCTTCTCCCTTCGTGGCCTACACAGGAGAAGGTGTCAGCGGGACTGGGTCCTGGGGACTTCTGTGCACACAGAGGACTGGGGGACACTGATGTCTCACTCCGGGTATAAACTTCCCTCCCTTCCTCCCTCACAGGTCACGGCCAGAGACCATGTCTGCAGTGTGCTGGGCAAAGGATTCAGTATATAGCACACACTTGATCTATCTGAGCTGTGGGGACAGCTCTGGATCGCCTCTTTTCCTCTTCAGAGCTGAACTGCCTGCCTCTGCCAGGTTCCTGGGGTCAGGGTGAGCCCTGTCCCCGTCTCCCCATTACTGGAGGCTGTGCCAGCAGCAAGGCTGGGAGAAGGAAGATGGGGAGGTTTCTCGTTGCAACGCTCACTAATAGTAATGATTGATACGAAAATTTCAGGCTGATGGAAAATAGGGATGACGTGAGGCCCCAGATGGCTCCTCTGCTCTTCTTCCTCTCTGAACTCAAACAGCCAGGACACTGTGCAGAAAAATGCCTTGTTTCCATGCACGGCAACTAGCTAGACTTTCTCCTGGTCTGGCCCTTAGCAGAAGACATGCCTTTATCCATGCTTTCATCCATCCATCCATTCATCCGCTCACCCACCCACCCACCCATCCATCCATCCATCCATCCTCTCACCCACTCACCCATCCACCCACCCATACACCCATCCACCCACTCACCCATCCACCCATCCACCCACCCACCTATACACCCACCCACCCATACACCCATCCAATCACCCATCCGTCCTTGCAAGATTAGTTCCCTGCTTTAAGCCTTCCAGCTGCAACTTTCTGAGGTTCTAGAAGGAGGAATACTCACACCTGTTCATGGGGTCAAGTATAGGAGCTAATCGCCTGCGAGACGCACTGACCCCCTCCCTGTCCCCCCGTTACATTTCACCCCAGTCTCCCCAGACCTACTCTGGGGATTCAGGGTCCCCGGAGGGCGCTGCTACCTCATCTCCAGCAGGTGGCGCCAGAGGCTCTCTCCTTACCTGGGCGATACCGCATGCTTGTTTTGGGAAGGCGCAGGCTGACCAGGTGTGGGAAGACAGGGCGGTGGCCCAGCCGAAGGCCAGGCTGGGTTTTTCCCCACCCCACACTCCAGGCCAGTGGGTGAGACAGAACTCTTGGAAGAAATCTTGGTCCTTGGATGGGTGCTCCTGGCTGTGCAGGAAGCCTGTCCCCCATTTGGTCTGGGACCAGTACATGGTGGTTTGAGTCAACTCAATCCGTCTCTCCTGAGAGTTCTGCCCAGGTCATAGATTTTGCAATTACACAGACCTCTGTTCAAATCTCAGCTCTGCCTCTTCAAGGCTGTGTGATCTTGGCCAAGTTGCTCTGTCTCTCTGGGCTTCAAGTTGCTTACCAGTAAAATGGGGTAATAATGCCTATTGTCAGGTCAACATAAGGGTTAAACGGGTCAGGACCAAATCATGACAGGTGGTTGGTGAGTGCAGGTTCCCTCCACCATTCATGGGCCTCATTTTGGTGGTCCTGTCAGCTGTCAGAGCCCAGCATGGGGCTGTATTCATGCTACACTGTTCCTGAACAAGGACAGAATTGGGCTTCTAATAAGACAGAACTGAAGGGTGGGGTGAGGAAAGTTCTAGAAACTGCTTCTCAGGCCCACAGACAGCTGCATTAATGGCTGCCCCCTCCTTCTGGGGACTTGGGCAATCACTCCAACTTTCCAGTAACTTCCGCTTCTTTCACAATAGGCTGGAGGCATAATTCTACCTCAAAAAAACAATTGCTTTGCTAGGAAAAGCCTGGCAAGTAAAACCTCATCATGTTACCATACATCAGGGATTAAAAAAACAAGACAATAAAGCCGGACACAGTGACACATGCCTGTAACCCTAACTACTTGGGAGGCTGAGGCTGGAGGATTGCTTGAGCCCAGGAGTTCGAGAGCAGCCTGGGCAACATAGTGAGACCCCTGCTTCTTAAAAAAAAAAGCTAAAGAAAAGAACAAAACTGAGTCCTGGCCGGGCGCAGTGGCTCACACTTGTAATCCCAGCACTTTGGGAGACTGAGGCGGGTGGACCACCCGAGGTCAGGAGTTCAAGACCAGCCTGGCCAACATGGCAATACCCTGTCTCTAATAAAAATACAAAAATTAGCTGGTATGGTGGCAGGTGTCTGTAATCCCAGATACTTGGGAGGCTGAGGCAGGAGAATTGCTTGAACCTGGGAAGTGGAGGTTGCAGTGAGCGGAGAAAGTGCCATTGCACTCCAGACTGGGTGACAGAGTGAGACTTCATCTCAAAAACGAACACAAACTCAGTCCTAGAGGTGGGTGATTTCTGTTTACTTCCCTTGGAAAGGTTGGGTCTGTCCCCACAAACTGGTGCTTGGGGCACCTGTTTCTGGGCAGTGAGTGATTAAGCCCCGGGAGTGGGTTAGTAGTAAAGCCAGGAGTCCTGTGCCAGGGGAGACACTAAACAGGTGTTTCCAATGTGTGTTTGTGTCCTGGGTGTTCAGAAGCTGGAGATGAGCTGGGGAGGTTTGTCTTTAGTCCCAAATAGCTTCTCCTAGGCCTCTTTTAGGGGACCAGGAACGCCAGGTGGTCTTGAAGGCAGGGTCCACAGCAAACTGGCTTGCTCCTGTTCTGCGGATGGGACGGGTAGAATGGGAGGCATCTGGGCTGCGCTTCCCCCACTGGAGGTTTGAGATCTCAGAGCTGTGGGACCCCAAGAAGCAGACAAGCTCCAGTGACATGAGCACCCTTTGGAGGATGAGGAACCAGACTGAGTGAGACACAGGAAACCCATGGATGGGGAAGGGGGCTTCTGAGGTGGGGCAGGTCTCAGTCTGGAGCTCCTGGGAGTGACACTGGAATCCGTTTATCACCGACGTCCGGCGGACTCCTCTTTTCTGCATTCCACTGGCCAGCCCCAGAGAGGTGGGGGCCATCTTTGGAGCTGCAGAAATCTTCGTGTCACATGTCCCATCAGCACCTCAGCAACCTTATCTCCACCCTTAGCTTTTCTCTAGGTGCTGAGAGTTCAGGTGACGGGGGTGGCTCAGCTCTCCTGGTGAAAAGTGCAGACTGGCTTCCAGTCCCACGAGCTGCCCACCCCTTCTCTCACTCACTACACAGCCTTGCCATAGCAGAGCAGAAAGGGCAACCTTTGGAATCAGAGACACCTGAGTTTATTTATATTTATTTATTTGTTTTGAGACAGGGTCTTGTTCTGTTGCTCAGGCTGGAGTGCAATAGCACGATCCTAGCTTGCTGCAGCCTCCATCTCCTGGACTCAAGCGATCCTCCCACCTCGGCCTCTTGAGCAGCTGGGACTACAGTTACACACCACCATAGTTTGGCAAATTTTTTCTTATTTTTGTACAGATGGGATCTTGCTTTGTCACCCAAGCTGGTTTTGAATTCCTGGCCTCAAGCAGTCCTCCCACCTTGGCCTCCCTGGGATTACAGGCATGAGCCACCCCGTCTGGCAGTACCTGAGTTTAAATCCATGCTCTGCCACTGCTGTGTGACGCCTGCAAAGTGCATCACTCATCTGGGCCTTACTTTTCCTAATCTATCAGATGGGCGCGGCCGACCTGCCCAGTCTGCCTCACAGAGTTAGGGTGACAATTATACAAGACACTGTGCGTTGCAAAAAAGAAAAGCATAATCTCACAGCACATGCTACCTCTCCATCTCTCTCCACAGCTGAATACAGGTTGCAGACACATTTTATTTGAAACTCTCAACGGTAAAAATTCTAAAACTGTTGCCCACATTAAAAAAATCAGATACTTATATAAGATACTTATATAAGATTTTAAAGATATCCCTCTGTCTCAGACAATACGGGTGCATTCCCACAAGACAGTACTCAGGCTTACTGAGCTGCTCCCTTCTCCAGTCCCCATAGCCCCTCAAATGCCCGGTATGTCCCCAACACCTAGGCCAAGGGTCAGGTGCTATTTGTTGAAGGGGGCCTGCCCCTCCACACCTGTGGGTATTTCTCACAAGGTGGAGATGAGAGACTGAGAAAAGACACAGAGACAAAGTATAGAAGAAGAAAAGTGGGCCCAGGGGACCGGCACTTAGTAAGTGAGGACCTGCACCTGCCCAGTCTCTGAGTTTCCCTCAGTACTTATTGATCACTGTCTTTACCATCTTGGCAGGGGGAATGTGGTGTGAGTATTGGGTGATGGTGGGGAGAGGGTCAGTAGGAAAACATGTGAACAAAGGAATCTGTGTCGTAAATAAGTTTAAGGAAAGGTGCTGAGCCTGGTTGTGCACGTAGGCTGGATTTATGTTTAACTTTACGCAAACATCTCAGTGCACTGAAGAGTAACAAAGCGGCCGGGTGCAGTGGCTCACGCCTGTAATCCCAGCACTTTGGGAGGCCGAGGCGGGCGGATCACGAGGTCGGGGGATCGAGACCATCCTGGCTAACACAGTGAAACCCCGTCTCTACTAAAAATACGAAAAAATTAGCCAGGCGTGGTGGCGGGCGCCTGTAGTCCCAGCTACTCGGGAGGCTGAGGCAGGAGAATGGCGTGAACCTGGGAGGCGGAGCTTGCAGTGAGCCAAGATCGCACCACTGCACTCCAGCCTGGGCAATAGAGCGAGACTCTGTCTCAAAAAAAAAAAAAAAAAAGAGTTAACAGAGCAGTGTTGCTGCCATCATGTCTCACCTCCAACCATATGGCGGTTTTCTCCTACCTCAGAATGGAATGTATGGTCGGTTTTATACTGTGCCATTCCATTCCCAGGGACGTGCAGGAGACAGATGCCTTCCTCTTATCTCAACCGCACAGAGGCCTTCCTCTTTCACTAATCCTCAGGCACACCCTTTACAGGGGTCGGGCTGGGGGGCTGTAAGGTCTTTCCCTTCCCATGAGGCCATATCTCAGGCTGTCTCAATGCGGGGAATCCCGCACAATACCCAGGCTTTCTTGGGCAGGGGTCCCTGCGGCCTTCTGCAGTGCATTGTGTCTGGTTATTGAGAATGGAGAATGGCGATGACTTTCACCAAGCATACTGCCTGCAAAAAGTTTTTTTTTTTTTTTGAGATGGAGTCTCACTCTGTTGCCCAGGCTGGAGTGCAGTGGCATGATCTTGGTTCACTGCAAGCTCCGCCTCCCAGGTTCACGCCATTCTCCAGCCTCAGCCTCCTGAGTAGCTGGGACTACAGGCGCCTGCCACCATGCCTGGCTAATTTTTTGTATTTTTAGTAGAGATGGGGTTTCACCGTGTTAGCCAGGATGGTCTCAATATCCTGACCTCGTGATTTGCCTGCCTCGGCCTCCCAAAGTGCTGGGATTACGGGCATGATCCACCGCACCCGGCCCTGAAAACATTTTTAACAAAACACATCTCCTGCACAGCCCTAAATCCCTTAAACCTTGAGTCAATACAGCACATGTTTTTGTGAGCATAGGGTTAGGACAAGAGTTACGGATTAACAGCATCTCAAAGCAGAACAATTTTTCTTAGTAGAGATGAAAATGGAGTTTCTTATGTCTTCCTTTTTCTACGTAGACACAGTAACAATCTGATCTCTCTTTCTTTTCCCCACGATTTGTCACCTGGCTGGCTTCATTCATTACACCACCCACCTGGACCCTGTAGGTGTTTGGGTTGGCAACCCCAGCTTGCTTTATTTATTTTTCTTTGAGACAGAGTCTAGCTCTATTGCCCAGGCTGGAGTGCAATGACACAATCTCGGCTCATTGCAACCTCCATCCCCTGGGTTCAAGCGATTCTCATGCCTCAGCCTTCTGTATAGCTGGGATTACCAATGTGTGCCACCACGCCTGGCTAATTTTTGTTTTTTTAATAGTAGAGATAGGGTTTCACCATGTTGGCCAGGCTGGTCTCAGACTCCTGACCTCAAGTGATCCACCCACTTCGGCATCTCAAAGTGCTGGGATTACAGGTGTGAACCACCACGCCCGGCCCTCAGCATAATTTAAATGGGAAGTCCAGTGTTATCATGACTGTCTCCGGTCATTCCAAGCCTGGGCACCTGCTTCTGGCTGAGTCATGACCCCTCTCTTCTTCTTGATGCACCCTCCGGCCCTGCATGTGTACCCACCCACCTGGCACTTTCAGAAGAATGGCTGTGACTCACTTAGACAAAAACTGCATTTTCCTGTCCTGATAGTTGAAAACTGCTTGGATGAGCCTCGACAATTTAGGGATTTGAAGGAGTTTCCCAAGTCCCTAATGTGTTCTTCCCTGGCTGAGTGGAGTGAGCCAACCCCATGGGGCTCAGTGCCCCAGCCTCCCACCATCACCTGCACCAGCCCATCTCTGTCTGTCTTCCCCCTCTCCACCCCATTGTGATCAATGGGACAGGCCCTCAGGTTGCAGGGCATGAACCCATCAGAGGAGCCAGACCTCGGGCCCTGAAGGGACCTCTGGCCACTCACAGTCCCTCCAGGGAGCCCCTGGGTGTGGAGTTTGGGCTCTGACTGCAGCAGGAGGAGACCCAGGAAGGCCCCACCCTGGATTTTCTCCTTTGCGATGTGTCTCTTTCCCGGCAAAATATGGGTCCTAGTGGCCAGTGTCCCTGGGAGCTGTCGAATCAAGTTTTCTGGATACCTGCCACTCACCCAGCTGGTGGCACCTCTAGAAAGCTTTTCTGCTGCTGAGAACATGAGTCTGTTGGGGAAAAGGCTGCGAGATGAGCCCTCCCAGGTCTGACACACTGCCTGGCTGTTGCCTGGGACCACTGTCTTTGCCCACCTCTTGGCTAAGCTTCCGCCTCCTTCCAGGAATGCTTCCTGGATCTCAGCCCTCTGGAGCTGTGTGTCTTCATCTGCCCCTAGTTTGCTGTGTGACTTCAGGCAAGTGGCACAACCTCTCTGCTCTACTTGCTTAGGATGCCTAGAAGAATCTGAGCAGAGCACTCTGTGGAAGGGTCAGCGACAGACGCAGTGGAGGGAGGGCTGGTGCCAGAAGAATGTTTATGTGGCAGCACCGTGAGTACCATGAGGCCGAGGACTGGGAGCCAGATTTCCTGTGTTCGAATTCCAGTTCTAGGCCGGGCACGGTGGATTACACCTGTAATCCCCGCACTTTGGGAGGCCGAGGCGGATGGATCACCTGAGGTCAGGAGTTTGAGACCAGCCTGGCCAACATGGTGAAACCCCATCTCTACTGAAAATATAAAAATTAGGCAGATGTGTTGGTGCATACCTGTAATCCCAGCTACTCAGGAGGCTGAGGCAGGAGAATCAATCTCTTGAACCTGGGAGGTGGAGGTTGCAGTGAGCCGAGATCGTGCCACTGCACTGCATCCTGGGTGACAGAGCAAGATCCCGTCTCAAAAAAACAAACAAACAAAAACAAACAAAAAACCCACCAAATTCTGTTTCCATCACTTGATAGCTCCATGACCTTGGGGACCATTGTAGCACCCACTGCATAGGGTGGCTGAGAGGATTCAACAAAATCACGCGAGAGACGCACTTGGCACCATTGAGATGTTTAGGAAAAGCCATTGTTAGGATTGGCACCTGAACAGCACAGAACCTGCCACAGGAAGAGAGAAGCTCCCAGGGCACAGAGGTCAGCTCACCCACGGTTCCTACAGGTGGAGCTGTGGCTATGAAGCCTTGATTTCCAGGGGTTAGGTACCTGGATTTGGGTCACTTTCATTTCTGCCACGCTTGAGCATGGCAGACCCCCAGGGAGGAGATGGGATAAGCTCTCACAGGACCCCTGCCATGGTGGGTGCTGTGAGCTGCCCTCCCTGAGGTGAGTTTTCTGGGTGCTGCCACACAAAGCACATGGCAGGGGCTCGGATCCCTCCACCCAACCCCATACAAGGCCTTGGGCCTGTGCTCACCAAATCGGATCACGGGGATGCAGGGGATTCACCTTCTCCAAGGAAGGGCCTGGGACACAAGAGAAAACAGGGAACTATTTCGAGAAGGTGTCGAGGCTGGGACACTAAAATTAGAGGCTTGGTTCCTAAAAAGACATTGGCGCCAACCGAGGCCTTGAAGAGGGGCTCTTCAGCACGGAATGTGACCCCAGGAAGCACGTTTACAATTCTGGACAATGAGGTCAGCCTGCAGGGCGCATGGGACCGCCCAGTGGCCGGTGGTCACGGGCACCTCTCCCCACCGCCAGCCCCACCTGCAGAATGCTGGAGCTGGCTCCAACCGCTTCCCGTCTGCACTGAGCCGGTGGAAGGGCGAGCGGACAGAGCATCACGTTCCCGGCGCTGCTGCCCTTCCAGGCTGCTTTCCTTTTTTGACTGTTCTTTTGGCTTCTTATGCTTTCGGCTCCATGCTGGATGTGCGTCAGCGGGTGGGATGCAGAAGCAGCAGCTAGCTTGGAGGCTGGTGTTCCTGGAGGCTGGGAGCGGGTGGGGAAGTATGAACCAGGGAGGGGCCTGGTATCCCCAGCCCAGATGGGCCTAGGCTGCTGTCCCCCAGGGACAGGAAAGCTCAAGACTTTCTTTTCTTCCTTCCTTCCTTCCTTCCTTCCTTCCTTCCTTCCTTCCTCTTTCTTTCCTTCCTTCTTTCTCTCTTTCTCTCTTTCCTTCCTTCCCTCCCTCCCACCCGCCCGACCGACTTCCTTCCTTCCTTCCTTCCTTCCTTCCTTCCTTCCTTCCTTCCTTCCTTCCTTCCTTCCTTCCTTCCTTCTTTCTTTTTTGAGGCAGAGTCTTGCTGTGTCTCCCAGGCTGGAGTGCAGTGGCACGATCTCAGCTCACTGTAACCTCCATCTCCCAGGTTCAAGCGATTCCCTGCCTCAGCCTCCTGAGTAGCTAGTATTACAGGCATGCGCCACCATACCCCACTAATTTTTTGTATTTTTTAGTAGAGACAGGGTTTCATCATGTTGGCCAGACTGGTCTCAAACTCCTGACCCCAAGCGATCCACCTGCCTCCCAAAGTACTGGGATTACAAGTGTGAGCCACTGTGCCCAGCCCAAGACTTTCTTTCTTTGTCTCCTCCTCTGGCCTCAGAGGAAGCCGGGGAAGTCCTCACTTCCTGGGGTGAGGCGCCAAAGGGGTCTTAGTCCCGCTGCTCGGAGATGGAGGCGGCTCCTCTCCCTCCTCTCAGGGCTCCGGCCTAGAGTCCAAGGCTTCATCATTTGCCTTTTCTCTTAGCACAAGGTGTTTTCCCACGGGAGGGAGCGTGGCAAATTTGATCCTGTCCCCATACGCCTCTTTAAATTCCCTTAGCAACTGCTCATGGCCCTGGGATGGGGTCTGAATTTACCACCATCTAGAAGGCCCCACAAAGTCCAGCCCTGCCCAGCTCTCACTCCAAGTCCTAGACCCGTGACCATCTCTCCTGTTTTCCAACACACCAAGTTCACTGTCCCTCTCCTCCTCGCCCAGCTGAGTCCCACTTACTCAATGTAACGTGAGACAATGTAAGTGTCCCTCCCCTAGAGAGGCCTGGCCAGGCCGGGACGTTAGGTTCAGTCTCATTGCCATCTGTTCTCGTAGGACCCTTTTTGCTGTGTGCTGGTGCTCCCCATCAGAACATCAGCTCTGTGGCACCTGCCCGCTGTTGTAACTCCAGTACTTGGCACAAAGCAGGGACTCAGAGACACACGTGGCCTTCGTTGAGGTGGAAACCAAGAGGGAAGTGCCCTGGTCACTCTTGGACAATAGGGGCCTAGAAATGCAGGGAGGTGGCTGTGCCCTGTCACAGACAGGCTGCCTGGGCAAAGCAGACTTGATCTACCAAAGGAGGCCAGAAGGATAACACCATGGGAGAGTGCATTGCTGGAATGGAGCTTGGTGACAATGTCCACCGGTCTCACCCACAGGGCTGCCCATAGCTCAGTGGTCAGCCCCAGTGGGTCCCCTGTCCTGCCCTGCTCTTTAGCCTGACTCCGTGACACCTCTCCAAGACCAAAGCCGACAAGCAGATGGGCCTTGAATCAGGCTCGGAGGGTGAGCTGGGGTTTCCGTAGCAAAGGTAGAGGGAAATGCTCAGGAAAATGATAAACATGTCTCCCCAAAACCTGGCATAGTTGTTCCCCTCTGAACCCCCATACTGTCTCCTGGATATGAGGAGAGATGGCTCAGTGGCTGTGGGAGCTCAGAGCCTGACCCTCCCTACCCCAGGTCCCCCGTCACATGCTTAGGTTTGTTAAGCAGTCAGACAGGCGCGGTGGCTCATGCCTGTAATCCAATCACTGTGGGAGGCCAAGGCGGGAGGATTGCTTGAGTCCAGGAGTTTGAGACCAGCCTGGGCAGCATGGCAAGACCTCGTTTCTATTTTTTTTTTTTAATTAAAAAATAAAAACACACACACACACTCAGAAAAGCTGTGTTGAGTTGAATGGAGCTGCATCAGCTTTGCTTGGCTGGCTCTCTCCCAGCTCCTGCTAAGACACATTTGTTCAGGGCAGTTCTGGTTTATGTCCATCCATTGCCTGGCTTTTAATACAACCCATGTCATACCAAAGCTCCCTGGTTTGGAATTTATGTTACATGGTTATGCTATTAGGTCTAACTATGATCATATGGAATTATCTCTAAGACAATTTAGTAATTAAATAGCTTAATAACTTAAGCAGTACAAATACGCAAAAAATTGCATGTGCTTGTGCTATAGAGAAAAATTCGTGAAGGAGGCATAAGAAATCGATCAGTGATGCCTGGGAGGGGAGTAGGTGGGAGCTGAAGGACTTGGAGTTCGATGGGAGGGAGTTACCTTTAATTGTGCATCCTTTTCTATATATACAGGATATACAGAACCATATATATTATGGTTTTGTTGGGTTTCTTTTTTTCTTTTTTTTTTTTTTTGAGACAGAATCTTACTCCGTTGCCCAGACTGGAATGCAATGGCATGATCTCAGTTCATTACAACATCTGCCTCACAGGTTCAAGCGATTCTCATGCCTCAGCCTCCTAACAGCTGGGACCACAAGTGCCACCATGTCTGGCTAATTTTTTGTCTTTTTATTAGAGATGGGGTTTCACTACATTGCTCAGGCTGGTCTCAAACTCCTGGCCTCACGCGATCCTCTGGCCTCGGTTTCCCAAAGTGCTGGGATTACAGGTGTGAGCCACCATGTCTGGCATGATTTCTACTACTTTTTGAGAAAAGTAAACTTGAGTTACTTTTTCTCAAAAAAAAAAAAAAAAAAAAAGGGCCCGGCGCAGTGGCTCATGCCTGTAATCCCAGCGCTTTGGGAGGCCGATGCGGGTGGATCACAAGGTCAGGAGATCGAGATCATCCTGGCTAACACGGAGAAATATAATACAAAAATACAGAAAATTTTAGCCTCTACTAAAAATACAAAAAATTAGCCAGGCATAGTGGCTGGCGCCTATAGTCCCAGCTACTCAGGAGGCTGAGGCAAGAGAATGACGTGAACTCAGGAGGTGGAGCTTGCAGTGAGCACCACTGCACTCCAGCCTGGGCGAAAGAGCAAGACTGAGTCTCCAACAACAACAACAACAACACAAAAACAAACAAACAAACAAACAAACCCCGCCCTCCACCTCTCACCCCTCTAATCTGAACCCCCAGGTTTGTATTTTATGGCTTGGGGCTTTTTACTTTGTTATTTTTCTACCCACTGATTTCTGAGGTTTGGTGTGAAAATGGGTGAGATCTGGGGTTTGTAATTAATAAAATACAAAGCAAAAAACCCGACAAAACATGCTTGGTCTTTCTCTGTTTTGACTACAGATTCCTCCAGGGCAGGGACATTTGGGGGTCGCCTTTGTCCAACAGTGGTGAGTTCATGGTAGGTGTGATCGGGTGTTTGCTGAACTAAGCCCAGGGCGGTGAGAAGGGCGAGCGGGTCACTCACCAGCAAGAGCCCTGGCTGCCTGCCCACCTTTTCCAAGAGGCCTTCCTAACTCTCCTACCAGGGCCGGCGGACTCAGTCCATCCTGGAGCCCACTTGGTGGGCTGCGGTGAGTGGAGGCTTTCCATGCCACGGGAAGTAGCCCAGGCTTGATGAACGATGCCTTCCCGGGCGAGGGATGGAGAACAATGTACCCACGTATGTGCGGGCACAGGTGATCCTGGCTGGGGCAAAGACTCTCGTAGTTTACTTCCTGCTTGGCCATGACAATGACCCAAGCTCTCAGGCCCCAGGCACACTTGCACACTCGCCTCAGGGCCACACGGGGTGGGTTGGAGAATCCCAGGAATGTGTTGGAACTGCTGACAGCACTTCATGCTCTGCGTGTGATCGGCCCATGTGACTTCCGCAGGGAACCGTGTGCCTGGTGGGCTCCGGCACCCCTATCTTGAATCTCCCAGGTCTTCTGAGTCCCAGCGCTGGTGCTGAAGAGCAGGATGGCGTTGCAGGGGATGCAGAGATGAAATTTAATGGGCAAATCTGCTTGCCCATGGCTACTCCACTTAGTTCTTCATCCAGGGAGGGGTGGCCTAGGCACGGTGGCCAGGGATTGGCTGTGCACAGGGAACAGGAAGCTCTGAGCGGGAGTGGCCAGGGGAGGCGGGTGGCGCTCACTGCCTACAGCAGGTGTGGCCGTGGTGCTGACAGGCCCAGCTTCTCAGGGCTGGAGGCCCAGGCTCCAGACGTGCAGGCCATGGGGCTTTATCAGCCATTAGAGCGACAGTTTGTGGCAATCCTGCCAGCCATGGGTGCTGACAGCCAGGAGCTAGGCGGAGTACAGCTTCCTCCCTTGGCCTCCCTGCTCCCAGCCTCGAGGCCGGGGTGCATATTGCAGGGACATTTGAGGAGAGGAGAGATGGCAGGGAGGAGAGGGGGGAAGAGATGGGCCCAGAAGCTTGTTTCTCCTTAGAGATTTTATTTTTCTTTATTTTATTTTTAAAGGAAATGTCTCTGAGAGATATATGTATATATATATTTGTTTCATTTGTTTGGTTTTGTTTTTAAAGACAGGGTCTTGCTCTGTTGCCCAGGCTGGAGTGCAGTAGTGCAATCACAGCTCACTGCAGCCTCGACCTTCTGCAAGATTTTGAAACGTGTTTTTACCTTCACAAAAGCTGACACCCGCTTACTGCAACAAGTAAATTATTTTAAAAGGGCTGAGGCGCTTTGAGGGGAGAAAGGAGGAGGTGAATGAGAGGGAGATGGAGAAGCACTAAGAACAAAATGCAGCCCCTTCCCCCTTTCCCCAGCTGCCTCCTAAACTGTCTCGGAGCTCTCCTCCGAGCTGCCCTCCATGTGAGTTTACTAAGCTGTCTCAAAGCTCTCCTCCTGCCTCTGTGTGAGTTTCCTGCAGCTGCTGTGTCAAATTGCCAGCAACTTGGTGGCATAAAACAAGACAGATGTATTATCTTATAGCTCCAGAGGTCAGAAGTCTAAAATCAGTATCACTGAGCTGAAGTCAAGGTGTGGCGGGGCCGCCCCCTCTGGAGGCTCTAAGGGGAATCCTTCCTGGCCTCTGCCGGCCTCTGGTGACTCCAGGTGTTCCTTGGCTTGTGGCCGCATCACCCCAGTCCCTGCCTCCGTGGTCACACTGCCTTCCCTGCTTCTGTGTGTGGTGGGGTCTCCCTCTGCCTCCCTCTTGTATAATAAGAACACTTGTGATCATATTTAGGGTCCATTGCATAATCCAGGATGATCTCCCCATCTCCAGAACCTAATTTAGTCACTGCTGCAAAAGTTTAGTCACCTCTGCAAAGTCTGTTTATTGCCATAGAAAGTGAGATTTGCAGGTTGCAGGGGTTAGGGAGTGGATGTCTTTGCAAGGACATTAATTAGCCCACCGTATCCTCCCTGCTCCAGCCCCACCAGCCTGCCAGGGCTCCTGAAACCACCTACATCCCTTCCACCCCTGCCTCCTCAAGCCCTGGCTTTGGCTCTGTCCTCTGCTGAGATGCTTTTCCCGAACTCTGGCTCTTCCTTATTCCCCCGAGCTCAGTTTAAACATCACCTCCTTGAAGACAATCTCTGGCCTATTCCAAGAAAAGAGCTGTGCCCAGTTACCCTTTGTGCCTGGCACATAGTAGTTGCTCAGTGCAAAAGTGTTGGTGACTGAGAGGCATAGAAACCCTCTGAGCACTTCACAGCCCAGAAGGGGAAGCCGGGCTTCCTGATGCCTGGAACATTCCTTGAGCCCTTCTTGCCTTTGTTCTCCCACACCTGGGCAGACGCTTTGTTGACAGCCCCTGCCCCTTCAGACACCATTAACAGCCATCCGTGTTGGGCAGAGTTTGAGGTCTATGTCCGCACTGGCGTAGGCCTCAGGAGATGGGGCCTTGGTTTTTTCCCCATCAAAGCTCATAGAGTAGGATGGGATGTGGAGGGGAGGGGAAGGGAGTGGCAGCACACGTGTTTAGCTTTCGCTGCGGGCCCTGGACAGGAAAGGTCACTGAAGGGACAGCGTCTCAGGACCCAGCTCAGCAATATCTGGCTTACAGCCCGCCTTCCCAGCATGTCCCAGAGGCCCTTGAGGACAGAGTGGCAGGTGACAGCACTGACATTAGTGCCAAACTTCCTGGGCCACTGCCACCCACCGGGAGGGGCTTTGGGGAAGGCATCTGGCCTTTCTATGTCCAGTATAATAAAAATAAGAGCCGACTTTTATGGAGCACTGACTCAGCTCCAGGCTGTGCTCATTCAGTCCTCGCAGTCACTGAGATAATGGCCTTCAGTGTGTAGAACCATTCGTGGCAGCTGAAGAAACACCGATTTATTTCCCGGCCGAAATTCTTTGAAGGTTCTTGGTGTCCATCTGAACACAGAAGATGGAAGTGGGGAAAGATGGAGGCTGGGGGAGGGAGAGAGGGACCAGGCTGCAGGGTCCAATATCCTGGAGTAAGTGCTTCACTTCCCTGGAGGTGATTTCTGGATGATTTGTCTTGCTCCGGATGATTTATTTATTTGTTGATTTATTTGGCGTTAGCGCTCTGTTTATATAGACTCTGGTTCCAGAAACAACTCGCCGGCAGCCGGCTGGCTGGACCAGCACACGCTGACCGGGCTGGACTATTGACAGGCCCATTGTGGGCTGTACCTTGGCCACCTCCAGGGACAGTGCTCAGCTGTGACCCCAAAATAAGTTAGGGCCAGCTGGGCGGGGCGGGGTGGGGCAGGGACGGGGTCTGTATGCGCCATGTGCTGGGGGCTCGGGGCCTCAATATTGTCGAGGGCTGGGGCAGTAAAGATGGCTGAGGCGGCCCTGCCCGCCCCTAGTGGTCAGTAACAACTAGAATCAGAGCAGCTGGGCAGGGCTGGGAGGCTCAGGCGTCCGACAGGCAGCTCTGGATCCGGTCCACCCACTGCTGGGCCGAGGGCCTATCCTGGGTACAGAAGTTGTAAACGCAAAGTATTGTCTTCACGTCAAAGAAGGCTTTGTCCCACAAAGACCTGCGCAGCAGCTGGCCCCTGCGTTCCCCCTTCTCCTCGTACAGCATCCCCAGTTCAATGCGCTCAGTGTCAGAGTCAAGCAGGAAGGTCCAGAACGGCCGGACATATGGTGGCAGCCGAGGAAACTATGGTAGAACTGGCTGAACTCAAACTCTAGGGGAAACTGCAGATGGGCCTGGTATTACGCAGTCCAGGAACTGCAGGAAGGTGGGTGTGAAGCTGCTGCTCTGCCCAGTGAGGGTGTGGGCCCCGCAGTGGCTGAAGTGATGACCGAAGGACAACTACTCCTTCTCCACCAGCAGGCGGAAGCCCTCCAGCGTGCAGTAGAAGGGGTCTGAGAGCAGCTGCACCAAGGATACCACCTGGGTGGTTATGTCCCAGCCATCCTCTAGGCCCACCAGCATGGAGGAATCTGAATCCAGGGCTTCCACCACCAGCACTGACACCTGCAGCAGCTTGCGGATTGGGGTCAGCCACTCCGAGTCCTCCAGTGAGTGCAGGGAGGAGTCTGGGCCGCGCTTATTCGCGGGGCAGCCCAGGACACATGCCTTCAGCAGCTTCTTGAAGTTGGCCTTCACCTGCTGTGCCTCGAATACCTCAACAGGCACCAGCTCCCACTGCCCAGGGGGTCTGGCTGCACACCCTTGAGCTGGGCTTTGTTCCCGAGAATGTAGAGGGCTGCTCACTGCAGCCACAGGAAGCCCGCGTGGGCGAGGGGGCCCTGTTGGCTGGGGTGGGGCCAGTGCCTCTCTGCCAGCTAGCCAGGAGCCCATATCGGCGCCAAGCCCACTGCTGCGCCCACTGGTCTGGACACTGCCCCACTTACTTCGAGGTGCAGTCTGTCTGGAGGGCAAGGTCTCCATGGGGTTGGACAGTGTGATGACCCTGACTCTGGGGCTGGGAACGTGACTGCCCATGTGGGCTGAGGAGAAGCCGCTAAGCACGTTGCATCCTGATGCGTTGGCATAGCAGGGCATGGAACGGATCACAGCTTGCAGATACTTCTCTTGCTCCAGGCTTCTCGAGTCAACCTGGGACTGGCCTGGAGAAGGTGCGTTCTGGGCCTTGAAGAGGCCGAGGACACCTCTGCCCTGCAGGCCCCCAGAGTGCAGCAGCACTGCCTTGGACCGCCCACTGCACCAGCATGGGGAAGCGGTTCTGGCGGTAGCAGCGGGACACCCCCCGCAGGGCGTTGTCCTGGACACCCTGGGGCACGACCAGCAGCCCCGGGCAGCTGCGGCAGATGGTGGTCAACACTGACCAGAGAAATGCGAAAGGGCTTTGGCCCAGCTCAGGCTACTGCTCAGGGTGCCAGCCCGAGGTGCTGGTAGTCGCGGCAGCAAGCCTCTTCCACCAGGATGCTGACGGTCATGCGGTCTGAGGGTTTCAGAGCTGAGGACGGGGTCAGCGTGCTGGGCTCCAGCTCCTCTGACACTGAGATCTCGTCCCCCTGGTCCTCAGGGGGCGGCTGGCCCTGGTGCTCCCAGCTTGGGGGGTTGTACATCTTGCGAGTGACATGCTGGCGCCCGATGGTCATCTTGGCGTTCTTGACCAGGTTGCGGGACAGGGTTCTGAGGGAAGGACCCTTGTCCTTGGTGACTCGGGGTGGCCGACCGAGTGTGTGGACAGAGCCCAGAGCGAACGCCAAGGTGGCTCTGACATCCAGCGTGTACCGCAGCTTATGCAGCTGCCTGTGGAAGTTGCTCTGGATGATTTTTAGAGCTCCCTTTGGCCAGGCGCAATGGCTTATACCTGTTATCCCAGCACATTGGGAGGCTGAGGCAGGAGGATCCCTTGAGCCCAGGAGTTCAAGACCAGCCTGGGCAACATAGGGAGACCCCCATCTCTACAAAAAAATAAAAATGTTATCTGGCTGTGGTGCTGCACGCCTGTAGTCCTGGCTACTCAGGAGGCTGAGGTGGGAGGATCACTTGAGCCCAGGAGTTTGAGGCTGCAGTGAGCTGTGATCATGCCACTGCCCTCCAGCCTGAGTAACAGAACAAAACGCTGTCTCTGAAATAAATAAATAAATAAATAAATAAATAAATAAATAGTCCTCTTCATTCTTGTTTGTTTTGGAGGCTGAGAACGGCTGACCTGTCTTGGTGACAGGGACCAGCCTGCGGGCATGAAACTTAAAAACTCACCCAGACAGAAGGAACTGCTCGATCTCAGAGCACAGCAGACAGCTCTGCTGGAACTGGGATCTAAGTCAAGCAGGGAGTTGCATGGTTCCTGAAGAAATGGCTTGAGTATGACCCTCACCCAGAGTCAGAGACAAAAAACAGACTGATGGACTCCCAAGAACAGGAGTCATCTGTCACTTATGATGAACAAATTATATATATATACACACACACACATATATATTATATAATATATAATATATATATTATATGTGTATTATATATTATATATATAATATATATATGTGTGTGTGTGTGTATGTGTGTATATATATGTGTGTGTGTGTGTGTATTTGAGACAGTTTTGCTCTGTCGCTCAGGCTGGAGTGCAGTGGTGCAATCTTGGCTCACTGCAACCTCTGCCTCCTGGGTTCAAGGCATTCTCCTGCCTCAGCCTCCCGAGTAGCTGGGATTACAGGCATGCGCCACCACACCTGGCTAATTTTTGTAGTTTTAGTAGAGATGGGGTTTCATCATGTTGGCCCGGCTGCTCTCGAACTCCTGACCTCAAGTGATCTACCTGCCTTGGCCTCCCAAAGTGCTGGCATCACGGGCGTGAGCCACCATGTCCAGCCCAAATGGCATTTTAAAATGATCTCTATAAGGGTTGAAGTTCTATCTGAAGCTACTTCACGTCATGCTAGAAAAGGGATCCCATTAAGATAAGCACGGTAGGTGCTGGGGTGGGAAGCAGAAGCTCTTGATCGGCTTTGTTCCCTAAGTGCTCACACCCTGGGGCATTCCCGCCACTCTCCTCCTTCCTCAGAGCTTCCTCTGGGAGCCGAAGTGCCCGACGCTAAACCCCATCAATGAGGACAACGTGGGGCGGAAAACACTGTCTTCTTCGCCCAGGGAATGGAGCTGAACTTCCAATGGGAAGGGTTCGGTTCTCTCACCTGCACTGGAGGAAGAAGCTGGGGTGAGAGACAAGAATTCAGCCTCAGAGGACTTTCTTTGTAGGGTGAGAGAGCCCTGGGTGTTAGGATCACAAAAGTAGAGATTAGATTAGATTAGATTAAAGTTCAACCATTACTAAGCCTGTCTATATCCCGTGCTCCCTGAATGAGGGGTCCTGTATTCCTTGTTTCTGCTGCGGTCCCAGTGCTCAGACAGTGCTTGGCATACAGCAAGCACTCACTAAACAGTTGAATGGATGAATGGATGCCTCACTTTCCTCATTTATACAACAGAAGTCATGGTACCCCCCTGTATTCACTATCAGTTGCTACGTAACAAATTAGCCCCAAATTACTTGGTGGCTTAAAACAACAGTCACTTTATTCCCACTCATAATTTCCATGGGTCAGGAATTTGGGATTTTTTTTTTTAAGACGGAGTTTTGCTCTATCGCCCAGGCTGGAGTGCAGTGGTGCGATCTCAGGTCACTGCAACCTCTGCCTCCCCGGGTTCAAGCAATTCTCCTGCCTCAGCGTCCCTGGTAGCTGAGAATACAGGTGTGTGCCACCACACCCGGCTAATTTTTTGTATTTTTAGTAGAGACAGTGTTTTGCCATGTTGGCCAGGCTGGTCTCAAATTCCTAATCTCAAGTGATCTGCCCGCCTTGGCCTCCCAAAATACTGGGATTACAAGCGTGAGCTGCCGCACCTGGCCAGAATCTGGGATTTTGTGTGGCTCTGTCTCAGGGTCTTTCATGCCACTGCAGTCAGACAGTGGCTGGAGTCAGAACAGGAGGGGACTGGCCAGGCATTTCTCTCTCTTCGTGGAGTCTCGGGGTTTCTCCAGCGGGTGACTTTGGGCTTCCTCACACCATGGTTGCCCCAGGGCTCCCAGGCAAGTGCTCTGGTGGGGAAAGTGGAAGCTACTTCACTGCTATAACCTACTCTGAGAAGTCACAGAGCGTCACTTCTGCCACAGGCCCAGGCCCGTCTGGATTCAAGAGGAGGGAACGTGGACTCTGCTTCCAATGGGAGGAGTGTCGGGGTCCCATGGTAGGAGCACGTGGGGTGGGGGAACTCGTGGTTATCTTTGGAGATTCAATCTGCCGCTGCTAGGAGGAGGCCAGACTGACATTCGAACCCAGGCAGGCCGAATGCAGGCCCTGACCTCTGCATCACCGCTGCACGGGGCTGCCCCAGCAGAGGCCAAGTCTCTCAAAGACCTGAAGCAGAACTACGCGTCCTACGCAGTGAGGCCTACAGCAAATACCCTTTGCAAATACAAGATGCCTGGGTTCGTTTACTGTGGCTGTCCTAACAAAGCACCACAAAGTGGGTGGCTTCAAGCAACAGAAATGGTCTCCTTACAGTTCCAGAGTCCAAAAGGCTGAGACCACAGTGGGGACCTGGCCATGCCTTCTCTAAGGGCTCCAGGGAGGGGCTGTCCTTGCCTCTCCCAGCCTCCAGGGTTGCTGGGAATTGGGGGTGTTCCTTGGCTTGTACATGCACCACTGCAGCCTCTGCCTCGGCTTTTACTCGGCCTCCCCGCTGTCTGTCTGTGTCTGCGTCTCTCCTCTTCTTACAAGGACATCAGCCGTATTGGACCAGGACCTACCCTAATCCAGTATGATCTCATCCTAACAAATGACATCTGCACAGATCCTCTTTCCAAACAAGGTCACACACCGAGGCTCTGGGTGGACATGAATTCTGGGGACATGATTCAACTCACAATGGCCCTGTCTGATTTCCCAGTCATGCCCTGCCCAAGTTCCCAGCCCCTCATGAGGCTCCACACAGCCCTTTAAATGGGGGGACATGGCTCCTGGGTCACTGAGCACATCCAGGAGGATGCAACCAGCCTCGGAGGGCCTAAAACGCTGAGCCCGAGCGGCAGTGGCCACCTTCACTGGGGAGTAAGGTCGGGGAGGGGAGGCAGCCAGAGGGCCTTTGGTGGCCTGCCAGCGCCTCCCTCACTTCCCACCTGTCACAGGACTTCTTCCGGTCCAGCCAGCTCTGCTCCTTGGTTGACCCTCCCAAGCACAGTGCGTCCTCTCCTGGTATGGCTCTATTAATAACCCTCATGTGGATGTTCTGGGAAGGCCATTCATGCTTCCTGTCCTCACGTGTGGCCCCCACTCTACGGCATTCATGAGAGTGACCCCCAGGCGTGACTGGCTCCCTCCCTTTCTCCACCGCCAGCACGTCTGCAGGATCCAAGGTGCCGTGTGTTTGCTGTTCACAGCGACCCATGAGTGAGAGGCGGCCGTGTTCACACCATAGTTTAAGTTAATGATGCCCGGCTGGGACGTGCGCTGTGTGGCCCTCCTCAGGGACTACAGTGTGGCAGAAACAAACACCCTGAGCTTCCTCTCTTCTCTTTCTCCTGCTGATATTTTGCTGCCCCCCCAACAATTGTTGAATCCAATGTAAGCTGTAAAAGGCAGCCTCACGAGTGCTAAGCCGGGGAGGGAAGGATGGAGGGGGGTCTGCAGGGGCAACTAAAGATTCCTAGCATGAAAGGCAACCACTATCTATCAAGGATATTCATCCAACTAAAGGGGATAATAATTTATCCCAGGGATGCTCTGAAGGCTGAGCTAATACAGCTGAAGTGTACTAGCAAGGTTAATGGTGCCCACCTGAGTTAAAATCTTTGAACACGTCCTCACCTAAACGTATAAGGTCAACAAAGAATGCAAATGAAGCCATGATTCAGTCCTTCAACATTACTAGGAGACAGAACACAACAAACTTCAGATAACCTGCAAGTAGAAAAAAGCCACCAAATTCCAGCAGACCTCCCGCTGCCACTGTAGGTATTGAGCAGAGTCAACAGGTCAAGGGAGGCTTAGAAGACTCAACACAGGCCAGGTGCAGGGGCTTACGCCTGTAATCGCAGCACTTTGGGAGGCTGAGATGGGAGGATCGCCTGAGCTCAGGAGTTCGAGACCAACCTGGACAACCTGGTGAAACCGTGTCACTACAAAAAAAATACCAAAAAATTAGCTGGGTGTGGTGGCACAGGCCTGTGGTCCCAGCTACTTGGGAGGCTGAGGCAGGAGAATCACTTGAGGCCAAGAAATGGAGGCTGCAGTGTGCAGATAATTGATCCACTGCCCTCCAGCCTGGGGGACATAGCAAGATGCTGTGTCAAAAAAGAAAAAGAAAAAAAAAAAAAAGGCGCAGTATCAAGAGGAAGGAGAGGGGAGCAGAGTTAATAAACAAAGCACACAGAGTCATCTTCAGAAAGGGTAAGTCCAGCACTGAGTGTCCAGATACCAAACACGGGTTTGGGACTCAGTGGCTCACAATGCCAGCTACAAGAAAGAAGCTTGGAAGTGAATGGCTTAAAGCCAGCAGCCTCAATAACGCATTGCCTCTGGGAGAGAATCTGATTAATGGAAGAAGTCGCTCATCTTCAGGATGGTCACCACCAATTCTCTCCTTTTCTATAGATTCATGTAGTTCCCAATGGAGAGGCGGAATCCATTCCTCTGCTCTCTTATATCTGGATTTCCCTGTGACTATTTTTGTTTTGTTTTGTTATGGGGTCTGACTATTGCCCAGGCTGGAGTGCACGTGATCCTCCCATCTCCGTCTTCCAAGTAGCTGGGACCAGCTAGTATTTTTGTTTTTATTTTTAGTAGAGATCGTGTCTGGCTATGTTAGCCAGGGTGGTCTCAAACTCAAGCAATCCTGCCTTGGTTTCCCAAAAGTGCTGGGACTATAGGCACGAGCCATGGTGCCCGGAACCCGTGACTGTTTTGTTTTGTTTTGTTTTGAGATGGAGCTTTGCTCTTGTTGCCTAGGCTGGAGTGCAATGGTGCGATCTCGGCTCACCGCAACCTCTGCCTCCCGGTTCAAGCGATTCTCCTGCACCTCCGCCTCCCAAGTAGCTGGGATTACAGTCATGCACCACCACACCCGGCTACTTTTGTATTTTTAGTAGAGATGGAGTTTCTCTATGTTGTTCAGGTTGATCTTGAACTCCCGACCTCAGGTGATCTGGCCGTCTCAGCCTCCCAAAGTGCTGGGATTACAGGCATGAGCCGCTGCGTCTGGCCACCCGTGACTATTTTAACCAACAGAAAATGATGAAAGAGATGCCGGGCCAGTTCTTAGAAGAGGGAGGACTGGCAGCTTCCACTTTGGACCACTTGCTGTGGGGAAGTCCATCACCACTGAGGAACTCAGGCTGGCCACACAACGAGGCTGCATGCAGAGAGACACGATGGACCAGCCTCCATCTGTCCTGGCCATTGCAGCCCAGGTAAGAGGCATGGGTGAAATCTTCAGGTGACTCCTGACTCAGCCGCCATCCGGCTACAACCACATGAAAGACCCCATGTGACAGTCATGCAGCTGAGCCTCATCCACCCCTAGGACCGTGAGATACAATCAAGTGATTGTTCTTTTAAGCCACTGAGTTTGAGGTGGCTTGTTGGACATTGAAAATCATCAAAACAATAGAGAGTGGTGGTGCACCTCGGAGATGTGGCAATGAACAGAAGTGAGGAAATAAGGGGGTGTAACGAACTGAACTGAATTGTGTCCCCCCAAATTCGTATGTTGAAATCTGGCTGGGTGTGGTGGCTCACGCCTGTAATCCCAGCACTTTGTGAGGCAGAGGCAAGAGGAACGCTTGAGCCCAGGAGTTCGAGACCAGCCTGGGCAAGGCAACATAGTGAGACTCTGTCTCTACAAAAAATCTAAAAATTGGCTGGACGTGGTGGTGTGTGCCTGTAGTCCAGCTACTCAGGAGGCTGACATGGAAGGATTGCTTGAGCCTGGGAGGTCAAGGCTGCAGTGAACCATGATTGCACCACTGTCCTCCAGCCTGGGCAGCAGAGTGAGATCCTATCTCAAAAAAAGTTAACCTCAGTATCTCAGAACGTGACTATATTTGAAGACAGGGCCTTTAAAGGCCTTTATTAGGTTGGTGCAAAAGTCATTGCAGTTTGCCATTACTTTTAATGGCAAAAACCACAATGACTTTTGCACCAACTTATATTTTGAAATGTGATCGTTAAGGTGGGCCCTAATCCAGTACGACTGGTGTTCTTATAAGAAGAGGAGGCCGGGCGCGGTGGCTCACGCCTGTAATCCCAGCACTTTGGGAGGCCGAGGCAGGCGGATCACTTGAGGCCAGGAGTTTGAGACCAGTCTGGCCAATATGGCAAAACCCTGTCTCTACTAAAAATACAAAAATGAGCCGGGTGTGGTGGCACACGCCTGTAATGCCAGCTACTCAGGAGGCTGAGGATGAGACTGTCTTGAACCCAGGAGGCAGAAGTTTGTTGTAGTGAGTCAAGATTGCACCACTGCATTGCAGCCTGGGTGATAGGGCGAGATTCTGGGATGGACCGCTTATCCTTTTTCCGGCAGCCTCACACCGGCTGAGCCGTGTCTGCTGTTGAGAGACGTGAAGAAAGCCAGGCTTCTGATTTTTCTCTCCAGCTCCTCAAAGTTATTGAACACATTTTCTGCTTTTTGTGTGACCACAGGGGACTCACTCACATTATAAAAGGAGAGAGTTAAATCAGACAATGTTCGGGACATTTGTCTGCAAAGACTCTGAGACCCCGGCTGTTATCAAAGGCTGAAACATCTTGTTCTCACACATTTCTAAGACAAAAGCAGGCAGTTTCTTTTGGAGATTGTCAATTAAGAATCTTTAGAATGGAAGTGACAGAAATCTAACTTAAGTTGCTTTGGGGAAAAAGAGGTTGAAGGGGCAGATTTATTGGCTCACAACTGCAAAGTCCAAAGTAGATTGACATCAGGCATTGCTGGATCCAGGGACTTTAATGCTGTCACCAGAATGCCAGCGATGGGGAAAATATGGGTGCAGCACAGTTCTTTCTGGAGGTGATAGGAAGGATAAGGTGACCCTTTCAGAGTCCCTTCCTCCTTAGCAAGGGGAGGGAGGGAGGAAGTGGAGGGGGTGGGGAGAAAGAGAGAGAGAGAGAATATTACCTGGCAATACACAGTAATTTCTATGCTCAGAAATTGCTGGTGAGGCTGGACATGGAGGGTTGGAAGTTTTTGGTTTTGTTGTTGTTGTTATTGTTGTTCTGAAGACAAGGTCTCATGCTGTCGCCCAGGCTGGAGTGCAGTGGGGTGATCCTGGGCTCCTGGGCTCAGGTGATCCTCCCATTTCAGTAGCTAGGACTTCCAAGTAGCTAGGACTATAGGTGACACCATCATACCTGGCTATTTATCTTATTTTATTTTATTTTATTTCTTTAATTTAATTTATTTTCTTTCTTTCTTTCTTTCTTTCTTTCTTTCTTTCTTTCTTTCTCTCTCTCTCTCTCTCTCTCCCTCTTTCTTTCTCTTTCTTTCTTTCTTTCTTTCTTTCTTTCTTTCTTTCTTTCTTTCTTTCTTTCTTTCTTTCTTTCCTTCTTTCTTTCTTTCTTTCTTTCTTTCTTTCTTTCTTTCTTTCTTTCTTTCTTTCTTTCTTTCTTTCTTTCTTTCTTTCTTTCTCTCCCTCCCTCCCTCTCTCCCTCCCTCCCTCCCCCTCCTTCCTTCCTTCCTTTCTTTTTTGTTTTTGTAGAGATAGGGTCTCATGATGTTGCCCAGGCTGGCCTCCAACTTCTGGGCTCAAGCAATCCTACCACCTGGGCCTTCCAAAGTGCTGGGATTACAAGTGTGAGCCACCACACCAGACTGAGTGGTGGGAATTAACTATTTTCTTTCAAGTTGCCAAGCTCAGACCTCCCTCTGTTAACCATGTCTAGAGATTTACTTCAAGAGCAGAGAAGGTCTACAGACCCATGCTGGTTTCCAAAACAACCCCTAACACACACACACACACACACAGATGTGTGCACACTTGCATGTCTGCCACAGCTGTGAAGGGTCTGATGGTCCTATGCAGGTGGTTTCTGGTGTTTGGAGGAAGACTAGGGGTCACAGAAGACAGAGGTACTACTAGGGGAGTGGAAGCAAGCAAACTGATCTCTAAAATGGGGTAAGCTGGCCGGGCATGGTGGTTCACACCAGTAATCACAGCACTTTGGGAGGCCAAGGCAGGAGGATCGCTTGAGCTTAGGAATTCAAGACCAGCCCAGGCAACACGGTGAAAGCCTGTATCTACAAAAAAAAAAAAAAAAAAAAAAAAAAACTTCTTTTTTTTTTTTTGAGACGGAGTCTCGCTCTGCCGCCCAGGCTGGAGTGCAGTGGCCGGATCTCAGCTCACTGCAAGCTCCGCCTCCCGGGTTCACGCCATTCTCCTGCCTCCGCCTCCCGAGTAGCTGCGACTACAGGCGCCCGCCACCTCGCCCGGCTAGTTTTTTGTATTTTTTAGTAGAGACGGGGTTTAACCATGTTAACCAGGATGGTCTCGATCTCCTGACCTCGTGATCCGCCCGTCTCGGCCTCCCAAAGTGCTGGGATTACAGGCTTGAGCCACCGCGCCCGGCCCAAAAACTTCTAAAAATTAGCCAGGTGTGGTGGTGCATGTCTGTAGTTTCAGCTACTCAGGAGATTGAGGCAGGAGAATCACTTTAGCCTGAGGGGTGTCAAGGCTGCAGTGAGCCAAGGTAGTCCCACTGCACTCCAGCCTGGGTGGCAGAATGAGACCCTGTCTCAAAAAATAAAAAAAATAAAAAAAAATAAAATAAAGTGAGTTGACTTATTACAGTTAGGGCTTTTGTGCCTGGCAGAAGCCTTAGTCTAGCCCTTTCATTCTACACAAAGGGAAACCATCCCAGAACAGAGAAGCAAACCGAGCAGAATCCTCAGAACAGGCCATGTGCGGTGGCTCACGTCTGTAATCCCAGCGCTCTGGGAGGCTGAGGCAGGCAGATCACCTGAGGTCAGGAGTTCAAGACCAGCTTGGCCAACATGGTGAAACCCCGTCTCTACTAAAAATAAAATATTAGCGGCCGGGCGCGGTGGCTCAAGCCTGTAATCCCAGCACTTTGGGAGGCCGAGACGGGCGGATCACGAGGTCAGGAGATCGTAGACCATCCTGGCTAACACGGTGAAACCTCGTCTCTACTAAAAAATACAAAAAACTAGCCGGGCGTGGTGGCGGGCGCCTGTAGTCCCAGCTACTTGGGAGGCTGAGGCAGGAGAATGGCGTGAACCCAGGAGGCGGAGCTTGCAGTGAGCTGAGATCCGGCCACTGCACTCTAGCCTGAGCGACAGAGCGAGACTCCGTCTCCAAAAAATAAAATAAAATAAAATAAAATAAAATAAAATAAAATAAAATAAAATATTAGCTGGGTGTGGTGGCATGCGCCTATAGTCCCAGCTACTCAGGAGACTGAGGCAGGAGAATCGCTCGAACCCAGGAGGCAGAGGTTGCAGTGAGCTGAGATTGTACCACTGCATTCTAGCCTGGGTGAAAGAGGAAGATTGCATGTCCAAAAAATAATAATAATAAAAAAGAATCCCTGGAACAGAGCCACACAGTGAGTCAGCCATGGGCAGAGATGAGCTTGCCTCCTGCCTCCTGGGTCAGTGCTCCTCTGCCTCCTCCTTTGCCTTCCCCCAGGTGCCCAGTGCTCTTATACCATCCACTTTGGCTGCCCAGGATTGGGCTGGAGATTGGGGCCAAAGGAAAGCTACAGAAAAATCTTGCGGCTGGAGTCCTGCTCTCTGACCAGTCAAACCTTGTATTCTGCACAGCTTCTTCCTTCTGCAGAGAGCGTAGGGGTGGTAGCTGATCCATTACCCAGCCCTTCTAGACTCTGCTTATGCATCTGCTCTGTCCAGAGTGCCCTCCCCATCTTCCATCTTCCTTCTCGTGGCAAACTCATTCTTATCCTTCAAAGCCTTAGCCCAGCCCCACCTTCTCCAGCAAGCTCCCTTCTCGACTGCGCGCTCCTGCTATGCTCACAGAGCATCCAGGACTCACTGCCACTGTCTCTGTCGCTCACTGCGGCAGCCTGGGGAGCCTGTGATTGTGCCCACCTTTCCCCCTGCACTGTAAGCTTCTCAATAGCAGGGACTTTCTTGTCCATCACGTATCCCCACCTTCCAGCAGAAATATTAGATTTTCACCTGCACAGTTTCATTTTATGCTCACAACAACCCTATGAGGTAGCCATGAGAAAACAAGGAGAGAGGAAGCAACTTGCCCAACACACAGAGGTAGCAAGAAGTTGATATGAAATTGTGTCCAGACTGTTATTTCAGTCTTGGCTGTGGGCTACTATGACCCCAGGCTCTCGGCGAAAGTTTGTTGAATGACTTAAGGGTCTTATTTCTTTCTCTGTGGCCAGATTAAGCACTTAGAGTTGGACGGTGGTGGGGAACCAATACTTCTACCACAATAACCTTTACTGAGGGCTTACTATGGGACAGACACTGTGCTTGGCATTTGACATATACTCTGTTAATTTTCCATCGCTGCTGAAACAAAGTCTCACAAGCTTGTTGGCTTAAAAGAACATGACTTTATTTTCTTACAGTTCCAGACATCAGAAGTCTGAAATCTGTTTCACTGGGCTAAAACTAAGGTATTGGCGGGCCCATATTCCTTCTGGAAGCTCTAGGGAAAAGTTCATTTATTTGCCCTTTCCAACTTCTAGAGGCTGGCTACATTCCTTGGCTCATGGCCCTTTCCTCTATCTTCAAAGCCAGCAGTGTATTCTCTTCTCTCCTCTCTGGCGTCTGTTTCCATCCTTACATTTTGTGTCCCTCTGGGCTTGATCCTCTGGCCTCCCTCTTATAAGGATTCTTGTGATGACATTGAACCCTCCTGAATAATCCAGGATAATCTCTCCACCTTGAGGTCCTTAACTTAACCACACCTGCGGAGTCCTTTTTACCATGTAAAGTAGCATATTCGCAGGTTCTGGGTATTAGGATATGGACATCTTTTGGGGACTATTATTCAGGCTACCACAGACATCATCACATTTAATCCTTGTACATTAATGCTGCAACAGAGGTGTTATGATTGGCTTCACCGAATAGACTTGGAAAGCACACGGCATATGACAGGCCCTTGATGCATGTTGATGGGGCTGATCTGGTGTGAGAGTTGATTGACAACATGTCCTCCTCCCTGTACAGCAGGCCTTGGAGGATGTGTCTAGTTCTGTGTCTTCCCTCAAGTCTTCTCCCACAGTCCTCTCCACTGGGGACAGATAGAAACTGTCAGAGTGTCTGACACTTAGACACTTAATTGTCCCACTTGGGGTCACTTTGTCTCCCCAGTGAAATCACAATCTCCTTCTGTGTAAAGACCAACTCTCATATACTACTAATTATTTGGCCCTTTATACAGTGCCACAAGTTTTTGCAGACATCATTTTTTTCCTTTTAGTCCTTGCAAGGACTGTCCATTTTACCGAAGAGCAAAGTGAGGCTCTGGCGACATGCACAGTCAGTTTTTAATGGTGCTGGTTGATGAACCCTGCCTCGCTCCAGATCCTTTATCTCATGGTACCCACCATGAGGGACTTTCTGCACCCTCAGCAGCCTCTCACCCACTAGCTCAGCTCTGCACTTGACTGAATTTTCTTACATCTTTAGCTTCCTCTTAACCTTTTGATACTCTTACTGTGGCATGCTCCAGCACACACACACACACACACAAACAGACACAAAACTACCCCAGCCCCCAGAACATTTCCAACACTGGTGTCTTTACACAGCCCTTACCCACCCATCCCCATTTATATTTCATCTGCAAAATGCTCATCTGAGCCGCTTCCCATTCTTTCTCCTGCACACACAGTCACCACTAGACTTGCACATCCCCCACAGCACAGCTCCCAGAGCCTTCATAGATGACAGGAGTTTCACCTAAGCTTACTTTCTGTAGAAACACCTTGTGATCACCCTGTCAGTGATTATGAGCTTCAGGTCTGGAATCAGCCTGGGGGTTGGAATCTGGGCTTTGTCATGTGTCAACTGTGTGACTTTTGGAAAGTGGATTAATTCATGAGCACCATTTCCTCGTCTGAAGTGAGGAGTAATAACCATGCTTTTCTCACCTCAGGGGCAGATGCTATTTTTTAGGCAAGATTTGCTGAGAGGTCCCAGTTTCTTATTGCTGCCCTTCTCTGCCATAACTCTTCTCCCCTCGTAGACAGCTCCACTCCTCCAGCCTGCTGCTTCTTGACCCCAATTCTCTGGAAGGGGAGTGACATCAGTTGTATGCTTGAGGTGGGTATTTTAGCTGCTATGACTCTTCCCAGGGCAATTTCTCTTCAAAGTCTCATTTCTAATCACAGACAGGAGGCCCAGGACACCTGCTAATGAGAATTAGTTCATGGGTGACCAGATGAAGGAGGCACTGGGAGAGGGGAACTCCCCATATCTCTGGTGTCTCAGCAAATAGATAACCATCATTCCAGCCCTCCTTTTGTTTTCTTTCTTTCTTTCTTTCTTTCTTTCTTTCTTTCTTTCTTTCTTTCTTTCTTTCTTTCTTTCTTTCTTTCTCTCTTTCTTTCTTTCTTTCTCTCTTTTTCTTTCTTTCTCTCTCTCTTTCTTTCTCTCTCTCTTTCTTTCTCTCTCTCTCTCTTTCTTTCTTTCTTTCTTTCTTTCTTTAGTCTTGCTCTGTCACCCAGGTTGGAGTGCAGTGGTGTGATCTCAGCTCACTGCAACCTCCTGAGCAGCTGGGACTACAAGCATGTGCCACGATGCCCAGCTAATTTTTGTATTTTTAGTAGAGACGGGGTTTCACCATGTTAGCCAGGATGGTCTTGATCTCCTGACCCTGTGATCTGCCCGCCTTGGCCTCCCAAAGTGTTGGGATTACAGGCAAGAGCCACCACGCCCAGCCCATCCTTTTGTTTTCTATCCTGTGTTGGCTTGGTGGGGGAGAGGAGGTGTTGACACCTGGAGGACACACATATAAAGCATTCCTGGGTGACTTCGTCATCACTGGGCCCTGTCTCTCAAAATTCCAGCGAAATCTGCTCTTCCCTTTAAGGGGTGAAAGAAGGGTCAGCATTCCAGAAGTTCCTGGTCATACCCAGGCTTTTAATGAGCTGCCACTGGGGAATCAGCAACCCGTTGCTGTAAGGGCTATAGGATGAGGGGTTGTGAGAGCATAGGGAAGGGTCTCAGAGGTCTCTTGTCCCTGCTCGAGGCAGGTCTTTCTGGCCTGAAAATCCCGTCGAAGAGAGCAGCTCTTAAAAGAGTTTGCTCCAAGTTCCCTCGGGACGCTCAGCACCACGGACAGCGGCCAGGGCGCCCTGAGGACCCGCGAGCAGGTGCTGCGCTACATGCGGGCCAGGGAACTCGCGCGTGGAGGGAAGGGGAGACACGCCGTGGGTGGCGGGGTGTTGGCCGGGGTTGTTTTCGCTCTGAGTCACCCTGTGCGCCCCGCGCTCACGTCGGGCCTCTGAACGCCGGGGTTCTCCCTGCCTTTTCCAGCAACGGTGGGTGGGGAGGCAAGACGCAAGCGCCAACCTAGGACACCCAGGCTTTTGCAGGAAAGGAAGAAGCGGGAGACGTGGACTTGTCTGTGTCTCCAGCGCGTTCCTGCCCCCTGCCCAACCTGGCCCATTTCTATACAAGGTCGGCTCTGCCCGGTCTCCACCTCCCGCGTCGCAGGCGCGGAGGGGCTCATTCCCGGGCCCTGATCTCAGCGGCCCGGAATGTGGCTGATAAATCAGAGATAACCCTGCAGGGCAGGGCGGGCGGACACTCAGCTCCAGGATAAAAGGCCACGGTATCCCGAGGAGCCAGGAGGAGCACCCGCAGGCTGAGGGCAGGTGGGAAGCAAACCCGGACACATCGCAGCAGCAGCCGCAACAGCAGCAGCAGCAGCCTCCGCAGTCCCTCCAGAGACATGGATCCCCAGACAGCACCTTCCCGGGTGCTCCTGCTTCTGCTCTTCTTGCACCTGACTCTCCCGGGAGGTCGTTCCCACCCGCTGGGCAGCCCCGGTTCGGCCTCGGACTTGGAAACGTCTGAGTTACAGGTGAGAGCCGAGGGCAACTCAGGGGGAATGGACAGCAGCAATGAAAGGGTCCTCACCTGCTGTCCCAAGAGGCCTTCACCTTTCCTTTGGAATTAGTGATAAAGGAATCAGAAAATGGAGAGACTGGGTGCCATGACCCTGTACCAAGGCAGTCAGTTCACTTGGGTGCCATGAAGGGTAAGTGAGCCCAGGAGTGGGTCCCTGAGGCTTGGACTCCCTACTCCATTGCAGGAGCAGCGCAACCATTTGCAAGGCAAACTCTCAGAGCTGCAGGTGGAGCAGACATCCCTGGAGCCCCTCCAGGAGAGCCCCCGTCCCACAGGCGTCTGGAAGGCCCAGGAGGCAGTCACTGAGGGCATCCGTGGCCACCGCAAAATGGTCCTCTACACCCTGCGGGCACCGCGAAGCCCCAAGATGGTGCGAGGGTCTGGCTGCTTTGGGAGGAAGATGGACAGGATCAGCTCCTCCAGCGGCCTGGGCTGCAAAGGTGAGCAACCCTTGCCAACCTGGCCGCCTGCCCCCATTCCAGTGTGTGACACTTTTAGAGTCACTTTGGGGTTTGTTGTCTCTGGGAACCACACTCTTTGAGAAAAGGTCACCTGGACATCACTTCCTCTTGTTAATAGCCTTCAGGGCCAAGGGGTGCCTTTGTGGAATTAGTAAATGTGGGCCTTTTTCATTACCATGCCCGCAATACTTTCTCCTCACCTCCTACCTCTTATCAAAGGGGCAGAATCTCCTTTGGGGTCTGTTTATCATTTGGCAGCCCCTCAGTGGTGCAGAAAGAGAACCAAACATCTCCTCCTGGTTTCCTCTAAACTGTCTATAGTCTCAAAGGCAGAGAGCAGGATCACCAGAGCGATGATAATCCCCAATTTACAGATGAGGAAACTGAGGCTCAGAGAGTTGCATTAAGCTTCAAACGTCTGATGACTAACAGGGTGGCGGGTGGTACACGGTGAGGGAAGCTCAGCCCCTGCCTCCATCTCCCACCCTAACCATCATCACCCTCTGTCTTTCCCTGACAGTGCTGAGGCGACATTAAGAGGAAGTCCTGGCTGCAGACACCTGCTTCTGATTCCACAAGGAGCTTTTTCCTCAACCCTGTGGCCATCTTTGAAGTGACTCTATTTTTTTTTAATGTATTTATGTATTTATTTGATTGTTTTATATAAGATGGTTTCTTACCTTTGAGCACAAAATGTCCATGGTGAAATAAAGTCAACATTATAAGCTTTATCTTTTGAAACGGATTTGTCTTGGCGCATTAAAAATAATCCCTAATTTCAAAGAAAGCAACCCAAAAAAACCCACAAAGCCCTGTGATCTCACGGCACCGTCACGGTGGGATGGGGACATGGCCTCAAGGGTAGCAGGCTTTCTTTTCTTTCAGAGTTTTTAATGCTCTGAAATGTTATTAAATATCTCAAGTACTTGAGGCACTTGGGAGAAACTGCTTTTCAAAGCAGGGCAGTTTCTTCCTGGGTGTGGAACGGCCCTGACGTATGTGTGCAACCTGAGGGCATGTATCCAGCCATTTTCTCCACTCGTCCTTGCTCTGCCTGGAATTCCACCATTAAAGCACTCTCCCTGGGGATTATTGCTTTCAGGTCCCAGCTAAAATGTCAGTGACTGGGGGCAGTGTGTGTGTGTGTGTGGCTCATCTACATTCCCATTCGGGGGTGAGCCCTCCATCCTGCCCCAAATATCAGCTTTGAAACTCCAATTCCTGGGATCATCCTGCAAAGGAGCCTTCAAAACTCCAACCCACAAAATGAGAGGGGTCTGGTGATCGGCCCAGCTTTCCAGGGTGCTCCTCCCCTGGGGCTGCATCATCTCTTCTTCTCTTTGCCTTAACCAGTGGGGAGGCCATCTCCCCTGTGGGTCCCCTTCCCCCACACCCTGCAATCCAGGCCTCCCACAGTGCCGAGTTCCTCTCCTTTCAGATTCCTGGGAAGGTCCTCATGTCATTCCCTTTCTTACAATGCCATTTATAATGCCAGCTCAGCTGAGGGGTAAGGCATCATGAGGTCCACTATTATTATGCCCATTTTCCAAATGGGAAAACAGACCCAGGAAAACCAAGCGTCCTATCCAAGAGCACACAGCAATGAAGCGCTGGTGCTGGGAACTGAGCGGAGATCCAGGTGACTCTCGAGCCTGCGCTCTCCAACTCTTGAGCCCCACGCTCCTGGCCTTGAATTTCACTCTCAAGTCCTTTCTGATGTTCTCATCGGATGTTTCTTTGAATGAGAGGAACCTAGAGGGTGGGCCTTTGTGTTATTTATCATTTTAACCCAGTGTGCATCTGAGGATTTATGGATATCTAATGACGTCAATTAAGATTGTTTAGACTGGGCGCAGCGGCTCACGCCTGTAATCCCAGAACTTTGGGAGGCCGAGGCCAGTGGATCACCTGAGGTCAGGAGTTCGAGACCAGCCTGGCCAACACGGTGAAACCTCGTCTGTACTAAAAATACAAAAATTAGCCCGGCATGGTGGTGTGTGCCTGTAATCCCAGCTACTCAGGAGGCTGAGGCAGGAGAATCACTTGAATCTGAGAGGTGGAGTTTGCAGTGAGCTAAGATTGCACTATTGCACTCCAGCCTGGGCAACAAGAGTGAAACTCCATAGTCTCAAAAAAAAAAAATTACTCAAAAGTGAGGTTTTAGGCCAGGGACGGTGGTTCACACTGTAATCCCAGCACTTTGAAAGGCTAAGGCAGAAGGATGATTTGAGCCCAGGAGTTCAAGACCAGCCTGGGCAACATAATGGGACCCCCATATCTTCAAGACATGAAAATGAAAAAAATCATCTGGGCGTGGTGGTGCATGCCTGTGGTTCCAGCTACTCGGGAGGCTGAGGTGGGAGGATTGCTTAAGCCTGGAAGTGGGGAGGCTGCAGTGAGCTGTGATTGCGCCACTGTACTCCAGCCTGGGGACAGAGGGAGATCCTGTCTCAAAAAAACAAACAAAAAAAGAGAATAAAATAAATAAAAATGAGGTTTTAGGAGCAACTTATTTTTTCACCAACTGTGAGTCATGTCTAATGTTTTCGACCCGGGGAGAGCAATGAGTAATTAGAATAGTTAACATTCGGCCGGGCGCGGTGGCTCACGTCTGTAATCCCAGCACTTTGGGAGGCCGAGGTGGGCAGATCATGAGGTCAGGAGATCGAGACCATCCTGGCTAACACGGTGAAACCTTGTCTCTACTAAAAATACAAAGAAATAGCTGGGCGTGGTGGCAGGCGCCTGTAGTCCCAGCTACATGGGAGACTGAGGCAGGAGAATGGCGTGAACCTGGGAGGCGGAGCTTGCAGTGAGCCGAGATGGTGCCACTGCACTCCAGCCTGGGGGACAGAGAGAAACTCTATCTCAAAAAAAAAAAAAAAGAATAGTTAATATTCATAAAGTCTTCATTCATGTACCAGGCACAGTCATACAGTCCTCACAACAACAAATGAGTTAAAACTTTTTTTTTGAGACAGCTCTCACTGTCATCCAGGCTGAAGTGCAGTGGTGCAATCTCGGCTCACTACAACATCCGACTCCTGGGTTCAAGCGATTCTCTTGCCTCAACCTCCTGAGTAGCTGGGACTACAGGCATGCACCACCACCCCCAGCTAATTTTTGTATTTTTTGTAGAGATGGGGTTTCACCATGTCGGCCAGGCTGGTCTCGAACTCCTAGCCTCAAGTGATCCACCTGCCTCGGCCTCCCGAAGTGCTGGGATTACAGGCATGAACCACCGTGCCTGGCCTGGAGTTAAAACTCTTACATCCCTCATTTTACAGATAGGGAAACCAAGGCACAGAGAGATTATATAACTTTCTCAACGTCATGTAGTTAGCAAGTGACAGAGCCACGATTCGAGGACCCGGACCCCTAACCACTGTCCCACCCAGCTTTTTCCAAGCCAGTGAATGAGGCTTGTGGGTGAGGTGGAGGTCCCCCTCCTAGTGGCACCACTCAGTTCAACTGCTGGTGACCTTTCCCCTCTGCTCAGGTGATGAGGACACACCCCTCCCAAAATACTCACTCTCCACACCCAGTCAGCACTTTCAAACTGCTGCAGACGACTCTGGCTCATCCATAAATGGGGCTGAGATGGTGGAGGCTGTACATGCCATACATTCTGTTACTTGGGTCCTTTCCCCAAGCAAGGAAAGAGGACCCCAAAGTGACCTGTGAAGGAGCCAAATGTGACAGTTGGAGCTGGGTAGGGGTAGTGGGCTTCCTGCTGTACCCAGTGAGTGACGTCTCGTCAAGCTCTCCACGTGGTTGGTGTTTGCAGGCAGCTTTGTGGTACATACACTCTCTGTGGCTGCCCTTAAAACCAGCCCTCCCTAACTTTTCCCCACGTAGCTGTAGCCATGGCCTTAACCTCCCTGACTCCTTGTTACCAACTTTGTCTCCCAAAGAAGCTGCCAAATGGTTTATCTCTATAGACACTTTTTTTTTTTTCTTGAGACAGAGTTCTCTGTTGCTCAGGCTGGAGTGCAGTGGCATGAATACAGCTCACTGCAGCCTCAACCTCTCAGGCTCAAGCAATCCTCCCACCTCAGTCTTCCAAGTAACTGGGACCACAGGCTTATGTACCATGCCTGGCTAATTTTCTTTTCTTTTTTTTTTTTTAACTTTTAATTTTTTGTAGAGATGGGGTTTCACCAGGTTGCCCAGGCTGGAGTCAAGCTCCGGGGCTCAAGCAATACTCCCACTTTGGCCTCCCAAAGTGCTGGGATTACAGGTGAGCCACTGTGCCCAGCCTTACAATTGTTATTTTATTTTTTATTTATTAATTATTTTTTGAGACAGTCTTGCCTTGCTGCCCAGGCCGCAGTGCAGTGGCATGACCTTGGCTCCCTGCAACCTCTGCCTCCTGGGTTCAAGCAATTGTCCTGCCTCAGCCTCCTGAGTAGTTGGAACTACAGGCGTGCACCACCACACTTGGCTATTTTTTATTTTATTTTATTTTTTTTACTTTTTTTTTATTTTTAGTGGAGACGGGGTTTCACTGTGTTGGCCAGGTAGGCCTTGAACTCCTGGCCTCAAATGATCCACCTGCCTCAGCCTCCCAAAGTGCTAGGATTATAGGCATGAGCCACTGCACCAGGTCTCTTGTTATTTTAATCTTTCCAGAAAGACATGCTGGTGAAAACAGACCGAGGAGATTTAGTCCGTGGCTTAAGAGCTGGAAGAAGCTTCAATAGAGAGTGAACTCGTTTTTTCAGGTCTCCAGTGTTCAGGTCACACAAGTCAGGACCACGCTGGGCCTGAAAGCTTCATCTCATGTCAGTGATTTCGCACCTGGGACAGTCTCAAGGAACACTGAGCCCCTCTCCCTTCCTCTTATGGCTGCTTTGATCCTTTTTTTTTTTGAGATGGAGTCTCACTCTGTCACCCAGGCTGGAGGGCAGTGGCGCGATCTCGGCTCACTGCAACCTCTGCCTCTCAAGTTCAAGCGATTCTCTGCCTTAGCCTTCTGAGTAGCTGGGACTACAGGTACCCGTCACCATGCCCGGCTATTTTTTTTTTTTTTTTTTTTTTTGTATTTTTAGTGGAGACGGGGTTTCAGCATGTTAGCCAGAATGGTCTCCATCTCCGCCATGTCCGGCCTCCCAAAGTGCTGGGATTACAGGCATGAGCCACTGCGCCCCACCTGCTTTGGCCTTTCTGAGAATGATTTGTGGCAAGGAAAAAAAATGCATTTCTCTTCCGGCAGAGCTGGTTCTAAACCATGTCATGAACTTGGCCGTTTGTCTTTGTTCATGTTGTAGATCTCAGCCTCTCTCTAGGATTTTTCATCCACTGCCTTAGCTTAAATAATCAGTGTTATTCCACCAAGCGATCCATTTCTCCCTCGGAGTCTGGGGCCTGCCCCCTACAGCTGCCTAGAGCATTTCTAAAACCAAACTCAGTATCTGCCCTCGGACACTGGCTCCCACTCTCCTGCCTCTAGCTCTCCCGTCTCGGGCACGGCAGAGGCTCACAGCCCCTGGTCTCACTGCTTCAGCACACGTCAATCCTTTTATCCAGCAGCACCACACTTTTCTGCCTAAGAACTTTCTCTGGCAGCCAAAGCCCACTCAGCTCCTTGGGGCTGGCTGGAAGTGCTGGGAAATTGACATTGTCCTGAGCAGTGTTCAACCAGCATCTGACAGGAGTTGGCTTTTTTTTTTTTTTTTTTTAAATAGACAGAGTCTTGCTCTGTCACTAAGGCTAGAGTGCAGTGGCATGATCATAGCTCACTATAACCTCAAACTCTTGGGCTCAAGTGATCTTCCTACGCCAGCCTCCCAAGTAGCTAGGATTACAGGAGTGTGGCACCATGTCCGGCTAATTAAAAGAATTTTTTTTTTCTCTAGAGATGAAGAGTCTCACTATATTTCCAAGGCTGATTTCGAACTCATGGCCTCAAGCAATTCTCCTACCTTAGTCTCCCAAAGTGCTTGGATTACAGGTGTGAGCCACTGCACCTGGCCAGGAGTTGGCATTTAAAGACCCAGCTCATGCCTGGTGCAGCAGCTCACGCCTGTAATCCCAGCACTTTGGGAGGCCGAGGTGGGAGGATAAATTGAGTTCAGATGTTCGAGACCGGCCTGGGGCAACAAAGAGACACCTCATTTCTACTAAGAATAAAAGAAAAAAAAATTAGCCAGGTGTGGTGGTAAACATCTGTAGTCCCAGCTACTCAGGAGGCTGAGGTGGGAGGATCACTGAGCCTGGAAGTCAAGGTTGCAGTGGGCTGAAATTGCCACTTCACTCCAGCCTGGGTGACAGAGGAAGACTCTGTCTCAAAATAATAATAATAATAACGTAAAATAAAACAAAGACCCGTCTCCCTTGAGTCATAGGTGGCACGTGTCTTACACCTGCTCGGAGTTCTCTGTGGGAAGAGCATGAAGCATCTATTGCCAGAGGTGGTCACTGACTTCTACTTTGCCTGTGTCACTTCCCCACTCTCTGCTGACATTTCCCGGGCTTGTTTCCAAGATCAGTCACTAATACTGGAATCCCTGTCTCCGGTTCAAGAGAACTTAAACTAAGACACTTCCAAATAAGTCAGCCCTCCTGCAGAGCCCCGCCCTTGATGATTCTCCTGCCTCAGCCTCCCAAGTAGCTGGGACTACAGGTGCACGCCACCATGCCCGGCTAATTTTTGTATTTTTAGTAGAGACGGGGTTTCACCATGTTGATCAGGCTGGTTTCGAACTCCTGATCTCAAGTGATCCACCCACCTCAGCCTCCCAAAGTGTTGGGATTACAGGCATGAGCCACTGCACTCAGCCAATGTCACCTTACATTTGCTCTCCTTCCTATTTGTGTGGGCAGTGCTTTCAGAGGACCCCCCAAAGATCCCCTAACTCTTGGTCTTCACACCCTCTGTAACCCCCTCCCTTAGACTGTGAGCGAGACCCAGAGACTCACTTCTGAGGGACACAGAACACCACAACATGAAGAACGGGATGTCACTTCTGAGATTAGTTTACAAAGAGACTGTGGCTTCTTCCATAACTTCTGTCTCTTTCTCCCCTGACCTTAACAGAAGACAGTTGCATCTCCATGGAGAGACCCATGCGGCAAGAAACTGATGTTTCCACCAGCCACTAGCCAGCAAGAACCTGTGGCTTCTGCCAACAGCTGCAGGAGTGAGCCTGAAAGCACATCCTCCCCCAGCCAACTCTTGAGATGACTGCAGCCCCAGCCAACGCCTTAATTGCCCAGGGGCCCCAGGCCAAGCAGGGCCAGATCCCTGATCCACAGAGCACAGAGGCAATGAGATAACAGATGTGCATTGTGTGAAGTTGCTGAGGTTTGGGGTAACTTGTTTTTTTTTTTTTTTTTTTTAAATTAAAGACAGGGCTCTTTATGTTGCCCGGTCTGGTCTCGAACTCCTGAGCTCAAGGGATCTTCCTGCCTCAACCTCCCAAAGTGCTAGTATTATAGGCATGCACCACCATGCCTGGCTTTTGTTTTTTTGAGACAGGTTCTCACTCTGTCACCCAGGCTGGAGTGCAATGGCTTGGTCATGGCTCACTGCAGCCTCGATTTCTTGGGCTCTGGTGAACCTCCCACCTCAGTGTCCAGGATAGCTGTGACGATAGGCACGCACCACTGCACCCAGTTAATTTTTTGTCTTTTCAGTAGAGATGGGGTTTTGCCATATTGCCCAGGGTGGTCTTGAACTCCTGGGTTCAAACGATCCTCCCAGAGTGTTGGAATGAGAGGTGTGAGCCACCACACCCAGTCTGGGGTGACTTGTTACCCAGTAGTAGTTAACTAAAGCACCCTCTCACTTCCTTTCCCCCTCGCTCTTGCTTCCCTTGAACAGGAACCCCCACAAAACTTTAGTGAGTGAACTTTTGCCTTGGGCTTTGTTTTCTAGGAAAACTGTCCCTAGTGACCTCCATATTAAACCAAAGAAACAGGCCGGGCGCGGTGGCTCAAGCCTATAATCCCAGCACTTTGGGAGGCCGAGACGGATGGATCACGAGGTCAGGAGATCGAGACCATCCTGGCTAATAACACGGTGAAACCCCGTCTCTACTAAAAAAAAATACGAAAAACTAGCCGGGCGAGGTGGCGGGCGCCTGTAGTCCCAGCTACTCAGGAGGCTGAGGCAGGAGAATGGCGTGAACCCAGGAGGCGGAGCTTGCAGTAAGCCGAGATTGTGCCACTGTACTCCAGCCTGGGCGACAGAGCGAGACTCCGTCTCAAAAAACAAACAAACAAACAAACAAAAAAAAACCAAAGAAACAAAACATCATTTTCAAAGTTAGCAACGATCATCCTTAAATATGTACCAATTTCTCCCAACTGGGGCTTCTGCTTCAGACCATCTGGGTCCTGCAGAATCATGCCACGAATGCGTTGGGGTTTTTGTACCAGCTCTGCACGCGGGTGACACTGCACACTCTGGGGCTCCCTGCAGCAGCCCGCAGCAGCCCCCCAGAGAACCGTGAAGCCAAACTCTGGGCTGGAATCTGGCGACACCTGGATTCTGGATTCTCCCACCCATTTGCAGGGCTCTGCCCATCGTATGACTAAGATGACTTCTTTCCAGTGATCAGGAAATAAAAGGCTTTTGATTTTTCAGCACAGAAGAGGTGGGGATGGGGGTGGACCTGGCTTTCTGTCCCTGTTACTTTTCTTCTCTCTCACTCCCACAAGCTGCTTCTAACCACCCTATTAAATACTAGATCCCCCCGCACACATCCCTCCAGGCTGAGCGGGAGTATGGAAATGAAGAGAAATTTTATGTCAAGTCGCTTTCCAGTGTGGGCTTTAATAAGATTGGGGGTAATAAGTGCCTTTGAGGATGGTTTGTGTTTTTTTCAGTGCTCTGTTAGTGCAGGCGGTGATGCTGGTTCTATTCAAAACGCACAGTGCAATACAGCTGAATATTTCCTTCCCCCCGCAAAAAAAAAAAAAAAAAAAAAAAAAAAAAAAATACCTGGCTAATAGAGACTCCACAGATGACACTCACGTCTCACTCGTTTCACTCTGGAACAGGAAAAGTGACTTTAATAAAAGGAAGTGGGAAAATTCTGAAATTCTCTTTCTAGAACCTTGGATGGGACTTCCGCTTCTCGTTGGACTACCTACAGACTTCAGCAGTGGCTCAGGACAGAGGAGCAGCATTGCCACAGAAGTCCCTGCTTATATCAAAGGTTCATCTCAAAGGGCATCTCCAGGAGACAGGCGGAGTGACGCACACAGCACCAGCATGCGTTTCCCCCAGTGAGGGTGCCCACTGGATCCTCTTCGCTAATAATAACCCTTCCAACTGAGCAATTGCGCTGTGAGCACATTCCAGGGACTCATCAGGATATGAGAGGTTTTTGCCCTGCAAGCTGCTACTTAGAATTGCAGCCATTTCAGACTGGGCACAGTGGCTCAGTCCTGTAATCCCAGCACTTTGGGAGGCCAAGGCAGGAGGACTGCTTGAGCCCAAGAGTTCAAAACAAGCCTGGGGAACATAGCAAATCCTGTCTCTATTTAAAAAAAAAAAAAAAAAGAATTGCACCCATTTCAGATTTCTTTCTTTCTTTTTTTTCTGAGATGGAGTCTCACTCTATGGCCCAGGCTGGAGTGCAGTGACGCGATCTTGGCTCACTCTGCTTCCTGGGTTCACACCATTCTCCTGCCTCAGCCTCCCAAGTAGCTGGGACTATAGGCGCCCGCCACCACGGCCGGCTATTTTTTTGTATTTTTAGTAGAGACGGGGTTTCACCATGTTGGCCATGACGGTCTCGATCATTTGACCTCGTGATCCACTCGCCTCGGCCTCCCAACCATTTCAGATTTCAAGTTGAGCTTGGCTGACTCAAATCAATTGCCAAATCTGTGCCTGTTACTTTTCTTCTCTCTCACTCCTACAGGCTGCTTCTAAACATCCCATGAAATATTAGATTCCCCACTATACACATCCCCCAAGGCTTGCCAAAGAGGGTTCCTTTTAGCTTGTCTTAGAATAATATCACCCTGGATACCTTTGTGACCTCTGGTCACTTGCTGCCCTGATTTCCAACCTTATGGCTGCACAATGCCCTGTCCACCTGGTGAGTCATGAGGTCAGCACACCTGGGGACAGATCTGGCCAGGACAGAGCTGGTCACTCAACACACATTTTCTGAGCTTCTAAGGAGTGGATTAAAACACATTCGGTGGAGAAATAGATCCGGAGAGCAGCCAAACACACACAGCCTTGGTAAGTGCACAAAAAAGCTACAGCCCCAGGGGCATGGGGAAGGTGAAGGAGCTCCCTGGGGCATCTGAACGATGGGGAATGGTGGTTTTAATTGGGGAATGCAGCTAAGGGTAAAGAGGCAGCACCCTACGTGAAATAGGCTAGGATGCGGACATCAGTGTCCGACCTGGGGTTCCAGTCCTGGTTCTGCCACTTAGGCACCTAGTGGCCTTGGGCAAGCGGCATAGCCCCTCAGGCTCAGTTCTGTGCCCTTGTAAGCAAGGACAATGCTGTCTACCACCAGCTGGGGATGATGGTCAAAATAAAATCATTTCCATAAAGTTCTCAGCACAGTCCTTCTCATTTTACACACAAGGAAAAGAAGGCTGCGAAGATGTATGCAACTGATTTGTTTGGGGCTAGAGTGCCGGTCTGTCAGTCCTTCAAATTTAGTGTTTTCCCCCAGTATACATTGCATTGAATGGTAATGGCTAACACTGAGTTCGGTGCTTAGCAAACAGGCCATTCATTAAACATAGACAGACTCATTGCCTGTTATTTCTCTTTTGGGGGCCAGAGAAATTGTGACCTTGGTGGCTCACTCACTTGCCACTTGCCACGTCCTCAGGGAAGGATGTAGATGGCATTGAGGGAAACCGACTATACCTCCTTCACCCCCACCTCCCTGCCTTCATCAGCTAAGTTGCTATGGGCACAAGCCCAGGAAGGGCAGGGGGCTGTTACAAACTTCAAACATGAAGAGTCTGAGCATGTATAAACAGCAAAGGAAGAAACGAAATTCACTGCGTCCTCTAAGCCTGTCCCCACAGCATGTTGGAGGAGGGTCGCGGGGGACATGGAAGAGGAGGAGCTTTGGAGAGAGGATGCTTGTGCTTCCCCGGCTTTTCTTGGTATTTCTATCTGGGGGTTGGAGCTTCATCACATTTGGTTCCTGGCTGACTTTATATACTAAAAAATAACTCCCTTTTGCCTGACCATGGAGAGGGACTGCCAGGGGTGAGGGCAGCCCTGTCTGAGGCCAGAGGTCTGCCCACGTGGCGGATGAGGCAGGTGTGAGGCCAGCTTGAGCATATGGACCCATTTGTCTCGGGCTGCTGGCTGCCTGCCATTTCCTCCTCTCCACCCTTATTTGGAGGCCCTGACAGCTGAGCCACAAACAAACCAGGGGAGCTGGGCACCAGCCAAGCGTCACCCTCTGTCTCCCCGCATGGGTACCAGCGTCGAGGAGAAAGAATCCTGAGGCACGGTGGTGAGATAACCAAGGACTCTTTTTTACTCTTCTCACACCTTTGAAGTGGAAGCCTCTTGAGTCAAATCAGCAAGAATGCGGCTCTTGCAGCCGAGGGTCTGGGGGGCTGTTGGGGCTGCCCAAGGCAGAGGGGCTGTGACAAGCCCTGCGGGATGATAACTTTAAAAGGGCATCTCCTGCTGGCTTCTCACTTGGCTGCTTTATCGCTGCAAGTGACAGAATGGGGAGGGTTCTGTCTCTCCTGCGTGCTTGGAGAGCTGGGGGGCTATAAAAAGAGGAGGCACTGGGCAGCTGGGAGACAGGGACGGACGTAGGCCAAGAGAGGGGAACCAGAGGGGAGAGACAGACCAGCAAGCAGTGGATTGCTCCTTGACGACGCCAGCATGAGTTCCTTCTCCACCATCAGTGTGAGCTTCCTCCTTTTTCTGGCATTCCAGCTCCCAGGTCAGACCAGAGCTAATCCCATGTACAATGCCGTGTCCAACGCAGACCTGATGGATTTCAAGGTAGGGCCAGGAAAGCGGGTGCAGTCTGGGGCCAGGGGTCTTTCTGATGCTGTGCTCACTCCTCTTGATTTTCTCCAAGTCAATGAGGTTTATCCCTTTTCCTGTATTTTCCTTTTGTAAAGAATTTGCTGGACCATTTGGAAGAAAAGATGCCTTTAGAAGATGAGATTGTGCCCCCACAAGTGCTCAGAGAGCAGAATGAAGAAGCGGGGGCTGCTCTCAGCCCCCTCCCTGAGGTGCCTCCCTGGACCGGGGACATCAGCCCAGCCCAGAGAGATGGGGGTGCCCTCGGGCAGGGCCCCTGGGACTCCTCCGATCGATCTGCCCTCTTAAAAAGCAAGCTGAGGGCACTGCTCACTGCCCCTCGGAGCCTGCGGAGATCCAGCTGCTTCGGGGGCAGGATGGACAGGATTGGAGCCCAGAGCGGACTGGGCTGTAACAGCTTCCGGGTAAGAGGAACTGGGGATGGAAATGGGACGGGATGGACACTACTGGGAGACACCCTCAGCAGGAAAGAGACCAATGCAGAAGCTCATTCTTTCTCAAGTTTCTGCCCCAACACTGTGAGTGCCCCATGGGTGTCAGGACACGCCATCTATTGTCCTTAGCTACAGTCTGCTGAGAAAATGCTTTAAAAAAAAAAAAAGGGCCGGGCACAGTGGCTCACGCTTGTAATCCCAGCACTTTGGGAGGACAAGGCAGGTGGATCATGAAGTCAAGAGATCAAGACTATCCTGGCCAACATGGTGAAACCCCATCTCTACTAAAAATACAAAAATTAGCTGGGCATGGTGGTGCTGGGCGCCTGTAGTCCTAGCTACTCGGGAGGCTGAGGCAGGAGAATCACTTGAACCCAGGAGGCGGAGGTTGCAGTGAGCCGAGATTGCCCCACTGCACTCCAGCCTAGGTGATAGAGTGAGACTCCGTCTCAAAAAAAAAAAAAAGCAGCAACTGCCACTAGCAGTGGGAAATTCAAATAGTCATAGGGCCAAGTTATCTTTGCATGGCTAATTAGCAGCTCATGTTCCTCCCCAGAATTGCAAGATCCTGAAGGGCTCAAGTGAAATTTACTCTGATGAGTAACTTGCTTATCAATTCATGAAGTTCAGAGGGTCATCAGGCTGGGGTGGGGGCCGGTGGGAAGCAGGTGGTCAGTAATCAAGTTCAGAGGATGGGCACAGTCATACATGAAGCTGACTTTTCCAAGACAGCCAGGTCACCAAGCCAGATATGTCTGTGTTCTCTTTGTAGTACCGAAGATAACAGCCAGGGAGCACAAGGAGGGCTGGGCCTTGGGACAGACAGCAAGAGGTTCCTGCCCGCTGGGGTCTCTCTTGCATTCGTGTCATCTCGTTGTCATGGAGTTGTGATCATCCCATCCAAGCTGCAGCTTCCTGTCAACACTTCTCACATCTTACACTAACTGTAGATAAAGTGGTGTGATGGTGGCTTCCTCGCCTCTCCCACCCCATGCATTAAATTTTAAGGTAGAACCTCACCTGTTACTGAAAGTGGTTTGAAAGTGAATAAACTTCAGCACCATGGACAGAAGACAAATGCCTGCGTTGGTGTGATTTCTTGGGGAAGAGAATTCAGGCCGATATTCCTTGTCATTTTACTCTTTGTCAGAGAAAAGAATGCTGAGGTTTTCTTATTCATTTCACCCTCCTTTTTTGGTGGGTGGTTGGGGAGGCCTCAAATTCCACTCTTAGTGCTTTTTGGTTCCGGGGGTTTTTGTTGTTTTTAGGGGGAACATTCAGAAAATGAGAGTATTAGTTAGATTTCCTCTGATACATTTCAAGAGAGTTAGGTGCTACAGCTAAGTTAATGGTACTTTTAGTTTTGAAAAGGGTAGGCAGAGTGTTGAGCTTAAAAGCTGAGCAGGCCGGGTGTAGTGGCTCACTCCTGTAATCCCAGCATTTTGGGAGGCTAAAGTGGGCAAATCACTTGAGCCCAGGAGTTCAAGGCCAGCCTGAGCAATAAAGACCTCATCTCTACAAAAAAAATTTAAAAATTAGCCAGGCATGGTGATGTGCACCAGCAGTTCCAGCTATTCAGGAGGCCAAGGTGGGAGGATGGCTTAAGCCTGGGAGGTGGAGGCTGCAGCGAGCTGGTATCGTGCCACTGCACTCCAGCCTGGGTGACAGAATGAGATTTGTCTCAAAAAAATAATGAAAACCGAGCAAAGTGAAGAAAGGTTTGCCATGCAGACAAACTGCGAGTTCATGTACCTTTTGTATACTAACAAGTATTTGGAAAACAGCCATAGTCTTTGCCTAATTTGGGTCCAAAGGGCCTGGACTTGTATTTTATTAAGATAAGAGCTGCTGGAGAAGATGCAGGCTTTTTGTATCTGCTCCTGAAAAGGGTATTTGCTCTGAGCACACAACACCAGGCAATAAATTCACCTTAAACAGAGTAAGCTGTTTTCCCACCTGTTACCCCCATGGACCCCAACCTCCTCATCAGATTCTACGACACTCTAACACCCCACACCCACACATGCCCCTGTGCCTTTATTTCTGCTGTTCCTTCCCCTGGGGTGTCCTTCCTCCGGTCCTCCCGAGGACATTGTACCAATTCCTTAAGGCTCATGGGAACACTTCTTTCCTGATACCTCGTGCCTAGTAACAGTGAGTCTCTTGGTAGGCAGTGTTGCACACATAACCATTATAATAGCACACAACACGAATTGCCCATGTGCAATTGCTTGTGTCTACGTCCCTAGACTGCAAGTTCTTTGAGGGCAAATGGCCCTTCGGCACTCTCAGAGTTGATGCCCCATAAATGTTGGTCAAATTGCCTTGGTCTTGTACAGAAATTGGGAAAACAGGAAACAAAGTAGCAAGTTGCTCCTTGCAGAGGCAAGAGGGAGACCCCCAGTGAACTGATGGCAAGGGGTGGAGGTTGGTGGACAGCCTCATCTAACCACCTCCAATCAAAATGTTCCCTACCTGGACTTTAAATACCAGGACAAGGATGAAAGTAAGAGAGACAGGAGACAGCACTGGCCCAAACCTGGCTCCTGAGGTCTGGGATGGTGACATGGGTTGCTAGGAGGGGAAGCAGCCCATTCCCAAGGTGTCACCGTAACACAGGAAGTTCTCATTGAATGGAACGGACTGAAAAATGACAAAAACACAAGTCATAAAACGCCCCTGGGACTTACAGAACACGTGGGGATGGGTGCAGGAGCTGAACTGGCTGCGACCACTGATGGAATGGCCACTTCTGTCACTGATGGAATGATGCCTTGAAGCAGATCAGACAGAGACAGAGGCCATGCTTCTTGCAAAACCAAAAGCAAGGGAACAAAAAGCAATGGCAGATGGCGGTGACAGAAGCTGGCCACGGGGCTTCACCTCTCCAGACCCAGCAGCAGTTTCACTTCTTCGGGTTGGACATCAGGGCAATCTGTTTGGGGGGCAAATTCCTAAACACCATGAAGAAACAGAATGGATTTCCCCATCTGCTGCTCCGGGACGCGGCTGCTAGCAGGAGGAGATGATTTCCAGAGAGGATCAGGAAGAGTGTTCATCCGAAGGGAGAAACAGACATCGGTGACTTCTGCCAAGAGCCACAGGATGAAATCCGTTCTTATTAAGGTCGCTGCCTAGTACAGAGAAGTGGACCCCCATGAATGAAGAGCCCCACTGCCCAGCTGCACAGGGAGAGCTCTGAGACTCGGAAACTATGTCCTAGTGTAATTTTCACACATCAGAAAGAAGGGGAGTAAAATACAAACCAACTATCCCTTGAAAGAAAGAGCAGCATGGAGACAAGAGGCTAAAGGAGACAGAAGACATTTTATTCTGACATGTTAGGGTTACAATGAGAACTTCCAAGTTCCAAAGGTTCAAATAAAAATAGCATTTTACAAATTAAAAAAAATACAATTTATATACACAGTGGAATTAGCTAACATCATACAAACAGTGCAAACAGAAAAAAGGAAGCTGACTGCGGCAAAGGCCAAGGTCTGCAGAGCCGTGGGGCAATACGGCACATCAACACTGCAGGGCTGGCGAGGCCACCGTGGGCCTCTCGAAAGGCTTTCCTGTCACCCAGGGTCACGTCAGTGCATAATTCTGCATCACCAATGCCATACAGTGGACTGGGTCCAGAAAGTGTCCCTTCCAGCTGGGAACTGTTAAGTTAATCAAGGTCAGCAGCAAATCATCCCTCAGCACAAGGTCCCACAGCCAGGGCCGGGGACCCACTGGCCCCACTCCCTGATCACCTCGCCTAGAAGCCATGGAACACCGAGCTGGAGACAAACACAAACACCACCTCTGGCCACCCGCAGGCTCCCCATCCGCGGATCTGCCTTACTGAGGCGCCTGATCGCTGGGTGGTGGGGCGGCTCATGGGTGAGGTGCTGAAAAGGCTGGTTTCTAATGGACAGAAATGGAAGGAGCGAGGCTCACAGTTGATTTGTCACGAGTGGAGAAGTTGTTGTCTTTGGGCTTATCTGGAAAGGGCAGATGCAGAGAGAACAGGAAACCACGTGCCTCTGCATGGGGCTGGGTTTGGGGCCTCCTTGGCAGCCGTCCAGTCAGTTTACGGGAGGGAGGTATTCGCATTCTACTGTCTATCTCTGGGCTAAACTGATGGGAACAAAATATCTGGTGACTTAAACACAACAGGATGTGCACGAGGGATGAATTCCAGCAACATTCACCAGGGCAGCTTCGAGGCAGGCAGCTGCTGATCCAGCCCTCGAGAGGCCGGGGTCCTCCTGCAGGGCGTTAGCTCTGCCAGCTCTGGGAAGGGGCAGGGAGAGGGGATGAAGTGTCTGTGACAGGTGATCACACCATTCTCCTGACTTGGACAATTGGCTTCCTTCTTAATAAAAGGAGGAAATAATGTGATCAAGCTCTGAACACTGCCATAAAACACAGCAGCAGCTGGCCAAACAGTCACATTTAAGTAAGAATTGCCTTTTGGGTCCTTGTGATGTCCTGCACTATTTCCTGGGAGTATCATCCCCGTTTCACAAGCCAGGTGCATTCTGGGAAGCAGAAACATTTAGAAGTCAAAGCAATTTTGGTCGGAGTGGTAAGAAAATGGGGAAAATGGAGGGGCCACTGTCAGCTGGAGAAAGACCTCGAAGCAGCCCTGTCTCTGGAGTGGAATTATTCCCTAGAGTGTGCTGAGTGCAAGATCTGGACCGGCAGAGCCAGGACTGATGCCCACCCCAGGGTGAAAGGCAGCCTTGGCCAAGGAGGTCGCCCAGGGCTGGGCCTGAGAGAGCTGTGCTGCCAGGGCCGGGTGCCGAGGCCCGTGGGCAACCTCCATGGTTTTGAAAAAAGCTAAACGTAAATGAAGGCCATCTTGAGCCAAAGCACGCCTGCCCCAGGGATGCCTGCTGGAACGGAGATGCCATGGAGAAGGTGGGGGAAGATAAGTGCAAATACCCAATGCCCAGATGCTCACTTTGGGGGCCTAGTCAGAGGGGGCCAGCCAGCCTGGAGAAGAATGATGTCACTGAACAATGGGGTAGTTCCCACGCTTCACGCGAAACCTTCAGGCGTGTGCTGGCAGGAAGCATCCTCGCCACGCACCCTCCCTGCGGCGCGGAGGCCCTCCTGAAGGGCCTCTGTATGTAAGCGTGGGACGGCTAGTGCAGGGGAGAAAGAGGTGTTTGTGAAGGGCGGACACCCTCTTCCTCGAGTAGGCCATCTGCTTTATCATAGCACACACCTTTCAGTGGCCACTGGCTCAGAAGTGCTTCCTTTCTACCTTGGAAAAAAATGGCACCATTCCCCAGAGTTCAGTGAAGCTGCTTTACCTAGGAGTGCCCTGCTTTCAGCTAACTTTGGTGGGTGATGCCAAGATCCTCTGAGCTCTGCCTGCTTCAGCAGGAAGACGGAGATCAAAACTTAAGGAAATGAAAAGGGTCTGGGTAGCAACGTGTTACTGGGAGACTGGGAATAACCTGCAGATGGAGAGAAAGCTGAAATGTTAAGAACTAGGGTAGATGTAAATCTGATCCTATTATCAGATTGACCATCGGGGGTTATTAGTGTGATTTTAATGCTTTGTATTTCTGGTGGGTGGTGGTTCTAAGGAAAGTCAAACCACAGGGGCAAGACCAGAGCCTCTGCCCACACCCAGGAGTAAGTACAGTGTTTCCCTTAAAACAAACCAGCGAGGATGCCGTGTTCGGAGTCCCAAACAAGGGAAGGTCTCTCTAAAATACGGAGAATTTTCTCAGTGCCCAATTCCTAAATCTAGTCATGAACTGAATGTTGTCACTGGCGTCTCCCCAGCTTTTGCCTTGGCCAAGTCCCTCTCACACATTTAAGGCAACAGCCAGGTTCTCTAGGAAAGTAGCGAAGACGGCCAGGAACACGGCTCGGAGTGCAGCCCGGGGCCCGCCTAATTCCACCTCTGCTTCTGGCTCTGGTGGGGCCAGGGGTGGGCCTGTGCCAACACTGGAGGGTGGGAACACGGGGAGCAGGAAGTGGGAAGATCCTTGCTGGGGAAGTCAGAATCTAAGTCCAAGCTCTGACGGTTCAAAACCACCCCCAGGACCTCTGACCAGCAAGGTATCCGATGACTCCAGGCTTTCTGAGTGGGTGACTGGGAATCTTCCATGCCCCGGAACAGCCCCAGCCAGTTGTGCCAGCCGGAGCGAGCATAAGCTGCCTCCCCAGGCAGCCCCGGGAGAGGGCGGGCTGGGCCGTCAGATGGTCTGGTAGTGCTGCCTCAGCCGGGCCTGCAGAAATTCAGAGGTCAGGTTGTGCCGTGTGACGATCCCGACGATCTAGGGCAAGGAGAAGGAGGCCCGAGTCACCTTCAGGGTAAAACCCACTGGTAAGAAGAGGAGTGAAAGGAGCCGGCCCTGTTAGTTTGTCACAGAATGCGGAGGCCTGGATAGTGCAGAGCCAGACACAGCTTGACTTGGATAAACAGATAATGAAGGCTCACACACTGGAGGCTGAGGGAACAAGGTTAGCTCCAAAAAGGGCTTGGGCCAGCTGGCATCTGAACTAATATGTCCTTCCACAGGGCACATTCTCAGCGCTCAGCTCCCATCATGACCAGCCTGCTTCACAGATGTGCAAGTGGTGGGGCCCCTCAAGTCTCCTGAGATTATGACCCCTGCCACGCCTCATACTCACCACCTTGCAAAGTGACCTATGGGAGTCATTTGTTACAGGTCATTACAGGGGTTCCCATGTGTCACTGTTGTTGGGAACTCCAAAATCACATCATAAACTACGTTAGGACTCTGTCAGCGTAGTTGGCAATTACATTTCAAGGGACATAAGTTAACCTACTGTAACAAAACCTGTGTAAGTACGCACTATGCATGCCAGGGTCGTGCCACATAGAAGACTGAGGTTGGGCGCAGTGGCTCACACCTGTAATCCCAGCACATTGGGAGGCCGAGGCAGGTGAGTCACTTGAGCTCAGGAGCTCAAGACCAGCCTGGGCAACATGGTGAAATCCTGTCTCTACCATAAATACAAAAATTAGCTGAGGCATGGTGGTACATGCCTGTGGTCCCAGCTACTCAGGAGGCTGAGGTGGGAGGACTACTTGAGCCTAGAAGGATGAAGCTGCAGTGAGCCGAGATCTTGCCACTGCACTCCAGCCTGGGTGACAGAGTGAGACCCTGTCTCAAAACAACAGCAACAACAACAAAAGACTGAGAGGGTGGCCTTGAAAAGTTACCACAGCTACCGCTACAGGGTAGGGACGAGGGTTTGGTTTTTTATTGCTTTTTGCTCATATGTGTTTTTGTATTTTCCTACAATGACATAATATTTGTGTAACAAGAAAATAATGAAGTTCTAAAAAGAAAAAAAGGAAAGTCTGCAGCAATCATTACTAGGTGTTTTATATCTTTGTAAAACTCAAAGTACTGTGCTTGAAATTCTCTCATCTAATGTGCGAATCCCCACACAGGTGGAGAACCAAGGAACACAAGTGGTCCCGATTCCGGAGGAAGACACAGCCTGGGGAAGGCGGGGCTCTGGCCGGAAAGGACGGCCAGTGGGATGCTGGTGCCATCTGCTGGCAGGCAGGGGAAAGGGTCCTGAGTGTGTAGAAGCCGAGCACGGTTCAAAGCCAGTGTTGGGCCCCCCTCTCCCCTCCTGGTGGGATGCCTACATTTCTGGTGAGAAGCCTGGGTGCACAAACAGCACCTGGCGGGGGATCCTTTCTCAAAGGTGGGGGCAGGGCCAGGGCCTCACTCACCTCTCCCACGGCATTCACCACGGGCAGGTGGCGCAGGCCCATCGTTCTGAACAGGTTGAAGACTTGGGAGACGTGGGTGTTGGGTGAGACGGTGAAAGGCGAAGGGTTCATGTATGGGGTGACATCCTGCAAAGAGACCGTGTGTCACCGGTTGCCTGAGACGCCAACGACGCGAAGAGGAAGCTCCACATGGGACAGGCCAGGGCGGCCCTTCTCACCACGATCATGCGCGGGTTGAGCAGCGTCAGATCCAGGTCGTGGATGTCAGGGTACCGCGGGTAGTCCTCGGCCATCTCGGCGTAGGAGAGGCGCGGCTGGCTGGCGCTCTGCAATTCCAACCCAGACACTGTCCGTGCTCGGGCAGCAGTGGCCAGTGGGGTCACCCGAGAGCCCCTTCCCTTGATGCCTGAATATGCCCAGCTCTGGGCTGCTGAGGCAGGTGGCACAGCAGCAGCAGGCACTCCAGAGTGAGAGCTCTCCAGTCAAACCCAGTCCTTGGCCAAGTCCTAGCTGTGGCACCCTGGGCCGTCCCCTGATCTCTCTGCACTCCCTTTCTTCCTGATTCATGAGACGCAAATGGTTTATTTGGACGTTTAAGTGAGAAAGCACTAAGTGGCTGGGGGGTAAATCTGTCCCCCCACCGAAAGATATGGCCAAGTCCTAAGCCCTAGTACCTATGAATGCGACCTTTCTAGAAACAGGGTCTCTGCAGATGTGACCAAGTTCAGATAAGCCCATGCTGGATTCGGGTGGGCCCCAAATCCAGTGACAAGTGTCCTTAGGGAAAGGAGAGAGGATACACAGGAGAACGCCTTGTGATGACAGCGGCGAGGATGGGGGCTGCATTCAGTCAGGAGCAACAAGGACTGCAGGCAACTCCCATGAGCTAGGAAGGGGCAAGGACAGCACCTCTCCCAGAGCCAGGGAGCGCTGCCCTGGTGACACCTGGATTTTGTACTTCTGGCCTTGAACTAGGAAGGAATAAACCGCTGTTGTTTCTCACCACCCAGCTGTGGCAACTCCTCCCCTAAGTCCACTCTGTACTTCTTGCCTTGCATTCAGCTTTCCCTACGGCACTGTTTATGGCCTGCCGGGCAGCGCCCAACCCCTCAAGCTTCATCAGGCCTGGCCTGGCTGATTTCTGCCTTGGAGAGACTTACCGACTGGCTTTCAGAGTAACAAACTCCTCGGACAAGCAGGGTGACAAGCTGTGACCGAAGGATCAGGCCGTGGAAGGTCAGAGGGCGGAAGCGCTCCTCCATGGTCCAGTCTTCACTCGGGGACTGGTCAGGGTATAGGTTGGGGTAGGGAGTGTATCTGTTACACAAAAACCAGATGCTGCCTGGGATACCCTCAGCGGGAGCGCTTCTGAGCCATGTCCCCAGCCTGCTCCCCATCCAACTTTCCCAGGAAACTCAGGAGCCACCTCACAACATCTGAGCCAAGCGTTGACCCTGCCGCTGTGTAGCCCTGCTGGCAGCGGGGGCCGCGCCCGGCTCTCACCTCCTCTCCAGCATCTGCTGCAGGAGGTCCTCCTTCTCGGCCGGCTCCTCAGAGGCGATGTGCTCATCACACATGTTCCGCAGCTCGCTGGAGGGGTAGGACTTCATGGACTGGCTCCGTTTGCGCTGCTCGCCGGCCCGGGTGAGGATGCTGGATTTCTGTGGGTGGGGAGAACACAGGCTACTGCGTGTGGGCAAACGAACACAGTAGCACTGATGGAGCTTGAGGATTTGGGTGACAGGGAGGGTCAGAGGCACATCCGGATGCAGGAACTTAAAGGGGCTGAGGTTCAAAGAAGTGGCTTGGGCTGGTGGCTCAAAGGAGCCTGAACCCTAGGACCTGGCTGCAGCCTTTGTGGTTTCATCTGGGAAGAGCAGCCTGATTCTCCAGAGGGGAACAACATCCTGTCTTGATAGAACTGCCAATCAGCGTGCCTACCCCCAAAGCCAAGGAGTGGCACACGACCCAAGTGAGGCAAGGGGATGCCCCCCTCTCCCTGGATTCTGAATCGGAATCAAGAGGAACCCAGGGCCAGTGCCCCTTCCTCCTGGTACCCGAGGGGTGTCTGCTAGACCCTTCACCTGGTCCCCACAGCACATGGGTTCTGGTCCTTCAGCTTTCTCGGCTGTCCTGAGCTTTCCTGTGGATTTCCTTCTCTTTCTTAAGTAGGTCCAAGTCCATTTCTGTTGCTGGCATCTCTAGAACTTATCCTGATACTCTCACACGTAAATAATAACCCATGACAGCTGCTGACTTGAAAAACAGATCTATCCATATGCTCACTGCGGCAGGAACGCACACACGTCTTCATGGCCTGATAAAGCTGCCCCTGCTGTCAAATCTACTCTCCCTGTCGCATGTGATGAGAACAGCGCCAACTTCCCGAGAACTGGCTGGGCAAAGCACTAAGCCGCGTGAGACAGGACCGTTTGTCTCTCACCCGCCTTTCCTCTCACGCCGTTTTCTTTACCTTGAACTTGATATTGTTGCTGATGAGCTGGTTGCCCTTCATGAACTCCTTCTCGTTGCCGCGGTTCTCTGTGACCACCGGGAAGGCGTGGTGGACCGTGGTGCGCAGGATGCTCACCAGAGACTGGATGCGGGTGTGCGGGTAGACGTAGGTCAGGTTGGGCTCCATGATGTCGCTGGCTCTCAGCCTGGGGGAGGAGGGCAAGTCATCCAGCCTCGTGACAGCGCCCGCAGGCCCCTGGGAGTAAGCTGTGCTGGCTCTCCAGCCCTGCTCAGACCACACGGGGAGCTCCCTTCTGAACTGCTCCAGCCCTCCCTCAAACCCAGTGCATTCCTTTGTACTTCTATCCCCCACACATGCTGTTCCCCGTGCCTGGAATGTCCTTCCCTGCTGTGCCAGGCTGATGGGCCCTGGCTCATCCCTCAGCTCAACAGCAACATCCCCTCACCAGGAAGTCCTGCTGCTGGTGCCCTGCAGCACACTCCACATACTGCCCCTGAACTGCTAATTGTGCTACAGCATTTACCACAACATCCGAGCCGGGCACAGTGGCTCATGCCTGTAATCCCAGCACTCTGGGAGGCCGAGGCCAGCGGATTGCTTGAGCCCAGAAGTTCGAGACCAGCCTGGGCAACACAGCAAAACCCCATTTCTATAAAAAACGTTACAAAGTAGCCAGGTGTGGTGGCACGCGCCTGTGATCCCAGCTACTCAGGAGGCTGAGGTGGGAGGATCGCTTGAGTCTGGGAGGCATAGATTGCAGTGAGCTATAATCATGCCACCATACTCCAGCCTAGGTGACAGAGTGAGATCCTGTCTCAAAAAAAAAATAAAAATAAAAATAATAATAATAATAAAAACAGACTTGGGTCCCCCTTTAGATCAGGGCACAGCAAACTGTTGCCCAGCGATCAAGTCCATCGCGCTCGTTGCTTTCCTGCTGCAATGGCAGAGTCGAGTAGTCGTGACAGACCATACGGCCCGGAAAGCTGGAAATAACCTTCCGCCTGGCCGTCCGCAGAAACAGCTTGCTGGCCCCCGAGTTATCCCGTAAGGGCCTTGCCTGCTGTCTAGACACAGGAAGCCCAGGTACCTGTGGATTAGCAGGTGGGTTATGAGGTGATTATGCCCAGAACAATCACAGCTAGCAGCAGGGCACTCTGGTGGGCACATGTGAAACAGGCTATTCTCACTCCTGGGGCTTGGCATACCCTTAAACATTCAATCACATCGCGAACTTGATCCAGAGACTTCACCTCATATCCAACCAGAATGCCATGGAAGCCAAACCACCACGAAGAGGCCCTGCCCAGTGCAGTCCCCGTGTCCCCTGCCCTGTCCTCGCAGCGCCCAGCCCATGGGCTGCTCCACATTCTCACACTTGCTTAGGAATGGGTGTGCTGCTTCTTTCAGCCCAAGAAAAGTGAGTTACTGTTTCCTACCCTAGTATCAACATTCCTTAGGCCTTCGAGCTAATACATTCTGAAACTAGGACATGAGCAAAATCATGGCCTTACTTGTCCATTTCCACCTCTGTCTCCCATTCCAAAAGCGGCACGCCTCGCAGGCCCACGTGGATATCATAAATGCCCTTATTGAAAAAGTCCCCTGTCCATTTGGCCACCTGAAACACAAAGCAAAGGCCTAAAAATAGGTCCTGTCGGGTGAACGTGGCCCTGAGCCTGACAGGCCTGGAGGGCGTGTGCTCACCATCAGTGTGACCATGATGGGAAGCCCGTAGGTGATCTCATTCGTGGACTCAATCAGGATGACCGTGAGGCTGATGGTCATGCGGACCACCCCGCCCAAGAAAGCCGCTGCACCAATCAGGGCAAAGGTCCCCGAATAGATGTGGCCCAATCCAATGTAGCTAGTGAAGGAGAACACCGAGAACATGGCTTTGAACCACACTGACAGGCTGTGGGGGGACCTACAGCTCACACTCTTGTGCCTATGCACATACGTGCATGCACGGGTACAGACACATGAATGCACGCACACACATGTGCACACACGCATACACACACGTGCACACACACACAGAGTACCTTTTTAGGACATTGGCAACTAAACGTCCAAAAGCAGCTCCACACAGTAGAGAAGGCACAAAAAGGCCACTTGGAACAGAAACGCCGTAAGTCCAACATGCAAGCAAGAAATAGAGAATGAAGAACAAGGCCAGAGTGACGGGGCTGAAAGTGCCTGCAAGGGAAGAGCCAACCTGAGTCCCACCACCGGATGCCTGCCAGGGCCCAGCAGACCTACCGGGCCCAACCACACCCCATGCCAGTTCCCCTTCCAACACTGGAGGCAGAAACCAATCTTTTGTCTGGGTGGGCATTACAAAGAAGTCCTGGTCTTGCTCGGAACGAAGGGCAAGCCTGGCTGTGTCTCAGATGACACCAATCGCCCAGGAATGGGCTGCAGTGCAGACACCCACCGTCCTGGTGGAAGAGCTGGAGGATGGCAGACTCCTGAGGGTTGAAGAAGAGTGTGGCCATGTCATTGTAGGTATCATTGGGACAAAAAAATGTCTTGATACTTGAATTCACATCTTCTGTGACCTAAGAAGAAGGAATCAGAAAATCAGTACAAGGACACCTGACTTTGAGTCTTCCAGTGGGATGTCTCCATCCGGGTCCAAAACAGGTGGCTGCACAGCCAATCAAACAGGCCAAAAACTGACCTCTACCAATGGCAGCCACACGGGCAAGTGTATTCTTTACATTCTGAATGCACAGATGAAAGAATCGGGATGAGGGCCTGTGTTCATCCACACTCATGATGAAAATGTCACTATGGCCGTGATTCACCGTGAATTTGACTCTGCTTCCTCTCCCGGTGCTAACTTTCTAGGTGATGCTGCTAGAAGCCTGGCCTGAGAACCCTACGACTGGGGAAGATGAGGCAAGTGACAGCAAGTGACTGGGAGTTGACAGGTATCTGGGGAGGAAAATCCAGGGCACTGCTTGACTGAAAGCCCCAACTCTGGTTCCAAATAGAAAAAGTCTTTGATGTTGGGGCAATTTGCTACAAAAAAAAGCGCCCGAATTTGCTGCAAAAGAAAACCAACCTCCACAATGCCTGGAGAGCAGACCCAGTCCTCCAGGCTGCCTCTCCTCCTAGACCCCAACTGGGGAGCAGAACCCAAGCAGAAAAAGAGATGATTTCTACTTCTACACATTTTAGACCTCATTTGCTTGCCATCATTCTGTGTGGGAAGATGGGATCCCTGCCGGAGGGCAAGGGTGTTTCAAGTATGCTGTTTTATTTTCTAGTTGACAGTGTACAACAATACAAGGTTGTACTTCACACCTATCACTGTGCATGTAAACAGGGAGTGTTATTACAAAGGTTAATCAAGGCTATGGGTTTCTTCTGGATGACATTTATTGATGACGCTGTGGAGATGCCCTTATGTGGACGTGATAACGATACCGGGGGTGGTTTGTATGACCCCGCCAGGTGAAATAGGCCGGGCAATACAGAGGGATGCAGGCTGCTGCGGAAACAGTACGGCACTGCTGACTGGCAGCACTTGGCACAGGTGAGCCGTGTGCAGAGCCTCAGCGTTGTGGAGTGCATGGGGGATGAGCTCAGCTGACGGCTTCATAATAGACACATGCAGTGCTTCCCAAACTGTCTGGAGGAAGTTCAGTCCTGAAGGCTTTCCGGAAAGAGTCCTGTGGTCAACTGCATTGAGAAACATCCTAGCAATTCTTGGAAATCAGTGTGTCTGCTAAAAGCTGAGCACAGGCTCCAAAATCAGATGGCTTTGTCTGTAACTCTGCCACTCTCTAGTGACCTTGAGAAGAATATTTCATTTTGTGACAATTTCCTCACCTATAAAATGGTAACAACACCTACCCTCTCACCATATATGACTAGCTGAAGGTTTCTGGTCAAGACCACACTGTGCCTCAGCTTCCTTAGCTGTAAAATGGGGGCGCAACTACTGGCCAGCACAGTGCTAGTAAGGATTAAATGAAATCATATAAAGTGCTCAGTGGAACATCTGGTACACAATAAAGACACCAAACATTTATAACACTTATGGGAATAAGGCCCCAGAAGTTCTGTAATAAAGGAACGTATTTAGGTTGGATGCTGTGGCTTGCGCCTGTAATCCTAGCACTTTGGGAGGCCAAAGCAGGAGATCGTTTTAGGCCAGAAGTTCAAGACCACCCTCGGCAACACAGTGAGATCTTGTCTCTATAAAAATAAGCTGGATGTGATGGCATGCACCTGTAGTCCCAGCTACTCGGGAGGCTGAGATGGGAGGATCGCTTGAGCCCAGGAGTTTGAGGTTACAGTAAGCTATGATCACACCACTGTACTCCAGCCTGGGTGACAGAGTGAGATCCTGTCTCTAAAAAGATGAAGCAGCATATTTAATTCTTAGCACATTTGACCATAGAATCGTGTTTTGTACGCTTTAAATCACATGCATCAAGGTATCCGTCTGGTAACAAGCTGGGCTTGGGAATAACTAGTAACAGGGGTCAGCAAACTTTTCCGTAAAGAGCCAGACAGTAAATATTTTAGAGGTTGCCAGTGACATACAGTCTCTGCGGCATATTCTTTTTTTTCCCTTGACCCTTTAAGAATATATATATACACACCAGCCTAGGCGTGGTGACTCACACCTGTAATCCTAGCACTTTGGGAGGCCGAGGCAGGCGGATCACTTGAGGTCAGGAGTTCAAGACCAGCCTGGCCAACATAGTGAAACCCTGTCTCTACTAAAAATACAAAATTAGCTGGGCATGGTGGTGGACGCCTATAATCCTAGCTACTCGGGAGGCTGAGGCAGGAGAATTGCTTGAATCTGGAAGGTGGAAGTTGCAGTGGGCCAAGATTGCACCACTGCACTCCAGCCTGGGTAACAGAGTAAGACTCCATCTCAAAAAAAACAAAACAAACAAAAATATAATATATATATACACACACTATATATATATGTGTGTGCGTGTATATATATATAATATATACATATAACTAGGGACACTGAAGAGGCTGTCCTCCAAGACAAGGGCCCCAATGGGGATCTGAGAGTTTCGAGGGTTTACTGAGAAGCAACAAGAAGAGAGTACAGTTGTCCCTCAGTATTCACCAGAGATAGAGTCCAGGATCCCGATGGATACCAAAATCCAGGGACGCTCAAGTCCCAGATATAAAATGGTATATATTTGCATATAACCTATGTAGGTCCTCTTATATACTTTTAAATCATCTCTAGATTTATCATACCCTAATACAATGTAAATGCTATGTAAATAATTGTTATACTGTACTGTTTCTTCTTTGCATTATTTTTTACTGTTGTCTTGTTTTTTTTTTATGTTTTGCATCCTGAATATATGTGCTCCACAGTTGGTTTGCCCTATGTAATTCCACGGATGCAGGATGCACAAATGTGGAGGGCCGACTTCTCTTAAGAGAATGCTCACCCGTCTGCAGCCGAGGGCTGGAATCACACATCTGGCTGACTCACTGAACGACAGGTGTGGCTCTCAGAGCCACTGGGTTGGACCAAAAAAACAGCGTGGGGTAGGCTCCATGGACTACCTCATGGGACCCACTTCTCGGGGAAAGCCTCTGGAAAATATCGCGCCCCCAAAGAAGGGAAAAGGAGAAGTGCAGGAGGGCAGCACACCCGCGAAGGACCCAACGCCGGGAAGAGGCAGAGGATGCTGGGAAGAGAGGAGCCTCCTTGCCCTGACACAGACATCTCTTCCTCTCATTTCAAGAGTGACTGTCATAGTCACAGAGGTGAGGAGGTGGGTGCTAAGCCTCTGGGCTGTGGCCCCTTCAGGCAAAGGGAGGTGGAAGAGTAACTGGGGCTCGGAAAGCACCTTGCTGTCAGCTTCCCAAGTGTCTGTTTCCCATGAATGTTGTTCAACAGAGAGGAGTTCCCTCTGTGACGCCAGGGCTGTTCACAGAAGTGGCAAAGACATAGGACATTTGGTGTGCACCTGCTCTTAGGTAAAAAGATGACTACAAATTCCCGTATCTCTCAGCGCTCGGGTATGGGTGTGGAAGGATGAACCCAACACATCTATCAGTTCTCAACAGAGGAAGGTCATACATTTCTGGATTCTTCCTCGTGGGTATGGGATAAAGATAGCAGGTGCACTGGGGTTACCTGGAGCTGGAATGAGTCATTACCGATTTGACTCGAGGAGGACATCTGTCGGCATTCTCCCAACACCATCGAGGCCACAAACACCACCACGGTGGTTACCAGAGACACCAGGAGGCTCTCCAAGACTCTAGGAGGCAAAGCACAGCTGTTATTAACGCCACAGAAAGAAGCTGCGGTCTCAGGAATTCAAAACATAACCCTGCCTACCCCCAACCCCAATTTCTCCAAAGAGCATTCACAGCAGCCCCTGGTCAGTCAACACGTGTGCAGAATTCATCAGTGACTTGCTGTATTCCAGCAATTTGTTTGTAAAAAGTGGGCAGTTAAAGTGGGCTGCTACGTCCACATCATCTCTCTCCAAGGAATGAATGGCTTTCCATTATAAGTCCTGGGGCGAGAAGTCTCCTGAGAGCAAGCTGCTCGGCAGGGTCATGGTGACCCTTCTGACCTTGTCATGTGTCCAAGTGGCAAGTCAGGACAGGCAGGGAGTCAACCAGTAACTCTGACATAAATTAAGCTGGCTCAGCCCTTTGGCCTGTCAAGTAGGGCAGATGCATGGCCGTGTGCAGATTCTCAGTCTTAGATGAGAAATCAAAGCCATGGAGGCAGGGTCTGCTCCTCGGGAGAGATGGCGCGGCCCACACCAAGCTCACAGAGCCACAGGAGGCTGGGGGGAGGCGACTGAGCAGATACCTGACGAGCTTAGGTTTCGGGTGCACGTTTCGCATACGGTACTTTGCAAGCCTCTTGTTCAGACAGTTGAATGTGGCTCCCAGGAGGCCCCCAATGACCCCCATCACGACGAAGAAACCCAAATCCATAGCTGTCCAGAGATGACATTTTTTATCAGAGTCAGAGCACTGAGAGAAGGGGAAAGGGAGAGGGAGAGAAAAACCATAGCAGCCATGAGAACCGGAAGAGACAGAAGAGAAGACAGAAGCAAGAGTGGGGCTGCTTCCCCGCATGGCAGAGGCTAATGGGCGAGACGTGCCCCTGGAAGCTGTACCTAGCCCTCTGCTCATTTCTCTCTGGTCCTTCACTTCACAGGAAATGTTCATGGGTCAAATTAGAAATCCTGCGGGAAAGGACAAACATACCTTAAACTCGCCAAAGTTCAGCAATCCAGGGAGCTGGAAGGAACCCCAGCTTCCAAACTGAATCCCAGAACGGAAGAAGTTGAGGGTGAAGGTGGCAGACATGGAACAAAAGAGCTAAGGGAGAGGTGACAAAACACAAGAAGGTTCAGGAGTGGCATGTCCTACTCTCTACCGACCCCTCCTCCTGGTACCCACTGCTCTATGCAGAGACCTGCAGAATCCACATCAGGGTACGGGGATCTGGTCACCCTTGCAGTAGATACACCCCAGGTGTGACCTACTCTAGATCGGGTTTTAAGAAGCTTCCATTCCAGCAGCCGACTCTACTATGACAGTCTATTTAGAGTCTTTATGGACAAGACCTTGCACCAAAAGGAAGGATCAATGCAAAGGGAAGGACAGCCTGCTCCGAGGGAGGAGACCAGTTCCAGTCCAAGCCCCATCACTTCCTGCTTTATGACAACAGCCAGTTTCACATTTTCATGGCAGGTGATTCATCAAGAGAAGATAACAAGGCCGGGCGCGGTGGCTCACGCCTGTAATCCCAACACTTTGGGAAGCCAAGGCGGGTGGATCACTTGATGTCAGGAGTTCAAGACCAGCCTGGCCAACATGGTGAAACCCCGTCCCTACTAAAAATACAAAAATTAGCTGGGCGTGATGGCAGGTGCCTACAATCCCAGCTACACAGGAGGCTAAGGCAGGAGAATCGCTTGAACTCAGGAGGCAGAGGTTGCACTGAGCCGAGATCGTGTCACTGCCCTCCAGCCTGGGCAACAGAGTGAGACTCCATCTCAAAAAGTAAGTGGGTAACAGCAGTTTGATTTGGGGTTGGGAAGGGTATTGATACAAGAAGTACAGACAGTCCAGTGTGGAGGTTATGGGCACAAGAGCAAAGCTGCTTCTGATCCAGTCGACCCCCCCAAGTCTCATCAAAACGACCATTCCATGTACCAAGTAAGGGACACCGAGTGTAATTCGGGGCCTGTGGTTAAGTCTGGGAGGTGGCTTTCACTGAAGGTCCTCCTCACCACTTTCCATGTGAGCCCTTGGTTCCAGAAGGACGAACCCTCCTCTAGACTGAACAAGGTACCCCCGATTGGGGCCCCGAAAGCTGCAGCAACTCCAGCAGCCGCTCCTGCTGATACAAAGTCTCTCTTGTCTCTGAGGAGAGGAGAGAGATGGGTTATCCAAAAAACAGCCCTCAGCCCACAAAATGCGGTTTCTGATTTCCTTATCATGAACATTTTCTCTCACACCTATGAACTGAACAGGCAGGGATCCTGAAGGGCAGGTCCCTGGGGAGGCAGCCTCTGCCGCGAGCACGCCCACCCGAGAGCCACACACCTCAGCACCAGAGTCTCTTTCAGCACGGCGGCTACTCCGCCTGGGAACAGGAGCCCCTGACCTCTGTGTTTTCTGTGATCTCAGAATCTCAGCCCCCAGCTCAGGGGCAGATTGAAGATTGGCGCGATCACTGCTGTACCATGTTCCCACCAGATCTTCCTTCCAGAAAACCCCAGCATCCGTAAAAACATCAAGGTGCCTTCTGGGTATGTGCCAGACTTGCAGGAATACAAAGAGAAAGTGGTCCGTGACTCTAAACCGGGTCTCTGATTGAAAGAGCCTTACAAGGCATGCAGGTCAGTAACACACACATCTGATACAGGGCTAAAAAGTCTACCACGTTCTGACCCAGGAGGGTGGCTGACCAAGTGAATCACTGGGGAATACAAAATGCCTTCCTAAGAATATGCCTGTCTGAGGCCTTTCTTGGTTGGGTTTTTAATCTGGGACCATTTTCACTTGCCTGAGATGCGTCTAGGGCTTATGGCATGACAAAATAAAAGTCACGATGCTAGCCTGGTGCTTTGGCTTACTTCCAGAAGAAAAGTTCAAAGCCCGCCCCCTTCTCCTACAGTCGGGTTTCCCAGCAGGGGACACTATGCCAGACTAGAGCAAGTATTGAGTCTGACTCGCAGTGCATGAACATGTTGCTTCCAAAAAAAAACCAATTTCTAACCTTTCCATACCTGTCGCTACGGAAATAGGGGAAGTTAAACTGGATCTTCCTTAAGGAGATGCTCTGAAACTAAAGCGAGAGAAAAAGAGAGCCATTAAACAGCCTATTCATATAACCAAATACCACCTGTACCCCAGTAATTGTGCAAAAAGAAAAAAAAAAAAGAGAGAAAACAGGTCGGGGCAGTCTAGAAGGACTGAAACTGCAGGAATCCACAGCACTAGGGGAGGCCCCGCTGCTTGAGCACACCTGGGTAAGTGTGCTGCAGGAAGGAAAGTCCAGAACAGCGACTTGGGAAAAAAGGAGGCCGGGCATGGTGGCTCATGGCTCACGCCTGTAATCCCAGCACTTTGGGAGGCCGAGCCAGGCGGCTGATCACCTAACGTCAGGAGTCAGAGACCAGCCTGGCCAACATGGCAAAACCCTGTCTCTACTAAAAATACAAAATTTAGCCAGGCATGGTGGCATGTGCCTGTAATCCCAGCTACTTGGGAGGCTGAGCCAGGAGAATCACTTGAACCCGGGAGGTGGAGGTTGTAGTGAGCAGAGACGGCACCATTGCGCTTCAGCCTAGGCGACAGAGTAAGACTCCGTCTCGAAAGATAAAAATAAAAAAACTTGGGAAAAAGGAGATCCCCACCCCCATCCTTGGGAGGAGCTTATTTTTCCTGCCCCCAAATTTCTAGGACCTTCTGAAATCCCATTTTGTGCAGAGTCAACAAGTCAGAAAGGAAAAAGGGAAATGGCTGAGCTGAGGGAAGGGGACGCCATTGCGGAAGACTGAGTCCGCTCTGCTCGGCAGCGCCAGGAAGAGAAGGGCCCAGAGCCTGTGCTCGGTCGGCTCCACAACAGCGCACGCTGATGCCCACTCCTTCCACCCCTTGGCTCACTTCTGCCAGATCTGGTGCTTGAGGCAGTAGCAGGAGAGAGACCAAAAGACGAGCTCTGGAAGAAAGAATCTTCCCTCCTTCACCTCAGAGACTCCCAACTACAGTAACTCCCTCTTCTCAGGACTGGAGAGGGAAATGACTGTGAGTGACAGTTCACAGGGAACGGAGACTTCTCCAACGCAGCCCAGGGATCTGGAGCAGCCCCTAAGAACGGGAGTTTTGAGGTCTCGAGCTAGTGCCTCAACATCTCTAAACCTCAGTTTCCCCATCTGAGGATGGGGGTAACAGCAACAAATCATTGAAGGTGGCTATGAGGAGAAAGCAATTAGTATATGCAGCGTCTGGCACATAGACCACTCAACCAGCAGCTGTTATTATGACTGTACCACGCCAGCTAGAATCAGCATGGAACTGTGCCTAAAACCATGTCAGTCGATGCTTCAGGCCTCTTGGATCTGGCGGCACTGAGATGATCCACCCCACTCTCTATGGAGGCGCCTGGCGATGGCTGCAGAAGCATCCAGTGACTTTCATCTGCCTGTGTCCTAGTTTTTCTCTCTGTCACATTTCTGCTCCTAGGGTTCAGCAGGGCATCATTAAAACTTCCAAGTATAAGTTATGCCCTTTCCTGAGAGACAGACACATGGTTTTCATATCAAGCCAGAATGGCACCAGGTTCCAATGTGATGTCAGGGGTGTCCGAATGGATTTGGCCCAGTGTAACCACAGACCTCCCACTAGGCCTGTCCGGGAGGCCCACACCCTCTCCCACCTTACCTGAGGGAGGCCAGCTCCCACCACTGAACCACTGTGGATCATGGGGCCTTCCTTCCCCACAAAGAGCCCTGGGCAGGGTGAAAAAGGGAAGACCATTGGTCAGCGCAGAAATGTCCCTGGGTCAGGAGACCTTGGTTACAAAACCTTTTCTCCTGACAACTAAACAGAGATGATCCTAAGACTTTATAAGAGAAAGAACCAAATTCCCACCAAATAAGCTCCATTTCAAGTCTTGCTAGAAGAAAAAACACTCCACATTCTAAATTGCGTGTCAGCAAATGATAGCCTGTGAGGCCAGACCACCAGCTCCCCACCTGGTTTTGCACAGCTTGAGAACTAAGACCGGCTTTTACGTTCTTAAGTGGACAAATGTAAATGGTTACATAAGCATCAACATAAGAGCTTCCATTCTGATTCTTGGCCCACAAAGCCTGAAATATTTACTATCTGGCTGTTGACACAAAAACGCTTGCTGATTTTGACAGAAGCGAATTCCACAAACTAAATTCCAAATTCCAAAACTGAAGAGTGTGTTTGTCAGGTATCTGAATGGTAACATACGAACAGTGTCTCAGTGTCTGCATTTTAAAAAGAGCCCATCAACAAAAAGTGCAAACATTAGTTGTTTGAGGCTGGGCCCTGCAGTTCAAATCTAATAACTGAAATATGTCATGCTTCTTGTCATCTCTGCCCCTTGAGTATTTGAAGGATATAAGTTGGACCCTTCTTACCTCCGGCCACACTGAACAGCACTCCAAGGACCTTGCAGAGCAGGGTCCGTAGACGGACGATTCCTGGCACCTTCACACCATTCAGATAGCATTTGACCTCGGGTATCCCAGAACCTGCTGCCACGGGCTGATGGAGTAGAGCAGGTACACCCATAACTTAAAATCCATTGGTTCTCTGGTTTACCCTCAACAACCTGGGCAGCGGAAGAGGGAGAGCTGGCCACCTTCATTAGCAGCGTCAGCATCACCTGGAGGGCTTGCTAAACCACAGCTGCTGGACCCCATGCCAGAGGATCTGACTCAGGAGGTCTGAGGAGCAATGGGAGGACTTGCCCTTTTTTTTTTTTTTTTTTGAGACAGAGTTTCACTCTTGTTGCCCAGGCTGGAGTGCAATGGCGTGATCTTGGCTCACTGCAACCTCCGCCTCCCGGGTTCCAGTGATCTCCTGCCTCAGCCACCCGAGTAGCTGGGATTACAGGCATGTGCCACCATGCCCGGCTAATTTTGTATTTTTAGTAGAGACAGGGTTTCTCCACGTTGGTCAGGCTGGTCTTGAACTCCCGACCTCAGGTGATCCGCCCGCCTTGGCCTCCCAAAGTGGCCGGACTTGCACTTTTTAAAGAAAAATAATTTCAACTTTTATTTTAGATTCAGGGATTGCATGTGCAGGTCTGTTACAAGGGGATATTGCATGATGCTGAGGTTTGGGATACAAATGATCCTGTCACCCAGGTAGTGAGTATGGCACCCAACAATTTTGTTTTCAGCCCTTTCCCCTTTTTTTCCTCCCCGCAGAATCTGCACAAGTTCCCTGTGAATCAGCATCACCTGGGGAACCTCTCAACAATCAATTCGGGCACCTCAATTCCACAGGTTCTCATGTGTCAGAACTGGGGCTCAGGTAGATTTTTTTAAAAAGTTCTCCAGGGAATTCTAATGTACTGCCAAGGCTGAGACCCACCATCCTAATCTGGATTTTTCTTTAATCTCACCAGAGGGTGAAACCTTTATCTTCAGTGAACAAGAGGCCACTTTCTGCAGGAATCTGCATTCTCAGTTTCCTGACATTCTGGAAGGAGGTGGGGAAAAGGGGTGTGGGACTCTAAAACCTCCTAAGCGAGCAGGTGAATCAAACCACCTCACCTCAATGAGAACAAGGAGGCTTGCCAGGAAGACAAAGGTGAGGTTAAAACCCAGGAGTTCAAGGAGAGAGAGAGCGAGGCAGCCTTTCTGGCTACACTCCTCCACCGCTGCAGAAACTGGGTTAAGGAAACTGTGTTGATCAGCCGAGGGGTGTCCCCGTCATCACGTGAGAGGGTGCAGCTGCTTCTCCTTTGGATCATGCTGTCTGCTGAGTGCACTTTTTCTCCATATATAAAAATTTTTTGAAAATGCCTGAGATGACTGGGTGCGATGGCTCATGCCTGTAATCCCAACACTTTGGGAGGCTGAGGCAGGAGGAACGCTTGACCTTAGGAGTTGGAGGCCAGCCTGGGCAACATAGTGAGACCATGTCGCTACAAAAAATACAAACATTAGTTGGGCATGGTAGTACATGCCTATGGTCCCAGCTACTCAAGAAGCTAAGGTGGGAGGATCGCTTGAGCCTGGGAGGCTGAGGCTGCAGTGAGCTGTCATTGCACCACTGCACTCCAGCCCAGGCAACAGCGTGAGACCTCATCTCTTAAAAAAAGAAAAAAAAAGCTGGACACGGTGGCTCACGCCTGTAATCCCAGCACTTTGGGAGGCCGAGGTGGGCAGATCACGAGGTCAAGAGATCGAGACCATCCTGGCTAACAAGGTGAAACCTCATCTCTACTAAAAATACAAAAAAATAGCCGGGTATGGTGGTGGGCGCCTGTAGTCCCAGCTACTCGGGAGGCTGAGGCAGGAGAATGGCGTAAACCCAGGAGGCGGAGCTTGCAGTGAGCTGAGATCGCGCCACCACACTCCAGCCTGGGTGACAGAGCGAGACACTGTCTCAGAAAAAAAAAACAAAAAAATTGTTTGAGATGCCTTTGACATTAGGAAATACTTCAAACATTACAAAAAGTAACAAATACCCATACCCTCACAACCTCAGCTTTAACAAATCTCCACAATGTGCCATATGTGCTCCAGGTATTTTTGAAAAATAAAACATTCGATATCATTTTAAGAAACAAAATAAAAAAACAGTTTTCCTTCCTCTCTCCCCTGGGAGAAACCATTAACCTGAAATTATTGTGCATATTTCAAGCGTCCATACTGTTGTACACGGCACTTCTATATTCTGTAACTTCCTCTTTTTTTTTCTGAACATTAAGTTCTTGAGAATTAGCCATGTTGATACACACAGCTCTGTGGTTCGTTCACTTTCACTTCTTTTTTTTTTTGAGATGGAGTCTTGCTCATCGCCCAGGCTGGAGTGCAGTGGCACGATCTCGGCTCACTGCAAGCTCCGCCTCCCGGGTTTACGCCATTCTCCTGCCTCAGCCTCCCAAGTAGCTGGGACTACAGGCGCCCGCCACCTCGCCCGGATAATTTTTTGTATTTTTTAGCAGAGATGGGGTTTCACCGTGTTAGCCAGGATGGTCTTGATCTCCTGACCTCGTGATCCGCCCGCCTCGGCCTCCCAAAGTGCTGGGATTACAGGCGTGAGCTACCACGCCCAGCCTCACTTTCACTTCTGTCTAAAATTATTTTTGTTTTATAATCTACAGAAATGACATGATGTCTAAAATGATACCACATGAATGTGCCACAATTTTTCCATTCCCCCATTTGGTGATTCCAGCTTTTTGCTATCACAAAGCTATAATCATCACCTTCGCACATGTCTATGGTTGACGTCTGTAAGAGGAATTTATGAGTCACAGGAATGTGCACCTTCCTTTTTCCAGAGGTTTACTCAGTTTTTCTCTTTTGAGAATTCCAGTTCACATCTTTTGCTTGTTTTCCTTCTATTGGACCATCTGTTTTTTTTTTTCTGATTGTGTTGCAGGAGTTCTTCCTGTGTTCTTTTTTTTGAATCAGTCTTACTCTGTCACCCAGGCTGGAGTACAGTGTTACAATCTCGACTCACTGCAACCTCTGCCTCCTGGGTTCAAGTGATTCTCCTGCCTCTGCCTCCCAAGTATCTGGGACTAAAGGTGCACACCACCACACCAGGCTAATTTTGTATTTTTAGTAGAGACAGGGTTTCACCATGTTGGCCAAGCTGGTCTCGAACTCCTGACCTCAAGTGATCCGCCTGCCTCGGCCTCCCAAAGTGCTGGGATTATAGGCGTGAGCCACCATGCCCAGCCACTTCCTGTATTCTGGATACTAATTATCTGCCTCTTAACTGCATAGTAAATAACCTCTTTCAGGCTGTGGACTTGTTTTTCACTTTATGGTGCTTTATTGTTGTTATTTTGGAGTTTTTGTCTTTATAAATAAAATATGTACTTTGATGTGGTCAAGTTTATTGATTTTTTTTTTTTTTTTTTGAGACAGAATTTCGCTTTTGTTGCCCAGGCTGGAGTGCAATGGCATGATCTTGGCTCACTGCAACCTCCATCTCCTGGGTTCAAGCAATTCTCCCGCCTCAGCCTCCGAAGTAGCTAGGATTACAGGCACCTGCCACCAAGCCCAGCTAATTTTTTGTATTTTTAGTAGAGACAGGGTTTCATCATGTTAACCAGGCTGGTCTTGAACTCCTGACCTCAGGTGATCTGCCTGCCTCAGCCTCCCAAAGTGCTGGGATTACAGGCATGAGCCAATGCACCCAGCCATTGATGTTTTTTCTTATAATCTGTGCCTTTTGGAGTTTTAAGAAATTATTCCCTACTCTTGACAACATATAGTCTCCTAAAGTTTTGTTTTGCATATTTACATTTTCATCTGGAATTTATCTTTATTTATAGTATGAAATAGGAATAAAACTATTTTTCCATATGGATCACCCATGTCCCAGAATCTTTTTTTTTTTTTTTTTTTTAAAGACAGGGTCTTGCTATGTTGCCCAGACACAGCCATGGTGCACTACAGCCTCAAACTCCTGGGCTCACCTCCTAAGTAGCTGGGACTACAGAGATGTGTATTTTTATTTATTAAATAACACAGCATCTTTTATTAAACCATTCAGCACTCCCTCGCAGATGTGTAGTATTAACTGTCATTCACCAAAGTTCCACGCATGTGAGGGCCAGTTTCTGCTTCTCTATCATTTTCCACTGTCTAGGTATTCATACACCAATGTGACCAATTTCAATGACGGAATCCTCAATTGTTTGACTTTTTAAAAATTTTTCCTAACTCCCCAAACTTGTAAATTTTATAAGACTTGATATCTGGCAGCGTCAGGTCCACCTTCTTGTCGTTCAGAACTGTACTGACTCACTACTTTTGGCCCTTTACTCTTCTACACAAATTTAGAAAGAACTTCTGAGTCCCACAACAAATTCTACTGGAATTTTGATTGGAACTACATTAAATTTACAGACTGGGGAGTACAGGCATCTTTGTGGCATCTGTAATCTCATCAACCACAAACATGGGTATGTCTTTGTTTATTAAAGTCCTGCTTTTGCATCTTTCAGTGATCATTAAAAATATTAAAGCTGAATAGCTAATAAGTGGCCCTTCTAATATCATGTTTACTGTTAAACCCATTTCTATGTAAGAAAGAACCTTGGTGACCACTGAAGTCCACGAACACCAGGAACCGTGAAAAGGATACATGACTGTACCACTCCGAACTTGAGTTGGGTGAAGAGTCGCACAAAAAAGTCCACAAAGAGACCCACCTGTGAAGAGCAAGAGATCTATCACACAGCCTTATTTCCAAGTGTAGTACGGGTGTGCTTCTCTTGAAGGCATCTCCTCCTCCACTGCATGTATGGAGGCTGCTCACTAGCCAGCAGCACGTGAATGCACAGCAGAAAAGCTCAGAAGGACGAGATCCCTTCTCCAGCCCAGTCCCACTGCCCCTCCAAAGAACAAACGCAGAGGGTACAGCTAAGTTGAGTGAAGCAATGGAAAACAAAGAGGGAAGCAGGTGCAGAAAAAGATGTGAGACCAAGAAAGACTACTGACACAGGGGTGTCCAATCTTTTGGCTTCCCTGGACCACTTTGGAAGAATAATTATCTTGGGCCACACATAAAATACACTAACAATGGCTGATGAGCTAAAAAAAGAAAATCTCAAAAAAACTCATGTTTTAAAAAGGTGTATGAATCTGTGTTGGGCCATGGGTTGGAAAAGCTTGCTTTAAAACACAACATTCATTTAGGTGTATGCGATTTTTGAATGTTTGTTATTAGCAGGTTCTATTTTATAAGTCATTATTTTGACTTAAAATCATCTTTTTTTGAGATGGAGTCTTGCTATATTGCCCAGGCTGGCCTTGGGCCTTGAATTCCAGGGCTCAAGAAATCCTCCTGCCTCAGCCTCCCAAGTAGCTGGGACTACAGGCACACCCCACTGTGCCAGGCTAGACTTATAACCATCTTACATTCCATAGTTACTCTGGGTAGAGAAAACAACCAAATTCCAATATTCCGCTCTCCAAAGTGCTCAGGGCTTAAAGGAGAACTAGAAAGACTTCTAAATTTATGGATTCAGGATCAAAGGCTTCTTGCCTTTACCTCTGGCCTTCCCTCAAGCCAATGCCTGGAGGCTTTTTAATACTGAAGCCATAAGTGGCCACACATCAGTGGACAAGAGTTGGGAGTCCTATATCATAAAGGCAGGACTGCCTTCCTAAAATACAAAGGTAGGAGGTAAGGTTGCTTCAGCTTGAGTAACCCTTATCTGAAATGCTTGGGACCAGAAGTGTTTTGGATTTCAGAATTTTTTTTTTTTTAATATTTGCATTATACTTGTTCAACATCCCAAATCCAACAATCTGAAATCCAAAATCTGAATGTGCCAATGAGTATTTTCTCTGAGCATCGTGTTGGCATTCAAAAAGTTTTGGATTTTCCAGCATTTTGGATTTTCTGATAAGGGACACTTAACCTGTAGTACTGACAAGTGACAGCTCCAAAGAGTTTGATAAAACAGTAGCACAAACACTAACAACTAGAGGTCTAATGACTAGCTTATCATAGAGAAATCTGCAACCAGAAACATATGTAGCAAAATAAATACCTTGAGATTTCTATTTTTTTTTTTTTTTTTAAGGAGACAGGGTCTCCCTGTGTTGCCCAGGCTGGTCTCAAACTCCTGGGCTCAAGCAGTCCTCCTGTCTCGGCCTCTCAAAATGCTGGGATTATAGGTGTGAGCCTCCGTGCCTGGCCCAACACCCTGAGATTTAAATAAAACAATAAATCAACCCAAGTTCCCCCAAAATGGTATCCATCAGAATGTCACTGAAGAGGGCTTCTGAGTGCCATTAGTCTTACCTAGTAAGACGTTCCTTTACTTGTGGATTTACTATAGTAAAAATTTGATGCACGCCATGAAAATAAAAATCGTGATTGGCCTCTGTGGCTACATTATACCAAACACATGTGTACATTTTCCAGGCATATCATGTCAAATTAAGTAGGACGCTTGTGGCCAGTTCAAGAGAAATGTGGTAAACAGGCTGCTACTGAGAACAGATACCCTATCCCAACACTGTACTGACCGGAATCAGATGTGACATGGATCATTTTGACTGATGCTGATTTTTCCAGCTTCTCCTCTTCATATTTAACAATGTGAAGTCAGCAGTTCTGGTTCCAGACTTTTTGCTATCCTCATCTTTGGCCATGTTTCCAATCTTGCCCTGTGATTCACCTGTGTAGCTGCTGCCTCCACCAACTCTGTTCATATGGGCATATCCCTTCACGCACAGCTGCTGGCTCTGTCTTCTAGATAACGTTAACGACATGCAGGGAGGAGCCCAGGATAGCACCATGAACTCCCTGCATGAAATCAAGATCTGTGTTGTGCCATCCTGTTCACTGGCACACTGTGCTAAATGAAGGGCATGACATTCACAGTTCTGTACCCACGACTTTGCTTTTTCCCTAAAGAGTGATCTCATGCCTGCCTAGAGTCCTAACCAGTAGGTAGGCTGAGGTAGGAGGATCACCTGAGCCCAGGAGGTCGAGGCTGCAGTGAACTATGATCACACCACTGTGCTCCAGCCAGGGTGACAAAGCGAGACTCTGTCTCTATTTAAATTAAAAAAAAAAAGTGACTTTAACATCCATTATTTACTCTACCCAATGCGTTGTCTACCCACTAGGGAGACAGTTATCTAGTTGATCAGGTAGATTATAGATTATGATCCATAATCATATCACAAAAGATAAGTCCTGCCCAAACCTTTGAGCGCTTCAAGAGCACCATCGTCATGTGTCTCGCTTTCATTTCACAAAGCAAAAACCAGGGAAGTATGGAAAACTGTGCCACGATTATTCATTTTAAAAAAAAGAAGGGAAAAAGAAAAGGTACTCTTGATTATAATGATAAGTGTTATAGTGTTATAATGTCATAAATGCTATAATGACAAATAACAATGTTATTCACCAGGCCAGGGCTTTCCCTGTGAGTCCCTCCAGCCCCCTGGCCCACCATCCCTCCAGGCCCTGCCTCCTCACCAGGCCAGTGCAGACTCCAATGGCAAACACCACCATCCACTTCACCGCCTCATACCTTCGACCTTTCTGTTAACACAGGAAAAGAATGATTCAGTTTACAGGGTTATGGTGGCAGATGGGAAGAAACATATCTTGGCCAACCAGTTTTAAGCTAAATTCCACATGGAGAGCAGGCACAGTGAAGATGATGTTGAGATTTCAGGTGCTTTACAATGCAAAAATGATGGACTCCTTAAGAGGCTGGGCAAGCTGCACTGACAGGGGGAACTCTGGTTGGCAGGATAAAGGCCTAGGGAATAAATGCCAACATAGGCTTACCTTGCAGATAGCATGGGTTTGGTTCCAGACCACCACAATAAAGCAAATATCACAATAAAGAGAGTCACATGAGTGTTTTGGTTTCCCAATGCATATAAAAGTGATGTTTACACTATATTGTGGTCTATTAAGTATGCAATAGCATTATGCCTACAAAAATGTACATACCTTAATTAAAAAATACCTTATGGCTAAAAAATGCAAACAAAATGCATGCTATTGGAAAAATGGCACCTTGCTCAACACAGGTTGCCACCAACCTCCAGTTTGTAAAAACTGCAGTATCTGCAAGGTGAAATAAAGCAAAGTGCATAAAGTGAGGTCTGCCTGTATCGCAGGAAAAGGTTCAAAAAACAAGGGGTAAAGATACTTACTGGGAACTTTAGAAGAGAAAAAAAATGCCATGTTAAGACTGATTTGATCCCCAGAGATGAAGAATTGTTAAGACTCACCTTATTATCCATGGTCTCCAAAACTTCCAGGTAAGGGTCATTGATACAGCGATCATAATCCAAACTCTGAAAAAGAGGGAAAGGTGAGTCAAAAAGTCACATCAGGTGAGAAGACCTGCAAAGGGACACACCTCTGGGTTCCTGCTACTCAACATGTGGATGGGCAGAGCAGTGGTACCTGCAGCACCCAGGAGGAGCTGGTTCAAAATGTGGAATCTGGCCAGGCACGGTGGCTCACGCCTATAATCCCAGCACTTTGGGAGGTCAAGACAGGTGGATCACCTGAGGTCAGGAGTTTAAGACCAGTCTAGCCAACATGGCGAAATTCCATCTCTACTAAAAATACAAAATTAGCCGGGTGTGGTGGCGTGCACCTGTAGTCCCAGCTACTTGGGAGGCTGAGGCAGGAGAATCTCTGGAACCTGGGAGGCGGAGGTTGCAGTGAGCTGAGATCGCACCACTGCACTCCAGCCTGGGTGACAGAGCAAGACTCTGTCTCAAAAACAAACACAAAAACCAAATGCAGAATCTCAGACTTCCTGCAGCCCTGCAGCCCTAGGTGGCTCAGATGCACATTACAATTTGAGTGGTGTTGCTTCAGGTCCACACTTCATGCTTTAGGATAAGTTTTAAATTACCTATTTTTAAACTTCCTGTTTTGGCAAAATATGTAAAGACCTTTCGCTATCATGAGCTTTATGAAACTTACTCCATTAGATGTGAACAAAAGTTTCAGTTCGTCAGAACCAAATTAATTTAGAATGTCAATTAGTTATAATTATCTTTTGTAGTTAGTGTCTATGGAAATGAGGTTAGTCACAAGACAAACTAATATGGAAAGTATTTTTAAAAGCAACTTCAACTTTATGTTAGGAAGAGGCACTGACTCAGCTTGGCTCTCGGCTCCTAAAACTTCTACATCTAAAGCAGCGTCCTTTATAACATGCATCACAGAACACAGAAATCCTGCAAGCAACTTGCAGGTATGCCACAGACATTTAGAGAAACAATTCAAAGGAAATCATTTTAGTTGTCTTGTTAGAGAAGCAGCAGTCTGGGCCGGCCGCAGTGGCTCACGCCTGTAATCCCAGCACTTTGAGAGGCCGAGGCAGGAAGATCGCTTGAGGCCAGAACTTCGAGACTAGCCTGGGCAAGATGGTGAAACCCCATCTCTACTAAAAATACTAAAGCTAGCTGGGAGTGGTGGAGCACACCTGTAAACCCAGCTACTCAGGAAGCTAGGGCAGGATAGCTGCTTGAACCTGGGAGGCAGAGGATGCAGTGAGCTGAGATCATGCCACTGCACTCCAGCCTGGGCAACACAGTGAGACTCTTACCTTAAAAAAAAAAAAAAAAAAAAGACGCAGCAGTTTGGCAACAAAGAAAAATGGTTGGCCATGAGCTCTCCTTCCTACAACCTGTTCCTACCCACATCAGCTGGACACTAGCCGGGTCGCAGCCACACTCCTGGACAACAGTTTCACGTCAGCCAAACACATGTGATGAATGACAATTTATTCTATCTATATGTATACCTATAGTCCAAATTCCTTTTTTATGAGTCCTGGAGTACCAACAGGTGACTGAGTAAATCAATTATACACCCAAATATAGAAGACTATACACCAATAAAATGATTATAGTTAAGTCTATATAGAAAGATATGGAAAATGTCCAAAAATTATTTAGCAAAAGAGTAAGATGCAATTAAAAAATAAAAATAAAGCAGAATGGAGAATTAAAAGTATAATATCCTTTTTTGATTAAACAAAATTAGGATTATTTGCACATCAGCATTCATAATGGGAAAGCATCCGTGAGGTAGTGCTCAAGAGGATATTTGTTTCTGGGTGTTGTCTGAAATTCTCATGGCACAAATGGTGTGCTTTTTTATATTTAAAAAAATGATCAGCTGGGCACGATGGCTCACGTCTATAATTCCAGCACTTTGGGAGGCTGAGATGGGTGGATCCCTTGAGGCCAAGAGTTTGAGACCAGCCTGGCCAACAAGGCGAAACCCCGCCTCGACCAAAAATACACAAATTAGCTGGGCATAGTGGCACACACCTGTGATCCCAGCTACTAGGGTGGCTGAGGCAGGAGAATCGCTTGAACCCAGGAGGTGGAGGTTGCAGTGAGCTGAGATCGCGCCACTGCACTCCAGTCTAGGTGACACAGTGAGACTCTGTCTCAGAAAAAAAAAATCTTTTTTACTGATCAGAAAACAAAAAAACACAGTGAGGAAAAATGTACTTTTAGAAACCAGACTCATCCATAAGTGATTAAACATATATGCACATACATATATATTGTAGCGGCCAACGGGACAAGTTTCCCCTTTCACCCTCTGAAGGTCTGCTGAAAGTGAACTGACAAAAGGCAGATTAATGGGAGCAAAGGCATCCAGACTTATTTAACATGCATTGCACAGGGGAACTGCAGAATGATTACCCAATAACCCCAGTGAGGTACAGATGCTTCTATACTCTTCTTCAGAAGGGAAGGGGAAATGGGGATGTGGAAGGAAATAATTCTTAGTGGGGAATGAATGGATCTGGGAGGCAGACATTATCTTGTGAATGATTCTCTTTGGAAATTGAATGCGACAGTGAACAAACAGCGGTTTGGGACAGTTTGGCCGGGGTCTAGGTATGTTGTTTGGTCTTCAGTCTCCTCTGTGAGATGAGTTTTAACATTCCCTGGTTAATGACATTTCAGGAAAGGGATCAAAGACAACTGTGTTCCTCTTTGGTAGGTCCAGTTTCTAGGTAGATAAGGGAACGGCAGAGAAGAGCCTCATCCTGTGCTTTGGGAGAGACAAAGCGTGTTTCTTCAGTTCAGCAAATGATACCGTATTTCCAGGTATCATTTTCTGAGCCCCAACAATACACATACACACAAACAGACTTTGTCTTTTTTCCTTTTTTTTTTTTTTTTTTTTTTGTTGAGCCGGGTATCTTTTGTTTGCTAACAAGGTGAGTGGTGGCTGGGGTCCCTTAGATAGCTTCAGAAAAGAGGCTGGTCACCAGAAAGACCAACGCAGGATCAGCGGGGTGGGAAACCCATCCCTCCAGGGAGGAGACTGAAGCTGAAGGTTAAGCTGATCACCAAGGGATGGTGATGTAATCAATCATGACTGCATAAAAAAAGCTTCCATAAAACTCCAAAAGGACACGGTTCAGAGAGCTTCCGAATAGCTGACCATTTGGAGGTTCCAGGAGGGTACTTGTGCCTGGAGAGGGGATGGAAGCTCCGTGCCCCCCTCCCACGTTCCTTGAATCTCTCCATCTGGCTGTTCTTCTGTATCCTTTGTGATATCCTTTATTAATAAACTAGCAAATGTAAGTAGCGTTTCTGTGTTTACTGACCTGCTCTAGCAAATTAACCAAACTCGAGGAGGGAGTCCTGTGAACCTTCAATTCACTGCCAGTTGCTGAGAAATAACAGATGACAACCTACTACTCTCTTTCTTTTTTTTCTTTCTTTCTTTTTTTTTTTTTTTTTTTTTGCCATGGGGTCTTTCTCTGCTACCCAGGCTGGAGTGCAGTGGCATAATCTCGGTTCACTGCAACCTCCAACTCCTGGGCTTAAGCCATCCTCCCACCTCAGCCTCCTGAGTAACCGGGACTATAGCTGTGCACCACTATGTTCAGCTAATTTTTAAATCTTTGTGGAGATAGGATTTCACCATGTTGCCCAGGCTGGTCTCAAACTCCTGGGCTCAAGCAACCTGCCTACCTTGGCCTCCCAAAGTGCTGGGATTATGGGCGTGAGCCACCACGCACAGCCTGCCTACTACTTTTAACTAGCATCTGAAGTGGAAACAGTCTCGTGGGACAGAGCCCTCCACCTGATCTGACGTCATCAGGTAGACAGTGTTGGCACTCAACTAGAGGATACCCAGCAGGTGTCTGCTGGAGACTGCTTGCTAGGTGTGTGGGGAAACAACCTCCACATATGGGTGTCAGCAGTGTTGCGCGAGTGGTGCCTGAGAGCAGAGGAGAAACCATACTTGGTTTGTCCTTATCTCTTGCCTTCATCCCAAATATGTATGGAAATTACTGGTCCATTACTTGATTGATGGTTCTATCGAATAACTCTATGGTTCCATAAACATTTAGAAGGTTTTTAGATATCAGCCGGGCGTGATGACTCACGCCTGTAATCCCAGCACTTTGGGAGGCCGAGGCGGGCGGATCACGAGGTCAGGAGATCAATGAAACCCCGTCTCTACTAAAAATACAAAAAAAAAGTTAGCCGGGCGTGGTGGTGTGTGCCTGTAGTCCCAGCTACTCGGAGGCTGAAGTAGGAGAATGGCGTGAACCCAGGAGGCGGAGCTTGCAGTGAGCCGAGATGGTGCCACTGCACTCCAGCCTGGGCGACAAAGCGAGACTCTGTCCCAAAAAAAAAAAAAAGGTTTTTAGATACCTAGAATAGGCAAATCTATAGACAGAAAGGAGATTAGTGGTTGCCTGGAGTCAGGGGCAAGGAGGACAGGCAGTGGCTGCTAATGAGTGCAGGGTTTCCTCTCGGGTGATGAAAATATTCTAAAACTGACTGTAGGAATTAGCTGGGTGTGGCAGCTCACGCCTGTAATCCCAGAACTTTGGGAGGCCAAGGCGGGCGGATCACCTGAGGCCATGAGTTAGAGACCAGCCTGACCAACATGGAGAAGCCTCGTCTCTACTAAAAATACAAAATTAGCCTGGCATGGTGGCGGGCGCCTGTAATCCCAGCTACTCGGGAGGCTGAGGCAGGAGAGGGAGGCAGAGGTTGCAGTGAGCTGAGATCACAACATTGCACTCCAGCCTGGGCAACAAGAGCGAAACTCCATCTCAAAAAAATAAAAATAAAGGCCGGGCGCGGTGGCTCAAGCCTGTAATCCCAGCACTTTGGGAGGCTGAGACAGGCGGATCACGAGGTCAGGAAATCGAGACCATCCTGGCTAACATGGTGAAACTCCGTCTCTACTAAAAAATACAAAAAAAAACTAGCCGGGCGAGGTGGCGAGCACCTGTAGTCCCAGCTACTCGGGAGGCTGAGCCAGGAGAATGGCGTGAACCTGGGAGGTGGAGCTTGCAGTGAGGTGAGATCCGGCCACTGCACTCCAGCCTGGGCGACAGAGCGAGACTCCGTCTCAAAAAATAAAAAATAAAATAAAATAAAAAATAAAAATAAAAATAAAAAAAATAAAAATAAAAAAATTGACTGTGGGAATAGTTGTACAACTCTGTAAATATACTAATTTTTAAAATCCCATTGAACTGTATACTCTACATGGGTGAGCTGAATAGTATGCCAATTATAGTGCAATAAAACTGCCAGGAAGGGCATTTAGAAACAACCGCAACACTAGAACACCAGAATCCCTTTTTTTTTTAAGTTAGGGTCTCGCTCTGTCACCCAGGCTGGAGTGCAGTGGCACGATCACAGCCCTCTGCAACCTCCATCTCCTGGGCTCAAGCAATTCTCCTGCTTCGATCTCCTCAGTAGGTGGGACCACAGGCATGCCACCATACCTGGCTAATTTTTTTGTATTTTTTGGTGAAACAGAGTCTTGCCATGTTGCCCAGGCTTGTCTGAAATCCTGGGCTCAAGTGATGCACCTGCCTCAGCCTAAAGTATGGGGGTAACAGGCGTGAGCCACTGTACCCGGGCCCCTGCCAATTTTTAACAAAATTTTTTGTAGGAACAAATTCTCACTTTGTTGCCCAGGCTGGTCTTGAACTCCTGGCTTTAAGCGATCCTCCTGCCTTGGCCTCCCAAAGTGCTGGGCGTATAGGTGTGAGCCACTGTGCCCGACCTTTTTTTTTTAAATAAGTTAGTTGAGTCTGGCACTTCGTAAATATGTACCAATGGAATATATGACCTATTATTAAAACCAGATACTGTTACTTCTCCTTTGCTATGACTAACTTCTTTTTATTTCTGCAGTATATATTGCTCTTTGGTTTAGGGGACTAACAACTTTTTTAGAAAATAAAATTTTATGTGTCTTGCAGGGCTGCTACAGGGGGTTATGAGCAAAATGGCACCTGGCCAGGAGGCAGGTGGGGACTGAACCAGCCCCAATTCAACCAGGAAGGGGCATCTTAGTGTTCATACCAAAACCACCTTCAACTGGCTGTGAGTTAGGGGTGCTGCTATGGCCAGTGGGGGAGGCCTTTAATTCTAGGTCCTACGTTCTGAGGGTGCCTCTTTCTAATTCAAAGGTATAATACAAATAGACTATGTGACCTGCATGAAAACATTCCTGTTTGTAATGGCACATCTCACAGAAAGTTACTATTATTCAAACTACCTATAATGACAATGGATGTCAAAATGGGATTCTAACATTTTGTAAGACCCCGAATTTATCAAATAAAGAGTCAAATATATGCAACGAACTCTTCCTGAGGCAGGAAGGAGAAGGGGCAATTTTTAGAAAGTTATTCAACAGAAGGGTTTTCTAGTTGATTGACTATCAAACAAGGTAGAGAAAAGCCTATAACCGCATTCATTAAAATATGACTATTAACACCTCACTAAATATCCTTCTACATCCTTACCCATGTTTTTATACACATGCTTTTAATACGTGTTTTAAGTAACAAAAATGAGATTCCACTAAATCAACTATTTTAACCTGTCCCACTCACTCCCCTCTTTATTATACTTTGTGTCAAGTCGATTTATTTATGATTTACATAAAATCCAGACTTTTCTGATTAAGTGAATGAATTTGCTCTTACACCAAAGCAAATGCTCTCAAGAAGCTCATTCTTGAAGATGGTTGAGAAATATGAATGACTAATATGAAAAGAACATTAACCCATGAAATGTACATGAATATGGCCAGGCGCAGTGGCTCACGCTTGTAATCCCAGCACTTGGAGGCTGAGGTGGGTGGATCACCTGAGGTCAGGAGTTCAAGACCAGCCTGGTCAACATGGTGAAACCCCATCTCTACTAAAAACACAAAAATTAAAAAAAAAAAAATACAAAAATTAACTAGGCATGGTGGCATATGCATGCAGTCCCAGCTACTCGGGAGGCTGAGGTAGGAGAATAGCTTGAACTCGGGGGCAGGGGTAGAGGTTGCAGTGAGCCAAGACTGCACCACCGCATTCCAGCCTGGGCGTTCTGTTTCAAAGGACAACAAAAACAACAAAACTTTACATGAATATGCATATCAGCTGAAGGCAAGTGCATTACAAATGTATGTGCAATTTAGTAGAAGGGGTGAGGGAGTCTGGGTGTCAATGGGGAAGCCTTGGTGAGCTCCTAGAAGTAGGATGCAGGCTGTGAGATAGTCTCAGTCCTAGTGATACAGTCAGGATGATGTAACAGGGTTCAGTGAGGGAGTGCAAGATGACAGAACAATACAGAGCATCTTATACTAATTCCTGCAAACTTCTCCACTATGTGCAAGGAAACAAATACTTACGAAACAGAAGAAAATGGCCAGGCATGGTGGCTCATGCCTGTAATCCCAGTACTTTGGGAGGCCGAAGTGGGATCACCTGAGGTCAGGAGTTCAAGACCAACCTGGTAAACATGGTGAAACCCTATCTCTACTAAAAATACAAAAATTAGCCGGGTGTGGTGGTGGGCGCCTGTAATCCCAGCTACTCAGAAAGCTGGGGCAAAGAACCCCTTGAACCTAGAGCGGGACGGAGGTTGCAGTGAGCTGAGATTGAGCCATTGCACTCCAACCTGGGCACCAAGAGTGAGACTCCATCTCAAATTTTAAAAAAAGAAAAAAAAAAAGAAATAGAAGAAAACACAGCAGTGGATACAGTGCTTTTTGGTTCATTCAAAGCAGTCCCATCAGAGTAGCATATTAAACTATAAAAGCTGGGCGTGGTGGCTCACGCCTGTAATCCCAGCACTTTAGGAGGCCAAGGCGGGCGGATCACAAGCTCAGGAGATCGAGACCACGGTGAAACCCCGTCTCTACTAAAAATACAAAAAATTAGCCAGGCGCAGTTGCGGGCACCTGTAGTCCCAGCTACTCGGGAGGCTGAGCCAGGAGAATGGCGGGAACCCAGGAGACGGAGCCGAGATGGTGCCACTGCACTCCAGCCTGGGCGACAGAGCAAGACTCCGTCTCAAAAAAAATAATAATAAAATAAATAAATAAATAAACTATACAAAAGGGTCCAAATGGCAAAATCCAGACAGTAGAAAATCCCAGGGTCCTAATTATGTTGTCAAATAACTTACAAAAAAAAAAAAAAAAAAAAAGAAGAAGGAAGAACCTACAGATTAAAAGAGATTTAACAGATCTATCAAACAAATAAAAAAAGACCTTTTTTGGAACCTGATACAAACAAAGTTAAAATACATATGACATTCACAAGAAAACTGGAAAATCTGGACAGTAGATATTTGATATCAAGAAATTGCTAAGTTTTTAGATGTGGTAATAGTATTGAGTTACGCTTTTTAAAAATCCTTATCCGTTAAGAGATGCACATTGAATTATGGATGAAATAATATGATATACAGAATTTCTTTCAAAATAACATGGGAAGGATGGCCAGGTATGGTAGATCATGACTGTAATCCCAGAACTTTGGGAGGCTGACATGGGAGGATCGCTGGTGTCAAGGAGTTTGAGACCAGCCTGGACAACATAGGGAGACTGTCTACTTTAAAATACAGAAACACACACACACAATTAAAAAATAATACTAATATGAGGATGGAGAAGTGGATAATGAAAGCACAGACAAAAGAAGACTGGGCTTGAGTTAAATCACTGTGGAAGCTGTGTGATGAGGACAAGGGGTTTCAACAGATTATTCTGTTTTTGCATATAGTTGAAATCCTTCACAATAAAAATTTTAAAAAAGTGCCACACCACAAATCCTAATGTTGACACTAAATTCTAAGGCAAAAGTAAGATGAAATATTGAAAAGAAAGTTAGCCTGGGAATGTTATTGTCTAGCATATTAATTTTTTTAAGTCCATATGACTTTTTTTTTTTTTTTTTTGGGACAAAGAGTTTTGCTCTGTCGCTCAGGCTGGAGTGCAGTGGCGCAATGTCGGCTCACTGCAATTTCCGCCTCCTGGGTTCAAGGGATTCTCTCACCTCAGCCTCCCGAGTAGCTGGGATTATCAGCTTGCATTGCCGCGCCCAGCTAATTTTTGTATTTTTTGTAGAGATAGGGTTTTGCCATGTTTGCCAGGCTGTTCCTGACCTCAGGTGATCCAACACCTCGGTTTCCCAAAGTGCTGGGATTACAGGCGTGAGCCACCACGCCCGGCCCCATATGACATTTTTAAAACACACTAGATATATACATGATTAATTCCAAGAAGTGGAAGAAATTAAAGACGGACAGGAAAGGATAGATGGATAGATGGATGTTCACCACTATGCAGTTCGTGATACAAAAAAGTTGGAAGAAACCCAAGACAGAGTAAATACATTGTGGCACAATAAAATACTATTCCTGTTTAAAAAGAGATTGTGGGCCGGGGGCGGTGGCTCACGCCTGTAATCCCAGCACTTTGGGAGGCCGAGGCAGGCGGATCACAAGGTCAGGAGATCGAGACCATGGTGAAACCCCGTCTCTACTAAAAAATAGAAAAAAAAAAAAAAATTAGCCGGGCGCAGTGGCGGGCGCCTGTAGTCCCAGCTACTCGGGAGGCTGAGGTAGGAGAATGGCGTGAACCCGGGAGGCGGAGCTTGCAGTGAGCCGAGATTGCGCCACTGCACTCCAGTCTGGGCGACAGAGCGAGACTCCGTCTCAAAAAAACAAAAACAAAAACAAAAAAAAACAAAAGAGATTGTGGGCCAGGCACGGTGGCTCACAACTGTAATCCCAGGACTTTGGGAGGTTGAGGCGGGCAGATTAGGAGTTTGAGATCAGCCTGACCAACATGGTGAAACCCCGACTCTACTAAAAATACAAAAAATAGCTGGGCGTGGTGGCATGCGCCTGCAATCCCAGCTACTCAGGAGGCTGAGGCAGGAGAATCACTTGAACCCAGGAGGCAGAGGTTGCCGTGAGTGGAGATTGCGCCACTGCACTACAGCCTAGAAGAATGAGACTCTATCTCAAAAAAAAAAAAAATAATAATAAGTTGTGAAAAATTACCTAGTGATACAAAAAGTATAATAAAGATGGTGAGTGGGACAGGTTAAAGTAGATGATTTAGTGGAATCTCATTTTTGTTACTTAAAAAAAGTATGTATCATATATATAAAAGCATGGGTAAGGATGTAGAAAGATACTTAGTAAGGTGTTAATAGTCATCTTTTAATGAATGGGGTTATTGGCTTTTCTCTACCTTCTTTAAGTATACAGTTTAAGAATTTAATGATAAAAAGTCACGCATGTTGTTTCCCCCCGGAAGTGTTGGTTTTACTAAAAACACACCCTCTAAGAATCCCATACATGAAAGTTGGAACTTCAATCAAGAACATAGGCCGGGCGTGGTGGCTCAAGCCTGTAATCCCAGCACTTTGGGAGGCCGAGACGGGCGGATCACGAGGTCAGGAGATCGAGACCATCCTGGCTTACTCGGTGAAACCCCTTCTCTACTAAAAAATACAAAAAACTAGCCGGGCGAGGTGGCGGGCGCCTGTAGTCCCAGCTACTTGGGAGGCTGAGGCAGGAGAATGGCGTAAACCCGGGAGGCGGAGCTCGCAGTGAGCTGAGATCCGGTTACTGCACTCCAGCCTGGGCGACAGAGCGAGACACCGTCTCAAAAAAAAAAGAACATGTCAGAGACAAGCTGCTTGAGCAAGAAAATATCTGAAAAGCAAGCTCTCCTAGAAGAGAAGCAAGGCCTCCTTAACAGTTTATGAGCACACACCTGTTAGGAGCACATACTGCCAGTGCCTTTCACTCTAAGTCTCTCTGTAAGCTGTAAAAGCAAACAGTTTAATGGCAAACACATACTCTATCCAGATTAAGGTGCCACAGATTTATAAACGTGTAAAAACACTAGACTTTGTTTTGGGGTTAAGGTGAGAAAAGGGCTTGCTAAACAGTCTCTTTCCCAGAAGCAAGTTTTCTTACTCACTCACTCCCTGGGACAGAAGGTCAAACAGCATCTCTGGTTGGAATCATAATGTTTCGGCCTGAAGTGACCAGGCCACTCACTACTTTAGTTACCCAAGCAGTATCAAAGGAGCTCACCTCATAGTCTTTCCTTGGAAGAATCTCATCCTCCTCCTCCTGTGTTTCTCCAAGGATGGTCTAGAAAAACAGATCCGCAGAGGGAGCCCTTTTTAGTGGTTAAGAGTGGAAGGAGGTAGAAGTATTTACTGAAATCAGTGGCCAGCTTCTACATCACCTGGAGCCATTATCAAATAGGAATCAGCCCTTAAAAAAAACCTTTCAGAGGTGAGGGACCATGTGGGTGAGATCTACAGCTATTAGCTGAGCTCTTCATTTCCACTCATAGAGTCTCCAAATAACCACCCTCCTCCTCAGGACACCTCAAAGATGTCCAATGCCAGCTGAAGAGGGGAGTAAAAATTCAGGTTCCATTTGACAATGTGACGTATCTGAAATCAGAAAGGACTTGTCAACTCTGGGAACACAACTCGGCTTTTCCCAGGACGCTTTGCAAGGAGAAGCTGGACTGTCAGTGACCCAGAAAGGGTGAGGGATAGAGTAAGAAAGAACTGGAGAAGCTAAAACAGCCGCATGATAAGCACAAAGTCCTGTGAGGAAGCTCATTCTGAAAACGCTTGTTTCATTCCAAACTCTTTTCAGATGGAAATAAAAGGAAACATGGGTGGGATTTACTGGAGCTGGCCTGGATTCTCCCTCAGATTCCAGGAGAGGTTATGAGGAAAGACCCCAGACTTAAGCACGTGAAGCAGGGTAGTCGCTTCGAGAGCCCGGACTGCGGTCCCCAGACCCCACCCGCTGCCACCTGCGGGCCCAGATTGGCCCGGCCCCACGCCCGGCAACGCCTCTCGCAGTCCCTTAGCAACCGCCCCCTCCCCAGCCCGGCTCCGCCTGCTCCTTACCAGCTCCTCGGGGGTGCGGGTCTCACGCTCACCGCAGCAGCAGCACCACCTGCAACAGCAGCACAGAGACCCCCTGCATCCCGCCATCTTCCTCCTTTACTGCTACTCTGGACCCCTCTACCACCCCCTCCCACCCAGGATCTGCGCCTCACGTGACTGGTCCCGGGACGGTCACGTGGCCCTCTCGAGCTCTGGGACTGAGAACGGGAGTGGCTGCAGACGGGTGGGGCGACGGCTCGCGTCACATGACGGTAAAGACACGGCCTCCAAAGAGACCCGTGGGCGCGGCCATGTTGGAGGCGGGGCTTCCGGTCACCCGCACGGGTGGTTTCCGCCCTGTCGGGCCCGCCTCTCCAGCAACCTGACACTTGCGCCGCGCCCCTCATTGCGTTCCCCGCCCCTACAGAGGCCACACTGGTGCGGCCGGCGGGCGAGCGTTCTGAGTCACCCGGGACTGAAGGGTGAGTGTCGGCGAGGCCGGGGTCGCCGGGAGGGAGATCCCGGAGCCGGCGAACAACATCCCGAGGGCAAGGACGTGCTCGTGGGCGGGGAGCGCTGGAGGCCGGCCTGCCTCTCTTCTTGAGGGGGGCTGCCGCCCCCCTCCGCGCACCCTTCGCGGGATTAGTGTAACTCCCAATGGCTACCACCTCCAGCGACCGTCAACCCTCAGGCGAAGACTCACTTTCGCCCCCTGCCTGGACGGAGGGGCCCCGGGAATGAGGGGCCCCTGAGCCAGAGGTGACGATCCCGCCCCCCTGACCGGCCCAGGCCCGTGTCCTCGCCCCCCATCGGTGACCCAGTGACCTGGTGACTCGATTCTCGGCCATCTGGGCGCCGAGACGGCTTCCGGCTCCTGCCTTTTAAACCTGCCTCCCCGGCGAGCACCTGGAGAAGAGCGCTGGGCCCGGGGCACTGCGGTCCCTGGCGCCCGCTGCGTCAGGCTGCGCACGGGGGTCCACCGGGACCTTTCTGGGAGTCGTGGGCTTAGTATCCCAGTGCTTGGCGCAGACTAGGTGCTCAGTAAATGACAGAGGCTTATTTTAAGAGAGTGGCAGCGCCTGGCCCTTTGGCGCTCAGTGAATGCTGGCTATCACGGTGTGCCAAACTCTGGGGATCCTCCAGGCAGGACACCGGTCCTGGTCTCAGGGAACCGGGAAAAGAGAAAGGAGACAGGCCTTCAACCCAGTTACAACCCAGGGTGCTATAGGAATCCAGCTGCTAACGGATAAATCGTGGGTGTTGGCTTACAAATATGGCACGTGCCTGGCATGTACTAGGAATGCAGTAAGTCTTTGAAAATCAGAGGGTTTGCAGGTGGTTCAGCCTCCTCCCACTCTAGGTTCTGTTCCAGCAGGCAATTAACAAGGTGCTCGCTTAAATGCTGGAGAAAGGCCAACTGGCTGCTCTTGCTGTTACCCCTCTCCACACCCCACCCCCACCCCCCATTCCTCACTCCCCACCGCCATCCCCACTGAGAATCTGGAGTTTGAGGTCTGAATGAAAGAGAGTAGCCCTAGGGGTAGAAAGCTTTGGCCCAAGGTTCTTAGTCTGGAATCAACTCCTTGTCTTCGGATGCATCCGCGCGTAGTCCGTGCTCCTGTGCGTGTATTTCAGGGGTGAGAAGCAGTGCATTTAATCAGATTGTCAAAAGAGCCTAAGACCCCAAATGGTTAGGTACACGGGGTTAGTGGTGGACAGTCTGAAAGAAATGAACCTGACCTGGTCTTTCCTCTGTTGTGCCATGTTACCACACACTGATTCACTACTGATTCACACTGATTCAGTGTGTTTGCCCATTGCTGTGCAAGTGTTTTGTTTTTTTAAGTGTTTGTCTTATTTTCTTCACCAGACTGCCAGATGGCACTATGCCCTCTGTTGGCCTGACTGTGCCCTGGTGGCTCTGATAACTTGTTTCTGTTTTGTTTTTGTTTTTTTTTGAGACGGAGTTTCGCTCTTGTGCCCCAGGCTGGAGTGCAGTGGTGCAATCTCGGTTCACCGCAATCTCTGCCTTCCAGGTTCAAGCGATTCTCCTGCCTCATCCTCCCGAGTAGCTGGGATTACAGGCGCCCACCACCAAGCCAGGCTAATTTTTATATTTTTAGTAGAGTCGGGGTTTCACCATGTTGGTCAGGCTGGTCTCAAACTCCTGGCCTTAGGTGATCCACCCGCCTTGGCCTCCCAAAGTGCTGGGATTACAGGTGTGTTTTTTGTTTTTTTAAGAGATGGAGTCTCACTATGTTGCCCAGTCTGGCCTTGAACTCCTGGACTCAGGTGATCCTTCTGCCTCAGCCTTCCCAGTAGCTGGGTCACTGTGATGATTTTAATTGAATTCTGTGGTGTGTAAGAAGACCAGCCTGCAAGGCAAGCACAGATGGGGCAGCTTTTGTTCTGAGAAATTCGTGCCCTTATTGAACTTGGGTCTGGCTATTTTTGGAATATGACCAGCGTCCAGTTCTAACCCACGACACGGTCTTTTTGGAGTAGCATGAACTCAGGACAAAGCTGGCTGCATAGTCAAACCCTCACCCCTTCCATCCTGCACACACACTGTTTCAAGTAACAGATGTTCCAGGCAGAGCCAGCCAGAGTGAGCTGTTCCTCATCGCCACCAACCCCTGCAATCTCTGCCCGAGTCCCCCTCCTTCCATCCGCCTCCCCTTACTAGAGTCTCAGCCCTTCCTCCTCGCCTGGAAGTCTTGCCCCCGCCCCCTTGTGCTGGCTCGAGCTCAGGCCTCTTCCTTTGTCGCAGCTCCGCCCAGTTGAACACACCCACCCGCTGGGGAAGGTGCCTCTGTTCCCTCCCCACGCACTCTGGGCCTAGCTAACAGAGATGGACCATCGAAAAGCCAGGGTCCTCCCAGCTGGGCACTACTGCCCCTCACTAGGAATATGGGCCTCACAGGCTGGCAGCGTGAGATTCTCTGTGCCACCTTCCATCAGGTAGCTGTCACCAAGGAGCACGTTGTAGTGCCGGGTGGGGGCTGCCTTGCATGCAAGGAACCTGGCAGCAGCGGAGGGCTAGGCTTTGAGTGAGGCGGCCCCGACAGCCATAGCTGAGTAGCATGGAGCCACTGGGAGGGGGCAGTGTCATCTTTTTTGGCCTTCTTCCTGTGTGGAAATACAGCACCTCCGGCTTGAACCTGCCACTCAGGTGTCGCGATGTGCCGGGGGTGTGGCTGCCTGCCCCCTGATGCTCCCTGCCCCACCCCGTGCAGCAGGAACCTGGCCATGGTGAACGAAGCCAGAGGAAATGGCAGCCTCAGCCCCTGTTTGGAGGGCAGTGCCAGCAGTAGCAGCGAGAGCTCCAAAGACAGTTCGAGATGTTCCACCCCGGGCCTGGACCCCGAGCGGCATGAGAGACTCCGGGACAAGATGAGGCGGCGAATGGAATCTGGTGACAAGTGGTTCTCCTTGGAATTCTTCCCTCCTCGAACTGCTGAGGGAGCTGTCAATCTCATCTCAAGGTAAATTGATGCAAGGTTAATGTGGGGACGGGGAGTGCTGGTTCCTGGGGAGCCAACTGTCAGCCCTGAGGCTGGGCTGCCCTTTAACCCGGCAGAAAAAAGCAGCCAGAGCAGGCAGGAAGGAGAAGGCAGAGTGGGTCATCTGATCTGCAGCTTCTCTTGCCTGTAAAAGTCCCTCCACAGTGTCAAGGGTATTTTAGACACACTCTTCAATGGGTTAAAAATGTTGATTCTCACAGTATATTCTTTGGTGGAACTTGGGGGCTGGATCACGAGTGCAGTTTAGGAAGTCACAAAGCAGTGAGAATATTTTCAGCAAGTTAGAAATTTGGATTATGCTTCCTGAAATCTAGAAATGCCAACTGAATTACATTAGCACTTCATGAATTGCAGTTTGTTTGTTTTTTTAAGTTTATGGCTTTTACTGTTTGCAGTTCTCACATGTCATTCCCAAGTTTTTGAAGTTTAAACGCACAAGGATGTTTAAATACACTGCTGATAGCTTGTAACACAAGTACTCGTGCACATCCAGGCTTTTGAGTCTCGTTTCGGAACTTGGCCTTGGTCTGCACAACTGTAAGCTGCTGCACAGGGCTTGGGGGGTGGCATGAAAGAAACGTGAGTCTGCCGACCCTCTTTCTAACTGTTCCTATGGCGAGGCTGTGCTTGCCACAGTTAGGATTCCCCTGACTCTCAACCACGATGTCTTACCTCACCTGAGATAATAAATGGGCAAACGCTGTGAAAAGTCTGAAGTGCTGCTCTCACAAAATGGTGGCGCCGTTATTGTGTCTTAGCTCTGTAATAGTGATCACAACGGCACCTCATATATACTGAGTATTCGGTTTATACACCAGGCACTGTTCTAAGTGCTGTGGAACCAGCTGCTGTCATATTCTCCTAGTGTTGTTACGGTTTTTTGTTGTTGTTGTTGCTTTATTTATTTATTTTTTTTGAGAGAGTCTCACTCTGTAGCCCAGGCCCGAGTGCAGTGGTGTGATCTCAGCTCACTGCAAGCTCCACCTCCTGGCTCAAGCGATTCTCCTACCTCTGCCTCCCAAGTAGCTGGGATTACAGGCACCCACCACCACACCCAGCTAATTTTTATATTTTTAGTAGAGATGGGGTTTCACCATGTTGGCCAGGCTGGTCTTGAACTCCTGACCTCAAATGATCCGCCCGCCTCAGCCTCCCAAAGTGCTGGGATTACAGGCGTGAGCCACTGTGCTCAGCCTCCTAGTGTTATTATGAAGTGGGTACTATTATCTGCCGCGTCTTATAAATAAGGAAACAGAACTCACAGAGGTTAAGTAATGTACCCAAGATCATACAGCTGTAAGTAGCAAAGCCAGGATATGAACACTGATTGGTCTGTCTCCAACCTTTATTTATGCTTCTCTAACTCCCGGGCCCCGTGGGAAGGCAGTGAGGGATGGTATTTCCCCTGGAACCTCTCTTCAGAAACAAACCCCCTACAGGTTTGACCGGATGGCGGCAGGCGGCCCCCTCTTCATAGATGTGACCTGGCACCCAGCAGGTGACCCTGGCTCAGACAAGGAGACCTCCTCCATGATGATCGCCAGCACCGCCGTGAACTATTGTGGCCTGGAGACCATCCTGCACATGACCTGCTGCTGTCAGCGCCTGGAGGAGATCACAGGCCATCTGCACAAAGCCAAGCAGCTGGGCCTGAAGAACATCATGGCGCTGCGGGGAGGTGTGGAGCCAGCACTCCCCTACACTCTGGGTTCTGGCTTTCCCAGAGGCCACTTGTAGCCTGAACTTGGTTCCTGAAACGGTCCTTTACTGCTCCCTGGGCCCCACGCTGAGGATCCGCAGGATCCCATCCCCGCCAGTAGTGTCAGTAGGCGTTGTGGGCAGTGAGTCACCCTGGGCACCACACACAGGCAGCCACCTCTTCCAACTCTTGACCTCGACGTAGGAGTTCCGTCGGGAATGCAGTCGCAGTCTGATAACCCTCTGCCCTGCCTATACCACTGCATGGATTGCTGGCTGCACCCAGCACTTGGCCCAATCACAGAGTATCCGGGAGTGAGAATAGCCGGTTAGGCCTCTGGTGCCTGCTGTCGTCAGGCCACCCAAGAGTGGGAAGAGGGAGCCTGAGGGGTGGGGTCCTGTGGCCTTCTGCTCCCCACCACAAGACCCCTTCACTTGAGTAGAAAATTCTCCCAGGAGGCAGGAGCCCTAAGGCCGTGGGATGGGAGAGGGTGGCAGGCATGCCCAGGTAGAAGTAGGGAAGGGCTCTCCAGTCCTCCAGGCACAGTGAGGAGTGGCAGTGGTCTCCTATTCTCCACCGCCAGCACAGGGTCAGCACGCAGTGAATACTGAACGGGTGGGCTGCTTTCTTCCCTCTCGCTGTCTTACCAAGGGCTAGAAAGAGAAGAACCAAACCTAAATAATACGAAGTTTCTGCCTTTCAGGGACTCGCAGTCCTAGGTGTCAGGGCTAGGTAGAGGGAACAGAAAGGCTCTCTGGAGGTTGGGTGAGACCCAGTGACCATGACCTCCACCAACCCTGCAGACCCCATAGGTGACCAGTGGGAAGAGGAGGAGGGAGGCTTCAACTACGCAGTGGACCTGGTGAAGCACATCCGAAATGAGTTTGGTGACTACTTTGACCTCTGTGTGGCAGGTGAGTGACTGGATCATCCTGGTGGCAGGCATGGAGCTAGGGAGGCTCAGATAGCCTGTTGGTGTTCGGTGCAGGACACAGTGATCAGATGCACCTATGGGTCCATGCTGTCTGAGGGACATGCAGAGGTGAACTGTACCATGTCCTTGCTCCTTTTGTATCACCTACTCCCCTCCTGGGCCTGCCACCATCAACCCTTAGCTTTTTGTTCCTCTACCTGGCTGTGCCCTTAGCCTGCTTCTAGGCCCTATTCTTTTCTTTAAAACAAAAGAGGGGGCCGGGCACGGTGGCTCACGCCTGTAATCCCAGCACTTTGGGAGGCCGAGGCAGGCAGATCACCTGAGGTCAGGAGTTCGAGACCAGCCTGGCCAACATGGCGAAACCCCATCTACTAAAAATACAAAAATTAGCTGGGTATGGTGGTGCACACCTGTAGTCCCAGCTACTCAGGAGGCTGAGCCAGGAGAATCCCTTGGACCCAGAAGGCAGAGGTTGCAATAAGCCGAGATTGTGCCACTACACTCCAGCCTCAATGACAGAGCGAGACTACATCTCAAAGAAAACAAAACAAAACACCCCACAAAAGAGGGAAATTTACTAACAGGATTCCAGAGGGCAGGGAACCTAAGGTCAGGCGATGGCCTCAGATCTCACGAGGCACTGGAAGAGGTCAAAATGCAAGGACCTCCCTCATTCCCTCTGGTGCCACAGGGTCCCCCGTCTCCACTTCCCACTGCACATCTGTGCTTCGTCTGGGAGGCCCATGCTTTTCCACACACCTGGCCTGCTCCTGAGTGTGCAGAGTGTCAGCTCTAGCCAGTTCCCCAGGCTAATGGATGGGCCTCCGTTCCAAATTCCCAGGAGAGAGAATCACCATTGGCCACCGCCACAAGACCAGGTTTACCCAACAGAAATGGGTGGGTTGGACTTCCCTCCCACCCTTGAAGCTAAAGGCTGGGATTGAGCCCTCAGCATCTCAGACAGGGCTCAGGTATGGCGAGGCAGTGTGCGCCAGGGACAGGAATTCCCAGGATTGGCACATTTTCTGGGATGACAGTTTTTTGCCAATATTTTGGGAGAAATCCTACCATTTTTATATTAAACATGGCTACGTTATGGAGTGGCATCTAAAGTGATATGAAAAAAAAAAAAAATGGCCGGGTGCAGTGACTCAAGCCTATGATCCTAGCACTCTGGGAAGCCAAAGTGGGCAGATCATGAGGTCAGGAGTTCGAGACCATCCTGTCCAACATAGTGAAACCCCGTCTCTACTAAAAATACAAAAATTAGCCAGGCATGGTGGCGCGTGCTTGTAATCCCAGCTACTCGGTAGGCTGAGGCAGGAGAATCGCTTGAACCTGGGAGGTGGAGCTTGCAGTGAGCCGAGATCACGCCAATGCACTGTAGCCTGGGCAACAGAGCAAGACTCCGTCTCAAAACGAACAAACAAACAAAAACCATGTGGCTTCAAGAAAATTACTTGTTGTGGGTGACTTTGGCCTTGTCCCTAACCCCCCATGGATATGTCTATTCTGTCAACAAGGGTGTTTAGGTGTTAAGTCTGGGAAGCACTGATTAGGAGTCAGAGAACAGGCATTTCCAACTGTTAAATTGTCATGGCTTGTATCAGCCACAATATAGTCAGTTAATGGGGGAGTGTGCACCAGTGATGGGCGTTACGTGATCATGATTGGAAACTAGTGAAGCTGTGAGCTCACAGTTGCTGAATGGTTTCTTACTTTGCTAATCAAGTGGGCAATGAAGATCAGTGAATTAGAAAACACCAGCCTGTTGGGCATGGTAGCTCATGCCTGTAATCCCAGAGCTTTGGGAGACTGAGGCAGGAGATCAAGACCAGCCTGGGCAACATAGTGAGAGTCCGTCTCTACAAAAAATACACAGAAAAATTTAAAAAGAAAGCACTCAGCTGTTCATGATAGAAAAATAGAGTAAATAGCAAAATCGATATGTAATCAAATGCTAGATTTGTTCGGTAATACTTAGTTATTATAGCTATCGTTTCAGCTGTTAAAAGCCTTGTTGTTTCTGAAATTCCTACTGGGAAAACAGCTTTCTTATTGAAAGTGTGAAGCCCCAGTGCTTTATCCCCCACTCCCTTACCCCTTGAAACCATAGTTTTTATATTCATTTTTGATGACTCTGGGTTTCTTAAGAACGGAACTGCCTTATCAGAGCAGAGCAGCTTGACTTTCCACCTGTCTCAGGGTCCTGCCCTGGGCTTGGGCTGACGAAACCGGCACTCCGTGTCGTTACGTGAAGGCCTGTGGTCGTCCTACTTGCCTGATCAAGCAAGGCTGCTAGTAAGTTTAGTCATTTAGGGAAGGGGTCAGAGAGTTCACAGAGCCAGTAAGGAGCCTACGGGACACCTGGTCTCACTTTCCCAAGCAATTCCAGAATCCTGTCTTGGGCATCCACTGCCCCTGGGTTTTCAGGCTCCGGGAGCTCATTGTTTTGTGGGTGGCCTGTTGTACTCTAGGCAGCTCTCTGAACCGGATGCCGGTTTTGCCATTAGAAACAACACAGAATATGACTAATAAAGAACTTGACTAGGGAGCTGGGTACAGTGGCTCATGCCTGTAATCTCAGCACTTTGGGAGGCCAAGGTGGGAGGATTGCTTGAGCCCAGAAGTTCCAGACAAACCTGCGCAAGATAGCAAGACCCCATCTCTAAAAAATAAATAATTAATTTAAAAAAAATTTTAATTAGCCAGATGTGGTGGCATGCATCTGTAGTCCCAGCTACTCAGGAGACTGAAGTGGGAGGATCACTTGTGCCCAGGAGGTCGAGGCTGCAGTGAGCCATGACTGCACGACTGCACTCTAGCCTGGGTGACAGAGCGAGACCCTGTCTCTGAAACAAAACAAAACAAAAAAACTCACCTATGGTGGGTCCTTTTTCCCCAGGACAGACCCTTGGACATTTGAAAGGAGTTTCTGTATTCTCTTCACTCTTTTCTTTCCTTTTTTTTTTTTTTTTTTTTTTGAGACAGAGTTTTGCTCTCGTTGCCCAGGCTAGAGTGCAATGGTATGATCTCAGCTCACTGCAACCTCTGCCTCGCGGATTCAAGCAATTTTCCTGTCTCAGCCTCCTGAGTAGCTGAGATTATGGGCATGTACCACCACACGTGGCTAATTTTTGTGTTTTTAGTAGAGACAGGGTTTCACCGTGTTGGCCAGGCTGGTCTCGAACTCCTGACCTCAGGTCATCCTCCTGCCTTGGCCTCCCAAAGTGCTGGGATTACAGGCATGAGCCACCACACCCTGCCATCCGTTCTTTTCTTTGAACAAAACATCACTTTCTTCAGTTCTTTCTTGTGTAACTTGGTTTCTAGCTTTTCACTGTCTGGGACCCCTGAGTAATTTCAATGTTACATTAAAAACAATGTTTAATCCAGTGCCTAAAGAAAAGTCAAGCTTTTCTTTTTAACAATGTTTAATCTAGTGCCTAAAGAAAAGTCAACCCCAGATGCTCTGCTAACTGTAGCATTTTCTCTTATCCATGGCCACCAAGTGCAGGCCAGATTTGCTTGGCTGCTCAAGGCAGGACAGTGTGGGAGTTTAGAGCAATCCACCCCGATTCTTAGAAGGGGGCTCTGAGCCACCTCTCCAGGGTCGGAAGCATATCAGTCATGAGCCCAGCCATTTACTGTTTTAGTTCAGGCCATGCTGTGCTGTTGGAAGGTGCAAGATCGGAGCCTGCGAAGCAGAGGGCTCTCTGTGCCCAGTCCCTGTGGTCTCTTCATCCCTCACCTTGAACAGGTGGAGGCCAGCCTCTCCCGACTGTCATCCCTATTGGCAGGTTACCCCAAAGGCCACCCCGAAGCAGGGAGCTTTGAGGCTGACCTGAAGCACTTGAAGGAGAAGGTGTCTGCGGGAGCCGATTTCATCATCACGCAGCTTTTCTTTGAGGCTGACACATTCTTCCGCTTTGTGAAGGCATGCACCGACATGGGTATCACTTGCCCCATCGTCCCCGGGATCTTTCCCATCCAGGTGAGGGGCCCAGGAGGGCCCATAAGCTCCCTCCACCCCGCTCCCACCGCATCGTCCTCACATAGGCTGGGGGCTCTGGGTGGAGTGCTGAGTTCACTGAGTTCTTCCCAGATCCCCTCTCAGGTCCAGAACTTGCACAGAGTTGCTTGGCCACCCCATTTTGGTTACCTCTATTTTTTCCCCCAAAACCGAGCAACACTGTCTATTGAGGGGTTTGTTGCACTTTGGCCGACAGGCATCACTAAAAGGGATTCTCATTCTCTTTACAAATCCTGGTTAAGCCGGTGTTTCCCAGGTGTGGCGGTCATCAGAACCACTTGATAAGCTTTTCCAAAAAATGGATCTCCAGACCCCACCCCTGGAAGTTCTGACTCAGTAAATCTGAGGGAGGCCCTGGGAGTTTGTGTTTTGTCTCTTGAGCTTGGCAGGCGGTTCTGATGATCAGTGCAGCATGCGGACAACTGGGTGAGATGACACCATGTTATCAATAGACGCATCTAGTGCTAAAAGGCTGGCTCAACCCAAGGCTAGAATGCTTAGGGCAGCTGCTCTACTCTGTAAAAAGTGGAAAGGCTGGGCATAGTGGCACGTGCCTGTAGTCCCAGCCACTTGAGAAGCTGAGGCAGGAGGATGGCTTGAACCCTGGCATTTGAGAACAGCGAGACCCATCTCTAAAAATAGAAGAAAAGGGCAGAAAACAGCAGGTCAAGCTCAGGTGTGCTCCTGGCATATGACCAGATTTTCCTGGCTCCCTCTGCCTGACACTGCGGTTGGTGCGGAGGACGGAAGGGGGTGGGAGACGGGCTGGCCGACGGCTGTCACAGCCCCTCGTATTTTGGACAGGGCTACCACTCCCTTCGGCAGCTGGTGAAGCTGTCCAAGCTAGAGGTGCCACAGGAGATCAAGGATGTGATTGAGCCAATCAAAGACAATGATGCTGCCATCCGCAACTATGGCATCGAGCTGGCTGTGAGCCTGTGCCACGAGCTTCTGGCCAGTGGTTTGGTGCCAGGCCTCCACTTCTACACCCTCAACCGCGAGATGGCTACCACAGAGGTGCTGAAGCGCCTGGGGATGTGGACTGAGGACCCCAGGTGAGGGCAGTGGCCCAGAGATCCCCAGAGGAGGGTCCAAGAGCAGTCCTGGCTGCAGCGCTGGCTCCTCACGGTGGTACAGACATATGTCTGGCTAGCTGGGCACACCGAGGGCTCCGGTCTCAGAGGGCATCAGATGGAAGAACCCAGCCTCAGTGGTGCTCCCCTGCTTCCGGCCCCCTCTAGCCAGTCCCTCGTCTCAGTTCTCTGTCCCCATCCTCACCCAGGCGTCCCCTGCCCTGGGCTCTCAGCGCCCACCCCAAGCGCCGAGAAGAAGATGTACGTCCCATCTTCTGGGCCTCCAGACCAAAGAGTTACATCTACCGTACCCAGGAGTGGGACGAGTTCCCCAACGGCCGCTGGTGAGGGCTGCAGACCTTCCCTGCAAACACATCTTTGTTCTTGGGAGGAGGAGGGCAGAAGTTGTTTGCATGCTTGTGGTTGACCTGGGAGGAGTCAGGACAGGATTTACAGGAATGGCCTCCTGGGCCTGTGGTGGCACTGCCCTCTGTCAGGAGTGTGCCCTGACCTCTGGGTACCCCTCTGCCAGGGGCAATTCCTCTTCCCCTGCCTTTGGGGAGCTGAAGGACTACTACCTCTTCTACCTGAAGAGCAAGTCCCCCAGGGAGTTGCTGCTGAAGATGTGGGGGGAGGAGCTGACCAGTGAAGAAAGTGTCTTTGAAGTCTTTGTTCTCTACCTCTCGGGAGAGCCAAACCGGAATGGTCACAAAGTGAGTCACGCTGGGCTGGGGTCCCTGGTTCATCCCCTGCCCCTGGCCTGACCCCAGCTGCAGGCCAGACTGTGGGGCTGTGACTTCCCCACCCTGTGCCCTCCTCTCCATGCTGTGGACGTGGCACCTTGGCAAAGGGAGAAGGGTGAGTTGGGAAACCTCCACCTGGAAGGGCTTAGGGAGGCAAAGACAGGCTGGGTCTTTGTTGGGGGCCGTGAGAGGGACTTGGGGTGCCAAACTTGATGGTCGCCCCAGGCAGCTCACCGTCTCTCCCAGGTGACTTGCTTGCCCTGGAACGATGAGCCCCTGGCAGCCGAGACCAGCCTGCTGAAGGAGGAGCTGCTGCGGGTGAACCGCCAGGGCATCCTCACCATCAACTCACAGCCCAACATCAACGGGAAGCCGTCCTCCGACCCCATCGTGGGCTGGGGCCCCAGCGGGGGCTATGTCTTCCAGAAGGTGTGGTAGGGAGGCATGGGGTGCCCCCCTCTCTTGACAGACACCCACGGGTTCCCCAGAGCTTAGGGCAGAGCAACCTGCCTCTCCTGGGCTCTTAATTTTGGGTGAGCATGGATCAGAGCGGATGGAAGCTCATGCTTTAAGTCAGATAGACCTGGCTGGGCACGGAGCCCGGCCAGCACTTTGGGAGGCTGAGGCAGGTGGATCACTTGAGCCCAGGAGTTCGAGACCAGCCTGGGCAACATGGTGAAACCCCTTCTCTACAAAAAATACAAAAGTGACCCAGGCATGGTGGTGCACACCTGTAGTCCCAGGTACTTGGGGGGCTGAGGTGAGAGGATCACTTGAGCCCGAGAGGTTGAGGCTCCAGTAAGCCATATTCGTGCCACTGAACTCCAGCCTGGCCCACAGAGTGAGACCCTGTCTCAAAAAAAAAAAAAAAAAAAAAAAAGATCAGCTGGGCTTGGCGGTTCATGCCTGTGATCCCAGCACTTTGGGAGGCCGAGGTGGGCAGATCACAAGGTCAGGAGTTTGAGACCAGCCTGACAAACATGGTGAACCCCTGTCTCTACTAAAAATACAAAAATTAGCTGGGTGTGGTGGCGGGTGCCTGTAGTTGCAGCTACTCGGGAGGCTGAGGCAGGAGAATCGCTTGAACCCGGGAGGCAGAGGTTGCAGTGAGCTGAGATCGTGCCACTGCACTCCAACCTGGGCAACCAAGTGAGACTCCATCTCAAAAAAAAAAAAAAGTAGAAATCAGACCTATGGAGGCAGGTCAGTTGACCTCTCTGAGCCTGGTTTTCTCGTCTGTAAAATGGGATGTAGCTTGTGTTCTGGGCATGAAACCTAACAAAGCATGTAACGTGCTTGGCACATGGGAAGAGCAGGAAGTACTCCCTGAAAGGCAGCTGCTGTTACTATCCTGAGTTGACATCTTTCTCCCAGGGCTGCTGGAGTTAACATTATGTTCTGAACCAGGCCCACGGGCCCTGGAGCAGAAAGACCTGAGTTTAAGGACCAGTTCTGTTTACTTTCAGAGTAGCCAACATGTTCAACTTCGCTGAACCCACTTTCCTCATGTGGGGATCACTGTGCCCAGCCTCCAGTATTATGAGCATTCTAGCAAATGAGTTTGAGTAAACCCAGCTTAATCCCTGATAGGCACTGGTCCTAGAGGAGATGTCATGTCATTGTCACCTTGCAGTGACTAGGGAGGATGGAATGTGTGGGGCCTCTCTCTCCTGGCTCAGCTTGTCAAACCAGTTGCCACTGTTCAGAAATGACTTCTTCATGGAGTCTTCCCTGACTGATTGGGAGAGGGGTGGCCAATAGCCCTGGAACCTGTCTAGACTGAGAAACTCACCTCCCCACTCCCCTCACCCTTTGCTTATGGATGTACCAACGCCACAGTTCATTATTCTGCCCACATGGCCGCCACTAGTTCTGATACCTTAGGTGTCGGTGAAGGGGCGTCTGGCAGGGCTGGGGTTGGTGACAGGCACCTGTCTCTCCCACAGGCCTACTTAGAGTTCTTCACTTCCCGTGAGACAGCGGAAGCGCTTCTGCAAGTGCTGAAGAAATACGAGCTCCGGGTTAATTACCACCTTGTCAATGTGAAGGTAGGCCAGGCCCCGGGGTTCCCAGAGTACCAGGCCCTTCGTTTGGCAAACACCCAGCACCTAACCTGCGCTAGGCATTGTGCAAGACAGAGAGATACAGGCAGAACTGGGCCCCTGCTCTTAAGGAGCTCCCAGCCTAGTGAGGGAGGCAGATCAATGTGTGACCACCAGCCGGTGTAAGTGGGAAAATCAAGTTCAGGAGAGGATGCTGTCGGATCCAGAGGAGGGATGTCTCACCTGGGAGGCCAGGGAAGGCTTCTCAGAGGGGTGGTGTGGGAATCACCAAGGACAAAGAGGAGTTGGCCAACAGGAGAGAAGGGTGTTCCTGGGACAGGACAGAGGACAGGCAGAGGCAGTGAGCCACGCCATCTGGGGAAACCGGGAACACAAGCAGGAGGCGGCGGGAGTGTTAAGCAGGGGCCAGGCCCGCAGAGGGCATGGTTGTCCTGCTGGAATTTGAGTTTTCCCTAAATGCAAGGGGAGCCTTTCTCCAGCAGTGGAGTAGCTTGGTTCCCGCTTTATTTGAGTCAAATAACGGTGGATCGTCGTACAGATGATAGGGACTGGGGAAGGCTAGAGCCGGTGAGGCCAGCAAAGAGACCCCTGGAGTGACCCAAGCCAAACACAGTCCTGGAGGTGGGCTAGACAAGAGGGAACGGATCAGAGAGTGAGCAGGGGGTGCTCAGGGAGGAGGGGGAAGTGGCCAGGACGCCTCTAGGTTTGGGCTTGTGTGGAGAGAGATGTCATTCATAGATGCAGGTGGAGGAGGCCAGGAGTGGAGGCACAGGGAGAGGGGAGTGGAGGTGCAGGGAGAGTGGAGGCCGGGAGTGGAGGCGCAGGCAGAGGGTATTAAGCCCGCATGGCCCCAGTGAGTCAAGGCTGTCCAGGCACTGGGACTCCAGTTGTCCTTGGCCCAGGTCTTACCCCCACACCACACCCCCAGGGTGAAAACATCACCAATGCCCCCGAACTGCAGCCGAATGCCGTCACTTGGGGTATCTTCCCTGGGCGAGAGATCATCCAGCCCACCGTAGTGGATCCCATCAGCTTCATGTTCTGGAAGGTAAAGGAGCCGGGAGTAAGCTTGTCCCGCCCACCTGGAAAACCCTGGGGAGGGATTGGGACCAAGTCCCAAGCGTGTGCTGAAGGCCACACCCTGGGCCCGCTGGACCCAGCCTTCAGGGCATACCCGGCTCTGACTCACTCACCCGTGTCACTGCTGACGCAGGGTGTTTGCTTCTGGGCAGGGGTGGGAAGTGATACTGGCAGTGGGCCTTGTTCTATTCCGGGAAATGTCCTGTTGAGCAGAGCCCTTGGAGAGCCCTGTTAATCTTGCGTCTGTGTGTGTGCGTGTGTGCGTGTGTGCGTGTGTGCGTTGCGGGGGGTGTGTGGTGTGTGTGTAGGACGAGGCCTTCGCCCTGTGGATTGAGCGGTGGGGCAAGCTGTATGAGGAGTCGTCTCCATCCCGCACGATCATCCAGTACATCCACGACAACTACTTCCTGGTCAACCTGGTGGACAATGACTTCCCACTGGACAACTGCCTGTGGCAGGTGGTGGAAGACACACTTGAGCTTCTCAACAGGCCCACCCAGAATGAGAGAGAGACGGAGGCTCCGTGACCCTGTGTCCTGACGCCCTGCGCTGGAGCCACTCCTGTCCCACCTTCTTCCTCCACAATGCTACTTCTCTGGGAATCCCACTCTCCTTCATGTCTCCCCGACCCCTGGCCTCCACTCCCCCACCTGATGATGGCAGCTAGACTGGAGTGAGGCTTCCAGGCTCTGGCTGGACTTCAGTTGGCCCCACATGGGAACCTAGTACTCCCTGCTCTAGCCAGGAGTCTGTGCTCTTTTGGTGGGGAGCACTTCCGTCTTGCAGAGAACCACAGCGGGTGGCACCTCCTGAGAAGGCGAGGAGAGTGGTTGTTGCCAGCTAAGCCCTCGAACCAAGGCAGCCTCCAGAGCCAGCCTGGGACTCCCAGTGAACTTACACTTGGAGCCTGTGCAGTACAGGCAAAACACACATGGGTGCCAGGCACTGGTGGCATCGTAGAAGAGATGTGGCAAAGTGCTGTACCCTTCCACCTCCTAGAGGTGGGCAGCTGGGCCCCACCTACTTGTGAGTGAAGGGACATACCACTGCCCTGCCTGCCCGCTTAGCCGTCCATGGCACCAGCCCCCTGGATGGGCATTGGGCTGATACCTACCATGCTGCTTTCTGGCACAGTTGTCTATTCTGAGCTTTGAGAGAAAAAGTACCCCTCAAGGGTTGACAGCAGCAGTCTGAACCCTTGTGCTTGGTGGGGGTCATGGCCTTCCCCTTTTCCCTGGCTGTGGAGGCCTAAGGCTACCCCGTTCCCTGTCAAAAGCCAAGATGAGATTTACCAGCACAGGGGCCCCAGACCTGCCTGGGGCTGTGCAGCAGCCCAGCTTCCTGGCTTATTTTTCAGGTAGACCCTCGTCCTGCCAGCTGCCCTCCTCATCCCCTCGTCCTGTCCCAGAGGTTATCTGCCTGGCACAGCTCCCCAGGAGTCACCTGCAAGCCCCATGGCCCGGGGGCAGTGACTGGCAGGTGCAGATGGGCTGTTTCCTGTCCTGGATCCCAGCAGGCTGGGTGGGGTGGGGTGGCCCGGAGCAGCCTGATGGCCAAAGGGGTGGATGCAATTGTGGGACGTCCTCTTTACTCCCTTCCTGGCCTCACTGGCTGGGGCAGAAGGGCGGCCGCTAGGAGAGACTGAGAGAAGCAGCTAGGACTGAGGAGTGGGTTTTATTGTCCTTTTCCCCTGTCATCACTCCCCGGATGTGTGGGGCATGGTTCCTTGCCTGGGAAGGCCGAGTTCAGTTCTGTTTGTTATTCTCTGGGAACACGTCACAGCTGCAGCTGGACCCCATGCTCTGCCCCAAGCCCCCAACCCCGCGGGGCTCCGGCAGCTTCTGTCCACTCTCAGGGCCCTTAGGGCCTGGCTTGCTCCAGGGTCTTGGGCTACTGGCAGCTCCTCTCCTTGGGCTCCTGGCTGCCAGGCGTTGGTGCCACTTCTTAAAGGCCTGGAACCAGGGAGGGGAGGAAATGCTATTGTTGTGGGCTCTCTCCAGGGTCTGTGCTGTGCCTGCTAGAGCAACCCCTGTGCCCAGCTCCTTTTGTCCCCAGGGCCCCTCCCTCTGCCCCAAGCAGCCAGCCACTCTTGCCCAGGCCAAATGCACAAGCTCAGAATAGATCTGATGGTGATCTGGGAAGCTGTACTCAGAGCTGAGCAAATGAGGGAGGGGGTGCTCAGGACCTAGGCCCTCCATGGGCTAGTGTGAGCGGTAGCCATACCTCATGCCGCGCCTTCCCAAACTGAGGGACCGGGTGGGCCTGGCCTGAGCTGGGGCCACAAATCAAATCAAGGGCTCCAGCATCCAGCCTGTGTGTTCTGTAATGGAACTGACCACTCCCCTGAAAACAAAGGGGCCCTGGGGCTGGCAAGCAGGGGAACCTCAGGTCCGCGGTGCGCAGCTGTGGCACAGGCTTCTGGAAGGCTGGCTGGGTGGAGTGCAGGGAAGAGGGTAGTACCTGGGAAAGGACCCAGCCATCTTCCTGCTGCTTTAACTGCTGAGCCACTCGCAGTCGCAGGATCCGCTGCCACCACGTCCGCCAGGCCGATCTCAGGTGCCACTCCCTGAGCTTTGGGGACAGTTGGCAGAGGAGGCCTCTTGCGCTTACGCTCCCCTGCAGTCGCCAGCCCTTCTGCCTTTCTCCCCCCACACCTCTGCGGCACCAGAGTGAAAGGGCTATGGCAAGGAGATGTCATCTGAGTATTAACAATGCAGATTCCTGGGCCTGTCCCCCAAGGTTTTGGAGTCAGTAGGTCCAAGGGCCACACTTTTGAGAGGGGTTAGGGTTGAGTATGAGGTGAAATGGGAGATGGTCAGTATGGAGAGGGGCTGCGCCCACTCACCAGGGTCCGTGCCAGCTGTTCTGCCCCTTGGGCATCCACCCAGTGCTGCCATGCTGCTGCCAGGCACCTGGCCTGCTGGGAACCCCGCAGCCCACGAAGCAGTGCCTTAAGGCACCGGCGCTGCAGGTACTTCCTCCTGATGGCCAAGAGCATCATGACCCTTCAGGACTGGAAGGAGGGCAGAGCCATGGGCCTGGGCCTGCTTTTCCAGGATCCTACACGAAAGAGCACTGGCCAGAGAGGGCCCAGCTCTAGCCATGGCTCAGGCAAGCCCCTCGGCCCCTGCCCCCATCCCTCGGACCCCCCAAACTGCACACACAGCTCCTCTCACCCCAGCCTCCTTTTATGGGCCTCGCTTTGGGCTTTGAGGGCTCTGGGCTCAGGGCTGGAGTGTCCTCTTGGTCCCTGGTCCCTCATCCACAGGGGCAGGCCTGGGACCCAGCTACTCTGTCCAGGCCACTGCGGCCAGAGCTGGAAGGCAGGGCAGAGGGAATGTTCTCCGCACCCTGGAAAGGGGAGTTGAGTCAGAAGAGCTTAATGTGGGTCCAAGAAGGCAGCTGCTCTTAGTGCCCGCCTAGGAGTTGAATACAGTGAGGGCGTGGAGGAAGGTGCTGAGCTCAGCCTTGTGCCCTGCCCCCCATCTCCCCAGGCCTCTAGCTGCTCTGGGCTGCTGCCCAAAGAGAAATCACAGGGGCGGGACGGGAACACAAAGTTTTCTCAGAACACCTGAAACATTTCTAAGAGGGAATGGATGGGGAGAATGGTCAGTACACACAACACCGTGTCCCAAGGAGCTGATTTCCAGGCCCCTGAGGACTGGAGACCACTTCACTCCTGCACTTCAGACACTGTTTGTCCTCCGGAGCAAGGTCTCCTTACTCTGAGCCCAGGCCGTTCCCCTTGGCTTCCTCTGTCCACCCAGGCTGCACTGCAGTGATGGCGCGGGCGGCACCAGCCCTGTGGCCTGTGTCCAGCAGCTGCGGGTCTGAAGGAACAACCAGAAAGGAGCACCTGAACCCCATGGGCTTGGACCTCCTGGGGCCCCACTGGGATTTCTTGGCTGGCAGGACACATCCCTGCTTCTTCCACCCATTCCCCCAGGTGGCCAAAGACATTCCAACAGTGGGGTGGGCCCCTAGTAGTTACCCCTCAGTGCCTGGGAGCACAGCCCTGGGAGGTGGCTGTTTCTCTCCCCACTTAAAACTTGTCAAAGCTGAGTTACTTGTCTGAGGCCTCATACCTCGGAAGTGGTCTGACTCCAGAGTCCGAGCCCCCGGCTAGTACTCTCTACAGAGAGGGGCTCTCCAAAGGGGCTGCTGGGGCATGTGTGCCTGTGGCAGAAAAGAGGGGGCCCTGGAATTAAGCACCCTAGGTGCCATTCCCAGCGTTTAGTTTCTAGAGGCCTCAGATTCTCCATCAGTATATGGGATCCTTGTCTTGAATAGAAATGTAAAAGTACTCTGAGAAGCAATTGCCCTGTAGCTTATTTAGAAAGAAGAGACCCTGAGACCCTAGAACCTGCTGTTGCCATAGCCCCATATGTGTGAATTCTGCAACTAGCCAAGGCTAGTTCCTTTCAATTCCATTTAAAAAACAAAAACCGGGAGGCACGGTGGCTCATGGCGCAATGGGCCTGCCCAGCGGTTGGGGAGGCCAAGGCAGGCAGATCGCTTGAGCCCAGGAGTTCGAGACAAGCCCTGGCAACACAGTGAGACCCCATTTCTACAAAAAAAATAAAATTAGCCGCGTGTGTTGGCACACGCCTGTAGTCTCAGCTATTCACACGGCTGAGGTGGAAGGATCGTTTGAGCCCCGGAGGTTGAGGCTGCAGTGAGCTGTGACTGCACCACTGCATTCCGGCCTGGGCAACAGAGTGAGACACTGTCTGAAAACAAAAAAACGACGACTGAAAAAAGTCACCTTAGCTTTTTCTCTTAGAACCTTCTCTAAAATGTATTGTTTGTGGCATTCTGAAATAAGATTCCTGATGATGCCTGTTGATCTTATGGACACTACCTCACCTGCCAGTATCTTTGGGTCTGTGTCCTTCAAGGACATGTCCCCAGACTGCTGTGCAGTGTCATTTTCTGTTTGGTTTTGTGGTGGCTTCTTCCCTCTTGCTAGGCCATCAATCTCTTATCACCATTTGTTGGTGTCAGAACTAACTGCTTCTGGTCTGGAGAGGGACTGACCAATGCCGTTGGGCAGAGAGAATTATGAAAGAAATGTTGGTATTTTTCTACTTTATATTTTCTGACTTTTCTGTAATGAGCATATTTCACTTTTCCAATAAGGAAAAAAAAAAACTTGACCTGGTGCAGTGGCTCACACCTGTAATCCCAGCACTTTGGGAAGTCGAGGTGGGAGGATCACTTGAATTCAGGAGTTCGAGACCAGCTTGGGCAATATGGTGAAACCCTGTCTCTACTAAAAATACAAAAATTAGCCAGGTGTGGTGGCACGCACCCGTAGTCCCAGCTACTCAGGAGGCTGAGGTGGGAGGATCGCTTGAACCTGGGAGGTAGAGGTTGCAGTGAGTTGAGATCACACCTCTGCTTCAGGCTGGGCAATTGAGCCAGACTCTGTCTCAAAAATAAAAAAACAAAAAAAATGCTACTGTTCCGTGTACCTATCCTGATCTTCAGCTGCACCGTGAGAAAGCATGCATTTCAGTGTCTCCCTAACAGGCTGTGACCCAACACGCTAGTCTTTGTGTCCAGACCTGCAGTGGGCTGGCACTCGAGAGGTGCTGGGTTCATCTTTGCTGATGGATTCAGAGTTGCTTGTCAGAGGCTGACTGAGAACTGGGGAGAGGTGGTGTGTACAAGGCTGCTGGGCCCCTGGGGAGGCATCCAGCCATGCTGCCGCCATAGGTTGGATCAAGCTGATTCTAAGGCCGGTGGTCTGAGGATCATTTTTGGACCTCCCGACCTGCCTAGGCTCCTCTCACCTGCTTCCAAGGGGCTGGGGCGTCCAGCAGCAGGCTCCCCCTGCTGGCCATCCGGGGCCAGAGCGTGAGGTCAGCCTGAGGCTTGGGGCGGACCTTGCCGGCCCCTGGGGCCTTGGCCCGCAGTCCAAGCCACACCCTGAGCTGCGCCATCTGCAGGAAGCGTCTGAGCCCAGCCTGCCGGAGCTGGGTGACGATGGCTCGTTGGACACCGCCGCAAGCCCCTGACTGCGTCGAGGCCTCTAGGACCCTGCGGGAGAGGGAGGAGTCTGCAGCCAGGGCCATCAGAGCCAGGACTCTCCGCAGGGAGCCCTTCCAGTGCCCTGCGAGAGGGGGCCCTCCAGGCCAAGCCCCAGCCACCTCCCACTCCCTCTTCTGGAGGGAGAGTCTGGGTAAACAGGATGGAGAGCGACCTGGAAGGAGAAAATCGCAGACAGGGACAAACATCCTGTTTAGGGGCAGAGAGGGGACAGTCCTGCCAGTGCCACTTTGCTTCCCCTTCCCTGGCGTTTATGGCGCTTGCTGAGTGGCTGGCTGTGCTGGTGACTGCCAGGCAGGACCATCAGAGACTTCCCCAAGGAGGGGACACATAGCAAGAGGTGGTGCCAGGATGTGGTCCAGGACGGGATGACAGGGAGATGGCCAGGGCGGCCTCTCCCTGTCACCCCCAATCACCCTCTTGAGCCTTTGCCCTGCCACCCAGCCACAAATTACGCTCTACCCCTGCCAAAAACAGGCTCGAGGCCTGAGCTGGAAGCACAGAGTGGGGCTGCGCTTAGACCACGGCACTCACCAGGCTCGCAGCTTCCAGGAAGCATGGGCTTGGCTGACCTGGCCCCGACAGCTGGGCACCCACAGTGCCCAGTACCGAGTCCAGCACCGGGCTGCCTGGGCCCCAGCACTCTCTCCTTCCTGCTGCTGGGCCTCACGGTGCACGTCCGGGGCCACTGGCCATGCTGGGAAGGCCTGCGGGGCCTGGGCCTTCTTCGGCTGCCCATCTTCCTGGCCTTGCTGCCCGCAGCTTCTCCAGTGGGCAAGGGAGGCCTGGGCCTCACGCTGTTCCTGTGCCCCGGCTGCAGCTGCCTGGGCTTCCCGCCATGTGGCAAACATGGCCCCCAGTGCCCTTCTCCTCAGGTCATCCTGAAAGGCTTGACGCTGGGCCTGGAGCACCCCTGTGTCTCTTACAACCTCACACCAGGCCTGGAAGTAGCTGCAAAACAGACGCATGGGGCCAGGTGTGGTGGCTCATGCTTGTAATCCCAGCACTTTGGGAGGCCAAGGTGAGTGGATCACCTGAGTCAGTTTGAGATCGGCCTGACCAACATGGTGAAACCCCGTCTCTACTAAAAATACAAAAATTAGCCATGTATGGCGGTGGGCAACTGTAATCCCAGCTACTTGGGAAGCTGAGGCAGAAGAATTGCTTGAACCCGGGAGGCAGAGGTTGCAGTGAGCCGAGATCGCGCCACTGCACTCCAGCCTGGGTGACAAGAGTGAAACTCCATCTCAAAAAAACAAAACAAACCAAAAACAGATGCATGGGAGGGCTTGTCTCGTTCTCAGAGTGAAAAGTCACATTTATTCAATGTTACACCTGCAAAGCTCCCACAAAACACTAAACGACTAGGAACAGGTGAAAGCACTGGCTCTCCATCTTGGAATCTCAGCCTCAGAGGGCAGGGCCTGCCCTGCAAAGGCATGGGAACCAGTAGTATGGGTTCAAGTCCCACACCAGCCATGTCCTGCCTCCCATCACATGCCCAGGTGGTTGGTGAGGGAGAGGAACACCATCTCCCACTCACTGAGAAGCCAAGAAAAAATACATTTACAGCCGGGTGCAGTGGCTCTCGCCTGTAATCCTAGCACTTTGGGAGGCAGAGGAGGGGCAGATCACCTGAGGTTGGGAGTTCGAGACCAGCTTGATGAACATGGAGAAACCCCGTCTCTACTAAAAATACAAAATTAGCCGGGCGTGGTGCCACCTGCCTGTAATCCCAGCTACTCAGGAGGCTGAGGCAGGAGAATTGCTTGAACCTGGGAGGCAGAGGCTGCGGTGGGCCGAGATCGCGCCATTGCACTCCAGCCTGGGCAACAAGAGCAAGACTCCATCTCAAAAAACACAACCCATCTACACCCTCAGATGCAAAAGCACAGACGTCAGCCATTGTGTAGCCAACAGTTCACTGCCCCTATGGGGACACTGAACATTCGCATTTGTACTGAACTGTGGGAGGAGCCATTCTGCATCCCTCTGCTTGGTTTTACAATGTGCATTCATAAACTGTATACATGTTCCACCAGAACATCTTTACTTAAATGAAGATTGCACTGTCTTCTCTTAGCGACAGTGTACAGCAGACATCTCCTTGCTATGACTCCTCACAATGGGCATTATGGTAGATTTCCGAGGAGTGGATTTCTTTTTTTTTTTTTTTTGAGACGGAGTCTTGCTTAGTCACCCAGGCTGGAGTGCAGTGGCATAATCTCGGCTCACCGCAACCTCCACCTCCTGGATTCAAGTGATTCTCCTGCCTGAGTGTCCTGGGTAGCTGAGACTACAGGCACCTGCCACCACGCCTGGCTATTTTTCATATTTTTAGTAGAGACGGGGTTTCACCATGTTGGCCAGGCTGGTCTTGAACTCCTGACCTCAAGTGATCCACCTGCCTCGGCCTCCCAAAGTGCTGGGATTATAGGCGTGAGCCACTGTTCCCAGCTGATTTCTCCCATGTTAATCATATCCTCTAAAACCAAAGAACTGACCTGGCCAGGAGCTGGACTCCCAGGGCTTGTTGGGGCCACAGGTTAGGGTTGGGGTTTGCCACCACTCCCAAAATAGATAATAAGGTATCAGTGGTCATGGCCCTCTGCCTCCGGGCTAGGATCTCCCTGCATGCCCCTTTTTCCCCAGGCCATAGGCCTCCTATCTGGGCCACCCTCAGCTTCCCACCCCCTGGGTGCTCTTCTTGCTATTCCTTGGGTGGGGAGGACCAACACCCTCCCACCCCCAGGCGCACCCACCTCTGCAGTAGCAGTTGCTCTAGCCAGGTCACTGTGCGTCTCTGACGAGCTGCTGCCTGCTGCCAGCTCCGAAACACAGCCCTCTGCAGGCCCTGGAGGTGGCCCTGCACCCATGTCTGGCACTTTTCATGCAGGAACTGCTGTCCTGGGGCCAGAGAGATGCTGAAGAGCCACTGGGTGCTCACCCCAGCCTCTCCCCATGGGTCTCTGCTTAGCCAGCCCTTCACCCCCTACCAGGTGGGAACAGACGAGGCCGCCCTGACTGTCTGGGTTAAAAAGCCTCTATTACGGGTGTCCTGCTGGTGACCAGGCCAGCCCAGCTCATAGCGTTGTTGGGTTTGTTTTTGTTTGTTAATTGTGCCACAATGTTTTTGAATCTGGAGAATTCCGGTAAAAATCTAATTTTCTGTTTTGTTTTTTTTTTTTTTTTTGAGACGGAGTCTCACTCTGACACCCAGGCTGGAGTGCAGTGGCCCAATCTCAGCTCACTGCAACCTCTGCCTCCCGGGTTCACGCCATTCTCCTGCCTCAGCCTCCCGAGTTGCTGGGACTACAGGCGCCCGCCACCGCGACCGGCTAACTTTTTGTATTTTTAGTAGAGACTGGTTTCACCGTGTTAGCCAGGATGGTCTCCATCTCCTGACCTCGTGATCCGCCAGCCTCGGCCTCCCAAAGTGCTGAGATTACAGGCATGAGCCACTGCACCCGGCCCAAAAATCTAATTTTCAATTTTTCTGTAAAAACTGGAAGTTCTGGAAACACTGGCTCAGTGTTCCCGCTGGGGAATGACTGGGCTGCGTAAGCAGCTGTCCCCAGCGGACAGGACATGACTTTCCAGAACAACCACAGCCCTGCCTGCCAGCATTAACGCGATGTGTTGATGTAGTGGGCAGCCTCCAAGATAGCATCCTGTGTTCCTGTCCCGGGCAATGCCCTGCCTTGAATACAGGCTGGGTTTATTAATTTGCTTCTAACAGACAGAGTTTGGCAGAAGCAATGGGATGTCACTTCTGATATCAGGTTATAAAAAGATTGCTTGGGGCCAGGTGCGGTGGCTCACGCTTGTAATCCCAGCACTTTGGAAGGTGGAGGTGGGTTGATCACTTGAGGGCAGGAATTTGAGACCAGCCCGGTAACATGGTGAAACCCTGTCTCTACTGAAAATACACAAATTAGCCAGGCATGGTGGCAGGCACCTGTAATCCCACCTACTAGGGGAGCTGAGGCAGGAGAATTGCTTGAACCCAGGGGGCAGAGGTTGCAGTGAGTCCAGATCGCACCACTGCATGCATGGGCAACAGAGTGAGACCGTCTTGGGAAAAAAAAAAAAAGAAAGAAAGAAAGACTGGTTGGGCCATGCAACAGCTCCTTTTGCCCAGAGGCAGAGACCCAGACAGCAAGCCTGCCTTGGGACTATCCCTCCTCCCTTCACTGGCCACATTCCTTAGGGCTTCTAACACACTGCACCCTCAGCCAGCTCTGCAAATCCAGTCCTTCCCACTGCCCTATTTTGCTGAACCCTTCCCACACCTCAACTTCTCTCTCCATTGCTCTGCCTGCTGAGCCCTCCTTAACCTCCTCCTGGGACCCTCTCTGACTAACTCTACCGGCCTCTAAGGGCACCATGACTCTGCCCACTTCTCCCCTAGCTCAGGGCTCAGACCAGTGACTCCTAGAGGCCAGGTGAGGATAAGGATGAAGATTAAGGTGATGAGGTAGGGACTACATTATCCCCATTTTACAGATGTGTAAGCTGAGACTCAGAGAGGTTAAGTAGGTTGTTTAAGGTTCACACAACCAGGGTATGGAAGCGCAGGGATTCAAACTCAAGACTACAGAGTCCAAGCCCCCAGGTTCTGCTCAGCCACCCGACTCCTGGGTATGCCCTGTAGGGATCTCATCACCAGACTTTGCTAGGGGATGGGAGGGTATGGGGGATGGTGAGGCACTCTGCAGAGTCACTGTTCCTCTAGGAAATTTCATAGCTGAGGTCCATTCATTTACTCATACATAGCACAATGTGTAAGAGTTGGTCGACCTGTTTTCTTTGAACCCAGCTAAGTCAGTGTCACAGCTCAGCAGACCTCTCTGATCAACTGCATTTGTTATCTATGGCTGTGTAACAAATTACCCAAGTACTTATTAGTTTTAAACCACAGATGTTTGTTATCTCACAGTTTCTATGGGTCAGGAGTCCAGATGTAGCTTAGCCTCTGCCTCAAGGCCTCCCATGAGGTTACAGTCAAGTTGTTGGCCAGGGCTGCAGTCTGGGTCTCAGACAGACCCTGGCCCTGCCCTCACCTGCAGTGCCCCCAACCCAGTCTCCACTCACCCTGCCAAGAGGAGTGCCAGTGGCATAGGGCATCTCGTGCCAGTCGCCAGCCCCGCTCCTGGGCCCACCTCTCCACCAGCTGCAACTGCAGCAGCCGCCGACGCCACAGGCCCAGCACAGCCCTGCAGCTCCGATCCCAGGCCCAGTGGGAAGCCAGCTCTCTCCAGGCCCCTTGGGCTGTTGCCCAGCGGCTCCAGCTGAGGAAGATGCTGGGAAAGGGAGGGTCCACCCTGAGGAGGGCCACTGTCCCCCAAATCCCAGGCCAGCCCTGCCCCGCCCTCCTCTCTCTTCCTCTCTCCAGCAATGGGGGACTCTGGGTGACTCTTCTGTTTCCATTATGGGAGGGTGGGTTGCTGGGGACTGGAGGGGCCAAGCACCTCTCCGAGGGTCATAATGACTAGTGGGGGGGATAGGGTGGGACTCTAGACCCCCACTGCCAAGTCCTGTGCTCAACCACTAGCCATAAACATTGCTATGGACTGAGCACTCACAACGTGCCACACACGGCACTGGGGAATGTTTGTGCCCTGCCTCGCCGCTGCCCCACTGGAGCGAGTACTACTTTTTTTTTTTTTTTTTTTTTTTTGAGACGGAGTCTCGCTCTGTCGCTCAGGCTGGAGTGCGGTGGCACAATCTCGGCTCACTGCAAGCTCCGCCTCCCGGGTTCACGCCATTCTCCTGCCTCAGCCTCCCGAGTAGCTGGGACTACAGGCGCCCACCACCTCGCCCGGCTAGTTTTTTGTATTTTTTAGTAGAGACGGGGTTTCACCATGTTAGCCAGGATGGTCTCGATCTCCTGACCTTGTGATCCACCCATCTCAGCCTCCCGATAAGTCTGTTTCTACAGAGTGGAGCGAGTACTATTAACCCCATTTTACAGATAGGCAACTAGAGGCACAGAGAAGTTATGCAACTTGCCCAAGATCACACAGCCAGTGAGGGGCAAAGTTGGGATTAGAACCCAGGGAGACCAACTCTTATGCATTGTGCTATAAATGAATAAACCTCGGCTGTGAAATCTCCAAGAGGAACAGTGACTCTGTAGAGTGCCTCACCGCTCCCTGACACCCTCTCAGTAGGACAGGGCAGGAAGACAGGAGGAACTGAAGGCCCCTGAGGTGCAGACCCCAAGGGGCTGCTTCTGGGAAGGCCAAGGGTGGATGGGAGAAGGGGCTGGGAAACAGTAAGTCCATAGAGTGGTGGGCAGATGGGGAGGGGTCCCTACCGCCTCTGGAGGGTATGCTGGTACCACTTGGCTGTGCCCTGGAACTGCCGGGCCCGTGCCCGCCAGAGCAGAAGGCACTGCCCCTGCTGCCGCTGCCCAGCTGCCCACAGAAGGCTCCCCTGGAGAGTCTCCGGGAGGGCGGGGGCCCTGGGAACCTGGGGAAGGAGGTGTGGAGTCCTGGGTCCCCCGCCCTGTCCCCTTCCCACAATCTCCACCCACCTACCCCTACCTGCCCCAGCCCCTCCCCACCCACCTACCTCTCACCTTCTCCAGAGAGCCTTGGGATGTGCTGCTGCCCATTGGCTCCGGAGCTGAGGGGGTCTTGGTGTAGCTTGCTGTGGCATCTGGGCCCAATGCCCTCATGTGCCACCATCTCAGGCTGCGCTGCAGCATCCGCTGCTGCAGGCCCTGGAGGAAGGAGCTAGAGAAGGGGCAGGTGAGTGCCCAGCCCAGCCTCACCCCCAGGCTGGGCAGGGTGGCCAAGCAGGGGCTACCCCCCCGGCCGCTGTGAAAGAGGTGGGCTGGAAGGGTGCTCACCACAGGCCAGACCCTGGGCTAGCATTCCACACTGCCGCCCCCCACAGCAGCTGCATGCTGGGATCGCTGGGGGCTTCAAGAGATACCGATACCCACCAGGGTCCCATCCCTGGATTCTGCTAGATTCTGACTTAATGGTCAGGGTACAGCCTGGGCTTCCAGACTTTTCTAGAGTTCTCTGAGTGACCTCAGTGAGCAGGTGAGACTGGGCTGACTGGGCTAATGCTTTTTTTGTTTTTGTTTTTGTTTTTAGACAGCGTCTGACTCTGTGGCCCAGGCTGGAGTGCAGTGGCACAATCTTAGCTTACTGCAACCTCTGCCTCCTGGGCTCAAGCGATCCTCCTGCCTCAGCCTCCCGAGTAGCTGGGATTACAGGTGCGTGCCACCACGTCTGGCTAATCGAGCTAATGCTCCACCTGCATTACTGGCTGGCCTCATCATGCTCCCGGGGCGGGCTGGGAGCCCACGCAGCTGATCAGAGATGGAGCTGAGCCCCAGGCCCAGGGACCCCAGACGCCAGGGCCTACCCCCACAACCACACCAGTACTTCTGCCTCCACTCACTTATAAAAATAAGAAAGCTGAGCCTGGGGGAAAGTCATTTCCCCAAACTCCAGATAGCAGCAGACCTGGGATTCATCTAGGCCCTGGAGGGTGCCCCGGGAGAGCTGCCAGGAAATATCAACTGTGCCCTGAGGTCCAAAGGCCAGAGGACGGGCTGCAGAGGGAGGGCCTGGGGGCTGTGGGGCAGGCATGTGAGTAATGAGTAGTACCCTCACATTCTGAAAGGTCACGGTGAATTGAATTCTCCTGGACTTGCAGGGGTACACTGAAAGAGGCTGAGGGTCCAAGTGGACCATGTGGGTATGTGGCTTTCAAGGACAGAATTCTTTTTTTTTTTTTGAGACGGAGTCTCACTCTGTCACCTGGCTAGAGTGCAGTGGCATGATCTTGGCTCACTGCAATCTCTGCCTCCTGGGTTCAAGTCATTCTTCTGTCTCAGCCTCCCAAGTAGCTGGGATTACAGGTGCTTGCCACCACGCCTGGCTAGCTTTTGTATTTTTAGTAGAGACGGGGTTTCGCCATGTTGACCAGGCTGGTCTCGAACTCCTGACCTCAGGTGATCCACTGGCCTTGGCCTCTTAAAGTGCTGGGATTACAGGCGTGAGCCACTGCGCCCAGCCAAGGACAGAATTCTTAACCCTGCAACTGCTGGCCTCCATTCCTCCTGACATCCCCTCGGGGAAGCTGGCTGCTCCTGATCGCCACCCTCCCTTCACCCACAGCCTTTGTCTGGGCTCTGAACTCCAGCAGTGACCATCTTGTGTGGGGGCAGCAACAAGGTCTCACCACAGGACCTTCTTGTTCCTGACTCCCACTGGGATTTAGAGCAACCTGCTCCGGCCCTCTGAGCCTCACTTTCTCTAGTTGTGTAATGAGGCCGATGGGGGAGGAGATAAGAGCTTGATCCCTGGCTCCTGCCCTTGTTCCTTTACAGTATTTACTCCATGCCTGCAACATGCCAGGCACCTGCAGGGAGCTGGGAGCCAGCAACGACAGCCAGACAGACATGGTCCCTGCCACCACGGGACTTGCACTTGGCAGGGGGACGGCTATTCACTAGGGCTCCGGCCACCCCTGTAGAGCTCTATGTCTGTGTCTCTGGCAGCCCCCTGGCCCCCAGTGGACCTTTGCTCAGTCATTGTTCCAGTGTCCCTAGGCCACCTCCCAGGGCCTGACATCGGCTGGGCACCACAGTGTGCCAGGGCCTGTGCAGGGCCATGGGGAGGAGTGGGATGCAGTTACTGCCCTATGGGACACTCCTCCCGCATTCCTCCTGGTGCTGAGCACTGCTCATGTGCCCATACCACAGTCCCCAGACCCAACCCCAGGTCACAAGCTTGTGGACACCTACTTGGCCCACTGGCACTGGAAAAGCCGCGTCTTCCACAGCAGCAGCGCCCGGCAGAGAGCCAGTGTCCGGCAAGCATCCTGCAGAGAGCCCCGGCCTTGCTCCTGCAGCCCTTGGGTCTGGCCCACTGTACCCAGGCCACAGGCTGCAGGGCCTGCAGTGTGGAGAGCCTCACGTCCTGAAAAACCATCAAGAGGCCAGTCAGCTGCCCCCCCACTGACCTCACTGCCCACAGCCATTGATAGCTGCTGCCTCGGGCCCCTCTTGGGAGCTCTCGTCTCTTGTCCCCTCCCACTGCGTCCAAGCCCTCCCCTCCAGGTTGCCTCAAAGATCCCATCTTCCCCAGTTAAGTGCTGTTTTTTTTTTTTTTTTTTGCTCTTGTTGCCCACGCAATGGCGTGATCTCAGCTCACTGCAACCTCCACGTTCTGGGTTCAAGCGATCCTTGTGCCTCAGCCTCCCGAGTAGCTGGAATTACAGGTGTGCTACCACACCTGGCTAAGTTTTGTATTTTTAGTAGACACAGGGTTGCACCAGGGTGGCCAGGCTGGTCTCGAACTCGTGACCTTGAGTGATCCACTCTCCTCGGCTTCCCAAAGTGCTGGGATTATAGACGCGAGCCACTACACTGGGCCCCCAGTTAAGTGTTGGGGTAGAGATTAGGGCTGTGTGTCCCCCATCACACCAGGAGCTTCCCAAGAGCGGGTCCCACATCCCTTCCGGGCGGGATCTGGGATAACCAGCACCGAGGGAGCCTGCAGTGGGAGGAGCAGAACCAAGTGTCTCACCCACAGCAGCTCGCGATGGGACATAGGGATGTGGCTCAGCCGGGCCTGCCAACTTTCGGACCCCTCCTGCCCCCTCCCAGGACTACGGGCTGCCCTCCTAGAAAGCCCCAGTTCTACCACCTCCCACAAGAATTCACATATTCAACTAGGGCCCACTGAAGAAGGGGATTAAGTGACATGGTTTGCTGGGGCAGAAGCCAACACTAGCTCACCTGCTTTCTGCCGGCAGAGGGACAGCTGGGTCACCTTTGCCCCATCTGAGTCCCGGAGCTGTTTCATCCGCACCCACTGTTCCAGGCATTTCCTCAGGGTCCCCGTCTGGCGGTCAGCCAGGTGGTCTCGGTACCGGGACCCTCTTTGCACGAACTGCTGCCAGGCCCCAAAGCACCTGGGAGAACAGAGGGAAAACACCCATGTCAATTGCAAGGTCTGATGACTGCGGTTCCAGCTGCCTGCCGTTGCCAGACACACTACCTAGGCCTTGGGCAAGCCGCTTCATCGCTCTGAGCCTCCATATTTTGTTGTTGTTGTTGTTCGTAGACAGAGTTCCGCTCTTTTGCCCAGGCTGAAGTGCAATGGTGTGATCTCTGGTCACTGCAACCTCTGTCTCCTGGGTTCAAGCGATTCTCCTGCATCAGCCTCCAGAGTAGCTGGGATTACAAAGCATGCACCACCATGCCCGGGTAATTTTTTTTTTTTTTTTTGTATTTTGTATTTTTAGTAGAGATGGGATTTCTCTGTGTTGGCCAGGCTGGTCTCGAACTCCTGACCTCAAGTGATCCAGGCGCCTTGGCCTCCCAAAGTGCTAAGATTACAGGCTTGAGCCACTGTGCCTGGTCAAGCCTCTGTTTTCTCATCTGTAAAACGGGCTGCTTTGAAGATGCATCGCACGTCACCTGCTCAGGCCATGACACTGTCACCTCTGGCAGCGCGGTAGCCTCAGCAGCCTCTGACCTGGCCTCTCTGCATCCACTGTCAGCCTCCTCCAGTCATTTCCTATTCCGTAACCCAGTGGTGTTTTTCCAATCTCAAATCAAATCATCATAGTCGCCTGCTAATCCTCCAGTGGTAGCCTCCTTGCTCTACCATCAAATTTCAACCCCTCCCCATGGCCAACAAGGCCCCCACAGATTTTTCCAATCTCATCTTCAACTACCCTCAGCCCCCTCTACCCTGTACTAACAAGGCTCCAATTCGGCTCTGCTACACCTCGGGATCTTACCCTCCTGGCCAGAGGCCTCTGAACACTCTACCCTTCTCTGATCTCCCTCCACCAGGCAACTCTTCATCCTTCACATCGACACCGAACCTTGGTCTAGGTCAGCTTCCTGTGCTAAACGTTCTCACGGAAAACTACACTGGGGGATGTAGTCAGCAAAATGCAAAGAGTGAGAAACTAGCGGGCAAGCAAATTGGTTTCTTCAACAAATAACATGCAATGAAAGAAAAAAATGAAGGGGAGCCTATAGTTTATAAAGATTTTAACAGGCCGGGCGTGGTGGCTCACACCTGTAATCCCAGCACTCAGGGAAGCCGAGGTGGGAGGATTGCTTGAGCTCAGGCTGGAGTGCAGTGGTGCGATCATGGCTCACCAGTGGGACTCTGTCTCTACCAAAAATTTTAAAAATTCTCCAGTCATGGTAGCTCACACCTGTAATCTCAGCACTTTGGGAGGCCAAGGTGGGTGAATCGCTTGAGTCCAGGAGTTCGAGGCCAGCCTGGGCAACATGGCAAAAAATTAAATCTCTACAAAAAATTGAAAAATTAGCCAGGTGTGGTGGTACGCACCTATAGTCCCAGCTACTTGGAAGCAGAGATGAGAAGATCCCTTGAGCCTAGGAATTTGAGGCTATAGTGAGCCATGATTGTACCACGGTACTCCAGCCTGGATGACAGAGTAAGACCCTGTCTCTAAAATTTTTTTTTTTTTGAGATGGAGTCTCGCTCTGTCGCCCAGGCTAGAGTGCAGTGGCTGGATCTCAGCTCACAGCAATCTTCGCCTCCTGGGTTTACGCCATTCTCCTGCCTCAGCCTCCCGAGTAGCTGGGACTACAGGTGCCCGCCACCACGCCCAGCTAGTTTTTTGTATTTTTTTTTTAGTAGAGACGGGGTTTCATTGTGTTAGCCAGGATGGTCTTGATCTCCTGACCTCGTGATCCACCCATCTCAGCCTCCCAAAGTGCTGGGATTACAGGCTTGAGCCATTGCACCCGGCTAAAATTTTTTTTTTAATTAAAAATTAAAAGACTTGAATGACTTATCAACCAACTGCCATATGTGGACCTTATTGCAAACTCTAACACAATATATACTTGCAAAACAATTGGAAATGTGAATACTGGCCAGATATTCGTGAGTATTAAGGAACAGTTGTTTCATTATTTTTCAGGTGTGAGAGTGGTATTGTGGTTATGTATTTATTTATTTATTTATTTCTGAGATAGAGTCTCACTCTGTCGCCTAGGCTGGAGTACAGTGGTATGATCTCAGCTCACTGCAACCTCTGCCTCCTGGGTTCAAGCAATTCTTGTGCCTCAGCTTCCCGAGTAGCTGGGATTACAAGTGTTCACCATTACGCTCGACAAATTTTTGTATTTTTAGTAGAGACGAGGGTTTCACCATGTTGGTCAGGCTGGTTTCGAACTCCTGACCTCAAGTGATCCACCTGCCTCGGCCTCCCGAAGTGCTGGGATTACAGGCATGAGCCACTGCGCCCGGCCAGTGGTTATGTTTCTAAAGAGTCCTTATCTTTTAGAGAGGCATGCAAAAGTATTTATGGATGAAATGGTATAATGCATGGGATTTGCCTCAAAATAATTTGGAGCGGGGGATGTATTTGGAGTACACATGAAACAAGCTTCAAGAGAGGCTGATTTTGTTGAAGCTGGGTAATTGGTGCGCTGGGGTTTATTATCCTATCTGCTCTACTTTTAAGTAAGATAAAAATGCCCCACAGGGCCGGGCGCACTGGCTCAAGCCTGTAATCCCAGCACTTTGGGAGGCTGAGACAGACGGATCACCAGGTCAGGAGATCGAGACCATCCTGGCTAACACAGTGAAACCCCGTCTCTACTAAAAAATACAAAAAACCAGCTGGGCGAGGTGGTGGGCACCTGTAGTCCCAGCTACTCGGGAGGTTGAGGCAGGAGAATGGCGTAAACCCAGGAGGCGGAGCTTGCAGTGAGCTGAGATCCACCACTGCACTCCAGCCTGGGTGACAGAGCGAGACTCCGTCTCAAAAAAAAAAAAAAAAAAAAAAAAAATGCCCCACAGGCCGGGCGTGGTGGCTTATGCCTGTAATCCCAGCACTTTGGGAGGCTGAGGTGGGTGGATCACCTGAGGTCAGTAGTTCGAAACCAGCCTAATATGGTGAAACCCCGACTCTGCTAAAAATACCAAAAAAAAATTAGCTGGGCATGGTGGCATGTGCCTGTAATCCCAGCTACTTATGAGGTGAGGCAGGAGAATCGCTTGAACCCGGGAGGTGGAGGTTGCAGTGAGCCGAGATCGTGCCACTGCACTCCAGCCTGGGTGACAGAGCGAGGCTCTGTCTCAAATAATAATAATAATAATAATGCCCCATAATAAAAAGTTAACCACCAGGAAGCAAAAAAAGAAACTCATAGAAGCAAAAAAAGAAACTCACAACACTTAAGCCAGGTGGTACTCACATACACCCTTGGGACTGCCAGTTTCCTGTCTGTTCCCCCACCAGCCATGGGTTCCACTGTGATGAGGGGGAAAGGTGGCAAGCTGGGACTAAGCTTTGCTTATAACCAAATCCCAGCCAGTGGGGCCGGCTAGCATGTTCTAGGCATGCTCAGTCGATGGCTGCTTTCACTTCCCATTTGCATCCTTGCCTCTCAATACTAGGAGTTAAGAGCTGACTTAAAGGGAAGTGGGGGCCAGGCACGCTGGCTCACGCCTGTAATCCCAGCACTTTGGGAGGCAAGGTGGGCAGATCACTTGGGATCAGGAGTTCGAGACCAGCCTGGGCAACATGGTGGAACCCTGTCTCTACTAAAAATACAAAAAATTAGCTGGGCATGGTGGCGGGTGCCTATGGTCCCAGCTACTTGGGAAGCTGAGGTGGGAGGATCGCTTGAGCCAGGGAGGTGGAGGGTGCAGTGAGCAAGATGGTGCCACTGTACTCCAGCCTAGGTGACAGAGTGAGACCCCGTCTCAAAAAAAAAAAGGAAGGGTGTCCTACCTGTACAGCCAAGCTCTCTGGTGCTGGGGGCTCAGTGGGGCCACCCAGGCTGCACCTGCAGCAGTAAAGTGCCAGGCATGGGGGAAGCTCCCTGTCGTCTGTGTGGCCCTGGTGGCCTTCCGCAGAGTCTCCCTCTCCTGTCTGGCCCGTTCCTTCTGTTGGCACCACAGGAAGAAGACTAAGGAGACAGGGAGGAGGGAGAGAAAAGAGAGAGTAAGCAGATGGGAGGATCCGAGCCAGGAGGGGCCCCTGACACGTGGGGTGCCTGTCTCCCCCATCTCTGAGTAAGTTAAATCTAGCTCCAATACTCCAGCCTCCGGTGTGGGCCTGCATCAGCGTATCAGCCCAGAAATGCAGGCTGTGCTCCTCTCATGCTGTGTGTCCTCAAACTAGTTACTTAACTTCTCTGTGCCTCAGTTTCCCATCCGTAAAATGGGCACAATTCCTCTTGGGGGTCACTGTGAGGCTCAAATGAGATTGTCTCTGGGAATGTGCCAAAGCAGATGCACAATAAACGTTCACTCACCCAGGGTCCCCCGCCCCTGCCCAGTGCGGAGCTCAGGCCCTGCACGTCCAGTCTCCACCTCCCTGCTTTCCCAGCACCCCACATCTCACCCGCCAGTTGCAGGGCCTCCAGTATCTGGACTCTCTCATCTCTGCTGTCTGTTCTCTGCCCAGGATGTGACAGAAGCCACTGAGCTCTCTCCTCCTCCCTCAGACTTCCTGGACTAAAAGTGAAGTTGCCCAGAGAGAAGCCAATGACCTGGGAGGGAGGGCACACGGTCCCAACCTGTCCACCCCACCCCAGGCAGATGCGGTCTGCCCTTGGGAGCAGGGGGCGCTGAGTCCCCCTATCCTCTTCTGGACAGTTCATTTTATGTCAGATTTAAAAGCTATTGCTGGGGGGAGGTTCTGCTCTTGATTTATTCTCTTTAATACTATTTGGATTTTTTTAAAACAACAAACATGTATTAAAATAAATATCATTTAAATAATTATTTAAATACATTTGTTCAATTTAAAAACAAGAACATGGCCAGGTGTGGTGGCTCACACCTGTAATCCCAGGACTTTAGGAGGCTAAGGCGGGCAGATCACTTGAAGCCAGGAGTTTGAGACCAGCCTGGCTAACATAGCGAAACCCATCTCTACTACAAAAAAAAAAAAAGATTTTATATTTTATATATATATATATATAAACACACACACACACACAAATTAGCCAGTGCGGTGGCACACACTCGTAGTCCCAGCTACTCGGGAGGCTGAGGCATGAGAATTGCTTGAGCCTGGGTGGCACAGGTGGTAGTGAGCAGAGATCGCACGACTGTACTACAGCCTGGGTGACAGAGCAATGCTCTGTTTAAAAAAAAAAAAAAAATGGCCGGGCACGGTGGCTCAAGCCTGTAATCCCAGCACTTTGGGAGGCCGAGATGGGCGGATCACGAGGTCAGGAGATCGAGACCATCCTGGCTAATGTGGTGAAACCCCGTCTCTACTAAAAAATACAAAAAACTAGCGGGGTGAGGTGGCGGGTGCCTGTAGTCCCAGCTACTTCGGAGGCTGAGGCAGGAGAATGGCGTAAACCCGGGAGGCGGAGCTTGCAGTGAGCTGACATCCGGCCACTGCACTGCAGCCCGGGCGACAGAGCAAGACTCCGTCTCAAAAAAAAAAAAAAAAAAAAAAAAAAAAAATACCCAACTGTAGTAGAAAATTGGGGAAATAAAGAAAAATATAACCAGAGGCCAGGCGCAGTGGCTCACACCTGTAATCCCAGCACTTTGGGAGGCTGAGGCAGGCAGATCACTTGAGGCCAGGAGTTTGAGACCAGTCTGACCAACATGGCGAAACCCTATCTCTACTAAAAAAATACAAAAAAAAAAAAAAGAAAAAAAATCAGCCGGGCATGGTGGTGTGTGCCTGTAATCCCAGCTACGTAGGAGGCTGAGGCGGAAGAATTGCTTGAACCCAGATGGAGGTTGCAGTAAGCAAGACTGTTCCACTGCACTCCAGCCTGGGCAAAAAAAGAAAAGAAAAGAAAAGAAAAAAATAACTGACTTTAATCCCACTGCTCCAGAGATAAGCATAGTCTCTATTTTAGCATTTTTCAATGAAATATTTATTTTTCACTCCTTAATTGTGGTAAAATACATGTCAGAAAGTTTACCATTGTAACCTTTTTTTTTTTTATTTTGAGACAGAGTCTCGCTGTGTCGCCAGGCTGGAGTGTGGTGGTGAGATCTTGGCTCACTGCAAGCTCCGCCTCCTTAAGTGTACGGTTCAGCAGTGTTAGGCTTCACATTGCACATTTTCGGTTTGTGTTTTTTTTTTTCCTTCTGGTCCTTTTTCTATGCACTGTGTGGTTTCTATGCAACTATGTGGTTGGGAAAGATATTTTTGATACATTTTTATGCTCCTTTAAGAAAAATTTAACATTGCCACACCATTTTCCCTTGTTTTTAAAAATGCTATGCAAATATTCATAAAAATACTCCCAGGGAGGGGGCTATGAGAGGATGAAGCTTTCAAGTTAATTAATACACTTCCGACTATTTGGAATATTTTTCAAATTGAGCCTGCATTACTGCTATGATTGGAAACAAAACCAATAAAAAATCTTCCTAAACATCATATTGGATGGTTGCTAATCGTTCATTACATGGTCAAACCATCATTTCCTCACTCACTGTTGAGCACTCAGGCTGCTTTTCAGCTTATTTTTTTGAGACAGGATCTTGCCCTGTTGCCCAGGCTGGAGTGCAGTGGCATGATCATAGCTCACTGCAGTCTTGATTTCCTGGCCTCAAGTGATCCTCCTGCCTCAGCCTCTAGAGTGGCTGGGACTACAAGCACGCCCCCACGCCTGGCTAAATGTTTCCATTTTTTTGCTAGAGACGGGGTCTCGCTATGTTGCCCAGGCTGCTGTCTAACTCCTGGCCGAGGCCTCCCAGAGTGTTGGGATTACAGGCGTGAGCCACCATGCCTGGCTGTTTTGAAGTTTTTACAATTATAAATGATGCCGTGATGGACATCTTTTTTGCATCAATCTTTGCCCACATCTGCTTATTTCATTCCCATTCTTTTGTGGGGATGAGGAAGTAGTGGGGGCAAGGCAGGAAGTGGGGGAAGGCAGGCCACCAGCTTCCCAGGCCACGCTGACCAACCTGATGTGTTCCAGCCTGCTTCTCTGGGAGAGGTCCGCCACTGTGCTTCTTCCCAAGGAGGGGCCTTGGCCCTGGGCTCTCCTGGAGGGCGGGGACCCTGGCCCAGCCTGCATGGGGGGCTGTACTTGTTTCTGCTGTAAAGCCAGGTTTCTCCACTGGCTCAAGAGAGAAGGGGAAAGGAGATGTTGGCCTTGAATCTGCCTCCCAAGGAAACACCAGGCAGGGGAGGGGACAGGAGTAACATACGCCTATGAGATTCCACAGCCTGTGGTCTTAACCATTACTCTGCCTATTCGTTCCTTCTTTGGGCATGAAGGAATGAATGAATGAACAAATACAGAGAGATGCATCCCAAGAGGCAACACTTTCCTTAGAAGACGAAAGCTGGGACTGGACCCTCTCAGAGCACCCCTTTCCCAAGGAGGGAAGGACACAGATGCTCCCTCCCAGCCCTGGCTGGCAAACCACTAATAAAAAATAGCAACCACTTATCTACTAGCTTGCTGTATGCTAGGCAGTGTCCTGAGTCTCTTATTAATTTACTCTCACAATGACCCTGAGAGAGGTATGTACTATTATTATCATCATCCCATTTTAGAGAGAAAGAGACTGGGGCACAGAGAGGTTAGGTAACTTGCCCAAGGTCACACAGCTAGAAAGTGGTAGAGGGGGCAGGATTTGAACTCAGGCAGAGCTGATTCAGGTGTGTGGACTCACAACTACACGATCTACTGCTGATCATTCATGAGGTGCAACCTATGCCCAGTGGGTGCCCTCTCCATAGACTGAGTCTCCTCCCCAGATACACTAGTGCTTCACACAGCCCCCTGGCCCAACCTGGGGACTCCTGACCTCTCGGAAGCTCCAGGCCAGCAGAATCTTTGTGTACCGCCCGCATGCTGCCTCCAGCTGAGCCTCCCGGAGCCACAGGGCCTGAAGGCCCTTTCGCAACAGCTGCCGGCGGCCCAGTGCCACTGCCGCCACCACTGGATCCGGCTGCCTCTTCACCAAGTGCCTCCAGGATCCAAAACATCTGGACAACAGCTGCCAGCTGGGGGCAGACCAGGGCTGATCAGGGGTGGACTGCCCTCCTATCCCCAGGGAGAGCCCAGTGGCTGGATACCCTCCGAGATGCCTTTCCTGCAATCAGTTGGGTGGTGACCCACACCACAACAGAAGTAACACACTGTAGACTCGAAGAACTTCCCTCTTACTGATGGCTGGACTTGGAAACCCCACACAAGCAAGGCCCTGAGGGTCGGAGAATGCCATCTTTATTTCTCTTACATAATATATATATTATTTTGAGACAGAGTCTTGCTCTGTCACTCAGGCTGGAGTGCAGTGGCATGATAATGGCTCACTGCAGCCTCGACCTCCTGGGCTCAAGCGATCCTCCCACCTCAGCCTCCTGCGTAGCTGAGACTACAGACGTGCACCACCACACCCGGCTGATTTTTGTAAATTTTTTTCTTTTTTTTTTGTAGAGACAGGGTTTTGCCATGTTGCTCAGGCTGGTCTTGAACTCCTGAGCTCAAGCAATCTGCCTGCCTCAGTCTCCCAAAGTGTTGAAATTACAGGCATGAGCCACTGCATCCAGCCAGAGATTGCCCTCTTTGCCAAAAACCCAGGGTGGCCTCAGAAGTTCAGGACACTCAGTGCCCCAAACCCACAAGCATCCCTTCATTCTCGTCCCTGGGGCCCTGGAGGCTCCCTTCATTCCCCAGCAGGGACAGGAAATAAGTTCCTCTTCCTTGAAACCCTGCCTCATCTCCATCAGGCCCTCATCTCCGTTCGCACAGGCAAATGGAAGCAGAGTACTGAGCATGTGTCCCCCCGGCTCCAACCCCTGTCCCCACCCCGCCATGGCCTCACCAGGTTGCCTCAGACTCTGGGGCTACAATGTTTTGTGCCTTGTTCTGGGAAAGCAAGAGTACATAACACAGTTCTCAGGCCAAGCAGCAGGCAGGCAGGACAAGGCACCCCCTGCCGAGCCTCCCTGCCCCGGAGCAACGCCCCCCGCCCCCCACCCCACCTCCAGCCTCCCCCAGCCTCTACCTTCGAGGCATTGCTCGCTGGGATTGTGTCTGGCAGATGGAACGCTGTCCTCTCCTCCTCCCTGTGGACCCGCTCCCTCGGGGCCCCCTCCTCTCCTTTCTGCTTGGGTGGGACTCCCCAGGCTGTGTTGGAGAAGGCTGAGGAACAGGGGCCGGCCCCCCTGCTTCCCACCCCTTGAGGGAGACTGGGGTCACCCATCTGTGCCCTGCCATCTGGAGACGCAGGGGAGCAGCTGTCCCCTGACCCCAGGGGGTGAGCAGGAGGGAGCCCCTGCTCGGGATTAAGGGAATCCCCAGTCAGTGTCCCCAGAGTGGTCTCAGGTGACATTAGCTTGCTTTGTGCCCAAGAGTCTGAGAGACTAGCCGGGGTCTTCAAGAAAGCTGCAGTTTCCCTTTGGCCTCGAAGGCATCTCCGCCTCTCGTCCCAGGAAGCAAGGAGAGGCTGGTGGGCGGAGAGTGGCTGGCCACTGCTGGTCCAGAGGTCCTGCTGCACAGCACCGGGGGGTTCCTGGGGTGCCTGGCACCTGAGTCTGGCTGCCTCCTGCGCCAGGCAACGTACAGAGGCCAGCAGCTGCTGGATGGCAGCATGGGATGGGGCCCGAGTCTGGTTCTGACTGGGGATAGCCAGGTCCTCCAGGGTGAGAGGCTCCCCCACCAGCCTGGACCTCCAGCTCCCCAGGCCACCCCAGAATCTGAGGCCTGGCCGTGTGTGCCCATCAAGAGGGGCAAAGGCTTCAGTGGGCCTGAAGTCCCCACTAGGGGTGCCCGGGGCCGGCAGCCTGGACTGCCTCAGACAGGGAGATGGGCGAGCCAGTGGCTCCTGGGATAGGAGACGACCCCAGGGCAGCTTGTGGGGCCCAAAGCTCCCCCTAGGCTCTGGGCAGAGGTGGGGCCTGCTGGTCTCACTGCTGCTCAGGTTGCTCTGCTGAATGGCAAACGCTCGAGCCTTCCCTTGGCACCTCCGGGCTGGAGGCTGCAGGTTGCTCTGTTGCCAGACGCTTGAATTTACCAGTCGGCCGGTCGTGTCCTTCAGGGCTAGGCCCAGGCGGGGACCAGGGCTGGCCAGGTTGGTCTGGACTCGGCAGGGCTCCTGGCCTAGCACCGCCCCTGGGGAGGGTGTGGCAGCACGCCCTCCCCTCTCCACCTGGCACCCGGGCACCCACTGGTCATGTCTACCGCTCAGGCTGATGCCCAGGCTCCTCCGGAATCTTCGTTGCTCTAAAGAGAGGAGAGACAGTCATGCCTTGGGGGAGGACTTGGGTGGCCGGCACTCAGGTGGGACAGGTGGAGCTGTCCAGGCCTCAGAGCCAGGGAGGGGACGGGGCCCCAGCAGCGGGAGGGAGCTAAGACTTCCGGGGTCTGCTGCCAGCTCTGTCTCCCTGGGTGAAGCGATGGGCAGTCCCTGGGGCTCTTGGAGTAGGGGGTTCTTGGAGCTGGACAGAGGGAAGCAGAGAGATATTTAGGAGGTAGTTGAGGGGGTCCCAGGGGAGAGATGATGGTGGATGGGATTGGGGGTAGCAGGTGGGTAAAGAGAAGATTCAGACAAGCTTCAGAGGTGCAGCCAGCAGGCTTGGGGGAGTCAGGTAAAGGGGAAAAAAGAAAGAATCAAGGGGGACTCCTTGATTTCTGGCTTGAGCAAAGAGGTGGTGGAGGCAGTGGTCTGGGGTGAAAGCAAGACCCCACAGAGCAGTGGCTAAAGGTGAGCTGCTCTGGGAACACGGAGAGGGGCCTTGGAGGCCCTCCCCAGCCCCTAAGCCCACTCCACAGGCACAGAGTCCTCATGGGGATGGATGAGGTCCTGGGAGGCTCTGGGCGCAGGGCCTGGCAGGTAGAGTGGGCCATAAAAGTTGCTGCCTTTGTGGATGGGAACTAAAGCTCAGAGAGGTCAAGTAACTTGCCTCATGGTCACACAGCTGGAACACGAAGAAACTGGGATGTGAATTCAAGAATCCACATTTGTTCTTGGGCTGCTCCCCTTCTTGGCTGGCCTAGCTGTGTGGCTTCCTTTTTTTTTGAGAGGGAGTCTTGCTCTGTCGCCCAGTACAACCTCTGCCTCCCGGGTTCAAGTGATTCTCCCACCTCAGCCTCCCAAGTAGCTGGGATTACAGGCACCCACCATCATGCCCGGCTAACTTTTGTATTTTTGTAGAGACGGGGTTTCACCATGTTGGCCAGGCTGGTCTTGAACCCTTGACCTCAGGTGATCCACCCGCCTCGGCCTCCCAAAGTTCTGGGATTACAGGCATGAGCCACCACTCCCGGCCCTCTGTGACTTTCTTAAAGCCTCAGCAGCCTGAGCAGGGATGTCCCCAGCCCACCGCCCCTGGTACTGGCTGACCTGTGGGGGCCCCATCTTAGCCAGGGGCACCAACCAGGCCTACTCCTGGTCCCCTCTCTTCCTGACCTCACTTTCCCAAGACCCCTGCTCCTTAGGCCCCAGGTTGGGAAAACTGTTCTATGTGCAGCCGACCATGGTGGCTGATCTATGGAATTAGCCAGGCCCTATAGGCTGGCCTGCCTGGGAGGGGTCTCTGGACCGATACCTAGACAGGCCCTGCTCCTGTAACCTCCCATCCAGGCCCTCTAAGCCTCTTGCCTGGCTTCAGGAGCACTGCAGGCTTTGGGGACACATTCTCCTTGTGGCTGGCATCAGACCTTAGCTCCATGGGCTCAGGGACAGGGGTGTCCTTGGTCCACCCCACAGTGAGTGGCCTGGTCTGTTTAATAAGATGGGTCCTGCGGGGAGAGGACAGGTTGCCCTGGCTCTCATTCAACCCCATCCCATTCTGATCCCTACCCCCTCCCTTTAGCAGTACTCCTGGCTGCTGTTGGCCTGGTCCCAGCTGCCTGGGGCTTGCCCCTCACTGTTCTGGTCTCTCAGGGGCTCCTCTCCCTGCCCTACTTATCACCCCTCTTTCTGTGGTAAGTGTCCAGGTCAAATGCTGCCCCATCCTGCCCCCCAGACCTCTCGGCTGATCTGCACACAGATCTCACCATGCAGGTCCAGCGACCTCCTCCACGCCTACCCAGATGTCTAACAGGCATCTCAGCATTAATGCGCCCAAAACTGAACTCCAGCCATCCCCACAACCAGCTCTCTCCCATCTCGGTGCCCCCCTTCTCCACGGATGGCAGCTCCGGCCTTCTGGTGGCTCAAACAAAATTCCTGGAGCCACTCCGACTCCCCTTCTCCCTCACACCAGCGGCTGCTCTGACAGGCTCTGCCTCCCATACACATCCAGGATCTGACCCTGGAGCACTGGGCTGAGCGGCCCTCACCTGCCACCTCCCAACTGGTCACCCTTATTCTGCCCTCGTCTTCATACCCGACAGCCTCCTCTTCACGCAGCAGCAGGGTGATCCTGTGAACACTGAAATCAGATCATGCCCTGCCTCAACTCTAATGCCACAGAGGCTCTCCAGCCCACTCAATGCCCCTGCCAGCCTTCAAGGCTGTAGGCAAGGGGTTAGCAATTACTTACTGGGCTAGTGGTCTGTTATGTGAATAAAGTTATATTGGAACAAAGCCCATTTGTTCACAGACTGTCTGCTTTCCAGCTGCAATGGCAGAGCTCAATAGCTGCAAGATACTTTACGCTGCAAAACTTTTTTTTTTTTTTTTTTTTTTTTGAGACGGAGTCTCACTTTGTCGCCCAGACTGGTACAATGGCGTGATCCCGGCTCACTGCAGCCTCCGCCTGCCTCCCTGGGCTCAAGGGATCCTCCTGCCTCAGCCTCTAAGAAGCTGGAACCACAGGGACATGCCACCATGCCTAATTTTTGTATTTTTTGGTAGAGACAGAGTTTCACCATGATGGCCTGGCTGATCTCGAACTGCTGACCTCAGTTGATCGGCCCACCTCGGCCTCCCAAAGTGTTGGGAGTACAGGCGTGAGTCACCACACCCAGCCCCACAAAGTCTTTAAAATCAGGCAGTTACGGTCCTCCCGGAGTCTTCTTCCCCTTGCCCACTGTCCTCCACACACACCAACCGTGCTAGGCACCGTGCAGCCTTCAGCAGGCGTCCTGCTATTTAATCTGCACCGCAGCCCTGGGACTTAGGTTCCCTGTTTTAGAAATGAGGACGTGAGCTTAGAAGGGCTGCCTGCCCCGCCCAGGGCCTCAGAGGGGCGCCCGAGGGCTGGCTCCACAGCGCAGGCTCTAACCAGGACCACCCTACCATCCCCTCTTGCCCAAGTTGACTTGAGGCCGCTCAATCCACAGGAGACCTTCCTGCAACCCCACCCCTCACGCCAGGCTCTTCTGTCCATTTCTCTGCTCCTCGTCCGGCTCCCTCAGACTCGCCCCTCCCACTCCACTCCCACCCCTGTCCACTTAACGGGGCTCACAGCCTCCCTCTTCTTCCCACCAAAACAGCCTGAGGTCAGTTTCCTGCCCTCATGGACCTGCCCTCACGTGCGTGGGTCCTCCTCGGGTCCTCCTTCACCCAGTCGGATTTGAATCTAGAGGGGGCTCGGGCTGGGACCGCTAACGACCCCCGCAGGTCGTGGGCGGGAGAGCAGAGCGTGCTGCCCCGTGCTTGGCCCCGCCCAGCCCTGAGCCGTGGGCGTGGCCACCGACGTCCGGCACAGGTTTTGCTGGGTCCTCCGCAGGCAAGTAACGTGGTCCCAGGGCAACTTTTGCACGTGCAAGATGAGCGACTTTCTCTTGGCCATCAGGTCCCTGGGAACTTCCTCCACCCTCTGCCCTGAATCCTGTGGCAGCATCATTGGGGTCTGGGCTTCCTCCACCAGGCGTGCCTCCTGCTGGCTCCTTCCCACACCTAGAGCTGCCTCCTGGAGCCCCTGCCCCACACCTGGGATACCCCTAGCCATGCCCCCACCACCTGTGCCTCCTGAGGCTGCAGGACATGCCCCCGGCTCCCACTGGCAGGAACCCCAGGGGCAGGACATCCAGGTCATGGACACTCGCATCCTCACCCATTCCCAATAGGTGCGATGCCCCGTCCAGGAATCTCAGATACGGCTGGCACACCATGGCCCTCATGGCTGAGGCCACCCCCGTGATGGGCCCCCAGGATCTGGGGGACAGCCACTACCCTGATCACGTGGAATGCCTCATCCTGGACGTCCTTCAATGAGCATGTGCCCCAGGGGGTCTCAGTCTGGATCTCCCATGGGTCACCCAGGTACTATGCCTCCATGGTATGCGTGGACCTCCTCCACTGATGCCGCCTCATGGATACACTGGCCCTCCCCAACCCCCACCCTATGGCCTCCAGCGGAGGCCTCTCCCTCCACCCAGGCCCACTCCCTAGCCTCCAGTTCCCCCTCAACGCCCACTTCGGGGTCCTCTCCCTCAGTAAATTCACATTCTTCTTCCTCCTGTTATATCTTCCCAATATCCTTTTGGAGATGCTACAGCTCCTTGCAACTAAGGCACTAACCCTTTTCAGCCTTCCCATCTTCCTTTTTAATGTCATTTTTTCCCCACAGAAGGTATTTCTTTCTCATGTTGGTCTAAGTATTTTGCAAATGCAGAGGAAAATAAAACTATAACAAATTCCTTGTTTAAAAAAAGAAAGAAAGGAAGGAAGGAAAAGAAAAAGGGAGGAAGGAAGGAAGAAAAAAGAAAGAAAGGAAGAAAGAAAGAAAAAGAAAGAAAGAAAGAAAGAAAGAAAGAAAGAAAGAAAGAAAGAAAGAAAGAAAGAAAGAAAGAAAGAAAGAAAGAAAGAAAGAAAAGGCCAGGCACAGTGGCTCACACCTGTAATCCCAGCACTTTGGGAGGCCGAAATGGACGGATCACAAGGTCAGAAGTTCAAGACCAGCCTGGCCAACATGGTGAAACCCTGTCTCTACTAAAAATACAAAAATTAGCCGGACGTGGTGGTGGGCACCTGTAATCCCAGCTACTTGGGAGGCTGAGGCAGGAGAATCGCTTGAACCCAGGAGGCAAGGGTTGCAGTGAGCCGAGATCCTGCCATTGCACTCCAGCCTGAGCAACAGACCAAGACTCCATCTCAAAAAAAAAAAAAAAAAAAAAAAAAAAAAGAAAAGAAAGAAAAGAAAAGAAAAAAAGAAAAGAAAAGGCTGGATGCGGTGGTTTATGCCTATAATCCCAGCACTTTGGGAGGCCAAGGTGAGTGGATCACTTGAGATCAGGAGTTCTAGACCAGCCCGGCCAACATGGCAAAACCCCATCTATACTAAAAATATAAAAATTAGCTGGGTGGTGGTGGCGTGTGCCTGTAGTCCCAGCTACTGGGGAGGCTGAGGTAGGAGAATCTCTTGAACCCGGCAGGCAGAGGTTGCAGTGAGCCAATATTGCGCCACTGCACTCCAGCCTGGAGTGACAAGAGCAAAACTCCGTCTCAAAAAAAAAAAGGGTCGGGGGCTGGTAACACTTACCTCCCCTACCTCTCTGGCTTGATGTGAGGGTCAGATGTTTAACAAATAAATGCCAAAGGACTTTTTAAACGCTAAAGCAACTCTTGAAGAAGGAAGAGGTGATTACTGCTCCCTTCATAGATCTGTGTGTCTAATCTTTCCTCCTAAACCTGGTGGATGGAAGCTTTTGTTCTTTAGGTTTATTTATTTGTTTGTTTGTTCGTTTGTTTTTTGAAAAGAAGTTTCACTCTTGCCACCCAGGCTGGAGTGCAGTGGTACAACCTTGGTTCACTGGAACCTCCGCCTCCTAGATTCAAGAGAGTCTCCTGCCTCAGCCTCTGGAGTAGCTGGGATTACAGGCGTGTGCCACCACATCTAGCTAATTTTTTTGTATTTTTAGTAGAGACGGGGTTCACTATGTTGGCCAGGCTGGTCTTGAACTCCTGACCCCAGGTGATCCACCCACCTCAGCCTCCCAGAGTGCTGGGATTACAGGTGTGAGCCACCACACTCAGCTTGTTCTTTAGGTTTTGACTGTCTTTTATCTCTAGTAATACCTTTTGCCTTAAAGTCAAATTAACTCCACCAGTTCCACTTTGGTCCCTACTTGCCTGGTATGACTTTTTCATCCTTCTACCTTCAGCCTTCCCATGTCCATAATCTTAGGTTTGTTATTTGTAAGCATAATATCGCTGGTATTTAAAAAAATCTGATCTGACAATCCTGTATCTCGAGTTTAATTCACTTACAAATGTATGATTTTGACATATTTATTTTAACCATCTTATTTTTGTGCTTGCTAGTAGCCAAATGTTTCATCTGTCTCCTTTCTTGCAGTTTTAAGAATTGATCAAGGTTTTCTTTTTCTTCAGGTCGTCCCCTGCTCCTCACTGGCTTGGAAACTGCACATTTCATATCTTTTCTTTCTGTGGTTATCCTACACACATACACACACACATATTTAGAGACAGAGTCTTGCTCTATCCCCCAGGCTGGAATGCAGTGGCGCGATCTTGTCTCACCGCAACTTCCACCTCCTGGGTTCAAACAATTCTCATGCCTCAACCTCCCTAGTAGCTGGGATTACAGGTGCCTGCCACCATGCCCGGCTAATTTTTGTACTTTTAGTGGAAACCAGGCTTTACCAAGTTGCTCAAGTTGGTCTTGAACTCCTGACCTCAGGTGATCTGCCCACCTCAGTCTCCCAAAGTGCTGGGATTACAGGCATGAGCCACCGCGCCTGGCTTCAAGATATTTTAATATGTATATTTAATAAAATCTAAAGTTGCCAGTATTTAATCTCCTTCTAGGTCAAAATAAAGGGCTTCGAGGCCGGGTGCGGTGGCTCAAGCCTGTAATCCCAGCACTTTGGGAGGCCGAGACGGGCGGATCACGAGGTCAGGAGATCGAGACCATCCTGGCTAACGTGGTGAAACCCCGTCTCTACTAAAAAATACGAAAAAAAAAAAAAAAAACTAGCCGGGCGAGGTGGCAGGCGCCTGTAGTCCCAGCTACTCGGGAGGCTGAGGCAGGAGAATGGTGTAAACCCGGGAGGCGGAGCTTGTAGTGAGCTGAGATCCGGCCACTGCACTCCAGCCCGGGCAACAGAGTGAGACTCTGTCTCAAAAATAAAAAATAAATTAAAAAAAAAAAATAAAGGGCTTCAGCACACTCTGTTTCTGGTCAGATCGTCCTGAATTACACATTATTGTCTGGGAGACTAAACCATGTTTACTATTTCCTTTGTGCAGCTCAGATCTTCCTTCTGAAAAAAATTCCATGTGCCATCAAAAGATTCTTCAGATGTTTCTATATCAAAGATCTATGGGTGATAAACTCAACTGTAATTTTTCTCAGTATCTTTATTTTACCCTCACCCCTGAAAGGTAACTCACTGGTGCATAATTTTAGGGTGACAGTTATTTTTCTCACCACTTTGAATATATCATTCCACTGTCTTCTGACTTCTATTTGGCTGTTTATGCATCAGCTGCCAGTAATTGTCAATCTTTTTGAGACAATATCTTTTCTGTCTGACTGCTTTTGGGAGCTTAATTTTTGTCTTTGGTGTTCTGCAGTATTTATTCATTCCACAACTTTAATAAAGCATTAACTGGGTGCCATGGGTGCCAACACTGTTCTAGGTGGTGAAGGTATAGAAGTGATTGAACCATGTTCTATTAGAATGACTCTCTGTCATCCAGGCTGGCTGGGGTGCAGTGGCGCCATCATGGCTCACTGCAGTCTCGAACTCCCTGGGCTTAGGTGATCCTCCCACCTCAGCCTCCTGAGTAGCTGGGCCTACAGGCACCACTCCAGGCTAATTTTTGTGTCTTTTGTAGAGATGGGGTTTCGGCATGTTGCCCAGGCTGGTCTCCAACTCCTGGGCTCAAGTGATCCACCCACCTTGGCCTCCCAAAGTGCTGGGATTACAGGTGTGAGCCACTGCGCCCAGCCTCTTTTTATTTATCCTGTTTGGGAATTGTTTAGCTTCTTGAACCTGAGCTTTGTTGTCTTTCCATTTTGGAAAATATTCTGACTTATCTCTCTGAATGTTGCTTCTCTTCCATCATCTCCTTCAGGAACTCTGGCTATATTTATATCGTTCCTTCTCACTCTATCCTTTGTGTCTTCTTCTTTTTTTTTCCAAGATGGAATCTTGCTCTGTCACCCAGGCTGGAGTACAGTGGCATGATCTTGGCTCACTGCAACCTCTGCCTCTCATGGTCAAGTGATTCTCCCACCTTAGCCTGCCAAGTAGCTAGGATCACAGGCACGAGCCACCACGCCCGGCTAGTCTTTGTATTTTAGTAGAGACGTGGTTTTGCCATGTTGACCAGGCTAGTCTCGAACTCCTGACCCCAGGTGATCCTCCTGCCTCCCAAAGTGCTGGGATTACAGGCGTAAGCCACTGTGCCTGGCCTTGAAATAAAATATTTTTAAAACCACTGGGCTAGGGGAGGTCTAAGTTTCCTTCAAGTTCAAATTTGTGATACTGAATTTTCATCTTAGATATGACAATATTTTATGACAACCTGTTGACTCTGTAGATAGTTTCTGTACTTAGAGGTGTGTACACAAGCACCTGACCACCTGTAGAACTGGGTCCTGAGTTCTGTTGCTAATAAGGAAAATCTGTTTTACTTCCTGAAAAATTTTCCAATCTTTTTTTTTTTTTTTTTTTTTTTTGAGACGGAGTCTTTGCTCTGTCGCCCAGGCTGGAGTGCAGTGGCACGAACTCAGCTCACTACAGGCTCCGCCTCCTGGGTTTAAGCCATTCTGCTGCCTCAGCCTCCCGAGTAGCTGGGACTACAGGCGCCCGCCACCTCGCCCGGCTAGTTTTTTGTACTTTTAGTAGAGACGGGGTTTCACCGTGTTAGCCAGGATGGTCTCGATCTCCTGACCTTGTGATCCGCCCGTCTCGGCCTCCCAAAGTGCTGGGATTACAGGCGTGAGCCACCGCGCCCGGCCAAATTTTCCAATCTTTTGAGAACTTGTAGAAAGCACTCAAGAAATGTTCATAGAATTGGGTCAAAGAGATGAATTGACTTGCCCGAGATCACACAGCTCAAAGCTGATGATGCTGGGATCCACGCCTAGGCAGCCGAGCCCAAAGCCAGGCTCCAGGCCACTGTGCCATGGGCTTCCCCGTGGAAGCTGAGCAGAGGGACACCAGCCTTGGGCCCACACAGTCCTCTCCAGCTCCTCTCCCAGGCACGAGGGCACCACATTACTTTATCCAGACAGCCTCGGAGGCTGGGGCTGGGTCCCAGGCAGGGCTGTAGAGCCCCAAGTACCCCGCACTCCTCACGCCCATCCCCTCCTCTGTACATTCATCCTGGGACCTTGACCAAGTCTCAAGGGCTGCAGGCCTCAGCTTCCTTGTCTGTCCAATGGGAGAAACGTTCTGGTGCCCCTCACCTGGGGGCAGGTCCGGCAGCAATGAGGTCAGCCAGGGTGGGAGGCCCCAGGCCACTCCTGCCCTCAACCAGCTAGTACCAGTCACAGGCCACCTGGACTCCTTCCCTCTCTAAATGATTACACAGTCGTACAGATAATGAGATCTAACATTTATTAAACACTTATGTCGCACCATTTTCTGTCCTCACTAATACCCGAGTCAGGCACTATTATTGTTCCCATTTGCAGATGAGGAAGCTGAGGCACAGTGGGTTAAGAGACAGTGTCTCTTACACAGCCAGTTACAGAGTGCATAGGGGATTTAATCCAAGGCTCACTGACTCCAGAGCCCGTTTAGAGACACAGTGTGAGAGTTGGCATTTCCAGGCCATTCTGGAGACTCTCAGAACCGGCCTGAGGTGGGGCCCTGCCTGGTCCAGAACTGCCGCTCTGGTCCAGTTCTGGTCAACTGGAGAAGGCAGTGACCTCCTGTGGGGCAGTTTCTCTGGCTTCTTCATGTGGAAGGCTCAGCTTTGTGAAAACAAGAAATAGATTTGCAAACTGGACAAGTGTGACTTCAGTCCTGATAATGGTTTGGCTGTGTCCCCACCCAAATCTCACCTTGAATTGTAATAATCCCCATGTGTCAAGACCAGGGCCACGTAGAGATACTCAAATCGTGGGGGTGGTCCCCCATACTGTTCTGGTGATGGTGAATAAGTCTCATGAGATCTGATGGTTTTATAAATGGGAGTTCCCCTGCACGGGCTCTATCTCTTGCCTGCCGCCATGGAAGACGTGACTTTGCTCCTCATTTGCCTTCCACCTTAGTAATGGTGAGGCCTTCCCAGCCATGTGGAACTTTGAGTCCATTAAACCTCTTTCCTTTATAGATTACCCAGTCTAGGATATGTCTTTATTAGCAGCATGAGGACAGATGAATGCAAGCCCTCTCCAGCAGGAGACCAGAGGCAAGAGGAATTTGCCTCCTGTGATTGACAGTCTCTAGAAAGTCAGACACTATATAAACCTGCACGGTGCCCTGCTTCCAAGTCCCCACAGACACAGGCCTTTTAAAAGCTGCACGGTGGTGAGAATGTCTGGTTGGAAAGCCTCGTTAGCACAGTGCAGCCCATCCATGGCTGAAGTCCTGGCCTTATCCTGGACCTGCCCTCCCAGGACCTCCCTCCTGGCTAACGAAAGCTCCAGCCTGCCAGTGAGGCCCACCCCTCGCAGTCCCAGGCTCGTCTCTGCCTCCTTCATCCAGCCCATCACAGGTCCTGTTGCTCTGCCTTCAGAGAGTGCCCAAGAGTTGACCACTTGTCACCACCCCCACCTCTATCCCCATCCAAGGCACCAAGGTGGTCCTTTTAGAATGCAGGCCAGGCCCAGTGGCTCATGAGTGTAATCCCAGCACTTTGGGAGGCTGAGGCAGGCAGATCACCTGAGGCCAGGAGTTCAAGAGCAGCCTGGCCAACATGGTGAACCCCGTCTCTACTAAAAATACAAAAATTAGCCGGGCGTGGTGGCAGGCACTTATTATCCCAGCTACTTGGAAGGTCGAGGCAGAAGAATTGCTTGAACCCGGCTGCAGTGAGCCAAGATCGCACGATTGCACTCCAGCCTGGGCAACAAGAGCATTAACTGTGTCTCAAAACAAAACAAAACAAAAAGCTGGGTGCGGTGGCTCACGCCTGTAATCCCAGCACTTTGGGAGGCCGAGGTGGGTGGATTATGAGGTCAGGAGATGGAGAACTTCCTGGCTAACACGGTGAAACCCCGTCTCTACTAAATATACAAAAAATTAGCCGGGTGAGATGGCAGGCGCCTGTAGTCCTAGCTACTTGGGAGGCAGGAGAATGGCGTGAACCCGGGAGGTGGAGCTTGCAGTGAGCCGAGATTGCGCCACTGCACTCCAGCCTGGGCGACAGAGCGAGACTCCGACTCAAAAAAAAAAAAAAAAAAAAGAAATAGGATGTAAGGCAGACCTTGCCTGGCTCTGCCCAACACCCTCCAGGGGCTCCCATCTCATTCAGTCAGAGCTGGAGTCCTCAGAATGACTTGCTAAGCCTGCACATCTGACCCCAGCCACCTTCTGACCTCATTGTCTTCTCTCCCCCTCCCACCCTCTGCTCACCCACTCTCTGCCTCGGGCCTTGTTAGCTGTCACACTGCCTAGAACTTCTCATGCTAAATGGAATGCCCCGGTGACTTTTCCTGCCCCCTGGCATCCCCTGCCTCTGGAACACGGCCTCACGCACAGTGGGCTCTGGGGCGTTTGTTATTTGTTAGAAGCTCTCCCTGCAGAGCCCGCTGTGTGGAAGGAGCAGCCACACCACACGGGTGCCTCCTCCACTGTTTCTGTCTGCCTCTGATGGCCCTCTGGCTTCTGACTGCCCTCACGGTCAGGGGGACACAGTGCCTGCAAATCTAAGCCACCCTCTCCCGCTCCCTGAGCAGCTCCTGGCCAATGACCGGAAAGCCCAGCTCCCTTGCTTTCATCGCAGACTCTGCTTCTGGGGCACACCCCGAGACAGGAGCTTTCCTCTGTCCTCTCCTGCAGAGCTGGTTCGACCTGGGGGCCTGGGACGATGAGGAACCGAGGTCTCTGGATACACTCCCCTGTGCGCGGCCCAGGTTCCATCATCTGCCCCCATTGCCTGGGCCAAGCCCCTGCCCTGGCTTTTCATCCCCTTTGGGAATCTGACACATCATGATGCAGGCACACAAGCCCTCCCGGGGCCAGGACACCATATACACAAGAGAAATAGACTTGGGTCTTAGTCCCATTCCCCCTGGGTCACGCCCCTCCTCCACCCAGGGCGGCTACAGTCATGAACCTGACAGGTGTCCTTCTAGTCCAGTCTTTTTACCTGGACTATTTGACCACACATAAACCCAGGAACAACATATGGCATTGCTGTGAGGTTTGAAAATTCATCCCAATGTCATTCTGCAATCTGCTTTGTTCACATTTGCAGGGGACCAACGTTGGTAGAAGGTCTGGTTTATCGGCTGTAACTGCTGCACCGTGCTCCATACGATGAATGGACCGTGGCTTACTGGTCCATACTCCCTATAATGAAGTCCATCTCCTGACAGCGAGGCTGTTTCCAGTTTCTTACAACTGCAGCTGCTCAGCAGCCTCTGCCCGGAGCACAGCCCCTTCCCCACAGCAGCCTTCCTCCCTGGCCCAGAGGCCTGCGTCCCCTTCTTTCAGAGCTCTTGCCTCTGTCTGTAATCCTCCAGGTGGGAAGACTCTTAGGTTGAGAGAGCAGGCTCCCAAGGTCACCACTGCAGCCCTATCTGCTCGGCACCAGGCAGGTACTAAGCCTCTTTTGATTGACAGATGGACACAAGAGAATGGTGGGGGCTGTGCACTAGGCCTTGACCCTGTGCCAGAGACAAGCCAGGATGGCCTGGGAAAGCCCTGGCACTTCGGGCCCAGGGGCAGAAGAGCAAGCTGTGAACCACCAGACCTGTCCGTGGGGTGGGCCCGGGCCCTGGGGAACTTCTGGATGTGTCAGCCCAAGTCAGTGGTGACCAGACACAGGGGCCGCCAGGAAGAGGTCGCCCCTGCCTCCTAACCTAGCATTGTCACTGGCCCGAGGAGCAAGTCCACTGCTAACAACTTCACCATCACTGAGGGAGCCCTCCTCACGCCAGGCACCATACACCTGGAGCAGGCACCAACCCATTCTAGAAGACACTGAAGGCATGCAGCTAGTAAGTGGCGGAGCAGGATTCAAAACAGTGCCTGCGTCATCTGGTTCAGAGAAACGGATGCCCACACGCCGCACCCACCAGTTGCTCTCTCTGCTGTGGCCTCTGCTAGGCCAGAGTCAGGCACAAGCCCAGCTCAGCGAACACGCATGTCCGTTTCCTCCCGCCATGACAGACTGGGGCAGCCTAGTGCAGGCTCCACCCGGGAATTGGCAGGAGAAATCTTCCCAGGAACAAGGCCAGGCCCCAGCCCAGCCAGGAGATTGAAAGTGGCTCAAAACACAGCCCATCTATAGAATTCCCCAAACTTTAATGCTGTGGCTCTGAAAAGGGAGGCTGGAGGCTGTGGTGGGTCACAGTGTGGCTGACGCCTCTGACCTGCAGCCCTGCATCCCTAGCCACCACGTGACCAGGCAGTGAGAAGCACGGGGCCTCACTCCCATGCCAGACCGCTCCTGGAGCTGAGCAGACCTGAAGCTCTCAGGGCTTCCACTGAAGCCTGACAAACTCGGGGGAGGCCTCAGGGGGCATCAGTGGTCCTTAAAGGCCTGAGCCTGCCACACTCAGGCGGGACTCAGCTGGAGGCCTCTGTGGTGCGGCAGGAGGTGAAGAGAGACCATGGTTCCAGCCTGGGAACCAGTGGGTGCCCTGAAGGGAGGGGAAGACTCAGGGAGTTTGGGATAGGAGTGTGCAAGGCACTGGGTGGCCCATGGGGGCTCTTGGCCTCTCAGGGCACTTGGTTCAGGCAATCCCTGAGCTGGGGACACATTCCATCTTAGGTCCAAGAGATGGAGGTCAGGAGCATCCCTAGAACGACCTCCCAGGCACAAGGAAGGCCCGGGGCGGGGCCGGGCACAGTGTGGCTGGCTTCAGTACCCTCGGGCATCTTGACCCCTGCCCTCTGGGACTGCAAAGGGATCTGCGGGTGCCTCTGCTGAGTCAATCGTCTGGTAGGCACCACGGTCCTGAGAAGGTCCAAGGAAACCTGGGTGGCAGGGGACATGGCAGGAAAGAAAAATGAAGGGTGAGAACTCGGAATGTTTGGCTAAGTCCAACCCAAGACCTACCCCCGCCACCCTTGGGCTGGGCATCCTGACATCATGCACAGAGATAGAGGCAGCAGCCCCAGGCACTCAACCTTTAGCATGTATTATTCATCCAATCCTGCCGTATCCCTGTGCAGCGGGTATTTTATTGTCCCCACTTTACAGATGGGGAAACTGTGGGTCAAAGAGATGAACTGACTTGCCCAAGATCACACAGCTCGAAGCTGATGATGCTGGGATCCACGCCTAGGCAGCCGATCCAAAGCCAGGCTCCTGGCCCCTGTGCCATGGGCTTCCCCAGGCAGCGAGTGCTCAGGAACCTGGCAGAGGGACGCCAGCCCCGGGCCCATGCAGTCCTCTCCAGCTCCCCTCCCAGGTACAAAGACACCACATTACCATATCCAGATGGCCTCAGAGGCTGGGGCTGGGTCCAAGGCAGGGCCGTAGGGCTCCGAGTACCCCAATGCCTCACTCCCATCCCCTACTCTGTACATTCATCCTGAGACCCTGAACAAGTCCCAAGGGATGTGGGCCTCAGTTTCCTCATCTGTCTAATGGGAGAAACATTCTGGCACCCCTCACCTGAGGCAGGCCCAGGCAGTGCTGACGTCAGCCACTGTGGGCAGCCCCAGGCCATTCCTACCCTCGACCAGCTGGTGGCACTCACAGGCCACCTAGGGCATCTCTTCTCAGGAGTGAAAGGTAGGAGGCCACAGCCCACCACCTCCCTCCACTCCTCTCAAAGAGAGAGAGAAAGGAAGAGAGAGAGGTGTCAGAGCAGGCAAATGGCTCGGCCACCAGGAGAAGGGGTACAGGAGTTCAGAGAGGGCGTGGGAGCGGGCAGGTGTAAGGCTGGGCGAGTGGGGAGGGGCCAGTGGGCAGCGGAAGTACTCCCTGTTCAGGGCTGTCTTCGCTGAAGCTCCCACAGCCTACACTGGCGCGGGCTCTCCCTTGGCCACCTAGCACAGTCTCTGCCTCAAGAGAGGGAAGACCCCACATGGCAAGAAATGGGGTTCCAGTGATGGGCCCCGGTGGGAACAGAAAGGAGACCTGTAGGTGCCTGTGGCCCTCAGGATGGAGACAGCCCAGGGCTGCCCCTGGGAACTAAATGATACCGCAAGCTGTGCCTGTGCTCTGGGCTGAGAGAAGGGCCCAGCCTCAGCTTCATAGCAGGAGAAGGTCACGGCAGACCAGGACAGCCAGAGGACCCCTGGGCTCCTGCAGCAGACACTAGGAGCTTGGACCCGTCCAGCCTGGTGCAGAGCACCCATGCCACGCTCTCCCTGCACCTTGAGCCCTGGCCCCATGGGGCAAGGCGGGCTCACTGAGGGAGAGGCTGGGGGCCAGGCAAGGGAGAGACAAGAGTAGGGAGCTGGCTGGAGGTAGTGGCCTCACCAGTGTGGACCAGGAGCTCACCCCCGCGCTCCCGGTACATGTGGTAGACAAAGCAGCAGGAGAGCGGCTTGAGCAGCAAGCTGAGGATGGCCATGCCCGCGCCAAAGCGGCCCGTGTCCGTGAGGCTGACCCGCGGGTAGAAGATGCTGATGTGCACGATGTCCAGGAAGATGGTGGCCAGCAAGCCACCCAGAAACTGCAAGACACACCACACTGATGAGCACCGCGCCCCGTGGCTCCCCCACCATATACCGGATGAGAAGCTGTTTCGTGCCCTACTGTGTCCTTGAGTTTTGCTGGAAAACAGATCAAGCAAGCAGGCAGGACCCCGTTGGGGAGCCGCTGGCTGGGACTGCAGTCTGGGGGCAGGGACACCGGGGGTCCAGGTCTCGGTTCCACTAGAGCCTCCCTCCCCACCCATTTCCCGTCACCTCCAAGGCCATGACAGGCACAAGATTTGGCTCTAGAACTGCCATAGAGGAAGGTTCCTTGGAGTTCACCCAGTCTGTCTCCAACACAAAGAAAATCCCTTTTCAGTTATCCTGAGGCCCTGGCCTTGGCTTGTAGAGCCCGTGCAGGAGCGCTCACTGCCCCACGGGGCTGGGTGGGTGCTGAGAAGCTCCCCCTGTGGGAGGTTTTGGTGGGGCAGGGTCACCTCTACTTCCTAAAGTGTGGAGTGCCCCCTTGGCCGGGTCTCCCAGCCATAGCCCCTCCCCTAAAAGAGAGCGCCAGAGGCAGGTTACAGGGGATGTTCTGCTGCTCTGGCGAAGTGGCTAATCTGAGGCACCGGTGGGACCCACCCCATGGCTTTCCTCGGGGAGATAATGGCAGACTTGGGGTTCTCTAAGCCAGACAAGAGCAGCAGGCTGGGCTCCTGAAGACAGGCATGGGCCGGAGCCCAGGAGGCTGATGAACAAGGCTTTAGACAATGGGAAGTGGCAGCCCAAGAAAAAGGGAGAATATTGGGACGGGACAGGGTGGCAGAGCCAGGCTGTGCTTCACCCTGTGCTGCAGCCCTCCACCCTGCCGCCTCTCCCCCACCCTGCCGCCTCTCCCCCACCCTGCCGCCTCTCCCCCACCCTGGCTCACCATGCTTATGGCGTCGATGGAGTCCCGCTGAGCCACAGCCCACACGCCCAAGGCCAGGACGGTGAAGTTGGCCCAGGCATAGGGGCCTGAGAATACAATGCAGCCCCTGTAGGAAGAGGTAGCGCAGTCCTGTCAGGCGACCACCACCCCACAGGTCACCTCCCTCCTGCTCCGGGGTCTCAGGGCCTCCTCCCAGAACACACCATAGTCCTCGAGGCCACTTGGCTGTGTGCCAGCAAATCCTATGGGCTCTGCCTCCCACCCAGACCCTGGATCTGGCTGTGTCCCTGTGGATCCAAAGCACCTCCCTCTCCTGCCAGATGACAGCCGCAGCCACCCTGTGCCAGTGTCCTGACTGCCACTCTGTTCTCCAAACAGCAACCCATAATGTAGCCAGATGCTGTCACTCCTCTGCTAAAAATCCTCCAACAGTTTTCTGTCCCATTTAGAATAAAATGCAGGCTCTTCACCAGGACCTAAGGGGCCCGTGGGATCCCGGACACAGCTCTGCCCTTGTTGACCTCCCAGCCACTGTCCTGTGTGGCGGGCACCCTCTACCCTGACACCTGGCCCTCCTTTTGTCATTCAGTGGCAACTTGAATGTTCACCCTGAGACTCCATCCCTCACCCACCAGTGCTAAGTACAACCTTGTCATTTTCCTAACACAAGCTCCGCCCTAGTATCTTTTTTAGGGTATTGCCACTAACTGACGTTGTTGACTTACTTATTTGCTTGTCAATCCAATCAAAATCATAGTGAACACAGATCACTTGCTAGTACCTGGCATGGTTCTAAGTGCTTTAAATTAACTCATTTATGTGCATTTATATTAACAACCCTAGGAAGGCAGTATTACTGTTATCCTTACTTTAGAGATAAGGAAACTAAGGCACAGAGAGGTTAAGTAACTTGCCCAAGGTCACACAGCTGCTGAGCAGTGGGCCTGGGATTTGGAGTCTGGCTGGAGAGGCCATGCTCTTGCTCACCCTGCTGTGCTGCAAAGACGACTCAGGAGGACAGCGACCAAGTCTACCTCGTTTATTACCAATGCTTCCTAGATTTATAAGACATTCACTGCAGTGTAACATGCAGAAGACATGTACAAGGCAGGTGTGAAGTGCCATTTGGTTCAATATGTCTTTGAATAAACCATCTTATCTTTTGCTTTTAAGAAAGTAGGTGCCTGGGTCCCAGCCCAGAATCACCAACTCAGAATCTTGGGGAAGTGTGACTAAGAAATCTGTATTTTGGCCCTGCTTCTCAAGGTCGTGAACCATGATGGTTACTGTTCATATTACTCACAGCTGTTGCCCTGTGCGCTGCACTGCGAAGTTTACAAAGCGCACATGTGAGCTCAGGGGTTTCCAGTCTTGGTTTGGCAGAGAAATGTCTCCAGAAGCTCAACAGATGGTAAAGGTGAAAATCAAGCCGCAATGCTGAGGCCTCACTGCGGGGCAGGCCCTGGGGAGCTCTGATGAGCACTCTTCCTCGTCTCCCTCCCAGCTCCTGCAGGGTGTGCAATCTTTATGCCTATTGTACAGATGACCTGAGAGGCACAGCTGTTTGGCCCAAAGTGACCCGGCTAAAACATGGCAGAGCCAGGACCTGACCCGGCTGACACAGACCCTGAGACCGCAGGAGACAGAGATACCCACAGAGTCACTTACCAGGTTGTCAGCAGCCAGTGACCTAGGAGAATCACCTGTGGTACGACAAGGGGGGGAGAAGAGGTCTGTGAACATGACCACCACAGGGGCAGGAAAGCATTGGGTGCAGAAAACACAGGAGGCCCCCGCACCCAGCACCTCTAAGGGCCTCAGAAATGTCTGTTGAAAAGACAAACCAGCAACTGCAGGTGGCCCAGGAGTGAAGGAGGAGGAAGAAAGCAGGCCAGGTCAGGGAGGGGCCGCTTCATGCCTTCACTGACACCCACACCCCTTCCAAGAGTCAGAGGTGTTTGAACCAGAGCAACTCCATCTTGAATAGGAGCTGGGTAAAATAAGGCTGAAACCTAGTGGGCTGCGTTCCCAGACGGTTAAGGCATTCTAAGTCACAGGATGAGATAGGAGGTCAGCACAAGGTACGGGTCATAAAGACCTTGCTGACAAAACAGGTTACAGTAAAGAAGCTGGCTAAAACCCACCCAAATCAAGATGGCCACAAGAGTAAACTCTGGTCGTCCTCACTGCTACACTTCCACCAGCGTCATGACAGTTTACAACTGCCATGGCAACGTCACAAAGTTACCCCTTATGGTCTAAAAAGGGGAGGCATGAATAATCTACCCCTAGGTTAGCGTATTATCAAGAAATAACTATAAAAATGGGCAACCAGGCTGGGCGCGGTGGCTCACACCTGTAATCCCAGCACTTTGGGAGGCTGAGGCGGGTGGATCACCTGAGGTCAAGAGTTCAGGACCAGCCTGGCCAACATGGTGAAACCCTGTCTCTACCAAAAAATACAAAAATTAGCCAGGCATGGTGGTGTGCGCCTGTAGTCCCAGCTACTCAGGAGGCTGAGACAGGAGAATTGATTGAACCTGGGAGATGGAGGTTGCAGTGAGCTGATATCGTGCCATTGCACTCCAGCCTGGGGGACAAGAGCGAAACTCCATCTCAAAGGTAAACAAACAAACAAATTAATTAAAAAAATAAAAGGGCAAGCAGCAGCCCTCAGGGATGCTCTGCCTATGGAGTAGCCATTCTTTTATTCTTTTACTTTCTTAATAAACTTGCTTTCACTTTACTCTGTGGACTCGCCCTGAATTCTTTCTTGTGCGAGATCCAAGAACCCTCTCTTGGGGTCTGGATCAGGACCCCGTTCCTGTAACACAAGGGCGGGAGGCTCCTTTGTGGAATGCAGGGAATCTGCTCTGAAATCAGAAGAGGCAGAGTGGTGGGGTGGGGGGCTCACATGAGGGTGATTTCTTGGGACACTGGAGCTGGGGCACTGTGTGGGGGGGCAGAGGGGAAAGCAGCTGTTGTGGCTGGAGAAAGCCAGCAAAGGGAGGGTGGCTGGGGACAGGTAGGGGGGCCTGAGGGCCTTGGGAAGGAGCGTGGGCTTCATGCCAAGTGCAATGAGGGACACCACTGAGACTCTTCTACAGGGAGATAGCTTGGTATGTCCTATGGTAAGGAAAAACAACAACAACAAAAATCCCTCTGGCTATTCTTCTGGATTTCTGCAATATTCTACTTTCTTCTTTTTTAATTTTGAGACAGGGTCTTGCTCTGTGGGTCAGGCTGGAGTTCAGTGGCACCATCACAGCTCACTGCAGACTCCAACTCCTGGGCTTAAGTGATCCTTCTGCTTCAGCCTCCCCAGTAGCTGGGACTACAGGTGTGTACCACCACGCCCAGCTATTTTTTTTTTTTTTTTTGTAGAGACAAGGTCTCCCTATGTTAACTAGGCTAGTCTCAAATTCCTGGGCTCAAGCAATCCACCCACCTTGGTCTCCCAAAGTGCTGGGATTATAGGCAGGAGCCACTGCACCTGACTACAATATTTTACCCTTTTTAATGCCCTCTATGTCCTTAAAATAACAGCCTCCTCTCCTGGAACTGGTCTCTACTCCAGGACATCAACAAGGCCCTGACTGGAAAGCACATAAAAAAAGAGCAGATGGGCCTGGGCTAGTGGCTCATGCCTGTAATCCCAGCACTTTGGGAGGCCGAGGCAAGCAGATCACTTGAGGTCAGGAGTTCGAGACCAGCCTGGCCAACATGGTAAAACTCCATCTCTACTAAAAATACAGAAATTAGCTAGGCGTGGTGGTGGGCACCTGTAATCCCAGCTACTCCAGAAGTTGAGGCATGAAAATTGCTTGAACCTGGGAGGCAGAGGTTGCAGGGAGCCCAGATCAGGCCACTGCATTCCAGCCTGGGCAACAGAGTGGGACGCCATCCCAAAAAAAAAAAAAAAAAAAAAAAAAGCAGATGCCTCGGGAGGGCAGGCAGCTGCAGCAAGAGCTTCCAAAGAGGAGGGACCCGGGTTGAGCACAAAGTATGAGCAGGGCTCAGCCAAGAAAGGTGGGGCCGAGCCCCAGGCCCTGCGTGGGTGGTGGTGAGCGTGGAGATGGTTGGGGTGGGGGTGGGGTGGCACAGAGATTTTGGGGAGGCTGGAAGCCCCAAATTGGAAGCTTCAACAGGCCTGGTGGTCAATGAGGGCCCTAGGAGAAGTTCACTCAAGGGATCAAGGGGGCAGGCTGGAAGGGAGAGACGCCACATGCCTGGGGCAGAGGCAGCGTGCTGGCACAGACACGGGCAAGGTTTGCGAAGAAGGCCAGGGTTTCCGGCCTGGGTGGAAAGGCAGAAGGAGCCCTCACCACCTGCGAAAAAGAACTCCGGGCCGGGTCTGGTGGCTCACGCCTGTAATCCCAACATGCTAGGAGGTTGAGGGGGAAGACCGCTTGAGCCCAGGAGTTCGAGAACAACCTGGCCAACAAAGTAAGACCCCATCTCTACAAAAAATCAAAAAATTAGCCAGGCATGGTGGAGTACGCCTATAGTCCCAGCTACTTGGGAAGCTGAGGTGGGAGAATCACTTGAGCCAGTGAGGTCGAGTATGCAGTGAGTGAAGATCGCGCCACTGCACTACAGCCTGGGGGACAGAGGGAGGGAGGGAGGGAGGGAGGAAGGAAGGAAGGAAGGAAGGAAGGAAGGAAGGAAGGAAGGAAGGAAGGAAGGAAGGAGGGAAGGGGGGAAGGGGGAAGCGGGGAAGGGAGGCAGTGAGGGAGGGAGGAAGGGAGGAAGGGAGGAAGGGAGGGAGGAAGGAAGGAAGGGAGGGAGGGAGGGAGGGGGGAAGGGGAAGGAGAAGGGGAAGAGGATAGGGAAAGGGAAGGGGAAGGGGAAGGGAAAGGAAGGAAAGAAGGGAAAGAAAGGAAAGAGGGAAAGAAAGAAAAGAAAGACAGACAAACTCGCTCTGGCAGAGGAGAAAAAACATTTCTAGAAGAGTTACTTTTGACCACACACCAACTATGTGCCAGGCCCTATGCCAACCGTCTCACATGACCTTATCTGGACCTCACAGCAGCCTCTGGAACAGATACTATTATTGCCATTTCACAGATGAGAAAACAAGACTGAGAGATAAATTATGTTGATCAAGACTCCACAGGTAGCAAGTAGCAAAACTGGAATTAAATTTCAAACTCGCCTCCAAAACCAGTGCACCCAACCTCCTCGCTGGGGGCGCAGGCCTTCAGCTGGGAACTGTTTGGGCTTGTGAGAAAGGTTCACACATGGGGGCAGATGGAATCCAGAGCTGGCAGCTGAGATACTTCACCTTCACCTCCAGGACCGGGGGCCAGAGTGAACCACAAGGGGCCTGGCTCTGTGGCCCAAAAGAAATTCCTCTCCCAGCTCCAAAAGGCTAGGAAAATAATTCTGTAAGGACCGATGCACAAAACTTTAAGAAGATCTCGAGACTCTGACCAGGCTGAGTAGTGTGTTTACAGAAGGCGAGCTCTAGAAGGAATCTTTGCCATCACCTCACCTACCTTCGTCTACTATTGGGCACTCCCTACATGCTAGGTGCCATTCTAAGTGCTTTCTGTATATAAAAGCACTAAATCCTCACAATCCTCTGAGGTCTTATTATCCCCATTTTACAGCTGAGAAAACTGAGGTTCAGAAGGAAGTCACTTGCCCAAGGTCACAGAGCAGGCCAATGGCAGAGCCAGGACTCAGACCCAGGCTGTGTTGTCCAGCCATCAGGCCTCTCCCCATTACAAAGATGGGGAAACTGAGGCGGGGAGGTATAGTTTTCCATGGATTTCAATTCCCAGGGGCTTGAAGTGATCAAATGGTGTTAAGTTTCTTAAACATTTAGTGTCACCCAGCATCACTGGCACCTGCTTTTCATCCACCCTGGGGAGTCAGAGGTGTGCAGAGCAGATTTGGAGCTGCACTCTCAGGACTGACATCGCTAACCAGGTACTCTGCCCTAGCAATGGAGGTGCAGTGAACCCTCATCCTGAAGGAAAGCTATAGCAAGCTAAAGGGCACCTAATTGAACAGCAGGGAGGCTGGGAGGGTGGGGAGGTCAGGGGCTTCTCCGAGGAAGGGATGGGGGAGGCAGAAGGGGAAGAAGAGCATTTTGAGCAGGAGGGACGGCACCCACAAAGGCTCTGTGGCAGAAGAGGGGCATGGAACTTTCTGGAAACTGAAGAGAAGCCAGTGTGGCTGGAGTGGAAGGTGAGTGGAAGGAAGAGGAGGGAGGGACAGGAAGTTGGGGGCAGGCAGGGCTGGGCATGAGGATGATTCTGATCTTTATCTTCAGAGCTAACCGCTGTCTCCTCTGTCTGATAGTAAACCCTGGACCATAGACAGAAAGGAACTCGCTCAGGGCCAGACCACACAGTCAGCCACAGTGGTCCCAACATCCAGCTTTTAGACTTAAAGAAGACACCAAGGAAAGAGACAGAGGGGAGGAAGCTCCCATCGCCCCTTTCCTCCCCAAAATCGACACCTAACTCTTCCCACTCTGGGCTTGTTTTGGAAATGATCTTCATTTTCAATGCTCTGGCTCCTATGCCTAGACTGTGTGCACAAAAGGTCTTTAATAAATGGGCCCTGCAGAGCCCTGGATTATTCTGGAGAGAATGCAGTTAGCATGAAAGGCTGAGTCCCACGGGGGCCGCTGATCTGCAGGGCACCCCAAGGGTCACGCTTACAACCTGTGAGATAAAGACCTCCTAGCGCTGGAAGGGCCTGTAGCACACAGTGGGCACCCAGCTGGGTCCACACCTCTGCCATCTCTGTTAGGGAAGAAAACAATGTAACCTGGAAATACTGCAGATCCTTAGAACACACTAGAACACACACAGTCCCCGCTGCGTGACGTCACTTTGGTTTGATAAACATGAAGAAAGTTAGCACCATGTGCTTCTCTTAAGTCCCTGGGAAAAGAAATGTCCAGAAGCCTAAGCCTCCCCTGCCTCAGTTTCCTCATCTTTGTAACAGAAGGACACCCAGAGAGGCCTTAATGTGCAGGAAGGCTCCAGGGAGAAACTAAGCCAAACGGGCCCTGCCCTTCCTGGCAGCCCAGGGAAAGAGGGGCCAGTAACTGTCAGGACAAAAGCACTGTCTGTTGGCCCTGGGGGAGCTTCCTGGTAGCCAAAGAGACACAGGATTCTCAGGTACTGCCTGAAAGAGGAGCTGGAAGCAGGGGAGGGACCTGAGCTAAATGGGTGGCAGGGCCAGGACCTTTCCCAGCTGGACAGGAAAGATGGACCTCAGCCCCTGGACTCTCACTACAGTGCTCAGCCCAGGGGAGGCCGCCCAGCTCTTTCCCAGACAGGGGTCAAAGGGCCAAGGCAGCAGAGGGTCCCAGGATGCTATGTTGGAACAGAAGACCTGGGTGCTGGTCCAGGCACCAAGGCCTCAGGCTCCCTTCTGCGAAACGGAGGCAGTATCCATTTGTCCCACGGGGTGCCTCAACTGCTAGAGACAAGCATCTATCTGGACAGTCACTGTAAGTATCCGTTTACTAACTGTTAAATACTTATGTGGGACAGGGATCCTCTATCGTCAACAAGAGCAGCAACTCCTGCTACTGACAAGCACCTGCCTGCCATGCGTCTAACCTGCACTGCACCTAACTCATGTCATCCGTGTAACTGTATGGGGTGCACCTAACTCATATCATCTGTGTAACTGTATGGGGTAGAACTGAGGCTCTGAGAGGTTAAGTAAATTGGCCCATATTCATAAAGCTTACAAACAACAGAGCCCAGACACAAATATCAGAATCGATGTATCCAGCCGGAGGTTTGTCTGTTTTATGAAACGGAGTCTTGCTCTGTCGCCCAGGCTGGAGTGCAGTGGTGCGATCTCAACTCACTGCAACCTCTGCCTCCCAGGTTCAAGTGATCTTCAGTGCCTCAGCCTCCTGAGTAGCTGGGACTACAGGTGAGCACCACCACACCCGGCTAATTTTTGTATTTTTAGTAGAGGTGGGGTTACATCATGTTGGCCAGGCTGGTCTCGAACTCCTGACCTCAAGTGATCCACCTGCCTGGGTCTCTCAAAGTGCTAGGATTACAGGCGTGAGCCACCACGCCTGGCCCAGCCTGAATTTGTAACCCTAATTCTAGACTACCTCCTGGACCATGGGATCCATCATCCTAGGAGGTAGGGATTGTATTTATCTTCTTTTTACAAGGAAGAAATTGATACTGAGAAACCTACTCAAGACCTTGAATGCAGACCTGCCTGCCCGCAAAGCCTGTGCTCTGTCCACTGTGCTACACTGTCAGGATCTCAAAGAGCCGTAGAGGGCGGATGGAAATGAGGAAGTCTAACCTGGAGAAGGAAAGGTTGAAGAGAAACCAACAGGGCATGAAGACCAAGACTTCAACCCTCTGTTTGCCACTAGAGGACCCACGTGGTGGGGTAGGACTTCCCAGAAATGGAATATACTCCTACCAGTCCTGTGCAAACACTTGGTGGCCCGTTACATGCGCTAGTGAGAACCCCCAGGGTGGCCGGGGCCCCAGGACACCAGCCAGGGCTGCCACAGATGGGAGGCAGAGTCGTGCAGCGGTTAACTTCGTGGGTGCTGGAGGCAAACAGGTGGATCTGATCCTGGCTCCATGACTTTAGAACTTAATGACCTTGGGCAAGTCACCTGACCTCTCAGAACAGCTGTTTGCTCTTCTGTAAAGCAGGGCAATAATGCCTTCTTCAGTGTTGTTGTGTGGATCCAGTGGTACAGGGAGGTGGAGAGGTGTGGAAAGCGCTCCACACAGTGCCTGTCAGGAAGTCAGCCCTGCATCCCTCATTACTGAGTTCATTATTGAGTTCTTAACCCTAATGCTACACTACCTGCTAGACCAAAGGATCCTCCTCCCAAGGTCCTCTTCCCACAAGACCTCTGAACCCAAGTCCAGTCCTTTCTAAGCTCATCACAATGTCATTCTTTTTCTTTCTTTTTTTTTTTTTTTTTTGAGACGGAGTCTCGTTCTGTCGCCCAGGCTGGAATACAGTGGCGCGATCTCAGCTCGCTGCAAGCTATGCCTCCTGGGTTCATGCCATTCTCCCGCCTCAGCCGCCCGAGTAGCTGGGACTACAGGTGCCCACCACCACGCCCGGCTCATTTTGTTTTTGTATTTTCAGTAGAGATGGGGTTTCACCATGTTAGCCAGGATGGTCTTGATCTCCTGACCTCATGATCCACCCACCTCGGCCTCCCAAAGTGCTGGGATTACAGGAGTGAGCCACCGCACCTGGCCCACAATGTCATTCTTGCATGGACAGGGCTTAGTCACCACACCTGGCCCACAATGTCATTCTTACATGGACAAGGCTCAGTCAGGGGCTGCCCTTTGTGCAAAGGGCCTGGGGCAGCTGTTTCTTCTCACCTGGCACACCACTGCCCACTCTGGTTGAGCTGGGCAGAAGCGGGCACTCAGCCCTTGCCCAAGGAATATACAAAATGAGGGAGTGCAGGCCGCAGGGAGCAGTTCCCCACCTCCTGAAGGGCTCTGATCTCAGAACATCCCCTAAGTGCCTGCAAGCAAGGAGTCAACAGCTGCTCTCCACAGGATGGCCAGGTTCAGCAAACAAAAATACAGAACACCCAGTTAATTCCCAATACGAGATCATGAATAATTTGTTAATATGTTCCACATATTGCCTGAGACTTACTCTACTAAAAAACTGTTCGTTGTTGACCTGAAATTCAAATTCACCTGGATCTCCTGTACATGACCTGGCAACCCTGACCCCTCAGGGCCACCCAGCACTTAGTTGTCTCTGACTGATAGCGGCTAACACCCTTGGAGATGGGGGATCTTGTTTGCCAAGTCAAAGGGAGGACCAGCCTTTTCATCCTGGCTGAGCTGCCCAGCATAGCTCATACTTGTGGATGCTCTTAGCCTGTCGGGCCTAAAAAGTTGCTCAAAAAAGCCCCTAAGAGACTAAGCCCTCCCAAAAGACAGAAACAGCCAAGGTTAAAGTCAGCCCTAACTAAGCTGGTACCCCAGAAAGGACCTGGCCCTGGAGTCTGAGCCCTATGGGTTCAAATCCTGATACTGCCACTTACTGCCTGTGGGACCTTGGCAACTTACCCAGTCTAAGCTGAAGTTTGCTCATCTGTAAAAAGATGACCACATCAGCTTTCTCATAAGGCTGCCTTGATTATATAACCTGGCACACCACAGAAGCCCATAAATGAGAGCTCTATCCCTCCCACCGCCCCCACCTGATCCTCTCTCAGCAATTATTTTAAGCAAATCCCTCATCAGAGAAAAGGCAGTTGGTGTTAACCCCACGTTGCCTGGAATAGAGTGGGTACTGATACCAACAAACTTCGGTTGCTGTCACGTAAATTTCTTCCCAGCTGAATGTTCCACCCAAGCCCATGTCCCTGCTCCAGCCATGTCTCCCCACCACCGTTGACTGGAAGCTTCAGGAAGGTTTGCTGAAGCAAGTATGATGAAGAAGGGAAACGGGCCCATGGCAAGTCAGCACAGATGTTGTGTAATAATAAAGTGTATTAAGCCATTGTTTTGTAACCATCTATCTCTCAGGTTCCTTTACTGCCAGACACCAACAGGGAGCTAAATGCTTCGTCACTTATGAGTAAGAGGACATTCCTGGATATTGCCTCAAAGGAGGATGCACTAAGACCCAAAATGGCCGGTTTGGTCCAAGGTCCACACCTTCCTGACCAAAGCTAAAGCCCCTAGCCCCTCTCATGCAAACGGAGCCCAGACACGTGAGCGATGGTGCTGGGTGGGGAGAAAAAGAAGAACAGCCGCTGGCACCCAGACCCGGACTGAGCTCACGGCTTGGCTCAGGAAATGAAGACACCACAGGAAGCCCTGCAACGTTTTCCCCAGTGCACAAAGTTGGGGTTTTCTGCTTTTAAGTAATTTCTGTGGGAGTTTGTGCTTCTTAATTATGAAATAAGGGCGCTGGACATGTAAACTTTATAAAACCAATTGCTTGGGAACATCAGATTTCCTGAACCCGACTTAGCAAATAAGGAGGTCCTGGGACGGTGCTGGGACCCGGGGGCAGGCCCAGTCCCTGACCCCGCGCGGGGTAGGTGAGCCGCCTCCAAGCCCCTCCCGCGCGCCTTCTTCCTCCTCCAGGGGAATTCTGGGCGTGCGGGCAACAGCAATCCTGGGACCAGCGCTGCCTGCTGGAAGGTCTGAGTCCGGGAAGGGACGGCCCTTGCCCTCCCCTGCCACCTCCAACGGCCCCTCTGCGTCACCCTGCTGGCCTGTGCCTGACTCACTCTCCCTGCTGTGGCCTGCCTGCCCACCTCCTTCTCGCGTGGGGTCTGTACCTTCCCTTCCTCCCTCCCATCCCTCTTTCCCCCAAACTCCCGGTCCTCCCACCTTCCTGGAAAATGCAAATGCCCCACCTCCTCCCGCAAAGGGGAACCCCCCCATCCCCAGCCCGTTGCCACCTTCAGGTTCACAGCAGGCAGCTCCATCTCGACCCAGGCCGAGGGCACCTGCGCGGGGCTCCTGGGCTCCGAACTCGGGGAACAAACTTGCCCGGCCCCGCCCCGCCCTTTGCGGCGACTCCAACCCCAGCGCCGCTCCGGACCACGTGAAGCGGGCTGGAGCGGGTCACGTGACTGCCGCTCGGTTGCTAGGAGACGGCGTCTGCAGGCGCGCCTTCCGCCTAGCTCCAGGCTCCCGCCACCGCCCAGGCAGTACCTGGGGTCCTCTGGCAAAAGTCGGAGTTTCTGTCGCCCAGGGCGTATCCTGCCTGGCTAATATTCCAGGAAGCGGGCTGTTGGGACTGCCTGCAGCCAGGACAACTGGGGGACCGTCCAGGCGCAAAGTGCTGATGTGGCAACAGCTTGTGTCTCGTCCTTGGGGGCACCCTCTCTCCTTCCCACTTCCCTGTGTAAACGGGCTATTTAGGATACCTACCTCATATGATCCTTGTGAGGAGTAAATGAGCTAACCGCTGTTGCTAAAGAAAACGTTATTGGGACAGTTGTTAAACCAGTACTGTTCAAGACTTGCTGTAGGGTTATTGCCGTGGAGTGAGAGTGTGGGCTCAACACTGAATACCACAAAGACCCAGGAGGGATTTATAGCCAACGTGCAGAGTGAGGGAGCCAGGGATGGAAGATTCCTAGGAGGAGACATCAAGGAAGGGGCAGTTCTTGCTAACTTAGCAGGACTCTTGCTGAAACTGGTTTATGCAGGCTCAGGCCCAGCAAGGACAAGAAGACACAGAGGTCCAAAGTCAAGGCCTAGTCAAGCTGAGGACTCAGAGGACCCTAACTACCGTTTGGTCTAGGAGAGAACAGTGCCTGGCACTTAGTAAATGGGCAGGACACACAAGTTATTGTTATTATCAACACAAGAGGAGGCTGGGTGCAGTGGCTTACCCCTGTTATCCCAGCACTTTGGGAGGCTGAGGCGGATGGATCACCTGAACTCAGGAGTTCGAGACCAGCCTGGCCAACATGGTGAAACCCTATGTCTACTAAAAATACCAAAAGTAGCAGGGTGTGGTGGTGCGTACCTGCAGTCCCAGCTACTCAGGAGGCTCAGCCACGAGAATCGCTTGAACCGGGGAGGCTGCAGTGAGCTGAGATCACACCGCTGCACTCCAGCCTGGGCGAGAGGGTGAGACCTTGTCTGGGAAAAACAAACAAACAAACAAAGAACAACACCTGAGGAGCCAAATTAGTGGGAGCCCACTTTAATCAGCATACCAAAAGTTTTAAAGAACTCTAGGTGAAAAACCATAAGAAATTCCTCCCCCGCCGGGCGTGGTGGCTCACGCCTGTAATCCCAGCACTTTGGGAGGCCAAGATGGGCGGATCACGAGGTCAGGAGATCGAGACCATCCTGGCTAACACGGTGAAACCCCGTCTCTACTAAAAATACCAAAAAAAAAAAAAAAAAATAGCCAGGTGTGGTGGCGGGCACCTGTTGTCCCAGCTACACGGGAGGCTGAGGCAGGAGAATGGCATGAACCCGGGGGGATGGAGCTTGCAGTGAGCCGAGGTCACGCCACTGCATTCCAGCCTGGGCAACAGAGCGAGACTCTGTCTCAAAAAAATAAAAAAAAAAAAAAGAAATTCCTCCCCCAGTTGTGCATGAGGAAAAAAAGGGTTGTCTCCTGCCTCGCCTGGCACCTCTCTTAAAGCTTGTTGACCACAGATCCCCCCACCCCGACAAGAACATTAATCCGTACTACTTCCAGGTCCCTTCCTAACATCTACTTTCCTTTAGAGAGCACCAGCTTTTGTTTAGTGTCACCTAGGTATGGACACCTTCAGGGTACACCTGAGCACTTGGTCTTGTTCCTAGGATGGGGGAAACCAGGTGAGAACCTACAAAACTGCCTGGGTGAGTCCTTAGATAATATCAAGTCCCATAGTCTCTCCAAATGCAAAGAAAGGGTTTCTCTGGATGGATGAGGAGAGTTTTGCAGGGCTGCAGGGCCCATAGCCCTAACTTAATGCCCTCTTAGGAGGCACAGATGCCCCCAGTCTAGGGGGAAGGGCCATCCAGCATCTGCCGTTGTAATGAGTGGGTAAATTAGAGACCAGCCAAATGGCTACATCCAGTTTGATTTAGGACTAGTTGCTATTATTATTAGTTCATTATTGGTAATTAATTATTGTTATCAGTAAAGTACTTAGAAGAGAGTAATTTCTCAGTAAGTGGTCAGTATTAGAATATTATGTTATTATTACTTATCTTTTTTTTTGAGATGGAGTCTCACTGTGTCACCCAGGCTGGAGTGCAGTGGTGTGAGCTCAGCTCACTGCAACCTCTGTCTCCCAGATTCAAGCTTTTCTCCTACCTGAGCCTCCTGAGTAGCTGGGATTACAGGCAAGTGCCACCATGCTCAGCTGATTTTTGTATTTGTAGTAGAGATGGGGTTTTGCCATGTTGGCCAGGCTGATCTCAAACTTCTGACTTCAGGTGATCCCCCTGCCTCGGCCTCCCAAAGTGCTGGGATTTCAGGCGTGAGCCACAGTGCCTGACCTGATCAATTTCCTTCTAAAAAATATTTCTCTTACACTCCAGGTTCTAGAGGGATTTAATCTAAGCCTTTAGGTATATAATAAAATTGTGATCACTTTGTAAGGAGAAAATGAAAAACAGGCCAGGCACGGTGGCTCACGCCTGTAATCCTAACACTTTAGGAGGCTGAGGCCAGTGGATCACTTAAGGTCAGGAGTTCGAGATCATCCTGGCCAACATGATGAAACCCTGCCTCTACTAAAAACACAAAAATTGGCCGGGCGCGGTGGCTCAAGCCTGTAATCCCAGCACTTTGGGAGGCCGAGACGGGCGGATCACGAGGTCAGGAGATCGAGACCATCCTGGCTAACACGGTGAAACCCCGTCTCTACTAAAAAATACAAAAAATTAGCCGGGCGAGGTGGCGGTCGCCTGTAGTCCTAGCTACTCGGGAGGCTGAGGCAGGAGAATAGCGTAAAAAACCCAGGAGGCGGAGCTTGCAGTGAGCTGACATCCGGCCACAGCACTCCAGCCTGGGCGACAGAGCGAGACTCCGTCTCAAAAAAAAAAAAAATTAAAAAAAAAAAAAAAAAAAAAAAAAAAAACCACAAAAATTAGCTGGGCATGGGGGCATGCACCTGTAGTCCCAGCTACTCAGAAGGCTGAGGCAGGAGAATTGCTTGAACCTGGGAGGTGGAGGTTGGAGTGAGCCGAGATCATGCCACTGCACTCTAGCCTGGGCAATAGAGTGAGATTCCATGTCAAAAAAAAAAAAAAAAAAAAAAGCAAAACAACTCCTAGGATTAGAGCTGACATTTCTAAGTACCGTAGGGGTGGAAGGGTGTGATACCTTTCCTCACCCATCATAAAGGTCACAGCTGGCACGCCTGTGAAAAAAAAAAACTGCTTAACAAGAGAAAAGCATACCAAGTCTAGTTAAGCAAAGCTTTATGTGACATGGGAGGCTTCAGAGATGAATACTCAAAGTCCCAGGGAAATCTGTCTGTTTTTGTGCTTAGTTTCAAGGAAGAATGAACAGCTCTGAGGCCGGGCGCGTTGGCTGACGCCTGTAATCCCAGCACTTTGGGAGTCCAAGGCAGGTGGATCACGAGGTCAGGAGATCGAGACCATCCTGGCTAACATGGTGAAACCCTATCTCTACTAAAAATACAAAAAAATAGCCGGGCGTGGTGGTGGGCGCCTGTAGTCCCAGCTACTTGGGAGGCTGAGGCAGTAGAATGGTGTGAACCCGGGAGGTGGAACTTGCAGTGAGCTGAGATCATGCCACTGCACTCCAGCCTGGGCGGCAGAGTGAGACTCTGTCTCAAAAAAAAAAAAAAATTTAAAAATAAAATAAAAAAAATTAAAATAAAATTAAAAGAAAAAAATAAAAAGAATGAACAGCCCTGTAGCAATGCAGTTGGGTAAAAAGAGAATGAACAAGGCTTGTCCAGAGTCTTCCTAGCCTCTCCATGCAGCATTCCTTCCTCCTGGTTACAGGGTAGAACCTCTCTGTAATGAGGTCTTCAAGGAGAGAAGGGAGAGAGCCACCTTTCTAGGTTTTATGGCTACTTTGGAGACACAGGTTCTAGTTTCTGTGACCCACCTTGGAGAAGAAGGATTTTTTTTTTTTTTTCTTGAGACATGGTCTTGCTCTTGTTACCCAGGCTGGAGTGCAATGGTGTTATCATGGCTCACTGCAGCCTCAACCTCCTGGGCTCGGGTGATCCTCCCACTTCAGCCTCCTGAATAGCTGGGATTAGAGGCACGTACCACCATGACTGACTAGTTTTTGTATTTTTTATACGGACAGGGTTTGCCATGTTGCCCAGGCTGGTCTCAAACTCCTGGGCTCAAGTGATCCACCTGCCTCGGCCTCCCAAAGTGCTGGGATTAAAGACTTGAGCCACTGAGCCCCCGGCCAAAGGAGAAATTATTGTTCTGTGACTGCCTCGGGGAGAAGGAGGGGCTGGAGACAGGAGGTCAGGAGGCGGTCACAGAGACCTTGCTTTTGAGGCCTCCAGTCTTCTTTAGTTTACAGTACTTAGTATGCCAAAGTGCCAGATATTGGGGTGACATTTTCTAAGCCCCAACCCTAGTTGTTGTGTGGCAGACAGTGTGAAAGGGCTTCACAGGGGGCCGGACACGGTGGCTCACGCCTCTAATCCCAGCACTTTGGGAGGCCAAGGCGGGTGGATCACCTGAGGTCAGGAGTTTGAGACCAGCCTGGCCAACATAGTGAAACCCTGCCTCTATTAAAAATACAAAAATTAGCCGGGCATGATAGTGGGTGCCTGTAATCCCAGCTACTCGGGAGGCTGAGGCATGAGAATCGCTTGAACCCAGGAGGTGGAGGTTGCAGTAAGCTGAGATTGCGCCTCTGCACTCTATCCTGGGAGATGGAGCGAGACCCTGTCTCAAAAAAAACAAAAAAAAAAGAAAGTGCTTCATAGTAAATGCTCACAGCGACACTATGGCACGTGCTGTTCTTATTCCTGTTTACACTAAGGCAGCTGAAATCAAAAGAAATGAAGCAACTTGCCACAGGCGCAGCACTAATTGCTGCTGGAACTGGGGTGGGACCCAGGAGGTCTGGCTCCAGGACCCTGACGTGTAACCACACAGCAGGAAAATCCAGCCAGGGCTGAAATGAGAAGGATAGAGCAAAGTAAGGCGGGGAAGACAAAGATCAGAAGGCAGCACAAGGCTGGACCTGTGGAATATCCCTGTGGCTCAGACACTGACACTGTATTCATCTCGACCAGCTGGGGCCAGAGATGGAGAGAGGAGGGCACGAGAAGACCCTGCTGGCTGGGCGGGCTTGGCAGGTTGGTGGGGTGGTGGGGGGATGGGGGAGGATGGAGAAACTAAAGAAAGTAAAACTGTTGGTATCCTCAAAGGAACCTGAGTTCCTGCCAGACCTATTCTTGGCTATGGAAGGACATAATAGACCCCCACGTGGCATTCCACAAGGCTTGGGGTCATATATTGAGTGAGTACAGACACTTCCCAACTTACAATGCTCTGACATGATTTTTCTACTTTCCAACCGTGTGAAAGTGTTCAGTAGAAACCATATTTCCAGTCCCCAGTATAACCGTTCTGTTTTTCACTTGCAGTATAGTGTTCAATAAATTCCATAGGGTTTTCAGCACTTTATTATGAAATAGGCTTGTTTTTCATGATTTTGCACAACTGTAGGCTAATGTAAGTGTTCTGAGCGTGTTTAAAGTAGGCTAGACTAAGCTATGATGTTCAGTAGATTAGGTGGATTAAATGCGTTTTATTTTCTTTTTTTGAGACAGGGTCCTGCTCTGTTACCCAGACTGGAGTACACTGATGCAACCTTGGCTCACTGCAGCCTCCAACTCCTGGGCTCAAGTGATCCTCCCACCTCAGCCTCCCAAGTAGCTGGTATTACAAGCTCATACCACTATGCTCAGCTAATTTTGCTTTTTTTTTTTTTTTTTGAGACAAAGTCTCACACTGTTGCCCTGGCTAGTATGCAGCAAGGCGATCTCGGCTCGTTGCAGCCTCCACCTCTTGGGTTCAAGCGATTCTCCTGCCTCAGCCTCCCAAGTAGCTGGGACTACAGCTGTGCGCCACCACACCCTGCTAATTTTTGTATTTTTAGTAGAGACGGGGTTTTACTATGTTGGCCAGGCTGGTCTCAATCTCCTGTCCTCGTGATCTGCCCGACTTGGCCTCCCAAAGTGCTGGGATTACAGGCATAAGCCACTGCGCCTGGCCTAATTTTGCTTTTTTAAAAAGTTTTTTGTGGAGATGAGTTCTCACTATGTTGCTCAGGCTGGTCTCAAACATCTGGGCTCAAGCAATACCCGCTCCTCCTCGGCCTCCCAAAGTGCTGGGATTACAGGCATGAGCCACCTCACCTGACCTGAGTGCATTTTGGATTTATGATATTTTCAATTTAGGATGGGTTTATGAGGAAGCAATCCCACTGTAAGTTGGGGAGCACCTGTACACTTTTGGAATTCAAGTTTAAATTTTTCGTGTCCCTTTGCCAACCTGTCTGAGTCAAGTTTGATATTTGTACTTTCAATAAAGAAACTGACATGTAGGATAGATTCATTCATTCATTCATTCATTCATTCATTCAGCAAATAGTTATTGAACACCTACCTAGGCAAATACCTAGAAAGGAAAAAGCCACACACCCCTGCTAGAAAGCAGAGCCCTCAGGCCCGGTAGTGGCTCATGCCTATAATCCCAGCACTTTGGGAGGCCAAGGTGGGTGGATCACCTGAGGTCAGGAGTTCGAGACTAGCCTGGCCAACATGGCGAAACCCCATCTCTACTAATAATACAAACATTATCCAGCCGTGGTGGCACACGCCTGTAATCCCAGCTACTAGGGAGGCTGAGGCAGGAGAATTGCTTGAACCCAGGAGGCGGAGGTTGTGGTGAGCCGAGATCGTGCCATTGCACTCCAGCCTGGGCAACAAGAGTGAAATTCCATCTCAAAAAAATAAAATAAAATAAAAAATAAGAGAGCAGAGCCCTCCACAAGAAGCACATCAGAGAAGGGCCCTTTTGTGGCACAGGAATTGTCAATGGGATTCTGTCTGGAGCCCCTTCCTGTGATATTTCCATTCAGCTCGTCACAAACACACTGGCTGTGTGTTTCTGGCCTGAGGTCTTCCAGAGCTGGGGAAGGCCTGCGTGTTTTGTTGGGCAGTGTTGTTCTTTGTGTCTGTGGACATGTTCTCTCGTGCACTGAGGGCCAGCTACCATGAGCAGCAAGGCAGGAGAAAAATGGAGGCAGAAGGGGAAGGAAGCCAATGGAACCCTGTAGGATTGGAGTCGGGTGGCTTGGTGGCTCTGCTGGTGACCTCCCAGACCTCATCTCCTGCCCTTCTGCCCAATCTCTGGTTGATGCCAAGATTCTCAAAGCATCAAACACCATTTTGACTTGTTAGCACCATCGGCCATGTCCTCACCCCATTCGCTCATAGCTAGGAGGGAAGAGTCCTGGGGGCATGTGGGCACCGAGGGAGTCAGCGTGGTTGGTTCTTTTATTTCCTTCTTCGTGTGTTTTCCGGAGGAGCCTGGACACTGCTGGGAGGTGTGAGACCCCCACTTCCCGCTTCAGAGGAGACATTTGTTTCTGTGACTACTTAAAACTAATGAGGGCTGACTGAACGATTTGTCCCAATGGCACAGAATTCACACTTACAGCAGCATCCCTTGCTGACACTTATGGACCCCAGCCAGGCTCCATAAATACTCCTCCTTGAGCTTTAAAACACAGGAAATCATGCCTAATGTTCCGACTGCTTTGTTACCTCATCAGAGTCCTATGAAAATTACTGCTGGTTAAGAATGATCCCCGCCAGGCCTTCCCAAACACGTGGCAATAGTGCCCTGTCCCTCCAGAGACCCTAGTCTCACAGAACTCATCAGAACGCTCTATGGAACCCTTGGCGATTGTGGAAAAGGCAGAAAAGGAAATTGCCTGTGCCCTGTTGGAGTCCAGGAAGCTGCAGTTGTTCAGAAACCACCCAGAACGAACGCGGAAGTAAGAGGCTATTGTCCAAGAGGAAGGAGAGTGCCCTCCAGCTACTCTCGAATTCTCTGACCTATGGTATTTCCTTCAACCCCTGCTGCATACAGCAGCAATCCTCTTATTTTATCGTGTGTGTGTGTGCACATATGTGGGTGCGTGTGTGTGTGTGCATGTGTATAGGGGTGCATATGTGTGTGTGTGGGTGTGCATGTGTGCAGGTGCGTGTGTCTGTGTGTGTGTGCATGTGCGAGTGCGTGTGTCTGTGGGTGCGTGTGTGTGTGCGCATGTGCGAGTGCGTGTGTCTGTGCTTGTGTGTGTGTGTGTGTGCATGTGTGTGCGGGTGTGTGTGTGCATGTGTATAGGGGTGCATGTGCGTGTGTGTGTGTGTGTGTATGTGTGTGTGTGTGCATGTGCGAGTGCGTGTGTCTGTGCTTGTGTGTGTGTGCATGTGTGTGCGGGTGTGTGCGTGTGCATGTCTGTGCTTGAGTGTGTGTGTGCGTGTGTGTGAGTGTACGGGTGCGTGTGTGTGCATGTGCATGTGCATGCTGACGTGCTTTCCTCAACTCTGAGCATCTTGTTCAGAGCTCAACTCCAGCCCCTGGCCCAGGCCCTGCACAGAGCGATCCTTAATGTGTGCAGCCTGCCTCCTGCCTCCCGTGGCCTGTCCTGGTTGTGTCATAACTTCAGGCTGCTTCCTCCTCCTCTCTGTTCATTCTCCCATCTTTCCACGTGGATGCTGCTGGAATTCCAAGGGAGGCATTGGAGGGCTCTGGCTGCATCTGAGTGATGGCTCAGATACCCACATGAGGCCTGTTGTGGCCGCTGAGCCCAACGGCCTGGGACGCCTATCTGCCGTGGGGTTTATCTTTGGTGTTTGCTTTCACTGCTTTCAGGCTTCACTGGCGGTGGCTTTCACGTCTGACTCTGTTGCAGGCTCTTCGAGGTCTCACCTTCCTTGCAGGGGGCAGTGGCCACAGGGAGAGAGAAGAGAAGAACAAGGAAGTGGGTGGGGGAGGGCCGGGTGCTTCCACTGCCTGTCTAGGAGGAATCCAGCCCCCTTCCTCCCTGGGAGGCCGGCCTGAAGGTGAATCCAACTTGGGTCCTGGCAGCCCCCTGCCTGACAGCAGCCTCGGTGGTCCTAAATGAGTGGCACAGTGCAGGGATGGACACCAGGCCCTTAGGGTGCCCCACCTTTGGGGTCACCACGGCACCCAGGGGTGTCTGGGCTCCACCTTGGCTTTAGGATCAAGGCCACGGGGAGACATAACAGCCTGCCCGAGGAAGCCCTGGTCAGCAGAGCTGGGTGGCACTGGCTGGAACTGCCACCATGATAAGAGATGTCCTTCCTGGTGCCAAGCCAGGCCACCCCTCACCAGTTCACACCCTTTCCCAAGATGGCATCGGACCCTGCCCTAGCCCTGGCTTCCATTGAGCTGCCTTGTCCTTCCTTATCTTGCAGGAGTCCTGCGTCTGCTCTTCTCTGCACTCAGCCACCTTGGCTCGGAAGGAAGCTGCTGGGGACCAGCCTGCTGCAACCCACTTCAGAATCTCTTTAGGACCCCGGCTGCCCCAACCCTAAAATGGGAAGGGAGATAAAAATCTGGGACTCTAGCCAGGTGCGGTGCTCACGCCTGTAATCCCAGCACTTTGGGAGGCCGAGGTGGGTGGATCATTTGAGGTCAGGAGTTTGAGACCAGCCTGGCCAACACGGTGAAATCCCGTCTCTACTAAAAATACAAAAAGTAGCCTGGCGTGGTGGCACACATTTGTAATCCAGCTACTCGGGAGGCTGAGGCACGAGAATTGCTTGAACCTGGGGGTTGGAGGTTGCAGTGAGCTGAGATCGTGCCACTGCACTCCAGTCTGGGTGACAGAGCAAGATTCTGTCTCCAAAAAAAGGAAACAAAAAAATCTGGGACTCGCAGTCAAGAGGTCTGGCTGAGGGATTATGATGCGGACCAGGCGAGGGCAGGGACCCTGTCTGCCTTGTTTGCTGCTTAGCTCGGGGCAAACGCTCAATCCAGTGTGTTGAGAAGTCGTAGGTGGAACACCAGGCTTAGGGTCTCCTCCAAATGACCCTATGGAGCTCACTACCAGCACACGCAAACCATCTCCTGGAGGAACAAAGAGAGACGCCAGGTGAGCTTTTTAAATCTCTTTATTTACAGCCAAGAGCACATGCAATATGACATCATGGGACTACAAGGGTGTGGCACCTCCCCCTGCCCCTGCTGCTTCCGAACTTTAAAGAGGAACTACAGCACCCTAGGAAATTGCCTAAGAGTCAGAAAACCCTACACTGAGGGTCCCAGGCCGAGGTGCTCCATTCATTTACCCCAAAAATAAAGACCAGTTGCAGCCCAGGAGGCTGGGCCTCAGAGCCTGGGAGTTTGTTATTGCCGGTAATTAGCTAGGCAAAACAGGTCTCAGATTTGCCAGCTCACACCTGAATACAAATACCCCGAATTATCCGAATGTCCCTGACCACTCCACATTTCTGTTTTCCCCGTCGCATCCTAGACTTGTGATTCTCAAACTTGATCATGCCCAAGAATGACCCAGAGAACTTGTGAAAAGCCAAATGGCTGGGCCCCATCCTCATCCCCAGAGATTCTGGCTCAGTAGGCGTGGGGTGGTGGGGCCCAAGATTCTGCATCTCTTTTTGTTTTTTGTCGTTTATTGAGACAGGGTCTCACTCTATTGCCCAAGCTGGAGTGCAGTGGCGCGATCATGGCTCACTGCAGCCTCGACCTCTTGGGCTTAAGCGATCCTCCCACCTCAACCTGGAGAATAGCTGGGACTACAGGTGTGCACCACCGTGCCTGGATAATTTTGTTATTTTTTGCTGAGACGAGGTCTCCCTATGTTGCCCAGGCTAAGATTCTGTATTTCTACCAAGCTCCCAGGTGCTGTTGCCAGCCCGGGACCATCATCTGAGTGTCTAAGGTCTAGAAAGCCTTTTGCACCCAGAAGTGACCCGGCCATGGATCCTGTATCAGACCACTTGTTCTGACTTAGAATTCAGAAAATACACTCCCTGCAATATAAACCCCTGGTTCTGCAAACCGCCCTTCCCAGGAACGGTGACCTTCCCTGCCGACCTCCTCCCCAGGAAACACACACAGTCACCATTGCCTGTGAAAGTCAAGACTATCACAGAGGTGACAGGGCTCAGTCCAACCCCAGAAACCCCCAGTGAGGAGCCACAGTGGTTTGCTTCTCTGGCCTCTCCACTGTCTGTCCCAGCACCGTTTTCCTGGCTGTTCTGTTGTTTTAGAAACCTTGTCTCTCCAGCTGTGAGTGAACCGCACTGCAGGGGCCGTGCACCCACCACCTCAATGTTAGGTTTTGTTGGGTGGGTTGAATGTGGCTTAAAATAAGGACCCACCTCCAGCAGCTCAGTGGTAGAAGGGGTTGTGGCTTTAGGATTTACTTTGTGGCTTGGTCACTCCTCAAGGGGCTGTGAAGCTGTCATTTTCCCACAAGCCTTGGCCGTCATGTCATTGCACGCTCAGCCTATTCCCAGAAGGCATGGCAACCACTCTTGGTGTCTCCAAACCATGGGATGGCAGCCCTGCGGGAACAGCAGGCATTCCTGGGATCCGCGGTGAGACTCCAGCTGGAGGAGTGCAGGAAGGCTCAGGCCACAGGTCCAGCAGCTACTGGTTGCCACATGGCCTCCTGCTCAGCTCCCCCAGTCCACCCAGGGTATCTTTTTAGACTCCTGCACCTATCTTATTGCAAAGTCACTTACTCCTCCAGCCCTGCCTCGGTGCCTGGAATCTGTACATGCTGCCAAGGGCTGAGGCCAGAACAGTTTTCCAAACCTCTTTGACCACGGAAACCGTACCCTGCCCCTTTCTAATGGAGCATCTCATGGTCCCAGTGTTCTATGGAACACACTTTGGGGAAGGAGCTTGAATAGTGACTTAGAAATGATCTCAGAGTATGTGATGGGTCATTGTCAAAGAACCGAACATCTCCTAAAACTCTCCTAGAATAACGAATTAGCTAACACTAGAGGTTTATTAGGTGGTAGGCACTGTTCTAAACACCTTATAAGAATTCTGCATTCACAGGCCAGGCACGCTGGCTCACGCCTAGTACTCCCAGCGCTTTGGGAGGCTGAGACAGGTGGATCACCTGAGGTCAGGAGTTTGAGACCCGCCTGGCCAACATGGTGAAACCCCATCTCTCCTAAAAATACAAAAATTAACCAGGCATGGTGGTGCTTGCCTGTAATCCCAGGTACTTGAGAGGCTGAGGCAGGAGAATCACTTGTACCTGGGAGGCAGAGGTCGCAGTGAGCCGAGATTGCGCCACTGCACTCCAGCCTGGGCAACAAGAGTGAAACTCTGTCGCAAAAGAAAAAAAAATCAAAATGAAGTATGCATTCACTACTCAGAGCAACCCTATGAAGGGAGAGTTATCCCCATTTTACAGATGAAAAAATTGGCCGGGCGCGGTGGCTCAAGCCTGTAATCCCAGCACTTTGGGAGGCCGAGACGGGCGGATCACAAGGTCAGGAGATCGAGACCATCCTGGCGAACACGGTGAAACCCCATCTCTACTAAAAATACATAAAAAACTAGCTGGGCGAGGTGGCGGGCGCCTGTAGTCCCAGCTACTCGGGAGGCTGAGGCAGGAGAATGGCGTAAACCCGGGAGGCGGAGGTTGCAGTGAGCTGAGATCCGGCCACTGCACTCCAGCCTGGGCGACAGAGCGAGACTCTGTCTCAAAAAAAAAAAAAAAAAAAAAAAAAAATCAAGGCACAGAGACCTTAGGAAACTTTCCTGAGGTTGCTAAGGCGGTGAGAGGTGGAATAGGTGGATTTATCACCAGCTGCACTGCTACAGATGGAAGGGGAGAGCGGAGGCTCTCAGCCCCAGCTGTACATGGAGTTACCTGGGGGAAAAGCTAGGAAGCCCAGACCAAACAAAGCGGAAGCTTTGTAGGTGGGTCCCAGGCCTTTTAATGTTCCCAGATTGTTGCAACGTGCAGCCAAGGTTGAGAGCGAGCAGGCTTGAGCAGGGGTTGGCAAACTGTGGTCCTCAGGCCAAATCTGTCCCACTGCCTATTTTTGTGTAGTTGGCCCGCTAAGAGCAGTTTTTGCACTTTTAAATGGTTTTAGAAAATTAAACTAATAATATTTTGTGGCCAGGTGTGGTGGCTCACACCTGTAATCCCAGCATTTTAGGAGGCTGAGGCGGGCGGATCACCTGAGGTCAGGAGTTCGAGACCAGCCTGGCCAACATGGTAAAATCCCATCTCTACTAAAAAAACAAAAATTAACCAGGTGTGGTGGCACATGCCTGTAATCACAGCTACTTGGGAGGCTGAGGCAGGCGAATTGTTTGAACCTGGGACGCAGAGGTTGCAGTGAGCTGAGATTGAGCCACTGTATTCTAGCCTGGGCAGCAGAGCAAAACTCCATCTCCAAAAAAAAAAAAAAAAAAAAAGAAAGAGAATAATATTTTGTGACATGTGAAAATTATATGGAATTCACATGTGTGTCCATAAATAGTTTTTCTGGAGCATAGCCATGGATTCATTCACACACTGTCTGTGGCTGCTTCAAGTTATGGCAGAGCTAAGTAGCTGGTGGAGATCGGATGGCTTGCAAAGCCTAAAATATTTATTTGGTCCTTCACAGTAAAAGTTTTCTAAATCCTGGATTAGAGGAAATTGGCTTCTGTATGAGCAAAATAAATGTAAGATAGACCTAAGGAAGAACTTCCTGGCAGAGAGGTTGGTTAGACACTTGATGGGGCTTTGGGATTCCCAGCTCTGGAGTTAAGAGGTTCCATTCACCCATGCCTCTTTGGAAATGTCAAATAGAGATAGCTAGGGCAAAGAGATGGGCCTGCAATTTCCAACCATGGAACTGCCCTGGCAACCAGTGACAGTTCTGTGGGCCTTTTAGCTTTGTCCTGACCCTCTGTGTTCTCCATGGCTGATGTCCTAGGACCGTCTAACAGCTGTCCCCTAGCCATAGTCATGCTGGGCTTTCTTCCTGCGGTACTCCTTAGGGTTCTAGCCCCACAGAGCCAGCACGGTCCCCAGTCACCACTTAATGTGAGGCACACACAGCATGTGGGTTGTCTGGTCTCAAGTACGAAGCTGCTGGCAGATCTGTCCTTTTAATTTTTTAAGTGTTTTGTATTTTTGGAGTCTCACTCTGTCACCCGGACTGGAGTGCAATGGTGTGATCTTGGCTCACCGCAACCTCCACCTCCTGGGTTCAAGCGATTCTCCTGCCTCAGCCTCCTGAGTAGCTGGGATTACAGGCACCTGCCACCATGGCTGGCTAATTTTTATATTTTTAGTAGAGATGGAGTTTCACCATGTTGGTCAGGCTGGTCTTGAACTCCTGACCTCAAGTGATCTGCCTACCTGGGCCTCCCAGAGTGCTGGGATTTCAGGCATGAGCCCTCGTGCCGGGCCTTCATTTTTGTATTTTTGGTAGAGACAGGGTTTTGCCATGTTGGCCAGGCTGATCTTGAACTCCTGACCTCAACTGGTCCGCCCACCTCGGCCTCCCAAAGTGCTGGGATTACAGGCATGAGCCATTGTGCCCAGCCATATCTGCCTTTCAGCTAGCCTGCTTTGATCTCCCAGTTCCCCTGCCCTCTCTGCTCCCTCCCCACAAGGTTTCCATGCCCACCAAACTTGGATAGGGAGAGAACAAGCATATTTAGTTTCTTCTAGATCTGCCTGCTTGCCTTGGTGCCTGACCCCTGACCCCCACTGATTTTCCCAGCGCAGTAAACATCTCTGGCATCTTATGGGCATGATCTAGGCCAGTGAGGAATTTGGCCAGGAAAGACTTTTGTCATTTGCAACCTGGTTCACCCTGGAATAGAGGGTTGGCCAAGAGTGAGATGCCAAGTGGGGGGATTTAAATGGTTTTCCTGAAGTGACCCCCGAAGGCAGATCTGCTGGGACAGATGTTCTGAGTGGGCATTGAGAGTCTGGCCTGTTGGGGGCAGTTAGCTTCAGATAGCACCTCAATTTCAGGGGAGCATCAACTTCCCAGTGGGCTCTGCTGCAAAAATATGGGGTGGGGTCCAGGGATGGTTTTGTGGTCCTGGAAATCACTAAACAGTATGCAAAGTGAGTAAAGTGGGCAATATGTGTGGGGTTTTTTTTGAGTCCATGCTTGCATCAGAACCCCTGGGGTGGAAGCTCTCCAGAAAGCTGTAAAGTGCCTATCCAGGACTGGATGAGCAGGACCATAGGGACATAAAGGCCAACGTGATTCTTTTCCCCAAACACTTCGTATCCCAGGATATCAGCTACCAGACCACAGGGATCAACCTGCCCAACTTATTCCTGCAAGCAAGTATGTGCTTAAGTTGTATTTTGTTTTGTTTTTAAACATGATACATCTTTGTCCAGGGAAGGCAGAGAACAGTCAAACTATTTCAGCCACAGAGAAAGGGACTACCAGCGTGTGAGCCTCTCTTGCCAAAAGCCTTGGAGAATCTGGAAGAAATTCTTAGTTGTGGGGTCGCAAGAACGTGGGCCTTGGAGCTGGACAGCCTTGGCCCAGGTTCAGGTCCTTGCTCTGCCATGTACTTCCCAGGACCTCTCAGTGGGGTCCCTGGGCCAGCAGCATCGCATTCCCTGGGAGTTTATTAGAGCACAGAGCCCAGTGAGTCGGATGTGCTTTTTTTTTTTTGAGATGGAGTTTCACTCTTGTCCCCCAGTCTGGAGTGCAGTGGCACGACCTCTGCTCACTGCAACCTCTGCCTCCCAAGTTCAAGCAATTCTGGTGCCTCAGCCTCCGAGTAGCTGGGATGATAGGCCTGTGCCATGCCTGGCCTAACTTTTGTATTTTTAATAGAGACAGAGTTTCCCCATGTTGGCCTGGCTGGTCTCAAACTCCCGACCTCAGGCGATCCACCTGCCTTGGCCTCCGAAAGTGCTGGGATTACAAGCGTGAGCCGCCGCGCCCAGCCAGATGTACATTTTTAACTGGACCTCCAGGTGACTCTTAGCACGTTCAGGTTTGAGGAGCATTGACCCTGGGCAAGTCAGGTTAAATAACTCCAGCGTGCCTCAGGGTCCTCAGCCTGTCGCACGGTGATAATGCCTACTTGAAAAGGTCGTTTTGATAATTCAGTGAGATAATGTATTCCAGCACTTAGCACAGTGCCTGGTATCCATATTCATCTTCTGCCGTTGGACCTTCTTTCGGGAAGTTTAAATTTCTTTTCCATTCTCAAAAACGCCTCTTGGTTTTGAACTTAAAGCTGTTGCAGTTCTGGAGTCGGACAGTAGAGGGCACTCTCGGCATTGCCATCGCGGAGAGCAAGACACGCGGGATGGAGGCTGCGTGGGACCGGACTGTGGGTGTGCAGGTGCTGCGGACCGGCTCCTGGGCACCCACCCAGCTCATTCGTCGAGCGGCTCCCGTCCTGGGGTCGAGTGTACTGGGCCTTAGCCTGCAGCCTCAGTCATCTGTTCCCCCACTTGATCTCCCACTGCTAGTTATAAACAAATCGCCCGGCTTGTGCAAACCTCCCGGGCTCAGTCCCCAGTCCCGCGGGGCCGCTAGACGTTGATGAAGGATCCCTGGTCGCCGTTGGCCGTCTCGGGCTCCACGCAGCGCCCTTTCCTCCGTGTAACCCTGCGGTTCCGGTGGAATTTGGCATAGCAGCGCAGCCCTGGGCGAGGGGAGGCAAGGGGGTCAGAGGCGCGAAGGGCCGGTGCCCTCCCCTTCTTTCCCCTGCACGCTCGGGGCCGGCCAGCTCTCTCCCGCCTTCTTTATTCTGCCCGGCAACCCAGACTCCTCCCGGCAGCCCCAGTGAGCTTGAAAGACACGAATCCGGGCCCGGGCGCGGTGGCTCACGCCTGTAACCCCAGCACTTTGGAGGCCGAGGCAGGTGGATCACGAGGTCAGGAGACCGAGATCATCCTGGTAAACAGGTGAAACCCCGCCTCTACTAAAAATACAAAAAAATTAGCTGGGCGTGGTGGCGGCGCCTGTAGTCCCAGCTACTCGGGAGGCTGAGGCAGGAGAATGGTGTGAACCTGGGAGGCGGAGCTTGCAGTGAGCCGAGATTGCGCCACTGCACTCCAGCCTGGGCAACAGAGCAAGACTCCTTCTCAAAAAAAAAAAAAAAAAAAAAAAAAAGACACAAATCCGGGGGAGGGGGAGAATGAACACAGAAGGAGCACAGAGAAGATTCAGAGCGGTAAAAATATTCTATGTAACACGTAATGGTGAGACATGGCATGCATTTGTCCAAACCCATAGAATGAACTGCACAGTGAACTATAACTTACACTATGACTTCAGTTCGCAATAATAATACATCATTATTGGTTTGTCAAGCAACAAATGTACCGTGAGAGCCCGGGCACAGTGGCTCACGCCTACAATCCCAGCGCTTTGGAAGGCTGAGGCAGGCGGATCACTTGAAGTCAGGAGTTTGAGACCAGCCTGGCCAACACGGTGAAACCACGTCTCTACTAAAAAAAATACAAAAACTACCCGGGCGTGGTGGTGGGTGCCTGTAATCCCAGCTACTTGGGAGGCTGAGGCAGGAGAATCACTTGGACCCAGGAGGCGGAGGCTGCAGTGAGCCAAGATCATGCCACTGCACTCCAGCCAGGGCGACAGAACGAGACTGTATCTCAACAAACAAACAAACAAACAAACAAACAAATGTACCACATGATTGCAAGATATTATTAATAAGAGAAACTGCATGTAGGGACAAAGAAGGTATATGAGAACCACATTCTGTGCAATTTTTTTAGAAAACTGCTCTAAAAATAAAGTCCACAGGATTCAGTGGCTCACACCCGTAATCCCAGCACTTTGAGAGGCTGAGGTGGGAGGACTGCTTGAGCCCAGTAGTTCTAGACCAGCCTAAGCGACAGAGGGAGACCCTATCTCTACAAAAAATGGAAAAATTAGCCAGGCATTGTGGCATACACCTGTAGTCCCAACTACAGGAGGGGCTAACGTGGGAGGATCCCTTGAGCCCAGGAGTTCCAGATTGCAGCGAGCCTTGATTGCGCCACTGTACTTTAGCCTCAGCAACAGAGTGAGACTCTGTCTCAAAAAAAATTTAAAAAATAAAACACACAGATCAATTCAATTAAAGAGTCTATAATCTTGAAAATTGGAAAGGAAAAAGTTTGTTAATTTTTTTAAAGTGGCTCAAATTCTGCCCTTCCCTGTAAAACATCCTATGGCTCTCCATTGCTTTTTTTTTTTTTTTTTTTTTTGAGATGAAGTTTTGTTTTTGTCGCCCAGGCTGGAGTGCAGTAGCACCATCTTGGCTCATGCAGCCTCTGTCTCCTGGGTTCAAGTGATTCTCCTGCCTCAGCCTCCCGAGTAGCTGGGATTACAGGCATGCACCACCACATCCTGTTAATTTTGGTATTTTTTTAGTAGAGATGGGGTTTCACCATGTTGGCCAGGCTGGTCTTGAACCCCTGGCCTCAAGTGATCTGCCCGCCTTGGCCTCCCAAAGTGATGGGATTACAGGCATGAGCCACTGTGCCAGGCCTCCATTTCTTTTTTGTTTTTTTCTGTTTTTTTTTTTTTTTTTTTGAGATGGAGTCTGGCTCTGTCGCCCAGGCTGGAGTGCAGTGGCCCGGATCTCAGCTCACTGCAAGCTCCGCCTCCCGGGTTTACGCCATTCTCCTGCCTCAGCCTCCCGAGTAGCTGGGACTACAGGCGCCCGCCACCTCGCCCTGCTAGTTTTTTTGTATTTTTTTAGTAGAGACGGGGTTTCGCCGTGTTCGCCAGGATGGTCTCGATCTCCTGACCTCGTGATCCGCCCGTCTCGGCCTCCCAAAGTGCTGGGATTACAGGCTTGAGCCACCGCGCCCGGCCTTTTTCTGTATTTCTTTCTTTTTCTTTTCTTCTTTCTTTTTTCTTTTTCTTTTCTTTTTTTTTTTTTTTTTTTTTTTTTTGAGACAGGGTCTTGCTCTGTCACCTGGACTGGAGTGCAGTGGTAAGATTTCGGCTCACTGCAACCTCTGCCTCCTGAGCTCAAGTGATCCTCCCCGCTTCAGCCTCCCAAGAAGCTGGTACTATGGGTGTGTGCCACCACACCTGGCTAATTTTTTATTTTTTTGTATTTTTGGTAGAGAAAGTGTCTCTCTACCTTGCCAAGGCTGGTCTGCAACTCCTGGGCTCAAGGATCTGCCTGCTTTGACCTCCCAAAATGCTGGGATTACAGGCATGAACCACCCCGCCTGGCCTCCAATGCCCACTTCTGTCTACCCTTTCTCTTTTTTTTTGAGACAGAGTCTCTCTCTGTCACCCAGGCTGGGGTGCAGAGGTACGATCCCAGCTCACTGCAACCTCTGCCTCCCGATTTCAAGAGATTCTCCTGCCTCAGCCTCCTGAGTAGCTGGAATTACAGGTGCGCGTCTCCACACTGGGCTAATTTTTGTATTTTTAGTAGAGACGGGGTTTTGCCATGTTGGCCAGGCTGGTCTCAAACTCCTGATCTCATGATTTGCCTGCCTCGGCCTCCCAAAGTGCTGGGATTACAGGCATGAACCACCCCGCTGGCCTCCAATGCCCACTTCTGTCTACCCGTTCTAAAACAACTGCAAGACTCTTTATCATATTATTACCTTTATAGCCCTTATTACTTACTTTTTTTTCTTTTTTCTTTTTGAGACAGAGTCTCACTCAGTCACCCAGGCTGGAGTGCAATGGCATGATCTCTGCTCACTGCAATCTCCACCTCCTGGGTTCAAGCGATTCTCATGCCTAAGCCTCCTGAATAGCTGGAATTACAGGCAAGTGCCAGCATGCCTGTCTAATTTTTGTATATATATATTTTTTGAGATGGAGTCTCGCTCTGTCGCCCAGGCTGGAGTGCAGTGGCTGGATCTCAGCTCACTGCAAGCTCCGCCTCCCGAGTTTACGCCATTCTCCTGCCTCAGCCTCCCAAGTAGCTGGGACCACAGGCGCCCGCCACCTTGTCCGGCTAGTTTTTTGTATTTTTTAGTGAGATGGGGTTTCACCGTGTTAGCCAGGATGATCTCGATCTCCTGACCTCAAGATCCGCCCGTCTCGGCCTCCCAAAGTTTTTGTATTTTTAGTAGAGACAGGGTTTCACCATGTTGGCCAGGCTGGTCTCCAACTCCTGACCTCAAGTGATCCTCTTGCCTCGGCCTCCCAAAGTGCTAGGATTACAGGCATGAGCCACCATGCTTGGCCATAGCCCTTACTATTTTCTAAAGACATCCTTTGTGTGTATTTCATTGTTGTCTGCTCATATCACTAGAATGTAATTCACGGGCACAGAACTTGCTGGTTCTTTTCACTACTGAACCCCCCCAGTGTCCAGAACAATGTCTGATACACAGTAGGTGCTCCATAAATATTTAACTGATTAGATGAGTGAATAATCAGAGCTACATAGCTTTACTGCCGAGGCGGGAGGATCCCTTGAGCTTGGGAGTTAAAGCTACAGAGAGCTGGGATTGCGCCACTGCACTCCAGCCTGGGTGACAGAGCGAAACCCTGTCTCAAAAAAATAATTAAATTAAATTTAAAAGTCTACAATTTTAAAAATTGGAAAGAAAAAGATTTATTATTATCATTTTTAAGACAGGGTTTTGCTCCGTTATCCAGGCTGGAGTGCAGTGGCATGATCATGGGAGATAATCTCTGAGGCTAATGTGAGCAAAACAGGACACGTATCTCAGGTCTACAGAGGGGCTGAGCCCCAATTTCCCCATCCAGGAGATGTGAATGCTGGTTTGATATTGGATGGAACTGATTAATTATCATTCATTTTTGGCATTTTGTTTTTAAAAGAGTACTTGTCTTTCAGAGGTACACACTAAAATATTCACAGATGAAATACCTGTAAGCTCCCAGGAGTTGCTTAGAAATCGTGTCGGAATAAGGAAAGTGTGTGAGAAATGACAGACACAGATTGGCCACGAGTTGGTATGTACTGAAGCAGAGTGAAGAGAAATGGGCGTTCATTAGACTATTCTGACTACTTTAGTATATATCTGAAACTTTGCAGAATAAAAAATTGAAACTGGGCCAGGCGCGGTGGCTCAAGCCTGTAATCCCAGCACTTTGGGAGGCTGAGGCGGGCAGATCATGAGGTCAGGAGATCGAGACCATCCTGGCTAACACAGTGAAACTTCATCTCTACTAAAAATACAAAAAAAAAAAAAAAAAATAGCCAGGTGTGGTGGTGGGCGCCTGTAGTCCCAGCTACTCAGGAGGCTGAGGCAGGAGAATGGCCCGTGAACCCAGGAGGTGGAGCTTGCAGTGAGCTGAGATCGCGCCACCGCACTCCAGCCTGGGCAACAGAGCAAGACTCCATCTCAAAAAAAAAAAAAAAAATTGAAACTGGCTGGGTGTGGTGACTCATGACTGTAATCCCAGAACTTTGGGAGGCCAAGGCAGGTGGATCACTTGAGGTCAGGAGTTTGAGACCAGCCTGGGGAACATGGTGAAACCCATCCTCTATCAGAAATACAAAAATTATCTGGGCTGGTGGCATGGGCCTGTAGTCAGAGCTACCTGCGGGGCTGAGATGGGAGGATCACCTAAGTCTGGAAGGCAGAGGTTGCAGTGAGCCAAAATTGCACCGCTGTGCTCCAGCCTGGGTGACAGAGTAAAACCCTATCTCAAAAACAAAACAAAACAAAACAACTCTGAAACTACTTCCCCCACTTTCCTGGCTGTGTAAGTTTGGGCATCATTAAACTTTCTGTGCCCCAGTTTGCTTATTTGTGTAGCGGGGATCATCATAGCCCCTTTCTATGGGTGGTCATGGGGATTTCAGTAGAAAAGAGTTCAGCACAGAGCCCAGCACACCTAGGCGAGATGGGGGCATGGAGGAGTTAAAGAGGCAGCTGGCCAAGTGCATCCTTCCCTGGGACATGCTGGGAAACCCACCCCCACCCCATTATCACACTTCAGTGCCTCCCCTGGGATAGAATTCTGGTGTGAAAGCGGCAGCCTTCTGAGGCTGGATCTAATTTAAAGAGATGTGCTCCTGTCTCCTCCCTTCTCCCTCCTCCAGATAGTGGGAGATTATGCCAGCTTGTATTTCAAAAGTTGAGAAAAGCAAATCTGAGAAACGATGCCAAGAATCGGGACTAAATGAGTTCACAGATTGGGAAGGCACTGATAAAGCTGTTCTTGCGCAAGTCTTCGGCTCCCGAGGGATTCTCCCACCTACTCCCCCGCCGCAGGCCCTGATCCACCCTCTGCTGGGAAAGCTTGTCCCCCACTCAGTGCAGAACCAGCTTCGAGAAAGGGAGGCTTTGTGGTTCTCAGAGCATGGGGAGCCCCCCGCAAAGGAATCTGGACCCACCTTCCACACACATGCAGTCATCGAAGCATTTGTTGTTGAGGCCTCGGTTGTGGGGTGTGCAGAGATGCTCCCGCAGGTCGCAGCAAGTCCCTGCCAACACAGAGAGCACGCGCAGTCAGCCGCCCCGAGCCGCCCCTCCCCGCAGCCCTGCACTCCGTCCTACTGGACAGGAAATCCATCATCTCTGTGGCAGGCCATGCCCTGGCGGGGTGGGCCATCTGGTGTGCAAGGCTCCTGGGTGGAACCGCAGACGGATGTCATGGCCGAGGCCCCCAAGGGTCGGCGGCAGAGACCCCAGCTGCCTCAGATAGGCAACTGACTGATCATGGAAGAGCGAAGGTGGTGTGAAGTCTCTTCCCAGAGAGACCAGAACAGCTGGGGGCTGCCAGGTGTGGAGTCAGCTCAGAGCTGGGAGGGACCTCAGGATCCCCAACACCAACGTCCTCTTTTGACAGATGGGGAAACTGGGCACCTGCCACGGAGCCAGTTCCCAGAGCGACGGTCCAGTCGGCCCAAACGCTGGCCTTTTCTTTGCACCCAGGGTGAAAACAATGGTTTGGGAATGAAGCAGCCTGTCAGGGAGCTGGTGGTCTGCCTTATACGATGCTAATTGCTGGTTTGGTTGCTGTTCTGTGGAATATTCTGGTCATCCATCTAACAATCGTGGTGCCATGGAGGTGTGCCGCTGGGATCTCTCCTGGGGAAAGCGCTTGCTGGCGGCCTCCAGCTGGTACAACTTCAGGGCCACCTCCGCCCATGGCGGGCTGTTCCCAGCAGCCCCTGCCAATGATTGGCACAGGGGTTCTGGGACCCAGCCATTTCTCCTCAGCATGGGCCTTGTTTAACAGGCCGGTTCTGCACCGGAACGCCTCCTAAAGTGCTGGGATGACAGCATGATGTCTGAAGCTTCCCCCATCCAATCCAGCTTCCTCCCCTTCTCATCATTCACAAGTGTTTCCCAACCTTAGCCCATCCCCAAAAAAATCTGTTGCACTTTTTGTTTTGTTTTGTTGAGACAGGGTCTTGCTCTGTCACTCAAGCTGGAGTACAGTGGTGCGATCACATCTCGCTGCAGCCTTGAGCCCCGAGGCTGCCTTAGCCTCCGAATAGCTGGAACCACAGGCGCACACCACCAAGCCTGGTTAGTTCATTTTTTTTTTTCTGAGACAGAGTCTTGCTCTGTCAGAGTGCAATGGTGCAATCTCAGCTCACTGCAACCTCTGCCTCCCAGGTTCAAGCAATTCTTTGCCTCAGCCTCCCAAGTAGCTGGGGTTACAGGCGCCTGCCACCATGCCTGGCTAATTTTTGTATTTTTAGTAGAGACGGGGTTTCACCATCTTGGCCAGGTTGGTCTTGAACTCCTGACCTTGTGATCCACCCGCCTCGGCCTCCCAAAGTGCTGGGATTACAGGCGTGAGCCACCATGCCCGGCCAAGCCTGATTAATTTTTTAAATTATTATTATTTTTGGAGATGGAGTCTTCCCGTGTTGCCCAGGCTGGTCCTGAACTCCTGGGCTCAGATGATCCTCCTGCCTCGGCCTCCCATAGTGCTAGGATTACAGGTGTGAGCCACTGCGCCAGGCCTCACACTTCTAACTTACCTCAGTATCTGCTTCCTGGAGGGCCCGACGGACCCCCAAGGGCCCCCAGCGTTTAGGACATTAGTTACAACGTCCAGCTTCTTGTTTTTAGACCGTCTCCATGGGGACGGGCTGCCAAACAGTGAGGATGTCACCAAAAGCATCTCCAGAATGCCCGGCAGTGTTGTGATGGGACAAGGACAGCATTAAGCCCTGCCTGGCGTCAGGAAGAAGACGGCAAGACAGGATCACCCCGATTCAAGACACCGTGGGGCTGTGAAGAGGCTTTCCAGCCAGGCCAGGTTGGAGCCACTTCCTAACTGTGTGACCTTGGGCAAGACAGCCTCTCTGGGGCTCAATCACCTGACTTCAAAACTGGGTTGTTGTGAGTAATGTAATTTTTTTTTTTTTTTAAGATGGAATTTCCCTCTTGTAGCCCAGGCTGGAGTGCAGTGGCGTGATCCCAGCTCACTGCAACCTCCACCTTCCAGGTTCAAGAGATTGATTCTCCTGCCTCATCCTCCTGAGTAACTGAGATTACAGGCATGTGCCACCATGCGTGGGTAATTTTTGTATTTTTAGTAGAGATAGGGTTTCGCCATGTTGGCCAGGATGGTCTCAAACTCCTGACCTCAGGTGATCCACCCACCTTGGACTCCCAAAGTGTTGGGATTACAGGCGTGAGCCACCATGCCTGGCCGTGAGTAATGTATTAAATGAATGAATGTCTGACGGCAACTCTCAGGAAAGTGGCAGCTGTTGTTATTATTTATCATTCATGAAGGGTCAAGGATCCTCAGGTCCTGCACACATGGGAACCCCCACTCCCACCCAGGTTTCCGCCCAGCACCCAGCCTGGTGCCTTGAATGTGGGTGCTGGCTGCCGCCCGAAGAAAAAGGAGGGGGGCGGAAGAGGAAGGAGGACTGAGCCCGGGAGAGAGAGGGGAGGGGGCGGCACGTGACCGGGTCATGCAGGCTGGTACCTGGCAGGCAGTCTTGGTGATGGTCGCATGGTTCCCCTTCGACTGGCGATGTTTCGTTACCATCACTGGAGAGTTTACCCCGGTGTTTCTCTGGGGACAAGAAGATCTGTCGTTAGAAGCTGGGGCCCAGCAGAGCAGAGGTTAAGCACAGGGACTCAGGTGTTGGAGTGCCCATACCACCATCCTACAGCGTGGCTTGGACAAGGTACTATACACCTCTCTCTCTCTGCCTCAGTTTTCTCTTCTCTAAAATGGGATCAACAGTACTACGGACCTAACAGGTATTTTCCCCCAGGGTAACATGAGTGGAAACATGGAAGCGTGTGGCACGTGATAAGCATGTGATAGCATTCTCCATTCCAAGAGGCATTTCCATGTTAGGCTCCATGCTCTCCCCTTCTCCCCGCATACCACCTTTGGACATCTGAAGATCAGACAGGGCTCACTGGGACCCCCACCTCAACAGATGGTGAGGGAGGGCAGGGCGCCCAGGCGTGGAAGGTGGCGGAGTAGGTGGGCATACCTTTCTTCTTTGCAGAGGGCCAACCATCAGGTTTTAAGTCTTCATAATCGGTCCAGTCGAACAAGGCCATGTCCAGCGTGGGCATCACCTCCCCATCAGGCCTGGGCTGTGCCTGCTGGAGCAGTGAAGAGGGAGGGATGTTGGAACCTTCGAATCCATGGAAGCAGGAGTGTGGAGTCCCAAGACCAGAGGGCAAAAAAGAGGCTTCTCAGAGGCTACCTCATCCTCTGCTGGGCAGCCTGGAGTCTCGGCCCGAGGACATAAAGATGGCTGCCACAGGCTCCTGTTCCGGTGTTCACTAGGTTAATTTCCTCTCTTTGCAGCCATTACTCAAGAAGAACCATGCAGACACACACAGGTGAGTTACCCACCAGGCCCTCTGAGGAGGGGCGGAGACCACCCGCAGGCTGGGAAGGCAATCTTGTTTCCCAGGGTCTTTAAACCCATGAGGAGGGAGTTGGGCTCCCTCTCCCATAAATAAAAGCCAAGCCACTCACTGGACTTTCCCATCCCTTCCTCTCTCAGCAGAGGTTACCAGCTCTCCGCGGCACCATTGAGGCCACAACCAGGGCTCAGTCTCACTCACAGCCCAGGTCCGTGGCCCCAGGAATGCAGAGGGCTAGAGGTCATGGCTGGATCTACACATGGGTCTGTGCGTGCACTAGGACATGGGCAGAACTGCACCTTCTAGGCTGGGCTGCAGGGGGCCGTGGACGATGACATAAATAACCATGCATTCCTGGGAAACGGTCCGCAGCTTTCATCACAGTCTCAAGGGTGTGCAAGACCCCAAAAAAGGATAAGAAAGATCTGCTGCTAAAAAAGCTTCATTTCTTTTGTATTTTTAGTAGAGATAGGGTTTCACCATGTTGGCCAGGCTGGTCTCGAACTCCTGACCTCAGGTGATCCACCTGCCTCGGTCTCCCCAAGTGCTGGGATTACAGGTGTGAGCCACCCACTGCACCTGGCCTATTTCTTTTTTATGTATTTTTTAATACATATATGTTATTGATCCTTCTAAATTTTATTTTGAAAACCTTTCAAAGCCACAGAAGAGGTGCAAGAATGATGCAGTCAGCTCCTATATATCCCTCTTCTAGAATCACCAGTGGCTAGTGTTTTTGCCACATTTGCTCGCTTACTTTCTCTCCACATATATATTTTTTTTCCTTGAGACAGGCTTTTACTCTGTCGCCCAGGCTGGAGTGCAGTGGTGCAATCATGGCTCACTGCAGCCCTGACCTCCTGGGTTCAAGCGATCCTCCCACCTCAGCCTCCCAAGTAGCTGGGACCACAGGCACATGCCTTCATGCCTGGCTAACTTTTTAAACAAGTTTTATAGACACAGGGTCTGGCTATATTGCTCAGGATAGTCTCAAACTCCTGGGCTCAAGTGACCCTCCTGCCTTGGCCTTCTAAAGTGTTGGAATTACAGGTGTGAGCCACCACGCCCGGCCCACATATCTTTTTTAAAGATCTGATGCAGATGGGTCCAAGTGTTAGCTAATGCTTATTAATTCTGGGTCTTGACGACATGGTTTTAAAAATCACCCTTATTATGCTTCATGTTCCTCTGTATGCAGAAAGCTCCTACCCAGGCCTCGCTGCTCTCCATGCAGACACCAGCATGCTGAGCTGCCACTTGCTTCCTTGGCTGTCCTCAGAGTGGGCCCCTGGGACCACTTTGCCCTGGACAGTGGCAGCCCCTTGTCAGGATGGAACACCCACCAGGGCTGGAGTTAGACTGGATGAGCAGCAGGAGATCTAGTTTCAGTCTAAGCTCTGTGGCCTCCTGCCCCCGTGCCTCAGTCTCCCTACATGTACTAACAGGGTTTTCCATGACATGGGCTCAAGGACTCTTCCAGAACCGAGGCTGTTTGGGGACCCCTTACCTGGGGCTGCAGGGAGGTGACAGGCAGGATCAGGGACTCTTCTGTGGCAGGTGCTGCCTCAAAGGTGGTGAGGAAGAGCATGGTGGGGGCCAGGCTGGTGGAGGACTCCTCCATGGCTGCATCCAGCGCCTGGGCTTCGGAGAACTCCGCCTTCTTCATCAGGGAGCTGGGACCTCGGACCAAGGCTCGGCCTGAGACACAGGGTGGGGAGCACAGGGGCTGTAACTGCTTGCCACCTCGTGGCGGTCTATAGTAGAACCCACATTTTATGCTACAAACTAGGAGGTAGCAGGGACCATGTGACAAGCCCTTGGTTCAGCCCCATCCCTGCTTCCTACCCTTCTTGGGGCGTAGGGGGAGGGGAACTTGGAGGAAAATGTCTTGGAAGAACTTGCAGTGTCGCTGGGAAGACAGCGCAAGGATTCTCCCTGTAAAGCAACATTCCAGCAAGTGCAAGTCCAGGTTGGCTGGGCGCAGCCAGATATGTAAGTGTAACAGATGGGAACTAGTAGGATTAACCATGGAAGGCTTCCTGGAGGAGGTGAAGTTTGAGTAGGGAGAAATGTCATGAGGCTGAGAATCATTGCAGTGGCCTTTCAGAAAGCTGGGAGGTGGGAATCACTGCTTACCACACACAAGTGAGAGCATCCTGTGTGGTGATAATTAGTCATCACCCCCCTAATGGAGCACCTGCTGTGTGCTGGGTACCAGATGAGCTGCATCACAAGCATTATTTTATCTAACTACTGCAAGAGTTCTGGGAAGTGGGTGCTCCTTCAGTCTTACCTACAGGGAAGGAAACTGAAGCACAGAGAGGTTAGGTGACTTGCCCAAGGATGCACAGCTCATGAGTAGTAGGGCCTGGATTCAATTCCAGCAGGGCTGGAGTGCAGGGGCTCAATCTTGGCTCACTACAACCTCTGCCTCCAGGGTTCAAGTAATTCTCCCACCTCAGCCTCCTGAGTAACTGGGATTACAGACATGTGCCACCACACCTGGATTATTTTTGTTTTTTTGGTAGAGATGGGGTTTCTCCATGTTTCCCAGGTGGCTCTCGAACTCCTGATCTCAAGTGATCCGCTCGCCTCAGCCTCCCAAAGTGCTGGGATTACAGGTGTGAGCCACCACGCCTGGCCCGGCCTGAGGTTTCACAGCCAGCAGAACAGGGCCTACCCCGCAAACCTTCTCTGTTCCCCGCCTCCTCCTCTCCATGTCAACTCTCTCAGGAGGCCCGGCTGCAGCCCTGGAGCTGGGGGAGCAGGAGCCCAGCAGGACAGGTCCACACCCCACACGTGCCCTCTAGCTGTCCTCAAGAGTGCCAGCATCCTCTGCTGAAAGCTGACACAGGTGACCCCAGGAGTGGGAGGCTGAAAGTCAAAGCCAGGGGACCCTGACTGGCCTCTGCCCACTTGGGGGGTTCTCAGGCCTCGCAGGGAAGCCAGCCTCAGCTGTTTGCATAAGAGGCGTTGAGGCTCCACTGCCTTCCTGCCAAAGAACCCCGCCACCACCACTGTGTTTGTGACACTCGGCATGCCCCTAGAGGCAGTCTGGTCACACAGAGAGCTTAGAAGCTGAGTTCCCTGGCTTAGGGCCAGGCAAGGCTGGGAGGAGCCACCTGACTGGAGCTGCCAGGATATGTCTGCTCTGAGACTGAGTGGGCACCGGGAGGGGGAAGCCCGGGCCAGCAGGGGGCTAGCTAGCTCCCAGGGGATGTGGAGGAAATGTTCAGGAAGGTGGGAAGGGCTAGGGGCGCACCGAGACAAACAGGGCAGAGGCAGGAGCAGGAGGCAAGGGATGCCTCTCCTGGAGTCACCTGCATCCAGGTTGGAGGACACTGATTTGGCCTTAGCATGGGGCTGGGATTAACCAGAACAATGACCGCTCGTGGCCCTGCCAGCTGAGCCCCAAGTACCCCACTAACTAAGTCTCTGCAGTGACACTGAGGGTAGATGGGACCAGTCTCTTCGCTTTACACAGGGGAAAACCGAGGCACAGAAAGAGAACTTGCCCAGGGCCACACCCGAGTAAGTGGTGGAGGCAGGACCCGATCTCAGGCAGACCTGGCTTCAGAGTCTAGGCTCTTAGCCCCTACCCGATGCTTCAGAGCCGAGTAAGGAATGTGCTTGGAGAGCACTGAACTGTTGCTCCATCTCCACTCAGAACTTACAGTGGGAGAAATTTAGGTAGAACTTCCTGATTCAGGAGGATGATCTGTTGATAAGACAGATTCTATTGCAATACATCCCTCTCCTCTTCCCATGCCCCAACCCTGGGCCTCTCCCCGCCTCCTCCCCTTACCAGGTCCCTCTGAGACCCCTCCTCTCCTCTGGATATTCTTCCAGGGACCTCACAGCCCTGATCCGTCCCTGCATCCTGTCCTGCTCCCCTCAGTCCATGGCGGGAATTCCCCCATCCCCACCCCTCGCAGCTCTCCAGCTACCTCGGTGCAGCCTCAGCCTGTCCCTGCGTCTCTTGTGCTCCCTGCTGCGTTTCCTGGCCCTCTCCCAACCTGGAGGTCGGTTCTCCTTCTCGGGGTAGGGCACTGCCAACCCCAGGAGCAGGTCCTTGTCCTGCAGCAGGCCTGCAGGACTCCGCTCAGGCAGCGGCCCTTCTGCCTCTGGCAGCCTGGAGGCCTGCCTGGTGGCAGTGACCACAGCCCCATCCTGGGCCTGGCTGGGCAGGCCTGGGCCCCACTCCTTCTTGCCCAGGCCCCGCCGACGGTGGTGGCTGGCCTGAGGCGTCCACAGCGCTGGGTCTGGGAGGTCGATGTGATTCTCAGGAAGGTTCCGAGCAGGGGTCCCAGGTGCAAGGGCACCTGCCAGGCTCAGCTCCAAGGGCAGCAGGAGGACAAGGAACAGCATGGGGGCAGTGTGGATGGCAGGCCCAGCCATTGGCTCCTCCCTGCAAGAAAAGCAACACCATGAATTCGCAGCCCCAGGCCCCTCCTCTGCTGCCCCCCACTCAGATGATTAAAGCCCAGTTTTTCTCAACAGCCACAGAGGAGGATTTAGACCCCAGAGACATTTGGCAATGCCTGGAGACATATTTTAGTTGTCAAAACTGGGGAGTGCTACTGGCATGTAGAGGTTGGAGCCCCGGGATGCTGCTAAACGCCCGACAATGCACAGGACGGCCCCCCGAAACCGAGATTCAGAAAAACAACAGTGCTGAGGCTGAGAACCCCCGGCTTAAATCATTTCAGCAGCATCCAAGTTCCAGATCAGTCCAGAATTCCTTTCTCTGCACAAACCTCTGCCCCTTACCAAGTCCCCCAGAAGGGAACTGAGTCCTCAGAGCTCAGAAATGTGCCGCTAGGTCCTGCGACTTGACTCGCAGCCTAATTCCATACAAATGGAATAATAGCATTTGAGCGCACGCTGTAGGCAGGACCCACGTTAAGAGCTTTGTGTGAATTCATGTCACTTCGCCCTTTCAATAGCTCTCTGAAATGGCTCCTGTTATTTTCCCCATTTTTCTGAAGTGGCAATTAAGGCTCACAGAGGTTAAGTCACAACTGGTAAGTGGCACTATGTCATTTCTATCCCTGAGCCCTGAACCCCGTGTGGCGGTCCCAGGATGGCCCAGTTCTGCCTTTTTCTTCTCCCACGATGAGCTCTGAGGCCCCAGAATGTTCTGACACTGTCCCTTCCCCTGGCGGAGGGGCTCTGGGGACAGCTTTGCAGACTTGGCTCTGACCCCTGCAGGGTAGACTGAGCCAACCGGACCTAGCCTCAGGACAGCCCCCTCAGGGGACCCAGTGCCCTCCCTCCACACTAGAGGGAGAAGCTGCAGCTCAGGGGATGGTGGGGGCATCTGTCAGACTCTGGAGATCTCCTGCCCCCGTGGGCCACCTGCAGCTGCTCCCCCACGCACCCCCCTCCATTGCACCAGCCTCACTGTATCCTGGAGCTGGGCACCAGGTTAGCCAGGCTAATTGAATTTTTATGGCCTCCCTAGTATTCCACTAGGCTGGCAAGGGTGCTTACGCCACTGTTTCTTTGTGATTTGTGACCATATAATTGCCCAGGGCTGAGGAAAGGTTGGTGGGCCTGTGATGTGTCCCTGCTTCCTGGCGCCTTTCCCTGCGGCCCCCATGCTGGCTGGCCCACCCCAGTGTCACCTTAGCTGACCCCAAATGAGGGTGGGAGGGGCGGGGAAACTGCTGGGCCTTTGGAGGCCTGACCACCCACTAGGGGAGGGGACAGGGGAAAACACCTCCTTCAGCCTCACAGGGTCTGTGGTGGCTTCACCCGGCTCTGCCTTCATCCCAGCCTGGCATGTCCTGGTCTCCTGGGATCCTGGGCCCTGGCCTCCACTGCCCACAGCTCAGCTCTTCCTAGAACCATGGGTGGAGATAAGGAGGTGGCCATCACTTTCCATCTTGTCCCCTATCCCGGGGATCCGGCTGAAGATTCTGAGTGAGCCTTGGTGACGTGTGTGGGACCCTGGGACAGGCTTATTGCGACAACCTTGTCTCCCATCACATGCGCATCCGTTCCTAAGGCCACAGACCCTGCACCACAGTCCCTGCTACTGTCCTGGTCACCTCACCAGCAACAGAAGGCTCTGCGCCACTGGCCTTGCTTCCAGTCCTTCCCTAACAAGTGCTCTTGAGGCCAGAGCTCAGCAAGCGGGACCTGTGCCCTAGTTCCTGAAGCAGCCCGGGGGGGGAGGGGCCCATTTTGAAGGCCTGTCACTCAAGCATTGTTCGGGGCAGAGGGAACCTCAATCCTTCTTCGGGGTCAGTGGATTAGGGCTGCTCTCTGGGCCGGTGTTTAGCCTGACCACTGCCAGACTTCGCCCCCTGCTCTTCCTGTGACTGGAAAGGCCGAGCGCATATGGGATCCTGTCCATGTCTGAGACCCAGCCCCGCCTTTCTGTCCTGCAGGGACATGACAGCCTGGGAGAAGCCCAAAGAGCATCCCAGGGACAGGGAAACTTCGGGGCGTTGGCCGATGAATGGAATCACTGCCTCCTCCTTGTCCTGGGGGTTGAGGAGAATGAGGTAGAAAACCCAGACAGCGCGGGCAAGAGAGCAGAGGAGGCTCGGCAGAGAGGTGGGCAGCTTCTCAGCTAGCCTGCTGTCCCCGGGGACACACAAGGCTGTCAGTAAACCTCACAACCAGCCTCTGAGCCTGGTGACCAGCCTAGGTGCTGGTCTTGGAGGACAGTTCCTCCCCTGCAGAGCCAGGAGAGGAACCCCCACTCCCACCCCACTCCAACACCCCCAAGCAGCATGGTCCCACCCAGACTGCCATCTCCCCAAGCTCTGTTGCCAAGACCCTATTTGGTTGTGGGTCTGTTCACTGCGCCCATCTTGCTTCAGGGCCAGTGGACCCCAGTCTGAGTGTCATCTTTGTTCCCTCCCACGCTTCAAGCCCCACATATCACCCACGTGGCCAGCCTGGGACAGAGGAAGCGGGATTTCAGTGTGCAGTGCCAGAGCACCCATGGGGTGCACCCAAGGGGGCTCCATCCTCTCCCCAGACCCAGCACATACTGGTGGTATGGCTACTCGGGTTGTGACCCTTATCTGCTCAAAACTGTCTATGGCTCCCTATTGCCTTCCCACATAACCACAAACTCCTTACTTTGGCACTTAAGACCTCATGTAATATGGCCCCAATCAAGCTTTGCAGCTCCACCTTCTACTTTCTCCCCTTCACAGGCAACAGAGATTTCTCCCTAGGCCCCAAACACACCCCCGCTTTCTGGATCTCCATTCTCACTTAGGCTGTCCCCTCTGCCTGGAACCTCTCCCCTCCTCCCTCATCTCTCTCCGTCCAAGTCCTGCCCATCCTTTGGGACTCAACCCAAATGTCCCTTCCTCCAGGAAGCCTCGTTCAGTCCCCTGACTCCAAGTGCTCCCCACCTGATGCTCCCACATGCCTTTGTCCTGCTCTTGAAGACCTCGTGTGTCATTTTGTGTTGGGACTGTCAGGTTTTTTTAAGCCCCTGGCTAGACTGGAAGCTCCTAAAGGACTGTGCCCAGTCTCCCCTCTGCTCTGCGGCATCTCCAGGGCCCTGCACATAATAGGCACCAGTAGCCATGGATCAGAACAGAAGTGGATTGAGCACAATCCAATTTATATATCAGGCCGGGCACAGTGGCTCATGCCTGTAATCCCAGCACTTTGGGAGGCCAAGGTGGGTGGATCACGTGAGGTCAGGAGTTCGAGGCCAGTCTGGCCAACATGGTGAAACTCTGACTCTGCTAAAAATACAAAAATTAGATGGGAATGACGGCATGCACCTGTAATCCCAGCTACTCAGGAGGCTGAGGCAGGAGAATTGCTTGAAACCTGGAGGCAGAAGTTGCAGTGAGCCGAGATTGTGACTCTGCACTCAGGTCTGGGCGACAGAGAGAGACTAAAAAAAAAAGAGAATTTATACCTCAGCAGAAGATCATAAACCCCCAGGATATGTGAGTGTGTGTGTGAGCATCGGGCATGTATGTGTGAGCATGACGTGTGTGAAGCATGTGTGAGCATATGTGTGTGTGTACTGTGATCATGTGTGAGTGTGAATATGTGCGGGGGTGTATGTGTGTTGTGAGTGTGTGGGAGTGTTCACATGTGTGTGTGAACATGTGTGAGTGTGTGAGTGTGATCATGTGTTAGCATGAATGTGTGGGTGTGTAGGTGTGTCGTGAGTGTATGTGTGGGAGTGTTAGCATGTATGTGAGCATGTGTGTCTGTGTATGTGCATGTATGTGAGTGTGTGAGCATGCGTGAGTGTGTGTATGTGTTGTGAGAGTATGTGTGGGTGTGTGTGAGCATTGTGTGTGTGTGAGCATGTGTGTGTTGTTAGCATATGTGAGCATGAATATGTGTGGGCATGTACGTGTGTGTATGTGAGCGTGTGTGTGTGAACTCGTGTGTGTGAGAGCGTGTGTGTTGTGAGCATGCGTGAGCGTATGTGTGTGCACAAGCATGTTTGTGAGCATGGGTGTGGAGTGTGTGCAAGAGTGTGTGTCAGCTGGAGGAGAGGCTGGGGGAAGACTGCACAGGCCCCTCTCTCCAGCCCCAGGGATTTGTACCCAGCTCTTGGCACAGCCCAGCAGCTGAGATGCCAGCCTGGCAGGGAGCCCCCGAGGAAACATGGGCTGCTACAGAAGTCGTGCCAAGGATCCACAGCGACCAAGGGCTCCAATCCATTTCTGTCACTCTGGAAGCCAGTTGGAGGCTGTGTCACAAAGCACCAGGCAACCAGGCGGAAGAAGGAGGGAGCCCCCCTCCACCTCCCTGCGGTCCGGGGCAGTTCTGCCCGGGCTGGGTTGCTCACAAAGCCTGCACTTCTGGTCCTTGGTCTGCTCCTCCCAGTCAGGCACAGTCAGCAGCCCGGAATGACCCTGGACCAGAGTTGCTGAGGGGTGGCAGGAACATCCACAACCCAGAGCCGGTCCCTTTCACAACTGAGGTCTGATAGCGAATCATTAAAAACAAAACAAATTAAAACAAAAGCAATCGTAATTGTAGGAGCTGCTGTCCCCGAGCAGCTGTGAATCCCAGGCCTTTCTGCGTTTCTTTCTTTCGTCGACATCTCATTTTTCCTCTCGACTGCACTGTACATCAGGGAGACCTTTCCATGGTTTTAAAATAACGAAACTGAGGCTCTGGGGGTGAGGGGGGTGTAAGCCATAAATCCAAGATGGCACAACTGGCAAGTGGCAAAGCCCATCTCAAGCTGGGGTTCTCCTGGCACCCAGCGCACACAGGACATGGTTCTTGTCCCCACTGTCCGTGTGGCCACCTGCCTCCCCCACGCAGCCGCTCATCCTCGCGGTAAGAGGCATCTTCGTCCTTGAGTGCGGTCAGGGACCAGGAGCCACCAGCAGCTGGGAAACAGACACTAACCAGGGAGGAGAACGGGCTTATCTCAAGCCGCCATCCTGTCCCCCATCCTAGGGGAGAATTGGAGAACTGTCTCCATCTGGGAGGCCGCAGGGAAGCAGCATCATCATATGCAAACGAAGGCGATGAATCGAGCCTGGAGTCAGCTTTGATTCCTGAGCCCCTCCCCCACAACAGCCTTGCATTTGGGGGCCAGGAGACTCAGGGGATCCTGCCCCGCCTGCCTGAGGGACAACTGTGGAGCTCGGCCGCCAGGCTTCTTGGGACAGCTGTCAGACCAGCATTCCTGCGGCGCTGATCGGCCTTCCTGTTGCATAGTGGGTTGGGGGGAGCAAGTCATGGCTGGCCAAGGCGGGTCCGATGGGAATCCTGGGTCAGGGATATCAGTGATGCTCAGATGGCGCGGATTATGGTGTGAAGCAGACAACCCCCCATTGGGAGAACCTCATCAACCTCCCTCCCTTAGCCCGAGTCTACTCCTCACGTGCCAAAGTGACAAATTTGTGCGACTGTATTTGGCAGGAATGTTTCAGGGGTTCTGTAAGCATCTGATTCTAGCTTCACTTTAAAAATAAATTTTAAAAATTATTTTGAAAACTGTAGTGAAAATAACAGACACTCTCAAATACATTCTCTACCCAATTTGAACATGGGCACGGCCCCATCATAACTCGGGCTTCTGGTTCACTGAAGAGTATTCCAGGGATGTAAGGTGAGCAGTTTCAAAGACTCGCTACCATTTGCAGCTATTTAACTGCATGCTCCAGGATTTTCTGAACGTGAACAATCCAAGCCAGTTAGAAGCACAGCCACATATCCATGAGTGTAACGGATATCCATTACATTATTTTATATTGTGGAGAACAGCTTCTCTTTTTCTCATTGGTTTACTTTATTTATATTTATTTATTTATTTTGAAACAGAGTCTCGCTCTGTCCCCCAGGCTGGAGTGCGGTGGCACAATCTCAGCTCACCGCAACCTTCGTCTCCCGGGTTCAAGCAATCCTCCTGCCTCGGTCTCCTGAGGGATTACAGGCGCTGCCACCACGCCCAGCTAATTTTTGTGTTTTTAGTGCAGACAGGATTTCACCATGTTGGCCAGGCTGGTCTTGAACTCCTGACCTCAAGATCCACCCGCCTCAGCCTCCCAAAGTGCTGGGATTACAGGTGTGAGTCACCACACCTGGATTTACTTTATTTATTTATTTATTTATTGAGACTGAGTCTCGCTGTGTCACCCGGGCTGGAGTGCAGTGGCGTGATCTCGGTTCACTTCAATCTCCACCTCCTAGGTTTAAACAATTCTCCTGCCTCAGCCTCCTGAGTAGCTGGGATTACAGGCACGCACCACCATGCCCAGCTAATTCTTGTATTTTTAGTAGAGACAGGGTTTCACTATGTTGGCCAGGCTGGACTCGAACTCCTGACCTCAGGTGATCCGCCTACCTTGACCTCCCAAAGTGCTGGGATTATAGGGGTGAGTACCATGCCTGGCTTGAGCCACCGCGCCCAGCAGTTTACTTTAAAATAAGTAAATATTAGTCCTGGCTGCTTGGGAGGCTGAGGCAGGATCCCTTGAGCCCAGGAGTTTGAATTCAGTCTGGACAACATAGTAAGTCCCTGTCTCTAAAAAAAAATTTTTTTAACAAAAATTAAACTAAGTAATTATTATAAACTGGGGCAAAGTAGCGGTTGCACAGAATCTAGGCGGGAGAGGCCAAAGACAGTCTGGTTGCAAGTAGGGCTTAAAGTTGTGTTGTGTGTGCATAAAACAGAGAAATTTTTGATTTGGGGAAAGGAATTCTTGGTGGTGGTGGGGTGCTACACTGCTTATAAAACACTGTTTTGTTGGTTTTATGTATTAGGATTATGGGTCGAATTTCATTTGGGAAAAGATTCGCACTACTCAAAACATTTATTTTTGGCAGGGAGTAGGGGAGGAGGACCACTGGGCCATTGGATTAGGTGGTCTCAAAGGCCCTGTCTGCCAAGGGAGCCTGAGAATTTATGATGTATGATGACAAGGCTCCTCCATCTGTCTGTCTGTTCAACTGCCAGCCCCCTATGGGGAGGGGTGACTGATAATATCCATAGGGTGTGGACTGAGCCTCCAGGGGCTAGGGACAAAATATTCTTCCCTTCCGGATACTCCCAACCTAGGAGCTCTGTGGGGAGGAATTGTATCCCCAGATTCAGATTTTGTTGAATGCAGGAATCATCTTAGGTTTTATGTCTCTATAGTTCCAGGAAGACTTTAAGATTTTTTGTTTGTTTGTTTATTTGTAGACAGGGTCTTGCTTTGTCCTACAGGCTGGAGTACAGTTGTACCATCATAGCTCACTGGAGCCTCGACCTCTCCAGCTCAAGCGATCTTCCTGCCTCAGCCTCCTAAGTAGCTGGGATGATAGCCACATACCATCATGCCAGGCTAGTTTTTTCTTATTTTTCATTGAGATGAGGTCTCTCCCTATGTTGTCCAGGTTGGTCTCGAACTCCTGGCCCCAAGTGATCTTCCCACCTTGGCCTCCCAAAGTTCTGGAATTACAGGCGTGAGCCCCGGACCCAGCAATTGCTTTAACTTGAAATTGATCTGCCCAATTTTCCCTCTGGCTACTCCTCATCACTCACATGGACACTTCCTGAAATGGCAGGAGTTGGAGATGGGCGGTGCAGTCCTCAAGCCCCGTCTGCTCTTAGCAAAGTGTGGCCACTGTGCAGTCAGCCCCAGCTCTAGTTAGGGCATCCTGGAGCCCCGGCCCCCTAGGAGCCGACTTCTGTCTTCTTCAGGTGGAGCTTACACCCCCAGGGTTGGAAAGTGGGTAATTCTCTTGTTCAGTCAAAGCAGTTATATCCTACATGAGAGTCAGGGAGCAACTGTGTGGATTCTAAATTCATTCCTGGGGTGGGCTCTTCCCGAGGTAATTTGGGATGCGAGTGTTCTAATCACCCTCCTGATCCCTCCCAACATCTCCTCCCTTCATGAGTCTATTTCCTTGTCTGTGAAATGGGATTATTAGGCTGCGGTGAGACTTGACTACTTAGGAAGTCAGTGCTTCAGTGTGGGTGGGTGGTGGTGGTGTTCTAGGTATGGATAGAGCCTGGCAGTGCAGGTGGAGTAGAGGACAGGGCAAGTGAGACTCACAGCAGCTGCCCTGCTGGGTGTTCACTGGCATACTGGTGCCTTGATCATCCTGGGCTAGTCCCTACTCATCTGCCTGCCTCCCTGTGGCTCTGTATCCCCCAAAGTGCCACCTTGCCAATAGGAAGGGGCCTCTCAGCAACCCTTAGGCCTCAGAGCAGTCAGAGCCCCACCTACTCCTCCACAGGTCTTTCTCCGGCACAGAGCTCTGCCTCTTGCTCTGCTGGGGACTGCTGCCTCCTTGTGATGGAGATCGCAGGGGAGAGTGAAACCCGGTGGTCAGCCACTAGCTGAGCCCCTCTGTGTGCAGAAGCAGGATGCCAGACAAGGGCACCTGCTCCAGCCTGAAGGGAGAGACCTGGCTTCTGCTCCTCGAAACCACCAGTCTGAGGGGGGACACATAGTCCTGGCTCATTGGGATAGGAGGGAGCCAGGTCATGCCTTAGAAGACTCTAAGACTATTGGGGGACCCAGTCCCTGCCCGCAGAGTGCTTTCAATCTAAGCCAGAAGCAGCCCCTGCCCTGGGGAAGCCTCCCATCTAGCAGGGGAGATATAGTTGCTGTCCTCAGGAATTTCCTAATCTGATAGGAGAGGCACAGCTCTGGCCTCGGGAGGGTCCCAGAACACGGAGCTGCTGATCTGCCTGCAAAGACACAGTCCTTGCCTCCGGGTGTCCCCACTGATAAGGGAGACACAGTCCTGGTGACAGGCCACAGGTCTAATGAGAGGTGGAGGCCCAGACATCACTATTACTGATTCCAGCCCACAGATGTCAGCCCAAACCCACTAAGCTGGCCCATGGGAGGGCCCTCACTGAGCAGAGCAGACGGAGCTAGACAACCTGGGCAAGTTTCTCAACTCCTCTGGGCCCCAGTTTCCTCTCTTGTGAAATGTCAGCTGTCATGAGGATTGGGGAGTAAAAGCTTTTTTTTTTTTTTTTAATTTTTGAGATGGAATCTCGTTCTGTTGCCCAGGCTGGAGTGCAATGGCACAATCTCGGTTCACTGCAACCTCTGCCTCCCAGTCTCAAGTGATTCTTGTGCCTCAGCCTCCCAAGTAGCTGGGATTACAGGCATGCGCCACCACACCTGGCTATTTTGTTTTGTTTTGTTTTTGTTTCTTGAGATGGAGTCTCGCTCTGTTGCCAGGCTGGAGTGCAGTGGCACCATCTAGGCTCACTGAAATCTCCGCCTCCTAGGTTCAAGCGATTCTCCTGCCTCAGCCTCCCGAGTAGCTGGGACTACAGGTGCAGGCCACCACTCCCAGCTAATTTTTGTGTTTTTAGTAGAGACGGAGTTTCACCATATTGACTAGGATGGTCTCGATCTCTTGACCTCGTGATCCGTCCTCCTTGGCCTCCCAAAGTGTTTTTTGTTTTTTTGAGACGGAGTTTTGCTCTTGTTGCCCAGGCTAGAGTGCAGTGGTGCGATCTCGGCTCACTGCAACCTCTGCCTCCCAGGTTCAAGCGATTCTCCTGCCTCAGCCTTCCGAGTAACTGGGATTACAGGTGCCTGCCACTATGCCTGTCTGATTTTTGTATTTTTAGTAGAGATGGGGTTTCACCATCTTGGCCAGGCTAGTCTCAAACTCCTGACCTCATTATCCACCCGCCTCTGCCTCCCAAAGTGCTGGGATTACAAGCGTGAGCCACTGTGCCCGGCTGGGGAGTAAAGGATAAAGTCAATGGGACACAGAGAGGGTGAAATAAATAGTAGTTGTTACTATGGGAAGAGGAGACAGAGGGAGTAAGGTGGCGGGAGTGGGTGTGGTGGGGGCCGGGGAGTTTCCTGGGAGCATTTGTGCATCTGTGCCTGGGTGTGCAAAGGGGCAGGCGCAGGTGGCTGTGTCCTCTGTCCTCAGTGGGGTGATCGATGGCAGGGCAGGACCATCCTAGGCCAGCCTGGAGGGGACCATTGTCTTGGCAAATGAGGTTTGGCTTCCCTGCAGGGGCAGCTCCATCTGCTTTTATTGTTTCCGACAGCAGCCTTGGGATTTTCAACCCAACCCAGGCCTCACACCTTAAAAAACCTGTATAGGGGCTTTGGGGGGAGTTTGTCAGAGGCCCCACCCATCCAAAGGCCACTAGCTTTCTGCTTCCCTCACCCAGTATTCCCTACTCACCTCCTGAGCTCGAGTCCTACCTCCTGCTAGATTATAGGTACTTGTGGCCCCTCTTCCTGCTCTCCTAGGCAATTTGGGGGTGGGGGGGAAGCAAGCCTCAGCCCCCATATTCATCAGACTTCATTATCTTAGTACCTAGACCATTTAGCTCTGGCAGAGGCTGATGTGGAGTGGACAGACTCCTGGAGTCAGACCATCCTGGGTGTGGATTCTGGCTCCAGCACTTAGTGGTGTGTGACCCTGAGCAAGTCAATTAACGTCTCTGGGCTTCACTTCCACATCTGAAAAATGTGTACATTTGTTTGGGTATCATCTACTGTTCTAGGCCCAGAGCTTTATATGCTTTATTTAACTTGACTCTTTGAAAAAAAAAAAAAAAAAAAAAAATATATATATATATGTTTGTTTTGTTTTGTTTTTATTATTTTGAGACAGAGTCTCACTCTGTTGCCCAGGCTGGAGTGCAGTGGTGCAATCTCGGCTCACTGAAGCCTCCGCTCACTGCAACCTGTGCCTCCTGGGTTCAAATGATTCTCCTACCTCAACCTCCTGAGTAGCTGGAATTATAGGCGTGTGCCACACTTCCCAGCTAATTTTTGTATTTTTTTTTTTTTTTAAGTAGAGATGGAGTTTCACCATGTTGGCCAGGCTGGTCTCGAACCCCTGGCCTCCAGTGAGCTAACTGCCTCCGCCTCCCAAAGTGCTGGGATTATAGGTGTGAGCCACTGCACCCGGCCTGAAGTGGATAATATTTTTCAGATGGTAATAGTAACAATGGCTGTGTAGGAACATTAAGACAATGGCCCGAGGGACTTGCTCAAGGTTGCCTAGTACAGCATGTGATAGAGCTGGGATTCAAACCCGCAGCCATCTGACTCCTTGGACTCATCCTCCCTGCTCCATCACATTCCTGGCCAAGACTGCTCTTCATGCTGCCATTCAGTAACCAACACTAGTGCAGCTGCTTTGAGTCCCAGGGTAGGTGGCCTGAGCTGGGGCCTGACCCAGAGCCTGCTACACCCGAAAACCATGAAGTCCTGCAATGAGCTCCTTCCAGTTGCTGTGGGTTCCAGCAGGAGCCTCATCCCTCATAACCATCCCTTCAACCCCATCCCACCAAGGGAAGTCTTGGTTTGGGGCATGGGCATTGCCAAGCTGGGACCTGGGGTGGCAGAGCCTCTACTGGCAAAGATTCAGCCATCTTCCCACAGCCTTCTTCTTCTTGGGGACCATTGGCCACAGCGGCTCACCCCTGAGAGGGAAGGCTGCAGTAGGGCAAGCAAAGAGGGCCAGTCAAGCAAGAGAGAGGCAGCTCCAACCCATTGGGCCAGAACAGGGGTGCTCCTATGACCTGCCACCCAGGAACATGCCCACGCCTCTGAGGGAAGTTCCTGGTCTTCCCAGACTGTGTTGTCAGGGAGGCCAGGATGCAAGTTCCTGCTCCATCACATTCCTGGCCCACACACGTGAAGGAACTCCCTCCAGGTCCTGTAGCTGCTAAGTGATCAGCTGGGCTTCACACCCATCTGCATGGCTGGGGTGAGCCACTTCCCTCTCTGGTCTCAGTTTCGACCCCTATAATCAGGCACAGAGACCACCTGCATTTGCCAGAGTGATGCAGGGCCTCAGTATCAGAGGGGTTTCCGGGCAGCTTGCTCCCCCTCCAACCTCCCTAGCCAGAGGGCCAGCTCCGCCCTGGCCCCGCCAGCGGAACCCAGCAGAACTCAGCAAGACACTGGGGCTTGCAGTTTTCAGTTCATTCCTGTGCCTTTGACCAGGAATCACATTCAATATAACAGGTGTGCACAGAGCCCCTACTGCGTGCCAGGCACTGGGACCACAAGCAGAAGACCCAGCCCCCACCCAGGGAGGAACAGACCCCTTCCAGATAGCGATCATGCCGTGCAGTTCACAAGAGACAGGGAGGCAAGGGGGTGCAGGAGGGCTTCCCACAGGAGGGGACATCAGACCTCCTTGGTCAGCAAAGACGGAAGGGCTGAGATCAAACAGGGCAGGGCAGAAAGAGCCGTGGCAAAAGTTCAGAGGAGGGCAGGTCGTGGAGATGGTCAGCTCTCCATCGTGGCTGCAACCTGGGACGCAGAGGGGGCAATGCCAGGAGGCAGGCAGGACAGGGATAGGCTGGGCTGAGATCTCTGTAGTTAACCGAGTGGCCACAGGGAGCCACTGAGGAGTATGGATTGGGGAGGGGGATGAATTGAATAGTGGGGAGGAAGGCAGCGGAGGGGGCAGGGAGGAGCTGAGCAAGGTTCCTGAGCCTCTGAGCTGGCTTTGCTGCAGAAGGCAGGGGGCAGAGATGGTGTGAAGGGCTGGGTTCACCAAAGTAGAGCCTGTCTGCCAGGTAGGATTTCGAGCAGAAGCCTGGATGCGGGATGTCGCAGGGATATCCGGACGTTCTTGCCTCTAAAGAGAAAGGCTCCAGTCGCCAGCCCTGGCTGTGGCTGAAACAAGAACTCAGCCAGGGGAGCCTGGAACCCGCCAGCTGAGAGGTTTCTCTCTTCTGAAGTTGCCCTCATTAAGACACTCAGGCCATGTCACTGCCAGACTCCTGGAGTGGTGTGTCACCTGTTATGACAACCTAGACAGTGGTCAGGGGGCTTGGGCAAGCACACAGCAGGTCCAGGAGCCAGCAAGACAATCCCTTCAGAGGAAAGGAAGCGGCCTGTGAGCTGGTGCCACTATAAAAGACATCAGGCCAAGACCTAGGTTCAGAATTTCGGGTGAGTCACGGGACGCCTGCTGATGGGCGACCAGCTGTTGGGAACATCAGCACAGCCACACCGATCTCATTTTGAAAAAAAGTGACCTGTGGACCCTGAATGTTTTAGCTGATTTTAAGACAAGCAAAGAGGAGGAGAGAGAGAAAGAGAAGAGTGCTTGCAAGGGTGTGGACGCCTGTATGGGCACGAGGAGGTGACGGTAATAGGAAGTGTTTTGGGGGAAGAGGCTGTGGTTGGGGGATTACTCTGAAATGTCTCTAAGCCTTGACTTTGAGATCCATTTCTGTGGAGCCCCCTCTCCCCACCCCACCCCAGGTCTGTAGACTCCCCTCCCTTTCCCTCCCCTCCTCCCCTCTCCTCCCCTCCCTTCCTCCACAGGGTGTGTGAATCAGCACCAAGCGGCACCCCACTATTTCCACTCACATCCCTATAGGTAGCCACTAGCACCATCCCTGTTTTGTGATAGGAACATTGAGGCTCAGAGAGGTGCATTCCTTTGTCCAAGATCACTCCCAGAGCCCCCGTGTCCCTGACCCCAGATGCATGGTAGTGAACCGGTTCCAGACGCCGTGTGTCACTGGGCTGGGAGGTGGGCAGCGTGGAGGGAGCACATCGGGCCGAGAGGATGGCCCAGGGAGCACCCAGCTGAGGAAAGCAAGAAAGACTTGGCGGGAAACCCCAGCCCTCTCTCATCTCATACCCCGACCCCGAAGGCAGCTGAGACCCTTGGCAAGCAGACGGAGAAAAGTCAAAAGCCGGCGGTGGGAAGCGGGAGGGGCAGAGCGGGAGGCCACAGGCGAAAGACCAGCGCCGTCGGGAGAGCCAGGCTGAGTACCGTCCTGGGCACAGACGGGAGGGTGCGGGGCCACCGGCGGTGCTGGTTCTGGGCGCACTCAGCGTCTCCCGGCCACACACCCCAGCCTCCTGGGAGGCCTCGAAAGGGGTGGGAGGGCACGCCCGCCAGCTCTGCCCGGGGCTCAGGGAGTCTTCGAAGGCTTCTTCCAACGGTGGCGGACTGGGGCCCCCAGCCTGAGAGACCACCCGAAGACGCAGAGACAGAGAGACAAAGGGAGACTGGGTCCCGGAGAGAGAAGGTTAGTGCCGAGGAGAGTGGGCGCGAGCCGGGACCCCAGAGGGCGGCGAGGGCGCGCGCGAGGCCAAGTGTCAGAGCGTGGAAAAGTGGGCGTCCAGCGGCAGGTGGACGGATGGGGAACCCTGGAGCAGAGCCAGGAGCCGTGGGGAGACGCGGCAAGGAGCGGAGGCGGCGGAAGGACTGGCGGATGGACGGGTCCGAGGGCTGGGAAGGAGGCAGCATCCTCACCTCCAGCCTCGGGACCCCGCACACCCCGCCCCGGGCGCGCCAGGTAGCCCACCTTTGTCCGGGCTCGCAACCAGGTGCGGCGGGAGGGGCGGGGCCAGGGGCGGGCCGAGGCCGTGCCTTACCTGTCCGGCCGGCGGGGAGGGGGCGGAGTGGCTCGGGGCCGAGCGGCCGCTGGAGCCGAGCGCAGCCGAGGGCAAGCGGCGGAACTGGGACAGCGTGGAGAGGTGCGCGGGCAGCCGGAGGATGTGCCCAGGCTGAGAGGGGCTGGAAGGAAGGGGGAGTGGGCGGGCAGGAGGGAAGGGGGCGGGAGCGCAGGGAGGGGACAGAGGAGGGGCGGCGGGTGGCTGGCTCGACTGCCCCCAGCCGAGGGGCAGCCCCGGGGCCGGGCCCCGCGCGCTCCCGGCCAGCGCGCCCTCGGCAGCTGCGCTTCGCGTTCTGGGCCAGCTCCCCAGAGGCCTAGGCGCCGCCGCCGCGAGGGCGCGGGGCAGACAAAGGAGGCAGACAAAGGCGGGCGCAGCCCAGCAGCCGTGCGGGCACCGGGCGAGGCGGGCCCACTCCTCCCGGTGCGTAAGAGCCGCCTCGGCGCGGCCCAGGGCGCGTGGGACGGGAGGGGCTCCGGCAGCGGTGGCGCATCTGGAGCGGCCCCGCGGGGGGCGGGCGACAAAGTGCCGCGGCGGGGGGTCCTCGGTGGACCCCAACAATGGAGCGAGGCTGCGCGCTCAGCTGCAGCCGCGTCTGGCTGGGCAGGGGCCCGGGTCCGCAAAAGGATTATTCCGCCTAGACTGTCAAAAGGGATGGAAGAAATGCCCAGGGCTGGGGAGGCGGGACGGGGAACGGCGGGGCCTTTGTAGCCGCAGAAAGTGCGCAGAGTGGGCGGGAGGGGTTCTCCGAGAGGTCGCTCCTGCATGTGGGGGTACAAAGGGTGTTCAAAGTGCTGCCAGCTCACCTGGGGCGCCGACGGCGCACCCGTGCCCCCTTTCCCGATAGGGAAGGAAGAAAGACAACGGCCCCAACACACACACACACACACACACACACACACACACACACACACACACGCGGCCCGGCTGTCGCCACGCCCCGTCCAAAGCCGGCCTGAAGCTTCTCAGACCGGCCCAACCCGGACAAAGCCAGCGCTGGGGCCGGCTCATCCATCACCGCGCGGGGCGCCGTGTCCTGACGACCCTGGGAGTCCGGGAATGCTGGGTTATGGGTTCCGTGGCTCCCATAACTCACGACGGGGTCGGTGGGGCCACGGACGCTGCAAAGATCAAAGAGCGATAGGGCCGGACTCCCATACGTGGGAAGCAGCGCTCCCACCTGGGGCCCTGAGCTCGCCAGGTGGCTTCCATTTCGACTGTTTTCTTTCTCCAGCGGGTGGCAAATTACGATTTTGAGGGTTTAGAACACAGTTCTGCCGTCAGGCTAAATGTCAGTGTTCCTCTTCTGATGCCGTCCCTTGTGGTCTCGGGCAAGTCGCCTAACCTCTGAGCTCATGATTATACCTAAATTTCAGGGTTCCAGGATTGAACGCAGTGCCCTGTGTAAGGAGATAACGTTTCTAAGGATGGTCCATAGGAAATGCTCCTGAAAAATTAGCTACCATTGTTACTATGATATTACTAGCCTGGTGGGCACCAGGATGGATTGATGAGAACACTGGACTGTTTATTCACAGAAAAGTTTGAGTCACCCATCCCATAAATACCGGTTGAACACCTACTATGGGCCAGCACCAGAGGTAGGGTAGTAAATAACGTGGACAAGAATCCCTGCCCCCATGGAACTCAGATTCTAGTGAAGGAGACAGAAGATAAGTGAATAAATAAAAATAAATGATGTCAGGTGGTGATTAGTGCTATGAAGAAAAGGAAAGCACATTACAGACAAAGCATGAAGGGAAGAGGTGTTGTTTTACATAAAGTTTTTAGGAAAGGCCTCTTTGGTGGGGCAGTTCTTTTGGCAAAGAAAAGAAGGTAATGAGCCACGTGGTTGGGGGAAGACTATTGAAAGCAGAAGAGCCAGTGCAAAGGTCCTGGGGCAGGAGTGTGTTTGGTGTGTTTGGGGGAGAAGAGTCAGGCTGGAACAGAGCGAGGTGACATCAGACAGGGAGCTGGGGTAGGACCATGTTGTTACAGGAAAGGGGTCCCGACCCAGACCTCAGGAGAGGGTTCTTGGATCTCGCACAAGAAAGAATTTAGGGCAAGTCTATAGAGTAAAAAGTTTATTAAGAAAGTAGAGGAATAGCTGGGCGTGGTGGCTCAAGCCTGTAATCCCAGTACTTTGGGAGGCCGAGATGGGTGGATCACGAGGTCAGGAGATAGAGACCATCTTGGCTAACACGGTGAAACCCTGTCTCTACTAAAAAAAAAATACAAAAAAACTAGCCGGGCGAGGTGGCGGGCGCCTATAGTCCCAGCTACTGGGGAGGCTGAGGCAGGAGAATGGCGTGAACCCGGGAGGCGGAGCTTGCAGTGAGCTGAGATCCGGCCACTGCACTCCAGCCTGGGTGACAGAGCGAGACTCCGTCTCAAAAAAAAAAAAAAAAAAAGAAAGTAGAGGAATAAAAAGTATGGCTACTCCATAGACAGCACAGCACTGAGGGCTGCTGGTTGCCCATTTTTATGGTTATTTCTTGATGATATGCTAAACAAAGGATGGATTATTCATGCCTCCTCCCCTCTTTTTTTTTCTTTTTGAGTCGGAGTCTTGCTCTGTCACTCAGGCTGGAGTGCGGTGGCACGATCTTGGCTCACTGCAACCTCCACCTCCCAGGTTCAAGCAATTCTGCCTCAGCCTCTCCAGTAGCTGGGATTACAGGTGCGCACCACCACACCCAACTAACTTTGTATTTTTAGTAGAGATGGGGTTTCACCATATTGGCCAGGCTGGTCTTGAACTCCTGACCTCAGGTGATCCACCTGCCTTAGCCTCCCAAAGTGCTGGGATTACAGGCGGGAGCCACAGAACCCAGCCCCTCCATCTTTTTTTTTTGAGACAGAGTCTCACTTTGTTGCCCAGGCTGCTGTAGTGGCATGATCTCGGTTTACTGCAACCTCTGCCTCCTAGGTTCAAGCGATTCTCATGCCTCAGCCTCCTAATGAGCTGGGGTTACAGGCACACACCACCATGCCCAGCTAATTTTTTGTATTTTTAGTAGAGACAGGGTTTCGCCATGTTGCCCAGGCTGGTCTCAAACTCCTGACCTCAGGCAATCTGCCTGCCTCAGCCTCCCAAAGTGCTAGGGTTACAGGGGTGAGCCACTGTGCCCGGCCTTTGCTTCCCCTTTTTAGACCATATAGAGTAATGTCCTGATGTTGTCATGGCATTTGTAAACTGTCATGGTGCTGGTGGGAGTGGAGCAGTGAGGATGACCAGAGGTCACTCTCGTGGCCATCTTGGTTTTTGTGGGTTTTGACTGGCTTCCTTACTGCAAACTGTTTTATCAGCAAGGTCTTTATGACCTGTACCTTGTGCAGATCTCCTGTCTCATACTGTGACTTAGAATGCCTTAGTCATCTGGGAATATGGCCCAGTAAGTGTCAACTTCATTTTACCCAGGCCCTACTCAAGATGAGGTTGCTCTGGTTCAGACACCTCTGACAATGTGAGCCTGCAAAGGCCACGGGGAGAACTTGGGTTGTTTAGAGGGACCAAGAGCAGAGCAGAGACATGATCCGACTTAGGTTTTTAGCAGGTTTGCTGATTTGCAGAGAGAGACTCTATCTCAAAAAATAAATAAATAAAATAAAAATTAGCTGGGTGTGATGGTGCCCACCTATAGCCCCAGCTATTGGGGAGGCTGAGGTGGGAGGATCGCTTGAGCCCAGGAGGTTGAGGCTTCAGTGAGCTGCTATTACGTCACTGCACTCCAGCCTAGGTGACAGAGTGAGACCCTGTCTCCAAAAAATAAAATTAAAAATAAAAAAATTGGACAGTCCATGGAACAGAAAGTAGATTAGTGGTTTCAGAATTGATGTACCGGGCAGCACACTTTGGGCATTAAGAACCCTTCTCAAGACATCGGGAGTGATGAAAATGTTCTGAATGGCAAAGTAGCGATGTAGAACATTGTGACTACACTAAAAACCACTGAACTGCACCCAGTGAAAAGGTGAACTTCATGGTTTGTTTGTTTGTTTCTGAGACAGAGTCTTGGAGTCTCGCTCTGTCCCCCAGGCTGGAGTGTAGTGGCGTGATCTGGGCTCACTGCAAGCTCCTCCTCCCCGGTTCACGCCATTCTCTTGCCTCAGACTGCCGAGTAGCTGGGACTACAGGCGCCCACCACCACGCCCAGCTAATTTTTTGTATTTTTACTAGAGACGGGGTTTCACTGTGTTAGCCAGGATGGTCTCGATCTCCTGACCTCGTGATCTGCCTGCCTCAGCCTCCCAAAGTGCTGGGATTACAGGCGTGAGCCACCGCGCCCGGCTTATGGTTTGTGAATTATATCTCCATAGAGAAGTTTTTTTTTTTTAAATGGCAGTTGAGCTGGATCAAAAGTTCTTATCTTGTGGCCCAGGATGGCTTCAGAGTATATCTGGACACTCCTGATGTTGTGTAAGACATTTAGTGTCTCTGGGCCAGGTGCAGTGGCTCAAGCCTGTAATCCCAGCACTTTGGGAGGCTGAGGCGGGCACATTACTTGGGGTCAGGAGTTCAAGGCCAGCCTGGCCAACATGGCAAAACCCTGTCTGTACCAAAAGTACAAAAAAATTAGCTAGGCGTGGTGGCACATGCCTGTAGTCCCAGCTACTCCGGAGGCCGAGGCAGGAGAATCGCTTGCACCAAGGAGGCGGAGGTTGCAGTGAGTCGAGATCACGCCATTGCACTCCAGCCTGGGCGACAAGAGTGAGACTCAGTCTCAAAAAAAAAAAAAAAAAAAGAAAGAGACATTTTCTGTCTCTGTATAGAAGCCCAAAGTTTAAGAGCATATGACCAGGCTAGGCGCGGTGGCTCATGCCAGTAATCCGAGCTTTGGGAGGCTGAGGCAGGAACTCTGGAGGCCAAGTGTTCAAGACCAGCCTGGGTAACACAGCGAGACCCTGTCTCTATGAAAAAAGAGCAGATGACCAGCAAGGTCCCCCTGACCACTGAGGGGTCAGCAACACTGGGAATCAGTAGAATCCCACAGAGGGAATGGTGGGTGAGGGCTTTGCTCTGGCTGCAGTGTTGAAAGCCATCTCAGGTCAGCAGTGAACCCTGAGATCTGGGACAGCTGTCCAGGTCAGGCCTCACACCAGAAGGCAGATGAGAGCGGAGAGGAGCTGTCGGCTGGAAACCCTTGTCTTTAGGCATCTTGTTCCATGATGATACGTGTCCTCCCTAGGGCAGTTTGGGAGTTGCCTGCTGCCTTGGGAAATGGAAATGGAGCTATGGGGAAGCTGCTAAGGATAGTTTGGATGGGGTTTTGAAAAGCATGACAGCTTGTCCAGAGTGTTTGTTCTGGGGGCTTAAATAGTGTATATAGACCTTAATATCATTGTCATAACAGCCTTAATTGAGCATTTATGTGGGCATTGAGCACTTTATTTGTTTATTTATTTTTCGAGACAGGGTCTCACTTTATCACCCAGGTTGGAGTGCAGTGGTACAAACATGGCTCACTGCAGCCTTGATTTCCCGGGCTCAAGTGATCCTACCACCTCAGCCCGCTAAGTAGCTGGGACTACAGGTGCATGCCACCATGCTCAGCTAATTTTTATATTTTTTGTAGAGTTTTTGCCATGTTGCCCAGGCTTGTCTCGAACTCCTGAGCTCAAGTGGTCCGTCCGCCTTGGCCTCCCAAAATCCTGGGATCATAGGAGTGAGCCACTGTGCCTGGCATTGTGCACTTTATATTTTTTATAAATATGAACATGGACATAAGCATTTGCTCTTTGCTCAATCCTATGAAATTGGAACTACCATTATCCCATTTTACAGATGAGCAAACTGAGGTTCAGAGAAAGAAGAGCCTCACAGCTGGTTAAGGGGAAGCATTGGGGAGAGAAGCAGCAGGGTGGACACATGAGCAGGACGAGTGGGTGCTGGGGACACCATTGGGAACATGCCACAGCCCTTGCTTTTGTTTTTGAAAATAACTTTTCTCTGCATAGTGCCCATAGCCCAGGCACTGAAGTCAATGTCTTTTGCTCCTCATCCAGACTCAGTTGAGATTCAAGTCAGGCAAGTGGTAATGAGCCACTGTCCACCATCATTTCATTCCTCTGTCACTCATTCTTTCATCCACTCATTTGACACACATTCGCTGAGAACCTGAATTTGGGCTGGGCATGGTGGCTGAAGCCTGTAATCTCAGCATTTTGGGAGGCTGAGGCAGGAGGATCACTTGAGCCCCAGAGTTCGAGACCAGCCTAGGCAACATGGTAAGACTCTGCCTCTGCAAAAAATTTTAAAAATCAGCCAGGTGTGGTGGTGCACACCTGTAATCCTAGCTACCCTGGTGGCTGAGGTAGGAGGATCTCTTGAGCCCAGGAGTTTCAGGCTGCAGTGAGCTATGATTGCCCCACTGCACTTTAGCCTGGGTGACAAGGAGAGACCCTGTCTCTGGAAAAGAAAAAAAAAGAGAGAGAGAGAGAACCTGAATTTGGCTAGGCACTGCATTGAAATAATGAATGAGGCTGGGTCCCTGCCCAGGATCATTGCAACTGGATGGGCCCCTGAGCATCAGGATATCAGGAGATTGTCACCAGGCTATGTGTGGCTCACTCTGTACGTCCCCCATACCCATGTGATTGGTGTCCTGGGAACCTTCATTCTGCCATCAGCCTGGTGGAGATGGGAGGGGTCTTGGAATGACCTCTGGGGGCTGGAAACCTCATTGCCTGGTTCACTCACTGGGTGTTTGTTCCATAAACCCCAGCAGTCCTCTTCTGCCCGTGCAGGCCTTTCTCTTTGCTGGGCTGGTGCTCACAGCTCACCTTCTCAGTTTCTACTTCAATGTCTCTTGGGAGTGATTTTCCCTCCATCCCCATTGCAGATCCTCAGGGACCTGCTCTAGTTGGCAAATAAGCTCTCGCTCCCCCTAAACACCCATCCTTCCTTCCCACCTGCCTTCCTACATATTGTCATTATGGTGAAAAATATGCAAATAACTTTGAACAACAGTTTCCCAGCAGACGGGTGTTCAAAAATGTAATAAATTAACCCCATAATGTAATCTGGATCCCGTGACCATCCATCATGCTGATGCGATTAAGATATGCAAAACCAGATGCTGAGGAGCCCATGGATGGAGTGTTGGCAGAGCTCCCCGGATGGGCCCATGATGGGCCCATGCTGACTCGGCCCCCTGCCCCTGCTCCCACCCCCATGGAACCTGAGGCCATCAGAGGTTTAGGGAACATCTGTCTGGCCTGTTCATTTCACTAATGAGACTGAAGCCTTTTGGGGGTTTGGGGTCAGATCGGTTTGAATCCTTACCCATCTGCTTCCTAGCCCACCTTCCTTCTGTTTGTGATTGGATCTGAACCCAAGTCCCCAAACCCAGACTTTTTTTTTTTTTTTGAGATGGAGTTTTTGCTCTTGTTGCCCAGGCTGGAGTGCAATGGTGCGATCTTGGATCTCGGCTCACCACAACCTCCGCCTCCCGGGTTCAAGCAATTCTCCTGCCTCAACTTCCCGAGTAGCTGGGATTACAGGCATGTGCCACCACGCCTGGCTAATTTTGTATTTTTAGTAGACACAGGGTTTCTCCATGTTGGTCAGGTTGATCTCGAACTCCTGACCTCAGGTGATCTGCCCGCCTCAGCCTCCCAAAGTGTGGGGATTACAGGCATGAGCCACCCACCGTGCCCAGCTGACATTTTTTTTTAATTGCAATAATTTTGGGTTACACGGATAAGTTCTTTAGTGGTGACTGCTGAGATTTTGGTGCACCCGTCACCTGAGCAGTGTAGACTGTACCCAATACGTAGTCTTTTGTCCCTCACCTCCCCACCCTTCCCCTAGAGTCCCCAAAGTTCAATATATCATTCCTATGCCTTTGCATCCCCATAGGTTAACTCCCACTTACAAGTGAGAACGTACGATATTTGCAAACCCAGATATTTTTACCCACAGGTTTCTAGTTGACAAGGTGGGTACCCCAGTGTCAAAAGCTGTTGGGACCTCAGTTTCCCCAAGGAAAAATGAGGGTTGAGTTTATGTCCTTCAAGGTTTTTCTCACGTTCTTAGCTCTGTGTGTCAGGAATTCTATGGGTGGCTTGTATTGTGTCTTCTCGGGGCAGAGGGCTGGGGCTGGGAGTCCATGGACGGAGGGCCTGACTTGAGCCCCAGTGCCCCTCACACTGTGTCCTGAAGGCCATCCCACAGGAGTCACCTGGCTCTCAGTTTCCCCAACCCAGGCCCCAGTCTGAAGGGCTCCTTTGCAAAGAGTTGCCCCCTATGACTGCCACTGCCTGTCACTGATACAGAAGCTGCTTAAGCAGCCTCCAGAGAGGGAAAGGAAAGACCCTTGTTTTTCCCAAGTTCTGCAGTGAGTCAATCTCAGGGAACCACAGGACACTGTCTATAAGCCACTGAGCTGCTTGGCCAGTTCTGTGTGGAAATGGCATGATGTGGGCAGGATCCCCACGTCTTGAGAAGGGTTGCTGTGGCCAGAACGTGCTGCTGCCAAATGCACCAGTTCCTAAAACAAAATCATCCGTCCCTTTGGACGGATGATTTTACATCACAAGTTTACAAAATGCATCACTTTTTTTTTTTTTTTTTTTTTTTTGAGACGGAGTCTCACTGTGTAGCCCAGGCTGGAGTGCAGTGGCTGGATCTTAGCTCACTGCAAGCTCCGCCTCCCGGGTTCACGCCATTCTCCTGCCTCAGCCTCCCGACTAGCTGGGACTACAGGCGCCCGCCACCTCGCCCGGCTAGTTTTTTGTATTTTTTAGTAAAGACGGGGTTTCACCGTGTTAGCCAGGATGGTCTTGATCTCCTGACCTCGTGATCCACCCGTCTCGGCCTCCCAAAGTGCTGGGATTACAGGCTTGAGCCACCGCGCCCGGCTGCATCACATTTTTACAAAATGCAGATATTCTCTGGGAACAGTCCAAACCTCTGTGGCGATTCCGACACTTTGCTGGGCATCCGGGCCCCTGGGGAGCTTGTTAAAGGGCCAGTGCCCTGCTGTGCACCCCACCTCGATCAGGTTGCTCACAGGTTGCTCGGGGCAGCAGGGCAGCTGTGATTAATGGGCTCCTGGGGGATTCTGATGCAGATTTCCTAGGACTGCATTTGAAGAAATGTTTTGCTGACATTCCTAGCTTAATGGGTTACTTACAAGTTACTTTTTCTCTCCCCATTAGAAGTCTGGAAATGCAGGTTTGAAGGCATCAGGGGGTCGGGGGAGGGATCCGGGTCTCCTATAATGAGCTGTAAATGATAAACAAGCCTGGCTAGATCTGTGTCCAAACAGACGGATGGGATTAACAAGCTCGTACCTCCCTGGAGGTCGCAGACAAAGTCCTCTTGGCTTCTGGTCCTGACTTGTTGCCCACTAACTCCGTAGCTGCTTCTCAGATCTTAGTTTTCTCAGTTGTAAAATAAGGGGGCTGTAAATAAGTGGAAGCCCTGGTGTGAGAAGAGGCATCAGAGCTAGGTTTGTATTCCCACTGTGTGATTTTGGCGAATTAGAGAACGTTTCTGGGCCTGTTTAACCATCTGTAAAGTGGGACTGTAAAGTGGAGATTTAGCTGCTAGGGTTAAGGAGGGAATTAAAGGAATCAGTGTTTGACACATAAGAAGCACTCGATGCTAGTCATTTTTTATTATTTTAATTAATATCATCTCTGAGGGCCCTTTCAGGACTTCCAGACGGAGTCCACGTCCGTGGGGGACTTCGGAGCAGTAAAAGGTAGTGGCAGGAGGCACCTCGGCCATCGCCCACCCCACTAGCTGGGAGACTCGGGCAGGTTATTCACCCTTCTGCACCTCGCTTCACTCATCTGTATAAAGGGAACAGTCACAGTAACTGCCTCATGGAGTTACTCCGGGGATTTAGATAATCCAGTGACACACGTAGCCCAGTGCCCAGCACTCGGCTGGAGCTCCATAAAGGTCAGCTATTGTTCTGAAGCGTAGGGCGGGGAGAGTTCATCCTGTTGGGCCGTCAGGCCAGGCTGTATTTAGGTACCCGGTGGGGGCGGGGCGGGGGCGGCGCCGGTGCACGCCCTCTTTTTTTTATTTTTAAAATTTCACCCGGGTCTTGACAACCGGTGCAACCCTGTCCTCCCCTGTTCCCGCCCCCGAGCCAGAGGAGCCTCTTTTAGGTGGGCAACTGCAGAGATGGTGACTCGGGTTAGCTCAGATGTGGCTGCCCTTAGTCCCCAGCTGCGCACTCCCCTTTGCCCTCCCCAGCAACCCCTACCCGCCCTCTTCCGGCGCGTGCTAAAGCGAGAGAAACGCCCTCGGGGGAAGATATGTAGCAATCCGATGGAACTTGGAGATCAACGTTGTGTTTCCTTCGCGCCCACCTGAAGTCGAAGGGAGGTGGAGCGGCGGGTCTCAGCCCCTCCCCGACGCCGAAACCCGGCCTACGTCCCCCGGAGCCCAGTCCCCACAGGCGGAACCGCCCTGTGCGAGCGAGGCCGGGTTTGGACTGCGCGGGAATGGGCGTGGCCTGGGCGGGGCGGGCGCTAGGACCCGCCGGAGCGCCGTGAACGTCACCCAGCGGCGCCGAGGCCCCGGGTTGAGCGGGAGGCGCGATCGGTCCGGTCGGTGGCTCCCCGCGGCGGGGCCGGGCCCGATCTCGGGCGGGAACCGAGCCCAGAGCCGGTACTGGGGGAGGGAGAGGGGGCGGATTCCCGCCGGGAGGGATCCGGCCGGGCAGGGGGCGGAGTCTTATTCCAGCGCAGCTTTGCTTTCCGCGTGTCCCGCTTTGCACTGCCGGCCCTGCGCATCCAGCTGTTTCCCTCTGCGTCCGCGGCCCTGCCCTTTTCGGGGGCACGGCTGTGATCTTTCCACCCCCCGAGACAGCGGAGCGAGGGGGCGCGGGCGGCCAGTGGATAGAGACTGATGCCCCCAAGCACGGACGCCAGCGTCGGGTTGGGGGTTCTTCCCAGCTGCTCTGAGCCTGTGCGAAGCGGGAGGTCATGCCCCAGTTCCCACGGACTGTGGGGAGGGAAGAGACGGTGGAGGCGAGCGGGTTCTGGGCTCCTGGGTGTCTGGAACTACCCTCTGCCCTTGCCCCACCACTCAGGTAGCGGGAAGGATGACCACGCTCACACGACAAGACCTCAACTTTGGCCAAGGTAGGGAGGCTGGACCTGCGGGGTCGGGGGCGGGGGCGTCTGGGCTGGCGGGCTTCCCCGAGCGCACCACCTGCTTGTGCCCCCTGCAGTGGTGGCTGATGTGCTCTGCGAGTTCCTGGAGGTGGCTGTGCATCTCATCCTCTACGTGCGCGAGGTCTACCCTGTGGGCATCTTCCAGAAACGCAAGAAGTACAACGTGCCGGTCCAGGTGAGTCACGTCCCAGAACCACAGCTTGGGTACAGGGTGGACTTTTAAGAACTCTTCGAGGCCGGGCGCGGTGGCTCAAGTCTGTAATCCCAGCACTTTGGGAGGCCGAGACGGGCGGATCACGAGGTCAGGAGATCGAGACCATCCTGGCTAACACGGTGAAACCCCGTCTCTACTGAAAAATACAAGAAAAAAAAACTAGCCGGGCGAGGTGGCAGGCGCCTGTAGTCCCAGCTACTCGGGAGGCTGAGGCAGGAGAATGGCGTGAACCCGGGAGGCGGAGCTTGCAGTGAGCCGTGACCCGGTGTCACTGCACTCCAGCCTGGGCGACAGCGGGAGACTCTGTCTCAAAAAAAAAAAAAAAAAAAAAAAGAACTCTTCGGTCGGGTGTGGTGGCTCACGCCTGTAATCCTGGCACTTTGGGAGGCCGAGGCGGGCAGATCACTTCAGGTCAGGAGTTCGAGACCAGCCTGACAAACCATGGTGAAACCCCATCTCTACTAAAAATACAAAAATTGGCTGGGCGTGGTGGCTAACGCCTGTAATCCCAGATACTCAGGAGGCTGAGGCAGGAGAATCGCTTGAACCTGGGAGGCGGAGGTTGCAGTGAGCCAAGATTGTGCCACTGCATTCCAGCCTGGGTGACAAGAGCGAAACTCCGTCTCAAAAAAAAAAAAAAACCTCTTCCACTTCAGGCCAAGCCAGCACTTTATTTTTTATTTTATTTTATTTTTTGAGACTGAGTCTCGCTGTGTGGCCCTGCCTGGAGTGCAGTTACATGATCTTGGCTCACTGCAACTTCCACCTCCCGGGTTCAAGCGATTCTCCTGCCTCAGCCTCCCAAGTAGCTGGGGATTAAAGGCGTGTGCCACCACACCTGGCTAATTTTTGTATTTTCAGTAGAGACAAGGTTTCGCCGTGTTGGCCAGGCTGGTATTGAACTCCTGACCTCCAGTGATCCGTCTGCCTTGGCCTCCCGAAGTGGTGGGATTACAGGCATGAGCACTTTATTACGAAATAGATTTTGTGTTAGATAATGTTGCCCAACTGTGGGCTAATGTAAGTGTTTTGAGTGTGTTTGGGTAGGCCTGGCTATGATGTTCTGTATGTTACATGTATTAATTGCATTTTCCACTGGCGATATTTGATGGCTTTATCCAAACAAACAACAACAAACCCATAGTATCCGAACAACAACAAACCCATAGTAAGTTGTTGAAGGCCACCTTTAGAGGGAAAAGGAAAAAAAAAATTGACATTTACTCACTTTTTCTTTATGATGAAGTGATTGAAGCTCAGAGAAGTTAAGGAATTTGCCTGAGGCCACACAGTTCCTTAGTTCTTAACTTTTGAAATCTGATTACGTTTTTCTGGATCCTTTTTCTGGAAAAATGCCCACGTGCACAAAGATACAACTTTAGGGACTTTTCAGACTCTGGAGGAGTCCATGGACCCCACATTAAGAACCCCTGATGATATACTAAATGCTCGTATTATTTTTAGTAGAGACGGGGTTTTGCCATTTTGGCCAGGCTGGTCTGAAACTCCTGACCTCAGGCGATCCACCCACCTTATCCTCTCAAAGTGCCAGGATTATAGGAGTGAGCCACTGCGCCCAGCCTGAGTTCTTATCTTCTAACTTCTTTCTCCATAGATAAATTCACAGTTGTTAGCCTCTGGAGGGAAAGTGGGGTCTTCTGGGTAGGGGGCCCTGGAGAGCTGCTGGGCCTCTGACCGAAGGCAGACAGGGCCTTGGGCTCCTGGTCGTGTTGGATGGTTTCCCCATCTGTGCTTTGGGCCTCACCAGCCGCTTGGTGTTGTGTGCAGATGTCCTGCCACCCGGAGCTGAATCAGTATATCCAGGACACGCTGCACTGCGTCAAGCCACTCTTGGAGAAGGTGAGGGTGCACTGGGCTCCGCAGCCACCTCACCCCCTGCTCACCCCTGTCCCTCTATGCTCACAGTCCAACTCTGGGATGGGGTGATGCTAGGACTCTGTGGCGTCTTCATGGCTCCAATACCCAGAAGCCTGTTCCCTGCACTCTGGAGACCATCCCAACCCAGGGGCAGGCTCCAAGGCATGTGGGCCATGTTCAGGGTGCCTTGGGCCTGGGAACCTGGGTTGAAGCTGGCTGTGAGTAGGGACTGCCCTGGTGGGTTCTGGGTTCTTCTCACATCCGTTCCCTGTTCTCCACGCTAAACATTGTGTCTGAGCTGAACCCCTCAGGGTTTCTTCCCCATCTAGTCCTGATCTCAGACTTCCTGGGACCTTCCCTATGGGGCCTGGTTATTCCCTCAGCCTGCACTGCTCATACCGGAGGGTGCCAGCTTCTCAAACCCGAGCTATCTGGGCTCTTGGGGACGCCCAGCCTAGCAGCTGAGCAGGGCTGTGAGTGGGCCGCTTCCCCTCCTTCCTTGGGCAAGGGGGTGGAGGCGGGGTGGTGGAGTGGGGGTGGGGTGCCTGGGTCTGCAGTGGGGGTTCCTCTCCTTGCAGAATGATGTGGAGAAAGTGGTGGTGGTGATTTTGGATAAAGAGCACCGCCCAGTGGAGAAATTCGTCTTTGAGATCACCCAGCCTCCACTGCTGTCCATCAGGTGGGCTGCCCCTGCCCCTCGCCCACTAGCTGGCAGCAGGCCTGTCTCTGGCAACACACCCACCCCTTTAAGGCGGCCCTTGAATACCTTGGAAAAGGCCTGGGGGGAGAAAGGGCAAGATGCGCCAGCCTGACAAGGGGACAGCCTGTAAGCAGCTGAGATGGGTCCAGAGAAATGACATGAGCTACCCAGGGTCACCTGGCTAGGGGCAGAGCCCAGGACACAGAACCAGTTTTCTGTCCAGTCAACTCAAAGTTGACCTCTGGCACATGTGTTAGTTGGTCAACTGCATGCTTCCGATGGTGAGGTCAGGGCACTTGGAATCTATGACCAACCTGTCCCCACAGGCTGCGTGGCCTTAGGCAAGCCCTTTCCCCTCCTGGCTTGGTGTCCTGGTTCTTGGGCCTGGCTGCACATTAAAACCACCTAGGGAGGCCTCCTCAGATCGCCCCTATCTCCCCTGCCCCCCGCCAAATTCTGACTTTGTCTGGGGTGGGGCTGGGCATTTGTTGTAAACTCCCTTGCTGGTTTGAATTGTGTGGACAGGATAGGGGGCTGGGTCCTAGGCATGCAGCACTCTCAGAGGCACTGGAGGGGGTTCTGTACCCCAGGTCTGCATCCAGGCTTGATGCCTGGGGTGGAGGGGAGGGCGCCAGTGTGATGGGAAGACCTCCTCTCCTCTCAGCTCAGACTCCCTGTTGTCTCACGTGGAGCAGCTGCTCCGAGCCTTCATCCTGAAGATCAGCGTGTGTGATGCCGTCCTGGACCACAACCCCCCAGGTGTGTTCCCTCCCCACCCTCTCTTCCCTTGGCGTTTCCACGGTTGTTTCGGGTTGGTCTGTGTTCCCAGGTCCATGTTTGGCTGCTCTGAGACTCATCTCTTCCTAACCCTGAGAGTCCACCTCCTCTGGGAAGCTTCCCTGATTGATTCCACCTGGCTTCCATCTCCCTATTGACTGGGGCTTTTCTTAGCACTTGCTTTGCCATCTGCTCTGGGGGTGCTGCCGAGCCAGCAAGGGAAGTGGGAAGAGGCTGGGCCCAGTGGCAGGCACCAGGGCGGCGGGGGAGCCTCCACCAACCTCTTGCCTCTCCAGGCTGTACCTTCACAGTCCTAGTGCACACAAGAGAAGCCGCCACTCGAAACATGGAGAAGATCCAGGTCATCAAGGTGAGATGAGACGGGTCTGGGTCTGGGTGCAGCCTCTAGAAACGTGATGCGGCAGTTTCAGGCAGGCAGGGGCGTCGCCTGTGGCCAGCCATCCATTATATTGGTGCAGCAGTGCCTGGTACCCAGCAGGTCCTCAGGCCTGGCCACTGCTCCACCTGGGCACTTGGGGCAGTGAGGAGCTCAGGTGGAGCCACCTGCTGGGGCCCCCAGCTCATCCTGGCTCTTCTGAAGTGGGGGCTCTTCAGGGAGGGGTCCTGGCCCATCAGATTCAGCATTGGTACCTGGGGCTTGTCACTTGGGTTCTATGGACTTGGCCTCTGTGGGGGATGGGGGGGCCTGGGGTCTGCATCACCAACAGCTTCCTAGTGATTCTGAGGCTCAGGTTGGAGGCCCCTGGTCTGGAGTGGGAGGGACAGCAAAGTGAGGGCAGGCAAGGGCCCAGTTCCGTCACCCCCCTGACCTTTGTCCCCTCCCTAGGATTTCCCCTGGATCCTGGCGGATGAGCAGGATGTCCACATGCATGACCCCCGTCTGATACCACTAAAAACCATGACGTCGGACATTTTAAAGGTGAGCTTCGTGGGGACCTGGGAAGCTTTATTTAGGGGCTGCTTAGGAAGTGAGGCCCGGCACTGAGGCCTTACTAGAGGGCTTGGGGGAGAGAACGAGGGAATGTCTGGTGGAGGGCTCCTCCCGTCTCTACTCTTCTCCACCTCGGCTATGGCCACGAGGCCCCACCCTTGGCGGAGATCTGCCCACCAGGTGCTTCTGTGTCCTCCAGCAGGGATGCCCTGGCTGTCTCGCTGACTGTGGCTGTTTGTTTATGGTCGTCAGATGCAGCTTTACGTGGAAGAGCGTGCTCACAAAGGCAGCTGAGGGGGCATCTGCCACCTCGCTGATGCCCGAACTGTCAGACTTTGGGGGATCCCTGCCTGGGGCAGTGCTGCATGGCTGCCCTGATTCCAAGTGCTCTTATCGCCTCTGTGTGTGGATCACCCGCCCCAGCCCGGGGCCGCTCAGGTCTGCTTGGAGGATGCCTCCCCCAGGAGGCAGTGAAGGATGCCGCAACCTCGACTTCTCAGCCTCCTGGGGTTCTGCCGGCCAACACTGTCTGTCTCAAATACTGTGCTGTGAGTTCTTTCAATAAAGGGGCCCCAAGGGCTGGGCTGAGCTGATGCCATCATTAACCAGAGTGGGAGGGACAGGTATGGCCAGGGGAAAACCTGGTGGGGGGGGTGCTGCTTCTCCACCAAAATGCCAGGGACCCCCTCTCCCCACTCCTAAAACCAACCCCAGGCTGATTTTACTGAAAACATGTATTTTTTATTTTTTAATATTTATTTATTTATTTATTTATTTATTTATTTATTTATTATTATTATTATTTGAGACAGAGTCTCGCTCTGTCGCCCAGGCTGGAGTGCAGTGGCGTGATCTCGGCTCACTGCAAGCTCCGCCTCCCAGGTTCACACCAGTCTCCCGCCTCAGCCTCCCAAGTAGCTGGGACTACAGGCACCTGCCACCACGTTAATTTTTTGTATTTTTAGTAGAGATGGGATTTCACCATGTTGGCCAGGATGGTCTCGATCTCCTGACCTCGTGATCTGCCCGCCTTGGCCTCCCAAAGTGCTGGGATTACAGGCGTGAGCCACTGTGCCCAGCCTGAAAACATTTATTAAAACAAAACGTCAGAGCTATGTGACAGTAAGTTTCCACAAGCTGGTAGGGTTGAACCGGGGCAGGAGTCGCTGGTACAGGGACTTCACTGCCCACCCCATGCTCAGCTCCTGCATGGAGGAACCTCTGGCTGACCCGGATACAGTATGGACAGCTGTCAGAAAATCTGGAGAACAGCTTGGTAGGGCGATTGGGCAGCCTCCTCCTGTCCATGCTTCTGCCCAGGCTGAGCCTCGGAGGAGGCCTGGGTCCTGGTCCTCTTGTGGCTGACGACGATGCTGCTGTTGGTGACTCGGGGCCCATACCAGCCTGCCCAGTACTGGGTGTCACTGCCCCCGTGCTGAAAGAGGATGTAGCGGACACCCCGGGGGTAGTCTGAGAAGGTGTAGGAGACCTGCCGGGAGGAGGGGACAGGAAGTGACCACCAGGACTGGGGAGGGGAAGGCACGAGCCAGGTCCTCTAAGAGAGCTGCCCAGGCGGGAAGGCAACAGCTCCAGGCCAGAGAGCAGGGGCACCTTGGGCCCTGAGGCTGCCCCTTGCTTCCTGCCATCCTGGCCCTGGGAGGAGTGGGTAGAGAGAGCAAGTGGGTGAGGCCTCACCTCTGTCCATGCAGCATTGTTCCACTGTTGGATGGTCACAGGTGGGGGCTCGAAGGAGGCCAATACGAAGTAGTCAGCTGAGGTCAGCTGCACCTTGAGTTGGTAGGTGCAGCCACAGTCGGCTCTGGCAGCAAACCTGGTGGAGGGGTTGAGAGCCCTGTGTCCAAGCCACCGAGGGCTGGCCCCAGCACTGGGGGCAGGGGGAACCTACACATTGGAGCTTGGAGCTTTGTTTCCCATCAGCCAACACTGCTCTGCCTGCTAGGCCCAGCTGGCTTCAGCGCTCCCTATGCCCCACTGTAGCCTGGGGGTAAGCAGTTGGTCCATGCTGGCCTCAGTTACCCCATCTGAGAAAAGGGACCCTTTCGGGCATCCTACTAAAGATGTGACCTCAAAAAGCAAAAGATCCCTCCAGAGAGGCCTGGTCTGTCCAAGCCACGTCACCTGTACTTACAATGGACCAGGCTGTGGATTCAGTGGGAGAGTCAAGGGGGTAGCCTGTGTAATGGGGCTGGCACAGAGCTCACCTTCTGCTCAGCCCAGCCCAGCCACCTCTCCCCTCTGCAGCTCTGCATACTCTTCCATCCTCGCCCATTTATCCTCAGAGTGGCGGCCCTGGGGTCTGCCTAGAACTGGGGTCCTGCTTCTGCCACTGGCCAAGCCAGAGCCTGGCACACTTCTGTGCACAGAGTAGGAGCTCGAAAAAGAGTCATGGGATGAATAGGAAAAGGACCCGGGGAGGCAGGTAGGTCAGGGGACCTGAGGGTTTCCACCCAGTCCAGAGAGGGCTGAGGTCCTCTGTTGTCCGAGTGCCTGTCAGTGTTGACCGGGCACAGTGGCTCACGCCTGTAATCCCAGCACTTTGGGAGGCCAAGGTGGGTGGATCACTTGAGGTCAGGAGTTTGAAACTAGCCTGACCAGCATGGTGAAACTCCATCTGTATTAAAATGATTAAAAAAATAGCCGGGCGTAGTGGTGGGCAACTGTAATCCCAGCTACTCGGGAGGCTGAGGCAGGAGAATCGCTTGAACGTGGGAGGTGGAGGTTGCAGTGAGCCAAGATCGCGCCACTGCACTCCAGCCTGGGTGAAAGAGCAAGACTCTCAAAAAAAAAAGTGCCTGTCCATGACAACCCACCGGGGGGCCTCAGCCTCCTCATCTGCACACTGGCGCTGCTGTGTCCTGCTGACTCCGTCACAGGGTGGTGGGGAGGCCAGGAGGTGCCGCAGGGTCTGGGCACAGCGGGGGCAGAGGCCGGGGCTACCTGGCTGTAGGACACTGCTGGGCACAGTGGGCACTTGCTGTGGCTTGTCTCACCCGGCACAGCAGTAAGAGGAGCATGTAGAGTGGGGGACACAGGCCATGGACCTTACTCACCAGTCCTTAACCACGATGTCCGGCCGGAATGTGTCCAGTAGCTCCTCCCAGTAGCCCTCAGCTACAAGGTCCACCAGCTGGGACTTGAGGCACATTCTGGGGAGCAGAGTTGGGGGCTTGCGTACCTGGGTGTGCTATGCATGGCCCCCCCTCGCCCAAGCCTTGGCAGCCCCTGGGAGCCCAGGGAGGTGGTCTGGGGACTTAGGGTATCCTTTGGCCGCCGCAGGACAGGCACTGGCTGGGGCTGACTGGTTTCTCCTCCAGTGTAGGAGGGAGTCTGACCCACTTGTGCCTGGGTGGCATCTGATTCCAGTCCAAAGGCCTAGTGTTCCAGGGCACCAGGCAGGGCACTCTTGTAAACTCAAGTTCCTAGCTTAGGGATGGATGCCTGTAGATAGCCCTGGCTTATCTTAACCACCCAATGGACTCTTGGCCTGCTTCAGTGATCCCCACCCCCACTGTCCATGAACACAGCACTGAGTGACTCCAGGAAGCAGTGACTCTGGGCAAGTTTTGGGGCCACCTCCCTTGAGCTTCACAGAGAGGCCTTCCCTTAGAAGACTTTGCCTGAGACTTGGCAAAGGTGTCCTAACCCTCTGTCCCCTCCATGCAAGCCTGGTAGGTTCAGTTTGCCTTACTCATAGGATGTGACAAAATACTTCTTGACTTTGGGGTCAGGAAAATCTGTCCCGTGGGCTCCAGGGAGGCTCTCCACCTTCCAGCGGTCCCCACCATTGAAATCGATTTGCCAAGCAAACATATCCTCTAGGAAGAACAGAAGCCGAGGTGAGACCCGCTGTGTAAATCCAAAATACAGCCCTCCCCACCTGGTCCTGGGAGGGCGGGAGGGAGGGTGGTTGGCGTTAGTGACCTTCTTGGGAGGCAGGACTTGCTCATGCTCAGGTTTCTGGGGCTGTGGACACCAAAGGGTTAACAAGCTTGTTCCTTCTCAAGGGCACTGTGTAGCTAAGGTACCCCATCAGCCCAAGTATACCCCAACTGCACCCTGGAGCACCCCTCCAACACATTCCCACCTGTCTTCACCATATCAGCTCTGACCTGACTCTGTCCCTCCCACACAGTCCCAAACTGGCCTCACTCCTAACACACAGCTGGAGAAAATGCATGTTACCAGAAATTCTAAACTAACCCCTTCCTCACTTCCATGTTGCGGTGGAACTCTGGGAAATACCCAAGTATCAGTTCTCAAAAAATGAAATTACGAGGGGCCTATGAGAGTACTGTCCTCAAAGACTAATGTGAGGCCAGGCACAATGGCTTGGTCTGTAATCCCAGCACTTTGGGAGGCTGAGGCAGGTGGATCTCTTGAATCCAGGAGTTCAAGACCAGCCTAGGGAACATAGCGACACCCTTTTTTTTTTTTTTTTTAAATAAGTAAAATAATTTTTTAAAAAAGGCTAACAAGTGTTCATCCCAACACAGACTGCTTACTTGACCCAGATGGCACCCCAGATGTCCAGGAGGGAGAGGCCATTGGTTAACGACATAACCCAGATTGGAGGCCCTAGAGGATGGGTTTGTGGGTGGCCATGGGAACAAAGATTCCCATAGGGCCCAGATGGCCCAGGGCAAGAGTGCTAAGTGGAGGAACTGGTACCCTTTGGGCTGGGTGGTGTGGTAACATTCATGGGTGGACTTCCATTAGGTGGACCTGGTGGGTTCAGGGGGGCGATCACCCTCTTCACACTGAACTTAGAGGACCTTAGAAAACAAGGGCGCTTCTCTACTGGCGCTGCCCAGGCAATCACTGGGGCACTTCTCAAATGGCTTGCTCCCCCTCCAGAAGCCCGCTATTCTCACGTGCTCTGGGGTCCCCAGTAGAGAACCAGAGGAGTAATACAGAAATCCACGAGCTGGGCTGACGCTGAGTACAGACCTGGGGGTATCTCAGCAAGGCTTGACTGAACACTGCCGGCCCCGGGCAGGCCAGGCTGCAAGGCCAGCTCCGTTAGGCGGTGTTAAGCCAAGTGGGCAGCTTAGCTGGGCAGCTTCTGAATGAAATCCGGGGCAGGCAGAGGGACTGAGTGTCGAGCGCTGTCTATGGGGGCTCTGGGATTTGGGGTGGGGGGAATTTGAGGCCTTTATCTGTCAGGACCAAACCCTGGAAGCTGGGCAATTGTGCATCTTTGGGGAAGTCACTCATCTTGGGCCCAAAGCTCGCCATCTATACAATGGAGTCCACCCTAATTGTCTTGGCATCTCCCAGGTTCCTGTGTGTGTGTGTAAGAGAGAGAGAGAGAGAGAGAGAGAGAGAGAGACCCTCTGTCACTCAGGCTGCTGGAGTGCAGTGGCGCGATCTCAGCTCACTGCAACCTCCGCTTCCCAGGACCTCCGCTTCCCAGGTTCAAGTGGTGCTCCTGCCTCAGCCTCCCAAGTAGTTGGGATTACAGGTGCCCACCACCATGCCCAGCTGATTTGTGTATTTTTTGGTAGAGGGTTTTACCATGTTGGCTTTTACCAGGGTTTTACCATGTTGGCCAGGCTGGTCTCGAACTCCTGACCTCAAGTGATCTGCCTGCCTTGGCCTCCCAAAGTGCTGGGATTATAGGCATGAGCCACCGTGCCTGGCCTATTTGTTTTATTTTTAAATTATTTTTTTCAGAGACAGGGTCTCACTCTGTTTCCCAGGCTGGAGTGCAGTGGCACAATCTTGGCTCACTTCAACCTCCACCTCCTGGGTTCAAGCGATTCTCCTGCTTCAGCCTCCTGAGGAGTTGAGATTACAGGTGCCTGCCACCATGCCTGGCTAATTTTTTTGTATTTTTATAGAGATGGAGTTTCACCATGTTGTCCAGGCTGGTCTTGAACACCTGACCTCAAGTAATTGCCCATCTCAGCCTCCCAAAGTGCTGGGATTACAGGTATGAGCCACTGCACCTGGCCAATCTCCCTGGATCCTAATGAGGATGAAGAGAATACAGAGATAGCAAGGAGGTTCTAAGTACACAAACCAGGTCTCCAAATCAGTTGCTGCTGGAGTCCCAACAGGAAGTATGGTGTGTCCGGGGTGGATGGTGGCTCATGCCTATAATTCCAGCACTTTGGGAGGCTGAGGCAGGCGGATCATTTGAGCCCAGGAGTTCGAGACCAGTCTGGGCAACATGGTGAGACCCTGTCTGTAATTAAAAAATATATATATGGGAAGCGTGGTGCCTGGTACATAGCAGGTACCAAATGAAGGAAGGGAAAAGGGAAAAAAAATCCCTGGGAAATACAAGAGAATGTAACAGGCTAAGTGGAGACCTTCAGCTGTGATCACAGGCCCCTCTGGATCCTCATTTTGTTTGTATAATGGGGCTAACAGGAGGATGGGTAAGTACATTTGTAAAGATCTCCCATGAATACCTGGCACAGACGAGGCCCTTGGTCAACATGAGGCAGCTTGGGCTGTACTCTGGGGGACAGGTGGGTCTGCAGTGTGCTTGTTCATTCAACGAGCATTTCTTGGGCACCTGCTATGTGCAGGTGTCACTGTGGATGCTATAGTGTAGCAAACAATGTCCATTTGGCCACTGGAACTTGAAGTTTGTGGCAGAAAAAAATATGGAAATTCTGAAAAAAACACTTTTTTTTTGGAGACTAAGTTTCACTCTTGTCACCCAGGCTGGAGTGCAGTGGAGTCATCCCAGCTCACTGCAACCTCTGCCTCCCAGGTTCAAGCGATGCTCCTGCCTCAGCCTCCCGAGCAGCTGGGATTCTAGGTGTGGGTCAGCATGCCCAACTTCCTGTGTTTTTAGTAGAGACAGGGCCTCGCCATTTTGACCAGGCTGGTCTCCAACTCCTTACCTCAGGTGATCCGCCCATCTCAGCCTCCCAAAGTGTTGGGATTACAGGCGTGAGCCCCCGCGCCTGGTGAAAAATGTTACAGGGCATGAAATGGAGGTGCTATGCTGGAGGTGGAGAGTGCTGTTTTTAGATTGGGAGCACAGGGCAGGTCTCTGAACTGAGACCTGAAAAATGAGAAGGAACCAAGGGAGTGAGGTGGGTGTTTAGGATTAGAGAACATTCCAGGTAGCGTGGGAATCACAAGTGCCAAGGCCCAAGGATGGGAAGGATGGGAAGGAACGAGCCCGGTGGTGGCCTCCACCCTGCCCCCATGCCACCTTCAGCGCACGGGTTGCGCAGGAGGTTCCTGTGCAGGCTCCGTAGGAAGTAGAAGATCTTCCAGTCGGCCACGGGCTGGTCCCAGTCCTCGGTGATGAAGCCCTCTCGAAGGCACTTGCGCTTCCAGAGGGTCATGAGGTCGATGAGATCCCGCCAGAGGCTGCAGACCAGGCGGCAGTTCAGCAGCAGCTGGCGGGCGGGCACGTGCGTGAACAGCTCCAGCAGGATGTTCTCGGGCAGCTCGTTAATGCTGTCCAGGGCTGCCTTGGGGTGGGGAGCATCCATGGCCTGTGGGGGGGGACAGCGGTTATGAGCCTGACCAGGGAGGTGGGCCCTCAGGTCCCCAGGGAACTAGGCCAGGGACTCCTCTCCAACCCTGCATTAGCCAGGTGTGGTGGCACACTCGTGGAGTCCCAGCTAGTTGGGAGGCGGAAGCAGAGGCTGAGCCTGGGAGTTCAAGGCTACAGTGAGCTATGATTGCGCCACTGCATCCCTGCCCGGGCAACTGAGCAAGAACCTGGCTCAAAAACAAAAACAAAAAAACCACAAAAGAGCATTTCGGAGGCTGAGGGTCCTTCCAGTAAACAGTAGCCCCTCAGTGGAAAGAGTAGTCATGGGACCCACATTCAGAAGAGTGCAAAACAAGTAGGAAAGTCTTTAGAGACACATATTTTAAAAGGCCCCTCCCCAATTTAAGAAAAAATTGCTTAATTTTAAAGCCAGTGGTTTGGGTGGACTGTAAGATTTTGTGGAGGCCACACTTATCTGCAAAGTTCTGTGAGGGTTTTGGTGATTGTTGTTATTTTAATGCTCTGGATTCACTGTCAGAATATATCTTTTTTTTTTTTTTTTTGAGACAATCTTGCTCTGTTGCCCAGGCTGGAGTGCAGTGGTGCGATCTCGGCTCACTGCAACCTCCGCCTCCTGGGTTCAAGCGATTCTCCTGCCTCAGCCTCCCGAGTAGCTGGGACTATAGGTGCCCACTACCACGCCCAGCTAATTTTTTTGTATTTTTAGTAGAGACAAGGTTTCACCGTGTTAGCCAGGATGGTCTCCATCTCCTGACCCCGTGATCCACCCGCCTTGGCCTCCCAAAGTGCTGGAATTACAGGTGTGAGCCACCGCGCCTGGCCAGAATATAAAATCAGTTTTATGAATGTTCATTCAGTGGTTGGCGAGCGCTAAGAAACCACCTGCCTCTCTCCAGAAGCTCACTTTGGCCTGGAAGTCAGATGTGATCAAACAACCCCATGGGAAGCCCCCACAGCACCCGGCTGGGCTGCCTTGGGTGTCAGGCCAGAATCTACTTGGAGATGGCCGGAAAACAAAAATCAGATGGAGGGTGCCTGAGAAGACTGCCTGGGTTTGAATCCTGCTCTGCAGTGACCAGTTGGGAAGCTGTGGAAAGGAGGCGGTAACTGTCCTGACCCTGGAAGGGCCAGGAGAACCAAGTGAAGCACAGATCTTCGGTCAGCATTGCTGCCAGCACAAACCTGCCCTCAACACTGTCCCCCCTGTACCTCTGCACTGCACGCGGGTTCTGGAAAACTTCAAGCAATGCCACAGCCCTGGCCTGAATCTGTTACCTGGGGGCACCTATTAGTCCCCTAAAGGGATCCCAGGTACTTGCCCCAGTAGGTGGGGGTTGGCCAGCAGCCAGGGCTCTGCCCTGTCACTCAGGTGGGCCTCATCTGCTTACACATGAGGAGAGAATGTTCTCCACCTACAAGCAGGGAAACAGAAACTTGCGGGCCTCTTTTTTTTTTTTTCCCTCCCCCACCCCCGAGACAGAGTTTCGCTCTTGTTGCCCAGGCTGGAGTGCAGTGGTGGGATCTCAGCTCACTGCAATCTCCACCTCCTGGGTTCGAGCAATTCTCCAGCCTCAGCTTTCCAAGTAACTGTGATTACAGGTGTCCGCCACCACACCCCGCTAATTTTTTATTTTTAGTAGAGATGGGGTTTCACCATGTTGGCCAGGCTGGTTTTGAACTCCTGACCTCAGGTGATCCACCCGCCTCGGCCTCCCAAAGTGCTGGGATTACAGGCGTAAACCACTGCTCCTGGCCTTTTGCTGTGGCCTCCTGATTTTCCACAGAGGCTTGGCCATAGCAGCAGTTCATAGTCTTCTGAAAGCTCCCATCCCAGAAAACCGGAGGGTGGGTGTATGCTGGCTCCTGCCCGGGGAGGAACACTTTACATGGCAGAGAAAACAGGTGAGGTACTTGTGCCTCGTGAAAAATGCTTTGCAAGCTGGGAGCGGTGGCTCAAGTCTGTAATCCCAGCACTTTGGGAGGCCAAGGTGGGCGGATCAGGAGGGCAGAAGTTCGAGACCAGCCTGGCCAACATAGTGAAACCTCGTCTCTACTAAAAATACAAAAAATTAGCCAGGTTTGGTGGTGTGTGCCTGTAATCCCAGCTACTTGGGAGGCTGAGATAGGAGAATCATGTGAACCCGGGAGGCAGAGGTTGTAGTGAGCCGAGATTGCACCATTGCACTCCAGCCTGGGTGACAGTGCAAGACACGCCTCCAAATAAAAAACAAAAAAGAAAAGAAAAAAGGCTTTGCAACCTTGGTAACACAGGGAGACCCTGTCTCTATAAATAGTGAAAAAATTCGCCGGGCATAGTGGCGAGTGCCTGTGGTCCTAGCTACTTGGGAGGCTATGGTGTTAAGATCGCCTGAGCCCAGGAGGTCAAGGCTGCAGTAGCTCACAGGCGTGAGCCACCAAACCCGGCCCCTCAGAGGTTTTCTAACTTAGAGTCCATGAGGCCTGCTGAGGTCACACTCTAGGGAAAGAAGGAGCCCGCTGGAGCAGAGTGAGCCATGATTCCTCCACGGCATTCCAGCCTGGGCAAGAGCAAAACTGTCAAAAAGAGAAAGGCTTTGATAGGGAAAAAAACCCCAAAAAACTCAATGTGGCCAAGTCTTCTAAGTTATGAGAAGCAAATGTAAGCATTCGAAAAAAAATGTAAAACCTGTCAATTAAAAATGCCTGTAGTCTGGGCAACATAGTGAGACACTGTCTCTAGAAGAAAAGAAATTAGGTTGGGGGCGGGGACTCATGCCTGTAATTCCAGCACTTTGGTAGGCCGAGGTGGGCAGATCACAAGGTGGGGAGTTCAAGACCAGCCTGGGTAATATGGTGAAACTCCATCTCTATAAAAATACAAAAATTAGTTGAGTGTGGTATCGTGTGCCCGTAGTCCCAGCTACTCGGGACGGTGAGGCAGGAGAATTGCTTGAACCCGGGAAGTGGAGGTTGCAGTGAGCTGAGATTGCACCACTGCACTACAGCCTGGGCAACACAGTGAGACTGTCTCAAAAAAAAAAAAAAAAGAAGAAGAAAAGAAATTGGCTAGACCTGGTGGCCCGTGCCTATAGTCCCTGCTACTCAGGAGGCTGAGGCAGGAGAATGGCTTGAGCCCAGGAAGTGGAGGCTGCAGTGAGCTGTGACCATGCCACTGCACTCCGGCCTGGGTGACAGAGCAAGACTGCCTAAAATAAATAAATAAATAAATAAACGCTGGCAACTTCTAAAGTCACTGTCTAGACTCTAGACCAAATAAAAGTCACTGGGCTCCAAGCTAGAGGCGTTTAGGCACCAATAGCTTCCTACCGTGGTGACTGAAGTCTGGTCTCTGGCCCAGTCCGCATTTTCTTGCGCCCCTTCCCCGCCCCCACACGGGGCATTTTGTGGTGGGGAAGTCCATGCCAGCCCTAGGAAGCCCTCACACCGATCGGGTTCCCCAACTGCCCGGCCCGGCGTCTCGTGCTGGCCTTCACCGCACCCACCCTCCCAGCAAGCTCTCGGGGCACTCTTACTTCACCGGTTTCTCGGAAACAGAAACCGTGGCTGGGGAAAGGCAGGCGCCGGATCTCGCAGGCGCGTGGGGGCCTGGAGGTCCCCTGACAGTTCTCCGAATCCGGCAATGGCCTCGGGATGTGGCCGGGGTGGAGGCGGCCGCAGAGCCTCCGCTCAGGTGGCCCCGGGGCCAGGCCCCCAGTCCGGACCCAGCGGCCCGCGCCCCCCAGCCCTGGACGCCCGGACCAGCGCCCGCAGGCTCCGTGAACGCCCAGGCGCCTGAGACCCCGGCTCCCCACTCGCCCGCCGCCCGTCCCCCCGGGGCCGCAACCTGGAAGCAGCGGCGGAGCTCCGGGTCGGCCCGAGCCTACGGCCTCGGCGGCGTCGTCGCTGGGCCCCGCCCGGCCCCGCCGCCGCGTCACGCGCTGCGCTCGGTCTCCACCCCCGCCCCGGACCCCGCTGCCGTCCCTCTCGGCCCGGCCCCGCACCTTCGCCGCGGGAAGACTAACCTGAGGTCCCTGGGGCCCGGGCCCTCGCTGCGGCCTGCGTGTCCTGAAGCTTAGTCTCCCCCTCCAGGCGGCGGGCGGCTCAGCACCCACACCTGCACCCCCCTCCTCTGCAAGGCAAAAGTCCCTGAACGCTAGGCAGCTCACCGGACCTCCGCACTAGTTCCTTCCTTACGGGACCCAGGGCTCCACCCTTGACCCTCGGTTCACTCCCTAGAGGGAGGAGCTGACACCCAGCAGGCTCCTTCTTTCCCTAGGGCGTGACCTCCGCAGGTAACAACCTGAGGGGCTGGGAGGTGGCTAACGCCTGTGATCCCAGCACTTTGGGAGGCCGAGGTGGGGAAGGTTGCTTTAGGTCAGGAGTTCGAGACCAGCCTAGCCAACATGGCAAAAAACCTGTCTCTACTAAAAATACAAAAATTAGCAGGGCATGGTGGCGCATGGCTGTAATCCCAGCTCCTCCGAAGGCTGAGGTGGGAGAATCGCTTGAACCTGGGAGGCTGCAGTGAGCCAAGACTGCACCACTGCACTGCAGGCTGGGCAACAGAGCCAGACCTTGTCTCAAAATTGTCAGGATTAAGGTCATGAATTTCTTCCATCAGTCAACAAATAATTAGCAAGCACCTTGTTCAGGCAACCACCAAGGGTTGTGCAGGCTGTGCACTGCACAAGGGGACTGGCCCAGGCCACATTAATTGCAGTCAGGGCTACATCTTCTCCATGGAAGGCCGTCCTTTTGCAGTTTCTCATGGGCTGGTGGATGGTGATCCTGCCTTGGCCAAAGCCCTTATCTAGCTCACCCTTGATTGAGATAGCTAAATGTAAGGAGTATTTATTAAGTGCTGTATTAGTCCATGTTCATACTGCTATAAAGAAATACTCGAGACTGGAATTTATAAAGGAAAGAGGTTTAATTGACTTACAGTTTCATATGGCTGGGGAGGCCTCAAGAAACAATCATGGTGGAAGGTGAAGCGGAAGCACATGGCAGCAGGAGGGAGCCAGGGAAACTGTCACTTGTAAAACCATCAGATCTCGTGAGAACTCACTCACTATCATGAGAACAGCATGGGGAAAACCGACCCCATAATCCAGTCACTTCCCACCAGGTCTTTCCCTAAACACCCAGGATTACCATTCAAGATGAGGTGTGGGTGGGGACACAAGGCTTAACCATATCAAGCACCAGCTGTGTGCCAGGCACCATTCTAAATGCTTCGGCTTCATCCAATGTTAGTAAAGCTCTTGGCAAAGAATAACACCAGGAGGCAGAGCCTGGGTGGCACTGCTGATTTGGCACAAGGTGGACTCAGGGGCTGCTCAGAGATGTCCACACACCCCAACCCCAGCCTGTGGCTGGGCCTCCAGAGGAAGCCAGCAGTACTGGACGGCTGCCAGGTGAGACACCTGCAGCTCACTGAGGGGTCTGTCCCATGAACCTGCTTCTGTGATGGTCCGGTTCCTGAAATGCTGACCCCTCTGTACCTTAGGCAGAAGCCACACCATTGTACCATCTGCAGGTCCCGGCGGGACCACCTAAAGCCTGCCTTTCCTTCCAGAAACCACAGGGCACAGGTTAGGCTGGGCACACCTTTTATTTGACTGCATGCAGTAGGGCGAGGTCAGGAGAACACTGCTGTCCTTCCAGCAGGACAAGAGGCAAGTTCCAAGGGTGGCTGGGTGGGAGACAGAGGTCTTGGGAATGCCAGTTCTAGGGGCGGGGTGGCGGCTTGGAATGCTCTCCAAGCCACAGGGGGTCTGGCCTGGATTTGGGAGGTGGGCAGGGGATCCTTCAAACACCCTACCACACTCATCCAGGGCTCATGTGTCCAGCTGTCAGAGCGGGTCCCAACCCTGCTCCCCACCTACCCTGGGACATCCTGTGCAGGATTCCCTCAGTCCTCTGGGAACCTGACCCCCACCTGGCACCCATCTAGCTTCTGGGCTCTACTGATAGTGAGGACAGTCCACACCTGACCTGGACCCCACTCCACCCTGGGTCTGCCCATCTCAGACCGGGCCTGAGCCTCTGGGCCAAAGCCACCTCTTCTGAGCAGGCAGGCAGAGTAAGAGACTGGGAGCAGCAGACAGGGGCAAAGCATGGCCCACGAGCCCACCGTCCACTTCCCAGACTGGTCTGAGTTACATGGTCACCTCCCTGCACCATCAGGGCAGCTGCAAGCTTGTCAGATGTCTTGCCTGTCCCTGCTCTGAGGGTCAAAGAACACAGAATGGTCCCAGGAGGGGAAGGGAGAGACAGATCCAGGCTGGCCTCCAAGCTTGACTTTCTGGGGGGCCCAGGGGAACACGCCGCACCTCCCACATCTCAGGTGCTCCGTCTCTGAAAGAGGCCCATGCAGGCTTCCTCACCCATCATTCAGGTCAAGACCTTTTGGGGAGAGCTGGCCCCCACCCCAGCATGTGAGGGCTGCCCACGCTGAGAGGCTCCACAAAGAAGAGGCAGCTGGGGGCAAGGGTCAGAGGTCTGGGGACGCCTGGCCTCCACCTCCCCTTCCCAAGCCCAGCCGTTTTCTGACAGCAGTTGTTTACCAGTCAGGGTTCAGCAGATGGGGGCTCAGGGGGCGTCAGGGCAGCGGGGGCCCGATGGTGATGCTGCTGTTGGTGACCCTCGGGCCGTACCAGCCGGCCCAGTAATGAGTGTCCACGCCGCCGTGCTGAAACCAGATGTAGCGGACGCCGGGCGGGTAGTTGGAGAATGTGTGGGAGACCTGGCGGGGCAGGTAGAGGAGGGAGAAAGGTCAAGGGAGCTGACTCAGGCTGGGTGTGGCGGTTCACACCGGGAATCCTAGTACTTTGGGAGGCCGAGCTGGGAGGGTTGTTTGAGCCCAGGAGTTTGCGACCAGTTTGGTTGCAAACCAGAGATAGTGAGATACCATCTCTACAAGGAAAAAAAAAAAAATTAGCCAGGCATGGTGATGTGTGCCTGTACTTCCAGGCAGGCTGAGGCAAGAGGAGTACAGACTAAGGTAGGAGTTCAAGACTGCAGTGAGCTGTGATCACGCCACTGCACTCCAGCCTGGACAACAGAGTGAGACCCTGTCTCTAAAAAACAAAAGAAATAAAAGAAAATGAGCCTTAAAAAAAAAGGGTGGGAGCTGACCCTGAGTGTGGCACTGCCTGAGGGGGGCAGGGGAACAAGGAAGTGGCTGAGTTCTCGGTGCCAGTCTAGAAATCAGTGGAGTTCTAGTTTGAGCTCTGTGATTTGGGACAGATCATTTCCTTTCTCTGTGCCTCAGTTTCCTCATCTATAAAATGGAGCAAAATCCTGCTGGTCCACTCCACAGGTTTATCATTCAGCCCAAAGGAATGGAAAGAAACTGCAAGCTGCCAAAGGATGTCCAATATGCTCATCACAGGGCACATATATTATTTAAGCTAAAATTAAGTAAAATTGCCGTGCGCGGTGGCTCACGCCTGTAATCCCAGCACTTTGGCAGGCTGGGGTGGGTGGATCACCTGAGGTTGGGAGTTCGAGACCAGCCTGACCAACATGGAGAAACCCCATCTCTACTAAAAATACAAAATTAGCTGGTGTGGTGGCGCATGCCTGTAATCCCAGCTGCTCAGGAGGCTGAGGCAGGAGAATCACTTGAACCTGGGAGGTGGAGGTTGTAGTGAGCTGAGATCACGCCACTGCACTCCAGCCTGGGCGACAGAGTGAGACTCCATCTCAAAAAAAAAAAAAAAAAAAAAAAAAAAATTAAAATTAGATGAAAAAAAATTCAGGTACTCAGCTGTACTAGAAACTGGCTCTTACTAACTGTTCAGTGGTCACATGTAGCTACTGACTACTTTATGGATAGTGTAGACACAGACCATTTCTATCACTACAGAAAGTTCTATCGGACAGGGCTGGGGTTGGCAAACGATGACCTGCAGGCCCACTGCCTGTTTTTATAAATAAAGTTTTACTGGAACAGAGCCATGTCCATTCGTTTACCTATTGTCTAGAGCTGTTTTCACACAACAACAGCAGAGTTAGAGAGTTGAGTAATTGTGACAAAGACAGTGTGACCTGCAAAGCCTAAAATATTCATGTCTGCCATTTTAAGAAAACATTTGCTAGGGCTGGGCACAGTGGCTCATGCCTGTAGTCCCAGCACTTTGGGAGTTTGAGGCAGAAGGATGACTTGAGGCCAGAAGTGCAAGACCAGCCTGGGCAACAAAGCAAAACTCTATCTCTACAAAAAAAAAAAGAAAAAAAATTTTTTTTGAGACGGAGTCTTGCTCTGTCGCCCAGGCTGGAGTACAGTGGCCGGATCTCAGCTCACTGCAAGCTCCGCCTCCCAGGCTCACGCCATTCTCCTGGCTCAGCCTCCCGAGTAGCTGGGACTACAGGCGCCCGCCACCTCGCCCGACTAGTTTTTTGTATTTTTTTTTAGTAGAGACGGGGTTTCACCGTGTTAGCCAGGATGGTCTCGATCTCCTGACCTCGTGATCCGCCCGTCTCGGTCTCCCAAAGTGCTGGGATTACAGGCTTGAGCCACCACGCCTGGCCAAAAAAGTTTTTTTAATTAGTGGTGGTGCGCACCTGTACTCCCAGCTGCTCAGGAGGCTGAGGCAGGAGGATGGCTTGAGCCTAAGAATTTGAGTCTGCAGTGAGCTATGAATGCGCCAGCCTGGGTGACAGAGACCCTGTCCCTAAAAATATGTAAGTAAATTAAAACAAACAAACAAACAAACGTTTGCTAATCCCAGTCTAGAAAACAGTAATAATCAATACTAGTAATTAGTAACAGTCAAACAGTCAACCTTTTGGAATTTTTTTTTCTTTTTTTCTTTTTTTTTTTTTTAAGATGGAGTTTCCCTCTTGTTGCCCAGGCTGGAGTGCAATGGTGCGATCTCGGCTCACTGCAACCTCTGCCTCCTGGATTCAAGCGATTCTTCTGCCTTAGCCTCCTGAGTAGCTGGCATGCACCACCACGCCTGGGTAATTTTGTATTGTTGGTAAAGACAGGGTTTCTCCATGTTGGTCAGGCTAGTCTCCAACTCCCAACCTCAGGTGATCTGCCTGTCTGGGCCTCCCAAAGTGCTGGGATTACAGGTGTGAGCCAAAGCGCCCTGCCAACCTTTTGGAATATTTTTTGGCCCTGGCCTTGCCAGCATCATTTCACTGATTTCTTTCAGAGCTCTATGACGGAAGCACTATATACCCATTTTACAGAAGCAGTGAGTAAAGCTCAGAGCATTGGAAGCACAGCTGAGAAGGTGCAGAGCTTGGATCTGAACCTAGGCCCCATCTGACCGCAGCCTCAGCCTTGGACAATCTGCCTCTGCCCCTGCCTCCCAGGCCCACGCACCTCCCTCCACTTGGCATCGCTCTTCTGCTGGATGGTTGCCGGGTCTGGCTGGAAGGTCCCCAGAGGCGCGTGCGCGGACGACAGGAGCTGAACGCACAGCTGGTACTTGGACCCGCAATCTGGCCTGGCTGCGAACCTGCAGGGAGAGGGAGGGCCCATCAGGGCCTCGGAGATTGGGGGCAGGGCAGGGGTGGGGCGCCTGATTGGCATGCCCCCCCCAGACCCTTGCCCCAGGCACTCACCAGTCCTTGACCTCGATGTCCGGCCGTGTGGTATCCATCAGCTCCTCCCAATACCCTTCGGCCTTGAGGTCCACCACCTGGGACTTGAGGCAGGTGCTGGGGGCAGGCAGAAGGGTGGGAGGGGCTGGGGCTCACCACTAGGGCAGTGAGGGGCTAGGACTGCCCCTTTCCAGGGTGGGAGGGACCCCAGGGTAAATAGATTTGGGCTTTCCCCTACCCCAAGTCCCTGGATCTTACTAATATGAAGTCACGAAGTATTTCTTGACCTGGTCATTGGGGAATTCCTTCCTCTGGTCTCGAGAGAGATCCTCCACCTTCCACTCATCGCCTCCATTCACATCCAGGCTCCAGAACTCGAACCCCTCTGATGGAAAAGCAGAGTTCACACTGAAGGGAAGCCCCTCAGTGGCCACCTTCTCCCAAGTGCCCCTTCCTCCCAACTCCTCTGCCCGCATCTTGGCGGCTGCCCTCAAGCCCTGTGCTGTGGGACGCTGCAGATCACAGTGGCCACCACGTATTAGCTGCTTCCTGTGTTGCAGGCACAGGGAGGTGACTTCCCTGGGGGCCCTGAGACACATGGTGATGTGAATGACTAGACCTCTTCTGTGATGGAGAACGCTCTGATGTGGGTCAGACAAACCTGGGTCTAGTCCCAGCTCTACCAGCACTCGGTTGTGTGACCTTGGGCCAGTTGCTCTTCCTCTCTGACCCTTGGTTGTCTCCTCTGTAAATCCGAGTAAGAACAGGGCCTGAGAAGCTTTTTTGGCAAAGTGCCAAAATATTTTAGGACTTGTGGCCCACATACTATCTCTATTGTATAGTTTTTTGTTTGTTGTTGTTTCTTTTCCTATAACCCTTCAAAAACATAAAAACTTTTTTTTTGTTGTTTGTTTTTTAAGACAGAGTTTCGCTCATCACCCAGGCTGGAGTGCAATGGCTCGATCTCGGCTCACTGTAACCTCTGCCTCCTGGGTTCCAGTGATTCTCCTGCCTCAGCCTCCCGAGTAGCTGGGATTATAGTCGCATGCCACCATACCTGGCTAATTTTTGTATTTTTTTGTAGAGGCAGGGTTTTGCCATGTTGGCCAGGCTGGTCTCGATCTCCTGACCTCAGATGATCCACCCACCTTGGCCTCCCAAAGTGCTGGGATTACAGGTATGAGCCACTGCTCCTGGCCCAGATGCCTTCTGTGATGGAGAACGCTCTGATGTGGGCCAGACAGACCTGGGTCTAGTCCCAGCTCTACCAGTACTCAGCTGTGTGACCTCAGGCCAGTTGCTTTCCCTCTCTGAGCCTCAGTTGTCTCCTCTGTAAACTGGAGTAAGAACAGGGGCTGGGAAGCTTTTTTCGCAAAGTGCCAAAATAATTTAGGACTTGTGGGCCACAAACTATCTCTATTGTATGGTTTTTTTGGTTGTTGTTTCTTCTCTCTCTCTCTCTTTTTTTTTTTTTTTAAATAATCCTTTAAAAATGTAAAAACAGGCCAGGCACAGTGGCTCACACCTGTAATCCCAGCACTTTGGGAGGCTGAGGCGGGTGGATCACCTGAGGTTGGGAGTTCGAGACCAGCCTGACCAACATGGAGAAACCCCATCTCTACTAAAAATACAAAATTAGCTGGATGTGGTGGCGCATGACTGTAATCCCAGCTACTCGAGAGGCTGAGGCAGGAGAATCACTTGAACCCGGGAGGCGGAGGTTGCAGTGAGCTGAGATCGTGCCATTGCACTCCAGCCTGGGCAACAAGAGTGAAAATCTGTCTCAAAAAATAAAAATAAAAAATAAAAATAAATAAAAATGTAAAAACAATTCTTAATGCCTTAGCCAGATTTGGCTCATGGACAGCTTGGAGGAGTTGTTTTATTATCATTTTGCTCCAGAATTTGGTCAAATTGTGGAAAACGAGGTTCCCATGCCATCCCAGTGTCTACCCAACAACACAGCAAGCAAGGATCAGTAGAAACCTTGCTTTACCTGTTGTTGTAACATACTGGGAAGAAGACCAGATCTCCCATTCTTCCACAAGCAAAACCCCTTTGGCCCTCTGGGACCATGTCAGTAGGCCCAACCCTGGAGCCTAGAAACTAGGCCAACAAAACATGGCCCTGACTTCCTGGCCTTGTGTCTTAAGCAGAATTAGTTTCAGTTGGCCAACATTCCCTTTCCTAGGAAAGGTCACTGGGGAAATAATCTTAAGAGTAGAATAAGAGGCCGGGCGTGGTGGCTCATGCGTGTAATCCCAGCACTTTGGGAGGCCAAGGCAGGTGGATCACTTGAGGCCAGGAGTTTAACACCAGCCTGGCCAAATACAGGCTGGTTTAACACCAGCCTGTATTTTAATAGAGACATGGTGAAACCATGTCTCTATTAAAAATACAAAAAATTAGCTGGGCATGGTGGCGGGCACCTGTAATCCCACCTGTAGTCCCAGCTACTCAGGAGGCTGAGGCAGGAGAATCCCTTGAACCCGGGAGGTGGAGGTTGCAGTGAGCCAGGATCGCACCATTGCACTCCAGCTTGGGCAACAGAGCGAGATTCCATCCAAAAAAAAAAAATTAGCCAGGTATGGTGGCGCATGCCTGTAATCCCAGCTATTTGGGAGGCTGAACCTGGGAGGTAGAGGTTACAGTGAGCCAAGATTGCACCACTGTATTCCAGCCTGGGTGACAGAGTGAAACTCTGTCTCAAAAAAAAAAAAAAAAAAAGAAAAAAAAAAGAAGAGTAGAGTAACAATAAGAAACACCACTCTTGGCCTCAGTTTGCCCATCTGAAAAATGTGTGTACTATCAGTAGCTACCTCTTGGGGTTACTGTGAGAGGAGAAAAGGTGTTAAACCATCCAAAGCACCTGGCTCATACTAAGTGCTCAATACATGTTCCTGGTGTCACAACTGTGTGTACTGGAGGCATGCCAGACCCGGCCTGTACCCCACCTTCAGCACACGGGTTGTGCAGGAGGTTCCTGTGCAGGCTCCGTAGGAAGTAGAAGATCTTCCAGTCGGCCACGGGCTGGTCCCAGTCCTCGGTGATGAAGCCCTCTCGAAGGCACTTGCGCTTCCAGAGGGTCACCAGGTCGATGAGGTCCCGCCAGAGGCTGCAGACCAGGCGGCAGTTCAGCAGCAGCTGGCGGGCGGGCACGTGCGTGAACAGCTCCAGCAGGATGTTCTCGGGCAGCTCGTTGATGTTCCCCACAGCCATGGCTAGTGGCTTCTGGATACCCTCCTGTGGCTGTTGAAAAGCTATGCTGCAGGCCTCATCCCTGCTTTGTCATTTATCTCGGGAGAGTCATGGTGCCTCTCCCAGCCTCAGTTTCCTTCTCTGTAAATGGGTACCTTACCTCCAGGGGTCACTGGGGCGGTCCAAGGAGCTTAGGGCATATCAGGTACTTTAATAAAAGGTGAGCTCTGATTTTTTTCTCTGGCTTCTCACAACAAACGTGGAAGGCACTGCCCAAGGTCAAAAATAAGGGCAGAGGGGGAAGGAGCCGGGATCTTCTTTGATTCCAGGGCCAGCCTATTTCAGTAAGCCAGTCTTTAATGGGGATATACTGCGCAGCCCGGCAGAGCACCCCAGGCCTCCAGTGCCGTCACCATCCTTTCTCCCATCCTTGGAACATGATGGGAGGAGGAGACTAATTATCACTGCCTCTCCCGGAGGTCCAAAGGGCTGCAGCCACCTTCTCAGGATCTCAGAGGACATGACCTCCTGCCTAGCTGGGAGTGGCAAGAGGGTGGGCGACAGGGAAGGGCCCTTCCTATCTCCCTACCCCCACCCCCAGCCCCGCGGCTGGGCTCCTCCAGCCCCAAGTCTGCCAGCGCGCCTGCAGCCTCCCCTTCCCACGCTGTGCTTTAAAATGTCCCCCAAAGTCTGGGCTCCGACCCCTGCACATCGATGGCGATCCCAGCCCCCGTTCGCGGCCGCGCCGCGCAGCCCGTTCAGGCCCGGCGGCCTGGGCCTGGTCGGTGCCGGGCCTCCCTCGGCAACTGCGGCGCGACCGGGAACCCAGGAGCCTTCCCGGCAGCCCCCGCCCAGCCGCGCCCCCTCCCCGGCGCCCCCCGCGCCCCCTCCTGCCGGTCACCTGCGCTCGGCTGCAGCGGCACGATCCGCTGGGCCGCCCAAGCTGCACCGCCTGGACCTGCGCTTGCCGGGAAAGTGAGGCTCCGCCCCGGCCCTCCAGGCCCCGCCCCCGCGCCCAGCGCCCCGCCCCCGCGCCCAGGGCCCCGCCCCGCGCAGCGCTGGGCCAGGGACGCGCCCCCCGCCGCGTCGTAGGAAAATTACCTGGTGTTGGGGGTGGGGCGGAAGGCGCCTCCTATCCCCCGACTACGCTTGGGCCACCCGCCCCGCACCCTCGGCCTGACCCAGCCTCTCCCTGCCTCCCCTCGCCGCCTCCTCCCAGCAGTCCCCCAGGAGCGAGCTGGGAGATGCCCCAAATCGGACCCCTCCCCAATTAAACGAAAACAACTCCTGACCTTTCCCGGCCTCCTGGGTCCGCTGAGGAACCCGCAGCCCCGGGCCTCGAGCCGATTGCTGGGACTGCGGGGCGGCCGGGCGCGGGGCCAGAGGCGGGGCGGGGCGGGTCGGGTCGGGGGCCTTTAAGAGGCGCGGCCGCCGGGACCGACACAGACGCGGACAGCGCCGGTACTCGCCGCCCCGGGACTCGCGCAGCCCGCAGCGCTCCGGCTCCTCCTCCTCTCGCGACCGCCCTCCGCAGCGATGGACGGAGACGGTGACCCAGGTAGCCGCCGCCTGGACGGCTCGCTGCGGCGGGGAGGGGAGATGGGGTCGGCGGGCGAGCGCTGCATAGAGCGGAGTCAGAGAGCGAGGGGGCCCGGAGACCTGGCGCGGCAAACTTTCACGCCAGCGAAGTCCTAGAGGCGGTCTCCAAAGAGCACATCTCTCTGCTATCTTGGTCTGGCGGGAGGCCTTGAGAGGCGACCCGCAGGGAGAGAGGACTCCTGGGTCCCATTTAGCCAGGAGGTAGCACGAGAGGACCCCCACGTTCCCGCCTCCCAGCTTCCTGAGTGTCTGTCTGGCGGGCGCCTGGGATGCGTCTGGGACGGAGGCTGTGAGCCTTTTCTTTCATCAGCTCTTCCAGCTCTGGGCCTTGGGCCGCCTGGATCCCCGTGGGTTCCTTGGGGTCCCTGGCCTGGCCTCACCTATCCCTGCCTTCCTCCTGAGCTCCCTTGTCTGGAGGGGCGGCCCCTCCCCTCCCCGGCGTGGTGAGATGCCCAGTGGGGACCGGGCCAGCGGTGAGGGAGCGTTGGGGGCAGCTTTGGTTGGTGCTCAGAGCCTTCCCAGGCTGCCCAGTCATCCTCTCTGGCACCCAAGACCCCTCACCCCCATCCCTCCAACTCCCTGCGGGGCCTGCAGGGGTTGCTTGCTGAGTCAGGATGGAAACAAGACCTGCCTGCAGACAGCCCTCACTCTTTCCTCATCAGGTCCAGCTGGGGGTGGGCATTGCTTGGGGTATGCGATGGCAAACAGACTGATGAAAGCTCCGGGCCCCCCCACCCCCCATTCTCCCCACCCCCCATTCTCCCCACCCCCCATTCCCCCCACCTCCAGCCCTGAAAATCCCAGCTCCTGCAGCCCTTGCTCCCAATCCACGGCCTTCTGGCCACACCCTCTGTAGGGCTCCAGAACTGGCTCCTGCTTTTTCCCAGGGCTCAGCTATTCCCTGGACTCTGGGGCCCACTCCAGATGAGTGAATCAGCCTCGCAGGCAGGCAGCTTCCAGGGGCCAGATAACTTTCCGCCGGCAACAATGTGGGGAGTTGTGTGTGTAAGAGAGAGGGTGGGGGGAGCTGTAATTGGATCTGGGGCCTTGAGTGCCAGGCCCCGGGGCCAGAAGAGGGGACTGGGTGAGGTGCACCTTTCGGGGAGCATCAGGTGTCCGATGGGGCCAGGGCCAGAGGGGAGGGCTGGAGAGGTGAGGACACTGGGCCCAGCTCCCCAGAGAGCTGTGGGCATCTGCCTGGGCAGGCGATGTGGCTTCAGGGCTTGGCATTTTCCTCTGTCTTCCTGCTGTTCTGCAATGTGGTCTGGGAGAAGCTGTTAAGCCCCTTTTGGCCTCAGTTTCCTCTTTGCCAAAGGGGCAGGTGTAAATCCCCACATCATAAAGATGTGGCCAAAAAAATGCTAATAAGGAAGGAGAAGTGCTGTGTTCAATGTGGTTCACTCAGTAAGACTGACTGAGGACTCGCTCTGTGCTCTGGGCTCTGCGAAAGCTCTCAAGGGCCCGACTGTGTGTTGGGCAGGGAGGAGAAGCTGCATGTGAAGAGGTTAAGGGCTGGTGGGCCTGGAGACTTGGGTCTGGGCCCTGCCACCTGTCCCCTTCCCCAGTGCCTGGCCTGTTCCCACCACTGCCTTGACTCTCCAGGGCCTAGCCCATGGGAGCTCCCCATCGTAGGTCTGAGAGCTGTAGTCTTCCTGATCACCCAGAGTGGCCCTGTCTCCTCCTCACTGACTCTCCCTCATCCAGGCATCTGGGGCACTCGGTGTCCACTTACTCAAGGCTGTGATGGCCCCGCTGAAGCCAACTGGGATCCAAGAGACAGTCCGGCTGCTGCGGTGACATCTGCCTGCCTCCTTACAATTCAGAATGCTCTTGTCCCCCTTGTCAGGGGATTTGGACATCTGTCCTGTTTGTATGGCCTAGCACAATGATTACTCCCATTTATAGATGAGAAAACTGAGGGCCAAGGATGGGAAAAGGAGGTAGAGAAAGTTTCCTTCCCCAAGGCCCTATGTCATCTCCTTGCTTGTTATGGTTTATTTAAATAAGTCCCTCCTCATCCCCAAATCACACAATAGCTGGGGACAGCTGGGTTTCTGGGCTCTGTTCTCCAGCCCCTGAAGGCCCCAGGTCCCATGTCCCCTTCCCTAAATACTGGCAGTGTGTCCTTCAACAAGTCACTTAATCCCTGAGCCTGAATATTTGCACCTGCAAAGTCAAAATCCTGGCCTTGGTGCAGTGGGGCATGACTGTAATCCCAGCACTTTAGGAGGCTGAGGCAGGAGGATTGCTTGAGTACAGGAGTTGAGGCCAGCCTGGGCAACAGAGTGAGATCCTATCTTTAAAAATAAAAGTTAGCCGGGCGTGGCGGCTGATGCCTTTAATCCTAGCACTTTGGGAGGCCTAGGTGGGTGGATCACCTGAGGTCAGGAGTTTGAGACCAGCCAGGCCAACATGGCGAAACCCCATCTCTACTAAAAAGACAAAATTTAGCCAGGTGTGGTGGCACATGTGTGTAATCCCAGCTACTTGGGAAACTGAGGCAGAAGACTCGCTTTCTCAGCTTCCAGCTACCCAGGAGGCAGAGGTTTCAGTGAGCCGAGATCACGCCACTGCACTCCAGCCTGGAGTGTAGTGACAGAGCGAGCGAGATTCCATCTCAAAAAAAAAAAAAAAAAAAAAAGAAAAGGCAGAATCCTAACACTGCCTACTAATTCAGTGAATTATTTTGTGGAGGCTGTGGTGGTTTAAGATGGCTCTGGAGCCAGGCTGTCTGGGTTCAAATTCAGGCTCCAACCACTGATTAGCCGTGTGATCCTGGGCCGTTTCACCTCTCTGTGCCTCAGTTTCCTCATCAATGAAATAAGGACAGCAATAAGAGCAACCTTAAAGAAATGGTATGAGGATTTAAAAGTAAATGAAGTTGAAATGCTTTGAACAGTGGCTAACACTTGCCGAGTACCCCCAAAACATGAGTTCCTGACAACAGACCAGGGAAAGTGCCAGATGCCAGGCACAGGGCATGAAGCTGTGTTTTCCAGACCATGTTCTGGTCCTCATGAGACTCCGTATGGTCCAGAGACAGGCGTTTATCATAGGATCACACCACAGGACAAAAGCTAGGAAGGGCTGTGAGAGGGTGTCATAGGGGGAAATCTCAGAAGGCTTCCTGAGGAGGTGAGGGGAGCAGGGATCTCAGAGGGTGGTTGGGAGGATGAAAGAAGTTCCTGTGTGAAGCATTGTACAGTGCTATAGATGGATGTCATTAATAATAAAAATATGATCCTTGCTGCCATCTGCCCAGGCCTGGGGTTTACTGGTCCAGCAGAGGAAACAGGCCTCTGAGGCACCTCTTTGGACTTAGGGGCTGATCCAGGGTTGGTCCCTGGCCCTGTGGCCCTCTTCCTTGGGCACCAGTCTGTAGTCACAGAATCTCCGACCCCAGCTGTGGATTGTCCCAAGGTGGGTGGGGAAGGATATGGGCACATTGCAGTCCTGGGGCCTGGAGGGGTACAGGGTGGGGGAATCACAAACCCCCCACCCACCCCTGCCTGCAGAAAGCATGGGGCAGCCCGAGGAGGCAAGCCCGGAGGAGCAGCCGGACGAGGCCAGCGCTGAGGAGGAGCGGCCAGAGGACCAAGAGGAGGAGGAGGAGGAGGCGGTGGCCGCCGCGTACCTGGACGAGCTGCCCGAGCCGCTGCTGCTGCGCGTGCTAGCCGCACTCCCGGCCGCCGAGCTGGTGCAGGCCTGCCGCCTGGTGTGCCTGCGCTGGAAGGAGCTGGTGGACGGCGCCCCGCTGTGGCTGCTCAAGTGCCAGCAGGAGGGGCTGGTGCCCGAGGGCGGCGCGGAGGAGGAGCGCGACCACTGGCAGCAGTTCTACTTCTTGAGCAAGCGGCGCCGCAACCTTCTGCGCAACCCATGCGGGGAAGGTGAGAAGCCCTCGCCCGGCGAGCTCAGCTTCCCCTGCTGCAAAACGGGCCGAAATGGCGCCGCCTGGCTTTGAGGGAGAAATGGAAGAAAGCGCCTGGCTCAGTGCCAGCAATGGGTAGCCCCAAGGCTGTCTATTACTGTACCTCTCTGGCCACCTGTGTCCTGGGGTCTCCCGGCTCCTCCTACCCTCAGCCAGCTGGGGCAGGGCGGGATAGGGGACATACCTGCCGGGAGGCAGATTTAGAAAGTGCCCACTGGTTCACTCTCTCATTCATCATCTGCCCACCCGGACACCAAGTGCCACCTTTGCCCTGCCCACCTCCACATAGTGGCAAGAGCCAGCCCTGCCACAGCCTTAGCAGGGACTGAGTGACCAGGGTGGGGCTGTCGTATCCCTACAGAGGACTTGGAGGGCTGGTGTGACGTGGAGCATGGCGGGGACGGCTGGAGGGTGGAGGAGCTGCCTGGAGACAGTGGGGTGGAGTTCACCCATGACGAGAGCGTCAAGAAGTACTTCGCCTCCTCCTTCGAGTAAGGAGAAGGGGGTGGAGGAGGGGGGAAGGGGGAGCATCCGCTCTGTCCTAACTCCAGTTCTCCCAGGTGGTGTCGCAAAGCACAGATCATTGACCTGCAGGCTGAGGGCTACTGGGAGGAGCTGCTGGACACGACTCAGCCGGCCATCGTGGTGAAGGACTGGTGAGAGGGCCCTGGGGTGGCATGGGGCTGGCAGGAGTGGGGTAAGGCAGAGGGGTGAGCCAGCTGGGGAACCCCCCCCAGGGATGCTGCCTCCCCACTGCAGGGGTTGAGGCCACGTGGGCCACCGGTCTGCAAAGGTTGACAGCTTCCGAGTATTCAGGCGAACCTGGAAACCCACCTCCCCTCCTGAGTTTTAATTGTTGGCAAATATATGCACATATATATGTTTGTATGTATGTAATGTATATATTTCAAAATCAGTCTGCGGTCCAAACCAAAGGCCACTCTGTGGACTGGCTTTGGCCCCAAGCTGGTGTCCGGCCAACCTGGAATGTAGTCCTTGTGTTTCGCTCTTGGGCTGTCACTTTCTCTTGCTGGCCTCGTTTCCCTTATCTGTAAACTCGGAACACTGGCAGTGCTGGCCGACAGGGATGTTGGGCGCACAGGAGGACTTTTGTGGAAATCCCTATCCCCAGGACGTGTTCAGCAGGGCTGAGGCCATGCCCCCACCCCACCCCACCCCCGCCCCCCACCTCCCTCCCTCCCTCTGAGCAGGTACTCGGGCCGCAGCGACGCTGGTTGCCTGTACGAGCTCACCGTGAAGCTACTGTCCGAGCACGAGGACGTGCTGGCTGAGTTCAGCAGCGGGCAGGTGGCAGTGCCCCAAGACAGTGACGGCGGGGGCTGGTTGGAGGTGAGCCTGGGGTATCCGGGGCGGAGGGGTGGGGCCCGGACGTGAGGGGCGTGACTTAAGGAGACCCCGCCCGCGGTGCTCCTGGGCTGGGCAGGGCTGAGATAGTCACTGGGTGGTGGAGAGAGCTCTGAATACGGCCGAGAAACCGAATGGGGGAGCTGCAGGTCGGTCGGTGTGCTGGGGTGGGGCGGCAGGGGAGGCCTCAGGACCTCTGAGGCTGACTCTTCTTACCTCCGCCCCCAGATCTCCCACACCTTTACCGACTACGGGCCGGGCGTCCGCTTCGTCCGCTTCGAGCACGGGGGGCAGGACTCCGTCTACTGGAAGGGCTGGTTCGGGGCTCGGGTGACCAACAGCAGCGTGTGGGTAGAACCCTGAGCGGCCCGGCCCTGCCTCCACCCACCCCCAGCTGCCTGGAGGGGCAAAGGCCGGGGGTAGATAGGCCTTAACTTAGTTCATAGCGTCCTTGCCTTCCCCAAGCCACACATCCTCCTCCCGTCCCTTGCTCCGAGCCTAGCCCCTGAGCAGGGAGAGAGAAGTTTTGTTGGCATAGGTTTGCTTAGGTAGCCGGCTTCTAGAACGTAGATCCGTGAGGGCGTGAGCTTGGACTGGACCCACTGCTGAATCCCTTGCATCTAGCACACGGCCTGCCACAAAGTGGGCTCTCAATAAATATTATTTGTCCAAGGAAGGAATGAATGAACAAATGGATGAACGCTGCTCCCTTCCCGTCCTTTTCTGTCTCCTGAGGGCCCCCGGCATAGCCTGGAAAAATACTTGGTAGGGCTCCAGTTGCTCTGGTTTCCAGCGGCCCTTGGGCCAGTATGGAGCCAGCTGGGCCTGGCCCTGCCAGGCAGGACAAAGCTGGGATTGTGAGACCAAGGAAGGGTGAGCTGAGCCTGGCGCCTGACCGACACCCAAGCTGCCCAGAGGCCAGAAAAGGGCATGTTGGGGGGGCTGCCCTCCAGGCCTCTCTTGGTCCAGTGATTATCCTAGGCCTTGCTACGATCCCCCATCCTTTACTAAAGGCAGAGTGGGGTTGGGGGTGTACCAGTTCTCAGGGCCTGGGTGACCAATAGCAGCATGTGGGTAGAGCCCTGAGTGGCCCTGCTTCTACCCTCCCCCAGATGCTTGGAAGGGTAGAGGCTGGGAGTAGATAGGCCTTAACTTAGTCCATAGCGTCCTCACCTTCCCCAAGCCTCCACAGCCCTTCATCAAGCTGGGCCCCTAGGGCAAGGTGTCAGTTCCTTTGTCTGATTGGCAACTGGGGTGGGTGTGGACTGTGCTAGGGTCTAGGGTACCAGTTCTCTTGGGCCCAGGGATGGAGTTGAGGGGCCTGGGGTGGGGGATGGGAGGTGGGGATGGGGAAGCACAAAAAGGGTTGGTTTGGAGTTTCTCTTAGTTCATGCCCACCCTTTGGAGTCATTAGCATCTGGTCTGATTGGCCCTTTTCCAAGCCTGGCCCAGAGGTTGGCCCAGCCATTGGCCTGGGGGAGGGGAGGTGGGGAGGGCATTGTGCCAGACTCTGTGCTCCTTCCGGCCACCCCAGCCCCTTCCAGAGACTGTTAGCTGCTGGTCCTGGGGGCGGGCATTTGAAGAGCCTGGAACCTTCTGCCCTTCTCTCCTGAAATGGAGACCAATAAAATCACTGAGAGCCTCCAGCTTTGCTTTGGTTCTGAACCCTGATGCTACCTTCTGGTCTGGTGGGATTGCAGGGGTCAAGCTGGGGCCTGCCTGCAATTGTTCATTCATTCGTTCGTTCATTTACTTACAATTCCCAGAGCCCCAACCCCAGGCCAGGTCATGTGTGGGGGCCCTGAAGTTACAGCGGGGAATGAGAGACTCCTTCCCAGGAAGAATCAGAAGCCTGGCCACATGAAGGGTAGGACCCCAGGGGAGGGGGAGCCAGTGTCCTGGGCCCTCCAGTGCAGTGGTGGAGATGCAGCCCCTGCTCTGGGGATATCCTCAGTCTGACAAGGGAGACAAAACCTTGACTTCAGAAAACTCTCAGTTTCAAGGGAGAGGCATAGCCTTTTCCACAAGGGTGCCCTCAGTCCTGTTTAGGGGATTTCAGTCTGGTGGGGAAGGCACAATCCATATTCACCGGAGCTGCCAATCAGACAAAGGAACTGATGCTTTGCCCTCGGGGTCCAGCTTGATGAAGGGCTATGGAGGAACAGGCTCACCCCATGAACTCCCATGCTTAGGGGTGGGAGACTAAGGGTGAGCGTGTGGGGAGCCAGGTTAATAGGGGATGGGGTGAGTGGAGAAAGGATTGGAGCCCACAGTGGGCTATGGGAGGAAACTGAAGATGGAGACAGATCGTGGGCGTGAGGGGCCAGGAGGTTAGGTAGGGGTGCCCGTGAGTACTGGAGGTCAGCACTGGAATGTGGGGGGTATGGAAGGTGCTGTAGGTGGAGGGGGGGCACCCCTGAGTTTCAGGCGCCCATGGAACATTCGGGAAAGAGGCCCATAGAAAGTGTGGGGCCCTGGGCTGCTGATGCAGTTATAGGAGATGCAGTGTCTGTGGCCAGAAACCAAAGCCAAGGGCGGAAACAGGCATGGAGTGAGGCAGGAGAGGCCTCTGGGCTCACAACAGACCGACCAGGGACAGGGGAAGCAGGGCAGCCAGGAAGGCAGGGGGAGGGGTGGGAGGTAGGTGCAAAACCAGAAGGCCACCTGCAGCCAAGAGCCTGAGGAAGGAACCAGAAGCCCTGCCCGGAAGCCCAGAGGCCCTGAGCCTGCTGTGGTCTCTCCCCAGGGCATGGGGCCCTCAGAGGAGACCAGAGGGGCCTCAGACTCACTCTCCCTGTCAGTAGAGAGACATCGGATACACCAGTGGTGTTTAGGTTGGGAATACAAGACAATTGCTTCTCAGCCTTCAAAGGGCTGTGTGAGGCGGGCCAGAAGGCTCACTGGGCATAGGGCACTTCCTATTACACCACCCCACAGTCCAGTCAGAGGTGGGACAGGGGAGAGCGCATGGCCATCCCTCTTACGGTTTCCTGGCAAGTGATACAGAGTAACTGGAGAAGTAGAAGCTCTTGTCCAGGCACATCTGGCTCCTAAGTGAGTGCTCTTAACTCCTGTTAGCATTTCTCCCCTACCCTGGAGGACAGAGCTGGACCCACGTGTAAACGTTACAGGATGGCAGACACCAGCTGCCTGTAGGGAGAAACCTGTGTGGCATCCAGCAGGGGGCACCCCAGGGCTGTCTCTGGGACAGTGGGGCCAGTTGAAGCCAGAGTCAGCAGATAGGGCTTTCATGTCTCCTAAGATCCTATTTTTTATTTAAAAAAAAAAAACAAAACAAAACATTCAGAGACAGGGTCTCACTCTATCACAGACTGGAGTGCAGTGGTATGATCATGGCTCACTGCAGCCTCAATGTTCTGGGCTCAAGCAATCCTTCCACCTCAGCCTCCTGAGTAGCTGGGATTGCAGGCATGTGCCGCCACACCAGGCTAATTTTTATTTTTTGTAGAGATGGGGTCTTGCCGTGTTGGTCAGGCAGGTCTCAAACTCCTGGCCTCAAGCAATCCTCCTGCCTCGGCCTCCCAAAGTGCTGGGATTACAGACGTGAGCCACCGTGCCCAGCCAGTTCTTCCTAATCATTTGATATTTATGAAGATGGACCTACTATCTGTAAGGTAGCGACAAAACAAACAAAGTCTCTGGTGTCTTGGAAAGTACAGTCTAGATGGAGAAACATAACACAAGCAACTAAATGAGTGAACAAGATGATTACCCACACAAGATAGCACTTCATCAATAAGCCAGGCACTACTCTGAAAGCTTTCTATATATTAATTTGTCATAATAACCTCACGAAGTGGAAACTGTGATTACTTCCATTTTTACAGATGAGAAAATTGGGGCCAGCGCAGTGGTTCACGCCTGGAATCCCAGCACTTTGAGAGGCTGAGGCGGGTGGATCACCGGAGGTCAAGAGTTCGAGACCAGCCTGACCAACATGGTGAAACCCCGTCACTACTAAAAATACACAAAAATTATTTGAGTGTGATGGTGTGCACCTGTAATCCCAGCTACCTGGGAGGCTGAGACAGGAGAATCTCTTGAACCCAGGAGGCAGAGGTTACAGTGAGCTGAGATTGCACCACTGGACTCCAGCCTGGGCAAGAAGAGCCAAACTCAGTCTCAAAAAAAAAAAAAAAAAAAAAAAAAAAAGAAAAGAAAAGAAAAAGAAAAAGAAAAAAAGAAAATTGAAGCACAGAGAGATTAAGCAACTTGCCTCGGGCCACACTGCTAAGAAGTGATGGAACTGGAATTCTTTTTTTTTTTTTGATACAGAGTCTCGCTTTGTCGCCCAGGCTGGATTGCAGAGGTGTGATCTCTGCTCACTGCAACCTCTGCCTCCTTGGTTCAAGTGATTCTCCTGCCTCAGCCTCCCGAGTAGCTGGGATTACAGGCGTCCGCCACCACGCCTGGGTTTTTTTTTTTTTTTTTTTTTTTTTGTATTTTTAGTAGAGACGGAGTTTCACCAGGTTCGCCAGACTGGTTTCAAACTCCTGACCTCAAGTGATCCACCCGACTCAGCCTCCCACAGCACTAGGATTACAGGCATGAGCCACCACACCAGGCTGGAACTGGAACTCTACTCAGCCACTTAGACACTTGACCTCTGCAGTATAGAGAGGGAGGGAAGGAGTGCAATTTTGGCTGGGGTGATCAGGGAGGACTTCTTTGAGGAAGTGATTTTTTTTTTTTGGAGACGGAGTCTCACTCTGTTGCCCAGCCTGGAGTGCAGTGGTGCTATCTCAGCTTACTGCAACCTCTGCTTTCCAGATTCAAGCGATTCTTGTGTCTCGGCCTCCGGAGTAACTGGGATTACAGGCATACACCACCATGCCCAGCTAATTTTTTTTTTCCTAAATAGAAACAAGGTCTGTCAGGCTGGTCTTTAACTCCTGGCCTCAAGCGATCCACCCGCCTCTGCCTCCCAAAGTGCTGGGATTGCAGACGTGAGTCACGGCACCTGCCTGGAAATGACACTTGAATCACGTGATAACAAGAGGCTGAGGCAGGAGAATGGCGTGGACCCGGGAGGCGGAGCTTGCAGTGAGCTGAGATCCGGCCACTGCTCTCCAGCCTGGGCTACAGAGCGAGACTCCATCTCAAAAAAAAAAGAAACCAGCCACAGGGCTCTGGGGAAAGAGCATTGCAGAGGCAGCCAAAGGCTCCGAGGTGGGAATGAGCTTATTCACAGGTCAGAAAGGCAGCCAGTATGGCTAGGGCAGTGAGCAAGTGAGGAGGTGATCTGATGTGAGCTTGGAGATGTAGGTGGGTGACCCAGAGAGTTTCCTGAGGACCTACTATGTGCTCTGCCCTATAGGATATAAATGCTGTAAGAAGCAGATACGATATCGTTTCTGTTAAGGAAAAACCTTTGCTCTGTTCAGCAGGAGCTAGGGATGGGGGTTTAGACATCAGCTGCTGACAATCTTGTTGATGAAACCTAATTTCCCAAGAGTAGCAGGATGATCAGGATGATGATGATGGTGATGATGCTGATGGCAGCAATGATGGCAATGACAGGCATTTGCTGAGGACCTAGAGCGCCAGTTCATGTGCTAAGTGCACAAGCTCATTTAATCTGCGCAGTGGCCCTCTCTGGTAGATATAGATGTTCCCAAGTTATAGATAAAAGAGCTAAGACTCAGAGATGCTCGGTAGCTTGCCACGGTCACGCAATGAATAAGGAGTTGAAGCTGGCTTTCCAACTTAAGTCCTTTTTTCTTTAAATTGACATTTTATATGTGTATATAGACTTTTAATTAACATTATTTTCACAGAGCCAAGCAAACATTTTCAGTCGGCAGGAGGGAAAGAGGGGAGTTGTGGGTCGTGTTTTTTTTTTTTTTTTTTTTTTTTGAGATAGAGTCTCGCTCTGTCGTCCAAGCTAGAGTGCAGTGGTGCAATCTCAGTTCACTGAAACCTCCACCTCCCAAGTTCAAGCGATTCTCCTGCCTCACTAGCTTAAGTTTTAATGACTTTGCTGGGGTACAGAGTCAGAAGGGGCCACATGCTGGGGGACAGAGCAAGGACAGAAGCTGGGGGCTTCCAGGTGAGGAAGAGCAGAAAGAGTTGGAGATGATGAGGACACTGGGCTCCGGAGTGTCTGTGTGTACCATTACCCCAGGCGGAAGGAGGGGTGCTAGATGTTTGGGTGCTATTTTGGCTAAGGGGTCAGGGAAGGTAAAATGAATCTCCTCTTAGATTTCTCAGTGGAAACTTCTGTTTAACAGTTTTGTAATGGAAAAGTCCCTCTTTCCCTTTCTGATTTCTTTTTCTTTTCTTTTTTTGAGACGGAGTCTCGCTCTGTTGCCAGGCTGGAGTGCAGGGGCGCGATCTCGGCTCATTGCCTCTGCCTCCCGGGTTCAAACGATTCTCCTGCCTCAGCCTCCTGAGTAGCTGGGACTACAGGCGCCTGCCACCACGCCCAGCTAATTTTTGCATTTTTGGGAGAGATGGGGTTTCACCATGTTGGTCAGGCTGGTCTCGAATTCTTGACCATGTGATCCGCCCGCCTCGGCCTCCCAAAATTTTGGGATTACAGGCGTGAACAACTGCACCTGGCCTCTGATTTCTTTACCTTAAAAATCTGGATTTTTGTGTACACAGTGTATTCAGTTGTGGACACGGTGTATTCAGTTGTGCACACAGAGGGAGAGAAGGGCCAGTTCCTCCAAGTACCACTAGGTGTCAGCATTGTCAAGACTGTCCCCGAGTTGGGTCTTTCCTGCCCATTTCTCTGCGGAGGAAAAGTCGAATTTGAATCCAAATCCTGGTCTCTTTCCATTGCTTGGGGCTGAGCCTGGGTCCTGAGGGGCTGGGATTTGGAGCTGCTCTGACCCCAGAGGCTCTATGAGAAACATTTAGGAGGCTAGGTCTCCAAGGCCTGGGAGGCCCCTGGGTCTCACCCCAGGCCACATAGCAAGGGCTTTGGATGGCTGGAATCCCCTCCAGAGCTGGGCCTCTCCCAACTAGGGAGGGCCGGTGGTATCCTGGGATCTAGCCCCCAGTGAGTCTGGGAGACTAGAGCCCCCGCCAAGTCCATCCCCACCTCAGCAGAGCCCCGGGCCTTGTTTCAGGTCCCAAGCCTGCAGTGAACACAGAACATCCAGGCAGATCCATTCCTGGGCTCCTGGTGCTTAATGACTTTGCTATTTCCCCCCACTGTACATTAAACCTAATCTTGTGTTGACTCTGCTGAACAAGGAGAATAATGAAGAAGATTAAGATGAGATGGTATTCATTCTCCTCCAACAAAAGCCAATTAATCATCAGTAGGATTACCACCCGGAGCCAGGCGCTGCTTGCTAGGAGCTCTGCAGACAGGATGGAACAGGGCTGGGGGCCATTCGCTAGTGCGGCCACTGGGGTCTGCTGGTCATGCAGCAGGAAATATTGCAGGTAGGTGTTAGGGAGAACTGCCTGGATGAAGGAGGGGGCTGGTGCCAAGGAGGAGGGTGTGAAGAGCTTGGAATCACCACAGAGGTGATGTTTCTAAGTCATGGAGGGGAGCTCTGTGGAAGTTCCTGACCACCTGACCATGTCCATCCTAGGCCCTCTGGGACCTTCCCCTGCCTTTCTGCGGTCACCTTTGATGAATGAAGCTGCATTCAGGGGTCTCTGGCCTCCTCCCCACTCTGCTTTTTTTCCTCCCTTCCTCTCCTAGGAATCAGGGAGGCCATTTGTCCAGGGTTAACAGCTTAGGTTTAGAGTCAGAAACATGGCCGAGCACGGTGGCTCATGCCTGTAATCCCAGCACTTTGGGAGGCCAAGGCGGGTGGATGGCTTGAAGCCAGGAGTTCCCGACCAGCCTAGGCAACATGGTGAAACCCCGTCTCTACCAAAAAATACAAAACAATTAGGTGGGCCTGGTGGCACATGCCTGTAGTCCCAGCTACTTGGGAGGCTGAGGCATGAGAATCGCTTGAACCTGGGAGATGGAGGTTGCAGTGAGCAGAGATCGCGCCACTGCACTCCAGCCTGGGTGACAGTGAGATTTTCTAGAATAGAATAGAATAGAATAGAACAGAATAGAATAGAATAGAATAGAATAAATAAAATAAAATAGAAACACTTGGGCTTCACCTGGCTTTGCCCCTTGTCCTCAAATGGAGCCTACGATCCTCACCTGCCAACCTGGTTTGGTGCTCCCAGGCACTAATGTGCCTCTGGTTCCCTGCACCCACTAGATTCTTGGAACAAGATGGTAAAGCTGAATGGAACAGCCTGACTGCTGTGGGCTGTTGCTGAAAGGTGAGGAAACCAACATTTGTTGATCTGCTGCTGCATTATCTCATTGACTGCCTACAGCAACCTCCTCGGGAGGCTTTATTTTTGTCATCACAATTTATTGAAGAGGAAGCCGAAGCTCAGAGAGGTGGGGCCCTTGGTCGAGGTCACAAAGCTATAGGCTGCAGATTTCGCTGAGACAGGGTTTCTGTCGCAGTGGCCCCCCAAGCTTGAACCCTTTCCCCATCTGCACGTTGCTTCGTGCACATGGAAGGCATTCAGTGCGTGCTGGCCGGATGAATGAAACGCTCATCAAATGCTATTTCTGGTCCAGTAAGTTCCGTTTCAGACTCTCCCACATCTTGATAACTCCCAGAAGTAAATGGATTGTGTGTGATTTGTGAAATTCTTCTTGGTAATTCTTGGCAACTCACCCGTCTTACTACTACTGTGAAGAAAACTCTACCCTCCCATCCAGATCTAAGAGTCTGCTTCATTTACTCGGATTGATGACGTTTTTCTAAATTTCCTTTTTATTTTTTTTTTATTTTCTGAGCATGGCAAAAGTATCCTCAAAGTCCAATTTTACAATCTATGCTATCTCACACATGCTGAGCACTCGCCATGTGATAGGTGTGTTCAAAACATCACTTGTGTATGATTTTATTTAATCCTCCAAGCACATCTATGTGCTATTATTCCCATTTCAGAGGCTGAGATGAAACTGAGGTCCAGAGACATGCATTCTCGCCCCAGGTCACACAGCAAGGGCTTTGCATGGATGGAATCCCCTCCACAGCTGCCTCTCCCTGCCCCCCTGCCACCACCTGCAGGTTTTCCTGGGTGAAGTGATTCTTGCGGAGGGATTCTAGTCCTGTGTGTCAGACAGGAATCGTGGTGGAGGCCATGGGCTTCTGGGTTCGGTTGGAACTGGTGGAATCTTCTGTGTCCCACAAATTACACACTTAGGCTCAGCCTCAGGAATCGATCTTTGGTTCATATGTGAAAGGATTTACCACTTAAGGTTTTTTTTTTTTTTTTTTTTTTTTTTTGTTTTTTTTTTTTTTTGAGACGGAGTCTCGCTCTGTCGCGCAGGCTGGGGTGCAGTGGCCGGATCTCAGCTCACTGCAAGCTCCGCCTCCCGGGTTCACGCCATTCTCCTGCCTCAGCCTCCCGAGTAGCTGGGACTACAGGCGCCCGCCACCTTGCCCAGCTAGTTTTTTGTATTTTTAGTAGAGACGGGGTTTCACCATGTTAGCCAGGATGGTCTCAATCTCCCGACCTCATGATCCGCCTCCCGGGTTCACGCCATTCTCCTGCCTCAGCCTCCCGAGTAGCTGGGACTACAGGCGCCCGCCACCTTGCCCAGCTAGTTTTTTGTATTTTTAGTAGAGACGGGGTTTCACCATGTTAGCCAGGATGGTCTCAATCTCCCGACCTCATGATCCGCCCACCTCGGCCTCCCAAAGTGCTGGGATTACAGGCTTGAGCCACCGCACCTGGCCGCTTTTTTTTTTTTTTTGAGACAAAGCCTCACTCTATCCCCAGGTTGGAGTGCAATGACATGATCTTGGCTCACTGCAACCTCCACCTCCCAGATGCAGGCAATTCACCTGCCTCAGCCTCCGAGTAGCTGGGATTACAGGCGTGCACCACCACACCTGGCTGTTTTTTGTATTTTTGGTAGAGACGGGGTTTCGCCATGTTGGTCAGGCTGGTCTGGAACTCCTGACCTCAAGTGATCCGCCCGCCTTGGCCTCCCAAAGTGTTGGGATTACAGGCGTGAGCCCCTGTGCCCGGCCATGTTTCTGACTCTAAACCTAAGCTGGCACCTTCTGTGTGCCAGCACCTTGTTATGCTTTGAGGATACAACAGTGAACCAATGAGGTTCTTGTCCTCTAGGAGCTCACAGACTAAAGAGAGAAAAGGATCTGGGTTCCCAGTTCTGACCCTCCCCGGGTGTGTGACTAGTCAGTGCCTCAGTTTCCACACTGTAAAATGGGGATGATTTTGTTACTTACCTGACAGGATTGTTAGAAGAATCAAATGAATTAATATAGGTAAGACACTTAGATCAAGGCCTGCACATAAAAGGTGCTACATACAAGTTTGTTCAGTAAAATAGACAATTCTGGCAACTATAGTCTAATAATAGTGAAAGAGCTGTGAGGGGAAGCCTACTGAATTTTAGAGGAGGGACATCTAACATAGATCTTGATCAGAGAAGGCGTCCTGGAGGAGGCAGTCCATGGATTCTTGACCTGAGTGATGGTAGGAGGGTGAATTACTTTGCTAGCTAGCTTGTAGCTTCCTGGGCTGTCACTGGGAGCTGCAGTACTTACTGTCCTTTTCCCAGGGCTTATTGTCATAATTTATCAATGTGCTAAGCACTGTAGTGGCATCTGGATTTGAATAGAAATCTCTGTCCTCAGGGACCCGTGATTGAGAGGGGTGGGAGCAAAGGGTCCTGAATATGTTCTAGGACAGAATAACAGGCCCCCAGATGCTGTGGGCAGTGTGTGGGGAGGTCTCCAGTGGGGTAGGGTGTAGAGAGGCCCTCAAAGCTGCAGAAAGACAAAGATGTCTTTGAAAAAAAGAAAACGAAAAAAAAAAAAAAAAAAGGAAGGGGGAAGCCGGCAGGGAAAATGATTTTCTCGGTTGGCATTTCTCAGGGAATTAAATCTTATTTTTCGTCACCACCAAGTGGAATAATCCAATATATTAAGGCAGAAGCCCCCGCTCCTATTTATTGCCGCGACTTTGACCTAACAGTCTCGGGTCTGCATTTGGAATCAGACTGTCCCGGGGAGGGAGAGCAGGAGGGAGGAGGCATCAACCCCTTGGATCAATTACTTTCCTCTCCGACACAGGAAAAATGAATTATTCCCCGAAAAGCAGGCACCTCATCCGATGAATTCTGCACTGCAGAGCTGGCGGAGTTCTACCAAATTGAATTTGGTCTTTGAGAGACATTTAAAACCAAGTGGAGTGTGTGTGCTGGTGGGGTGTGTCTGACAGCCACGGGGGCTTCTGTTAGTTGGGGCTGAAGAAGCCCCCCACTCAGTTATGGTCCTCTGGGTCCAGGGGCAGGAGGTAGCCATGCTTCCTGCCCCAGGGACCCCCAGCACTCTGCAGGGATGAGGTGTTTTTCTCCCAGCCTGAGGCTCAGAGAAGTAAGGTTGCTTGTCTGAGGCCACACAGTGAGCTGGTAACCATAGCAACCTGTTACCTTTATGTCCCTGTCCTCTGGGTCCTGCTGAAAATGTTCCTCGCCTTCCCAGGGAACCCCAGGTTGAGCAAGTTGGAGCTGGGAGCTTTCCTTTCTGGAGCACTGGTTTTTCATGTCCATGGCTGTATCACCTGGGGCAAGTAGCTTCACCTCTCTAGGCCTCTGTTTCCTAACCCAGAAAACAGTGTTAACTACAGTCCTTGTAGCGTTTGCTTCTCTATCAGATACAAAGGGCAGAAATGCAATTCCAGGTGTTTTAATCCAAAAGCAAAGGGTTTGGCTCACATGAATGAGAAGCTCCGTGTGGATTTCTGGCAGTGTCCTTTCAGGTACAGCTGGATCCAGAGGCCCCAACAGTGTATTCAGAACTCGGCTTTTCTCTGTCTCGCAGCTCTGTGTGGCTTCATCCCAGGGAGGCTCACTCCAGAAGGGGTCGGGTGCTCCCCAGGCCTATGTCCTTCCAGCATCAAGTTCAATGGGTTCATGCGCCCACCTCTGAGCTAGTTGCTGTGGCTAGAGGGCCGGCGCCCTGGTAGGCAAGGCTTGGGGTGGAGTCACCCAAGTAAGAACCATGTGGCTGGCGGAAGAGTGCAGAGGGTGCTGGGTCAAAAACCTAACACAGAACCCCACCCCTCACAGGTCTCGACATGGAAGAATTCATCATGGTGCTTGCCACAGGGCAACTGCTCAGCCAGCCATGGCTCTGCTGACAGTGACACCTTCTGTTTCCACTAAGGGGGCTGCCACGTCCTCCTGGGCAGGGTGTGAGGGGCCCTCCCTGTACTTCCTTTGCCTCCCTCATGGCCTCCCACTGCCTCTGCTCCCATCTCCAGGCCAGGTGTCAGGCATCAGCCCTCTGCCTGGCCAGGAGTCCCCAGGGAATGGGGGGCATTCCTCACCCCACACATCCTGGGAGCTGCAGAGGCTGCAATTTCACTAATGATGTGGAGAAGAGAAGAAAAGACTAGCCCAAGAGGGAGCTATTTTAGCCGAAAAACCTCCCTATGGATTTGGGCCGGTTTTTCAGCACTAATGAACTGGGGCCAAGGGAATTTCCAGGGAGGGAGGCAGCTGTGTCTAGTCCAGGTTCTGGTTCTAGAGGGGCTGGAGGTCTGGCCAGGGAGAGAGCAGTGGGGGGCCGGGGAGGGTGCAATGGGGGGCTCTGTGCCCCGAGCTGAGAAGTGCTCACTGGCTCACCCCACAGATGCACTGCTCACTCTGTGTTACCCCCGCTCTCCTCACATAGGAAAGATCCCCAATGGCCAAGATGATCTTGCCAAGCTTTGTTATCTCTATAACCCCTACTGTGAGAACACTGTGTATCTGTTTTATTTTCCCCTGATATAAAGTCATGTCATGATATTGCAATTGCCTTTTTTTTTTCTTTTATACAGAGTCTTCCTCTGTCACCCAGGCTGGAGTGCAGCGGTGCTATCTCTGTTCACTGCAACTTCTGCCTCCCAGGTTCAAGTGATTCTCCTGCCTCAGCCTCCTGAATAGCTGGGACTATAGGCATGTGCCGCTGCAAACTTACAGACTGGGAGATACTGTTTTCACCAGATTCTGGGCTTCAGCCTGACCCTATCCCTCAATTTCTAATGTCTTTGGGAAAGCATTCACCCAGTCAGTTAGCTTTGAGGATAGACTGGAGCTCTAGGCCTGACCTGACCCCCTGGGTGGTTTGCTGGTTTTCTCTGGGCCTTGATGAGCCAGACTAAAATGTCAAGGTGATAATCCCTGTCTTCTCCCCCATTAGTGCTGATTCCACCTCAGAAAATGTTGGTCTGGTGGTGAAGGGACAGGCAGTCCATGCAAATATGCACTATGCAGTCACGTGAGGTTTCTCCAAAGCCAGCATCTCCCTCAAATACTGGAAGTCAGCACACACTGTGGCCAGAGAAGACAACCCATTTATACCCTGTCCAGAACCCAAAAGAAGAGCAGGGCTATACCTGGCACAACAGATACCGCAGACAAAACTTGCCAGAGTCCAGCAGCTGCACTTCTGCTTTGCTGAAGCGGGGGGTTTCCTGTGTCCATAGGGGCTGGCAGTTGGGGACCAGTGATGCTTTTCCTTTGAATGACTTTGCGCCCCAGTCCTGGGTTTTAGTCACTATGGGATGTGGGGAAGCAGAACTTTAGGGAAAGATATGGTCCTGTGCCATTCAGATCACCTGCAGCAGTTGCCTTAGGGTGGGGAGAATTTTCAGAGCATGCCAACCAGGCTAGAGGGTGGAAGGGAAACCATGTGGACCCCGGACTGAGAGAGAGGTGCTTCAGCACCGCGGACAGCGCCCTGCCGGCCTCTGGACCCAGAGACCTGAGCAGTGAGGAGTGGGGATCCTGAATGAAAGAGCCTCATGTGGCCAGGGCAACCCAGTCCCTGCCCTCAGGGAAGGAGAGAGGGGAGGCACAAGGATTATTAGCACTTCTATCAGCCAGCACTGGTGATGGACACTTTAATACATTAGCCCACCTTGGCTTCCTCTTTATTCTTATTTTACAGCAGAGAGAACGGAGGCTCAGGAAGGCTGAATAGGCTGCCCAGGTCACACAGCTAGTTAGCGGTAGAGCATGAACTTCTGTCCAAGTTCATCTGGCTCCAGACATCTTACTGTCTCTCTGATCAAATGGGAGAGGCACAGCCTTCAAACACTTGTGGCAACCATGGCCCCAGAGCTGCTGGCATTTGTGGTTGGAAGGCTGGATTTGCATTTGTGTGTGGTTTTGTGAATGCTTCTGGGTGTGCATGAGGGTGAATTCAGTGGAGTGTGACTGTTTACAGGAGGCTGTGTGAGTCCCCATGGGAGCTAGAAGATGAGAGGTGGTGTCACATCTCAAAGACCCTCCCTCCTCCCTCCTCCTGGAAGGAGACCTAGAATCCACTGGCCTTTTTTTTTAAGCACTTAAAGAACAGACCAGAACTGATAGCTAAATTAAACCTGCTGAGAGTGCCTGTTTAATTGAAAATGCCATCTGTAATTTAAATGTCAGAATTGGGATGGTTATTATAGGCGCCTTGAAGACTGGGGCTCATTTCACAGTTTCAAAACAGACTGGGAAAAGCAGCAAATGGACCATTGCCTGCAGTGTCGTGAAGCGATTAATAACTTCTCTGGTCCTGCTGAGCTCTGGCTCCCACCACTGCCCACACAGAGGGAGTATGGCTGGGAGCTGGGAGCTAAGGGCTTGGGCTCTGGGACTCCGCCTCCTGCCTCGCCCCCTCCATACCTCTGTGCCATCCTCCACTCAGCTTCAGGGCAGCCATTCCAAAGGGTGACGCGTATCCTGTCTCACTTCAGGGTCTCCCTGGCACTTCTGGAATGAAATCCTAACCTCTTAGTCTGGCACTCAAGGCCTTTGGAAGGCAAGGCCCTGCCTCCCTCTCCAGGTTTGGTGCCTGCCACTGGCTGCTCCTGACATCCTGAATGCCTCCAGGCCTTTGCACAAGCTGAGCCCTCAGCCTGGACAGCCATTGCTTTTCTTTGTCTTTTTTTTTTTTTTTTTTTTCCTTTTTTCTGGAGAACGGGGTCTCGCTATATTACCCAGGCAGGTCTCGAACTCCTGGGCTCAAGCTATCCTCCCGCCTCTGCCTCCCTGAGAGCTGGGATTACAGGCGTGAGCCACCGCGCCCGGCCGCCATTGCTTTTCTTACCCACACGGTGAACACAATGTATCATTCATGATTCAGCCCTTGTGTCACCATTTCCAGGAAGCCTTCCGTGAGTACCCTATGCCTCCCCAAAGCACTGATCCAGGCCAGGTTAAGTTTCCTTGTCTCCCATGGCCCCTTGCTCACCTTCATAGCTGACTTACCATGGGATTGTCTGTTCGCCAGTCGCTGTATGCTGTGAGCCCCTTAAGGACAATGATAGTGCTTTGTTCTTCTGAGACCCAGTGCTCTGCCCTGAACAATGACAATAGATAACATTTATTGAGCACCTACTGTGTACCAGGCACTGTCATTAGTCCCATCAAAATAGTTTTTTCATGAACCGTACATGAGACTTAACATTAGTCCTCCCCCTTTTTTAAAATGGAGTCTCGGCCAGGCATGGTGACTCACGCCTGTAATCCCAGCACTTTGGGAAGCCAAGGTGGGTGGATCTCTTGAGGTCAGGAGTTCGAGACCAGCCTAGTCAACATGGCGAAACCTCATCCTTACTAAAACTACAAAAATTAGCTGGGCCTGGTGACATGCACCTGTAATCTCAGCTACTCGGGAGTCTGAGGTAGGAGGATCACTTGAACTCAGGAGGTGGAGGTTGCAGTAAGCCGGGATAGTGCCACTGCACTCCAGCCTGGGCAGCAGAGTGAGACTCTGTCTCAAAAAGAAAAAAAAAATGGAGTCTCACTCTGTCACCTAGGCTGGAGAGCGATGGTGAGATCTTGGCTCACTGCAACCTCCTCCTCCTGGGTTCAAGAGATTCTCCTGCCTCAGCCTCCCGAGTAGCTGGGATTACAGGCATGCACCACCATGCCTGGTTATAATTTTTGTATTTTTAGTAGAGACAAGGTTTTGCTGTGTTGGCCAGGCTGGTCTTGAATTCCTGACCTCAAGTAATCCACCTGCCTCAGCCCCCCAAAGTGCTGGGATTACAAGCATGAGCCACCACAACCAGCCTAGTCTCATTTTTTGAGATGAAAAAACTGAGGCATGGAGGGTGACTTGTCACAAGCCAAATGGCTACCAGTGACAGTGCTGGGACTTGGATGGAGGCAGCCTGTCTCCGGAGGCCAACTTCTTAACCACTATGCTATAATGCCACATTCAGGGCCCTCTGCTTGGAGAATATTTGTTCATTTAACACATAAAGGGCTCGTCGGGTGTGTTCTATCCCAGGGAGGAGATGCCATAACAAAGTGATCCAAAGGGAGCTAAGCTAACCCCCACCCAAATGAACTTCCTGTTTCTGGACCTCAGGCCCTGGTGCTTCTTTCATGCACTAGAGGCTTTCAAGAGGGGGGATCCCTTTGCCAAGGCCCCCAGAGCTTAAAGGGGGGGTCTTTATCCCCTTTTCCCCCCGTCCACCATAGATAACTCCCTGCCAGCTCTGTGCTCTGTCTGTAATCCCCCAATTGCACTTAATGGGGCAGTGAGGTGCAGTTGGATATCGTGGTTGGTGCCCCAGCTTTGCTACTTAAAGCCTATGTAAGTAGCAAACGTTTCGCCTCCTGACCTCACTGTCTTCATCTCTAAAGTGGGGTCCTAATCATACCTAACTCAGAGTGTTGAGGATTAAATGAGATCGCGGAGGTGCAGTGCTTAGTAGAGGCACCCAGCAAAGGCCCAGCATGTGAGAGCTGTAACTTCCTTTTCCTTCCTTCCTTCTCCTTTCCTTCCTTCCTTCCTTCCTTCCTTCCTTCCTTCCTTCCTTCCTTCCTTCCTTCCTTCCTTCCTTCCTTCCCTCCTTCCTTCCTTCTTTTCTTCCTCCCTCCCTCCCTTCTTCTTTTTTTTTTTTTTTTGTGATGGAGTGTCCCTCTGTCACCCAGGCTGGAGTGCAATGAAGTGATCTTGGCTCACTGCAACCTCTGCCTCCCAGGTTCAAACGATTCTCCTGCCTCAGCCTCTTGAGTAGCTGGGATTACAGGCGTCCACCACCATGCCCGGCAAATTTTTGACAAGGTTTTGCCATATTGCCCAGGCTGGTCTTAAACTCCTGACCTAAGGTGATCTTCCCACCTCGGCCTCCCAAAGTGCTGAGATTACAAGTGTGAGCCACTACACTCGGCCTACATTTCCTTTTTCCTTCCTTCCTTCCTTTCTTCCTTCCTTTCTTCTTCCCTCCTTCCTTCCCTCCCTCTCCTTCCTCTCCCCTTCCCTTCCCTTCCCCTTCCTCCCTCTTTCTTTCTCTTCCTTCATTCCTTTCTTTCTTCTTTCTTTCTTTTTTTTCTTTCTTCTTTCTCTTGCTTTCTTCTCTTTCTTTCTTTCTTTCTTTCTTTCTTTCTTTCTTTCTTTCTTTCTTTCTTTCTTTCTTTCTTTCTTTCTTTCTCTCTCTCTCATTCCTTCCTTCCTCTTTCTTTCTTTTTTCTTTCTTCTTTCTCTCTCTCTCTTTCTTTTTCTTTCTTCCTTTCTTCTTTCTTTCTCTCTCTCTTTCTTTCTGCCTCCCCTCCCCTCCCTCCCTCCCTCCCTTCCCTCCCTCCCTCCCTCCCTCCTTCCCTCCTTCCTTCCTTCCTTCCTTCCTTCCTTCCTTCCTTCCTTCCTTCCTTCCTTCCTTCCTTCCTTCCTTCCTCTTTCTCTCTCTCCAAGCCCATGTCCTGGGTAACAGTCTGTGCCTACTCAGTGTTGCTGGGCCCCCAACTTCCAGTGTTGGGGCATTTTAAACTGCTTAGTGGAAAGAAAGCTGCCAAGATCATATTTTTGCGTCTGATGCTGCACCCATCATGCTCTCAGCATAGCCCCAATCTCCCAGCCCCCTGCCCACAGCCCATCTTTGTGTTCTTTCCACCCTCTCTCCTGCTCCATCCTTGACCTGGTCTTCTCTGGGGTTGTCGTGCAGTCATTTATTCCCTCAGCCAAGAGAAAAACACAGAAACTCGCTCCTAATTAGGTGGTTTCTATCTCCCCAGGTCTTCACTTCTTGCATGTTCTTGACTTGTTAGAGGAAATCGTATATCGACATTGGTATTGATTTGCATAATTCAGATATAATTAGGAGAAAGACTTGCTGGAGTGGCAGGCAGCAGGATTGGTGCTGCCGTATCCTGCTGACCTTGGGGAGAGCTTAGAACTGGGCCCTTAACTCTTACCAAGTTCATGTTTACTTTCTGTGCAAAGCCCTGTAGGCACCAGTCCCCTGAGCTTCACTCTTCTGTGAGGTTTTAAGGCGACAAAGAAGGACCCCCTGCCCACAGAGCGTCCCCTTGCCCACCCCAGCCTCTGGAATTCTGACCATGAGGGCTGTCCTGTGGGGCCTGCTGGGGATGCAGAACGACTTTCTACTGTCCTGGAGGTCAGCAGGCACAGGGTCAGCTTCCACGTGATGCCCACCATCTGGAGCTAGGAAGAGGATTTCAGGGTAGCGTCATCTTGACAGTTGGAGGAAGAAAAAAAAAAAACCCAAGCCCAAGCACCGCTTGAAGCAAGAGACTAGAAATTAGTGTGACCCCGTGAATTATATTGCTGCCGTGATGAAAAGTGCTGGTGCATCCTTGGAAAGATTAGGAACATAACGAGCCAGAGAAACAGATGAAAAATGCACGTCCGTGCCTGTTCTGTTTGTAGCCATTTCTTCATGCCTTTATTTATTCATCTATTCATTCAGCAAGTATTTATTGAGGGGCTAATATGTGCCAGGCACATAAAAGAATTAGGAGGCCGAGCATGGTGGCTCATGCCTGTAATCTTAGCACTTTGGGAGACCAAGGCGGGATGATCGCTTGAGCACAGGAGTTTGAGACTAGCCTGGGCAACACGGTTCAACCTCATCTCTACAAAAAATTTTTTAAGAATTAGCTGAGCGTGGAGGTACACGCCTGTGGTCCCAACTACTTGGGAGGCTGAGGTGGGAGGACTGATCGAGCCCAGGAGGTTGAGGCGGCAGTGAGCCGAGTTCGTGCTGCTGCACTCCAGTCTATGACAGAGGGAGACCCTGTCTAAAGATAAACAGGCAAACGAAAGAATTAGGTGTTCTCCTGGGAATGGGGATGTGACCTCAGAAAACTGTTATTGGTGAATTTGGTTCCCATGCACCCCAGCCTACGGGGGTGGATTTGGGTCCAGGATTTAGGGCCTGGGAGGCAGGCTCTGGAGGACTTGTGCCCAGAAGACCATACGATGCCCGCTTTGAATTGTGCCTCTGTCTGTTTCACCTGCAAGCTGGCACTGTCCCAGGAAGGCTCCTGACAGCACAGGGCTGGGGTGGAAGCAAGGGACATTCCTATCCGTAATGACCACCCTGGGGTGGAGTGAGGGGCACTGCCCATCAGGTGAGCTTCATGGGAAGCAGGACGATGGGGAAGGAGTTTCTCTCTATACGCACCCCTGCCCCTACTCCTGCACCAGTGTGACCCCTCCTCCTCCTGCCATACAGTCCCTGCAAAGTGGCCATCACCAGAAACCACAGCCAATTTCCCCAGGGAGCAATCTCCAGGGCACTGATTTACTCGTTAGCTGTCACCACAGGCCCTGAATAATCAGGTCTCTTCCCTCAGAAAGAATATTAGAGGCTGAGATGGGAAGGGCTAGGGCAGCGTGATATTTATTTCCCAGGCATTTGCTGCCATGAATCACGGGGCTGTCTCTAACCTGCTTTCACACAGCACCGCAGGCCCGTCCGCAGGCCCGGAGACACTTTCCAGGGTCCCAGGGGGCAGCTTGCCTGGTAATCCATTCCAGAGCCCAGCCCACGATTCAGGCTGCCTGTCAGGAGTGGCGCGCTGGGGAAACTGAGAGAGGGGAGGAGGCAGTCACCCTCTGTTTGGGGAGAGCTCCATGATTCATTCATTCCTTCATTCATCTGGGAAACATTTGTTGAACATCTGCTGCTTCCTGCTGTGCACTGGGCTGGGAGCTGGGCATAGAGGGGTGAACCAGCCAAGCCCGGTCCTATCCTTGGGAGCATAAGTGGTGTTTCCTTTTCCATCTTTCTACTCCCACCCAGGAGGCAAGACTGCTCTGAGCTCTGGCTGGGGGCGGGAATAGATCTCTACGTTCCTTGTCCTGCCCCCTCTCCCACCCCCGTCCCCACCCCATCCCACATCGGCCCAGATGGTTGAGCAAGATAATTCAGTCCCTTACTGCTGCAGTGATATTTCCCAACATTGTCCCAGGACTCCTCTGCTTTCCCTGAGTGGGAGAAGGAAATGCTTACTTTTTCAACCCCAACTCTTATCAGGCCCTTCCCCATGACTACTTACATTATCCCATTTAACCCCCATTGTACAGAGGAGGAGACATGCCCGGGGTCACACCGCCGCTTGCGGTGTGCTGTAGTGGGCTATAGCAGTATGCCTCTCTTCCAAACTTGGCCGTCGATGACTTCAGGTTGGTGGTGTGAAATTGACCACAGTGGGAGTATTTACACCATGGGAATGGGCAGGTGCTGTCAATCAGGGCATTTCCTCTTTGCAGAGCTATCTCAGCATGGACCAGCTTTGCACCACTGCACCCAGATGCTTTGACTGACACTCTTCTCTGGAGAAGCAGCAGAGGATGGCTGTCACAGTGGAGAAGCAAAAGATGTCCCTGCTGCTGGGAAGTGGTTGCTTGTTGTGGAACAACTGAGGAATAGTAACATGAATTCCCATTGGAGAGAGTTTTCAGCCCCTGCGTGGCCACTTTTTAACATCACAGGTTGCTTTAACAGTTGGGTTTGGTGCCCTGCCACCCTTCCCTCCCATACCCAGGTTGATGGTGGAGCTAAGGCCTTGCTGCTAATTGAGGTCTCAAGGTTAATGGGTACTTTTATTGGTGTGAGTGATAGCTTTTTGCTGGGCTCTGAGGACAAGGCAAGAATCTCGCCAGGGGACAGTGCACTGAGCACCGCCCCCCGCCCTCACCGCAAGAGATAAACACATATGTGTCCTCTAGGATACATTTTTTCTATGCTGGTGTCTTTTTTTTTTTTTTTCCCCTTCCCTCATCCTTCTGATCTCAGTTTAAACATCATCCCCTCAAGGAGACCCTGACCATCCTATCTATGGTATGTTTCTGTGCCTCACAGTTCTCTTTTAGTTTATTTTCTGTTGACTTACTTCTTTGTCTATTTCTTTCACTAGACTACAGCCTCCATGAGTGGGAAGCTGAGGCAAGAGAGGCTTAGTTCTTTTTTTTTGAGACGGAGTCTCACTGTGTCACCCAGGCTGGCATGCAGTGGTGTGATCTCAGCTCACCACAACCTCCACCTCCTGGGTTCAAGTGATTCTTGTGCTTCAGCCTCCTGAGTAGCTGGGATTACAGGTGTGTGCCACCATGCCTGGCTAATTTTTGTATTTTTGGTAGAAATGGGGTTTTGTCATGTTGCCCAGGCAAGTCTCGAACTCCTGACCTCAAGTGATCTGCCTACCTTGGCCCACCAAAGTGCTGGGATTACAGGCAATTTGCAACTTCTGATACTTCTTGTTGATCCTCTCCTCCCTGTGGCTTCCTGGTGTTTGATCTGGGAAGACTTTACCCCTGGCTGATTTCCCCCTAATGCACCTGCTCATCAGATGCCGGATGAGGGGGTCTGAGGTCAGGGTTAGGTCTCCAAACTTGGAGTCAGAGCCCTGATTCTGCACACTGGTTTTGGTGCTTACTGGCCATGGGCCACAGGGAGAGGACAGAAAGGACAGCCTGGAACAGAAGCTGCAGAAGGAAATGGCATCCACTCCCTATTAGGCCCTACCCCAGCCTTCTGTAGCTCCATTCTCCCAGGGACAATTTCCCAGTCACTCTAAAGCTTTCCTGTCTTAAAAAAAAAAACAAAAACCTTACTTTTGATGTTATAAAAATGATGCTTTCTGGCTGGGTACATTGGCTCATGCCTGTAATCCCAGCACTTTAGGAGGCCGAGATGGGTGGATCACCTGAGGTCAGGAGTTCAAGACCAGCCTGACCAACATGGCAAAACCCTGTCTCTCTTAAAAACACAAAAACTAGCCAGGCATGGTGGCGAATGCCTGTAATCTCAGCTACTCATGAGGCTGAGGCAGGAGAATCACTTGAACGTGGGGGGCAGAGGTTGCAGTGAGCTGAGATCACTCCACTTCATTCTAGTCTGGGCGTAAGAGTGACACTCCTTCTAAAAATAAAAAAAATTAAAAAATGCTTTCCACAGGACAATAGTAAGGCAAAATAAAAGGCATCTTTTAGACAAGAAAGAACCATGTTGACTTTCCTCCTTTCTTGTCCTGGATTAGCCCCGCCCACGTAAGCCCAAGACTCTGCCTCCTCTGGTAATTATAAGTAGCATTAAAACTGCCTCCCGGACCAAGTTATTACTTCCAAGAATAATAGTCTCTGTTACTACAGAAACTAATTAACAGCATGCAATGAGGGGGAAAAATTCAATTAATTAGTGGCTTAATAAGTGCTCACAACGACTCTGGGCTTGGCTTGGGCATTGGGATGGGAGGGATGGAGACCCCCAGAGGGCTAGGGGTGGGGGGGCTGCAGAGTGGGGGGAGAGCACAGGGCTTGGGAATGGGTGGGGTCCTGTAGGAGCCCGAGAATCCCAGAGAGCCTAGTTGAAGAGGAAAGAACCGTGTTTGTTTCTGTTTGTGTCTGTTTTTTGCAGACCCCCTCCTGAGCTGAGGCTCTCAGCCTTACTAGTAATACTGAGTGGGGAGGGGTCCTTGGTCTGGTGTTGTCTCATCGTGGTGGTTCGGCAGGTGCAGGGAAGTGAGGAAAGACTTGCTTTTTTCTGTCCTGCAGGCTGGAGGTGGGAAGGGGAGGTGAGCACACGGGTGACCTCTTCTCTGTCACAGCCCCACCCACCCCATCCCTTGGGATCTTCCCAACTCTCAGCCAGAGTCTTGGAGTCAGCTCTGACATTGCTCCTCCCCAAGCCCACCTCCCACCTGGCAGAGACTCTTGTGGCTGCTCACTGCTAAGCAGTTCCCTTGCTTCCCTTCCTCACCCTCACCCTGACCCCATCATCTCCTCCACCACGTCCTGGAGGGCACTCCTGCAGCGATCTGCCCGGCGCCCACCCCTTCTCCTCCAGCCCGTCCACCATCTGGCAGCCACTGGGCTCTGATGCTGGCACCACTGGGGAATAGGACGAGGTCAGGTCCCTGCTTCGAGCCACGAAGCCCTGGCTGGACTGGCACCAGCTCCTTTTCCAGGCTCTCTGTGGCCCCAACACCACATCTGCTTTGAGTTATTTGAATGAGACAAATGGGGAGTTGCCAAATACTGATGGTTCTCAGGGCTTGGGGCCTTCTATTGCACAGATCCCTTCGGAGGCCCTGAGAGGGGCCCTGGCATTATGTCCTAACGGTCATGTGTGTTTGTAAAATTTGCAGATGTAGATGACGTGAACTGCAGTCCATGAAGACCGACCATACCATTGTCTCTGTCCACTCAGACTTCCCACCTCCGCAGAGTGATCAGATGAAACGGGATTGATCCGAATGCCTGCATTTGGAAGTGCGTTCGTTTCTGACTGCCGCCGTAACAAACAACCACAAACGCAGTAGCTTCGGCAACACAAATGGATTAATTCGCAGCTCTGCAGGTCAGAAGTCCAAAGTGGGTCTCCCTGGGCCAAAATCAAGGGGTCAGCCTGGCTGCATTCCCTTCTGGAGGCTTTAAAGGGAAATTCACATCCATGCCTTTTCCAGCTTCCAGAGGCTGCCTGCATTCCTTGGTGTGTGGCCCCAACCCTCATCTATGTTGAACTGGGTCCTTCTCACACTGCTCTGTCTCTGATTCTCCCTCTTCTCTCTCCCTCTTCCACTTTTTTGTTTGTTTGTTTTTTTGAGATAGAGTCCTGCTCTGTTGCCCAGGCTGGAGTGCAGTGGCATGATCTCGGCTCACTGCATTCTCCGCCTCCCAGGTTCAAGCGATTCTTATGCCTCAGCTTCCTGAGTAGCTGGGATTACAGATGTGAGCCACCATGCCCTGCTAATTTTTTTAGAGATGGGGTTTTGCTACATTGGCCAGGATGGAACTCCTGGCCTCAAGTGATCTGCCCGCCTTGGCCTCCCAAAGTGCTGGGATTACAGGCGTGGGCCACCAGGCCCGGCCACCCTCTTCTACTTTTAAGGACTCTTATGATGACTTTGGACCTGCCTGGCTCATCCAGGATAATCTCCCTATTTTAAAGTCAGCCAATGAGCAGCTTCAACTCCCTCTGCCATGTAACCTACTATAGTCACAGGTTCTGGGGACTGGGGCACAGACAGTTTTGGGGGGCTATTATTCTGCCAGCCACAGTAAGGCACAATCGCAGCTCTGCAGACAATAAATGTGTGTGTGTGTTTGTGTGTGAGTGTGTGTGTGAAGACACATGTTTTGTGCATCCTACATAACAAAATATATTTATTACGTATGTATGTATATATACACATATGAACATATATGTGTGTATATGAATGTATGTATATACATTTTTTCTCTTTTTGAGACAGGATCTCACTTTGTTGCCCAGGCTGGAGTGCAGTGGCACAGTCATGACTCACTGCAGCCTTGATCTCTCAGGCCCAAATGATCTCCTACCTCAGCCTCCCAAGTGTAATATTAATAGCTGGGATCACAGGAGTGTGCCATCACACCTGGCTAATTTGTATGTGTATATTTCACTCAGCCATGCTGGAGGAATGATCTATCTTCTCTCTAGAAAATGATATTACAAAATCTTGACAGTTGAAGGGGGAATCCAAAAAGAATATGCAGTCAAAAATGTAAGAAAAAAAAAGTGTGTTGAGCAGATAATGAAAATATATTTCAAAATGTATTTGTATTTGTAACACTTTTTCTTTCTAAATAAGCATGAACTTTCATGCCTAATTTTACATTCTTTGAAAAAATTCCAGTGGAGCGTGGTGGCTCATGCCTATAATCCCAGCACTTTGGGAGGCTGAGGCAAGAGGGTCACTTGAGCTCAGGAGCTCAAGACCAGCCTGGACGATATACTGAGACCCCAATCTACAAAAAATTTAAAAAAATCTAGCCAGGTGTGGCAGTGCATGCTTGTAGTCCCAGCTACTCAGGAGGCTGAGGTGGGAGGATCTCTTGAGCCTGCGAGGTTGAGGCTGCACTGAGCTGTGATCGTGCAACAGCACTCCAGACTGGGTAGAGTGAGACCTCGTCTCAAAAAACCCACAAACCACAACCTGGGATCCTCTGCTTGCTGCCACCCCAGGACCCTTGCACATGCTCTTCTCTGTGTTGAGAGTGCTTCATGTCTCCTCCATTCTCTTGGCTTAACCCTCAGACTTCAGCTCAAGCTTTAGTGCTCCACAGAAATCTCTCCTGCTAGGCACAGTGGCTCACACCTATAATCCCAACACTTTGGGAGGCCGAGGCGGGCAGATCATGTGAGGTCAGGAGTTTGGGACCAGCCTGGCCAACATGATGAAACCCTGTTTCTACCAAAAATACAAAAATTAGCTGGGTGTGGTGGTGGGCGCCTGTGATCCCAGCTACTCGGGAGGCTGAGGCAGGAGAATTGCTTGAACCTGGGAGGAGGAGTTTGCAGTGAGTGGAGATTGCTCCACTGTACTCCAGCCTGGGGGACAAGAGCAAAACTCCGTCTCAAAAAAAAAAAAAAAAAAAAAAAAGAAATCTTCTCCCTTCATGTTCCCCCTTCCTCATGACTGGTCTCCTAGACTTCCCCATGGTTGGTCTCCTGGACTTCTGCTTTGTGGCTCCCCCTTCCTCATCGCTGGTCTCCTGGACTTCTGCTTTGTGTCCCCTCTGCAGTGATAACTCATGATTCGTGAACTTGCCTGTTGCTGTGTCCCCTGTTGGAATGCCAGCCCCATGACCTTGCCTATCTTGCTGCTATTTTCCCCACTGATTGGCACAGAGTCCAGCACACAGTAGGCACTCAATAAATACAGGCAAAATGAGAGGATGAGTACGAGGGTGGGTGAATGGTGTTCTCAGGGTGGGAGGGAGGGAGAGTGCTCCGGAATGCATGTACCCATCCCTGGTCCCACTGCTCGCATGTGCTGGTGCTGAGATTCAAGCTCAGAACCTTCCATGTCAAATTCATCCCTTCTACCACCCTGTACATTTGAGGCCAATGGCCGTTTAATGGATGCCCAAATGATGGGTGGCAGAGCATGTGTCAGCAAATCCTAAGGCAGGAAGTTGGTGAAGAGCTAAGCTTGGATTAAATGGTGGGGTGATAGGGAGCCATGGTGGGTTCTGAAGCACCACCAGCGGTCATGGCCTGCCTTTGGGGGAGTCTGCTCTGGAGAAGGGTCCCTGACCTGGGCCAGTCAGCTGGGACCAGCAGCTGAAACTGCAGCTTGCCTGTCTGCGCTGACCTGTCTTCCCACGGCCCCTCCGTTATGCCTACCAAAGCCAGCTGCTGTGGGCCGACCAGTTCCAGAGGGAGGCTGAGAAGGCATTTATTGAATTTATGATTTTAATTTATTACAATTCTAATCCCATTATGGGTTCCCTTTTGTCTGCAGCCTGCACAGCAGTGGAGTTTAATTATGGCCAAGCAAGATTTCCCCTACTCAGGGGACCTTTCCTGCCAGTCCTGGTGGCCCCTGGTTGCTGGAGGGGTGGTGGTGGGAGGGTAGGGAGGTGCAGAGTGGAGAAGGAGAGGCTCAGTGGTGTCCGGGAGTGGCAGGCTGTTGCAGCCCTTCCTGCGGCTGGCGGCTGTACTGGGCAGGATGTGTGGAGATGCCTAGTGAGTGACAATTAGGACTGCAGCGTGTGCCTGTGCTGGGTGAGCAGTGTGCAACCTAGGTGCAGAGCAAGTGACTTAAATGAGTGAGGCAGACAGGGTGTAATATAACAGGGACTGGAGGGGACTGTGGCAAATTGGAACAGCACATCCCACCTAAAGGGGCAGCCGTTTCTCTGCTCCACTGATCATTACCATGTAAGGGTGCCAGTTGTGAGTGGTCAGGTGGGCTCAGTCTTTGCAAGTGTCCCCATCTGTAAAATGGGCACAGTATTAATAATTGTCTTATTGACTTGGTGTGAGGACTCAATAAGCTAACAAATACAAAGTGCCTATTAATAGAACAATGGCTGGCATATAGTGAGTGGCAATGACTTTGTACTGATAATGATGACGATTTGTTGTTCTCTATCTGCACAAAAGACCAGATGTCTTCTTTCCCCTGTCCCCAACACACTCCTGGCAGGAAGATGGGGAGCATCTAATCATTGCAGTGCAGTTGTTTGGGGTGTCCAGAGCCATGGGCTTCCCTGACTGCCTGTGGGTTTGGCTTGAATGGCTCCAGCAGAAGAAAATGTTTGTGATTCAGAGAAAAAGCAGACGCCAGAAATGCTGCTGCCAACAGAACGCTTTGAGTCACCTGGACTCACTTCATATAGGGGGTTTTACTTTCTTTTGGTAGGTTATTCTGAGCCCGAGACATGCACGTTTGCAGGAAGGATTTGCCAGGTTTCGCTGGGCTGAGAGAGCAGCCACTGACAAGCTTGGGGAGAGGCGGAGTCACGTGGTGAGGCGTGGAAACAATGCCAGTTGAAGGGGCTCAATTGTGAGCCTTAAAGAGATTCCCAGTTGTGTCCAAGGACGAGGAGGGAGAAATTAGGAGCGGGAGTGACAGGAAAATTGTCTAGCCAGTCCTCTACAGCACATGCATTCTTCATTCAGCCACGGCTGGCAGAAAGAGACATACATGAGTGTGTGTGCATACATGGTGTGCGTGTGTGTGGCGTGTGCCTGTCTACCTCCTCCAAGACACACTCCTTGGTTAACCCTGGCTGACCTGGATTATACCTTCTCCTGTTCTTGATTTCCAGTTCGGGATCTTTGGAAAACCAGCTGCATCTCCTAGGGCAAGGTGTTTACCTTGCTGTGCCTCAGTTTACCCATCTGAAGAGTAGGGTGGTAATTCCAGCCCTACCTGCTCCAAAGGCAATCTAATGGTAGTGTTCTAGAAGGACTGTCTTTGAAGTCAGCACTCTTTTGGTTGCAAGTGACAAGAGGGTTTGAATGCACCCTCTCTCATCTGCAGAGCCCTCTGGAATTTCAAGGCTTTTTACACAATCACGTCTGATTCCAGATATGGTGAAGTCAACGGATTAGGAGACAACTGCCATTGAAAAGACAGCTGTGGCCAGGCACTGTGGCTCACACCTGTAATCCCAGCACTTTGGGAGGCCGAGGCAGGCAGATCACGTCAGGTCAGGAGTTTGAGACCAGCCTAGCCAACATGGTGAAACCCCGTCTCTACTAAAAATACAAAAGTTAGCGGGGCGTGGTGGCAGGCTCCTGTAATCCCAGTTACTCGGGAGGCTGAGGCAGGAGAATCGCTTGAACCCGGGAGGCGGAGGTTGCAGTGAGCCGAGATTGCACCACTGCACTCCAGCCTGGGTGACAGGAGAGAAACTCCGCCTCAAAAAAAAAAAAAAGAAAAAAAAGAAAAAAAGACAGCTTGTTACACTCACAGATCCCAAGAGGAGCAGGCTTGTCCAGCCATGAGGGGGCACATGGGGCAGTCAGGACGTAGAGGGAGGGGGAAATTGTAGGCAAGAGCATTTATTGTGGTTTCCATGAGAAGGAACAAATGAGGCAGAGCAAGCCGGCTTAGGGTTGGCTATTTTGAATAATTTCAGCACATTCTGGGCCACAAGGGCTGCCCCTAGTTGTCTGGCAGGTGACCCTGGAGTGGTCAGGGCAGGTGGATAGTGGTCCCAAGTGTGAGAGCCAATAAAGGAGGTAGTTGCGGGTATAGACTCTGGATTGGTTGGTTTGCATTTTCAAAGCAAATGGGCTCATGGGCAAATTGATTACCGTCTCTAAGAATTTACCAGCTCTTAACCCTCCAGGATCACAAAGCCCCGGATGTCAAAGTATCAGAATACAGAAAATAAAAGGCATGGTTAATACACAGGTGTTGGTTGGCTGGTTGAAGGTCACACGGCTTGGGAGTGAAAGAGCCCAGGTGTTTTGACTCTTGGTCCAGGACATGCCCCTGTGATCTTCAGGTGGCTTCTCCCGAGATCTCCTGCCTTCCTTATGGACAAGGGTCTCCCTAGACAGTCACAGGGGCTGAGGGCAATGAAATGCTCTGCCTCCCTCTTTCTGCCCACAAATAGGTGTATCCCAGGACCCTAGTCAGCACTCTTTTGGTTGCAAGTGACAAAACCCCCACCTTAAACAAGCTTAAGTCAAAAAGTGAGTTTATTGGCTCACGTGTTTATTGGGTGCTCAGGGTTTTCCAGTTTCAGGAAAGGCTAGATCCAGGAGCCCAGATGCTATTGTCAGGACATACCTATTTTGCATATCTGGAGTTTGCGTCCCTTCAGGTGTTCTCATAAAGCCTTTCTCCATGTGTTATGGAAGAAGGCTAATGGTAGCCCCAAACCCCTAAAACTCATTACCCAAAAAGAAGAGAGATCTTCCTTGCTGGGTTCAGGTGTCATATCTCTGATTGACCTTCTTGGGTCAGGTGTTTTCTTTTTTTTTCTTTTTTTTTGAGACAGAGTCTTGCTCTGTAGCCCAGCGTGGATTGCAGTGGTACAATCTCAGCTCACTGCAACCTCTGCCTCCCAGGTTCAAGCGATTCTCCTGCCTCAGCCTCCTGAGCAGCTAGGATTACAGCCGAATGCTACCATGCCCAGCTAATTTTTGTATTTTTAGTAGAGATGAGGTTTCACCATGTTTGCCAGGCTGGTCTCGAACTCCCGACCTCAGATGATCTGCCTGTCTCAGCCTCCCAAAGTGCTGGGATTACAGGCGTGAGCCACCATGCCCAGCCCATGGTGTTCATTCTTGAGCCAATCAGTGTGATCAGGGGGATTAGAATTCTGGGCAGCCTGGCCTGATCTCACACCCACGAACTCTGTGTGTGTGTGTGTCTGTGTCTATGTCTGTGTGTGTATGAGTGTGTGTGTGTTCCTGTGACTATGTTGTGTAGAGCATTGTGACTAAGCCCTACCAGGACCCCATGGAATGGGGAAGAGACAGGCAGAAACGGGCAGTATCTGCCCCCACTTCAATGTTCTTCATTCCCATCCACCAATTTTCCACAAAAGGTCTTGCTCTGTGCCAAGCACGACTTCCTGCCCTGAGCCGGAAGGACTTTCTCGCCGTCTTCCCAAAATGTCTTAACAGAAGGGCAAGCTTCCTGGTCTAGGAGTTGGGACACTGGGGTTTGGGTCATAGCACTGGGGTTTGACATAGTCACTCTGTGACCCAGGACAAGCCCCTTAAGCCTCAGTGTTCCCTCTGGACAATGGGTGGGCTAGACTAGAAGATCTTTAAACTGCCTCCAAGTCTGACCCTCTGTGAGACAAGTACTTGCTCTGAGCAAAGAGAGGTTCCGAAGCCTGCTTGCCAGGATGACGTGGGTGGGAACAGGGCTGTTAAATAACAGATTCCTGGGCCCTCCCCAGGACCAGCTGGATCACACTCTCTTGGGAGCGGGACCCAGGAAGCTATTATTTTTGAGGAGTGATTCTGTTGTAGCTGGTTTACAACCTGGTGCTTAGGAACCACCACCTAAGAAATCTGGTCCCTCGAAAGGGACAATGAACGAATTGGCTCTTTGAGGTATCTGGGCTTGTTGGCTTTGCTAGCCTAAAGCTAACAGGGTGTGTCCTGCATACAGTTGACAAGAGACAGTACCTGCTGAGCCAGACTGGCCCAAGAGCCTGTCTCTGGTGATTGCCCTGTGTCCTCACATAGCAGGTGGCCCCTATGGGGACCTGGCCCTGCCAGCTGGCGGAGCATCTCGGAGCCGAGAGCTCTTCCTGGGACATCAGCAGGAGGTCTCACTCCGTGCCGTTGTTGGGAGGAGATTTGGGGAAGAGATGTGGGTGCTGGCTTGGGATGGGGACTGGAGGCTATGGGGAAGGCTGCTTGAGTCTAGCGGGGAGGGGAGCAGGGTGTGGCCTTGGGCAAGTCAGGTCATCCTCTTTGGGGCCTCTGTCTTCCCACCTGGCCAGTGGGTTTGTAGCTTGGACCTTCTGAATCTGCTTTAGTCCATAGAGAGGGCACCGCAGGAGAGAGGGCCACACAGAGGGGCACCGTGAGGGCGAGGAGAAGGCAGCTTTGATGGAGGAGGGGCTCAGCCTGCAGGTGCCAGAGGGCAGGCCCCCAGCTAATCAGGCCGGCTGAGTAGCAAACCAAGAGTTCAGGAAGGGAGGGGAGAATGGGGCAGAAACACTTCTGTTGGACAGCTGGAGAGAACCACAGGATGCCCTGGGGCCCTCCTGTGCCACTGCATGAGCGGAGGCAGCTCAAAGCACAGTCCCGGGGCTGCCCTTTCTGGATTCAAATCCCAGCTCTGCTCTCGACGGTGTGACCCTGGGCAAGCCACTCCCTTCTGTGCCCCAGTTACTTCTCCTATAAAGTGGGGGATGCTAATAGCGCCTCCCTCAGGGGGTCCTCAGTGGGCACTTAGCAGTTGTTGCTGCTGTTTGTATTAGTGAGGACTGTACTTGCTTGGGGTTATGGGCAGGCCGTGGAGGCTGAGCTGCTGACCAGCCATGTGACTTTGTTGCCTGACCTCCCTGTGCCTCAGTTTCCTCTCTTCTAAAAGGAGGAGAACAGCATCTACTTCATTCCAGTGAGTCTACTGGGTTACTCCAGGTGAAGGCTTAGCATGGTGCCCCGCCCGCGAGAAGCCCTCTAAAAAGGACAGCTATTGTTGGTGTTATTATTTATAGAGTTGAACTGGGTTAGGTATGTCAATGGCGTTACTGACACACTTTCCAGGGGCTGGGTGGAGGTGGGTTCTGGACCCTCCAGGCAGCTGTGGGTGACAGACAGGGTATCCTTGGGGTCTGGCGGGGAACCACTGGGGCAGGCGATCTGCAAGTCCCCAGGTAGATGCCTCCCGCTGGGGATCAGCAGAATTTGGTGTGTTTTGGGTGAACCATCAGCTTTCCTGATGTTTGTGCCCTGGAGTGAGGCAAGCTCTGGCCTTTGGTCTCAAGGCGTGAGTTCGAGTTCCAGCCCTTGGCCTTGGCTAGGACTTGCCTTTGGCTAATCTGAGCCTCAGCTTCCAATTCTGTAGTGTGTGACTGTGATGTCTACTTCACCAGGATGCTGAGGGAGCAGAGGGCAGTGGGGAGAAGGAGCACAGCAGAATCTGCTGTGCAAATGAAAGGGGCTGGTGGTCGAGGTACTCTGCCTGGCATGCAGTCAAAGAACTTGGTTTGCTTTCCAGCTCTGTCACTTACTGACTGGGCAACCCCAGGGCAAGTCCATCAACTTCTCTGAGCCTTATCTTCTCACCTTTACTAAAACATGGATGATGATGATGGTTATTATTATTATTTTGAGACAGGGGCCTCACTGTATTGCGTAGGCTGGAGTGCAATGGCGTGATCTTGGCTCACTGCAACCTCCACCTCCCAGGTTCAAGCAATCCTCCCACTCAGCCTCCCAAGTAGTTGGGACTATAAATTAGTCATGCACCACCATGCCCGACTAACTTTTTGTATTTTTAGTAGAGATGGGGTTTCGCCATGTTTCTCAGGCTGGTCTTGAACTCCTGGGCTCAAGCGATCCCCCAGCCTCCGCCTCCCAAAGTGTTGGGATGACAGGCGTGAGTCACTGTGCCTGGCTGAAATATGGATTATTTTGTGAGGCTTGTAGGTTATTACTATGAGGCTAAAAATGAGATCCCATATGCCAAGTGTCTGGCGGCAAGACGAGGGTGGGGCCAGACTGGGCCACAGTGCTGGGCCGTCAGCGTGGGCGAAAGCACACCGCTCTTTCCTCTTCCTCCCCTCCTGCCTCAAATCCTGTCTCTTCCTCCCTGAGCCTCTAATCTCGCCTCTGCTTCTCCCTTCACTGTTTCTGCTCTCTCCCTTCCGGCTTCCCTTGTAGTTTAAGATTAGACGTTATCATTTCTGTCTTGAGGACACGGATATGACACACTGGCGTCTCTGCATATTTCTCCCCTGCCAGCCTCAGCCCTGACGTGATTGCGAGGGCTGGATTCCATGCACAGTTGCCAGGTCCTGCTCCTCGCGTGGCCGAGTGGACCTGCAGCTACATGGGGGAATGTTTTTCCTTTTGATTTGTGCTTCTTGTCTTCTCATCCCCGGTGCTAGAAATGGACTCCCCTCTTTTCCTGTGATGTTCAAGATTCTAATTAAGTGGAAGAGACTTTTACTCCTTACAATTCTCCAGTTATGAATAATGATACTGGCTCATAAATGAAAATTGCTTTTCTATTTAAATTCTGTGTGGTTTTTTTTGTTGTTTAAAAAAAGAAGGTATGAAACCAGGGCTCTTGGGTCATTTGCAAGTTATTAATTTCAAGCGGAGCTCTTAGCTAGCTTATTAACGGTGAGAGTATTATAGTTGAGTTAAATGGTGGGGATATTAATTACCTTGCAGGCTTTTATGCGTGGAGAAATGGCTTGTTTCCATGTTGGTGGGTGGTCAAGGTCAGGAAACACAACTCCCCTTCTGGGAGGCATGGGAGGAAGAGGGTCCTGGTGAGATGCTCTGTTGATAGATCCCGGGTCCCAAGAACTGGTGCTGGACCCTTTTCCTGGGACTACAGGGTTCTGGGGCGAGGTGGCTGGGCACACCACAGTGCCTCGGTTAGGTGTCCCAAAGCTAGTGAGGCACTTCTTTCCAACACGTAAGACCCCCTCCACTGACGACAGGTCAAATGGAATTGGGCTGACACAGAAGCAGGAGACTTTTCCATCAGTCCAGCATTCCTAAAACCCTCAGTCATTCCATCTCTGTTTTGGCCATATTGACATACTGCCTGTTCTGTTATTTACTTACTATTTTTATTTTCATTGACTCACTTTTAAAAAACTGAAATTTCATTTAAAGGGAAACTTTATATCACCACCATAAATGGGAAACCAGCATCCCCAGTCATAAATTCAGAGGAACATAAAAATGAATACATGACTATTAAAATAAAAAATGTCCACACGTGCACCACCTGAAAGCGACACCCACGTGGGCAGTGGTATATCGACACTGTAGAGAACCCGGATCAAGTCAAAGAAAGGGCTTCCTGGCCTGGTGGCCCTTGCAGTCCCAGGGCCAGCGTCAGGAGAGGGCAGGGGGCAGGTGATCCACCCAGAGAACCAGTGCTCTCTGGGGTCCTTCCAAACAGATGCAACTGAAACCAGGAGATCATAAGAAAAGAAGAAGAACTGGGGAATTTCTGTATATTTTGAACTTTAGGGAACAACATGAAAAGATATGCAAGTTGCATGCCAACCTGAATTTGTTCTCTCAGGCCAATGACTCAGGCGTGTCACCGGTGGTTTCTGTTCTGGTCTGTCTCCTCTGGTCCCTGGGTTTACATGAGCCATACAGGAGAAAGGGGATTGTCCAGAGACCCCCGATCTGGGAGTCAGGATGGAGGCAGTGAGGTTCTGCTGCTACATTGCTCTATGACCATGGACAGACCACTGGGCCTCTCTGGACCTCTGCTTCTTCATCTGCATGAGGGGGTTGAACGAGATGCATCTGGGGACCCAGTGATGGTTAATTTGATGTGTCACCCTGACTGGGCCATGGTGCCCAGATACGTGGTCAAATCTTATTCTGGATATTCTTGTGAGGAGGTGCTTTTGGATGAGCTTAAAATTCGAATCAGTGGATTTTGAGGAAAGCAGATGGCCCTCCATAATGTGGGTGGGCCTCATCCAATCAGTTGAAGGCCTGAATAAGACTAAAAACTGACCTCCCTTGAGGAAGGGGTAATTCTGCAACAGAAACCTTGGGACTTGAGCTGTGACATCAGTTTCTCTCTGGGTCTCCAACCTACTGGCCCACTGTATTCCTCTGTTCTCACACTACTAATAAAAACATACTAGAGACTGGGCTGCTTATAAAGAATAAGAGGTTTAATAGACTCATAGTTCCACCAGGCTAGGGAGGCCTCACAATCCTGTTGGAAGGCAAAGGAGCAAAGGCACATCTTCCATGGCAGCAGGCAAGAGGGAGCTTGTGCAGGGAACTCCCTTTTATAAAACCATCAGATCTCCTGAGACTTATTCACTGTCATGAGAACAGCATGGGAAAGACCCAGCTCCATGATTCAATTACCTCCCATGGGGTCCCTCCCATGACACGTGGGAATTACGGGAGCTACAATTCAAGATGAGATTTGGACGGTGACACAGCCAAACCGTATCACCCACCCTGCAAATTTTGGACTTGCCGGCCTCTGTAATCATGTGGGCCAATTTCTCGAATCTCTCTCTCCCCCTTCCTTGTCTCTCTACCTACCTATACATGCATACACAACCTATGGGTTCTGTTTCTCTGCAGGGCCTGGCCAATACAGGCCCACTTTAGCCATTGGCTCCCTTTGGCATGAGGCAGAACAGACGTGTGCAGTGGGAGGACAGCAGCTGCTCTCCAGTTCCCTCAGATTTTCTGCTGCCCCTGCAGAAATGCAATAGAAAAACTCAGCTCGAAGTGGCTTAAACCACACCAGGGCTTTATCAGCATGTGTCACTGGCAGTGCAGGGCTAAGGCAGCCTCCAGGGTTATTTGACTCAGCAGCTTAATGGTATCAACAAGGCCCAATTATTTTCCCATCTCTCTAGTCTTTTCTATTCCTGATGTCAATTTTGATGAAAAGAGGACTTCCCTCATTGTGGCAAAAGGGCTGCATAGTTCCAACCACACCTCCTAGTCCAAAAAGAGAGAGATGTCTGTGTTCCAGAATCCCAGCAAAAGTCCTCAACCCATAGAAGGGCTGACTGGCCCCCTACTTCAGAGCCAATGCCTATGGCCAGAGGAATGGCACAAACTGATCAGTTCAGACCTGGTTTACCTAAACCAATGGCTGTGGCAAGGGGCATGGGTTACCTCTTGGCAGGAGGGTTTGGGGCTATTGTAGGGTTGGCCTCACACAAACAGGGTGGTTGTGACACAGTGGATGTGTGTGTTTTGGGAGCCCATATAGATGCTAAGCTCAGGTTTAGCCCTGGTGGTCCAGGCCCTACCCCTTTCCCTTATTCCCCCTCTACTTCCTTCCCCTCTCTTCTTCTCTCTCCTCTGTGCTCACAGGCTGTGGCCCCACCCTGGCTAGCTGCCCAGGCCCTCTGCTGGGAACCCCTGACATAGCCATACCATTTGTACCTGCCCAGGCTCACTTCTTCCCCTTCTAGTAACAGAACCCCCTTCTCTAGAGAGACATCCCCCCATCCACTCCATTTGGCTGTGGGGACCGTTGCATCCCTGCAGCCCTCCCTACTTACACAGCCATGAGATCCAGGCTGGGCCAATCAGACTTCTCTGGGATTTTGCTTCTCTCTTTCTTATGAAGCCATTAGCTGGGATGATGTGAGCTGGAGCTGTCTGTGGCCTCACCCTGCCCCTGCCACGTGGAAGAAGCTGTGTGCAGAAGAGACAGAGACAGAGAGAGCACTCAGAGGTCAAAGGATATGCTTTAGTCCCTGGATTCAGCTGTGTTTGAAGCTAGTGCTATCACGCCTGGCCTTTTCCATTACCAGAGCTACTAGATGCCCTTTCCCTTGAACTAGCTTGGTTGGGCTTTTGTGGCTTGTGACCAAAAGCCCCTGACTGGCACACCGGCTTTCATTTCTTTATTCATTTAATCAACAGTGGACATTTCCTTTGAGCCAGGTAATTCTGGAAGATGGGTACTGTTACTATGCTGATTTCATAAGTGGGGAACTGAGGCCTGGAGAATTTAAGCAACTTCCCCAAGGTCATTTAATTAGTAATAGTGGCGCTGGGATTGAACCTGTCCCTGTCCGTTTCCAAACAGTCAGCTTGCTCTAGCCAGGAGCTGCTATGAAGTTATCCCGGCAGAGTCTGGCGAGAGGAGAGGCCAGCTTCTCTTAGACATTAATAATAATTATAATAACAACAGCAACAACAACAGCATGTAATGAAGACTCATGCTGTGCCAAGCAGTATTCCAAACACTTGACATGGATTCTCCTCTTTAGGTGCTTCTATATATTTTTTAATTCCCATTTTTTAGATAGAAACACTGAGCTTCAGAAAGATGAAGTGACTTGCCCAGCATCTTACGGCTAGGAGGTGATGGGTTGAGATTTTCTCTTGGCAACAATTTCCACAGGAGGGTCAGAGCATGGGGCTAGGATTGGGTCTCTTCTGTTCCTCAGGAGCGCAGAGCCTCCCAGGCCATCCCTGTGCCAAGCGCTGGTGTTAAATGCCCGATGACCGGCCAGGTGCCTCCTCCCTCCCTGGTCTTCAGAGCTGCTGCGTCAGGGGCCTGACTGATTTCCCGAAAGCAGAGCCTCAAGGGTGGGTCATGAGAGGATATCAGTCACAGTGTGATTCTCAGAGTGAGTTTGACTTGTGTGTGACTGACTTCAAACAGCGGTGGGAGGGGAGGGTGGGAGTGATGGGGAGGGTGGGAGTGAGGGGTAGGAGTGGGAGTGCGGAGGGGCAGGTGCTGAGAACGCAGGTTCTCTTTGGGCTGGAGGCACAGGCTTATGTTTGGTCTCTGGTGGCATCATGCTCCTCACAGTGGTGCCTGTCACCCCAGGTTCTTCAGGGTTCTGGTCTCTCGGGGGGTGTTGGGGGGTGGCTAATCTATTGCCTGCACACTTTCCCTCTTGGTAGGAAGTGTGCATCGTGACGGGGGTCTTCTAGAGCCAAAGTCTTACCCCAAAGATGAGGAGGCACAGGGGTGAAAACAGTAGAACATTGGATTCATCTTCCTGGGGCTCCCTGCAGGGACCAGGCTCACGGAAGACCCCAGAGAACCTGGGTAGCTCTTCCGGGGCATCCTGCTCCCCTCCTGGGTCCCACGGGTCCTCCCGCCAGTGCCTTTGCCCGAGGCTGCTGCATTTCCTGTGCCCTGAAACACGCAGAGTTACCTTCCGGAGGACCCAGGCCACCCTGCTGTTCGCTCACTTGGACTGGCTGTGTCCACTGCTGTCAACCCTCTGTGGAAGCTGTATTCAACTTAGCACTTGATGAAGCCCTGATATTTGCTTTTCTTCAAATTGCTTTACGTTTTCCACCTAATTTCAACCCCCTTTCCCCGAGTCTGCTCTGGTACCCCCCGCTTGACCGCAGGCCACACTTTTTGGGCCTCTCCTATGTACCCAGCCCTGAGTCGCTCAGGCACAGAGGATCCAGGCTAAACACATGTATGTTGGCTCCAAGAACGTCTCTCCCCTGCCTCAGCTCTGCGCCAGACACTGCCTTGGCCCCAGGGCGAGGGAAGACGCTGCCTTGGCCCCAGGGCGAGGGAAGACGCTGCCTTGGCCCCAGGGCGAGGGAAGCCGGGGGAAGCTGGTGGAGTGTCTCTGATGCTTCCTATGAGTGAGGGTGGGGCAGGCCAGGCTGTGACAACAACGATTCCCCCTTGAGACTGCAGGGGCTCTCAGCAACAAAGGCACATTCCTCACCCCGACAGCTGTCCTGAGCCACAGGGGGCTTTGCTTGTGTCTTCTCCATCCAGGACGCAGGCTGGTGGGGCAGCCACTACCTTGAATGCTGTTGGCCACCCTGGTGCAGGGAGTTCCAGCACCTCTGGGACCAGCAATCGAATGCCTCCCCCACCCCGCTCGCACATCCCTCTAGCTTACAAGAGCCTTGAGGAGAACCGCCCTAATGACCACCCGAACACCTGGAATCTAACGAACATGAAACAGAAGCTGTTCCGGCCCAAGCCCGGTCTGCTCCCCCTTGACCAGTAGTGGCATCTTCCACCCACAGGCTCAGGCCTGGAGTCATCCCTGTTTCTTCTTTCCCTCCTTCTCACGAAGCCCCGTGGGGGAGCTAACTGGGCACCTCCCATCACTGCCGCCTGGTCTTTTGCACCCGCACCACAGCACTTCCTGTTGTGCTTCATGAATTCCAGGCTCCTGGCTAGTTGCTGACGCTCCATGGAGCAGTCAAAAGGATCCTTTCCCCTCCATCCATTAAAAAAAAAAAAAAAAAAAAAAAGCTTTTTTTTGGTTTTGTTTTGTTTTGTTTTTCTGAGACGGAGTCTCGCTCTTTCACCCAGGGTGGAGCGCAGTGGCACGATCTCAGCTCACTGCAAACTCCACCACCCAGGTTCAAGTGATTCTCCTGCCTAAACCTCCTGAGTAGCTGGGATTATAGGTGCCCACCACCATGCCAGTCTAATTTTTCTATTTTTAGTAGAGACGGGGTTTCATTATGTTGGCCAGGCTGGTCTTGAACTCCTGACCTCAAGTGATCCACCCACCTCAGCCTCCCAAAGTACTGGAATTACAAGTGTGAGCCACTGCACCTGGCCTAAAAGAATGTTTTTATTGAAACATAATTCTATAACATAAAATTGACTTTTTTTTGGAGATGGAATCTTGCTTTGTAACCACTGAGTTGCTGTCTCCATGGATTTGTCAGTTCTGGTTATTTCATTTAAGTGGAGTCACACACGATGTGGCCTTGAGTGACCGGCTGCTTTCATCTATCATGGTGCTTCCAGGCTTTGCCCATATTGCAACGTGCGTCAGAACTTCATTCCTTTTGATGGCTGAGTGCTATTTCATTGCATGGACATACCACATGCTGTTAATCAAAAGGTTCTTTTTTGTTTTGTTTGTTTTGTTTTGAGACAGGGTGTTGCCTTGTCACCTAGGCTGGAGTGCAGTGGCACAATCATAGGTCTCTCCAGCCTTGGACTCTTGGACGAAAGTCATCCTCCTGCCTAGCTGAGACTACAGGCATGCTCCACTGCACCTGGCCAATTTTTAAAATTTTTATAGAGATGGGGTCTTGTTATGTTGCACAGGCTGGTCTCAAATTCCTGGGCTCAAACGACCCTCCCACCTCAACCTCCCAAAGTGCTGGGATTACAGGCTTGAGACACCGTGCCCGGCCAAAAAGCTCTTTTAAAGGCAGGATCAGGTCCTACCATGTCCCTTCCCACAACTCTATAATGGCTCCTCTGGCAATGAGAGCAAACCCCACACCCCTCTGCTGGCCCCAAGGCTCTGCAAAGCAGACCCCTCCTGTGTCTGAGCTCAGTCTGCCTTTCTCCCGGTCATCCCCTGGGTTTCAGCAGCTGTGGCCTGGCTTACCCTCGAGGTGGTCAGCCTCACAGAAGCTTCAGGACCTTGGCAGTGGCCTCTGAAGCCTGTGTCTGGAACGGTCACTCCCATTCTATTTTGTTTGTTTGCTTTTACTTTTTATTACGGAAAACTTTCAGAGACAGTAGAAACACTATCAAATAATGAACCCTTCTCCCCGATGTTGAAGCAAAAACTAGACATCTTGTCATTTATTCTGTTGATATTTTAGCTTTATCTCTAAAAAAATACTCTTCCTCAAAACATAACCACCATGCTTTTATCAAACCAAAGAAATAAACCTTATTCTGTTAATATCATCCAAATCTAGTCAGTGTTCCAATTTTCCCCATCGGCCCATACATTTTTTAAATGCAAGGTTTCAATTTATTTTTATGGAACTTTTACGTGGAACACTGTGGGTTCCTGCCCGTCTCCAGAATTAGGTGGCTTCTTAATGCAGCTAAAGTATTCTTTTATTTTATGCTTCTGCCTTGTTGGTTCTATAAGTTAACCCATCATATTTTTCTTTCTCTCTCTCTGTCCTTGCAATTGAGGTGGTGAAGAAACTGAGTTGCATCTACTTTAGAGTAGGACTTTGCTGATTGTATCTTCAATGTGTCATTTAATATGTTCTCCTGTCCCTTCCTCTTGCAAAATGGCAGTTAGGTCTAGAGGCTTGATCACAGTCAGGTGAGATATTTAGCAAGCATACATCAAAGGCAATGCAGTATGCTTTCTTTGGGAGGCTCATAATGACCTGCTATCTCTTTTTGTGAGTTTAGCCAGCCACTGATGAGCATAGCATAGATGCTTTAACTTATAAGGGCATGTATAATGGTGGTATTGGATCCAGTGGTCCAATGGGGATGGTTTTGCCCACAAGAGAGATTTGGCCATGACTGGAGACATTTTTGGTCCAGGGAGATGCTACTGGCATCTGTTGGGCAGAGACCAGAGATGCTCCTAAACATCCTATGATACACCGTGTACTCCCACAACCCCAGCAGTTGCCCAGCCCAGATGTCACTATCTCCAAGGTTGAGAAACCCTGAGAAACCCTGTCCTAATCCAGCACCCTTTCTTTATGGTAGACTGAGTCCATTCTTCATTGATCTGTGTAAATGTCCACACAGGCTAGGGCTACCCAGTGAGCATAAAGTACATCCTTGTCCATTGACTTTGGGCTTGTTTGGGCCAGTGGGATGTTAGCAGACCTGATGTGATCAAAGACTTGAACTGTGCCCTTCCTATGCTTACTTTTTAAAAATATAAGCACAGCTGGGCCCGGTGGCTCATACTTGTAATCCCAGCACTTTGGGAGGCTGATGGGAGGATCACTTGAGTCCAGGAATTTGAAAGCAGCCTGGCAACAAAGTGAGACACTGTTTCTACAGAAAATGAAAAAAATTCTGGCCAGGCACAGTGCCTCACACCTGTAATCCCAGCACTTTGGGAGGCCAAGGCAGGTGGATCACCTGAGGTCAGGAGTTCAAGACCAGCCTGGCCAACAGGGTGGAACCCCGTCTCTACTAAAAATACACAAAAATTAGCCAGGTGTGGTGGTACATGCCTGTAATCGCAGCTATTAGGGAGGCTGAGGCAGGAGAATCGCTTGAATCTGGGAGGCATAGGTTGCAGTGAGCCGAGATCGTACCATTGCACTACAGCCTGGGAAACAAGAGTGAAACTCCATCTCAAAAAAAAAAAAAAAAAAAAAAGAAGAAGAAGAAAGAAAAAGAAAAAGTTAGCCAGATGTGGTGGTGCATGCCTGTAGTCCCAGCTACTTGGGAGGCTGAGCCCAGAGAATCACTTCAGCCCAGGAGTTAGAGGTTAGTGCTGTGATCCCACCACTGCGCTCCAGCCTGGGTGACAGAGTGAGACCCTGTCCCTGCACAGCAGTTTACATAGATTCCCTCACTCTTGTCTACAGCTGCATAGCTCTCCTCCTTCATGGAGCTGTGCTATTGCTTATTCAACCACGCCCTTAGTAATCATACTTGGGTTGTTTCCAGTCTTGCTTTTACGGATAGAGCTGCCGTGAATAAACTTGTGCAAACATCTTTTCATATTTTCGCCAGAGTATTTTTGTTACTGCAGAGATCTTCTTGACTGTATTCTTATTCAGAATTCATATTAAATAAATGTCACCTCCTCAGAATGGTCCTCCTTGATTGCACTGGCCAAAGGGGCCACCGTGCTCCCCAAGTCATTGTTGAATGTATCCTTTGCCCGGCATTGTTTTATGTGCCTTACCCGGGGTATGTGTTTGCCACTGCATAAGCTTCTCGAAGGTGGGGACTTTGTCTTATTCTCTACGCCCCCACCCGCCATAGCACCAAAGCTTAGCACAGTACCTTGCTGAGGAACTGAGGTGGTTCCCAGGATGTAAGACTTTCAGTTTTTTTGTTTGTTTGTTTGTTTTTTGAGACAGAGTCTCACTGTGTCACCCAGGCTGGAATTCAGTGGTGCATCTTGGCTCACTGTAACCTCCACCTACCAGGTTCAAACGATTCTCTTGCCACAGCCTCCTGAGTAGCTGGGACCACAGGCAGGTGCCATCACACCTGGCTAATTTTTTGTATTTTCAGTAGAGATGGGGTTTCACCATTTTGGTCAGGCTGGTCTCGAACTCCTGACCTCAGGTGATCTGCCTGCCTTGGCCTCCCAAAGTGCTGGGATTACGGTTGTGAGCCACTGTGCCTGACTGAGACTTTCAGTCTTAAAACTGGGACAGTCTTGGGCACATGGGGACTATGTGGTCACCCTACCTGTCACATAATAGGTGCTCATTAAATATTTATTGAATGAATTTATGCGGACTGGTGGTAGGTATATCTTATTTGACCTACAGAGCACCTAATTAAATGCATTTTCATTAGATAGCTTTTACAACCCAGAGTATTTCATATAAAAATCTGAATTCCCGCTTTCTGGAAAAATCAGCTGGTCTCATAACACAGGGCCTGCATTTCCACAGGGCAGCCATTGACAGCAGTTGGACTTTGGTTGTCTCTGTAGACAGCACCTGTGCGTGCCAGTTCCTGGTGGTGCCTACCACTCACACTCCTCTCACCTCCTGACCTGCTTGACCTTGTTAGGCAGGCGTTTGGGTGTTTTGTGGCCTGATGGTCTAGTGGTTAGCTGCACAAACTTTTGAACCAGGCAGAGCTGGATGTAGGCCAGGGCAGGGATGCCTACTAGTTCTGCAACCCAGCCGTGGCTGGTTCCCCAAGCTCTCTGGGCCTCAGTTTCCTCGACTTCACTTCTGACCCTTCTCCTAAGGGTTAAGGCACTGTCTCTAGACACCCCTCTTGAAATGCGAATGTCTTACCAGGTTGGAGGATGTAGTAATCCATTATTTATCCTTTCCCGATTCCCCTCCCTATCACCATCTTCTGGGAAAGCTGGGCCCTGGAGGGCCTGGAGTTCCTCCTTCCCCCATCACAGGGTGGGGACACCGAGCTCAGGGCCGGACCCAGCCAAGAGTGCAACTTGTTGTTTAAGACTCAGTGTTCCCCAGGCTAATCAGGGAAACAGGAGCCCCGGTGTGGGTCACCCCATAAGATGTGTGCCTGGGGCTGGGGCTGAAGACTAGAGGTGGGAAGGGAGAGGACGCCTGGGGCGGAGGCTGGCTGGGCTGGAGGATGAGGAGCAGGGGCTGACACAGGGCGGGTCTTTCTGTTCCAGGCTCAGCTCCCTCTTAAAATGCAAATCCCCTGGGAGAGCCAGGCAGGGCTGTTTTCAGTTTCTCATGCTGCTCTGGAAAGTGGAAGATTTGAGGCCCTGGAAGCCTGAAATTGGGACTTAGACCCCCTCCGCGGGTGCCCCTCCTCATCCCCAGTGACCATGTGGGTGCTGCTGCTGCTGCTGGAGATAAGCCTCGGGGCTCTGATTCTGGTGGAGCTGAATGGACCATCCTGGCTCCAGGCTCCCTCTGGGAATCCCCTCCTTGCTTCCCAGCTGAGCTGCCCCTCTTCCAGGAAGTCTTCCCTAAGCATCCATCTGGGGAGGCATTCCCGCTCTGAATTTCCCCCATCAGAGCGTGGCTTATTCTCTTGTGATTGCTGTACTTGTCTGTTTCTCCAGGAGGGTTGTGAATTCCAGTGGCACAGGGGCTGTTTACCTTGTTCGCGGCCATCTCCCTTCCACGCAGTGTCTTGCCCAGTGTCTGTACATAGCAGATGCGAAGTGTGTGTGAATGAGTGGAGGAAGACACAATCCACTCCTGTGTAGTTCAGCCAGGCCTGCAGTGAAGGCCAGAGAGGGGCGAGAGCCAGAGCTCAGAAAGGAAAAGAGATTCCTCCAGCTTGGACAGGTGCTTCCTTGCCAAAACCCGTGCCCGTAGTGGCCTTGCGAAGTCACCCCAGTTGCTGCCTTTGTAGTCCGTGGCCAGTGTGGGTAGAAATGTCTCCAGCTTGGGTGCTGGTGGGCTCCCCAGCCGAGGTCTTCCCCCCCAGAGGGTGGGGTCTTGGGTTCCTCCCTGGAAGCTGGCCCAGCCTTTTTTATTTATTTATTTATTTTGAGACAGGGTCTCACTCTGTCACCCAGACTGGAGTGCAGTGACACAAACACAGATCATTGCAGCTTTGACCTCTTGGGCTCAAATGGTCTTCCCACTTCTGCCTCCCAAGGTTCTGGGACCACAGGTCTGGCCCACCACGCTTGGTTAATTTTTAAATTTTTATTTTGTAAAGATGGGGTCTGACCATGTTGCCCAGCCAGGTCTAGAACACCTGGGCTGAAGCGATCCTCCAGCCTTGGCCTCCCAAAGTGCTAGGATTACAGGTATGAGCCACCATGCACAACCCGCCCAGCCTCTTAAATAGCCCAGAGAGCAGTACTGGGCTGGGGGAAGGAGAGGGAAGTGTGGGTGTGGCTAGAACTGCTGGTCCCCCCCTGCCATGGAAAATTCAGGACCCAACCCTATGCCTCCTCAGGGATGAGCACATCTGCCAGGGGTTTCCCTTCCTCTCCTCTTCCCACGAGTGGGTCCCTGTCTCTCTGGCCTTTTCTCCCAAACCTACTCAACTAGGTAGAAGACTCTGGTCAATTGTTAACCTCGGAGGCTGCCTGGTAGAGGAAGGCAGTCCCAGTCACCTTTACCCAGTCAAGATACCTGGTGGGAAGCACACACCCGTCTGTTGAGGATTCTCCCTGAGCAAGCCCACAACACTTACGCCGCAGGTGCAAACGCTTTCCTGGCAGGCTTGTCCTTAACAGGGCTCTTGGGTCCACAGCTGTGCAGACCTGCAGCTGTCAGATGCCGGCTGCGTGGGGGAAATATTGCAGCTTTTCCCCGTTTCTTTTCCCCATTCCTCTCTATTGAATTGAAAAAGGGAGGTCATAAATGTGGCAGGTTCATTAACTAGGAAATACACTCCAAACCACACAAATGAAATTCAACCGACTGGCAAAATAACATTTTTTATTGCTTCGCTCTTGATGGGTGAGAGGAAGGTTTTTGTTTCCGTCTTCGTGTGGTTCTGAGCCTCTCTCCATTGTGGGCATTGCTGGTAGCTCCTGTTGGCCTTGGCCTTGGACTGATCAAGCGTGGTTCCAAAGAGTCCTTCCTGGGGCTGGAGAGCAGGACGGGGAAGCTGAGGCCCAGAGAAGTTCCTTATTCCAGGTCACTCTAGGACTTTGGGTGTATGAGCTTTTAAAGATCCTGCAAAAATATCTGAGACCTTAAAATATTCATTGGCTACCAAATGGGAAAAGAAAACTGTGAAATCAAAATTAATAAATGTTAAATGTCTACAAAATGTAACATTAGGTCAACTGCATTAATTACCACATTGGGTATTCATAAATGTGTCATTATGCGTGAAAGCAATTTGTCAGCTACATTTTCTCACTTGGTAAGAATTCCCAAGTAGACGAGAGAACGGATGAGAAAGCACAGCCAACTGCCAATTAAATCAGTGCCTGGTAGCGAGACAATTCCAAAAGCTAAATCATAAAAAACCTTTTAAAAATTGTTGGCAAATATGTTCTATTGTGTGTGGGCTGTTACTGGACATTGTTTGCTTTGATACTGGGGAGGGCTTTAAAAGTCCTTTTGCGTTGGGCCTGGCCCAGGTCTAGGGCCCGCTGTTGGCTTTGGTGAAGTCTCAGTCAGAGCCTTTCTGGTACCTTCACTGCCAGGGACCCCTCACCATGGCTGAGAAAGGGGCTCAGAGGAGGGGTCAGGAAGAAGCCGGGAAGGAGCCGGCCGCAGCCCCTCCTGCCCCTTTGATTCCGTCATCGTGGTCCCTCTGCCATCTCCTCATTAAAAAAAACTCTTTGGAACCAAGCTGCATAGACAATATTGGGATTAAAGCCATGAGCTTGACTGGGGGAAAGTGAGGTCTTGGGAGAGTCTCAAAGGTTGGGTTTGGCCCGGCTCAGCTGAACAGAGGTGTCTTGGAACTGGTCCAAGAAAGGACGCCTATGACTGGACTGGTGGGCCATCTCCAGTCCAGCATCAGATCTTTGTCTGGTTCTTCCATGAAGAGCTGTGTGACCTTGGGTGAGACACTAGCCCTCTCTGAGCCTTAATTCCTTCACTTGACAACTGAGAGGATTGGATCATCCCTTTAAGTCTGAGAGCAAGAAAGGGCAGCTTGAAGATGGAAACCTCTTCATTTTACAGCTGAAAAGAATGAGTCCCAGAGAGGGGAAGGGATCTGTCCAAGGTCACACAGGGAGCTAGGATCAAAGCAAGGCCAGAAACCCATCCTGATCCCCTGGTTCCCACCATGTCATCTCACTTCCCACGTCTGTTTCCACTTCCCACTGCAGGGCCTTCCACTGGGGAGACCAAGGGACCCAGCCCCTGTGGTGGCCAAAAAGCAGGTGACCTCTAATCATTTCCCCAAGACACTGTCTCTCCATCACTTCCCCTGCACCTGAGAGAGGTCTGGACTTGGAGCCAGAAACCTGGGCTTCACACATCCTTAATGAACGTGTGACCTTGGGCAAGGGATTCAACCTCTCTGAGTCTGTTTTCTCATCTGCAAAATGGAGCAGTGGTGCCCTGTACCCACCCTGAGGGGTGGCAGCAGCTCCCTGGCTTCCATTTCCTGAGACCTGACCTTCTCTGCAGGAGGCACCCACCTGCCCATCCAGGAGAGACGCAATTACATCTATGATTTGTCACACAGGAGCCACTCCATCTGGAGAGAGCAAACAAGAGCATGGCTCCTGGTGCCAGCAGTTACACATACCACCCTCAGTTACAAATACCACCCCTCCCTCTCCCAGGAAGCCCCAGAAGCCCAGGCTTGCAGTGGCACCTGCTGCTGCTGGTAACTGGCTCAGCTCTGGTTCCACGTCGCCCCCATGCTCCCCTCAGTCCCCTCCCGACTCTGATCAAAGACTGGAGCCCTGAATGTTACCAGGAGTCTCCTGATTGGCTCCTTTGCTGGGTGAAGGCCCTGCTCCCTAGGGTGGGTTGCCAAGGGGTGGAGCTCCCAGGGCGGGGGGCCTGGGCACCTGGGCGCCTGACCATACCTTTTCTGGGTAAGGGGTTGCAGGGAGCAGCAATGTGTTTTAGCTTTGACCAGCTGACATCGAAGAACATTCTAGACAATGCTGAGCACAGTCTCCCCTGAGTCAGACAATCTGGAAGGAAATGAAATTGGATGGAGATTATTCCCCGAGGAAATGTGTGGCCCTCTGCCTCATTCCGAAACTAATTCAAAGATGAAATTAAACGAACACCAAGATTTCCTGAGCACTTACCAGGTGCCAAACACTGTGCTGAGCTTTTGACTTGCACTATCTTATTTAACCCTCACCATAGCCCTCTGAGGATAGGTACTATTATTGTTCCCATTTTATAGGTGAGGAAGCTGAGGCTCAGGCCACTAGCCTAAGGCCACGCAGCTTGAAAGTAGCAGAGCAGGGATTTGAAGGCAGGCCAGGGTCTCCAGGGCCAGAGCCCCCAACCACTAGGTGATGTTGCCCCTACTGACACTTTGGTCTTCAACACCGTGGGACCCCAGAATCCTCCTGAGACTCCATCCTTGGACGGCCACCCTTCCCCTCTGGGCCCCCTGGTTCCCCAGAACTGGGCCTGATGCTGGCGGAGAGGGCTCAGCTGCCTCCCCAGGGGCTATTTCCTGCAGGACTATCAGCCCCTGGAGGCTCCAGGCCCAGCCCTGACACCGGCCCAGTGTGCTCACCAGTTCCGCTCTTGCAAGCAGGGAGCTGGGGACAAGGAGGGATGAGGAGCCAGAGGCCTGTGGGCAGAGGTCACGTGGAGAGGCTCCAGGAGAGGCCCGTCGGATTAATGAAAATCTGTCCCTGCAATGTTGGCAGCAACAAGACTGTGATTATTTCTCCGCCTCAGACCTCTGGCCTTGCCCTATTGACAGGATTCAGTGTCCTTGATTGGCAGAGGCTGTTGGAAGTGCCAGAGGGGCAGGCAGGTCGATGGCCCAGGGTTTGGTGGAGCTGTCCCTGCGGAGCGGTCAGGCAGAGATGGTGGCTTGGGCTCAGGCCCCAGCTGTGGTCCTGGGTGGCATTTCAGACCTGTCTGAAGAGGGGAAAGGGATGTGCTCCCAGGAGGCTGTGTTACGGGAGTCCTGTTTCTGTGGCTCCCTCCACATCTCCCTCTGCAAGGACCATCTGGGTAGGTTCCCCAAGGCACAAGGTCTGCTCCCCTTGGCCTATCTGACCAGCCCTTTCTCTCTCTCTCTCTCTCTCTCTCTCTCTCTTTTTGAGATGAAGTCTGTCTTTGTTGCCCAGGCTGGTGTCGAACTCCTGGCCTCAAGCTATCCTCCTGCCTCAGCCACTGTGCCTGGCCACAGCCCTTCTCTTTAGGCCTCCCCACTGCTTGCTCAGAACCTGCTGAAGCTGCCAGCTCTTCTTGTGTGAATCTACTTCCTCTTCTCATTCTTCAGCCCCTTCTCAGGGAGTGCATTAAGATTCCCACATCTGGCTGGGCGTGATGGCTCATGCCTGTAGTCCCAGCATTTTGGGAGATGAGGCAGGCAGATCACTTGAGGTGAGGAATTTGAGACCAGCCTGGCCAACATGGCAAAACCCCATCTCTACTAAAAATACAAAAATTAGTCTGGTGTGGTGGTGCACGCCTGTAATCCCAGCTACTCAGGAGGCTGAGGCAGGAGAATTGATTGAACCCAGCAGGTAGAGGTTGCAGTGAGCCGAGATCATGCTACTGCACTCCAACCTGGGCAACAGCATTGAGACTCCATCTCAAAAAAAAAAAAAAAAAAGAAAGAAAGAAAGAAAGAAAGAAAAAGAAAAGATTCCCGCATCCAACTCCCAACACCCTCCTGCGTCCCATGCCCTTTGGGCATCCCCACCCGGCCAACGCCAACCCCAGGGCCCTCAGACTCTACACCGCCCAGCAGGACCCACCATCTTCCTTCTACAGACCTCCCCGCTGCACAGCTTGCTCTGCCCCGAGTTTCGCCCCCAAGTGAATGGCAGAGACACACTTTCTAGACACACAGGTGAGCTGAGTGTCTCAGTGGTGTCCAGTTAGCATGATGCGCTTAGTACTGGGATGGAAGTGGCTGGGAGTGGGGTGAGAGGGGTCCCGTGGTCAGGGGAGCCCTCTCTGAGAAAAGGACATTTGATGATGAGACAGAGCTGGCTTTTCAAGGAGCTGGAGGAAGTTTTCTGAACAGGAGAACTAGCAAGTGCCAAGGCCCCGGGGTAGAGGCAGCAAAGCTGGCGTGTTTAGGAAGTGACAGGTGAGTCAGGCGAGGTGAGGTGAGGATGCCTGGGGTGACATCAGAGAAATCAGCAGGCAGAGCTCGAATTGTCTCCAGAATTCAGCGGGAGGTGTTGGAAGCAAAGGTAATATCATCTGATTTATATTTTAAAAGGATCCTGGCCGGGCCCAGTGGCTCATGCCTGTAATCCCAGCACTTTGGGAGGCCGAGGCAGGCGGATCACCTGAGATCAGGAGTTCGAAACCAGCCTGGCCAACATGGAGAAACCCCATCTTGACTAAAAATACAAAAATTTGCCAGGCATGGTGGCACACGCCTGTAATCCCAGCTACTTGGGAGGCTGGGGCAGTAGAATCGCTTGAACCCGGGAGGTGGAGGTTGTAATGAGCTGAGATTGTACTACTGCACTCTAGCTGGGCAACACAGCAAGACTCCATCTCAAAAATAAAATAAAATAAAATAAAATAAAATAAAATAAAATAAAATAAAATAAAATAATAAAAGGATCCTGGCCATGCACAGTGGCTAATCTCAGCACTTTGGGAGGTTGAGGCAGGAGGATAGCTTGAGGCCAGGAGTTTGAGACTAGTCTGGGCAACATAGCAAGACCCCATCTCTACAAAAAATTTTAAAGTTAGCTGGATGCAGTTGCACACACCTGTGGCCCTAGCTACTTGGGAGGCTGAGGTGGGATGATCACTTGAACCTGGGAGGTTGGGACTGCGGTGAGCTGTGACTGAGCCACTGTACTCCAGCCTGGGTGGCAATATCAATATTTAATTTATCGTAAATCAATAAATGAAATCATAGAAGGATCCCTCTGTCTGTTGTTGGGCGGTAGAGCTGGAAGTATTTAGGGAGTTGACTTGGAGAAGGAATGGTGGGCCAAGGGTGTATTAGGAAACAGTGATAACTGGATGTATTTTGGAAATGGAGCCAGTGGAATTTGCCAGTTTGACACAGAGGCTGGGACAAAGAGAGGGATCAGGATGATGCCTGAGCAGCTGAGATGGGGAACAGGGAGGGAGGAGTGGGTGCAGAAGGAAATTGAAATTCCTGTTTTGAATTCCCATTGTGGTGAGCATTTCAAGCAGGCGTCTGCAAATCTGAGCCTGGAGCTGAAGAGAGATGGCAAGGCTGCAGGTGTGAGCATCGCTGGGTACACAGGACCTTACCACCTGGTGTCACGCTCGTGCTCCCCTGCTCACTCCTGTGCTTCCCATTGGACTGTGAGCCCCCTGAGGGCAGGACGGGGGCTTATTATTGTTATACCCCCTGGGCTGTGGGGCAGAAGCCACTCAATAAATAGTTCAGGAATGAATAAAGGCATAAATATTGATTTCATTTATCCATTTAAAAGTGTTTGCTGAGTGCTTACTCTGTGCCTGGTTCTGTTTTAGGGGCTGGAAATATGACTGTGAGTGAGACAATGTTCCTACAACTTAGATTTCAGTGGGTAAGGCAGGCCAGAAGCAAGCCAACAAATATATAATGTAATGAAGAACAATGACAAGAACTAGGAACAAAAATTAAGCAAGATAAGGAGATAAAGAGGCCTAGGGATGCTCCTTGACAGGAGGTTAGAGGAGCCTCCTTAAAGAGAGGACATTTGAATGGAGACTTGCGTGAGGGATCAGCACTGTGGTTATCTTGGCAGCAGGAACAGCGGTGCAAAGGCCCTGGGGCCGGGACAAAGATGTCTGTCCGTGTGCTGCTCAGGGCAGACACATGTGGGGGCTGATGGGAGTAGGTGAGGGTCTTCCTATTTCTCACTCTCAGGCGAAGTACATTCCCTTGACTAACCGGTTAGAGATGGAGGTTTGAAAATTCACTAGCAGGAGCATTTTTCCTTTTTCCATAATTTCTAGGTTCAAGAACAGCCACTGAGTAAAGAGGTCAAGAGCTTCTTGTAGGGAAAGAGAACAGGAGAGGCAGGCAGGACTCTCAGCCTCCCCAGGGCCCGTCCTGTCATTGGGGGTGGGGCGCGAGTTAAGCTCAGAGACACAAAGTTCCATGATGATGGCGCCTTGTAATAGCGCGCCCGTCTTGATGCGGCTGTTATCCACAATCACGGGAGGCACCTCTGACTACACCGCCTGAGTGCTGGAACGCCTCTACTCTAGAAAGCTTTTGACCTGATTATGTTATTTTAGCTTCACGACTTTCCCGCCTAGAGGGGGCGGGGCACAGGAGCAGCACCCCGAGTTTTGCAATGTCAACTTCAGAGGCTGGAGGCAGATCTAAAGTCAGAGGCTTCACACTCCCCACTCTTGGCTCCTCTCCCTTCCCCAGCAACCACCCAGGGGCATTTTGGGAAAACTGAGGCTGCCATCAGCTCCGTGTCTCAGTGGAGAAGCCTGCAGGGCGGCGGGAGGGCTGAGGCAGAGGCCTGGGTCCCTGCTCCCAGCCTGTTTTCCAAAGCTGGATTTGGCTGGAGGGACTTGGATCAGATGTTGGACCAGAAGGGACACAGGGAGGGATGCCTGTGGAAAGGGTAGGGGACAAGGGCCTCCCAACTTCCCAGAAGAAACAGCTGTTTTGTTTCCTGGTAACTGTGACCCTTTGAAAATGCCGTGCAAACCCATGTCTCCATTTCCTCCTGGCCACCCCTGTCCAGGTGCCTCCGTCCTCTGGCTCTCCCTCTGCAGTTGGCCTCCCCTCCACCCTGCCCAGGCCAGAAATCTTCGAGGAAGCTGCACACAAGTCACTGGAGTTGCTGGCTTCTGAGCAATGAGAGTCACAACCAGAGACAGGGCCGCCTTCCCTTTAGAAGAACTATGCTAACAGCAGCAACCACAGCAGCAATAATAAAGCTGACGCTTCTCCTACCATATCGTGATGGAATGTTACTAATCCCATTTTACGGAGGTGGAAACTGAGGCTTGCAGAGGTTGGTGGCTTTCCCAAGGTCACATATTTAGGAAGAGTCAGAGGTGGGATTTGAACCCTCACCTAGCTGACCACCCTGCTTGTTCGGCCTGTGACTGAGCTCAGAACCCTGTCACTCACCGGGGGCCATGACCACTGCCTCTCCTTGGGCCACCTCTGGAGGTGGCTGTTGCTTTCAGGGCCCCTGGCGCTGGTCTTCCAGATGCAGACAGGCTGCTTCCCCCCAGAACTGGGTGAACTATGCACGGGGAGAAGCGTGGGTTCCAGGGATTGTGTGGAGCTAAACCAAATCCTCTCACTCTTCTACAAAACCCCTCACTCTCCCGCAAAACCCCTCACTCTCCTGCAATACCCCTGCTCTGGAAGCCCAGAGCTGGCAAGGCCCGTTCTGCATGCAGAAGTGTGGGGCAAGAAAAGGAATTTGGAATTTCAGATGCCTGTGGGAGTCCAGGGAGCTCCCCCAGGGACTCTGTCTTCTGCCCGCCTTTTCCTGTTCCTTCCTCCACCTGCCCCTCCCTTTCACCTCCTCAGACTCTTAAGTTGCTTAGCCTCAACCCAGGAGGCTAGGAGGCCAGGAGCAGAGCCTCCCGCTGCTGTGACTCTCCACAGTTTGTAGTTCTCAGCAGTTTCTCACACCCTGGGAGGGAAGCCGGTGGTGACACTCATGACCCACCTGGGAAGGGTCTGAGGCTCAGACAGATGAGGCACCCAGGATGACACAGCCTGGCAGGGAAGAGCCAGGACTGGCAGCCTGGTCTTTGAATGATGGAAAGGAAGTGCTGGTAACGGATTCCACCAGCCCATCCTGCCTATGCTAAGACCACGTTCCCCTGGGAACAAATGGAAACTATCTAACATTTGTTGAATAATTGCTAACGTGCCAGTTCCAAGAGCTTTGCAGGTACTACGAATTCATTTCATTCCACCACAACCTGTGCGATAGGCACTGATCATCGCCATTGTACAGATGGGGAAACTGAGGCACAGGGAGGTTAACATCACACAGCTAGTGAGTAACACAGCCAGGATTCAAATGCAGCCTACCTCCAGAGAACTTCCAGGCTGGCTACTACGGTATTTGATACCGATTTATGGAAAATATTTTAAGTGTAAAGTTAAATAAGTTTAAAATTTAAACTTGCCTTTATTGAAAAAAATGCAATAGTATGAAATTGGGAAGGTCTCGGAGGATCCGCCCCTTTTTTTTTTTTTAAATCTGTATTGGGGGTTGGGTGGGGCAGCTGCCAAGGGGCAGGCTCCGGAGTCAAGTCAGGAGGTCCTGGATTTAGGTCCTGCATCCCCCCTCATCAGCAGTGGGCGGATTACAGAACTTACAGTCTGTTTCCTCTCCTGTAAGGTGGGGATGATAATACCTTCTACCTCATGGGATTCTTGGGAGGATTAAGTTAGAAAATGCACATAAAACACATGGCACAGTGTTTGACATATAGTAACAGTTCAATAAATGACAGCTTTTATTATTTTAAGAACTCTGCAACTTTTTGAGAGAATTTAGGTGGGGTGGTGGGAAGATCTCCAGGGCCTGTGTCCCCATTATATTGCTTGCATGACAAATCACCCCAAATCTTAGTGGCTTAAAACAACATCATTTATTTTGTTCAGTTTGGGTGCTCTGTGCCGCGTTAGCAGGGCAGCCTGCATTGGGACTGGGGCATCCACTTTCAAAATGGGCTACTCACCTGCCTGGTATGTCGGTGCTGGCTCAGCTGAGAGATGTCCACCAGTTCTCCTTGGCTTGGAAGCTGACCTTTCCCATCCCCCACATTAACTCCCAGCCACATCCCTTCTCTCAGCTTATCGTGTCCCCTAAGCCATGGGTGCTGGAGCCACTGGTGGGCCTGAGAAGACTGGACCAAACATCATTGGAAGAAAACTGAGAGGAGGGAAATTTGAGACATTACATTTCAATGGCTTTGACAGCATCCAGTTTGCACCAGCTCACAAAACAGGCAGCAAGAAGATTCACAACAAAGATTCCATGAATTTGGAAAGAAATAGAAGAAGCTTTGAAAGCAACTCCTCTTTCATTAATAATAATGCTAATAAAATAAAAACAACAGCCTCCATTTATTTACTTATTTACTTATTTAGAGTTGGAGTCTTGTTCTGTCTTCCAGGCTGGAGTGCAGGGGCGTGATCACAGCTCACCGCAGCCTTGAACTCCCTGGCTCAAGCAATCCTCCTGCCTTAGCCTCTTGAGTAGCTGGGACTACAGGTGCACATCACCATGCCAGTTAAGTTTTAATTTTTTTTTTTTTTAAACGGGGTTTTGCTATGTTGCCCAGGCTGGTCTAGAACTCCTGGCTTCAAGTGATTCTCCCACCTCAGCTTCCTAAGTCACTGGGATTACAAGCATGAGCCACTGTAAATAAACAAATGTCTAACCACCATTTATTGGGCAGGATACACCCCCACTTGTGGTGAGTAATTTATGAGCAGTTTTCTGATTTGATACTCTTGCCCCAAAGGGGCCTTAGGTAAGGCACTCTGGGTGACTTCTTGTACATCACCTCCTTGCTGATAAGCAGGGTTGGGTGGATGTGTGTTTGTGTGTGTGTGTGAGGAGGGCTGCACCCCTTTCCCTTCTCTGTAACTTGACCCTCAGGGTCAGTTGATTGGTGTTTGTTTCTCCTGTGGAACTGTCAGTCCCAGGAAAGCAAAACCAGTTTCTGTTTCTCTAACAGTTTTGTCTTAACTGCTCACGTGGCAGAACTTAATTCACATTTATTGAATAAATAAACAAACCAGGCTGGGTGTGGTGGCGCACATCTGTAATCCCAGCACTTTGGGAGGCCGAGGTGGGCGGATCACCTGAGGTCAGGAGTTTGAGACCAGCCTGACCAATATGGAGAAACCCTATCCCTACAAAAAAACAAACAAACAAACAACAACAACAACAACAACAAACTGGTTGTGGTGCCGTGCACCTGTAATCCCAGCTACTTAGGAGGCTGAGGCAGGGGAATCACTTGAACCTGGGAAGCAGAGGTTGCAGTGAGCTGAGATTGCACCATTGTACTCCAGCCTGGGTAACAAGAGTGAAACTCCATCTCAAAAAAATATACAAAATAATAATAAAATAAACAAACCAAAGGGTTCGGTTCCCCAGGACCTCTGACAGCCTCCCTTGGACCTTGGAGTGATGATTCTCATGGAAGATATAGAGTTTAAGTTTAACCAACATTTAATTTGGAAGGAGGGACCTGAGGACCCGGGTCTCCAACTGCTGTAACTTTCCTTCTTTAGAAAGTCAGTTGTATTCTGATGACCAATTCCTGTGTAACAAACCAGCCCAAAACTTAGTAGTTTACAACAACAATTTGTTATTGACTCTCACATTTCCATGGGCTGATTAGACTCAACAGGGTGGATCTCTCTTGGGGTCTGTATTAGTCCGTTCTTGCATTACCACAAAGAAATATCTAAGACTGGGTAATTTATAAAGAAAAGAGGTTTAATTGACACACAATTCTGCTGGCTGTACAGAAAGCATGATGCTGGCATCTGCTCAGCTTCTGGGGAGGCCTCGGGAAACCTACAATCATGGTGGGAGGTGAAGGGGGAAGCAGGTATGTCTTACACGACTGGAGCAGGCGGAAGAGAGAGAGGCAGGGAAGGTGCTATACATTTTTTAAACAACTTTATCTTATAAGAACTCACTATCATGAGAGTAGGACCCAGGGAGATGATGTTAAACCATTCATGAGAACTCCACCCCCATGATCCAATTACCCATTAGGCCCCACCTCCAACACTGGGGATTACAATTCAACATGAGATTTGGTAGGAGCATAGATCCAAACCATATCAGGATCTCTCATGTGCTAATAGCCAGATGGTGGCTGGGGCTGAACCATCTGAAAACTCAGCAGGGTGGAGATCCAAGACAGCTTTATTATGTGCATGTCCAGCTCCTCTTTTGAGATAACTAGAACAGCTGGGGGCCTCCCAGGAATCTCTGCTAGCTTGGGCTTCCTCACAGCATGGAGGATAGTTGGACGTCTTACATGGAGACTGGCTTTTCCCAGAGCTAGGGTTCCAAGATTCCTAGGTAGAAGTGACAACGTTCCTTGTGTCCTAGCCTTGAAAGTCACACAGCACCACTTCCATCACATCCTGTTGGCCAAAAGCATGTCTCAGGCTCCCCCTGTCCTGATAAGGGGAGGAGACCACAAAAGGTGTGAATATCAGAGGTGTGGTTCACTGGGGGGTCATCTCTGGAGACCAGCTACTCCAGGGGTAAAGAGGAGATGTGATTTAGCAGCCAGGCCTCTGTGTTGGGAGTCAGAAGACCTGGGTCTCAGTCTTGGCTCTGCTGGTCACCCTTGGGCAACTCTCTTGACCTTTCTGGAACTCAATTTCCCAAGGTACAAAATGAGGAAAATCAACTAGATGATCTCGAGGGTTCTCCAGCACTGATAGACCTGGGCTTGACTCTCCAAAGCACAAGGCTGTTCCTGCTCTCCAGCCTGAGCCTCTGGTGGGTGGGTGGGCCGGTTGCCCACCTCCGACCCCTGGAGTTCATGACCCCCACTGAGGCTCCTAAACTTGAGAACTGAGAACAGCTGGGGCTCCAAGTCCCACGCTTTGGGGAATAAACTAGCCCTCCCGGGCCATCCTAGGGCACATTATTCACGGGTTCATTACTGTTTAATTTAATCACCAAATGTCATCCAAATACCATTTATTCTGCCTTCTCACTGGAGGGTTATCTATTTATTTTACATTTCAAGTGAATTGCTCATTATTCTGTCGTTGGGGGCTTTATTTTGTAATTCGTCTGGTGAGTTCCAACAAGTTAAAAATGATGCTGTATTGAGCACAGTAACTTCTGAGCCCCTCTCAGGAGACCTTTCCTTAAAAGGACCTCCCTTGAGCCTCTCCCTTTAAGAGGCCACCCCAGGCTCTCCCCATCTTTCTCATGGGGGATGGAAAGAGGCACACAGACCACATTCTATTCTTCCCTCCTGTCCAAACCCTGCGTCCATGTGACTCTCAAATGTGTACACCGATGGCTGAGGCAGGTAAATAAGAAGGCTCAGGGCAGGCTGTGCAGTGAACACACTTAGGTTCAAGCTTAACTTTGTTGCTTAGTTATCAGCCTGGGGCCTCAATTTCCTTGGGCAATTAACTCTCTGAGTCTCAGTTTCCTCATCTGTAAGATGGGATGGTAATAGATGTCGTCTACAGGGACGGCGTGAAGATTAAATGGGATGGGGCATGTCCACTGTCTCCCCAGCACTAGTCGCATCTTCAGTGCTCCCTAAATTTTCTATAGACTCATTTCATCCTGAACTCAACGTGGGACATGGCAACCCAAGTAAGTCCCTGCCAAGAAGCAGGGGATTAAAGGCCAGAGGTCACAAGGATTTGAATGCAATAGGCAGTTCTGAGGCACCTGCGATCTCTGGCAAGGTGGTCGTGGACCCTGTTCTTTCAGCCTCAGCCCTGGTTGAGGGGCTGTCGGTTTCTCAGGATTGGATTTAATCCCAGCAACCCTCCCAGGCATTTCAGCTGCTGCCCAAGAACTGGCTGCTGAGCCAGCAACCCAGGAGGGGCCATTGATCTAAGAGAATGATGGACCCAAAGCCCGTGTCTGTATTACAAAGCCTTATTGTACTCCAGGCAGGCTGATGTGCTGTGCTGCCAGAAAGCTCTGAGCCAGCTTCCCAAACGGGCTTCCTTCAAAGCCAATGGGGAGCCCCTACCCCAAGATTCAGATTCCATAAGCCTAGGGTGGGGTCTGGGGTGACCCCCAGAAACGCGGAACAATTGCTTTCTGTGTGCCCTTCTCCAATGTAGAAAGTTCTCGGGCCTCTTGGAGTCTTAAAAATTTTTATTTGTTTTCCTAATTACATGATCAATACCTGCACAGTGAAGGGGAGTTGGAAGACAGACACAGAAAAACCCACACGGGGGAATATAGTAATCCTACCGCGCACAGACTGCTAATGCTTTTGGCAATTTACTCTCAGCCTTTTTCTAAGCGTCTATTCCAACACATAACATGTTGTTTTGCATTGTACTGTTTTAGACTGCCTTTTCAGTTAAGAGAATAATGCCCATAAATGTTCTTCCTCGGTAGGAATTTTAATGTCTGCCCCCATCTTCCATCCCCCATTTTGGGACTGGCTCAATATATTCTTCCTCTCAAATATATTTGCTCTCCCCTCTCTTGGGCTCAAATTTTCAGGTAGTATTCTTAGATTTCCTCATCTTGGATCCTCTCTCCTCTTCTAGCTATTTGTCCATGTTCTTTTATGAATTTACTGTCAATTTTCTGAAAAAAACTACCTTCTCCATGCTCCCCCTCCACCCCATCTTTGTCTGCTTTTAAGATATTCATTTCCTGATCTTAAGCTGGGGCTCTTGTCCCTCGCTGGTCCCTGGGATGCTCTCGGGTAGCACAGATGGTAGAAATAGGATGTGAGCCACATATAGAATTTAACGTTTTCTAGTGGCCATGTTCAAAACTAGAAAAGGAACAGGTGAAATGAATTTTAATAACATATTTCATTTAACCCAATATAGCCAAACTGTCATCATTTCAACATGTAACATGTAATCAACATAAACATTATTAATGAGATATTTCACATTCTTTTTTTTGTACCAAGTCTTTAAAATCCGATATGTATTTTGCATTTACAGCACATCTCTATATGAACTAGCCACATTTTAAGTGCTCAGTAGCCACATGTGGCCAAGTGACCGTGGTATGGAACAGCACATACCTGGAGGACTCACCAAGGACCCAATGGCCAAACCCAACCACCTCTTTTTCAGGGAGTGGATGCCTAGAGTTGATTCTGTAGCTGGCACAGCTGTCCCTTGTCTCACCTTCATGTATTAAATCTTTACTTCAGAAACTTATTTTGTGTATTAGTAATACATGACCCTTTCTAAATATCAGAAAAACTCAGATATGGTGATCTAGGGGTCTCCCTATCTCACTATGTTGCCCAGGCTGGTCTCAAATTCCTGCTGCCTCAGCCTCCTAAGTAGCTTGGACTACAAGCTCAAGCCACCAGGCTAGTGTTCTAGATTTTTCAAATAGGATCTTTGTGACTTTTGCTGCACCTCCTTGCCAGACCCATCCCTCCTTGTAGCCAACCCATCCTGGTCAGATAGAGGGCTCGCTTTGCAATAGGGTTAATTATGGCTGGAGCCCAGAGACAGGAATAGTCACTGTTGGGATTTTTGAGGATGAAGAGGGCAAGTCCCAAAGGAAGCTGGGTTTGAATTTTGTGCAATAAAAACAGAGCAGAGAAGAAGAGTGATCCCAACTCCACTTCCCGCATGCCAGGGAAACAAGACAAGGACACTAGGGTCAATTTTAGAGCAGAGAAGGGCTATTTTGCAGGGTCTTCAGTGATCTACAGAATCACTGAGGGCTAAAGGCCCAAACTTCCATTTGAGCTTTCAGTATCAATCCCTACAGTCACAAGGCAGAACTGGCCACCAACAGGGAGGTTGTCTCTTCTGTGGTCAGGAAGCTACTTGTGAAATCAGGAGGCTGCTGTTACAGCTATGGACTCCCAATCACACTGTCCTGAACCTGCTGCTGAATTAGGACGCAGTTGCCACCATTAACACCAGCAAAATTGGGGCCCTGAACCCTGCCACTCAACTCCAAGTCACTGGAACCCCTGTAAGTGGGGCTGTGAGCAACCAGACAGAAATAGCCAAAGTAGTCTAGCCCTGTGTAAAAGGAGGAGGTCATTTAGAAAAGAAGTTTACCTTTAAGCAGTGGAAGATAATAAGACATCAGAAGACTGATTTGCCACATAAAACCCAGACATGGTATTTTTATTAGTTTACTTGGATTACCATAGAGAGGGTGGTTTAAACAACAGACATTTATCTTTCACAATTCTGGAGGCTGGGAAGTCCAAGATCAAGGTGACTACTGATTTGGTTCCTGGTGAGGGCTCCCTTCCTGGCTTGCAGACAGCCACCTTCTCCCTTTGTCTCTGGTGTCTTTTATTATAAGGGCACTAATCCCATCTTGAGGGTCCCCTGCTCATGGCCTTATCTAAACCTCCCAAAGGCCTCATTTCCAATACCATCACATTGGGGGCTGGGATTTTAATATATGAATTTTGGGAGGATAAAATTCAGTCCATAGCAGTATTTTTTTAAATTGCAAGATTACCGAGGCTACTGAGCTGCAAGGGAGCCTGGGAAATATAGTGTTTTTGCTCTGGGTTTCCCAATCTCTGCAATAGGGAAGGTGTGTCAGAAGAGAGTTGGGAGAAATTGGCACAATTGGGGTGGGCATGATGTGAAGTGGCCCTAGGGACCCCTTGGATGCTGATGCCCCACCCCACAGACACCCTCACCATCTGTCACCAAGAAGATCCTCTTTGATACTGTGTTTTAATTCTCATAGACTTTAATAAATATATATTAATGACCACAAAGAAATTTGAGATCCTACTCAACATATGATTACATGAGTTACTTTTCTATTTGATATATCGTTGAATCTTTTCTTATGTCTACAAACATTCTCACCATCAATTTTAACACCTTCCTGATATTTCACAGTCTGGATTTTTAAAACTCATAATTTATTTAACCAAATGCTTATTGTTGGTATTTTTTAGAATGTATTAATATTTACATTATTCCCAATTTTCCCCATTAGACACAAAATTACAAAAAAGAAGTGAAATCTAACGATAAATGACTGAGAGTAGAATTGCTAGAAAAGGGTGTACGTATTGTAAAATTGCTCAAAAAGGCTGTACGTATTTTAAAGACTTTGGATACGCATTACTAAATTGCCCTCCAAAAGGTTACGTCAAATTATATTCCCACCAGTCGTGTTAGAAAGTGTTTATTTCGGCTGGGTACAGTGACTCATACCTATAGTCCCAGCACTTTGGCAGGCGGATCGCGAGGTCAGGAGTTTGAGACCAGCCTGACCAATACGGTGAAACCCCGTCTCTACTAAAAATACAAAAATTAGCCAGGCATGGTGGCATGTGCCTGTAGTCCCAGCTACTTGGGAAGCTGAGGCAGAAGAATTGCTTGAACCCGGGAGGCGGAGGTTGCAGTGAGCCGAGATCATGCCACTGCACTCCAGCCTGGGTGACAGAGCGAGATCCTATCTCAAAAAAAAAAGTGCTTATTTCCTTACCTTATGTCTTCAACAACACTGTGGATAGTTATTAGAACTTTTTCCAATTTGATAGTGAAAAATTTCCCCAACCCGTCTCCACCACTTTGATGTCCTCCTCCTTTGACTTCACTGGTAATTCTTCCACCCTCTTGGCTGGCACAGGTTTCCTCTTCCTCACTTGGCCTCCAAATGTCTGTGCCCCCAGCTGTCTGTCCAGCCACCTTTTTCCCCTCCCCAACATTCCCTAGTACATTTGAATGAAACTAACCTCTAAAATCTCCTTCTGCCAGACACCCACTTTAAGAGCCTTCATAATAGTGCAGGCAAAGCCCCAAAGTGGGGCTTAGCCCACAAGGGTTCTTGGCTTTGCTCAGGAAAGAATTCAAGGGCAAGCCAGTGGTAGAAGAAAACAGCTTTATCCGCGAGGCAGTGTTACAGCTCTATGACTGCTCCCATAGAGCAGGGCTACCCCATAGGCAGAGAGGAGCAACTCAGGGCAGTTTTGCAGTCATACTTATACCGACTTCTAATTATATGCAGATTAAGGGGTGGTTTATGCAGAAAATTCTAGGGAAGGGCTAGTAACTTTTGGGTCATTGGGTCATTGCCATGGAAAAAGGTGGTAACTCCCAGGTGTTGCCATGGCAATGGTAAACTGACATGGCACACGGGTGGGCGTGTCTTATGGAAAGCTGCTTCTACCTTGGCCCTGTTTCAGCTAGTCCTCAATTTGGTCCGATGTCCGAGCTCTGCCTCCTACCTCAATAACTGTGTCTCTCCTGTCCTTGACCCCAAATGAATACGTGATAAATAATCAAACGAGAAACAACACATCTAGTTACGATCTGCAGCCAGATGTGGAGGGGCCATCCTCAGAACTTGACCTTAAGGGAAAACTGTTCACTTTCAGTACAGTCAAGATTTCACCAATGAGAACCAAAGAGAAAGCCTTGGCTTAAAGAATCAGCTTTAATGTGCCTTCCTGCAGTTTCCTGGGAGCACAGGACAGACCTGGAACAGGGCAAGATGGTACTTCTTAGGAAGCACATCCACCTGCAGATTGAGGAAAAGTTTACTACGCATCTCATTAGAAAGATCTGCAGCAATACAATACCTTCAGGGGGTGCTTTGGTTCACTCTAAAACAGGTTTTGTTTCCACCTCCAACAGGGTCTGGCCAAATCATTTCTGCTTCTAGAGATCTTTAGAAAACAAGAACCAAACAACAAAAAAAGTATTTTCTAGTCTCTGTAGGTAATCCTTAATTGTCACCTTCACCGCTTGAGCGTTATTTTTATTTTTTAGAGATGAAGTCTCACTCTGTTGCCCAGGCTGGCCTCAGAGTCCTGGGCTCAAGTGATCCTCCTGCCTCAGCCTCCTGAGTAGCTGGGACCATGGGGGTGCACCACCATGCCTGGCTTCTCTTGAGCTTTGGACCGGACGTAAACTAGATGCTCTGCTGGGATCTCAGACTCAAGAGGCTACTGCATTATTTTCCAGTATTCTTATTTTTATTAATAGCTGACATTGAGCACAAAACTGTTGTTTTCCTCAGGAGCACACCCAGAGATGAGACAAGCGTGCAAATAGTTTACTTGGGAGGTGATCCCAGGAATACTGCGTTTTCCTGGGAAATGAAAGGAAGGGTTGGAAGAAATGAAGTTGGAGAGGGTGAGGGAAGGAAGCCAATACAGGCGGTGTTGATGGGCAGATGACTGTTGTGGGCGACTGGGGCTCACTCTCCTGGGGACTGCTGGGAGACTTGATAGAGCAGACTTCATGTTGCCCAGGTGAGGAGCAAAGAGGCTGGGTATATATCCACCAACCCTTCTTCATTCCACCAACGAGAGTGCTGAAAGGCCTGTTGCAGTGAGGTCTCTGGCCAAGGACCCACAGAGGCTCGCAGCGGGAAGCCATTGGCCGTGCAGGGAGGGTGAGTGATATGGTTAGGCTTTGCGTCCCAACCCAAATCTCATCTTGAATTGTAATCACCATAATCCCTATAATCTGTGCGTGTCAAGAGAGAGGCCAGGTGGAGGTAACTGAGTCACGGGGGTGTTTCCCCCATGCTGTTCTCGTGATAGTGAGTGAGTTTTCACGAGATCTAATGCTTTCATAAGAGGCTCTTCCCGCTTCACTCAGCACGTCTCCTTCCTGCTGCCCTGTGAAGAAGGTGCCTTGCCTCCCCTTCTCCTTCCGCCATGATTGTAAGTTTCCTGAGGCCTCCTCAGCCATGCAGAACTGTGAGTCAATTAAACCTCTTTTCTTGATAAATTACCCGTTCTCGCCTATGTCTTTACAGCAGTGTGAAGACAGACTAATACAGTGAGTGTCAGTGGGCTCAGAGGGTGCATGGGACATTCCCTGTGAGAGTGCCTTGCTGTGTGATTTGCACACGCCATGTCCTTCATCACCACCAGCAGCTCGGGAAGCAAAAACTCTGATGACCCCCATTCACAGATGGGGAAACTGAGGCTTGAAGAGGTCAAAATATTGGCTCAGGGTCACCTCCAGGAGGGAAGGAGGCTGGGCTTTGGACCCAGGGAACCTGATCCAGAGCCTGTGCTTCTACGCTCTGCACCTCCTGCTTCCTGACACACGACTGTGCTCCTTCGAGTACGGCACCTGGGGAAGAAGAAGAAGTGGGAGGCAGAGAGAATTCCGGAGCTTACTTAGCTTCCATGCTGTGCATTTCTTTAAATCACAGGGTTCTTGCAATTTTCCGAGCTGTTGGTTCCCCACTTGGCAGGATTTTGGGCTCTGAGGTGGGAATTCTGCCTGGGAAGCCCTGCAGAGGGAAAACGAACCAGGAGCAGCCCTGGGGGCTTGGTAATCACGTTAGCTGGATTTTGATTAAAGCAAATATATGTATGTGAGATTTCTTAGAATGCTTTTCTGGGGGGTTTGGTTGGAAAACAATTATTTCTTGTGCTTTGAATGATACATTCTAAAGGCATTCCCTCCTCTGTCTATTGGGTTCAAAAATCTCAGTCAAGCACAGGAGAAGAAAAGAGTTTTTTTCATTCTTGATTTTCTTTACCTCTTCACTTGTTATTTCCTTCTGTAGAATAATAGTGGCAGTAGTCATAGCGGTTATTGACAGAGGGCTTACCGTATATGCAAAATGATATATATGTAATATATAAATGTATATTTACGTATATCTAAATATGTAAGTATTATATTACTTAATCTCCACAACAACACTGTGAGATGAGTGTCTGCCCATTTTGCAGAGGCTGAAACTGAGGCTTAAGAGGTGAAGTTATTTGCCTATGTTCACACAGCCAGGAAAGGGTGGGCATGAGGTCCACTCCCAGCTGCCTGGTGTCAAAGCCTTCGCTTCTAACCACTCCCCACTTTGCCTCCCTCTAACCCCACTCCCCAGTAGCCCTGGCTACTCTGTTCCATTTTCCAGATGGGACCTAAGTTGTTTTTGTTTTTTGAGACAGGGTCTTACTCTGTTGACCAGGCTGGAGTCCAATGGCATGATCACGGCTCACTGCAACCTCTGCCTCCCAGATTCAAGCGATCCTCCCACCTCAGCCTCTAGAGTATCTGGGAGGTCTGCACCACCATGCCTGGCTAATTTTTGTAATTTTAGTAGAAATGGGATTTCACCATATTGGCCAGACTGATCTTGAACTCCTGACCTCAAGTGATCTGCCTATCTCGGCCTCCCAAAGTGTTGAGATTACAGGTGTGAACCACATACCAGGCAGGGACTTAAGCCTCAAGTGGGCTCAGCTTCTATTCTGGCTCATCTGGTGGAGTCGGCAGTGAGCCTGGGAACCCTGGGAGTGGCCCTGGAACCCTGTCCCTGTTCTGTGTCCCAGGAGCCACTGACTGTGCTCTCTGCCGAAGGCCTCTCATCACAAGTAAATATGTCACAGCATGATTTGTTGAGAGTCAGGACTGTGGGTGATTTTTTTTCCCCCTTCCATTTCGATTACTGTGGCTGTGGTGTAGGTGCAATGAAAATGAGTTCCAAAGGCTTTATCTTCTTTTTCTGCTCTCTCTCCTGACCGTCCTCTTTCATCCTGTCTCTCCTCGGGCATGTGTTGGATGTGAACAGCCATTCACTAGTTCCAGCAGTGACGTGGAGCCATTCTCCAACCCTGAACATGGCTCTGTGTGGGGACCGGGCTGTATCTCCACCAGAGAGAATCCACATGGAAAAATCAACACGTCACTTAGTGACAGATGGAAAGGGCTCAGAAATGATGTTCTAAACAGCCACCAAATAAAAGACAGGGAGATCCAGATCCCACAGGTACTAACTGAGCTCTCACTGCGGGCAGCTGTGTGCATTACTGACGTTGTCCAGTGGGAGAGGAGGGGAGGGATTGAGTGTTCAGCTTCTCACTCTCTAAGCTCCGCCGGGTCATTCATTCAACAAACATTCACTGAGCACCTGCTCCACACCCCGTTTTAAGGCACTGGGAATACAGCAGGCAAGTATTCTTGCCTCCTGGGACTCAGATTCTAGTGGAGAAAAATCAAGTAGAACAAGATAAATAGGTAAATGGTTACTAATAACTATGGCTTGTGGGATAGTGATGAGCTAAAGCGGGGAGTGGGGTTGGTTGGGGGCATTTGCAATTTTAAACAGTGTGGTCCATGAAGACTCTCTGAGGAGGTGGCCTGTGAACAGAAAGACTGGCAGCAGGGCTGGGTGTGAGCCCTGTGGATCTGTGGAGGGAGAGCATCCGAGGTAGACAAGATGGAGCAGGGCAGTGAGTTTGAGGAACTCATTGGAGCAGGTGAACGAGTGACCACTGCCAGAGGATGCAGGACCTTGGGGTCAATGCCTTGAGTCAGAAGGGAGCCATTGGAAGGGTCTAAGCAGAGTAAGGGTTCAATCTTGTATGGTGGTGTGTGTGTGTGGAGAGAGAGGGAGATAGAGACAGAGACAAGGTCTTGCTCTGTAGCCCAGGCTGGAGTGCAGTGGCACAATCATGGCTCACGGCAGACTCAGCCTCCCAGACTCAAGTGATCCTCCAGCTTCAGCCTCCTGAGTAGCTAGGACTACAAGCGTGCACCACCATACCCTGATGATTTTTCTATTTTTTGTAGAGATGGAGTCTCACTATGTTTTGTTTGTTTGAGATGAAGTTTTGCTCTTGTTGTCCAGGCCAGAGTACAATGGTACGATCTCGGCTCACTGCAACCTCTGGCTTCCGGGTTCAAGCGATTCTCCTGCCTCAGCCTCCCAAGCAGCTGGGATTATAGGCGCCCCCACCACAGCTGGCTAAACTTTTGTAATTTTAGTAGAGACAGGGTTTCACCATGTTGGCCAGGCTGGTCTCGAACTCCTGACCTTCAGGTGATCCACCTGCCTCGGCCTCCCAAAGTGCTGGGATTACAGGCATGAGCCACTGCTCCCAGCTAGAGTCTCACTATGTTACCCAGGTTGGTTTTGAACTCCTGGGCTCAAGTGATCCTCCCTCCTTGGCCTTTCAAAGTGGCATGAGCCTCTGCGCCAGGCCTGGGAGCACAGTCTGATTTAGGATTTAACAGAATCCTCCTGCTGCTGTTTCTGGAGAAGAGGCTGCAGAGGCCGGAAGGGCAGATGCTGGATCCTGGCAGGGAGACCCTGTGGCACTCCAGGCTTGGGCCAGCAGGCGCTGGGAGGAGACGAGGAGCCACGGGTTCTGTATGTAGAAGGCGGCACTGAGGGGACTTACCGTTGGGCTGGTTGAGGGATGTGAAAGAAAGAGCAGTCAGGCTGACACAGGGGTTTGGACTGAGACGGGGCAGACTGCGGGAGCTGTGGGTTGGGGACAGGTCGGGGCTGCTCCGGTGAAGCGGGGAATGTGCTGGTTAGACAGCCTAGGCCCCGGTTGCTCGGCCACTTTCCTAAATGCATGTTTAACTCTCTGGGCCTAGTTCTGCATCAGGAAAACGGGCCACCAGCCTCTTCCCCATGCGTTTTCATGGGGATAATAATAGCAGCCGGTGTCTGTCACAGGCCACCTGTGCCAGATATGCTGCTAAGTGCTTTATGCACCTTAACTCATTTAATCTTCACAGCAGCCCCCTGGGCAGTGTGATGGTTAATACTGAGTGTCAATTTGATTGGATTGAAGTGTACAAAGTATCAATCCTGGGTGTGTCTGTGGGGGTGTTGCAAAGGAGATTAACATTTGAATCAGCGAGCTAGGCAAGGCAGACCCACACTTAACCTGGGTGGGCACCGTCTAATCAGCTGCCAGAGAGGCTAAAATAAAAGCAGGCAGAAAAACATGAAGGGAGAGACTGGCCTAGCCTCCCAGCCTACATCTTTCTTCCATGCTGGACGCTTCCTGCCCTTGAACATCAGACTCCAAGTTCTTCAGTTTTGGGACTCGGACTGGCTCTCCTTGCTCCTCAGCCTGCAGATGGCCTATTGCGGACTGTGTGGTCGTGTGAGTTAATACTTAATAAACTCTCCTTTATATATATATCTATTCCATGCATTCTGTCCCTCTAGAGAACCCTGACTAATACTGGCAGGTATGATGATCACCCCACTTTAAAGATGAGGCAGCTGAGGCACAGAGAGGTTAAGTAGCTTGCCCAAGGTCACAGAGCACATGAATACTAAGGCAGAACTCACACCCAGGCCATCCAGCTCCAGAAACCAATGATGGGTGAAGGGCCCTTTCCTCTGCTTTTCTGACACCCCCCAATCCCCTTTCCACAGGTTCTGGGGTCTAAGATGGAAAATGAACTTTTTTTTTTTTTTTTTTTTTTTAAACCCACTTTTGGGAGATGGAAGAAGAGGACTTTCTTTTTCTTTTTTCTTTTTTTTTTGAAACGGAGTCTCGCTCTGTCGCCCAGGCTGGGGTGCAGTGGCAGGATCTCAGCTCACTGCAAGCTCCGCCTCCCGGGTTCACACCATTCTCCTGCCTCAGCCTCCCGAGTAGCTGGGACTACAGGTGCCCGCCACCACGCCCGGCTAATTTTTTTTGTATTTTTAGTTGAGACGAGGTTTCACTGTGTTAGCATGGTCTCAACCTCCTGACCTTGTGATCCGCCCACCTCAGCCTCCCAAAGTGCTGGGATTACAGGCGTGAGCCACCGCACCCGGCCAAGGACTTTGTTTCCAAGGCAAGGGCTGTGGGAAGGGGGAAGGAGGGAGAAGAAGGGGCCTGTGCCCAGGCTGCCCACGATCAGAGGCTGAATCAGGAAGGCTACTTTTTGGGTCCGTGTCCTTGCATTGAACTAGTGTCCCGGGCTGCCACAATAAAGCACCCCAGACTGTGCGGCTTCAACAGCAGAGATTCCCGTCTCACAGTTTCGGAAGTCTGAAGTCAGGGTGTCAGGCCCAGGCGTGGTGACTCATGCCTGTAATCCCAGCACTTTGGGAGGCTGAGGCGGGCGGATCACTTGAGGCTGGGAGTTCAAGACCAGCCTGGCCAACATGGCAAAACCCCGTCTCTACTAAAAATACAAAAGTTAGCCAGGTGTGATGGTGCATGCCTGTAGTCGCAGCTACTTGGGAGGCTGAGGCAGGAGAATTGCTTGAACCCAGGAGGTGGAGGTTGCAGTGAGCAGAGGTTACAGCAAGCCAAGATAATGCCACTGCACTCCAGCCTGGATGACAGATCGAGACTCTATCTCAAAAAAAAAAAAAAAAAAAAAAAGAAAGAAAGAAGTCAAAGCATCAGAGGGAAGGTTCCTTCTGAGGGCTACAAGGGAGGGGTCTGTTCCAGGCCTCTCTCCTGGTCTTGCAGGTGGCCATTTTCTTCCTGTGCCTCTTCCTACGTATTCCCTCTCTGTGTGTCTGTGTCCAAATCCACCCCCCCCCCCCCACCTTTTTTTGAGACAGGGACTCTGTCATCCAGGCTGGAGTGCAATGGCACGGTCATGGCTCACTGCAACCTCAACCTCAACCTCCCAGGCTCAATCCATCCTCCCACCTCAGGCTCCTGAGTAGCTGAGACTATAGGTATACACCACCATGCCTGGCTAATTTTTAAATTTTTGTAGAGATGGGGTTCTGCTATGTTGCCCAGGCTGTTCTCGAACTCCTGGACTCAAGTGATTCTCCTACCTTGGCCTCTCAAAGTGTTGGGATTACAGATGTGAACCAATGCGCCTGGCTAAATTTCCCTTATTTATAAGGACACTAGTCATATTTGATTAGTGTCTACCCTAATTTAAGACCTCATTTTAACTGAGTTACCTCGATAAAGACCTCATCTCCAAATAAGGACACACTCTGAGGTCCTGGGGATTAGGACTTCAACACATAAATTTGGGGGACAGGGACATGATTCAGCCTTGACAGGCAGAGAGGACTGAAGGCCTGGGCCATGGCCTCCAGGCAGAAGCAGCCCCGCTTCTTCCTCCATCATGTGAAGAAAGAGACCAAAATGATGTTCTTGGATGGGGTTTGGATGGGGCTTGGATGGTTCTGGGATCTACTAGGAGCCCTCTGAACTTGAAGATGGCTTTTTATGGTTTCTGAGCTGAAAAGACATAAACTTAGCTTTTGTCAATCAGCTTGCTCTCCCACTGTTGTGGGGTCAGTTGGGTGTTGTTTGTTCCAGGACCTTTGCACTGGGCAGCTGTGGCCTGGCCTTGCTCCTGCCAAAGGCCAGGACGGTGGTGGGCACCTTCTGGAATCCAGTTCTGGAGACATCGGCCATCTGTCCTGCACACAGCAGGGCTCAGGATGGGGGAAGGACCAGTTCCTGCCCAGGATGGAGCCAGCTTCTTTGTCTGTTTCTTCCTCTGTCCCCTTTGGTGCGCTGTCATCCTAAGGAGGTGAGGGGGTCCCCAGGACACACCAGATCAGCTGACCAGTGCTTTGGGAAAGAGTCAATGGCAGAGCTGGCCACAGCTCCCTGACTTCCCAGCAAAGCATCTTTCCTTTAGAATGCACGTGCCTGCCTGGATGCTGTGGTGGTTCATGTCCTGCGTCACCTTGGCTAGGCCACAGGGCCAAGCTGTTTGGTCAAACACTCTTCTAGATGGATGCTGCGGCGAGGGTATTTTTTAGATGTGATTCACATTTGTAACCAGTTGACCTTGAGGAAAGCAGATGACCTTCCACCAGGTGGGTGGGCCTTGTCTAATCAGTGAAAGGCCTCAAGAACAGAGACAGAAGTTTCCTGCAGAAGAAGCAATTCTGCCTCAGCTGCAACACAGAAACCCTGCCTGAGTTTCTGGCCTGCTGGCCTGCCCCACAGATTTCAAACTCCAGATGACAACATCATCTCTTACCTGAATCTCCAGGCTGCGCTGGGAATTTCAGACCGGCCAGCCCCACAATCATGTGAGCCAATCCTTAAAATAAACTTCTCTTTCTCTGTGTATATACACATATATAGTACACATATGTACAGATATATATATATACACACACACATACACAGAGATAGCTAGCTAGTTATAACTATAGATTTATCTTACTGATTCTGTTTCTCTGGAGAGCCCTAATTAACACAGACACCTACCAAGTTTTCTGGAGCCCTCTTTGATGAGATATCACAGATATCTCAGATATCATGGCTCAGACCTGTGCATCAGCCATTAGATATGTAAGATGGGATGACCCAGCGTGTGTCTAAAGCAGTGATTTATCCCTTGAGAAGCCCAAAGAGCAGTCATCATGTTTTTGCAAGGCAATGTGGAGTAGTGATCAGGGGCACGAACTCTGTAGCCAGACTCCCTTCTTGGCTGTGTGACCCTGGGCAAATTGTTCAACCTCTCTGAGCCTTGGCTCCACCTGGACTGTGCCCACAGAGATTGGTTGTGAGGATTTCAAGGATTAATATTTGCAAAGTGCCTGGTGCGTGGTGAGGACTGTGTAAGTGTGAGCTCTGATTATTTTTCAAGTAATGCAAAGCAACTTTAAACAAATGTTGGAAGTAGAGAAAAATGGAACCCCCTATCCTACATGGATAGAGCAGTTGATTTGCTTTTCGCTTTTTACTTGGGAGACATGTCCAGCTGAACATCTAGAACGTCTCAGGTCTGAATAGGTCCAGAGATCCCTGGTCCCTTGGTATAAGAAAGCACTACATTGGAGGTGACCAGGGCAGGCAAGTTCATATTTCTTGCCTTGGCCAGAACTGCTGAATGTTCCCAGGGGAAGAGCTTGGCTGCAGGGCTAGCAGAAGAAAGCTGTCTCTTCCCCACTCTTGCCTACCTGCAGCCTCTTAATCTTTTCAAGCTTGTAATTTCCCTTCGCCTCCATGGGAACCAAAGCCACTGCATTAACCCACATTGCAGGGGGGCTCTTTTTAAAGATCTTTATGATTCTACACGGCCCTGGCTTAGCTCCTGGGCAAATATGGTGTCTGCTGTGGCCACCTGCCTCCAGCTGAATGGAGCTTTCAGGAGCTGACCCTACAAGTGCCACTAGTGGTTCTGAAAAGCATGGGGAGCGAATGCCAAGTCTATTCCGAGACACGGCCACGGCCTCTGGGAAGTTCTTCGCTGTTTCTGAAGAGGAGGCTTTGGGCTTTTCAAGGGATGAATCACTGCTTTAGACACATGCCGGATTGTCCCACCTGCCACATCTAATGGCTGATGCACAGGTCTGAGCTGTGATATCTGAGAAACCCCCTCATCAAAGAGGGCTCCAGAAAACTTGGTAGGTATCTGCATCAATTGGGGATGTCCACAGAAACCGAATCAGTAAGATATATCTATAGTTATAGCTAGCTAGCTATCTTTGTGTGTGCGTGTGTGTGTATATATATATGTACATATGTGTACTACATATGTGTATATACATAGAGAAAGAAAGAAATTTATTTTAAGGATTGGCTCACATGATTGTGGGACTGGCAAGGAAGAGGTTGAGTGTGTGTGTGCATGTGCAAGTGTGCGTGTGTGTACAGGTGTGCATGCATTTGTCTGGGAGAAAAAGCAGGAGCTGATAGCCTAGAAATGCGACTAGCACTATACACATGAATCTAACCCTTATGAATTCACTCTTACTGGAGACACACTATGTGTTCCTCTCCAAAAACTCCACGAGGTAGGCACTTTTCATCATCTCTGTGCTACAAATGGGTAAACTGAGGCACAACGAGATGCAGTAAGTTGTCCAGGCTTCCACGGCTGATAAGTGGCAGAGCTGGGATTTGAACCCACAGAGTCTGGTTCTGGAGTTTGCGGGCTAAACCATTGCACTTCGCTGCCTAGAGAGTCAGCACTGGCCACTTCTCCAACTCTCAGGTCATTTCTGGTGGTGCCTATGGGCTGATTGCTTCTGCCTGGTGCCTCTGGGTCAGGATGGCCAGGAGGGGACATGCGTGTGGCAGACTCAGAAAATTGTGCGTGGCAGTCCTCCCGCAACCCCAGAATCCTTGCCAACATAGTGCTCCAGGTGGCTGCTACCAATCCTGGTGTGAAAACGCCACCCAATCTGGCTTAAGCAGAAAAGGAAACACATTGGTTGCTGCAGTGGGACTAGGGGTGCACCTGGTTTCCAGAGTCCAGTTCTCTCTCCACTGGCTGGCAGCTTCTGTGCTGGCTTCAAACGGGCCCTCCCCCTGGGGCCGCGATGTGCAGCTCAGTCTCCCGTCCTTCCGGGTCTGGGTCTGGTAGCTGCCACTGAAACCCACGGTCCACAGCAGTCAGGGGCTGGAGCGGTGCAATGGGCCAGCTTGAGTCAACTGTGACCTCCCGCTCAGGATTGGAGCCTTTTCCCAGCATGAGGGCGGAGCATGCAAGAGTGAGTGGTTTCAGGGTACCTCACCCGCTTTCTCTCTGCAGAGGTCTTGGTCCTTCCTGCTCCTCCCTCTCTTGGCTCCAAAGGCCCCGGCTCCCATTTTCTCAGATAGCATCTCTCCAGGGAGTTGAAGATTTCCCCAAAGTGTGAGGGCTTCTGTTTTCTCCCCCTGCAAACCACTCCCGACCCCAGGCAAGAGAAAATTAAACCCAGCTACCTGGCGCGCGCGCGCATGTGTGTGTGTGTGTGTGTGCATGTGTAAAGACTGCACACACACAGGTCAGTATCCCAATAAATTATCCTGGCACCTTGGTGACCGAGCGGTGAGTGAATCATCTCCATCCCATCAGGAGTGGAAGCCCTGACATCTGTTAGCCCTACCTGTGGCCCCTCAGGTTCCCTGCACGGGACAGCTGAGCTCTGTGCCTTACATCCATGATTTGCTAGAACATCCTTTCCACTCACCCTGGCCACCCACAGATTTACTGCCGCCTCTGCCTCTGTCTGGACAGCACACTGACAGAAGAGGAAGGTGGCCGAGCAGATTGGTATGAGCCCTCCCAGAAGCCAGGCTCTGTGCTGTGCCCTGAATACAGATTTTCTTACTGGATTTTCACAGGATGCCTGCATGTGAGTTTCCTGAGGGCAGGTTCCTGCTGCCTGTTCCCAGAAGAAACTCCACTAATAATTATTGAACGAGTGAACAATCCTATGAGCTAGCTACTCTTATTATGCCTTTTGTTAGATGAGGAAACAGAGGCTCAGGGGGGTTTAGTAACTTGCCCAGGGTCACACAGCTCAGAGATGGCAGAGGTGAGATCCAAACACAGGCAACCTCTGCCCGTAAGTACTACTCTGGCCTTGCCTGCTGCTCTGCTGGGAAGAGCCCAAAGTGACAGAAACCAAGGACAAGGCCAGGACAAGATGGGGCTGAGTCCCGGGGCCCTACCCTGGTTCCTGCCAGGGGCAGCAGCTCAGCAAGCTCCTGAGCCCTCCCTGGTTCCACTCATGTTCGCTGCGTGGCCGAGCCACCTTCTAAGCCACAGTGCTTCCTGTGCTCATTCTCCCAGACACAGTGAGTTCCGGGTCACCGGGTGCCTGTGATGCAGCCTAAAACACAACGTGCACTTACCCAGCGGCCGTGTTCCGGCACGCAGGCCATTACCACTGAAGCCAGAATGTTCTGCCTTCTTCTTTTATTAGGTGTGACACAAAAGCCCTGCTCACGGGGAAGTCCAGGAGAAAGTACGCCCCGCTCCTCTGAGGAGGTGGATAACTAGGAAGGGAGTCAGCCAGGACCCTTCTTTAGAGAGGAGGCATCCATGCCCTCACGGCTGCCTGGCCTGGAACATCCTCCAACTCTCCCCTTTCTCCCTCCCCCTGCCACCCAGCTGACTCCCACTCAAGCCACTCCCAGAGTCCCCAGAGCACCCCCAGCTTCCTGTCCTCTCATTGTCACTCTTGTTATTACTGCTCCTTCATCTTATTTTCTTACTAGACTATGAACTCCATGAGGACAGTGACTCCAGGCTTTGTGTTTGCAGCTCTTACCTCAGAACCCAGTTCACGGTCCTCTGTGCAAATCCAAAAATGGAGCCGCCTCTTCAAAATATTGTATTGTCATCTGATAGTCATAGATAGTTGTCCTAATTCATATACAAATCTATGACTACAAAGTGTGATCAGTGTCCTCTTGATTTGTGCAGTGCACAGCCTACGTAGCTGTACATGACAACCTCCATGCACCACATGTTTATTAACTGATAATAGTTATAAACAAAATGTAATTCAAATGCTCAAATATGTAAATGAAGTAATTTAAATGGACTGAGCATCTGCTGGGGCTGAAGAGAGTCCAACCTTTGGTACACAGGGAAGAAAACTAGGTCAGTGATACATAGACAACCATCAAAAGGCTTTTTAGAATGGCAAGACCAAAAAGCAGGTCAGGGCTCGATCCTATGCAAATTAATGACTGTTTATTTAGCAACTTTTCTCAAGTGTATGTGGCTGCATGTGGGAGACACAACTCATTCTGTGGTTGAGTTGTAATAGAATAACAAAATTCCTTTTTGAAAATATCTTTCTATTCTTAAAGTGAGGCCTTTTCCGGTCAGGCACGGTGGCTCATGCCTGTAATCCTAGCCCTTCGGGAGGCTGAGGCAGGTGGATCACTTGAGGTCAGGAGTCTGAGGCCAGCATGGTAAAACCCCATCTCTACTAAAAATACAAAAATTAGCTGGGCACGGTGGTGTGTGCCTGTAGTCCGAGCTACTAGGGAGGCTGAGGCAGGAGAATCTCTTGAACCCAGGAGGCGGAGGTTGCAATGAACTGAGATCGCGCCATTACACTCTAGCTTGGGGGACAAGAGGGAAACTCCATCTCAAGAAAAAAAAAAAAGTGAGGCCTTTTCTGCTGAGGCCAGGACTCAACATAACTGGCTCGCTGGCAAGGCGCAGGCAGAAGCAGAAACAGTGGAATCTCTTGTCTTGATTTCCTAACGGTTTGGAGTCCCTAAATCCGGATTAGCCTCTCCCACTATGTGCCTCTGGTGCCCAATGGGTATGCTGTGATGGGGGCAGTGGCAGCCAAGGATGCATGTGTATGGGATTGGGGAGATGAATTCAAGTGGGAAAAGAAAAGATGTAACACCGGCCGGGTGCGGTGGCTCATGCCTGTAATCCCAGCACTTTGGGAGGCCGAGGCTGGTGGATCATGAAGTCAGGAGATCGAGACCATCCTGGCTAATACGGTGAAACCCCGTCTCTACTATAAATACAAAAAAATTATCTGGGGCGTGGTGGCATGCGCCTGTAGTCCCAGCTACTTGGGCGGCTGAGCCAGGAGAATCACTTGAACCTGGGAGGCAGAGTTTGCAGTGAGCCAAGATCACACCACTGCACTCCAGGTTGGGTGACAGAGCGAGACTCCATCTCAAAAGAAAAAGAAAAAGAAAAAAAAGGCATAACACCTATTGAGGCTGGCTATGTTTGGGCACTCACTGCACCTCTATACAAGTGATCTCATTTCATCTGCCCGACAGCCTTAAGAGTGAGCCTCGCCACTGCTAGCATTGAGCAGATGAGAAAACAAGGTTCAGGATCAAGGATTAGCAAACTTTTTCTGGAAAGAGCCTAAAGTTAAACAGCTTAGGCTTGGCAGGCTGTATAGTCTCTGTTGCCACTGCTCAACTCTGTCCTTGTCATGTGAAACGATGCCATGGACAACGTGTAAACAAATGGACATGACCACGTTCCAATAAAACTTTATTTACAAAAACAGGTGGTGGGCCAGATTTGGTGCACAGATGCTCAGGATGATTAACTTCCCATGTTGAAGTCTAATAGATGAAATGTTATGGTGGATAAGGACACGGGGTTGGAGCTTGGATAAGAACATGGGGGATAAAGACATGAGGGTTGGATCCCATCTCCCCAGCTTACCAGTTGACCCTGCACAGATTTCATAACTGTTTTGTGCCTCAGTCTTCTCATCTGCAGAATAGGGACGAGCTCAGTACCTCCTGCATAGGTTTATGTGAGGATGGCCAGGCGAGCTAGGTGCCTGGTGCCAGTAGTCAGTGCTCTACAAGCCCAGGGCAGTTTGGGCTCAAAGCCAGAGCTCTTTGTCTTGCAGGAGGGTAGGGTAGGGGTAACATCTTTCCCTCACCCCTCCCTGCCACCTCCCATCCACCTCATCAAATAGGTATATGCTACAGTTGAACCCTCCAGCCCAGCGCTAGTCTTGCCAGGTGAGGATGGGGAATCGGGGATGTGGGGCTTGTTCTAAAGAGAATCTGAGGTCTCACCTTCTGGGCCAAAGTTCTTTTTCGTTCATGCTCCCACCTGTACAGGTGTCCCCCAACCCCAGGAGGACAAGGCCCTAAGCTTTTTGAGAAGTGGGGTGACACCCAGTTGTCACTATGTCACTGTGCCACAGGCAGGTGGCTGTGCTCAGGGCAACTGCAAGACAAGGATTTATGGGGTGAAGCGAGAGGCAGCCTCGCTGGTGGATTAGCTTCACAGGGCACCATTTAGCACAGGGAGGAGAAAAAAACATAACGAATGAGATGCCGTCCTAGAGAGTCAGCTAGTACTCTCATATATTTCTGCCTAAAAGAGATTTTATACAACTAGGCACTCGCTCAGCAGGGCTGCTGTGTGTTTACAGATGGGGTTTTTAAAGGAACGTCTACTACTAGTGCATAAAGTCACAATTAGCCAAACCCTAATTTACGAGTCTAATTTGTGGTTGCTGTTAGAGCTGGCGCTGCCGTGGCCTGTTGGAAGCTGTGAGCATCCGCACTGTGCTGGCCGAGGGAGTATGAGCTCCTGTCTGCCATTGCAGGGCTGCTTGGGAGCAGATGGGGTACAGAGGGTGTCCCTAATCTGGGGAGGCTCCCTGGTGCACAGCTTGACATGAGATCTCAAATCCTCAAGACAACCCTACTGGTAGTTTCTGTTGTTCTTTCCTATGTGTAAGTGAAGGAACTGAGACTTGGGGATGTTAAGTTACTTGTGTGGGGTCACATGGTCCATAACTGATGGAGCTAGAGCCTGTGTCCAGAGCCGGGGACCGTGATTGTAAAGCTTTTAGCGCGATCCCTGGCACCGCTAGTGGCTCTTAAGGATGGCGGACCTGGGCCTCAGGTGCAGCCTCATGATCACTGTTGTATAGCCTTAGGAAAGTTACTTACCCTCTCTGAACTTCATTTTCACTGTCTACAGGAGGGGATGATGAAAGAGCCTATCTCATTAGACAAAGTGGTGCACAGGGCTTAGCTGTAGATTCCTTTCCCAAGGCTGCTGTAACAAATCACCACCAACCAGATGGCTGAGAACAGTGGAAATGTATTCTCTTACAGTTCTGGAGACCAGAAGTTGGCAATCAAGGCACCACTGTGTTGGTTCCTTATGGAGGCTGAGGGAGAATCTGGTCCGTGCCTCTCCTCCAGCGTCTGGTGGCTGCCAGAACTGCTGGTATTCCTGGACTTGTGAATACATCACTCCTGTCTCTGCCTCCATTTCATATCACTTTCACCTCTGTGTCTCTCTTCTGTCCCTTAAAAGGACATGTGTCATTGGATATAGGAACCACCCAAGTAATCCGGGAGGATCTCATCTTGAGATCCTTAATTTAATTATGTCTGCAAAGACCATTTTTCCAAATAAAATTACAGCCACAGGCTCTGAGTGGCCACATCTTTTGGGGAGCCACCGTTCCACCCACTACAGCCCACAACATGGGTCCAGTGATGTGGTTCTTGCTGTCATCATCAAGGGCTTCCTGAAAACCTCTGTAACAGCCTCCCTAGACATCCCAATTCCCCCAACCCAACTTCGGTTTTTGAATACTCAGATCTGAGTTCTGTCTCTTTTGGTTTTCCGTCCTTGGGTCTCAGGGCTGAAGGACAGATGCTCCATCACCCTCCATGATCCTCCGGCAGGCTCCCCTGCAGTTGTGAACATGGGGTACTAGAGGCTTGTTCTTGGGTGTGAGGAGGTAGGCTGTGAGGGGCTGCCCAGCTCTCAGGAAGCTCCCCTTGCCTCCAGATTGTGGCTGGAAGGGGAGTGTGGAAACTCCCTCAGATTCCCCTGAAAGATGCGGGGTGGTTAATGGCTCAGACCCCCAGATCAGGGCAGGAAATGTGGGCTTGGGCCTCAAGGAGGCCAGGCGTGGAAAGCTGGAACTGGTAAACCCATGTTCTCTCCGCAGGCCTGCCCTTGCCCTGTGGGTGCAGGAGGCAACGAGCTCAGATGATGAATAGACTTAAAGTCTATTTATTTTTAAAATAGACTTTGTTGCTGCTAATACAAGGGCAGACGTGTTCAGTATGGAAAATTGGGGAACTGTAGAAAAGAAGAAAGTAGAGAAAGAGATGACTCCTGTTTCTACCACCCAGGGGCAACCATCAACATTTGGGGTCATCTTTCCTTCCAGGTGTTGTTTTTTTCTCTATGAGTTATTTTCATTTCACTGGGTTGAAACTGGTAGGTTTTTTTTGATATGGAGTCTCGCTCTGGTCAGCCAGGCTGGAGTGCAGTGGCACTGCGCAGGGCAGGTGAGCCCCAAAGTGGGGCTGAGTCCACAAGGTTTCTTGGCTTTTCCCGGGAAAGAAATCAAGGACAAGCCGGGGGTAGAGGAGAAGGAACCAGCTTTATTGAAATGGCAGTGCTACAGCTCTGTGACTGCTCCTGCAGAGCGGGGCTTCCCTGCAGACAGAGAGTAGCGGCTCAGGGCAGCTTTGCAGTTCTATTTCTACTCACTTCTAATTACATGCAGATTAAGGGGAAGTTTATGCAAACATTTCTAGGGAAGGGACAGTAACTTTTGGTCCACCAGGTCATTGCCATGGAAAGGGGCAGTAACTCCAGGTGTTGCCATGGCAACAGTAAACTGACATTGCACGCTGGTGGCATGTCTTATGAAAAGCTGCTTTCACCCCGTCATTCTGTTTTAGCCAATCCTCAGTTTGGTCCAATGTCCCAGCCCCACCTCCGAAGTTGAGCCCTGCCTCCTACGTCAGTGCACCTCACGGCTCACTGCAGCCTTGACTTTCTGGGCTCAAGCAATCCTCCTACCTCAGCCTCCTAAGTAGCTGGGACCACAGGTGTGCGCCACCATGCCCCACTAATTTTTTGAGTTTTTTGTAGAGACAGGGTCTCACTATGTTGCCCAGGCTGGTCTTGAACTCCTGGGCTTAAGCAATCCTCCCTCCTTGGGCTCCCAAAGTGTTAGGATTACAGGCGTGAGCCACCGCACCTAACCTGATACTGTTGATATCATTTTGTGTCTTGCTTTTTTCCACTTACTCCTATAGCATATAAGTATTTCCCTATGTAATGCCCAAGTCTTTATAAATAGCATCTTGAATGGCCGGAAAGTATCCCACAGAGTGAGTGCCGGCTCGTTTCCCAGTCCCTCTTGCTGGACCTCGTGGTTGTTTCTGGGACATGAGTAGCCATCAGAGCTGGCAGCCAGCAGCAGGGAAACTGGTGGAGACTCAGTGTGGGATCTCAGGCTGACTGGGCAGGGCTGGGGCAGTGAGTCTGGAAGGCTGGCTGAGCTGCATTCACTGGCCACCTGCAAGGCCCAGCGCCCGGCTGTCTGTCGCCACTGTCAGACTTCCTCATCTGCAAGCAGCTTTATCTTCATTTCTGAAGACTCTGCGGGGCCCTAGCCCTGACACTTCCTCTTTATGTCTCGCCCTCTCAGAGCCTCTCTGTCAAGTAGCTAATGAACTGTAAAGAGACACTCCAGTGCTCCAGGGGGACCCTCCAAGGAGCTCGCAGAGCTGCCTCTCTACAGCAAAGAAGCCTTCAGGGAGGAGGATAACGCCCGGCCAGCATCAGCCCCGCTGGCTGGCGGGGACAGAGACTGTGAGTCCCAGCATGTGCTCTCCCTGCTGCGGACACAAAGGCCCAAGGGGCAGAGGGATGGCGGGGGCTCTCCCCAGACAGCCTGTGCCCTTGGATGCCATTGCTCGTTGCTTTGGATGCCTCAGCGGGTCCCTGCCCCGCCTTCCTTCTACCTGTCCCCCAGTCTCTCAGCTGTGTGTAAGCCTGGTTCATGGCTAGACTCAACAGATGGCCTTTTGGAAAATGCAGATTCCCAGGCTCCTGAGGTTAAAGATTGGGACTCAGTGGGTTGGGTGGGACTCCCATCTGATTAGATTGTCAAAATGCTTTGGGGACCACTGGTCTAGGCTGGGGACACACCCAAAACTCTATTCAGAAGCTCTCTTTTCTGGGCAGCACCCCAGGATTGCCCCCTCCTCACTTGGAGCTTGGGGTTACGGTGCTTTTAAGGAGTCCCGATGTCACTCCATTTGGGGAGGGATGGGCCCTCTACACTGCATCTCTCTGTTAGGCTTGGAGCCCTTTGAGGCCTGGTGCACAGTAGGCACTTGACCACATTGAAGGCGTGCTTTACCTTGGGCCAGGCGTTATGTGACATTCCCCCCTTTCATCCTCACAGCACTTTGTGACGTGGGGCCTTTGATTTCCGCTCTCATTTTATAGATGAGAACACTGAGGCCCAGCAAGGCTGCATAACTTCCCTAGGTCACATGGCCTGTAAAAGGAGGACAGGATTCAAATCCTCTCCCTTCATTGCTACGCCATGGATACAAGTCTCTTATCAGATACATGATTCACAGAGGTTTTCTCCCATGTTGCACATTGTCTTTTTACTTTCTTGACAGTGTTCTTAGAAGTTCAGAAGGTTTTTTTGTTTTCGTTTTTGTTTTTTTGAGATGGAGTCTTACTCTGTGGCCCAGGCTGGAGTGCAGTGGTGCGATCTCAGCTCACTGCAACCTCCGCCTCCTGGGTTTAAATGATTCTTCTGCCTCAATCCCCTCAGCAGCTGGGACTACAGGCGTGTGCCACCATGCCTGGCTAATTTTTGTGTTTTTTGTAGAGACAAGGTTTCACCATGTTGGTCAGGCGGGTGTTGAACTCTTGACCTCAGGTGATCCACCTGCCTCACCGCCCAACGTACTGGGATTACAGGCGTGAGCCGCCACCCCCAGCCAGAAGTTCAGAAGTTTTTAATTTTGGTAAAGTCCAGTTTATCTGTTTGTTATTTTGTTACTTTTGCTTTTGGTGTTGTAGCTGAGAAGGCTTTGCCTAACCCACGGTCATGAAGATTTACTGCTATGTTTTCTTCTAACAGTTTTGTAATTTTAGTTCTTACATTTAGGCCTATGAGTTATTTGGAGTTAATGTTTGTGTACAGTGTGAGGAAGGATTCCCATTCCTTTATTTTTAAATTTTTTTTAGAGGCAGAGTCTCACTCCATCACCTAGACTGGGGTACAGTGTGGTGTGAGCATAGATCGTTGCAAACTCTAACTCCTGGGCTCAAATGATCCTCCGGCCTCAGCGGGGACTGCAGGTGCACACCGTCATGCTGGTTTTCTTTTCTTCTCTTTCTCTCTCTCTCTGTCTCTCTCTGTCTATCTCTCCCCCCTCTCTTTCTTTCTTCCCTCCCTCCTTCCCTTTCTCTCTCTCTCTCTCTCTCTTTCTCCCTCCCTTCCTTTCCCTTCCTTCCCTTTTTCTCTCTCTTTCTCTCTTTCTTCCTCTCTTCCTCTCTTTCTCTGTAGAGACAGGGTCTTGCTGTGTTTCCTGGGCTGGTCTTCAACTCATGGGCTCAAGCAATCCTCCTACCATGGCCTCCCCAAGTGCTGGGATTACAGGCATGAGTCACCATGCCCAGCCTCTACTCTTTTCTTTTGCTCACAAATATCCAGTTGTCCCTGCACCATTGCTTGAAGAGGCTCTTCTTTCCCCATTTAGGGGTCACTTTTGAGGACAGGAGGGAGGTGGGTTTAGCGACATGTCTCCCCTAGCAAGTCCCATTACTCAACTCTCAGAGGTCCCAGAGAGGCCATGACAAGCTTCCAGCTACAGCCACTCCCAGCCCTGGATTTTCCATCTCAGGGTGACTCTCCGGGAATGGGGAGACAGAGGGGAATCAGAGGGACACAGAGGTGGGCACAGCCTGTGAGGGAGGGCAGGCACCCCAAGGAAGATGACTCAGGCTGTATACAACTTTCTAGAGAGGTGCTGGGGCTGCCGGAGCTGACCTCTGCCTGCAGAGGGAATTTGCAGGTCTGGGGACTCTCGAAGGAACACTGGGGAGGGGTTCTGCCAAGTGTTTGGGTGGGGACAACAGGACAGTCTGAGTCAGCAAGATTCTCCCAAAGCCACCTCCTTCAACTCTGCCCATGCCCATCTGATGGCGACTCTTCAATCCCCAAGAGGGCTTCTCTGTGCCAACAGGGGCCCTCCCGTGGCCTTCTCCTAGGACTCCTGCGTTCCTGTGTTGGGGCCTTTGTACCTCCTGCAGTCTGGGATGCTCCCTTCAAGGGCCGCCCAAAACCCCACCCTGTTTCTCCCCACTTGCTCTAGAGTGGGACATTGGCTGCTCTCACCTGGAAAGTCCTGGGACAGCAGAGCCCTGAGACCATCGAGGCCAGAGGTTTGCACACTGTTCCTCAGGGGCTTCTGCAGGGTTAAGGGGCAGAACTTTGGACCCTCCCAGCCACCACCTTCCAGACCCATTTCACATATGGAACTTCCGCCGAAGACTGTTTACACACAGGGTCCCATGATATGAGAAGTTTGAAAACTGACTGATCTAATCCAATTCCATCGTATTCCATCATATCACAGCTGCGTGAATGAAAGCCCAGGGAGAAGGGCCTTGTCTAAGTCCCCAGAGTAGATCTGAAATAGAACATGGCTCCCTGATCCCCCTGTTCTCCCAGATCCTGTCCCTGTGTCCGAGAGCTTCATGGTTCCCTCCCACCCCCTGCTGCTGAAGCCTCATTTGGGCTGTATGCTCAGATGGAAGTAGGGTGACCCCCCACCCCTCCCCGCCTGTCTCCCCACGGTTGAGTTTGCTGCCCTGGTTCCCCTGCCTATCTACAGCCAAGCTAATAAAATCCTGCAGTTTCCATAGATTGTTGGGTCACCACCAGCTGCTTTAGTTTCCAGTTGGTTTTGCAAGGAGGGGAAAAGGCCTATCACTCCGCCTTTGGAAGGAGACAATACCTATCACTCCACCTTTGGAAGGAGACAATGAATAGTAACTCCTTTATCTCTGAAGTCCTTTTCATGCTTGAAATTCCCTGATCTTGTCCCAGATCTGCCTGCAGGGATTCAAGATGGCCTCCCCTACCCCATGCAGATTTGCTGACATCCTCAGGTTTGTGTCAGGCACAAGGACCAGGTTGCTGGGGGAGGTGAGGACATCCAAGCGAGAGGCATGAAAGAGCGGGGTCCCCGCCCTGGTGAGGGGGGTGAGTAGCTCTTCTGGTGCCACAGAGGGAAGGGAGGGTGGGGTCTGGGCTCAGAGAGGGGCCTGAACTCATCATAGAATGCGGGGTGTGTGCGTGCGTGCACGTGTGCATGCATGAACACTTTTGGGTGAAGGGACTGGCAGCTCAGAGCCTGCATGTCCCCACCGGTTTGGGGTCTTCTCTGAGGCAGAGAGGCGTCAAATGGGTCCACAGAAGGGAGCGATGGCAGCTGAGGAAGCCTAGTGTCTGAAATGAAATATGGATGAGGCTTTAGCATCCTGGTAAATTGGTAGCTGGGGCTGTGGGTGGTGCTCCAGCTGGGGCTGGAGGCCCTGGTGCTTGTCTAAACTGATAATGGCCATTCTCAGTGACTCCTGCCTCCTCACCTCTGGTCTTCCCTTCTTGTGTGAACTTATCACTGCACCTCTGGGGTGGGGCTTGGGGGATGAGTGAAGAGATAGGATGGGGTGGAGTACAGCGGGGGGGGCCTGGAGAGAGCTGTTTCTCTAGGGAAGAAGCCCAGGGAGGCAGATGAGTTCTGTTCCGGGGAGTGGGGGGCAAGGGATGTCCTGATTGTCAAACTGGGGCAGCTTCTTTCATCCCTACAGGGGCAGGGATGGTTCCTGCCCTTTTCTCCTGCACCCCAGTGCCCAGCACAAGTCCTAACAGGAAGTTTTAATTAGTATTACTTACTGGATGAATGAGTAATCTCTGCATCCTGTTCCTTCAAAAGCTGACTCTCTGCCAGGTGTCAGCTAGTAACATGGTCTGAACTAATCTATGTGCTTGCATCAAGAGCACTAATCTATTCACTGACTAATATTTATTGAGCACCTACTGTGTGCTAGACAAAGTCCCTGTGGTCAAGAAGCTCACAGTCAGTGCTGAAGGCTTGCTGCTCTCAGGGAACATTTCAGAGGCAATTTCTTAAACCAAAGGAGAAAGCTGAATGGTGGGCATGTTGGGAGCATGTAGGTAGCGGGGGAGGAGATCTCTGGTTCAGGAAAGGAGAAGAGAGACTTCCGAGTTACTACCTTGTTGGAGCCTCCCATGGATCTGAGCCAGACAGTGCAGGCTGGTGAGAAAGTGGAGGCTGCAACGACTCATTGCAATTTGCCCTGGGAGTTGGTAGTAGGGCTGGCAGCAAGACTGTGGATCGAGAGGGGAAGAATCTTTGGGTTGTTTTCCTGGTGCTGTGGACAGCCCAGACTGGGAGGAGCAAAAAGCTTCTTTCTCCTGCACCCACTCCCCCAACTCTGTGACTGACTGCAGCCCTGCGTGGGCTGGGGTTGGGTGATGCAAATGTTAAAGTAGAGATGCTGATGCTGCCGGGAGGAAAGGGGATGGAGGCCACTGAGTGTCCTTGTCACACTGATGAGTTTCTGACAGGACAAAAAGGATTCATCTGGGAGTGTCCCCAGCCTGTCCCTTCCCCTGCTTGCTAAAGAGGGCTCTGGCATGGTCCATTCAGTTCTTCTAGACTCCCCAGTCCCCCTTCCACCTCCAGGGAGGGCCCTGCTGTTAAGATGAAACTGGCTCTTTGGCTCTCTGGGATGTAGAATGGGGGGGGTAACAGGAAAATCTAGGACTGAGATGAAGCCAGGGCTACGGGGGTTTTGGAGGAAGGAGGTACTAGGGGACTCTGCAAAGTGAGAAGGAAGTGGGTGGGAGAGGACGAGGCTGTGGGGAAGTTTCTCTGACTATGTGCCACCTCCAGAGGTTTGAGAGATGCAGTGGAAGACTTTGAAATAATTTTCATTAACTTTTTGGTGGTTGGACCATGTGTCTTCATGTGACACTGACTGTGTGGACCCGGGTTTTAGTCAGATTACGTGTCATAAGAACAAAGACCAAAACAATACCTAACAGGTACTGAATGTTGTTATTCACTACGTAGAAACAGAAATGATGAAACACCGCACATTTCACTCAGCAACACTCTTCTGCCTTTTTCTCCTTTACATGCTGAGTTTTGACCTCCTCAGGCTGCTTTTTCCCCCCTCAGTGCTCACTAATAGAATTTCAATATTTGGTCTTAAAACCACGGATCCTTAATAACTGCTGGAGAAAGAAATCTCAGCAAGATAAGATGTTAGAAAACATCTCCACTCTCCCTGCAGCGACAGGAAAACACTTTCTGGTCTGCATCAAAAAATCCATCCTTATAAATCTGAGACTTCAGAATAGTTGCAATGATCAATGGTAAATACCTTTTACTCCTTAAAAAACTCCATAATTCTGTATGATTGTCTTAATAATTGATTACTCTGGTAATAGTATTTAAACGGACATTCCTGTTTTCTGAAAGGTATACATACTTGTGAGTAGTCTTTGTAAAACCAGAGGGGGTGGGCACTGCCTTCTCTCGGCAGGAATGAGGTGAAAACACAAACCCAGGTCTCTGTTAGAATTCTTATTTAAACAAGGAGTTTGAGAATCTTTGTCTCATTTGAATTAACATGAGCAAAGTGCTGAGTTCTTTACCTGAGTTATCTCGTTTGATCCTAACAACCTCACAAGGCAGGCTCTATGGTTATCTCTCTTTTACAGACAGGACAATGAGACGATAGGAGATCGGCAAAAGTGCTGAAGGACACGCAGCTGGCAGGTGGCGAAGCTGGGAGTTTGAGCTAGGCGGTCTGACACGGACTGTCTTACCCGCAGTGCTGTGCCACCTGCCTAGGGGGATCTTCATTTCTTCCTGTGGGTTGATGATCTGGGAAAAGGAGGATGGAGAAACTGGACCCTTCTTGAGAATCGAAGCATTCAGAAAGGAGGAGAGAAAGACTGCAGAGGAAGGGCAGCTTTGAAGAGCCTGGAAAGAAGGAACAGCCTAGAAAAGAGGAGCAGAGTTGAGAGTATTCCTGGGTCAGGGTCCAGAAGCTGCTGGGGGAGCAGGGAGTGGAGAAGAGCCCATGGAAGGGCTGCCAGAATGGCTGGGGTGGGTCTGGCAGGTGAAAGGCATGGGGAACTTATGCCAATGCCATGGACATGGCACAGTTCAGCTCAAGGGGCACCACTTACCAGGAAGCCTAGTGACAAGTGGCCCCTGAACTTGGATAGAATGGAGACCTAACTCGGAGGAGCAGCCAACTCACTGGATAAAAGAAGAAGAGGGTATATGCAGAAGAACCTGATAAATGCTTTAATGCTCTGGCAAGCCAACTGGGCAAGTGAGGCTCCGTACCTGGAACATACCTATTTCTACATTGCCTGGATGGCACAGTCACTCCTCCTAGTAATGAAAGTTGGTACATTTCAAAATAGCGGTGACCATAGGTTCTTCAGGTATAAGACCCAGTGCCTGTGTGCCTAGTGTGCTTCCCCATCCTCCTTCTGATTCTTTGGAAACTATTCTTCACACACACACACACACACACACACACACACACACACACACTTCCAGTTATCTTCTGCTACATAACACGTTAACCAAAACTGAGTGGCTTAAAACAACCACTCTGTTATGCTCACAATTTCTGTGGCTCAGAAACTGGGAAAGGGCACAGCAGGGACAGCTTGTCTCTGCTTACATGATGACTGAGTCCTCATTCAGGAGGTCTCAGTCTTGGGGCAAGAATCTTCCTGAAACAACTTCATTCACATGCCAGGTGGTTAATGTTGGTTGTCAGCTCAGATCTCTACTGGGGCTGTCAGTCAGGATGTCTGCATTCAGCCTCTCTGTGTGGCCTGGGCTTCCTCACAACATGGCGGCCTTGATCCTCTTAAATGGGAGCACAGATCTCCAGAGGTGAGTGTCTCAAAAGGTAAAAAGTGAAAGCTGCGAGTTTCCGAGGCTGGGCCCAGAAGTGAGGAGAATGTTGCTTTTACCATATTCTATTGGTTGAGGAAGACACAAAGATCCACTCAGTTTCAAGAGAAAAAGGCATAAACTTACTATGAGATGGGAGGAGCATGTAAAGCAGATTCCTTTTGCACTGGTTACCAACTTGTTGGAGCCTGGAGAGACAGAACACCCACACACACCACAAGGTATATGAAGCAGATTTATTACTTATAGACAGAAGACTGGGATCCACGGTGAGCTGGTCCCCCAAGGCTCAAGAAAGCTGCCCGAGGCAGATGGGCCTCAACTACACATGTCCTACCTATACCACAGCTGAGTGACTCCAAATGGCAGCCCACCCCGGGTTATTATATACGTCGGGACAATGAGACTCACTGGGCTAAGCTTGGAAGGGCATCTTGCTTCCTGGGGAGAGAGGAACCAAGCATGGGCTGTCCCAGGCACCTTCCTCCCTGACTCAAGATGTTACATTTCCTAGGAAGGACTGGAACAAGACCCAGGCTGTTTTAGGCAGTTCTATAGAATAGCCTTATCTCAGGATATTGCATTCCCAATGGATTCTATAGTGATTCTACAAGGAAGGAGGACTGAGTCAGTCCACAGCCACCCAGAAAACTCTTCTGCAATGCCAACGAAACAGGGAAGAAAAGCATGTGGGATAGGAAATATTGCGGGGTCCATCTTTGAAAAATACTTATACCTTTGGTGGTCTTGGCATGGTTGCCAATTATAGTGTTCCCCGTCCCCCTCCAGGAATGGTCACCTGGTCTACACCAGTTCATCAGGTTACCTCATCCCTCTGTCACAATGAAATGTTCGGGGTTAGATATGTGACCCAAGCAGAGCCATTTGAATTTTTCCTGGTGTTGGTCTATGGATTTAGGGGAGGACTTTTCTGGGAGGATACATGTCTGGGCCTGCTGGGGACCATCTCAGCTGCCAGCTAGGGTAAGCCCGCCTATAGAATGATTCCAAGCAGACACATGCAGAGCTGGGAGTTAGAGAGAGACAGGCAGGGGTTGACCACATAGCTTGAGCCTCTGGGTGGCATCATGTCCCTAACTCAGTCCTGCCCAGGGTTTTTATGTTTCTGGCATAACTGAGAGAATTCTTACCAACAGGCCGGGGGACAGGGGGATGATTAGACCAATTAGACCACAAAGGTAGTGAAAGAACCACGATTTGGAGCCCCAAGACTCATTCTATGGAGGAAAAATTTCCTCCAGAGGGAAGACAGCATATCTTCAGGGAAGAAATAGTGGGAGATGCTTTGGGGAGTCCCCAACCCCGTGAAGTATGTGACCCCCATCTCTTCCTCTCACCCCATGATGATCTTATTCACTAAAGAATCCAAGAATCATGGAGGTGATGTAGAAGTTGGGTGATTAAGGGTGTCTGCTTCCCATTCCTGTGATACTGAGCAAGTCACTTCAGTGTTGTCATATAAAATACAGAGGTTGGTGTTATCTGAGGATTGAATGAGGTGATGGATGCGAATCCCTGACAGCAGTGCCGGGGACACAGTGAACTCGTGAGGACTGGAAACTGTTCCATGAGCTCTTTGGGTGGTTAAGACTCCTTTGATGTTAGCACAAAGAGAGGTGTCAGCATCTCCAAAATAGCCTCAACTCTGCCCAGGCTTCTATCAGTGTTGCCGGTGGAACAATTGGAAATGATAAGAGGCTGTCTTATAGATTTATATGTATGGGCAAATGGTAATTTCCTTAACAAACAGGCACACACAGCAGGACACAGTTTCCTCCAAGGTCCAGGAGCTGCAAAGGGAGCACCTACTAAATCAGGACTGGTGGATAAAGCCCAGAGTGTCCTCCCCACCTTCCTCATGTTAATGAGCTGACAGATTCCAATTACAAGTCCAGTGGAAGGACCTGAATGGTGAAGTTCGACAGTGGTCTTAAAACCAAAATAGCAATACATACGGAGAGTGTGCATGGTGCACAGGCATCTTCATAGCCCCACACACCTCTTGACAATGGTCAGAGTTAACAGGAGAGGAACAGGAGGGGGCTGGGAGGAAGGGAAGGGAATATCTGGGGAGTGAAATGAGGAGGCCCTGCAGAATGAGCTGTTGGTAGTCCCTTCTGGGAAAGGAAGGGTTTACCTGGTTGAGTTGTAATGGTATCTTTATTCTTGCTAGCTCAGGCAGTTTGTAAATTTGTGAAGAGTCCCATGTGATCTTGAGGTCTCATCCTGAAAAATGGGCATGACAATACAGGCTTTCCATACTTATGGGCAGTTTTAGGAGCACCAGTGGGGATACTCAGGTGTGGAAGCAAAAACAATGTGGAAAATGCAGGTCCTAGGGCCACCGACAGACTTCCAGACTGTTGGAGCTGAAGGATCATGGAATTCAAACCAACCCCCTGGTTTTACAATTGAGAAGAATAAGGCCCAGGGACAGGAAGGCAGTTGCCTGGTATCCTCAAATGAATTAGGGAGAAGGAGCCCTGACGCTAAGTCATGTGATCCTTGTTTTCCATTCATTGTTCGGTTTGCTTCTTTCATGGCAGTCATATCTGGTGCAGATCCCCAAGGCGCCTGTGACTGGTGATGAAGTAGGAGGCAGGACTTGACTCAGTAGGCAGGACTCAACTCCAGAGGCAGGGCTTGGATTGAGGACTAGCTAAAACAAGGACAGGAAGTGAGCACCTCCCCATAAGACATACCTACCACTGTGCCATGTCAGTGTGCTGTTGCCATGGTGATGCCCAGAAGTTACCACCCGTTTCCATGACAATGACTTGATGACCCGGAAGTTACCACACCTTTTCTAGAAATGTCTGTGCAATCTGCCCCTTAATTTGCATATAATAAAAAGTTGTGTAAATATGACGGCAGAAGTGCCTCTGACCTGCTACTGTGGGCACACTGCCTCTGGCGTATCCCTGCTCTGCAAGGAGCAGTGCCTCTGCTGCTGCTGGGCACTGCCGCTTCAATAGAAGTTGCTGTCCAACACCACCATCCTGACCTTTAATTCTTTCCTGGGCAAAGCCAAGAACCCTCCTGGGCTAAGCCCCAATTTGGGGGCTCACCCACCCTCCATCATTGAGTCTCATGGGCTTGCCCACCATGCACTGATGGTCTTTTTGGGTCCTCTGGGTGGTCTGGGAATTGATACCCTTGTTTTATTAATACTTTAATTGTCATGTATGTTGATGCTTTTGTTCACTGTATAACTGATCGTGTATGGTCTCCCTGTTGGCCTCCCATCAGCATGAGCCCAGACTTCCCTGGCTGTGGTGAGGTTTGTTTCTCAGATGATAAGAGTGGATTAAGCACTCTGCCAGCCCTCCCTCCCCAGCTGGTAGCCCATGAATTAAAAGGGTTTGGGAAGAACCAGCATAGAAGCGGCAACAGATTCTATTTCTAGATGAGCCAGGTGGTTCCAAAGCTATCATTCATTCATTCTTTCAACAATAAATCATCATATATGACCCTACTCACCTTCTCTCACCACATCTCACATCTCATTACATCTGGAGTCATGAGAGAACCAGAGGAAAGGAGCGTGGTTGACTTGGGAAAGAGCATCCTTAATTTTGGAGATAAAATTGCTCCTGATGGGAGACAAGGAGAGGTTATCACCACCATAATCTCAGTGGAGCACTGCAACAGCCTAAACTGGTCTCCCAGCATCCCCTCCTGCCTCCCTAGTCTCTTCTCCACAGAGCAGTTGTATTAGTCAGGGTTCTCCAGAGAAGCGGAACCAATAGGAGATATATACACATATCTTTGATTTATGGAGAGAGATATATATATATTATAAAAATATAAAAAATATATATAATATATAAAAATACATAAAATATATGTAATATAATATATAAATATATATAATATAAATATATTTTATATATATATAAATTTATTATAAGGAATTTATCCACGTGATTATGGAGGCTGACTGGTCCCAAGATTAACAGTTAGCAAGCTGGAGATCCAGGAGAGCTGATGCTGGAGATCCAGTTCAATTCCAAAGACCTGAGAACCAGGAAAGCCAATGGTATAGTTCCAACCTGAGGGCTGGTAGACTCGACACCTAGGAGGAGCCATTTCAGTTCAAGTCCAAAGGCAAGAAAGAACTTATGTTCCAGCTGAAAGGCAATCAGGCAGGAGGAACTTCCTCCTATTTGTAGGGAGGGCAACCTTTTTGTTCTATTCAGAACTTCGGTTGGATGGGATCCATCCACATTAAGGAGGGCTATCTGCTGTACCCAGTCTACTGATTCAAATGTTAATCTCATTCAGAAACATCCAGACTAATGTTTGACCAAATGCCTAGGCACCCCATGGCTCAGTCAAAGCTTTTTAAACTGCTGTGATGGTTATTTTCATTTTAAACATAAATCAGATCATATCACTCCCATGCTTAAGATCCAAACACATTATATGACCTACAAGGTCCCCTCCCACTTCTCCAACTTTATTTCCCTTCCATCTTCCCTTCATTCACTACATTCCATCCATACTAGCCTCCTTCCCATCTTTTTTTCTTGAGATGGGGTCTTGCTCAGTTGCCCAATCTGGAGTAGAGTGGCACAATCACAGTTCACTGCAGCCACAACTTCCCAGGCTCAAGCAACCCTCCCACCTTAGCCTTCTGAGTGGCTGGCACTGCAGGTGTGCACCACCACACCCAGCTAATTTTATTTATTTATTTTTGTGGATATGGAGCCTCCCTATATTGCCCAGGGTGATCTCAGTCTCCTGGGCTCAAACAGTTCTCCCACCTTGGCCTCCCAAAGTGCTGGGATTACAGGTTTGAGCCACCATGCCTGGCCCTTCCCATCTTCTGATGCCACATTTCTTTCCATCTCAGCACCACTGCATTTGCTGCACCTTTTGCAGAATGCATTCCTGCTAGATCTTCACAAGTCCGGCTCCTTCTCATTGTTCAAGTCAACTCAAACATTGCCTCCTCAGAGAGGCCTTCCCTTACCATCCTAGCTAAAGTGATTCTCACTCCATCACCATAGAGCCCATCACTCTACTTATTTTCTTCATAGCACCTAGAACAAACTGAAATTATCCTAGTTATAGATATGTTTATTGTTCATGGTCTTCCCCTCCCACTAGAATGTAAACTCCATGAGAGCAGAGGATTTACTTGGCTCATTCTTATAATTCCAGCTCCTACTGCACAGTAGGTTTTAAGCAAATAGTAGTTGAATGAATTAATTAATTTATGGTGGCACAGATTTTGAAGGAGAGATTTAAAAATAGCTTCTCTGCACCCTCTTACAGAGGAAAGACTTTTTGTGTCTATGTTTCAGAAAATGAGGTGGGTCCCAGGAATTCTGTTCTTTTACCCATGTGCTGGACTGACAACTCTAACTATGAGAAATCCCATTTACCTGGGCATTCCCTGAAGTGTGGGTCCCTTGGGAAGCACCTGGATTGGAAGAAGGAGGTGGCAATAGAAGGAAGGTAAAAGTTAGGTGTTTTCCAAACCAATTGTCTCATCACACATACATTTTTAATGCTGTCAAAATTGGTTATACAAAGCTGGAAGCAGTAGCGTTGTGTGTAAATAGCAAATCGTGGGAAGACTGCTCTTCTCAAATACGTTTTTTTTTTTTTTTGGCCAACCCAGTCTATTTCCATATCCATTTAATGTGTGAGTCTCTGTCCCTGGTGCTGAAACAATTGAATCAGCCGAGTGCCTGGGCTTCTGGAGGCGGAAACCTCTGTCCGAGGTGCTGGAACTCCCTCCCCTTCACCCTCTCCTCGCTCTCATGGAGCTGGCCAGGAGTGCGTGGTCACTGTGCCCTGCCATTGCTGGGTCACGCTGCAATGAGAGCTGCTGGAAATTACAAGGCTGGACTATAATTCCATCCTTATTTGGAATGTCTTGAAACTCATCCAGGTGCTGCTGCTACAGCCATCCTGTTCTGCTCTAGGGAGAGGGGCTATGGGATTCTAAGCCCTTTTGGCAGTTCCATGGGGTGTGTCCGGCCTCAGGTGTTGGAACCCATCAGTAATGCCATGAGAAAGGGCAGGCGGGCCACAGATCTCAGTTCACCATTTCCACTTAGTATGACACCTGCCAGTCCAGCCTTACATTGCCTAGTCTGCAGTGGTACCTCTGCAGGAGTCCACGTGTCCAGTGGGGCAGATATGTTTCCATTTCCCTCAAGATGGAAAATAAGGAATAAGCTCTGTAAATCATGTGGCTCACAAGAAGTAAGTGACAGATAATAACTTAGATTTTGGAATGACAGAGTGACCATTTAAACATATTTGTTGGCTGGGCACTGTGGCTCACGCCTGTAATCCCAGCACTTTGGGAGACTGAGGTGAGTGGATCACCTGCAGCCAGGAGTTCAAGACCAGCCTGGCCAACATGGTGAAACCCTGTCTCTAGTAAAAGTACAAAAGTAGCCGGGCCTTGTGGTGCGCACCTGTAGCCCCAGCTATTCGGAAGGCTGAGGCAGAAGAATCCCTTGAACCCAGGAGGTGGAGGTTGCAGTGAGCTGAGATCGTGCCACTGCACTCCAGCCTGGGTGACAGAGTGAGACTTCCTCTCATAAAGAATTTTGTTAAAAATTTTGAGATATAACATATAAAGTACACAAATCTTAAGTGCACAGCTTAAAGAATTTTTGTGTGTATGCATGTGTGCGTGTAACCACTATACAGATAAAAACACATAACATTTCCAGCATGCCTCCTGCCTTATGCCACCTAACGAAGCATTTTCCACCAAAGGTAACTACTTTTCTTATATCTGTCACCATAGATTAGTTTTTCCCTGTTATCAAGCTTCATGTAAATGGGATTATTCCAGATGCACTCTTCTAAGTTTGACTCCTTTTATTCAACATTATGTCTTCAGGTTCATCCATGTTGTTGTGTATCAGCAGTTCATTCTTTTTCTCTGCTGTTTAATATTCTTTTGTGTGAATAAATCACATTTTGCCTATCCATTCTACTATTGATGAATATTTGGGTTGTTCCCAGTTTGAGTCTATTATGAATGAAGCTTTGAGCACTCTTGTGCATGTCTTTTGATGAATGAAGCACTTGTTTTTGTTGAATATATACCCAGGAGTGAAATTGCTGGGTCGTGGCACATACCTGTGTTTTCAAAGTAGTTGTATCAATTTACAGCCATTGCTTGAAAAAAACATTTCTCCTCTCTGATTTTAACTCTTCTGTCTTATTTTGATCAACAGAGATGTTCTAGGGGCAGGCTCTGCTTAAATAGTTGTGGCTTTAGAGTTTTCCAGGGCACTCTATTGATCAGTATTGATTAGATGACTATTCCCTACTAATCCCTGCCTGGAAACTATTCTCCTTTCACATCTTTCTTTTCTTTGGCTATCACCATGACTGACTCCTGTAATGGAATCTGAATGAGGTGGTGCAGAGTTTAGAATAAATCACCTGCTTTTCTTCCTCCACACCTCAGGCTAGAACGTGCCTGACAGAAGACTCCAGCCAAGGAGAGCCAGGAGTGTAGTCTTCATCCCCAGTTCCCTAGATGAGTCCTAGAGCTACAGATAGACAAAGGCCAATTAAAAGTCTGCAAGGAGGCTGAGTGCAATGACACATACCTATAAACCCAGCACTTTGGGAGGCTGGAGGATTGCTTGAGCCCAGGAGTTCAAGACCAGCCCGGGCAACATAGGGAGACCCCATCTCTACAATAAATTATAAAAATTAGTCGGATATGGTGGCACATGCCTGTGGTCCCAGCTACTCAGGAAGCTGAGGTGGGAGGATCACTTGAGCTGAGGAGGTCAAGACTGCAGTGAGCCAAGATCATGCCACTGCACTCCAGCCTAGGCAACAGAGTGAGACCCTGTCTCAAAAAAAAAAAAAAAAAAAAAAAAAAAAAAAAAAATCAATCTGCAAGGAGCTCTTTGCTCCAAGAAGAGGAGTGGGTAATTAGCAGGGAAAAGAGCAAGCTCCTCCTGTGTTCTCCCTCCTCACCTTTTCCTTAGATTCTATGAGATTTGGGGCAACAGATCTACTCCCAGTGTATGCATAGTGTTTAGATAACTTTAGGCTCAAACTGTCAAACTGGGACTGTTTTATAGACAGCTCAACAACCTCAGGGGCACGCATGGAGGACTTTATCGACTGTCCTAGACATTAATTCGTTCATTACAGCACCCAGTGCTGAGTTTGCCTCATCCTGCTGCTGTCCTCTCTGATGCTGGGGTCACAAGATTTCTAATCACACACTGACTCCTCTGTAAAATCAATCTGTGTGTGTCTCTGCCTCTCTCTGACTGTATCTCTGCCTGTCTGTTTCTGCCTTTCTGTCTCTCTTTGTCTCTCTCTCTCTCTCTCTACCTCTGTCTTTATTTCTGTCTCTATTTCTCTCTCTCTCTCTCTCTGCATGTCTCTGTCTGTCTCTTTGTCTCTGTCTCTCACTGTCCTTTTTTTTTAGATGGGATCTCGCTCTGTCACCCAGGCTGGAGTGCAGTGATGCAGTCATAGCTCACTGTAGCCTTGAATTCCTGGGCTCAAATGATCCTTCTGCTTCAGCCTCCCACAGTGCTTGGATTACAGGTATGAGCCACCCTGCCCAGCCATTCTCTGTCCTTTTGAACACTAGGTCTCTGTCATCCTCCTTGCTTCTTATCTCTGGACCTCTCTTCATCCCTGTCTTCTTCTCCTCCCACTTCCTCTTTTCTGCTCTGCTCTTTGGAGAAAAGAGCTCTCAATTCAGAACAACCAAAGTAGCTGGTGCAGAATAAAATGAGCCTCCTGTGTCCTCCTCAGATGGAGCCAAAGGTTCTCGTAGAGGCAGCAGTAAAGATGAGTAATGTTTTATGCTTTGAGAGATGGGAGCAATCAGGGCTATGCCAACAGGAACATAGATCTTTCACCCTGCCTTTCTGAGTTGGGGTCAAGAGAGCTTTTGACTGGGCTGAGGGTTAAAGGACTCCGAACTTAGGATGAGGAGGGAGAGTAAACATTTGTGATGTACTTTGGCTTGGATTTTCTTATCCTGGAGACATAGAGGCCAGGCAGGCATGGTGAGCAAAGAGAAGGTACAGAGAGTTCATTCTGGGGCCCTAGGAATATTAGAGGATCACATAGATCTTTGATGTGCTTTTAGGGCAGTTCTGAGTACAATCTGCAGGACCGGAAGTCAGAACTCTGCCTGTTTCAAGGTTATTTAGTTCCCCTGTTAGGCATGACAGCTACCTGCAGGTCATACAGGAAATGAGCTCAAAATGCAACACAACTGCAGGCGCCTCCCCTGGCCCACCGGCCCCTCTGGCCTGCTGATGGTCACTGTCAGCACTTTCCCTCTCTATGCAGATCAATAGGGCCCTTGGCTGTGACCTCAGGTTCAGTTATGGCTTCAATTACAGAATAAACAGGCTGCTACTGCACACCCACCTCTTATTAAAAACGCTGCACTAGGGGCTGGCAGAGACTGGACCTGGGGGGAATCATTAGCCCGCTAATTTGAAATCAATTTAAAGTGCATTTGCTTAATGGTATGAGCATTGTGAATTATCTACAAATTGTTAATTTAGTTGAATGTGACACTAGATTTTCATTTTATAAATTGCGTTTTGGGGTTGGCAAGTGTGAGCGTGTGTATCCTTCGTCTCCCCTCAACCCCTGCCTTCTCCCTTTTTGTAAAAAAAGGTTTGGTCACCTGTCTTGTGGTCTGAGCTTGCGATCTTTAGCTACTCAAAAGTCTTTGGTGTTTGAAGCAATTAGGGCAGGAAGGATGCTGCAAAGAGCTTGCACACCTGTGACCCACCCATGCATCAGTGACAGCTCAGGGAGGAGGGCGGAGCAGAGGAGGAAGCCTGGAGGAGCCAACCTGTCTCTGAGCTGGCTCTGCTTGGCGCAGAGTGGGAGGTGGCTGTGCTGTCTTCTGTGTGGGTCACTTCCTCTGTCTGGACCAGGAGACAGGAACATGTGCTCCAGAGGCAGCTTCCCGGGATGAGTGAGCTGGGAGTGGCTAATAGGCCCTGTATGTTCTTTGTAGCCACCGCCGTGGGAACAAGGTTGTTGACTTCAGCTGCAGCTTTTAGGTGGTGGACTGGGCACCTTCAGATATGAGGCGGCACTGGGTGGGCCCTTGTAGTGGGCAGGGACTCTCGATACCAAACTGGCTGGAATTTGTAAGACTCTTCCTGAGCTTCTGTTCCATGCCAGGCATTGTGATAAAACTGGAGGTCAAACATGAGCAAGGACCCTGCCCTCAAAAATAGCTATGTTGCCAAATCATCATTTGCTTTTATGGAGCCTTTGCTCTGTGCCAAGTGCTTCCCAACCTTGCCGTATTGAGTCCTCACCGGAACACTGAGTTAGGCTCATCTTTGGTCCCTTCTGATGGATGAAGTAACGGTGAGTGGTTGTTTGCACAGATTCCTCTCCCTGTGTCCCCTTTGCAACATCATTTCAAATTTCCTCCCATTAAGAGGTAGAGCCTATTCCTCCACCATTTGAACCTGGGCTGACCCGGGACTCACCTTGACAGCCAAAGGTGGCAGAAATGATGTGCCAGCTCTGACTCCAGGCCTGGGGAGGGTGCTAGTTCCCGAAGGCTGCTGTAACTACATAACACAACCAACAGAAACATTTCGTCTCACAGTCCCAGATGCTAGACTCTGAATTCAAGGTGTAGATAGGTTCCATGTCCCTCTGAAACCTGGCGGAGCGGGATTCCCTCCTTGCTTCTCCGTAGCCTCTGATGCTCTGCCGGCCCTCCCTGGCTTGTGGGTGCACCGACCTATTCTCCATCCTCACATGGCATTTTGTCCCAGTGTCTTCACTCATCTTCCCTCAGCAGTGTCTGTGCCCAGATTCCCTCTTTTTATCAGGATACCAGCTGTGTTAGTTTGCTGGGGCTGGCATAACACGTGCCACAGACTGGGGGCCTAACCCAGCAAGGTTTTCTCCCACAGTTCTGGAGGCTGAAGTCCGAGATCAAGGTGTGGGCAGCGTTGGGTTCTCCTGGGCCTCTCTCCTGCGCTTGCACGCAGCCGCCCTCTTGCCACTTCTGCACATGGCTGTCGGTCCGTGCTTACAGGCCACTAGTGTCTCTCTGGGTGTCCTAATCTTCTCTTCTCAAAAGGACAGCAGTTAGATTGGATTGCAGCCCAACTGAATGACCTCATTTTAACTTCGTCACCTCTTTAAGGACCTTATTCTAAATACAGTCCTATTCTGATGTTCTGGGGATTAGGGCACCAAGATATGAATTTTGCAGTGGAGTGACACAATTCAGTGGATAATCACAGTCATGCTGGGATGAAGGCCCACCCTAATGAGCTCATCTTAACTTGGTTCAGTCGTAAAGACCCTGTTTCCAAATAAGGTCACATCCTGAGATACTGGGGGTTAGAACTTCAACATGCTTTCTTTTTTTTTTTTTTTTTTTGAGATATAGTCTATCTGTGTCACCCAGGCTGGAGTGCAATGACGTGATCTTGGCTCACTGCAACCTCTGCCTCCTGGGTTCAAGCGATTCTCCTGCCTCAGCCTCCCGAGTAGCTGGGATTATAGGTGCCTGCCACCATGCCTGGCTAATTTTTTTTTTTTTTTTGTATTTTTAGTAGAGATGGGGTTTCACCATGTTGGTCAGACTGGTCTTGAACTCCTGACCTCAAGCAATCCACCTGCCTCAGTCTCCCAAACTGCTGGGATTACAGGTATGAGCCATCATGACCAGCCCAACATGATTTTTTGGGGAAATAAAATTCAGCCCATAACAGAAGGTCATGGGCCTTTCCACTCGCTCTCCAGGAACCCTGGCGTTGCCCTGTGAACAAGCCCAAGCTAATTTGCTGGGTGGTGAGTGGCATATGACCCTGTGACCCCTGCTTCCTGCCTGACAGTCAGCTAAACCCCCAAAGCAGAACCACCCAGTGAACCTACAGCTGACTGTGGACACACCAGGGAGCCCTGCCAGGGCCAGAACCTCCCAGATGAGCCCAGCTACTTTTGTGACAGAATCATGAGCTAAATACACGGTTGTCTTAAGCCACTCGATGTTGAAGTGGTTTGTTAGGCAAACCGGGTAGATAATTGATACCCAGAGGCTCAGAGAGATTAGGAGTCTTGTACAGGTCACACAACTGTGGGTGGAACATAGGGAGCCTGATGGTCTCATCGCCACACCAAAGGGACAGGATATGTCCCAAGATATCAGGTTCTGCCAAAATGTCCCTGGGACAAGGGCTGCCCTGGGTGGGACCTCTGGAATTCAGTGATCCAGGAGACAAGATGGGAAGAGTCTTGCCTCAGCTTCGTCATTTGCTGTGAGCCCCCGGGGGAAGTCACTCCACCTTGCTTTCTCATCTGTAGAATGGGGTAGTAACATGCCTGCCTCACAAAGTCATGAGGAGCTGCTGAGGTTCTGAACGAGACAGCCTCTTGTGAGGTGCATAGTCTCTCTTATTGTAATGGTGTCACAAATCCCCTCTGTCTCTCACTGAGGCCCTTTGAGCCATTGCTCCCTGTGAGGCATTCATACGTAGTGCAAACTGTCCTTGGAGTCAGCTGGCCTGGGTTCCAATCCCACCGCTCGGTGAAGGTGGGTGAGTCACTTTCCTCTCTGAGACATGGGGGTGCACCTTCTTCACGGAGTGGGTGGTGGGGAGGAAGGGAGCTTAGGTGGTGGGGAGCCTGTGGAAGGGACTTGGTTACGGCTCAACTTTCCTCCCTTCCTGGTGCCCTGGCTTCTGCCTGTCCTCACCAACAAGGCAAGGCAGATCAGCCCTGAAGGCACTCCGGCAGGCAGAGTGGAGTGACTGACTGGGGACGGCCCCGTAGGAAGCTCTTCTCTTCTCCCCACGCAAACCAGGTAAGTACAAGCAATATCCCATCACGTAGACCTGGGCATTCATCTTCTGGACAATCCGCATCTTCACCCGGAGTTCCTTGGAGAAGAGGCAGGAGGAGGATGGGAAGCAGGGACCGGCAGGCAGAGGCGACTGGAGAGTGAAAGGTGCGGTGCTGGCTCCTCCCACTGCAGCCAGGACAGGCCAGGACACTGCTCTGCACCGGTTCTGATGAGATTGTTCCCATTTTACAGAAAGGCAGATTGAGGCTTGAAGGGATAAAAAATGTATCCAGTCAAGAGATATTTATGAATAGACTATATGCCAGGAACTGGGGATACCCAGTCTTTGTCTTCACGGAGCCTTCATGCCTTCTCCCTGGAGTGTGGGGACAGAGCCAAGTACCAGGTCATTAACAACACAGGGCAGAGGAAGTACAGCGCTGTGTGTTCATATACCAGGATGACGAACCCAGACTTGGGCACCAATGAAGGCTTCCTGGAGGAAGCTGCGTCCTGAAGGAGAAGGGGAGGCTATGAAGGTGTAGCAGGTGCAGGAGGAGTGTGTAGGCAGTGAGGGAGCCACAGCTCAACACAACTAAGGAACTGAAAAGTTGGTTCTGCTGAGACCTGAGGTGCAATGTGGAGGCAGTGGCATGAGATAAAAACGCAGAAGTCACTGAGACCCTAAAGGACCTGGAAGGCTGGGTGAAGTAACTTCAACTTCATTCTGGAGGCAACAAGCAACGCTTCAGGCAACTATTGCTGCAGTAAAGCTGTGAAAAACCGCTGGCACTCCATGGCTTTGCATGACAGTTACTTGGTGTCAGCTGGGAGTCACTGACCTGTACCAGGGCCAGCGCAACCTGGCTCCAGGCCACACGCGGGCTCAAGTCAGTTCCACGTGTCTCTCAACCTGCTGGAACCAGTGGGCTCGCTGGGGCTTGCTCTTCCCAGGGAGGCAGAGAAGCACAGGGAGGTCCCCTCGGACAGGAACTACAAGCCTGCACTGGCCTCGCACTTGACAACATCCCCAGGGACAACAAAAGTCACATGGCTGGGCCCGACGTCAATAGGACAAGAAAACATACACCACCAGCAGTTAGAGAGGGACCAGCCGGGGACATAATAGTTCCTATTTATCGAAGGGCTTTGCAATTCCAAGCGCATAAATGCTGTCCTGAGTTGGGAGAAATCTGTTTCCTAACAACGATGATGTCGGGATGATGGTTTTAGAGGTACTGCTGTGGCCACGCCCTTGGCAAACATCATCTTATTAAAACACGATCATGCACGATGGGTATTATTCTACTGAACGGATGGGCAGACAGGTTAAGATGGGGAATGTGACTTGCCCACATCCACACAGTTCACGGAGGCAGGGTGAGGAAGCGCTCCGTGACCACACCGCAGGATGGCTGCATCCGAACTCCGGCCTCTTTCGGTTACCCTGTGCGGCCCCTTCCCAAGCACCCCCTCTGCTCAACTACAAGGGTGGGTAAGGGAGCAGCATCGGCAATGTCATGCTGCTCAGTGCTCCAAAGCCTCTGACTGGGACTCTGGCTCTGGAGCAGGCCAGAGCAGTCCTGTCACATCCTTAGGGAAGGCAGGGAGGGTGACTGGCGCTGGTGCCATCATCTCCTGGCGATGCCTCCAGGGCAGAGCAAGTCAGTTGACATTTGCTGATGCCTTCTGAGCAGGGGTGAGCTCCTTCTCTCCTTCCTCCCTGCTCTCTCTGCCTCCCCTCCATCCTCAGCCCTGCAGCCAGCAAGAGCTTTCTAAGGAGCAAATGACAGCCACGTCTCTCCCCTGCTTACAAAATATCATCTAGATAATACATTTCTGTAGTAAAAAAAAAAATCCAAGAGTGTGAAAAGATTTATAAAACCTTCCTCCCGTCGCTTTCTGCCATCTGCCTAACGCCACTCTCTCCACACACACAGGTAAGCACTGTTTCCGTTTTTCTTGTTTTCTTCAGAATTTCTTTATGCATATGCAAGCAAAAAATGAGTACATGTTCTCTCACCCAGCCATTTTTTTTAACACGTATTTTTTATACACACACTAGCATATTTCACACACTGTTCTGCAAGCCTCCCCCCCCCCATTTAATATATCTTGGCATTTTTTTGTTTATGTCGTTACACAGAATGCTTCCTCGTTCTTAATATGGCTACAGAATGTTCCACTGTCCCTGTGCCGATGGACATGTGGGGCTCACAGCCCTTTGCTGCACCAGACAAGCCTCTAGTGAATAACTTCTACACTTGGCCAGCGCAGGAAGTTTAGCTGCAGGACAGATTCTCAAAAGCAGGATTGCTCAATCAAAAGAACTGTGAGATTGTAATTTTGATAGTGACTGCCAAATTACCCAGTGGAATCTGTTAAATGCCCATCAGCAGTGCGTGGCAGCCCGTGTCCCCTTAGCCCGGCTAACAGTGTGCCATCAACCTTGTAGATCTTTACCAAGTGGATAAATATAAAATGGTCTTCTGTTATTAAAAACCTTTCACTGTAATTCCCATTCCCTCCAGGATAAAGTCCAGCTTCCTTGGGTGGACATGGGAGTGGGCACAGCCTTGCCCTTCTTCAAGGACCCTTGTCAGTTGGTAGGGTGTGCACCTGGGCACAGCTCATGTTTCTGGACTTCAGTTGCTTAGCAGTGAAATGGGGCAAAAGCATTCCCTCTGACCAGTGCTCGAAAGATTCCCGAGAATGCACAGATTCTTGCCCAGGCAAGGCAGGCGCTCCATGCACACGAACACAGTTGATACCTCCTGGTCTCCAAAGGGAAGGAGAGAGAAGTGAGGGCTCAGAGAACCTTGGCAGAGGGTGGGGGTCCCTCTCCCCTCACTCTCCTCATGCCTTCAGCCCCTCATCTGTGTCACGCACTGCCACCTTGGCACGCTAAATGTCTGCACATCCTCACAGACCTCGGGCTACCTGCTGTGCCCGAGCTAACAAAGAGCATCTCATTAACGCTCAGCAAAGCTCATTAAGACCGTGAGTTGTGCATCAGTGGCAAAGGAAGGTCAAGGTTCTTTTTGTGGGAGTTAGTGCCTCTGAGACCCTATGCCGCCAGTATTCACAAATAAGATGAAGGGGGATTTATTTGGAGGTAAGCAGGCAACCGGTTGTGTGGCCAGAGTTCCTGGAAACTCCCAAACACTCAGAGCCTTCCCCCAGCCTGGCCATGGTCCCGCTCCTGGAGGAAGAACTACCACCTGCCGAGAGCTGGACAGATCAGGCACTGCACAGGGCCAGACAAGGGCCAGACACGTCAGCTTTGATGAGGAGATGCAGACCTGAAGTTGAGAATGCCATCCCCAGGGGTGACCCTGGCCAGAGGCTGGTGGGGAGGGAAGCTGCCTGGCAGCATGGTGGGTGTGCGCTCTTTCCCCTCTCTGGGCCTCTGAGTGCTCATCTGTGAAACGGGAACTCCACTCACACGAGCATGAGGGTTACATCAGAGGTGTACGTGTGCCACGGAGCCCTCGTCACCCTGGGGGAGATGACAGCGACATAGGGCCAGACTTCTCCACCCTGGACCTGCCTGCCCAAAACCCCCACAACACCCTGAAAAGACAGAGGCCAGGAGAAGGAGGAGGAGCTGTACCACAAAAGGAGACGGGTGTGGGGGTAGGGTTTCTTTACAAACGGGCATTATTATTTATTTATTTATTTATTTACTGCGACAGTCTTGCTCTGCCTCCCAGGCCCAATCTCGGCTCACTGCAATCTCCACCTCCCAGGTTCAAGTGATTCTTGTGCCTCAGCCTCCCAAGTAGCTGGGATGACAGATGTGCACCACCATGCCCGGCTAATTTTTGTATTTTTAGTAGAGACGGGGATTCACCACGTTGGCTAGGTTGGTTTTGGACTCTTGGCCTTATGTGATCTCCACGCCTCAGCCTCCCAGAGTGCTGGGATTATAGGCTCAACCACTGCACCTGGCCAAATGGGCATTATTTGAACTGCATGCAAATGATATGCAAATGATTCTATCTCCATATTAAAACTAAGCTTTTGGGAAGGTCTCGGGACAAGTACTTGGAGATGTAGATCCTTTCTCGAAGCACCTTCTGGGGCATCCTGTCAATTTGCCAGCCCCCTCCCCTCCCCTCCCCTCCACTCCTGGGCCTCCTCCCACCACCCTGCCCCACTTCCCCTGCATGGGTGGTCATTTGGACGAGGACTGACCTTGCAGATGTGGCCTCCTGCACACCTGGGGACTACCGCAAGTGGGTCCCAGGTCAGAGCCTGGCCTGTGCCCTGACCAGGCCCTTCAGGGCTGTGTGCTTCAGGCCGTGGTCCTTCCCCTCAGCCACTGCGCTCTTGGCTAGGCCTCCAAGGGTCCGGGTTTTCCAGATGTTGGATGGGAAGATGCTCAGGTATGAAGCATTGTACAAACACAAGGGTTCTCATTCCGGATTTTCTAAGAACAGGCCTCTTGATCTGACCACCAACCTCAGACAACCCTGTAACCACCATCAGCCTTTGTTAGACTGTATTGAGAGGCTGTGAATCTGGTTGAAGGGTTGGTTCTTCTGGTTGAAGAAACACCCTGGGGACAGGTGGGTGGGCCTCGGCGCCTGGCTCCACCATTCACTAGCTATGTGATCCAGGCAAGTCAATCTCAGATCCTTGGCTGCCCCGTGTGCAAAATGGGTGTGACAGCACCTACTCCTTATGGTTAACAAGTGAGCTCACACATGGGAACCCTACTGTGTCCCTGGAAAGATGTTGAAGTCCTAACTCCTGGTACCTGTGAATGCGAGATTTGGAAATAGGCTCTTTGCAGATGATCAAGTTAAGACGAAGTCATTAAGGAGGCGGGGGGGCTAACCCAGTATGCTTGGTGCTTCTCTTAGAAAGAAGGTGACGTAAACAGAGAAACAGACTAAGAAAGTCACGTGAGGGCAGAGGCAGAGGCTGGAGTGACACCTCTTGGAGACAAGGAACAGGAAGGCTAGTTTGCTACCAACCAGCAGAAGCCTTCTAGGAGAGCAGGAGACAGACTCTCCCTGAAAGCCTGCAGGAGGAACCGACGCTGCCAATACTTTGCTTTTGGACATCCAGCCTCCAGAACTGTGAGAATAAACTTCTGTTGTGGAAGTCACACAGTGCGTGGAGCTTTTTCATGGCAGCCCCGGACACAGACACAAACCCTGAGGAGAGCCTCTGGCAGTCAGTGCCGCCCGTTAGGCTCACTCATTGCTTGTCTGATGTCTTCACTATGCATTGTGGGCCAAGGTCTGCCAGTCCCTCAACAAACACTTGCTAAGTGGAGTATGGTATACGTCTATCTTACATCCCCAGGCCCCCAGTTAATATTTACAGAAGGCCAGGAGGGCTGGCCTGGAAACCCCCTTTGATGTCTTTCCCACCCTCAGGGATTCATTCCAGCTCAGTCTGAGTCCACACTCATAAAGCCCAGTGGCAATGTCAGTCTCCAGGGAAAGAGCTCAGTGACCAGCACAATACTCGGCACACCAAAGGCATCCTCAAGACGTCTGCTCTGTGGAGCCAGTTGGACCCCTTAAAGAAAGAAGCATCTCTTGAACCTCACCTCCCCCAGAGCGCCCTGTGACCTGTTCCAGGATGGTCAGGCACCCTCAGCCCACCCACCTCTCCCTCTGGCGCCAGCCCCGGCCTTTGTGCCAGGTTCAGGCTAGGCAGTGTGCAAGGTCGCTTCAACTTTAGAAAAGTGGTGGAGACAGCAGTGCTTAAAATGCTCATGTTAACAGCGGTGGTGTGCAATCCTATGTCACTTTAATAGGAACCCTCTGCCATGGGCAAGGCGGCAGGCATGGCAGCCCCTCCCCACAGGGGCGACCCCCCAAAACATCCACTCAGAGTCAGGTGGGAAACATGGGGGCTTAGATCCATGAGGAAAGCTGTGCAGAGCCCCACAGAAACCAGAGAGGGCCTTCGAGGGGCCCCTTGAGGCTGGGGTCAGGGGTAGGACATGCAGAAGCCCAAGCCGGGTCCCTCTGTCTTCTCTGGCCAGGATCAAAAGGCCCAGGGAGGGCCACAGGGCCATTCAGCACTGGCTGCTGTAAAGCTGAAGGGGAGGGTTGCGGGGGGGAGGGGTGTAGGGGGTGTGAGGCCCCCACCCTGGATCCACTGTGCTTTTCCTGCGTGATCGCCGAGGGCAGCATGGAGCTCGGAGGCAGCTCTGGTTCTGCTACTGATCCAGCCGCAGGGCAGCCACTGTGTCCTGGCGCCTCAGTTCTCACATCGGTAGAATGGGGGTCACCCTGTAACATCCACACTGGAAGGCGGTGAGCACTGAGGCAGTGTGAGCGGGAGACTCCCTACAAAAATAACCCGACCCCCATGGTGACCGGGCATGGGAGGAGGGCTGGTCTCTTCTGCCACTGGGCAAAAAGCCGAGTGTGGCTGCCAGCAGACAGCCTATGGGGTGGCGGCCGTCTCCAACTCCCAGCTCCGCAAAGGCAGTGCGGTCCACACCATTTGTGTGGGTGTCAGCCTCCACGCTGGCCCGCAGGGCGCCCTGGGCCCAGGCCTGGGGACACAGCTAGCTGGAGCCGAGCTGGGAAGCAGTTCCTGTCCCCCACCCACGGGACCAAAGGTGCAAGTGTCCAGAGCCTGGCCTGGGCTATAGGGAGGCCCCTGCAGGCAGCGGAATCTTATAGCCGCTCCGCAGGAGCACGAGGCAGGCACCCAGCCCCAGGGCCCCCGCCAGCAGCACGGCCCCCAGGGCCTTGAGGAAGGAAGTCCGGGTCCGAGTGAAGGAGCCGGGCGCCATGATGCCCAGCAGGGCGGTGCTGACGGTCAGTGTGTAGAGGATGGACACACCCGTGTTGAGTGCCACGATCTTGCCGAACTTGGCAAACGGGGCGATGATGCAGAAGAAGAGGGGCACTGTGGCGATGACCGTGGTGAGGGCACTGGAGACGATGGCCACGCCCACGTGCCGCACAGCCTCCAGCGTACGCCACTGGCGCTGCGTTCGGGCGTCCTGGGGGCGAGAGGAGAGCTGGGAGCCCAGCCCGTCCGCCTGCGGGACCCCTCTGGCCAGCACCTGGGGAATCGCGAACCCCCGCCCCAGGCCAGGTTCCTGCTCTGTTACTGGGAGGAGAGCTGCAAGCGGCCTCACAGCGTTGGGAGGGTACGCACCGGTGGGTGCTGCTATGTCAGTAGGATGCGAGGGTCTGCACAGCGGGTCCTCATAAATGGGAGCCCTGCTTGGAACTCATTTTGTTCCTCTGACCACAGGCAGTTGAATGTGTAACTGATTTGATTTTTACATATTTGTGAATGTTTTCACACCAACGCCAATTCCAAACTAAAGAAAAAACCGTTACTAGGCCCAGAGCTGGTTTTGGCACTGAGTATGTGAACATGTCCTCACCAAGCCACCGGGGGCTGGAGCAGACTTGTGGCCTCTGGGTCATGGCTGGAAGGAGAATGAGCCATAGCTTGGGGCAACATGAAGCAGGAGGGCCCCCTTGGGATCCTGCGTCTGGTCCAACCCTCTCATTGCTCACCTGGGGAGACTGAGGCTGGGGGGTGTGGACCTTAGAACTTGAGTCCTTGGGGTTTGGGGATCAGCTTTGGGAAACCTTAGTTTCTAGAACACAGCCTGCATGGGGGGGCCTGGTCCTGGGATGTCCAGCTGCCCTTGAGGGTCCCTCAGCTGCACCTAGGTGGGAGAAGACCCGACGTGGTGGGAGGTGGGTAAGGTGGGCAGGGTGCTTACCTCGGCCTGGTGGGGGGGCAGGTTCTCTCCAGCCAGCAGGTAGCCCTCCACCAGGTGGACGCAGTAGTCCACGGAGGAGCCAACGAGGATGGACAGGGAGATGGCTTCCACGGCGCCCATCTCCCAGCCACTCCAGTACATGATGGTCACCACCAGGCATACGATGCCTGCAAGGGGACAGCAGGGGAGGCAGCTCAGACTTCCCGCCCTGGAGGCCTTAGGGGAATAGGGAGGTCTGGAGTCTAGCCCCCACCCTCAGGTGACAGGAGAGACAAGGCACACTGATGGGACCCCCGAGGTAGGGGACAGGTACAGCAACACATCACTGAGCTGAGGGCTACCACCTGGGTACCCTGGCTCTGCTCGCGAGCACAGACATGCGGGAGAGACAGTCCTATGAGCCACTGTCCCAGATGGCACCTGGCAGAAGGTCTTGTGACCTGGGGTGGGGGTGGGGGAAGCCTCCACCGAGGAGATATGACAGTGAAGGCTTTAGAGACACTTGCTACCTGGAGGCCAACGAGGGAGACTCTGCCTGCTCCCATCCCTACCGGCCAGATGCCTGTCAGCCCCTCGCCCACGTACCCAAGATGCTGAGGAGCACGGGCAGCAGGAGCAGGATGTGGGTGGTGAACACGGCCACCGCGGCCACGCAGATGAGCAGGGATAGCACCAGGCCGCACAGGGCGCTCTGCACCCCTGCAAGGGAGGACAGGGCCTCAGTGCGCTGCTCTGTGGGCGCTCACAGCAAGCTGTGCTGCTGGGGTGAGCCCTTGACCTCTCTGAGACTCCAATTCCCTGTCTGTAAATGCGGTCATAACAGGACCTTACCCCACCTGCCTTGTTTGGAGTTGAAGAGAACACAGGTCAGGCCCTCAGCCCAGAGCCCAGGCACCTAGGAGAGGCTGGTAACTGGCAGCTGCCATCATGGTCATGACTGTTACTTTTTAGGTGGCCAAAGTCCAGATTAGAGAATGTAGCCAGATGCCCCCGAAGGAGAGGACCCAAACTCCAGCCTCTGATCAGTGTCCTGGCCACTGAGGCACCCGGTTTCCCCAGGGCTCTTGGCCAGGAGAGAGAGTGTGGCTCAGACAGGCCGCTCTGTGCCCTCCCCTCCCAGGTCCCTCTGCCTCCTGCCCACCCAGGGTGGAGGGGTGAGGCTGCCGCTTGCCTACGATTTCCATGAAGATCTGCTTCCAGTGCTCGCAGGTCTGGAAGCCCCGGCGCAGGGCTGAGCCCTCGGGGAAGGCCTGCAGCTGCTGCTGGAGGAAGCTCTCCCAGCGCAGGTAGTCTGAGTATGTCTGGAAGGAGGATTTGCCCTTGTACGTGGTCTGTAGGGAGAGACATGAGCCAGTGAGACAGGCAGGGGCTGTGGCCACCTTCCCACGCAGGGCTGGTCTGTTCTGTGGCCACCAATGGAGTGTTGCATCTGTCGGGGAGGGTATGAACGATTCAATCCAAAATGAGTCCCCACCAGCTTCTGGAGGTATTATGTGATTGTGACAGCAGCACTGGTCCACATGCAACCACAGTCCCTGCCCACCAGAACCCCCTTCAGCTCCCAGGGTCCCCTACACTCTTGTGTCCACACAGAGTGCATGCTATTCCCTCTGCCTGTTCAGCCAGTTCCTGCTCATCCTTCAGGACTTTCTGGGGTTCTGTCTCCTCCAGGAAGCCTTCCTTGACGCCCCAAGGTGGGCCTCCTTTGGGGTCTCCAAACCCTCAGTGCTTCCCCTGCTCTTGTCACTGCCTGGCAGCCTGCCTGGCCCTGGCAGGTGGGACTGTGAATTGCAAGGGCAGGAGCAGCCTGGCTGGCCCACAGTGCCCAGCCCCGAGGGGTGCTCATGGATGATGAATGAGAGAAACAGGCACTCGCCCTGCTCTAAAAGGTTCTTAAGGTATCTGCTCATCAATTCTGCTCTTGCTGAGTACAAGCCAGTTCCCAGGAGGCCTGCGTGTGCGTGCGCAGGTGCACGCGTGTCTGAGTGCTGGTGGGGTCAGCTTGGAAGTGGGTGCCCTGCCGTGTGGTGAGCGTGAGTGGGGACTTCTCTTCTCCCTGGAACTGCCTGGGGCTTCGGCCTGCAGATGGAGGGGAACTCTGACACATGAAGCAACACGGTGAGCCTCGCACTGAGTGAAATGAACCAGTCACTGGCCGGGCGCGGGGGCTCACCCTGTCATCCCCACACTTTGGGAGGCCGAGGTGGGCGGATCACCTGAGGTCAGGAGTTCAAGACCAGCCTGGCCAACGTGGGGAAACCCCTCTCTACTAAAAATACAAAAAATTAGCCGGGTGTGGTGCCGCATGCCCGTAATCCCAGCTATTTGGGAGGCTAAGGCAGGAGTATTGGTTGAACCCAGGAGGCAGAGGTTGCAGTGGGCTGGGATGGCTCCACTGCACTCCAGCCTGGGCAACAGAGCGAAACTCCATTTCAAAAAAAAAAAAAAAAAATGAACCAGTCACCAAAGGACAAACACCGTATGATTCCATTCACATGAGGCCCCCAGAGTTGTTAAATTCATTGAGAAAGTAGAATGGTGGGTGCCAGTGCCTGTGGGAAGGGGAGAGGGGGAGTTAGTGTTTACTAGGGATAGAGCTTCAGTTTGGAAAGACGAAAAAAGTTCTCGAAGTATATGGTGGTAACGGTTGCATAACAGTGTGAACACACTTAATGCCACAGGGTTGTGTGCTTAAAAATGGTTCAGGTCAGTCGTGGTGGCTCATGCCTTGTAATGCCGGCACTTTGGGAGGCCAAGGTGGGTGGATCACCTGAGGTCAGGAGTTCGAGACCTTCCTGGCCAATATGGTGAAACCCTCTCTCTACCAAAAACAAAAACAAAAACAAAAACAAAATTTAGCTGGGCATGATGGTGGGTGCCTGTAGTCCCAGCTACTGGGGAGACTGAGGTGGGAGAATTGCTTGAACCTGGGAGGCGGAGGTTGCAGTGAGCCAAGATCGTGCCGTTGCCCTCCAGCCTGGGTGACAGAGTGAGACCCTGACTCAAAAACAAACAAACAAACAAACAAAAAACTGTTAAGATGGTTAATTTTACCTTATGTATATTTCACCACAGTAAAAAAAATGCAACCTAAAAAAGACCCATCCGGGTCTTTGAACTGGTGTCTGCATTTGGTTGGGGGCCTGTTGAGGGCTCTGAGGCCCCCCTGGCTGGTGGCTGGTTTCGTTGCTTGTGCAATGAGTAACACAAATAAATAGTGGGAAGCAAGTCAGGGTGGGGGGCCAGAGGAGAGTCACCTCCCTGCTTAAGCTGTCACATTGATTCTTAGTCCCCAGACTTTCCCATGTGTTCTTACCTCCACACCTGCCAGAGGGGCACAGGGATCTTGAACCCTCTTCTACAGATAAGGCCAGAGGGGACAAGTAACTTGCTCAGGGACACAGAGCACACCAGGATCCCGGCAAGGACTGAGCCCAGGTCTCTGCACGGAGGCAGCAGGGACGGGCTGGCCAAGCTGTGGAAAGCCACATGCCAGGGCCGAGAGTCCCCACAGGGCAGGAGTGTGTGCATGTGTGCATATGTGCACACGTGTGCCTATGACTCCTTGGGCAGAGCTCAGCGAGCGTCCGGGGTGACAGAGGTAGCAGGGAGGTATGGAGGATGGCCGGTGCCCTGGCCACCCTGAGGGAGGCTGCCAGGGTCTGGGGCCCAAACCTGGCCTCCCACAGTGGCAGAGGGGGGCATTCTGGACTTCTACTGGCCCCTACAGACCAGAGACTAAAAAATACCATGGATACCCAGTTGGTGGAGAAGGAGGGAAGGGAAAGGGTGGGGGGAAGAAGGGGCAGAGCTCTGCAGTCAGGCGGCCTGGTTTAGCACTTGACATTGACACCCACTAACTGTGTGACCTCAGGCAAGTCACTCCACCTCTCTGGGCCTCAGCATCTCCCCCTGATCTGGGAAGAGGGCTGAGATCAGAGGTGGCACACCCAGGGCAAGTATGCAGCACGGCGCCCAGCGAGGCTGCCTGGGCTCACCGACTCGAAAGCCATGGAGATCCACTGCACGCGGCCCTCCCTGACGCCCACGGCCCCGTGGGACAGCTGTCCCGGGAGCAGGTTGGGCTCCGGCAGCTCCTTGCACTCAGGGTGCAACATCTGCAGGAAGGAGGAGATGCTGTAGCCTGTGGGGAGAGGCAAGAAAGGGAGTGGGTAGTGGCCCTGGAAGAGCCTGTCCCCCTGCATCACACCTGTGCCCACGCGCTCACCTACCTCTGAGGCTTAGAGTGTTTGTAACCATTGGCAACGGCATTGGGAAACCTACAACATGCATTTGCCATCAGGGTAGAACATAATGTGTGGGCCCCTCCCAGGGACGCCCCTGCGGTGACCTCATCCACATTGGCTGTGGGCCAGTCCCTGGCCCTACCCCCTAATTTTGGAAAGGCTACTCCTGCAGATGTGCCCCACATCCCACACACGGGCACCTCTGCACCAGTCCTGTTCACACACAAGCCTGCTCACATCCAAAAACCCTCGACTGCCGGCACACACCCCACCCTGGTGTGGACACACTCAGCACAGACACACATCTGCAAAACACCCCCACATGCCAGACGCTGTGTCCTTCGGCTGTCTACCTTGGACCAGCCTCTGTGCCTCCCCAGTCAGTTCATTCTCCCTCGGAGGAACAGCTCCCCACACCCCACGCACCTGAAGGCAGGCACTGGGCCCCGCCTGGCTTCACCAGCTCGGAGTTGGCTGCGATGGCCTTGCAGAGGCGACACAGGTGTCCAATTTCCTTGAAGAGGTCGAAGCTGCTGTCGTAGACAACGCTGCCCTTTCCCAAGGAGACATAAGCCAGCCCAGGCCGCTCAGTGAGACAGGGACTCAGTCCTGCGTGCTCACCCCCAACCCCAGGGAAGAACCTCCAGCAGCTCCCTGCTACCCATCACCCTCACGTTGCCAGCCTCCAACTGCTCACTCACTGCCCCACCCTAACGCTCTGTCCTGCCCCCGCCAGCATCTTCTGCTTCCATCACTGCACACCCCACACAGGCCCCTCCGCCTCACCTCCTCCCCTTCCCCCACCACCTTCTCACCTGAATTTCTTGCTTTTCTCCCCACCCTCCCAGACAGCCACATCCTCACTGTCCTGCAGGACCTGCCTGGTCCCCCAGCCCCTGTTCCCAGCGCCTGCAGATGCCCAGTGTGGACTGAACACACAGATCTCCTCCGACTCCACCTTGTTCCCGACTTACTCCACGGCTGCCATTCCCGTGGACCCTGCCGGGCTGTGACTAATTTATTAAAGGCAAGGGACACCCGCCCGTCCTTCCTCCCAGGAATCCTTAGCACCCACTACGTGCCGAACAGTCCCAGCTCAACCAGTGCCTTCAAACACTGAAGAGCCCCACACTGGACAGGAATGCATGTGAGGGAGGGAAGCCTGAGAGAGGAGAAAGCCACAGCCCAGCTCAGAGCGAGGGAGAGGGCAAGGAGGTGTCCACCTGGACTGCCCTCTCTCCATTCGAGTCCCTCACAGGCATCCAGCTTGGACCCTAAACCCAGATTCCTGGGTGAGTCTACGAGGTCAATGCCGCTGAGTCCTCAAGAAAATCAGGACCCCCAGGAGCCCATGGGGGATCTGTCTGGGCTAGAGGAGCCATCGAGGAGCCAAGAGGGGGTGTGAGGAGCTGGACGTGGTTCCCTGGACAGGTGCTTATTTGCAAGACTGTTGCAGCTGGGGCCCTCGGCATCTGCCCAACACATGCCCCGTACCGGGTCTCCAATGACGTGGTTGTCCACCTGCCGAGTGCGGTTGACGCCAATAATGCCAAAGACCACGAAGACCATGGCCCCAGTATCCACCAGTGGCCGCACCGCTGGCTTCCCGCAGCCTGTGTTCACGCAGGGGTTGAAGCCGAAGGTGGCCGAGAGACGGGCCTTGGGCACTGCAAACAGGGAGTCAGAGCTGTAAGGGAAGGCGCGGCCCAGCTCCTGAGGTCCCCACCTGTGTGCCCCTGCCGTACCTTTCTCACTAGGCACGAAGAAGAAGCCTTTGGTAGGCCCATCGGGGCTGGAGCTGAGCAGGCAGCCAGGGGGTGCCATGCACACGCGCCCGTGGAAGGGGGGCTTGTGAGACTGGGCGAAGTACAGCTTCCTGTGGAGGCAATGGAGGCCGGGCTGAGGCCGGAAAGGCCAGGAGGAGTCAGGGAGGTGAGGCCAGTGGGCCGGGGGTGGGGTGTCGTGGGATCTGGACTTGGGCTCTGCTCCCGCATGGGGATTTGTTCTCAGGTTGAGGGCTGAGGGAACTGCCCTAGGCTGGGGGTCTGGAGGCTGTTCTAGCCCCGCCCCTGCCAAGGCTGACTATGGGAACCTAGTCAAGGCCCTGCACCTCTGCCCCTCAGTCTCCCCATAGGCGTCATGAAGGGTGGAGAAGACCAGCAGCTTTCAAACTGTCCCCCAGGGGGTACAAAGGTTCAGGAGGGGCCCCAGGGACAACCCTAGCGGTCCCCGCTAAGGGGTCCCCAGCCTTGCCTCAACCCCAACAGTTAGGGAGTCTCTACATTCTATAGGAAGGAAGCGCTCTAGGGTCAACAGCTGGCTAACCACTAGACCCAGTGCAGCTCAAAGTTCTTTCCAGAATGTTTCCAGCTCATCCAGGCAGGCTGCCCAACCCCTGGTCACCGATGTGTCTGGGCAGAGTGAGCCCAGCCTGGGGCTCAGGGGAGGACAGGCAGAGGGGCCCCCACCCCCAAGTCAGGGTCCCACGCTGGAAAGGACCCAGCCAGTGCTGTCCTGCCATTCCCCGGCCTCCAAGCTGCACCCCTCAGCCCCATGCAGAGTTCAGACTCCCATGGGTGTTTGACACTCCAAAGCTAGCCCCATCAGAGACCAGTCCCCGTGTGTCACTGAGTTCTGCCAGAAACCACAGTCCCTGTGTGTCACCGAGCCCCGTCAGAGACCACAGTCCCCGTGTGTCACTGAGTTCTGTCAGAGACCACAGTCCCCGTGTGTCACCGAGCCCCGTCAGAGACCACAGTCCCCGTGTGTCACCGAGCCCCGTCAGAGACCACAGTCCCCGTGTGTCACTGAGTTCTGTCAGAGACCACAGTCCCCGTGTGTCACCAAGCATGGCCTTACACCACTGTTCTCCACCACAATGACAGTGGGACTATTTCTTTCAGAGCACGTATCATGGTTTGTAATGACATTGCTGTTTACTTGTTAGCTGCCTGTCTCCTGCTAGACGGCCCGAGGGTAGGAGTCACATCTGTCTTTGTCACTACCATATCCCTAGCACAGTGCCAGCACAGTTGGAGTCCACAGTTTGTTAAATCAGTGAACGGCGGAGGGAGGAGACCTTCAGCTAATATGGCCTCCATGGATAAATGGATGTGGGGCTGTGTTTACAACACGGGGAAGGAAACCCCAGAAAAGGTGCCCCTGGATGGCATGGAGACCCCGAGAGCACAGAATGCGGCTTCTGACTTGGCATGTAGTGGGGGCCCAACTTCACACCGGGCACTAGCAGGGACTGGGCCTGTGGCAAGTGAATACAACAGAGGCCCTCCCCTCACTCTCCTTCCAGCGGAACGGGCAGGGGCATTAAATAAACATTTTCTGAATTAATGATGTATTTAGAGTGTGGGTGAGTGCCTTGTCAAGGAAGTGCGGCATGTACTCATTCATTCATTCAGCAAGCAGTTATTTGCACCTACTATGCCAGACACCGTGACAGGTGCTGGGGAGGCAGCACCAAAAGAGATGGCCAAGGTCCTACCACAGGATGCCTGTGTGCTCCCATGGGAGGACAGGTAACACTGCAGGTCAGCATGGTGGCAGGTGGCAGTGGGGCCAGGAAAGCAGTGGGTGATGTATGGAGAGAGGCTGGATGTGGTACCTGGGGAGGGACAGACTCTCCCGGGAGGTGACTTTTGGACAGGGACTTGAATCTTGAGATGTTGTCTTGCATGTGAGGAGCTGGGGAAAGCATTCTAGGCAGAGGGAACAGCAAATGCAAAGGGCCTGGGATGGAAAGGGGCCTGGTATGCTAGAGGGACAGCCAGGTGACCACTGCAACCCCTGAGGAGCTATCAAGGCGGGTAGCAGCTCCTGGGCCCGTCATCTTTGCCAATGTTCTGCACTCCCCAGCCCTGGGCAGAGACCCATCTGAGCAGGTGGGTAAAAATAGACAGCAGTTTTTTTTCTTTTTTTTTTTCCTTTTTTTTTTGAGACAGAGTCTCGCTCTGTCGCCAGGCTGGAGCGCAGAGGTGTGATCTCGACTCACTGTAACCTCTGCCTCTGGGTTCAAGCAATTCTCCTGCCTCAGCCTCCTGAGTAGCTGGGACTACAGGCGCCTGCCACCATGCCCAGCTAATTTTTTGTACTTTTAGTAGAGATGGAGTTTCACCGTGTTAGCCAGGATGGTCTCGATCTGCTGACCTTGTGATCTGCCCACCTCAGCCTCCCAAAGGGCTGGGATTACAGGATGAGCCACTGCACCTGGCCAGAGGTTTCTTAAACGGGTCTGCTGGCATCCCTCAGGGCCAGGTGCGGTGGCTCATGCCTGTAATCCCAGCACTTTGGGAGGCCAAGGCATGTGAATCACCTGAGCTCAGGAGTTTGAGACCAGCGTGGCCAACATGGCAAAACTCCATCTCTACTAAAAATACAAAAATTAAGCAGGTGTGGTGGTGCACGCCTGTAGTCCCAGCTATTTGGGAGGTTGAGGCAGCAGAATCGCTTGAACTTGGGAGGCAGAGGTTACAGTGAGCCAAGACTGTGTCACTGCACTCCAGCCTGGGCAACAGAGTAAGACTCCGTCTCAAAAAAAAAAAAAAAAAAAAAAAAAAAGGGCCTGCTGCCATCCCTCATGTGAAAAGAGAGAGAAGAAAGAGAAAAGAGAGAAAAGGGCAAAGCAGCAGCCGGGCTGATGGGCACCGGCTTGTCTGCCAGGCTTTGTTACCGGGTGTGCTGCTGCTCCTTGGTGGCCACGTAGAAGCTGAAGTCAAACTTCCAGCCCCGCTTGGCATCACAGGCCAAGGTCGTCAGCATCCACTTGCGGGAGGGGCTCGCCGCCTGGAGCAGCCCTACTGTAGACATACAAGCGGTCAGCTTCTTGGTGAAGTTACCAAAAGGCGCTCTATACACCTAAGCAGTGGGTTGACAGAGACAAGACATGTGACTCGGGGGGGCTGCCTCAGCCTGGGCCAGCCTCAGGCTCCGTCCCCTCCCTCCTCGGCATAGTTCACCCCGTCCCAGTCCTCGGAGTTGGGGACAGAGCCCTGGGCAGAGGCTTGGGAGGCCTGGGTTTGAGTTCAGCGCTTCGGCAAATCCTTTCCTCCTCTGAGCCTCGTTTCTTCCCTCAACAATTGTTCACTGAGTGTCTGTCCCATACCAGGCACCGCGTCAGGCTCTGAGGGGCACGGTCCCTACCCTTGTGGAGCTGGCAATGATGATGGCTTCCAAGAATAAGGAAGATAAGACAGGATAAATGGCAGGGAGAGGAGGACAAGGCGAGAAAGGCGCCGGGGCAGGGCTCTGTGGGGCCCCACAGGGGTGCCGAGACCTGAACGAGCACCGAGGAGTCAGCCACACACGAAGCTTAAGGAAAAGCTTTTCAGGCAGTGGGAACAGCACACGCAGAGGCTTAGAGGCAGGAAAAGCCTCAGAGACCTCATCTTCCAAATGGAAATATAAATCCTGAACAAACAAATTGGTACGTGTCCCTGTCACCATGGAGCGTGTACCATGTTAAAGAAACACGAATGAGCCTGGCCAACACAGAGAGACCCCGTACCTACAAAAAATAAAAGACAAAACTAGCTCGTGTGGTGGTGTGTGCCTGTGGTCGCAGCTACTCAGGAGGCTGACGAGAGAGGCTCGCTTGAGTCCAGGAGGTCGAGGCTGCAGTGAGCTATGATCATGCTACTGCACTCCAGCCTGGGTGACAGTGCAAGCCCCTGTCCTCCCCCCAACCCCCCCAAAAAAAGAAAAAGAAAAGAAACACAAATGACCCTCACGAAGGGGAAAACTCAAGTCTGGGCCTGGGGACTCCTTTCTGCGGTGCTGGAGCAGCTACCAAGGACAGTAAGATTCCTGGCCGCCACTGCCCGAGGAGGGACTGTACCCAGGCGTTCTGCACTGCACAGGCCTCACCTCACACACCTCCAACAATGCTGGCTGGTGCTTGTCACATCCCCATGTCACGGATGAAGAAACTGAGGCTCAGAGAGTAAGCAATTTGCCCAAAGACACACAGTTAATAAATGGCAGAGCCACGACTTGAATCCAGGCCTGGCTGACTCAGAAGCCCATGCTGCCACCACTTGGCAGGTTCCTGTCACAGACAAGGCTGGTTTGGGGCGGGGGGGGTCTTCATCCTCAAAGCTGCTTCTCCCTATGTGGCCAGTGCCCACTAGTGTGGCCCTGAGGGCCCCCCCGCCCCCAGTGGTGGCGGCTCACTTCACGATAGCCCAGGCTCACCTGGAAGGAGGGCACCTCTCCATCCCCAGGCGACACAGCCTGCCAAGGAGCAGGCAGGCTGGCATTGAGGGAGAGCCTGTAGACAGCGGGGTGGCCTTGACTCTTCACTTTAGAGATGTACACGGTGCCCAGGAAATCTATGGACAAATAAGGGACGAAAGAGAGGTGAACTTGACCTTGACTGGCTTCTCCTGACCCTGGAGCAGCCCACCCTCAGCTCTGTCGACTAACGAGCTCAGTCCTGGCCTTGGGCTCATCTCAAAATGCTGGCTGTGCCCCTCTCTACTGGACCAGGCCCATGGCAATAATAGTGGGGGAGGTGGTGGGCACAGGATGGGGTGGGAGGGATGGTGGGGGAGGTGGTGGGCACAGGATGGGGTGGGAGGGATGGTGGGGGAGGTGGTGGGCACAGGATGGGGTGGCAGGGATGGTGGGGGAGGTGGTGGGCACAGGATGGGGTGGCAGGGATGGTGGGGGAGGTGGTGGGCACAGGATGGGGTGGGAGGGATGGTGGGGGAGGTGGTGGGCACTGGGATGGGGTGGGAGGGATGGTGGGGGAGGTGGTGGGCACAGGGATGGGGTGGGAGGGATGGTGGGGGAGGTGGTGGGCACTGGGATGGGGTGGGAGGGATGGTGGGGGAGGTGGTGGGCACTGGGATGGGGTGGGAGGGATGGTGGGGGAGGTGGTGGGCACTGGGATGGGGTGGGAGGGATGGTGGGGGAGGTGGTGGGCACAGGATGGGGTGGGAGGGATGGTGGGGGAGGTGGTGGGCACAGGATGGGGTGGGAGGGATGGTGGGGGAGGTGGTGGGCACAGGATGGGGTGGCAGGAATGGTGGGGGAGGTGGTGGGCACAGGATGGGGTGGCAGGAATGGTGGGGGAGGTGGTGGGCACAGGATGGGGTGGGAGGGATGGTGGGGGAGGTGGTGGGCACAGGATGGGGTGGGAGGGATGGTGGGGGAGGTGGTGGGCACAGGATGGGGTGGGAGGGATGGTGGGGGAGGTGGTGGGCACAGGATGGGGTGGGAGGGATGGTGGGGGAGGTGGTGGGCACAGGATGGGGTGGGAGGGATGGTGGGGGAGGTGGTGGGCACAGGATGGGGTGCGAGGGATGGTGGGGGAGGTGGTGGGCACAGGATGGGGTGGGAGGGATGGTGGGGGAGGTGGTGGGCACAGGATGGGGTGGCAGGAATGGTGGGGGAGGTGGTGGGCACAGGATGGGGTGGCAGGAATGGTGGGGGAGGTGGTGGGCACAGGATGGGGTGGGAGGGATGGTGGGGGAGGTGGTGGGCACAGGGATGGGGTGGGAGGGATGGTGGGGGAGGTGGTGGGCACTGGGATGGGGTGGGAGGGATGGTGGGGGAGGTGGTGGGCACTGGGATGGGGTGGGAGGGATGGTGGGGGAGGTGGTGGGCACAGGATGGGGTGGGAGGGATGGTGGGGGAGGTGGTGGGCACAGGATGGGGTGGCAGGAATGGTGGGGGAGGTGGTGGGCACAGGATGGGGTGGGAGGGATGGTGGGGGAGGTGGTGGGCACAGGATGGGGTGGGAGGGATGGTGGGGGAGGTGGTGGGCACTGGGATGGGGTGGGAGGGATGGTGGGGGAGGTGGTGGGCACAGGATGGGGTGGGAGGGATGGTGGGGGAGGTGGTGGGCACAGGATGGGGTGGGAGGGATGGTGGGGGAGGTGGTGGGCACAGGATGGGGTGGGAGGGATGGTGGGGGAGGTGGTGGGCACAGGATGGGGTGGGAGGGATGGTGGGGGAGGTGGTGGGCACAGGATGGGGTGGGAGGGATGGTGGGGGAGGTGGTGGGCACAGGATGGGGTGGCAGGAATGGTGGGGGAGGTGGTGGGCACAGGATGGGGTGGCAGGGATGGTGGGGGAGGTGGTGGGCACAGGATGGGGTGGGAGGGATGGTGGGGGAGGTGGTGGGCACTGGGATGGGGTGGGAGGGATGGTGGGGGAGGTGGTGGGCACAGGATGGGGTGGGAGGGATGGTGGGGGAGGTGGTGGGCACAGGATGGGGTGGGAGGGATGGTGGGGGAGGTGGTGGGCACAGGATGGGGTGGGAGGGATGGTGGGGGAGGTGGTGGGCACAGGATGGGGTGGGAGGGATGGTGGGGGAGGTGGTGGGCACAGGATGGGGTGGGAGGGATGGTGGGGGAGGTGGTGGGCACTGGGATGGGGTGGCCCAGATAGCAGAGGTGACAGTGATGAAGGGCATCCTGGTGAAGGTGTGCCAGTGATGGTTCAGGGTTGGTGCTGGGAGTGACAGTGGTAGGACAGATTGGTGACAGTGCCATAGGGTGACAGGGACAGACAGAGCTGCCTGATGGGGGATTCATTCCCCCAGTACACTTGTCCCAGCACCCACCTCTGAGGGAAACTCCAGCAGGGATAAGCCAGTGTTTGGGGCCCGGGACGCCTGCCTCTGCCCCTGGACACTCAGGATGGCTTTGGTGCACAGGGAGGGCTTGGGGGGCACCACAGACCAGGGTGTCGCGGGAGCCTCCTGTCCTGGCGGGATGGCAGGTGAGGGCCCCAAATTCACCCCCCATCCCCAGCTCCTCTGCAGTGACCAGGAACACACAGTGTCCATCTTGAAGGAGAATCCAGAAGGAGTTTTATCTGCTCCTCTTACAGGGCCCCCAACCCTAGCACCAGGGAGGATTTCCCCACCCTCCACCCCCCGTGCTTACCCTGCAGGGTGGCCTCAGGCCGGCTGGCCCAGGGAACCTCCGAGCCTCGCCTCTTCTTCTCCAGGGACGTCCGGATGTTGTTCTGCAGGCTATGGGGCTTCTCCTGGAACAGACCTGCCCCGCAACGCCACATCAAGGACAGCAGGACAGCAGGGCATCCCGGGCTGGGCCCGATGGGCAGAGGCAAGAGGCTGGGATCTGACACAGTCTCAGGAACTGGGGCCCAGGGACTGGAGGGGGTGGGTGTGTGGGGGTAAGAAACTAGGAAGAACTTTTAAAAAATCAAATACCAAACTTTTAGGAATTTTAGGCCCAGAGAAAGGCACCATCAGCCTGCCCAGAGAAAAACACTGAAACGCTCCCTGCTCGCCCTCTCTGTGCCACTCTGCCCCCTGCTCGCCCTCTCTGTGCCACTCTGCCTCCTCTGTTGGGTAGGGATGATGCCACACTTCCCTTGGGGGTGGGACATCACATCCTCTGCATCCAATTAACAGGAGTGACTGTTAGGGTGACCCAAGGTCATTAGCTGGCAAACATGTTGGGAGACATATATGCCGGTTTTGCTTCAAGCGTTGTGTGTTAACCCTTTGGGTTTTTAAATTAGAAATGAGAGAACTGCACCTTCAAAGTTTTAATCCTCACAGCCATCCTGAGGCTGTTCCCATGGACCCCTTGATGGAGTGGAAAGCAGAGGTGAAGGGACCTGCCCAGAGAGGGACTTGCCGTCCCATTGGGGTCTGGCCTTGCCTGCCCCTTGTAAAGCCGAAGCACTCTGCTGCACTCTGAAGGGGTCCCTCCAAGAGGCAGTTCTCAGAGGAAGAGGTACAGGGAGCAGGGGCTGGGCTCTGGCTGGGGTCCTGGCTGGGGTCTGGCTGGGGTCCTGGCTGGGGTCCTGGCTGGGGTCTGGCTGGGGTCCTGGCTGAGGTCCTGGCTGGGCTCAGGCTGGGCTGTGGTTGGGGTGCTGGCTGGGCTGTGGCTGGGGTCCTGGCTGGGGTGCTGGCTAGGGTCCTGGCTGGGCTGTGACTGGGGTGCTGGCTGGGGTCCTGGCTGGTCTCTGGCCGGGGTCCTGGTTGGGCTCTGGCTGGGGTGCTGGTTGGTGTCCTGGCTGGACTGTGGCTGGGGTCCTGGCTGGGCTCCTGGCTGGGCTCTGGCTGGGGTGCTGGCTGGGATCCTGGCTGGGCTCTGGCTGGGGTGCTGGCTGGGGTCCTGGCTGGGCTGTGGCTGGGGTGCTGGCTGGGGTCCTGGCTGGGCTCTGGCTGGACTCTGGCTGGGGTCCTGGCTGGGCTCTGGCTGGGGTCCTGGCTGGGCTCTGGCTGGGGTGCTGGCTGGGGTCCTGGCTGGGCTCTGGCTGGGGTGCTGGCTGGGGTCCTGGCTGGGCTGTGGCTGGGGTGCTGGCTGGGGTCCTGGCTGGGCTCTGGCTGGACTCTGGCTGGGGTCCTGGCTGGGCTCTGGCTGGGGTCCTGGCTGGGCTCTGGCTGGGGTGCTGGCTGGGGTCCTGGCTGGGCTCTGGCTGGGGTGCTGGCTGGGGTCCTGGTTGGGCTGTGGCTGGGGTCCTGGCTGGGCTCTGGCTGGACTCTGGCTGGGGTCCTGGCTGGGCTCTGGCTAGGGTGCTGGCTGGGGTCCTGGTTGGGCTCTGGCTGGGCTGTGGCTGGGGTCCTGGCTGGGCTCTGGCTGGGGTCCTGGCTGGGGTCCTGGCTGGGCTCTGGCTGGGATGCTGGCTGGGGTCCTGGCTGGGCTCTGGCTGGGCTCTGGCCTGGTCCTGGCCCCAGATGTTGTCAGGGAGCTTTGGGGGTTTGTCCCTCTGTGGAAGGGGAGCAGGCCCTTTGGGCAGGCTGGAGGCCTGTGGTGGCAGTGATGATCAGGAGCAATGCCACGCCCTGGCAGTTGGAGAGAGGAGCTGGGGACGTGGCCGGGGCTGGCTCCGAGGTGCGAGGGGCTCTTCCGGTGCCTCTCGGAGCTGCAGTGGATTATCACACATTTGGCTGCCATTGCCAAGGGGAAGGCTAGGTTAATCTCAGCACCGCCCTAATTAAATAAAGGCAATTACAGCAGCCAGCAGATCCGCTCCTGTGAGCTGGAAGCTCTCACCCAGGCATCTTCTCATTTGGTTTCTAACTGCCCTGGCAAAGTCAGATGACCTTGGGTTGACTTTGCCTGCCCCCACCCTGCTCCCGCTCTGTAAAACTCGGCCTGGGCCAGCTACCTCAAAATCAAGGAGCCATCTCTATCTTCCCTCCTGGCTCATTCCCAACTCTCACTCCATCACCAAGTCCTATGGAAACCGCCTCCTAAAAACCTCTTGACTCCACCACCGCTGCCGTCAGCATGCTGGTTCCAGTGCCACCAACTCTCCTCTAGAATACCCCACCAGCCTCCTACCCAGCCTCCCAGCCAGCTTCCACCCCAGTGCCCCAATCCACCTCCACACAGCACCTGGGAGACTCCATCACCCCGCTTCTCCACTTAAACCACGTGACTAGTTTCCAGTGACAATTAGAATAAAATCCAGACCCCTCACTTCAGCCCACCTGCCCTATCCCAGTCCACTGGGCCAGCCTAGCTCCTGCAACTGCCTCTCTCAAATGTGGCCTTGGTCTTTCCCACCTCTGGTGCTCTCCTCTGCCTAGAGTCCTCCCTCTTCTCCCCTCCCTGCCTGGCTAACCCCACCCCTTCCCTCCTCTCCCCTCCTCACCAGGCTAACCTCTCTTCTTCCTCCCTCTCCCCTCCCAGCCTGGCTAACCCCTTCCCCCTTCTCCCCTCCCAGCCTGGCTAAACCCACCCCTTCCCTCCTCTCCCCTCCTCACCAGGCTAACCTCTCCTCTTCCTCCCTCTCCCCTCCCAGCCTGGCTAACCCCACCCCTTCCCTCCTCTCCCCTCCTCACCAGGCTAACCTCTCTTCTTCCTCCCTCTCCCCTCCCAGCCTGGCTAACCCCTTCCCCCCTCTCCCCTCCCAGCTTGGCTAACCCCACCCCTTCCCTCCTCTCCCCTCCTCACCTGGCTAACTCCTCCTCTTCCCTCTTTTCCCCTCCCAGCCTGGCTAACCCCTTCCCTCCTCTCCCCTCCCAGCCTGGCTAACCCCACCCCTTCTCTCCTCTCCCCTCCTCACCTGGCTAACCCCTCCTCTTCCCTCCTTTCCTCTCCCAGCCTGGCTAACCCCACCCCTTCCCTCTTCTCCCCTCCCTACCTGGTTAACTCCTCTTCTTCTCTCCTCTCCCCTCCCAGCCTGGCTAACTCCTTCCCATTCTTGTGAGTTTTGGCCTAGACGTTACTTCCTCCAGGAAGCCTTCCATGATGTGGGCCTCTAAGACACCCTAGTCTTCCTCCACCAAAGCTCAGATCTACTATTACAGTGACTAGTCTCTAGAGCTGGAATGTGAGCTCCCTGAGCTTGGGAAGCCTGTGCCGCCTGCCCACTGTACCTCCCCAGAGCCAGCATCCAGCAGGCACCCAGCAAGCATCTGTTGAATGAACTGTGGGAACACGGGGCCTCAGCGGTGAGTGGGATTTGCCTGAGGTCAGGCATTGATGGGGAGCCTGGATCCTGCATCTCTCAGACCAACAGCCTTTGGGACCTGGACACCTGAGCAGGCCGGGGACGGCCTGGCTGGAAGCCTCACCTGAACAGGTGATGCAGGAGATGCCCTCGGCGCTCAGGTTGTACTTGAGGTCCAGCAGCACCTGGATGTTGGTATCAGGCCGGAAGAGGAGTGGGGCCCGACTGGCAGGGCGGAGCCGGCTGGCGAACACCAGGGACAGGATGAGGATGGAGACGAACAGCCCTGTGAGGAGAGGGCGCTACACCAGGCGGGGCTGGACCCAGCTGGTCCATTCCCAGCGGGGCTCCCAAGTGCCGGGAGACAGCTGGCTCTGGTTGTGGTGGAGGTGGGGGGGGTGTCCTAAGGGCGTGGGGGAAGGCCCTGCATGTCAGCCCGTGGGCACAGCTTACTGGGGATGGTCCTCCAGGGCCAGGGATCAGTTGCTTTGTGGTGTCCCATGGGGTTTGACTATAAGCTATAATCTAACACTGCTGGACAAGAAGCGGCCGCCACCTAAGAGTACCTCATAGTTTATGAAGAGCTGGTGCACTACTTGATCTCACACAACTCTGAAATCCTGTTGAAGATGACAATAATAATAGCACTTAACATTCACAGAGCATTTACTACATGCCACGTGCTGGGCTGAGGTCTTTATACATACTCTCCAACTACAGCTGCCTTCCTAGCCACCGTTCTCACCCTCAATTACAGAATAGGAACTGAGTGCTAAACAGACTGGAATAGCCAAATTCACACAGCTAGGACGCGGCCAAACTGGGACTCAGACTCAAGTGGGGCTAACTCCAGGGCCCATGCGTGGCACGTTCTGTGCTACTGCCCAGTGTGAGTGGCTGGCACACAGCAGGGGCCAATGAGCAACAGCCGCCCGTGACCAGCTTCATTCTGCACAGGAAGGAGCGGGGCGGGTTGGAGAGGGAGAGACCCCAGCCCAGGCCTCTGCCCTGGGGCATCTGCAAGAGGGGGTGGGCTCCCAGTTCCTGTGTGTTTTCGGGGTGGAGCTGTGAGACAGGGGGAGGGGCAGAGGGCCCACTTACCCACAATCACCCAGCGGCTCTTGACGGCTGACCACAGGACCCAGTGGTGCAGCAGCTCCTGCAGCTGCACAATGAGCTGGCCACGGCTGCCCGTGTTGGAGGCTGGCTGCAGACCCTCAGGGGACACAGACACCAGGGACACGTCTCCCAGCTCCAGTGACACTGCCAGGGCAGAGCAGTGGCCCGTCAAAGCCTGAGTCAAAGCCCACTGTGGTCCGTGCTCGCTTCCAGGGAAGCCCAGATGCCTGGTGAGGAAGCCCTGCAGGCCACCTTGTCCAGTCCCCAGTCTCAGGACCAACTTATCAAGCGTTACTCCCCGGGCAGAGGCAGTGCTGGGTCTCGCTGGGGTCAGCAGGGCAGGCCTGTGCCAGCTCTCACCTGGCTCTTCCTCGACCTCCAGCAAGGGGATGTCATCGTCCAGGTAGGGTATGGGACCCTGGGCGGGGCTGCCTCCAACCTGCTCGGGAGTGGCAAACACGTCTCCGGGGAAGTGCAGGGAGCTCTTGCGGCCACAATTCTGGTGGCAGCTGTGGAGAGAGTAGGGGACAGTGGTGAGCCAGAGGGTCCTGGGTACCCAGGGAGAGGGGGGCAGGGCCCTGAGGATCAGATGAACCCAGGTATCACAGTGCTGCTGACGTCACACACAGGATGAGCACCCCAGACTTCTGGGAGCTGGTCACCTGGTTTCTTTCTAGTATCGTCTACCCCAGGACCCTCAGGTGCCAGTCTTCCTCCAGAGAGACAAATGGTGACAGCAGACATTACCCAGCAAGAGGGGATGACAACACACAGTGGCCCAGGCACTAAGGTGATCAAATCAGGGGACTCATTCCTCTGCTGCTGTGTGGCCCGGGGGCTCTGCCACCAACTTAATACTCAGGGGAGCCAGGAGGAGGGAGCAGGGCAGGGCTGAGGGTGTAGCTTCGTGGCCGAGGTCTCAGCCGGAGTGAACACATGACAGACACGGCTCACCCTAGGGACTGGGCACCAGAATAATCCTCATGGCTGATATGAGCGCTGTGTGTGTGGCTAATACCACTGCCACGTGCCAGCAGTGAGCTGGGAGCCCTGCGTGGATTATCTCACTTAATCCTCATGAGACTCACACACAGGGATCATAGCTGTTTCATAGAAAAGGAAACTGAGATGCAGAGGTGAAGTCACCTGCCCAGGCTTCCACGGCTGCCGAGGGAGGAGGTGAGGCTTGAAGCCCACGTCTGACTGACGGGGAAGATGACTGCGCCCAATAGGACCACTGGGGAGACAGCCCCAGGCGGGGCGGCGGCAGAGCGGGGGCTTATTTGGTATCTCTGTAGAGATCAGAAAAAGGTGCCTTTTCCCCACGACGCTGCTTCTGTGACATGAAACTGTCATGGAAAACAGTCAAATCTGAGCGCCCATGGTACAGAGAACAGTGCCTCTGCTAGGGTGCCCGTGTGCAGTGCCAACCCGCACCTGCCAACCCACACCACCACAGCAGAGTCCTGAAGGGAGAGGATGTGAGTGGGGAGAGCTGAGGAGTCCGTCTCAGGCCCAAGTCTAAGCTCCTCGCTGGGCCCTCCTCTCCCTCCAGCCCCTCCGGGGCTCACCATGGGCAAGTGGACATTGCTGACCACCACTGACCAAGGCCTTTATCACAATGAGTGGGTGCTGATCTGAGCCCAGAGCCCCTCCATCCTCCCAGCCCCAGGCAGCCACCCAGGCCTGATTCAACTCCACCACCATCCCCCTCCATCTTCCCGACCACCAGGCCCACAAGACCTTTTCCCCTAAACCTCCAGCAGCAACTCTGAACTGACCCGTTCAACTCTGCACACGGCTCACTACATCTACAGACGAGAACCTGAGGACACTCAACATGGTGGCTGAGAGCATGGGATCTGGAGGCAGAGTTCTTGGGTTTAAATCCAGGTTCTACTGCCTACTAAATGGGTGACCTTGAAAAAGCTACTGAACCTCCCTGAGCCATTGTTTTCTCATCTGTAGAATGGGCACAGCAAGAGAACCCTGTTCCCAGGGTTCTTTGGGAAGTGAATGGTGATGTCATCAGATCTTGGACTAAAGTGCTTTGCTCACTTCCTGGTGACCCTGGTGACCCCAAATTGCAATTATTGGATGGAAGTATCTTCTCCTTCCCTGTTCCCTGCCTAGCACAGGACTGGGCACACAGAAGGCTTTTGGAAGAGAGGGTGGTGCGCTGAGTGGCTCACAGAGGCCTGTTGTGGATACCTTGCTTGGGAAGAGGCCCCGCCCGACTTACCTGGTCTGGCAGGAGCTCTCCAGCGGTGCCAGGTAGAGGCTCCAGAGGCCCAGGGCTGCAGGCATGGTGACAAGCACGGCCAGCCAGCAGCAGGACACGATGAGAGACATGAACAGGCCAAAGTCATGGACGGCTGGGATCTGGTGATGGAAAGGAAGAGAGGGATGTGGGGCTGGCTGGACCTGGAGTCAGTGGGCCTGGGTGCCCCTCTGCAGCCAGAGACACTCAGGATCCCAGATCCGGCCCAGACTGAGGCAGTAGGAGGTGGCCCAGGCTGCCAGAATGCCAACCACCAGCCTCACTGGTGGTGACACCAAGGGCTGGTATCAGGGGACAGGGGACACAGCAGCACCGGAAGGATTCATACCTCGAGTGGAGGCTCTTGTCTATCTGCAGCCCACTGCCCGGAACAGAGCCCGGCACAGAGGCAGTGGTCAGTAGCTGTCATTACGCAAATGAATGGGGGACAGAGGAAGACACATCCCGTTAGACCAAGCCATGTGCTAGTGGGGAGGGGGAGGGAGAGAATTCTGCCACATGAAGGAGGCAGGGACCGTGGGGACTAGGAGCAATGGGTATGTTCCAGAAGTACGACAGGGACCACACAGGGAGGTGCTAGTTGGAAGGAAGCTGTAACCACCAACAGAGCAGCCTGCACTCTGTGAAACACTTTCACCATTATCCTCGCATCTCAGTCTCTGGATAATCCACACATGAGGAAAGTGAGGCTCAGAGAGGCCACACAGCCTGCCCAAGGTCACACAGCAGAAGCTGAACCCAGCTCTGCCTACCTTCCAGAAGTGATTTCTCTAGAAGGACCTGGATAATCCTAAAGCATCTACTGGGTTCCAGAGGGGCTACTCAGCTCAGGTCATAAAGTCTCTCAAAGACTTGGGTCAATTCACTGTCTTCCCACACCAAGAACCCAGCCTGGGCTCAATGTCTTCTCCTAAGCCCCACTCAGAGGCAGCAAGGGGAAGTCAGCGCGCGGGAGGAAAACGCAGCCAGAAGCAGGCAGAGGGGGAATCGCTGTGGACTTGGTCAGGCTTCTCACTTATCTGCTGTGTGATCCTGAGGAAGCCACTTGACCTCTCAAGGGTCAAGTTTCTTTTTTGGAAAATAGGATTGTAATGGTACCTTTGTCAATGACCATGGGAATGAAGATGAAATGAGAAAGAGCTTTGGGAACTGCCAAACGTCCTCCAGGGTGGAGGCAGGATTACTACTACTGAGGATCCCTAAAAAATGCTGTCTGGATTATAACATTCACACTTGTTAGGTTTGGGTAATGGGTGATTCGTGACAAAAATGAACTCCAGAGATGAGGCAAGTACCTTGAGGTGAAGGCTATATGGCCACTCAAGCGGTGTGGGAGCAGCAGAGACCAGGGGCTTAGGTATGCACGGGCGGGTGGGAGGCCAGGACACAAATGGAGGGCAGGTCCGCACCTGGGAGAAGACGTTGGCTGCGTAGGCGGCGGCCGTGGTCAGGGAGGTGAAGAAGGTGGCCTTGCCTGCAGTTTGGACGGTGTGGATCATGCGCAGCTGTGGGTCTTCCAGGTGGGTGGCCTGGCGGTAGGTGTTGATGAACACAAAGACGTCATCCACACCTGTGGGAGGGAGTCCCGGGCCAGGCTCAGGATCATTCTACTGTCTCCAGGATCAGGCCCAACCTGGCAGGCTGCAGGAGTCCTGCTTCTCAGCTTAGAGTGTGGAGAGACCCCTCTGACTAGCTCCTCCCACCAAGAGTTCAAGCTCCACCCACCACACTCCTTGGCCCCAACCTCACCCAGAGCTAGGTACCTTCTCCCACATCCTGGCCTCCTTCCCATACTTCCTGGGCCTTTCCCACCATCCTCACTTCCATCCAGCAAACCTTCCTGCTCTCTCCACTCACTCTATGCCAAGGATCTGCCCACCACCCACATTCTTTTTTGTTTGTTTTTGAGCTAGAGTCTTGCTCAGTCGCCCAGGCTGGAGTGCAGTGGCGCGATCTCGGCTCATTGCAAGCTCTGCCTCCTGGGTTCACACCATTCTCCTGCCTCAGCCTCCTGAGCAGCTGGAACTACAGGCGCCTGCCACCATGCCCGGCTAATTTTTTTTTTTGTATTTTGAGTAGAGAAGGGATTTTACCATGTTAGCCAGGATGGTCTCGATCTCCTGACCTTGTGATCCACCCACCTCGGCCTCCCAAAGTGCTGGGATTACAGGCGTGAGCCACTGCGCCTGGCCCACCACCCACATTCTAAGCCTGCACTCCAAGGCTCTAGGTCTCAGCAGGAGCTGTGTAGAGCCCCCAGGAAAGCCAGGCTTTGTATCCAGGGAGAAAGGGGATGAGGCAGACTTCCCATGTGGGAGGCGCACTGCCATGGCAACAGAGGCAACTCACCAATGCCCACGATCACGAAGGCAGCCACCCCATTCAGGATGCCCAAGTACTGGATACCAAAGACCACGTGGTACAGGAAGAGGGCCACCAGGCAGCTGAGACCAATGCTGGCAATCCCGAAGAAGGACAGGAACACTGGGCAGGGTAAGAGGCATGAGGGAGAAGGTGGGGGGACTCTCACGGGACACAAGCCCCATTAGAGTCCCTGACCTCAGCTGGGTCCTGTCTCTTCCCCCCTAACCCTGGGTACCATTCACGACTCTGTTCCCAGCACAGGCACAGGGCCAGTTCTCAGTTTTCCATGCCCAAAGAGGGCACTGGACAGGAGGCCCAAGTGGCAGATGGAGCCATCCCTGAATAGGTCAGGCTGTCCTCCTCTTTGCAGACTTTACCTCAAGAGCCTTATGAACATCACATATGACCTGGGGCTAGGAACTGTGTCTGGATTCCTGGCACCTTACAGCATCTGGCATATAGTTTGGTGCCCAGTAAATATCTGTTGCACGGATGAATATCTTTTCCATTTTGGAAAGTATTACCATTGTTTGTCTGCTTGGGAAGTAGAGTATGCTTACTGTATACAGACAGGAGTAAGCAGCAGCTAGTGTCCACCCTAGCAACTAGCAGCATGCGGAGGTGAAAAAGTGATCAGGGGGCAGAGGGCCGTTGACTTGGGACCCAAAATAGGCTACAAAGTAATCCACAAAGGAATACAATACCCCAGGCTCCCCAACACAAGGCTATCAACAGGAGACAGATGGTCAACAGGCAAAAGGTCCAACTGCGCAGGGGCCCAGGGTAGAGGGTGTGACCCAGGCTGGTACAGCCCAACCTGCCTCCAGGCCTCAGTCTGCGTGCTTGGGGTTGAAAGATGATTTATTTGCATATCCCTGTGTCCTCAGCTCTGACATGCTCGGTTCAAGAGTATTGCAGCATTCTTGAGAAGGCGGGCTCTGGGCAGACAGGAGCACCCTGGGAGGGGAGAAGGGGGCTGGCTTGAGAGAAGCCCTACCTGAGCAGGAGGTGAGGACGTAGACCAGGGCAGCAATGCAGCTGCTGCTGATGAAGGCCAGGAGCATGTCATTGTTGAACGTCCTGCGCACTTCATAGTCAAACAGGTCTGTCCCCCCATAGAGAACCTGGACTTTGCTGGGGGAAAGGAGGACGTGGAGAGAAGAACGACAGGAAGAGGATTAGAGATGGCTGTGAACACGTGGAGGAGGATCAGGAGCTGTCCACTTCACCTGTGACTCTGTACCTCCGCTGGACATCAAAATCACCTGGGGGCTTCCAATTATCCTGATGTCCAGGCCAGGCTTCAGACAAACTAGACCAGAACTGCTGGGGTGGGTCTGAATCATCAGTGCTCTTTAACTCTCTCAGGTGATTCAAATGTAGGGTCAAGGTTGAGAACCACTGCTCTACGCAGATCATGATCAATTATAATCAGCTCTATGTCATCTTCCAATTCTCCACATCTATGGCCAAGTTCTAAATTCAAACTGGCTGCTGGATATTCAGTTTTACACTGCTATTCAATGTGTGCTTAACACAAGTTATTTTTAATTAAAAAAAAAAATAACATAACCAGGCTGGTCAAACTGTGTCTTAAAATATAAACATAAGTGACATCTGCTTCTGGCCAAGATGGAGTAACAAGATGGAGTCCATATTTATCTTCTCACTGGAACAAAAATGTGAGAAAATGCATGAAACAAGGCAACCAAGGATGATCCCTGAGAGATGAGAAACAAAATGAGTCCTGTGCTTACCCTGGCTTAGTGCTTTGAGAGTTTCTAGTCCTCAGTGCAGCCATGGGTTAGTGGACTCCCCAAAGGAGGCTGAAAATTTTCCAAACTTGATGAAAACTATAAACCCACTGACACAAGAAGCTTCAGCAATGAACCCCAAGCACAAAAAAAACTACAATGCACATCATAACCAAACTGCTCAAAAATAGTGACCAAAATAAAATCTTAAAAAGCAGCCTGAGAAAAAAACACGGAGGCACAAAGACAAGGCTGACAGCAGACTTCCCATTAAGAACAGGGCACGTGAGAAGGCAGGGGAGCAACATCCTTTGCAGATAGTGGGAAAAAAGTCAGCCCAGGATTCTATACCCAGCAAAAATACATTTCAAAAACAAAGGCAAAATATAACACTTTTTTTAGATAGACAAAAACTGAAATAATTCATCTCCAGTATACCTGCACTAAAAGAGATTTTTTAATTTTTTTTGAGTCAGGGTCTCACTTTGTCACCCAGGCTGGAGTGCAATGGCATGATCATAGCTCACTATAGCCTCTAACTCCTGGTCTCAAACAATCCTTCCACCTAAGCCTCCTGAGCAGCTAGACTACAGATGCATGCCACCATGCCTGGCCAATTTTTTATTTTTTAGTAGAGATGGTGATAGGGTTTAGCTGTGTCCCCACCCAAATCTCAACTTGAATTGTATCTCCCAGAATTCCCAAGTGTTGTGGGAGGGACCCGGGGGAGGTAATTGAATCATGGGGGCTGGTTTTTCCATGCTATTCTCATGATAGTGAGTGAGTCTCACGAGATCTGATGGGTTTATCAGGGGTTTCTGCTTTTGCTTTTTCCTCATTTTCTCTTGCTGTCCCCATGTAAGAAGTGCCTTTTGCCTCCTGCCATGATACTGAGTCCTCCCCAGCCATGTGGAACTGTAAGTCCAATTAAACCTCTTTTTGATCTCAGTTTCAGTTATGTCTTTATCAGCAGTGTGAAAACAGACTAATACAGTAAATTGGTACCAGCAGAGTGGGGCTCTGCTGAAAAGATACCTGAAAATGTGGAAGCAACTTTGGAACTGGGCAACAGGCAGAGATTGGAACAGTTTGAAGGGCTCAGAAGAAGACAGGAAAATGTAGGAAAGTTTGGAACTTCCTAGAGACTTGTTGAATGGCTTTGTGCAAAATGCTGATAGCGATATGGACAATAAAATTCAGGCTGAGGTGGTCACAGATGGAGAGGAGGAATTTGTTGGGAACTGGAGCAAAGGTGACTCTTGTTATGTTTTAGCAAAGTGACTGGTGGCATTTTACCCCTGCCCTAGAGATCTGTGGAACTTTGAACTTGAGAGAGATGATTTAGGGTATCTGGCAGAAGAAATTTCTAAGCAGCAAAGCATTCGAGATGTGACGTGGGTTTTGTTAAAGGCATTCAGTTTTATAAGGGAAGCAGAGGACAAAAGTTTGGAAAATGTGCAGCCTGACTATGCAATAGAAAAGAAAAACCCATTTTCTGGGTAGAAATTCAAGCCAGCTGCAGAAATTTGCATAAGTAGCAAGGAGTCTAATGTTAATCCCCAAGACCATGGGGATTAACATTCTCTGACATGGAGAATTTCATGGCAGCCCCTCCCATCACAGGCCTGAAGGCCCAGGAGGAAGAAGTGGCTTCCTGGGCCAGGCGCAGGGTCCCCATGCTGTGTGCAGCCTAGGGACTTGGTGACCTGTGTTCCAGCCACTCCAGCTGTGGCTGAAAGGGACCAATGTACAGCTCAGGCTGTGGCTTCAGAGAGTGGAAGCCCCAAGCTTTGGCAGCTTCCATGTGGTGTTGAGCCTGTGGGTGCAAAGAAGTCAAGAATTGAGATTTGGGAACCTCCACCTACATTTCAGAAGATATATGGAAACGCCTGGATGCCCAGATAAAAGTTTGCTGCAGGGGTGGAGCCCTGATGGAGAACCTCTGCTAGGGGAGTATGGAAGGGAAATGTGGGGTCGGAGCCCTCACAACGAGTCCCTACTGGGCCACTGCCTAGTGGAGCTGTGAGAAGAGGGCCACTGTCCTCCAGACCCCAGAATTGTAGATCCACTGACAGCTTGCACTGTGTGTCTGGAAGAGCCACAGACACTCAATGCCAGCCCATGAAAGCACCCAGGAGGGAGGCTGTACCCTGCACAGTCACAGAGGCAGAGCTGCCCAAGACCATGGAAACCCACCTATTGCATCAGCGTGACCTGGATGTGAGGATGTGAGACCTGGAGTCAATGGAGATCATTTTGGAGCTTTAAAATTTGACTGCCCCACTGGATTTCAGACTTGCATGGGCCCTGTAACCCCTTTGTTTTGGCCAATGTCTCCCATTTGGAATGGTTGTATTTACCCACTACCTGTACTCCCATTGTATCTAGGAAGTAACTAGCTTGCTTTTGATTTTACAGGCTTATAGGCAGAAGGGACTTGCCTTGTCTCAGATGAGACTTTGGACTGTGGACTTTTGGGTTAATGCTGAAATGAGTTAAGACTTTGGAGAATGTTGGGAAGGCACGATTGATTTTAAAATGTGAGGACATGAGATTTGGAGGGCCCAGGTGGAATGATATGTCTGTGTCCCCACCTAAATCTCAACTTGAATTGCATCTCCCAGAATTCCCATGTGTTGTTGGGGGGACCCAAGAGGAGGTAATTGAATCATGGGGACTGGTCTTTACTGTGCTATTCTCATGGTAGTGAATAAGTCTCACGAGATCTGATGGGTTTATCAGGTGTTTCTGCTCTTGCTTTTTCCTCATTTTCTCTTACTGTCACCATCTAAGAAGTGCCATTTGCCTCCTGCCATAATTCTGAGTCCTCCCCAGCCATGTGGAACTGTAAGTCCAGTTAATCTCTTTTTTTTTCTCCCAGTTTCAGGTATGTCTTTATCAGCAGTGTGAAAAGGAACTAATACAGATCGGGTCTCATTATGTTGCCCAGGCTGGTCTTGAACCCCTGGCCTCAAGCAATCTTCCCACTTTGGCCTCCCAAAGTGGGATTACAGGTGTTAGCCACTCTGCTAAGCCTAAGAGAGATGTTAAAGGAAGTCCTTAGGAAGAAGGAAAATGGTAACAGATGGAAATATGGAAATATGGATCTACACAAAGAAACAAAAAGCAATGAAAACGGTAATGACATAAATAAATACATAAAATTTTCTTATTATTTATTTAAATATCTTTAAAAGATAATTGACAGTTTAAACAAAAATAATGTAGTGTGGGGTTTATAATATACATTAAAATAAAATGCATAACCACAATAACATAAAGGCTAGGAGGGAAGAAATAGTAGTATATTGTTATAAAGCTCTTATACTACATATGAAATGATATATCATTTGAAGATACACTGTGATAATTTAAAGATGTATACTATAAACGCTAAAGCAACTACTAAAAGAGTTACAGCATAAAAGCCAACAAAGGAGATAAAATAGAATCATAAAAAACATTCAATTACTTCAAAAGAGGCAAAATATAGGAAAGGGGAAACAAAGAGCATATGGGACAAATAGAACAAAATATACTTAAGTCTAACCATATTAATAATTGCATTAACTGTAAATGGCTTAAACACCCCAAGTAAAAGGCAGAAAGTATCAGAGATATTTATTGATTGATTGATTGATTGATCGAGACGGAGTCTCTCTGTTGCCCAGGCTGGAGTGCAGGGTGCGATCTCAGCTCACTGCAAGCTCCGCCTCCCGGGTTCACGCCATTCTCCTGCCTCAGCTGCCGAGTAGCTGGGACTACAGGCGTCCGTCACTACGCCAGGCTAATCATTTGTATTTTTTAGTAGAGATGGGTTTCACCATTAGCCAGGTTGATCTCGATCTTCTGACCTCATGATCCACCTGCCTCGGCCTTCCAAAGTGCTGGGATTACAGGCGTGAGCCACCCAGAGACCTTTAAAAAAGTCAAGACCTAGCTGACTACAAGAAACCCAGTTTAAATATAAAGACACAAATAGGATAAAAGCAAAGGGATAGAAAATGATATACCATGCTAACATGAATCAAAAAATAAGCTGGATTCGTCATATTAATAAAAAATGAAGTAAATTTCAGAGGAAAGAATATAACTAGGGGCAAAGAAGATAATTTCAAAATGATCATCAAAACTACAATCCTAAATGTTTTTATAGCTAATAACAGAGCTTTAAAATACATGAAGTAAAAACTAACAGAACTGAAAAAAGAAATAGACAACTCCCCGATTGTAAATAGATGTTTCAATCTCTCTCTCAGTATTGGTAGAAAAATTAGACAGAAAATCAGTAAGGATATAGAAGACCATGAACAACACAATCAATGAACTTGATTTAATTAAGACTTATAGAACGTTTCACGCAAAAACAGAATTTTTTTTTCCAAGTATACAGGGAACATTCAGCAAGAAAGACCATGTACTGGACCATAAAACAAGACTCAATAAATTTAAAAGAACTTACATCACACAAAGTATGTTCTCTAACCATCATGAAATTAAACTAAAAATCAGCAACAAAAAGCCTGAAAAATTCCCAAATATTTGAAAACTAAATAAGACACTTTTAAATTATACATGGGTCAAAGAAGAGATCAAAAGGAAAAATAGAAAGTATTTTGAACTGAATGAAATGAAAATAACATATCCAAATTTTGAAATGTGCTAAAATAGTCGTACTTAAGGGGAATTTTATAGCATTAAACACCTCTATTAGGAAAGAAGTTTCAAATCAATGGCCTTAGCTTCTACTTTAAGAAAGTAGTACAATAGAAAATGAAATGTAACATAATCCAAAGAAAAAAAATCATAAAGCTCAGAGCAGAAATCAAGGAAATAGAAAACAGAAAAGCAATGGAGAAAAATCAATGAAATGGGTAGCACAATAGGGTAACTACAGTCAATAATAAGTTAATTGTACATTTTAAAATAAGAGTTTGTAACTTGAAGGATAAATGCTTGAGGGGATGGAGAGCCCATTCTCCACTGATGTGCTTACCTCACATTGCATGCCTCTTTCAAAACATCTCATGTACCCCATAAATATATACACCTACTATGTGCTCACGAAAATAAAAAATAAAAATAAATAAATCTAATTCTTAGAAAAGAAAATCAATGAAACCAAAAACTAGTTATTTGAGATCAACAAAATTGATAAGCTTCTAGCCAGACTGATCATGAAAAAAAAAATAGAAGACACACAGAAGGTAACATCACTACAATTTCTATAACCATTAAAAAGATAATAGGGAAATATTATAAATCATTTTATACCAACAAATTTGACAATTCTTTTTTTTTTTTAAGAGACAGAGTCTTGCTCTGCCACCCAGGCTACAGTGAGGCAGCACAATCATAGTCCACTGCAGCCTCGAACTCCTTGGCTCAAGGGATCCTCCCACCTCAGCCTCCAAAGTAGCAAGGACTACAGGCTAATTTTTGTGTGTTTTTAGAGACAGGGTCTTGCTGTTTTCCCAGCTGGTCTTAAACTCCTGGCCTCAAGGATCCTCCTGCCTCAGCCTTCCAAGTAGCTGGGAATATAGGCATGAACTATGGTACCCTGCTAGCGTTCAGTCTTGATGGTGGTGGAGGTTTCCCAGTGTATACACACATGTCAAAACTAATCAAATTGTAAAGTATGTGCAGTTGGTTGTATGTCAATTATGCCTCAATAAAGCTGTTAAAAATGTAAACAGGACTTTCAAAAGCCAAGTTTAAAGGATCTCTGGATTATCTACTTTGTTGAATTAAATAGGTTAACTATCCTTCCATTAGAGTAGAAAATCAATCATTTATTCATTCACACACTAATTTGAAAAGCATTTATAGAGTATCTTCTAGATTCTTGGTCCTGTGCTAGATGCTGATTATAAAAAGACATAGGCCCATACTTTTACTCTCAAGTTGAAAGAAATAGCTCATGGAAGACCAGTATCCTTACCTAAAACTACTAAAATGTCCACTAAAATTCAGAAACTATCTGTGATGACAGTAGAGAGTTGCTGAAGTAATCAGAACTAGAGGGCTAAGACTCCAGAAAGGAAAGAACCTAGGAAAGGTAAGCTGCCCTTCTACAGCCATTTTTACCCTGGAGGCATTTGCTGATTCTAAACATGGGCAGAAGGCTGAAAAACTTGGCTGGGAGTCAGATAAGCTAGCAGAGCTTTGGGCAGACACTTGCAGATCAGCAGAACACATGGCCAGGTTTTCCCTCAGCACTTCTGCAGGAGACTGGGGCTGTGTGGGGCCTGAAGCCAAAAATCCTAAGCAGAAAGCCTCGGAAAAAGCGAGTGGAATTTTTGTCTTTGTTCTGATTTTTTAGCAGCTTTGAGAGATAAAAGAATAGAGTTTGGAACCTATCCAGGCAAAGGACTCTGCAGAATACACCAAGCTCTCAGTTAAAAATCTTAGAGAATCTAGGGCAAACTAGAGGTAGACCTAGACTTTCCAGGATTGCAAACCATCCTCAACTCTCAGTGTGGTCACTGCCTGCTTAAGGTGATCAGCCACGACTCTATGTGCCTTCTGAAGTGAAGGAAAAATTCTCTCTGGAGGAAATAACATCATATGGACCTCTGTGTGTGTGTGTTTTTCACATAATGTTCATCACTTAATAAAAGTTACACTCTGAGAGGCCAAGGTGGGAGGACCACTTGAGGCCAGGAGTTTGAGACCAGTCTGGGCAACACAGTCAAACGCTGTCTCAAAACAAAAACAAAAACAAAAAAACTAGCTGGGCATGGTGGCACATGCCTGTAGACCTAGTTACTCAGGAGGCTGAGATGGGAGGATTACCTGAGCCCAGGAGTTTCAGGCTGCAGTGAGCTATGATCATGCCACAGCACTTCAGCCTTAATGACTGAGTGACACCTTGTCTCAAAAAGATAAAAATAAAAAAATTAAAATCACCAGGTATACCCACAGGCAGGAACACATGATCCTAAACCAAGTGAAAGAACAGACTACAGAAACAAATCTGCAGGTTAACCATATATTAAAAGTTGGTAAGAACTTTAAAACACTATAATTAATGTGTTTAAGAACAGAGAGGAAAATGTGGACAAAATAAACTAAATGATGAATAAAATAATTGCACCAGTGATTTAGATCTATAACATATTCAAATGGAAATTCCCAAAAAGGAAAAACAGAACAATAACATTAAAAACTCAATAGACATTAAATGGCACACTAGAGACAATAAATAGAAAGCAGGATCAGTGAACTAGAATATCTAAACCAAAGCATAGAAAGAAACATAAAAAAATAAAACCCAGAAAAAAAGCATTGAAAACATATGGGGCTCAGTGAAAAGATCTAACATTTGTGTAATCAGAGTACAAAAAAGAGGAAACAGAGAACAAGATAGAAGCAAATCTGAAGAGATAATAGCTAGAACATTCTTAAAACTGATTATGGTCATCAACCTACAGCTTCACGAAGCTCTGTGTTCCCAAACAGAACAAACACAAAGAAAACACACCAAGATACGTCACAGTAAGACTGGTGAAAACAAAGACAAAGAAATTTCAAAAGCAGAAAAAAGGGAATTTTTAATGGAGCAACAAAAAAGATTTACAGCCTACTTTTCTACAGAAATGATGGAAGTCAGAAGACAATGGAGTGACATCTTCAGGTAAAGTATTAAAAGAAAATAACTGCCAATTTGTAATTCTATACCAGCAAAAATATGCTTCAAAAATGAAAGTAAAATAAAGATGTCTACTAGGCAAACAAAACAGAGAATCTATCACCAGCAAACCTGTACTGAAAGAAATGCTAGAGTTCTTTAGACACAAGGAAAATGATCCCAGAGGGAAACATGAAATTATACAAAGTAATGAACACCAACAGAAAAGGTAAATATGTGGATAAATATAAAAGAACAGTCTTATGAGGTTTAAGCATTAAGAATTAAAATGCATGCAACATAAATGCAAAAAATTGAAGCTCAATAAATGCAGTGAACACATTCTAAGATTCCAGTATTAAAAGCAATAAAAGTGATCATTTATATTATTCTAAGTCAAGGTACATGTTACCATCTCTTGGGTAACCAATAATAGAGTAATTTTAAGAATTTTGTTCACCCAAAAGCACTAAAGTCAAGTCTACAGGATTGTCACCACTGCTGTGATGCTCTAATGGGAGAAAACAGAAAAGAGTGGCTTCTTCCCTAAGGGCAGGGGATTCGCCTCAGCAGCTAAACATCTGGGCAGAGTTAACACCTGGTATCTAAAACCATGAACGTCCTTCTATAGTCAGCACCTCTCAGTTTTCCAATGCAGCCAAGTACCTTTCCTTGAGGCATCTCCATTCATTTATTCATTCACTCCCCTAACAAATCCTTACTAAGGTGTACCTGGCCTTGTGCTGGGGCTCGGCCCATAGAAACTGAACCAGAAACAATCCCAGTCTTCAATAAACTCACATTCTATAGAGACGGATAATTAAACCAGACCTCTCTCAAACTTAAATATGCAAACAAATCACCTGAAAATACTGCAGGCCTGGGAGAGAACTTGAGATTCTGCATTTCTAACAAGCCCCAGGTGATGCTGATGTTGTTGATTGGAGGAATGCACTGTGAGTTACAATTAAAAGACAGAGTGAGAAGCACTGTGATAAAATTGTAGCTCAGAGGGGTGAAATAGCTCGCTAGAACTCACAATAATTTGAATAACTGGGACAGGACCCAAGATATTATCTGACTCCAAAGTCTGTGTATACTCTTTCTTGCCTCCCTTAGGGAGAAGAAAGGGGACTATGGAAACAGGGTGCATCTCAGTCTGATTTATGTTGCTATAACAGAATACCTGAGACTGGGTAATTTACAAAGAAAAGAGGTTTATTTAGTTCATTGTTCTGCAGGCTGGGAAGTTCAATGGCATGGCATTGGCTTCTGGTGAAGGCTTTTGTGCTGCATCGTAATACAGAGGAAGGTCAAAGGGGGAACAGGCAAAAGAGACCAAACAAGAGGAGGAACCTCACTTTATAACAACCCGCTCTCTTGGGAACTAATCCGTTCCCTCGAGTGAGAACTAGCTCACTCCCACAAGATGGCATTCATCTATTTATGAGGGATCCACCCCCATGACCCAAACATCTTCCACTAGGCCCCACCTCTCAACACAGCTACACTGAGTTTTAGGGGGGGACAAAGCATATCCAAACCATAGCAGGTAATGGGCATTTAGTCCAGCCTTTGGCCAATGTTGCCCAAGTTGGATCTTAATAGATGAATAGGAGCTTGCCTGACAAAGAAGTAAGTCAGGGAGAAGGCTCCCAGTGCAGTAACTGGCACAAAAACACAAAGGGTGAGGTCGGGATTTTAATCTCATTCCACTACTGATGAGCTTTAAAATTGTGGATGACTTACCTAATTGCTGTGTCTCAGTTTCCTCAACTATAAAATGGAGATCATCATAACAGCACCCACCTCATTGGGTTGGTGTGAGAATTAAATGAGCTGGTATATATAAAGGGTTTTGAACAGTGTGTGGCACGGAGTAAGTGCTCAATAAACATTAGCTCTGATTATTCTAGCAGTTGCTCAATATAAAGGATGAGCAGTGGAAGGAATGAGGGTATTTTGGGCAGAAGGATTCCTCCTGTGCCCGGGACTGGTTTATCAGGGTGGGGACTGGGAAAGCACTGCAGTTATTGCCCAGAAGGACTGCTGCTCTGTTCTGGTGGGGAGGGACCCAGTTGTACTCTGGGGCACTCCATCCCAAAGCACCTTCCACCCCAAAGCACCATCACATCTGTTAGCTCATCTCTTCTTAGTGACTCCAGAGGGCAGCCAGAATCATGTTATCCATTTTAACGATAGGAACACTGACACCCAGAGAAGTGAAGTGACTTGTCCATTACCTCCCTGGGTATTAGAGGCAGGAAGTGTGGTTAATTTTAGGTGTCATTGTGATTGGATTAAGGAATATGGAGAGAACTCATAAAGCATTGCCTCTGGGTGTGTCTGTGTGGGTTTTCCCAGAGGAGACTGGCATACGTGTCAGTGGCCAGGGTGGGCACCGTCCAATTGGCTGGGGCCCAGGACAGAACAAAAAGGGCAGAAAGGTGATTTCCTCTCTCTCTCTCTTTCCCCACTGGAGCGGGGACACTCTTCTCCTGTCCCTGCACGTCAAAACTCCAGGCTCTCTGGCCTTCGGACTCCAGGACTTACGCCAGCAGTCCCTAGGGTCCTCAGGCCTTTGGTCTCAAACCAAGAATTACACCATTAGTTTCCCTAGTTCTGAGGCCTTCAAATTTGGACTGAGCCAGAGTACCAGCATCCAAAGGTCTCCAGCTTGCAGATGGTGTGTCATGGGACTTAGCCTCCATAACTGCATGAGGCAATTCCCCTAATAAATCCCCTCTCACATATCCCTCTCTCTATCTATCCTACTGGTTCCATCTCTCTTGAGAACCCTGACTAATACAGTGAGGAACTCCTTATTCCCTGGCCAATACTCTTTCCAGAAAGACCTCGAGCACCATCTCAGGAGAAAATCAATACCCAAAACCTCCAGGGCAGAGTCTGAGATTTCCTACCTGGCCCAAAGCTGTCATGTTCACTAACCATAGCACTGATCAAGCAAAGGGGACTTCTATTTGTCAGAGTGACTGGAAGGATGTACTTGGTTCTGCCTTGATTTGGAAAGAAAGACGTCCAAAGGAAAAGATAATAGGGAAAGAGGTATGGTGTTTAAGAGTAAGAGACAATTGGAAATCAATGTCCTGTCCTAATGCAGGCCTTTCCTGGGACACACATGGGTATGCACACACAGGATGTAGCTGGACTTCCTACCTGGTAGACTGCTTGGCCAGCATGGCCACGTAGGTGACCACAAAGCTCTGAAACTTAGCCCGTTGTTCCTCCCAGCGGTCATCTACTGAGTAGTAGTTGGGCAGGGGTGCTCCAAACAGGATCTCACTGCGCAGGAGAGAGCTCTTCAGATTGTCTGCAGAAAGGCCCTCATCCACATACCAGTAGAACTCAGGGTGAGTCATGGCCAGCTCCAGGGAGCCTGCGAGGACAGCGGTGGGGGCCTCAAGAGTTCAGCCGGTCAACTCCCACCAACCCTCCCTCAAGGTCATCCAGTCTCATTGTAGCCCTGGCTCCCAGGATTCCCCCGTCCACATCCACCAAAACTCCACCCCAGGTCCCACAACCTCTCTCTGAACCTGCCCCACCCTTCCTCAAGCGCCATTCCTAATTTACCTAAAACGAACCCTACCTCAGTCTTCTTGAACCCCAATCTTTCTCCTGTCTTCCTCTGGCCAGATTCCTGGTTCTCTATAACCACATCCTGGCCTTTCTCTAACCAGCCTCACACCCGAGCCCCACTCCACGCTTTCTCTACCTCTGACCACAGCAGAACCCCCACCATCCTTCACCCGGATTTGCATCCAAGCTTCCCTCTTCGGTTCCCTCTCACGCTCACCTCGCACCTCAGCCCAGTCCTTTTCACCTTGCCCTCCGGCTATGCCCAGGACTCAGCTCCAGACTGACTGGGCCTGGGTCAAATCTCCATAAAGAGCTGTATAAAACCAGGACCTACGCCCCACCCCAGCATCCTGGCGGCTCACCCCGGATGTCCGCCAGGTCCTGGCCCATGCCGTCATAGTAGATCTTGCCGCCCCTCTCGGTGGGAAAAAAGTAGGTCATGAGCGAGCTGGGAGGCGAGCAGTAGGAGTAGGAACCCAGCGACAGGTCCTTGAGCACCTCGTGGGGCTTCCAGCAGAACTCCCGGAAGCCTGGGTGGTCCATGATCTTGCGCTCGATCTCATGGATCGTGACCAGCCGCTCACTGGTGAAAATGTTGCGCTCCGCGTCCCCGCGCGCCAGGAAGATGAGCTCGATGCGCCAGTGCGCGTGCGTCTGGGTGTTAGCACTCACATACGCATGTGAGTAGTCCCAGCGGGAGGTGCCTCGGCGGGCACGGCTCTGATTGGCCGCAGCTGCCACGGGGGGTGGGATGCTGGGTGGGTGCCACCCATTCTTGCTCAGCCGCTGGTTTCGTGGGTCTTCACTCTGGTTGGCTGCCAGATCCTCCAGGGGCGGAATCTCACGCCTAAGTCGCCCGCTCCGATTGGCTGTGGGCTTTTGGGCCGCTGAAGTGTCCCGGGACAGGCCTGGGCCGCGGAGTGAGGCCGCAGGGATGACACGCGGGGCTCGGGAGGCTTGCCGCGAGTGGTTGCCGAGATGCAGCTGCTGCAGCTGCTCTGAGATAAGGCGCTGAAGCGTCTCGGAGGTGAAGTCGGCTAAGTCACGCCGGTTCCGCCCCCAGGATCCAAACTGGGACTTGAGCGCCAGGGTGAGAGCATCGAAACGCTGAGAGGCCTCATGGTTGCGGATTTCAAAGGCGTTGTAGGAGATGTCAATGTCCAGCGGTGGGTAGTAAAGGAACATGAAGGCTGACAGGGCCATGGGAATGCTGCAGCCCAGGAAGAGCACCAACCCAGCACAGCAGGGATTGGTGAAGGCCCAGCCCAGGGTACTCCAGAAGCCTGAGGCTGGGGGCCGGGAAGGCAGGGGCCAGTGCCGCCAGCAACACTGCCCTCCTGCCCCAAGTTGGGGCCCTGGCTTCTGGGCCCCTGGAAAGGCTTCACCCGTTGCTTCTTCTTCCTCCTGCCCCTCTAGCCACACATCCTGCAGCAAGGGGTCATCCTCCATGTCCATAGCCTGCAGGAGAGGGAGAGGGTCAGCAGGCTAGAGAGACAGGGAGGGGAAGGTGCCCTGTGGTGCAGTTCGCCCAGTCCTAGGTACCAACCCCGTCCACTCATAACCAAATACTAATACTGCAATGGAATTGCATCAAGCATGTATCAAGACAACTGAATTTTACCACCTGCGAAAAACACAAAGCAAATTCCTGTTATTTGCCCGTCACCTCTCCCTTTTGGGTCTTGGCTTTCAAGGCCACAGAAAAAAGGAAAATCGCAGAACAATTGCAAACAGAAAAGATGTTTCTCCTGGGAGGAAGGATTTTTAAAAAAAATTGACCACACAATTTTCTAATGTTTGCTGCATCCTCTGACTTTAGAACTCAGGCCCAATGTAAGATGTGACTCCACTGCAACCACTCTTATTTAATGAACAGCTGTAAAGTACCTCTAGGAGGTATCAGGGTGCAAGGGAAAGAGCATGATCTTTGGAATCAGGCAGACCCTGATTTGGGTCCTGGCAGTCTGAGTATCAGCAAGGCAGTGAGCCTCCCTGAACTTCAGAGTCCTCATCTATAAAATAGAAGTGGCCATTGCTGCCTCTCGTACGACTGTGGAGTCAAAGGTGGAAGTACTCTGCAGCCTGTGTAGTACGTTAGTTTTCCGTCACATAAGCAGATTTCCTTGCTCCCCGCTGGGGACTGTAACATGCTCAGCCATTACCCAGGAACTGTGCCAGGGCTAGGTGCCTGTCACAGCACTCTTGGAGAACCCTCAGTAGCTTCCCACCCCCTCTATGGGGTGCTGCAGCTGCAGCCACTGTTTGTCAGGCTCAGGCCACTTAATATGCAACTCTAGCAACATCAAACCTTTGGGCATGGGCAGGGGCCGGGCATCTGCCTCCCAGAGACTTGAGCGCAGCAGCAGGAGGGCCTGGCAGAAGAGGGCAGGGCTGGGCAACCCGAGGACTCCAGCGGGGTGGCCCAAAGAGAGGAGGCTTTCCGGCATCCCCGACATGGCCTGTCCCCCTTGTCCTGCCTGCCCTCTGGACAGAGAGAGACTCATTATCCAGTTAGATGCTAGGCAGTGAGAGGAGGAAGCTAATTATGCTAGCGCTAGCTAATTAATGCTGCCTTTCCTATTAACATTCTCTGGAGTGCTCCATTTCAATTAGATGATCTGTCCAGGAAGAGAGGCTGCCGTCAGTCCAGAGAAAGTAAGCAAGAGGAGGTGACAGAAGGAGGGTAACAGAGACAGAGACAGAGGAAAAGAGGAGAGAGACAGAGGGGAGAGTGGAATGGTCAGAGATGGGGGAGAGACTGAGATGCAAATAGGGAAACAAAAGAAGAAACAGGAAGAGTGACTGAGGATGTGAGGGACAGGCAGCAGAAGACTTGTAAGACAGAGGCCTGGAAGGGGCGGGAATTACTCCTGCAATATGCAAGATTCCTATCAATGAGATAATTAAACTTCCCATTTGCAACGCCCTAACACGAGCCTGCCAGCTTGCCAAGGGGATGGTAACTGCTCTGAGACCCAATTTGTATTCGCACTGGAGGCAGCTCAGACTCACCCCATCTCCAAAGGGAAAAACCAAGTCTGCATGTGGAGGTGAGGAGTGTGGGAGCCTCTGCCTGATTCTTGGCCTCAGAAGAAGAAAGCTGATGGGAATAAGGTGGAGAGGGGAGGGGTCATGTTTGCAGTTTTCTGGGAACTAAATCCATCCATCCTGCCTGTGCCTCAGCCTGCCTTGTGGGGAGTACAGTACAGTGTGTTGGTGTTGTAGGGGGTCAAAGGCCAGGGTTCTGGGTCACAGCAACACTCCCTGGGTGATCTGAAGGCCCCTTGATCCCATTGCTATTCCACCAGGAATGCCACCCCCTTCCCCTAGGAGTCCACGTTGAATTCATCATGCAAGGCCTTGCTCAAGCGTTACCTCTTCCAAGAAGCCTTCCCAGATCTGAACCTCCCCCAGCTTCCTGTCTAAGTTTCTCGCCATCCTTACTAGATTTTGCCTGGTAAAAATTACTGTGGGGAAGGGAGGGAGAGGCAGTGTAGCAGCATGTTAAGAGCTATGGCTTTGGAGGCAGACAGACTTGGGTGCAAATCCCAATTGTAAGATTTAGGGCAGGCAGTGTAACCTTGCTGAGCTTCAGTCTCCCCATCTGCAGAACGGGTATAACAGTACTCACCACAGAAATTGTCAGAAAGATGGCGTACACAACAGACTGAGTACGGTGCCTGGTAGGTATAAGTGGTTGGGAAATGATCGCTACTTCCCTCCAAAGGCTGGAACCCCTAACAGATACATGTAGCGGGCTGTGTTTTCCAAAGATGGCTGCAACAATATCTGCCATCTCACTTGCTTATCTCATGATGTGACTTTGACACTCCACCCATCAAGCAGGCAAGGCTGCCAAAGTCACCAGCCCACCCAGATTCAAGGGGAAGGAACGCAGGCATTAGGAAATAAAGGAAGATGCAGCTTCCTCCTGGCTCTCTTCCGACACTCATCCTTGGGATCAGCCACGGTGCTAACAGAACGTCCAAACGAACCCCTGCAGAGAGATCACTCGTAGGACTTCCTGCTGACAACCAAGTTGACAGCCAGTGTCAACCACCATGTGATGTGAGCATGTGAGCGCCGATGCTGCAGACAATTCCAGCCCCCGGTCATTGAGTAACCTCTAACCTTCAAGTCTTTCCAGCCGAGGCCCAGATACCACAGAGTAGAGCTCAGCCATTCTCTCCTGTCCTGACCTGCAGAATGCACGATAGTTGTTATACATCTCTGCACTCTGGGATGTTTTGTTACATAGCAATAGCAACTGGAACAATTGCAGTGAAGCCTTGTTCTGTATGTGTGGCTCCATGCCCTACAGACAGCATTTACTGGATTTAAGTGACCAGAAAATTGGGCCCAGCCACTCCACCTCCCAGTGAGAGTCCCACAGGCGGGTAGATGCGAGCTTTAAAGGAGCAGGGACTTACTTGGCTGTCATATCCCCTGCTGGCTTCTCGTGGCCTAAAACACCCTTGGGGAGGGGGGCAGTCAGATATTTGTGGAGAGAAAGAAGGAAAAGGAGTGTCCAATGAACTTGGGTTAGGTATTCAATAGAACTTTCCCCTGAACAAATGAATTAACAGCATTCATAGCGACCTGGATGAGATTGGAGACTATTATTCTAAGTGAAATAACTCAGAAATGGAAAACCAAGCATCGTATGTTCTCAATGATACGTGGGAGCTAAGCTATGAGGACGCAAATGCATAAGAATGATACAATGGATTTCGGGGACTTGGGAAGGGTTGGGGGGGCAAGGGATAAAAGACCATAAATAGGGTACAGTGTATACTGCTCTGGTGATGGATGCACCAGAATCTCACAAATCACCACTAAAGAACTTATGTAAACAAGTACCACCTGTACCCTAATAACCTATGGAAAAAATTTTTTTTTAATTAATTTTTTTAAAAAAGAACTTTTCCCTGGACAGAAAGGGCAGTCAGACCCCAAGCCACACAAGCATAGGCAGGGGATATAGCTTCCTCCGGGTTGGGAAGGATCTGGAAGAGTGTGAAATGGACAAGGCCGGAAGTGGATTTGATGAATCCTTGGTCTACCATGCACCCTCCCCACCGTACCTGCCTTCTCAGTCCTCCCCAAAATGAAAAGTGCCACAAGGGAATCACACAAGACTGGTGGTCAACTCATGTGTCACCAGGCCTGGTCCAGCCACCAGCTTTCTGGGTGGCCCTGGGTATGTCCCACCCCTCTTGGGGCCCTGTCTCCCCGATCTCAAAGCGGGATGGTAAAAGCCCAGGTCCTTCCAGCTGTGCCACCCCTGGGGTCTCCAAGAAACCCCAGACAGCTAGGCCATCCCACCTCCCAGTTTGCAGCCTGAGTAGGGCAGGAGCTATCTGAGAGTCCCTCGCACCAAACTGAGGCCGGGCTGGTAGGGGTGGAACACCAATGCCTCAGCCAGCACCTCCCTCCGCAGGCCCCTCCACAGCCGGTAGGATGGGCAGCAAATTGTAAATTTGTTTTCCTTTCTCAAATGATGGGGATTGATTAGCTTAGCAAGGAGCTCCAGCTGCTGCATGGAAAGGAACTAAGGTGATTCCTGCAGTAGCTGTCACTGATTCAGACAAAGCCCGGAGTAGGACTAGGAGGACTATGGCTGTTGGGGTAGAGTGCGGTGGGGTAGAGTGGGGGCTGTGATCAGGCCTTTCTGGGTCCTGGGAATGTTCTCCTTCTCAGTGACCAATGCCCTTTCTCTCTGCCTCTGTCTCTGTCTCTGTCACTCACATACAGGCACACTCAGAGGCAGTCAAAATTTAAACTCCGGGCCTCGCTGGGGCCCACGAATCAAGGTGGACACACATCCACGAAACCGATCGTCCTCCTCTTGGGAAAGGCAACTGGGGCAGCTGCTTAAAAGAGAACAACAGGCCCTAGGGAGCCTCGAAAGGGAAGAACTCACCCACTTTCAAGCCCAGGCTTGTGGAAATCCAAAGCCATATCTGCAGTCAAATCCCAAGTTTTTAACAGAAAAAAAAAAAAAAAACAAAAACCCACATATATATGCATTTAAAAACCCATTAATAGCAGTAGCCTGTTAGGGAGGGTTGTGGGTGATTTTTATTTTCTCCTTTGTACTTGTCTCTTTCTAATTTTTCCGCAATGATCAGGTACGTCCTTAGTTTTAGAATCAGAAATAAATGTTATTTAAAAATAGAATATGTGTGTATGTGTGGGGAAGGGATTTTGCTAACAGCCTTCAACTCTTTGAGGAATTACTATAATAGGCAGGGGAGGAGGGCTCTGTCCTCCGAGGAGAGAGACCAAGGAGAGTTGGCGTAGGTTGTAGCAGGAGACAGCCCAGTGAGAGAGCAGAAGGACCTTGGACAGGGGAAGTTGGCAAATGCCCTATGGGTGAGTGAGTGTGGAGGGATCGTTCAAAGTGCAGGAAGTAGATAATGGCCCACTGGACCCAGAAGAGAACTCAGAGTATACCTTGTCTAACGTCTTCATTTTACATATGGGGAAACTGAGACCCAAGGTCAAGTCAAGGAGAAGGGACTGGCCCAAGGTCATCTTATCAGTGGCAGGACCAGGACTCCTGGATGAAGTTTTCATTCTACTCCATCCCCAGATTCTGGGGGCAGTTTTTGGCAGCCCCAGGGAACAACCAGACCTGGGGGGAGATGGTTTGTGTGCCAAAATAGGAGAGCTATTTTTGGTTTTGTTGTGTTTTGTTTTTTGAGACAGAGTCTTGCTCTGTCGCCCAGGCTGGAGTGCAGTGGTGCAATCTCGGCTCACTGCAGCCTCCGCCTCCCAGGTTCAAGCGACTCTCCTGTTTCAGCCTCACGAGTAGCTGGGACTACAGGCCTGTGCCACCACGCCTGGCTAATTTTTGTATTGTTTAGTAGAGATGGGGTTTCACCATGTTGGCCAGGCTGGTCTCAAACTCCTGACCTCAAGCGATCTGCCCGCCTTGGCCTCCCAAAGTGTTGAGATTACAGGCGTGAACCACCACGCCCAGCTGGGAGAGCAATTTTTGAAGTTGAAGAGAAAAGCCAGTCTTCAAGTCACAGGCCAGATGGACTTCCCCATTTGGACAGAATGGGGCTTTTGTGGGAGGTGGTGTTGCCTCAAAAACACTCCCAGCCCCCTGCCAGGCCTCACTCTTCTCCAGAGCAAGTGGAGTTCCCACGGATGTGAACCCATGCCAGAATCTCCCTGTGTTCCTGTTTATAACTTCCCTGCTCTGGCAAAGGTTGACAGAACCCTTCCTTCTCCATTCCCCCATCCCAGCCAGACTATTAAAATGTAATCAAAAAATCACATTAGACATGCAGATTTGACTTAAAATACGTATATGTATATACAATTTAACGGCAATTAGGAGCTAATGAGCTTTTTCTTCCTGGCTCAGGGTGTTTTGCCTTCCCCGGTTTAGCTCTGGTCCTTGAACATCTTGAGGTCTTTGATTCTCTCACCCTTGGGTTGAGAGATTTGGGCAGAGGCTCAAAATGAGTTATTTTGAGTTGAGCAGCTCCAGAGAAGGGAGGAAAGAAAAGAGGAGGCCTTGGTGCCTCCCAGGCATCATTGTCCTAAGTCCTGATACTCCATCTTCTGAGAATCTCTCGCTCTCTGGATGCCCCGGCTATGTGCCAGTCATCAGAATCCCAAACCTTCCCCCGAGACCTGGATACTCCACCTAGGCCAGGAGGCTGGAGAGGCACTGGAGATGTGGTGGTGAAACTGGGGCAAAATCACACACATGGAGTGAAGTCAAAAGTCTAGCTAGTTCAATGAAGAAACTCTGACACCCATTAAGACCATCATCATAATTAACTCTGCATCTACCATGTGCCCAGTACTCCTTATCCATCCTCTGTCATCCTCACATCAGCCCTGCAAGGACGCTAGGGAAGGCATTATAAGCATCCACTTTTTACAGAAGCAAAATCAGAATCAAGAGGTTAAGTGACTCCCTGGTGGTCACACAGCTACTAAGGGGCAGAACTGGAGTTTGAACCTCAGGTCTATTGATCCTAAAGCCCAGGCTTTTTGGGCCATACCAGGTAGCCTATGAGCTCTGTGAAAGCTGAGATGTCAGTACTCGTGGAAGAAACCCATTGCCTTTTAGCATTAGCAAGCTTGCACCATCCCCATAAGACTGGAAATCACTTGGGGTCTAGTAATTCTGCTTTCAATAGGTGGCAACTCAGGGCATGATGTAAAGGAAGTCTCCCACCAACCTCAGAAGCTTGGCCTTCCCTTCAATGGGTCATGGGTGTGATGGTCAATTCTATGTATCAACTAGACTGGGCTATGGGGTACCCAGATATTTGGCCAAACATGATTCTGTGTGTGTGTGTGTGTGTGTGTGTGTGTGTGTGTGTGTGTGTGAGAGAGAGAGAGAGAGAGAGAGAGAGAAAGATTGTGTTGGGTGGGGGCTCTGTGGCAAGCCTGTCCAAGCCCCCCATTTCTCAGAGAAGGTCCGGCTGCACAGATGGAGTGGATGAAGGATGACTGGCCTCCCGGGGCTGACAGCTGGTGAGGAAACTGTGGGCGCTGATTCGTAAACCCAACGGCTCAGTATTTATCAGGCAAACAAGCTTTGCCTGGGTCAATATATTACCTGAGGAAACATCCCAGCCAACACTGGAGGGATCTAACGTTCATGGGCACAACAGCCACTATTACTTTCCCTGTTCTGTGTCCCCTCTCTAGTGAGCTCAGTGGGACAGAACTGGACCCCCTAACACCAAGAGGGAAATCTGTAAAATGGGGGTGGCGATACTGCTCCCCTGCTGAACCAGAGCAGCTAGTATGATGATTAACTTCTTAGCCAGCCAGAGCCCAGGTCTGGCCCCTGCTGTAGGCAGGTCCACAAGTCAACTGGAGTGGACTCCTTTATTCTCTGCCCCAAAGATCCTTGGACTTTAATGTGAGAGTCACTAGGCACACTTGTTAAAGTGCAAATTCTAGGGTGACACCAGGTCAGATTCTGAGGAGGTGGGGAATCTGGGTTTTGTTTTGTTTGTTTTGAGATGGGGTCTCACTCTGTCGCCCAGGCTGGAGTGCAGTGACACTATCACGGTTCACTGCAGCCTCGACCTCCCAGACCCAAGTGGTCCTCCCACCTCAGCCTCCCACGTAGCTGAGACTACAGGTGCATGCCACCACACCTGGCTGTTTTTGTTTTCTGTTTTAAATTTTTTGTAAAGATGGGGTTTTGCTAGGTTGCCCAGGCTGATCTCAAACTCAAGCGATCTTTCTGCCCCATTCTCCCAAAGTGTTGGAATTACAGTAGGTATCAGTCACCGTGCCCAACCTGGAGTCTGTATTTAAACCACCTCCCCAGGTGATTCTGATACAGGTGGTCCAGAAGCATTCTTGGAAAACCCTTGCTACCCTGGTCATCCTCCCCTGTTCCCAGTGGCTCCCTCCAGCAACTGATCCAGCCTTTCGCCTCCCCGCACCCCTCCACTGTGACTCACATGTGTCCCTGGAAGTTCAGGGAATGGACTCAGGCTGTTGTGTCTCTAGCCAAGACTCACTCCTCAGGGAGTCTTTTCCTCTAGCCATGGGGAGGGAAGAAACGATGGCATTTGGGCCGGCCACACAGGGGGATACAAACAGCACACCCAGATCTGCCAAACGGCTCTTCTTGGTAGGGCTAGACAGTAAAAGGAAATACAAGTCCAAGGGCTTACTGTCTGCCAGGCCCCTTACAAGCGGACTGGGTGGGGAGTTTACCATCCACTAAGCACTACTGTGTGTCTGGCACACGGGAGCTGTTTTATTTATTTATATCACGTCTGATCCAACCCCTGCCCTACAAGCCTGCTTGTAGAGCTGGGCTGGATCGGAGCCTCTGGAGGCAATATCAGAGCCCATCCTTTTAGCCACCGTGCCCTGATGCCGAAAGGAATTCCACCAACTAACGCTCTCAGGTCACCTCCTGCTCCTGCCTGCACAACTCAGGCCTCACCTCCAAGACCCATCAGCGCTGGATCCTGCAGCCCACAAAGCAGCCTTGGCACCACTGAGGAAAAGACAATGAAAGCTTAACAAAACCAGCAATACGGCCAGGCACGGTGGCTCATGCCTGTAATCCCAGCACTTTGGGGGGCCAAGGCGGGCAGATCACCTGAGGTCAGGAGTTCGAGATCAGCCTGGCCAACACGGTGAAACCCCGTGTCTACTAAAAATACAAAAAATTAGCCAGGCGTGGTGGCAGGCGCCTGTAATCCCAGCTACTTGGAAGGCTGAGGCAGGAGAATTGCTTGAACCTGGGAGGTAGAGGTTGTAGTGAGCCAAGATTGCGCCATTGCACTCCAGCTTGGGCAACAAGAGCGAAACTCTGTCTCAAAATAGAATTGAAAACAGGCTGGGCGCAGTGGCTCACGTCTGTAATCCCAGCATTTTGGGAGACCGAGGCGGGCGGATCACGAGGTCAGGAGATCGAGACCATCCTGGCTAACATGGTGAAACTGTGTCTCTACTAAAAATACCAAAAAAAAAAAAAAAAAAAAAAAAAAAAAAAAAAAAAAAAAAAGAAGAAGAAGAAGAAAAGAAAAAATAGCCAGGTGTGGTGGCAGGGGCCTGTAGTCCCAACTACTCAGGAGGCTGAGACAGGAGAATGGCGTGAACCTGGGAGGTGGAGCTTGCAGTAAGCCAAGATCGCGCCACTGTACTCTAGCCTGGGCAACAGAGTGAGACTCTGTCTCAAAAAAAGAAAAAAAATGAAAACAAAAACAAACAAAAACCCCAGCAATGCTTACAGAACCTGTGAAATATGACCAGGTTCCCAGATGCCCCTGGCCTGATGGGTCAGCAGGTTCTTGGAAACCCTCACTGCAGGCCTTGGCCAACCCGTCCAGACCACCCCTGCCCCCCACATCTCTCCCACCCTCAGTCCCCAGTCCTGGGTGTGTGAGGCTGGAGACCACAGTTGCCAAGTACAGAGGAACCTCTGGGCCCAGCAGCCAGTCCAGCACCCCAGCCCCTAAACTGCTGGGTTAATAAAAAAGAAAAAGATCCCAACGATATATGACCAATAACTATGGCCATAAAAGTCAAATTGGATTTCTTCCTGGCTGATGAGCTCAGGGCCCTTTTCATTCTGAGACGTGATTAACAAATATGTAAAACAATTCCCCCAGCATCTCATCTTGGGATCTTGCTGCAAGTTCAAGCTTGGAGGCAAGGGAGGTGGAGGAAGCAGGGGATCTGTGCCTGGAGCAGCAGAAGTGGCCCCAAGGACTTGGGGTTGGAATCTGCCTGGCCACTGGCCTACGGTGTGACCTAGAACAAGCCACTTAACATCTCTGGATAGGTCGTTTAGAGAGCGGGAGGAGACGTTCTCTAAATCCTCTGCCTCTGATTCTCAGTCACCACCCAGTTGGGGGAGGCAGAGCAAGGGGAGCTGGGTGCTGTGAGAGGCTTCCCTTCACCTCTCTGCAGAATAACTGGAGGGGGCAGCATGCAGGGGTCCTGCTGTCTTTGGAGGGGAGCAGGCACAGGAGCCTGGCCAAGTGGCAAGAAGAGCTGAATAGCCAATAGCCATGTACTGGGTGCCATCAGCTTTGCTGGGACACAGCAAGGTGGTCACCTGCCCGTTCCTAGCTCTGGGGAAGGCTTGGGAGACTGCAATCCCTCCCGCAGCCCCAGCACACCCAGAGCACAATTTGTGGGTCCCGAGATGTTGCAAAACTCTTCTTTGCCCCATAGCACCCAAAGCGAAGCTGGAAGATACATCAGAAGCTAAATGTGCTCAAACCTGCTGAGGCGCCACCATAAGGCGCTCGGGATGGAGCTCTGGGAGAGGGCTGTACCCACAGCCTCACTGCCTGGGAAGGAGGAGAGAACCTTAGAGCAAATATCTTTCCCTCTGAGAACTTGGGGCTCCCCCATCCCCTGCTTCCTGGGCCTGTGAAGGGCTGAGGAGACCAGCAGCAGATGAAAGGGGCACAGCGAGGAGATGGCGGAGACTGCCCTGTGTTCCTGAGCCAGAGCCCTTTCTCTACCCATCCTCAATCCTCTCATTGCAGGGGTGGTGGTGGGACTGAATCGTGCTGCATCCATGCAGCAACTTCCAGTTTGCAGATCAATTTTGCATAGGTTTTCTCCTCCTAGGAATTATTTCCAATTTGCAGACAAGAAAACTGAGGCTAAGGAAGTGAAGGGACTTATTTGAACCTGATTTTTGATGAGCTCAGTACCCTTCTCACTGTCGTAGATTTTGAGTCTTACATGTTTGAAAATCTTAGGGTCCTAGAATCAGTCCTCCCAACTCCCACTTCGGTGTGTGTGCATACACACACACACACACACACACACACACACACACACACACACACAGCATCTGCCCTCAGCCATTCTGGTCACAGGTTAGGTACAGCGCTGGCTGGACTGTGGGTTCCCAGGGAAGGGAGGAAGTTAGAGACATGAGGGACTGACCTTCAAGTTCCCCATCACGGGTGCCCAGGTGGAATCTCATCTTCGGTGCCCACACAGGTCAGTGGCTCCAGGGAAGGCTTCCTGGCTCCCTTCCTGAGTGACAGCTCAGGCATGGATAGTGGGGAGCAGGTGTCCATCCAGGAGATGAGCTCAGTACCCCTCAGCCCCTGAGGCCAGCACAGAGGCCCTTGCTCTGGGGTGGAGGGAGTCTGACACTGGCCTCAGCCTCAGCACCCCTTCCACAATGATGCAGCTGCCTACGGAGACAGGAGTCGGGGGTTGGTGCTCAGCCGCCGAGGCAGAGGGCTGGGGATGGAGAGCGGCCCCTCAAGCACTGCCCCCCTCCAACTCTGTTGCCTTTCTCATAAAATGCTTGGGAGGCTCAGGGCCCCAGGAACTAAGAACTGCTGCTCCCAGCCCCAAAGGCCAGGAGAGACCCAGCAAAGCTACCTGGGCTAAAAAATCCCAGACTGTTTCCCTCACGCCCCCACCCTGCTCAATGGTGGAGTGTTATCCAAAGTCTAATGGGAACGCCCCTACCCATGCACCAGTTCTTCCATGATAACGGGGCCCTGTCTCCTATTTGAACTTGGGCAAGCCTTTCCTTCTCCTGGGCCTCAGTTTACCCTTCTGTCAAATGGGAGGGCTGGACTTGAGCTTTCAGGCACCTCCCAGTTCTACCATTTGGAGTCCCTAGAGGGCCAGGACACAGGAGTGTGACACAGGACAGAAGATGGGGAAATTTAGGGCTGGGTAACCAGTTGAGAAGGTCAAAAGCATTGTAGGTTCCCTGGGGTCCTGAAGCAGCAACTTCCATCCGCTTTCAGCCTCCTGGGTTCCAGTCCATGCCACAGCCAGAAGCCAGAGGCACCCCATGACCGGAGGGTCCTGCAGAATGGGATGAGGGTGGGGCAGGCAGTGAGAGGGCAAAGCTCAGGGAGTCAGTCTCTCTACCCAACCTGAGCCAAGGATATTCTGGGCCCCTCATTACTCCAGGACGGGGGAAGCAGCTGGAGGAGGTGAAGCCTGGGAATGCTTTGAGAGTAGGTCTGCAGAGGGAGAAATAAGCTACTTAAGCTACTTATTCTTTTAGGTTGGTGACAGCAGGAATGATGCAAATTGATTCCTATTCAAGTGCTGTCCCAGGCAAGGTGGTGGCAGGGAAGGCAGAAGCTTCCTTTTCCAGAAACAATCACCTCCAAGTGCACTGGCTGAGCACCAGAGTAACTTCTGAGCAGGGGTAGCAGTGGCAGCCGCCCCATTCCCGCAGGCCTGGGCTCAGCTGCCAGTTCTCCATGTCCCCTCAGGAAGGGAGGACGTCCAGGACTCTCTCCAATCCAGAGCCAACGCTCCCCCTGCCCCTCCCCAGGCTCCTTGGACCCAGGGCACTCTGCTGCCGAGTAGGGCAGCTCCTCGGCTTTTCCTGGGGTGGGGGACATTCTTTCAAGATTGGGGGGATGAGGACAAGAGAAGGACCTTTCCCTTTGTCCATACTTGGGGTCAGGCCCTGCCAAATCAAAGCACTGACTGTCAAAGTCCCTCAGCCCCATTCCCCAATTCACACATTTACCAATTCATTCACTCATTCGCTCTAACTTCATTCACTTGTTGGTGCTTGCTATATAAAATAAGGACTTCCTGTTAAATCATCATAATCTGGCCAGGTGTGGTGGCTCACACCTGTGATCCTAGCATTTTGGGAGGCCAAGGCAGGCAGATGGTGTGAGCCCAGGAGTTCAAGACCAGCCTGGGCAACACAGGAAGACCTACTAAAAGTAAAAAACGTATCTGGGGCATGGTCATGCGCACCTGTAGTCCCAATTACTCAGGAGGCTGACGGGGGAGGATTGCTTGAGCCCAGGCATTTGAGGCTGCAGTGAGCTGTGATTATAGCACTGCACTCCAGCCTGGATAACAGAGAGCGTACTTAAAAAATAATCATCATAATCTTAACTTAGCGATGTCTTCAACTCCTTTCCTCCTGAAGGCTCCATGAACCTTTTCACCCCAGATCTATTCGCATGTTCATTAACGCCCAAGAATGCCAATTGGCTGACATATCCCTGTTCATTGCAGATTCCTGGCTCTGTTACTCTGGGATCATCTGCTGGAAGTCTCTGGAGCACCAGGTCAGAAAGTCAGAAACCCTTGGAGGGAACCCACAGCAGCTACTAGCCTGTAATGCACACTCTCAGCCAGCCTCTTCCCAGCTTCCCTGGCTAAAGAAGGGAAGGAGGGGTTTTCTCTTCCGGCTGCTGACACTCTTCCAAAGCCTGATTCCTCTCTAATATCTCCCAGGCCGGGATTGCAGGGAGGAACAAAAACCAGCATCCTGCCCCTGTGAAGTCACAAGATGATGCCTTAAAACCAACAAATATTTTTCAACCTGGAAGTCCCCACACATGATCACGTCCAGAGGGGTGCAAGTCTCAGCTACGTCTACATGGAAGGAAAAGGGGAAACATCTGGATGAAAGCCAGCAATGTCCTGCCACTCTGCCAGATGCTGCCCACATCTGGACATTCAAAAAGTGATCTGTTCGGTGACTTGGCAGTCAAGAAGCAAATGGTCAGCCCACATCCATCAGAACACGGCCCGAGTCCCTACGTACAATTCCCGAGATTACTGAAGGATTCACAAGGTACTTTGGCTTCAATCATACTCATCCTGAAGGGCCCAAATCAAGAGAAGGTAAAGGCCAGAGTGTGGGGCTCAGTTCTTGTGCACATGGCAGCTGGGTCCCATCTCCACTGCTTATTAGTAAGCTGCTTAGTCTCTCTGCACTTCACATTTTTCATCCTTAACATGGAGATAACAGTGCTATCCCCCTTGCTGAGCAGGTGTGAGGATGAAATGAGATCATATCTGTAAAGTTCTAAGCCCAGAGCCCGGCAGGTAGTAAACATTCAAAATATGTTGACTGTTATTATCATGATCATTATCATTGGGGTGATTACCCTGCAGAGCTCCCCAGTGAAGAACAGAGAGATCTCCCAGGACAGTGCAAAGGTCAACGCAGTTGCAGGGTGTGGGGGACACACACTTTTCCCAAACCTCCCAGGAATACCAATTTGCAACAACCTCCCCCACCCTGACCCCTGTTGAAGCTGCCGTCCCCGGAGACAAGAAGATCACCACATCCTCCTTCACAACAGGAGTGGCTTCCAGCTAGCACTCATGTCTCCTCTATTAACAAGGTTTGGCAAAGGATGCATCATCCAGGTGCCAGTGTATGTGTTGGACGTCCTGAGCAGATGGCTGGGCAGAGTGAGCCTTCTCCATGGCACCCTCCTCCTACCAAGACATCAAGCTCATGGACAGTCTAGTTGTACTGGGGGTAACACCTACAGGAAACCCTCCTCCTGACACTGGAGTGACCACTTGACTGGATCATGCCATCTCAGCCCCAGGGGACACGTGGGTCCCTCTTCTATTGTGGTGGGGGGGCCTGACTGAGACAGCATTAATCATCTATCACCTCTGCTCCTTCGACCAGAGGTCCTGGGGGGGTGGGAATGGGGACTCTGATGAGCTCTACAGTGACAGAGATAGGGACAGAGACCGAGACCTTTCCATTAGGTTGGTGCAAAAGGAATTAGGGGTTTTGCCATTACTTTTAGTGGCAAAAATGACAATTACTTTTGCACCAACCTAACACTTCTACAAGCCCACACCTGGCACACACACAGCAGGACTACTCAGGTAGATGCTTGTGAGATGGGAGATAATGGAGAAGGCTTTTCCTGGCAGAGGAGGTTTAAGTTCCTGGACACTATCTCCCAGGACGTTACTCTGTGGTTCCAAGAAGAGACCCTGTAAATGGTACCTGCGAGAATCTAAATCCAAGCCAATCCTTCCCATTGTCCTTACCACCCCCTTGTTCCCAGGTCAAGCTCACTGTATACACAAACACCAAAACCGGCCGCCCGACAGCCTTTTCCAAACTGGCAGATTCCCCATCTGGTTCCCTCAGAGGGGGGAACGGATGGAAGGAAGGAAATTGTCAGGATCAAGAGCATGCCGGGAGTTCTGCAGGCAACGAGATCCTCTCCAGCATCTTCTCTCCCCTGAGTTCAGGGAGAAATAGACCCAGACCTTACACTTCACTAATGCCCTCAGGGGATGGCCCCAGGATGCTGCACCGGGTTCTTCCTTCCAGGTTTTGGCAGAGACACAGTCTCTGCTGGTACACATGCCAGCAAGCGTGACCAGCCTGGAGGTGTAATATAAATAGCCTGCTGCTGCCCATCAGCTCCTCCACCCCCTTGGCATTAGTTCCAAACCTTCGCCTTCCTCACCCCCAGAGCGAACCAGCCAGCAGGGGCTCTGCTGGGCTCCACCTGCCTCCTCACCAGCAGTGTGACCTTGAGCGGGTGACTTGACCTCTCTAGCCTCAGGTCATTCCATTGTGAAATGGAATCAGAGCACCTCCCTCCTGAGTGGTTATGGGGATCACATCAGTTAAGGTCCATGAAGCATTTAGCACACAGCCTGGCATGTGGCTGATGTCAGAAGGGGTGCAGGGGAGAGGACTGGAGAGATGACAGCAAGCCGCATTTCACCTCTGTGCTGGGAAGGGAGTTGTTAGGTTTACTGGCTGCATCAGTTCGGTCCCCTTCCCTGGTGTGGTTTGGATGCTTCCCACACACCCAAGGAAGCCAGCCCAGTTGCCTGGGAAGATACCTGGCCTGGGGATTCTGAGACTCAGGCTCTGCTACCAACATGCTGTGTGATGCTGGGCAACTCACTTGCCCTCTCTGAAGTAACTTCCCCATCTGCAGAGGCTTCTCATATCCTTGACCTTTTACAGAGTTGTCTTTCACACGCCAAGCTTCACAGCTTGAGTCCCATTCCAGACTCTCACGGGGACTCAGCTCCAGCCCAGCCATGGCTCAGAAGCCTTGGGTACCCAGACCAGGCCACTGACTGATAAACGCAGGTGAGGGTACTGCCCTTCACCTCTGGCCTGTCTGGCAAAGGAATTTACATTCTTTTGAAACCCATCACATAAACAGGTTTCTCGATAAGAAAACATTTATTGAATGACAGTAACCAAAACAATTCAGGGTACTGGGCAAAATGGGGGTTTTTGCTTCATTCAGATCAAAATCTGATCCCAGCTTGGCCTCTTCTCACTGTGTGACCTTGGGCAAATCTCTTCACTTCTCTGAACTTTGCTTTTCCCATACATTAAATGAGGATGACAATTCATGTGCCATGAAATGGTGGCAAGGCTTAAGACAGTCCACGTAAATGCTTAGCACCTGGCACACAGTAGGTATTCAACACATGGCAGCTATGATTGGTTGGTATTTTTATCACCAGCCTCCCATTGTAAGGCAGAGGACCTGAGGCCATCAGCCATGTCTGGTGCCTGTTTCCAAAGAGCTTTGACAACACACAGACACATATTCCTCGCAATCCTCCCGCCCGTGTACCTTCCAGCTGGTGCAGAGTGGAGAGCGGCTGTCTGGTCTCCCCGTGGCCAGGCAGAGAGTGAGCTCACTGGGGGAGGCTCTGCTGCCATCCCTGGACTGGTCCCGCAGCATCCATGCCTCCAGCCTTTGTTGGGCAGCTGCAGCGTGAGCCGTACTGTCTGCCCGTGAAATGCGACTTGCGGAAAACATGCATATTTGTGAGTTGGTGCATGTTTCTATTTTGGGCCGACACTGCTCTCTTTATTTATTTTCCCCGGGCTTCGATGCTTTGGAATTAGCTTGGAAGGGTGTTTTGACAGACTTTGACACCTCTCCCAGCTCCTTTGGCAAGACACTATGCTTGGGTAGGGGGAGGGCAGGCAGAGAAGAAGAGGATTTCAAACGACAAGCCCTCTTCCTTGGCTAGGACTGATGGACAATCCCACACCCCTGCCTCACTGTTCCAGCCCTCTGTTTCTCCATATTTGGGTGTGGGGAGGAGTATAAGAGGGGTTCAGGTGGGGAAACAATTTCAAAGAGTGGGAAGGGAATCAAAAAGGCTAATCACTGAGCTCCCGATTTGAACAATGCTAACGTCATTATCAACACCTATAGTATTGTTATTGTCAACCATCACTACTACCACCCCCACCATTTTGGGGTGCCTACTTTTATTGCTGGCAGTGGGCTGACTGATGGCCCTTAGGGACACCACCTCCTTGCTCACCATCTCACTTGGCTCATCTGTGAAGGCTATTTTTGCCATCCCCAGCTCATGGGGCTATGAAAAGAGGCTGCTCGGCCACATGGTGGTCATAGCTGTCTTTCCTCTTGTCATCAGAACCTGGCCAGCAACCAACTGCCCATGGGCAGTCTACTTGATTGGGTCCAAGGACATGAGGCTGATTGCAAAGCCCCTACTCACTGGGCAGGACCTCTAAAGCTGCTCTCAGCTGTTCCCTTCTCTGTGGCCATTTACAACCAGCCCAGTGTCTGCCACTTGGGAGGAAGGACCTTAACTCAGACAATTCCATCTGCCTTTGATGACTAGGGGAATAGGGGGTGGGGAGGATGGGAAGACGAGGGAAGTAGGTCTATACTAGCAGAGAAAGGGGCTTAAACCATCCAAGGACCTGGGGATCAGGAGATCCAGGTTTAAATCTTCTATTCATTCATTTGTTCATCCACTCATTCATTCACCATACATTACCAGCAGAACCGGTGGCTTATGCAGAGGATATATAGACAGTAGAAGTAATGCCTGTCCCAATGAAGATTGCATTTCAGCAGTATGACCTCAGGAGAATTACTTGACATCTGTGGTCCTATTAAGGAAATCATCTAAACTTCCCTCACTCAGGGAACAGGATGACTTCACTAGTGGTGGGTGCTCTAAGGAAGGGGAAAGGTAGGATAATCTTTGGGGTTAGAATCACAATTTTCAATCCCACCCACACTCAAGAGACTCACTAGAGAATCAATGTTCCAGATTATTAGGGCCAAAAAGTGACCCTACAGGTCACCTCAGCCAGTCTTTTAACAGATGGGAAGCCTGAAGCTCAGAGAAGGGAAGTAGTTTGCCCAAGGGCAAACTGGGAGTCTGTGGTTAAGCTTGGTCTAGGATCCAGGTCCCTCACTTCCAGTCCAGTGCTCCTTCCACCACACCATACTGGGACTGTTCTTCTTTCAACCCAGTTTCTGGAGTTGAAGGACAACAACAAGAGAGGTGTCAAAGGGCAAGCCAGGTCACGGCTACCAGATCTCATGGCTAGCCAAATCTCCAGGGGGGTTCCAGAATGCTTCACCCAAAGTTCTTAGCCCCTTGGAGAGATCACTGGGGCTCTGTGGCATCTGGCCCTGGAAAACTTCCTGGGGAGGGGAACAGAAGCTGCTGAGGCCACGGTGGAGGGCCATCAGATTTCCAAAGAGAGAGAAACAGGGACATGGAACCTGCAGTGAAGAAGGCAAGTCTGAGAGAATGGAGTCAGCTCCCCCTAAGGGTCAGCTGGGCCCACATCCCAGCGAAGACTGGGTCAGGCCCAGCCTAAGGAAAGTTGGGGAGAGAAGCGAAGGCAGTGGGGAAGGATGACTGGAAAGACCAAAAAAAGAGGGGGTGTGTGTGTGCGTGTGTGTGTGTGTGCGCGCGTGAGAGAGAGAGAGAGAGAGAGAGAGAGACATAAACCTGGGGGAGGGAACAGAGCAGGGAAACAGAGGGTACAAACAAAGAATGCAGACCCTGATTGTACATCTGTGTGTCTGGACTAAGGTTAGAGGAAGAGGAGTGAGTATTGGGGTAGAAAAGCCAAGCAAAATGGACCCTGGGCTGAAAATGCAGATTCTGTAAGGCACCTGTCCGGGCTGGGCTTCTGCCCGCAGCTTCCACGGAGCCACAGCCTCCTCCCTCCCTCCAGAAGATCCCCTGGTTCCTTGGGAGGTGTAGTAGAAGGTGGGAGCGGGTGTTTGCTCTAAATCCCCATGGTTCGCCCATAGGAGCAGGACAGTGTGTGTGTGTGTGTGCATGCGCGCGCGCGCTAGGGGTGGGAGCGTGTCTGTGCTTGGGAGCCTGAGCGGCTTTGTGAGTCACTGGGCATCGGTGGGAACACCAGGTGGTGGGCTCTGGAATCTGGGGCTTAGTCAGTGAGTCCGGAGACAGCAGCCTCGAGTGTGGAGCGGGGGCGAAGATGCTGCCCAGGTCCACAAACGTGTGTGCTTGTGAGATCTGTCTGCCCACGTGCGTGTGAACCGTGGGTCTGTGTGGATTGTGTGCGCCTGAAGATTGTGGGTGGGTGTGTACTTGCGCAAGTGGACTACGAATATGTGTGTGGACTGTTTTCCAGTGGTCTGTAGATATGTGTGTGCGCGTGGATGGGTGTGAGTGTGCGTGTGGACTGTGGGTGTGGGCGGGCTTCTGAGTTTACAGGCGGCCGCGAGGCGCTGTCCGCGGTGCTGACCCGGGGCGTGTGCCGACAGAGACCTGCGCCCAGTCTAGCAGTGGGTGGTGGACAGCGGGAAGCTGGCGCCGGCCGTGGAGCAGAGAGGGGCCGAGAAGAGGAAGCCCCCAAGGAGGCGTCTTCCCAGCCCAGCTGCCGGCCTCCCCAGGGAGTTGGGAAAAGTTCTTCCGGCGGTGGGGTTGGCTCCCGGGACGCGGCGCCCCTTTCGCTGGGACTCTTCCCTGACCCTCAGCGCTGCCACTGCCCGGCTGCCCACTCCACCTCCACCCTCGTTCGCGTTCTCGGCAGAGCCCGGGGACCCTCACGCGTGCTGATTCCATCGCCGGCCCGGCCCGCCCCAAGCCCCCACGCGCCCTCCCCGGCCGGACCTGCAGCCAGCTTAACCGGGAAAATGTCCCTCCGAGAGCACGAGTACGCTAGGTAGGGGGTGAATGGAAGGGGTCATTAGCCTTACTCTGTCCCCTCCCTCTGCTCTAGCATGGCCGAGAGACCGATCCAGGGGCGGCTTCAGACTGACGCTCAACTTTTATGGACCCAGATATCCCCCAGCGGGGACGAGCAGGGGCCACAGGTCGGAAGCCTTGCCATTCCTGGACATCCAACATCCAACTCGTCTTGGCCGACCGAGACTGCTGCAGTCCCGCGGGCAGATGGTGCGGAGCTGGGGCCGGGTCGCGGAGGGCAAGCTTGGGTTCTGTCCACCCCTGACCGGCCTTCCCGGGGGGCTCCGAGGCCCGCATCCCGGGCTGGCTGGTGAGCGGGAGAACTTCGCGCGCGGCGACACGCAGGTTGGGATGCGGACGGCGCGGAGGACTTCCCCCTCCTCCTAGCAGTGCATCCCCCAGCCCCGAGACCGAGCCCGGATGGCGCCCCGCGGCCGTGCACTCACCTCGGCCGGCCGAATGGGGCTGGGCTGAGCCGCCGGCGTCGGGGGGAGTGCTCGGAGGGTCGGGAGGCTGCGGCCACCCCGCTGCGCAGACTCGTCTCCTCGCGGGAGTCGCAAGGGGAAGCTCCTCGGAGCCGCAAGAAGCCGGGGTTCCACGCTCTGCTCCAGGGCAAGCAGACCGCGGGAAGCGGCGCGCGAATCCCAGTCACCAGCTCGCAACCCGAGCACTCCGCGCCGCCGTCGCCTTTTATTCGCCGCCCGCCTTTGTTTGGGTCCGGGCTCCTACCATAGGTCGCAGGGGTGTCCGAGTCAGGCTCCGGAGCCGCGCCGCTGCCCAGCCCCTGGCGCCTCCTCGGGCTCCGCGCTGTCGCGCCTTGCGTCCGTGGCCGGCGAGAACCTGCGCCACGCCGCGAGCTGCGGTCTCCGGGGCCAGCTGTCTGGCGCTGTCTTCCCCGCCGCTCCCCCTGCCGATCCGCGCGGTGGTTCAGCCCGGCCCTGGCGCCCGCGGACGGGGAAACGAACGCGGCGCAGCGACCCCTGGGGGTCGGTCCCAGCCCCTGCAGACGGCCCGGGCCAGGCCCCCTCCAGCCCCGCCCCCGGGTTTCCTGATTCCCAAGTCTCTCCCGGGCCTGCGCTCCTGCTCCTCTCCAGCCAGCCCGCCCAGCCTTGGCAGGTCACCAGCCTCCTGGACACTCGCGGGCATCCCCGGGCGCCCTCCGGAGGGAGCTGCCAAGCCCAGGCTCCTGGCGCTGTCCCTTCCTCGTTTGTTCTTCAGTTACCCCTCTAGCACCAGAACCCGGAGCCTTGCCAGCCCCTGGGACTGGGCATCCCTCCAGCTCTAGCACATGGCCTGCCTGACACCCCTAGCCAAAGGGCCACAAGGAGAAAGAGCTTGGGGTGGGGTGGGGGGGCAAGCCAGTGCCTTGGCCCATTTCTCTTCATCAGGGCTCAGAGAGCATTGGCATTGGTGTTGCCCAGGGAGAACGATGGGGGACCCCTCAAAAGGGGGACAGCTGCCAGCCCCCAGCTGCAGGGTGGAGGGATGTCAGTGATGGAAACCAAAAAGGAGGGAGGCCATTGCCATGCTGTGTGAGGGTGAGCCATGAGCTTGTCATTTGTCCTGGGTGTGTGCTGACCAAAGACCTGGAAAGATAGGGCGATGGTGAGATACAATCCTTGCCTTCAGGAGATTTCCACCTTATGGGAGAGAGAAGAATATGGGAGAGTTATGAATGAAACATGACAAGCCCCACCAGCCAAAACACTGATGCTGAACTCACGGCAGCCCCTCTACACCCCCAGCCCTTATTTTTAAAAGAGGAAAACTGAGTGGGACGCACCTCTAAAAATCAGGGTGCTGAATGGAGCTCCTGTGCTGCTCACCTGCTGCTCTTGCTCTGTCTCTCCGCGGTACAGTCCCTGGAAGCAGTACCCACTGACTGGCTGTCAACTGGACACATTGGTATTTATGACCCTGGGTACCCTGAGAGCTCATCTATGCAGAAGCAAATGGCCCGAGCCAGTGGTGTCCCTGCCCCGGCATTCACTCCCCGTGTGCTCAAGGTCTCAAGAGAGCCATTGCCAGGCTGGGCAAGTCTGTCAGAAGACTCCCAATGGCTCCATCTGGCCTTAAAGACATTAGGGTTGGGGGCAGTTCCTGGGGTGAAAGGTGCCACTCTGAGCTGTGAGGGGAGAAAGAGACAGGAGATCTCTCCCAAGAAGTAGAGGGTATGCAAATTGCTGTCCCAGGACCAGAGGCCAAATCTGACATGAGTACAGAGGACCATACTTGGCACCGCCCTGCAAACTTCTAGTCCCATTTGCCGTATCCTAGAGGGAAGGCAGAGAATGAGGAGCCATGGGAGAGGGTGGGAGGAAGGAGAACAAGGAAAAGATTTGTTTTTAAGGGAGCAATAGAGAGACATGAAGTGTGTTCCCAAGCCCAGCTGAGAGCAAAGGGTTTTCTTGGCTGGGTGAATGGCTTGATTCTTTTCAGTTTGCTTTAAGGCTGCTTCTAGGCGCCTCCTCAAAGTTCTCCAAGGCTCCAGACCTGTTCCTCTCAGTTTGACAAATCCATAGGCCATCCCATTGGTGTGCCCTATGGTGCTGTGTCGCCCTCAGCCCATGCCTGGGAATACAGCTCCCACTCCCCTGGGAAATAGATTTAGTGGGTTTGATAGAGGCTCTTGATGAAATTCTCGCCACCTTCAAAGGGGTCTTGCTTCATGCTGCCTAGCTGGCCACAGCCTCCTCACAACCCCCCCTGGCCTCTTGAGACCTCCAGAGGATCTCCAGTGGGGCTGGGCTTGCTCTGCCCTTGGTGGGGGATTTTCTGTGAAGGTAGGGTGCAGAGGCAGAGGCCCGTGGAGGGGGAGAGGAGGTGCAGAGTGTGGTATCCAGGAACACTGGAAGGATGCCATTTTCCCAGGCCATCAGCGAGGTTTTAAAAATGCAAATGGAACCAGGCCTTTGAAATATGCCTGCCATAAAGGGGAACCGGTGGTGGCAGCGGAGCTGGTGCGGGTGTGTAAAGTCATGAGAATCCTCTTCCCAGGGTTCATCCCCAGGCTCCCTCCCCCTCCCCTGCCCACTCCTGCTTGCAGGAAGCCTGTTTACTACAGGAGCCTGGGGATGCTGGCCTCAGATATCCCCCCTGCCCAGTCACAGGGTACTTCCCTGAAGCCTCCCGTACCTCCAGGTGAGTAACAAAGATGACTCTGGTGGATAAATGATCCACCCAGCTGAAAGGCTGCAGAGAATAAGATTCTGTGTCCCCTCTGGCTCCTTGTTCCAGTGCTGTCTGGTGGAAGTTCTTCCTGGGTCTGATTTAAATGCCTCGTGGTGCCGATAAGCTGCTTCTCTTATACTCTGTCTTCACGACTAATTGAAAAGCCTTCTTTGCAAGGGATATGAGCTATAAAGGGCTGCTTTGTCCTCTCTTCCTATCCCTTTATTTCTACTTCTATTTTCTCTCCGACTAGGTCTGAAGCAGAGCCTCTGAGCTGAACTTCTGATTCTACCCCTCCCAGTAAAGCCGTATTTCTGTTCTGCCCCTTATGTGTTGTGTGACCTTGGGAAAGTCACTTCATTTTGTTGAGCCTCAGTTGTCTCATCTATAAAGTGGGGATGGTAAGAGTATCTGTCTCATTGCAGCGGTTATAGTTATAAATGAGATCATCTCTGTGCAAAAATTGCATTTAGCACAGTTTGTGGCACACATTAAGCACTAAATACACATTAGCAGTTCCTTCATCATGTTGTTAACGCTTACTTGGCAAGTGCTGACCATAATACATCTCACTTTTTGTGACACCCCTCCACCCCGCCCCGTGAAGGGGGGTTGTATGCAAATCAAGTCCTCCCACCAGATGGGTTAACAGCTGAGGGTTGAGCATATGGGGAGGGTTGGGAGTGTTTATCTTTTAAAATATGGCATTAAGACACTATCCCAGCACCAGGAAATAGAATAAATGGATTTATAAGTAATCCCCTCTTCAATCTGCTAAGACATTTTTGGTGCTCTTAGCCTCCAGCCCCAATTTCACCTTCTCCAGGAAGCCATTGGGCAGAGTCAGGTAGGCTGGGGTACACTGGAAAGAGCTCTAGATTTAGGAAACTGGGTTTGATTTTTATGTGTGTCTTTTATTAGTGTGACCTTGGGCAAGTCACTGCATTTCTCTGGGACTTAGTTTCCTCATCTGCAAAGTGGAAGTCACAATGACCACTGCCAATAATATTCCTGCTTAATAGTCTCTTCAGCTAAAGTAGAACACATATTTATAGGTAGCCATTTGATAATTAGTTCTAGATATAGTTATAGCTATATATAGGAAGAGATAATAGGATGATCAATCCCTGTTTCCATGATTTTCAGGGTTGATTGTGCTTCGAGTGACATAATAGACATAAAAGAGCTCAAGGAGCTTGCCCAAGTTCCTGGTGAATGCATTTCTGACTCCAAGTCACATAGAAACTTAGTGGAAGAGCTTGGGTTGGACTCCAGTTCTCCCAGCTTCCAGAAACACCATCCTTCGTCTCCCCAGCCCCTTCCTCCCTGAAGTTCTGTTCAGGAGGTGAGTGTGAGCTTATGGATGAGGGAAACATTAGAGGGTCTCATAATTAAAGAGAAGAGAGAAAGAGAGCTCTGAAGAAGGGCCTGAGGAAGGCTGACAGGGCTAGGCTTAGGGCAGGGGTACTGCAGATGGGTCCTGGGGGAGGCTGGACAGATGGCAGCTCTTTCATCCTGCCTCCCCCAGAATTCTGCAAGCAGCCAGACCTAGCACTCCTTTCTCAGCCTTTCCTGCCTCCTCCAAGGGAGCAGGCATCCTGTGCCAGAGTGAGTACAATCCAAGTTATTAATTGCCTGCAACAATTAGCCCCAGCGCCTGGGCCTGCAGACACCCAGGCTCTGAGAGAGGGAGCCAATTACAGCTTCATCAATATTCACGCTGTCGCATAATCCTCTTCCAACATGATGGTCTCCCACCCCCATCCACATTTCTAAGGGTCTTTGCTCTGACCCCAACATCTGGAGAAGACTAAATATTGCTGAGTTCTTCAAGAGGAAAAGTCACTGGAGGGGTTAGACCTGAGGGGCTATTTGCATAGCAGAACCAAGGCATTGGCAGGGAAGAGCAGGATCCTGCCAAAGATCTGGACAGGGTGGCATTAGCCAAAGACAGTCCCATTGTTGGGGGAGAGATTATAACCTCCAGGTTGAGGGTTTTACATAGATACCCTGAGGGCTCTTACTGATAGAACTGGCTTGAAAGGAGGAGGTCATAAATACTCAAAAAGTTCTAGTTTTAATCCCAGTTCAGTCACATACTAGCTTTGTGGTTTCTGGAGAAGCCCTTTGCATCTCTGAGCTCGTGTCCTGACCTGTAAACTGGGGGCAGTGGCCATCCCTTCCCAGGGAGGAGGATTAAGGGACGTGCTCTGCAGAAGCACACAGCAGTACAGTGAATGGTACAGAGTGGGCTGGAAATAAATGGCTGTGCTTGTGTTCTATCCAGAAAAAGCTCCAGAAGGAGATCTCATGACCCCTAGAGAAGTGTAGGGTGATGGGGAACAAGGCAGATGGGCAGTTAGGAGACCAGAATGCTGACCCTAGATTTGCTCTAACATGCTCTGTGGCCTTGGTGCCCTTACATCTTCAGCCTCTTGTTTCTATTTGACAGATAAGTACATGAGCTAGATGTGCTCCAGGGCCCCTCTGACTGTGATCTTCCAGGAGAATATGGGAAGACAAAATGAGATCAGACTGGGTAGGAGGCCACAGGGAATATGCAATCCCCGATTTTCCAAGGAGGTAAATGGCAGCAGTGGTCAATGTGATGGAACCGCCAAAAAGAATGTGAAGGTAGGCCCAGAAATAGTTAAGCCACAGTCACACATTTGTTGGTTCTGTGGTGGTAAAAGAAACCACATATCTTTTATCAGGACAGAAAATAAAAATCTTCATGTTGTTCAGAACTCCTGGGAAAGGCTGAGTAGAAGTCCCAGCACAGGCCTTGTCCCTGGGGTGTTTCAGAACCATGGACAGTGGCTGCTGCCAGCTGTGTTGGCGATGCGGGCGAAGGGGTGAGGGGCATGAACTCAGCCACTGAGTTGAGTACTTGGAGGTAGTATGATGTTCAGGGTGAGTGATGTTGAGCACGTCCAGGTTCAAGAATAGCAGTTACAACTGGCTTTTTTTTTTTTTTTTTGGAGACAGAGTTTCACTCTGTCGCCTGGGCTGGAGTGCAGTGGCCTGATCTCAGCTCACTGCAAGCTCCGCCTCCCGGGTTTATGCCATTCTCCTGCCTCAGCCTCCCGAGTAACTGGGACTACAGGCGCCCGCCACCTCGCCCAGCTAGTTTTGTTTGTTTGTTTGTTTGTTTTTGTATTTTTTAGTAGAGACGGGGTTTCACCGTGTTAGCCAGGATGGTCTCGATCTCCTGACCTCGTGATCTGCCCGTCTCGGCCTCCCAAAGTGCTGGGATTACAGGCTTGAGCCACAGCACCCAGCCTGGCTTTTTTTTTTTTTTTTTTTTTTTTTTTTGATACAGGGTCTCTCTCTGTCACTGAGGCTGGGGTGCAGTGGTGTGATCACGACTCACAGCAGCCTCGATCTCCCTGGGCTCAGGTAATTTTCTTAGCCTCCTGAGTAGCTAGGGCTACAGGCATGTGCCACCACGCCCAACTAATTTTTTTTTTTTTTTTTTCCGTAGAGATGGGATTTTGCCATGTTGCCCAGGTTGGTTTTAAACTCCTGGGCTCAAGCAATGTTCCACCTCGGCCTCCCAAAGATTGATGCCCAGACATAAGAAGTGCTCAGTGAATGTCAGTCATTCCCATTATTATTATTATATTTTTAGAGACAGAGTCTTAGAGACCTCGGCCTCCCAAAGTGCTAGGAGTACAGGTATAAGCCACCACACCAGGCCACACCTGACTTTTGAGTGCCCAGTGGGACGGCTTAAATGTTTAGAAGGTAGGGGGTCTTCCTCTGTGCCCCCCCCCCAGGAATATCTAAGGTTCCTTGTGCACCTGCTTCTGTACGGGCTCTTTGTGACTCAGCACAGAATCCCAGCCCCACCTCTCCACTCTGCCCTGCTCCTCTGTCTCTCTGGCTTCGGTTTCCTGGCACAAGTTGACCAGTGCCGTTGACCACCCCAGTCAGCCTGGCTGGCCCACTGGCGCCAGGAGCCAGGTCAGCTTTAACCCTGGCCACCAAATCCCATCTGGGCCTCAGCAGTGACAGCAAGAAAGAGCTTTTCTGGCATCTTCCCAGTCAAGAATATGTGCAGCTCTGGTGGGTTGCCCAAGTGCCAGCTCCTCTTCCGGCACTTTCAGTGTGGCCAGGGCAGAGCATGTTCAGTGCCAGAACCCCTAAACTGACATGTAGGGCTGGTAGGCCGATCATCAATGTCCTGGCAGTTAAAATACTTTTTTACGCAGCAAGGGATGCTACTAACAACATCAGCAACAACAATCATTAATGGCTGCCATTTCTTGATTGCCAGATCCTATGTATGCATTATCTCATTCAAACTCACAACTCCCCCATGAAGCAAGTCCTCTTATCATCCTCATTTCCAGATGAGGAGATTGAGGTAGAGAGAGTAGTAGGTTGCTACAGCAGGTAGCAACCCAGTCAAACCCACCCAGGCAGTTTGACTACAGCCCAAGTTCTATATGACATTATTCTTCCCATTTTACAGATAGAAAAACTGAGGGTCAGAGAGGTTGAAAGACACGGTAAGGGTCACAGTAATGGAGAAGATTTGAATCCAGCATTGCCGATGTGGTAGATACTGTTTATCTGCTCTACGCTACCGCTCTCCATGGAACTAAGTCCCTGTTGGATGCCCACTCTCAGTGCTCCCTACTGTGGCACTGAGGTCTCACCCTAAGTCTAATCACAACTAAACTCATCTCCGTGTTCATCCTTAGGGAAGTCACAGCCTCTCTCTGAGCCCCAATCTACCAAGGGAAACTTTCTAAGGCAGAGCTCACATTCCAATTTGAGAATGGCTTCGTTTGGTGAGATCCTTCTCCAGAAACCAGAGGAGTCATGCCATCCTGCAAACTGGCAGGGTAGTTCCCAGGACCCAGGACGACTGAATCATGCCTATACTTCCAGGACAAGATGCACGGGCCAGGGCCACCAGCTGCAAACACACCATGGGATTGGCATCACCTGGCACAAATGCCAAGTCATCGCCCAGCCTATCATTTCACAAATGGGGAGACTGAGGCCTAGGGCGGGTGAGCATGGTGATATGGTTTCCTCCTGACAGTACTGTCCTTTTCGCCACCCCTGCAAGCCTCTGTGTCTTTCCCAACATCCCTGCGTTCTCATTTTGCAGCTGGGCACGACAGAGGACAGCTGTTCTTGCTGGCATCTAGGGCCACATCTGGCAGCAGGGTGCAGAAGGAATGCATGAGTGGCCTAAATGGCCACACGGGGAGAAGCCCAGGCCAGGACAGCACAGCTGGCTGTGCTTGGGGAGCTGGGCTGGCAGCAAGTCCTCCTCTTCTACTCCTCCTTCTGCATCTCTTTTTCCTCCTTCTCCACCTCTTTTTCCTCCTCCTCCACCCCTTCTCCTCTTCCTTCTCCTTGTCTTCTTTCCTGTCTGTCTCCCACACTCCCAAACTCCCTGCCTTCCTTCCTTTGCAATCATTCCTTGCTTTGATAATGATGACAGTAAACGTTTACTGAATACTTACTGTTGACAAGGCCTGTACCATCTTCTTTAATCTTCACAACAACCCTTGGAGAATAATCATCTGTCTTTTACAGACGAGAAAATATAGGTCAGAGAGGTCAGGGTTTGTATGGCCCAGCTGACTTCAATCCCACACTCTCCTGTTCCTTTGCTCTTTGGGGGACAGTAGCACTTCATCACACATGGGACAAAAAGACCAGAGATGGTGCCATCCATTCTCTTTTGATCTTGGATGTGTTGTTTGACAGATGTTTTTTTTCTTCTGATTTTTATATAAAACTCTAAGCTGATTTCATCCCCACCCCTAGTCTGTTTCATCCTCTGTTCCTTCTCAACCTCCACTTCCCAATGCGTGTATGCACAGCCAGGGGTCAGCTGATGGTCATCATTCCACTGACTCAGGAAAGTGGAACCAGACCATCACATGTGGGACCTGAGTGCAGAGGACTTCCCCTGTCCCCAGGGATATGGTGGTTGTCATCATTTTTAGTCCAATCAAAGGGGCATGCAGAGCAGGTGGCTCAGAATATGGAGTTTGCGGTCAGATACACTTCAGTCTATTCATAGCTGCGTCACTTACTGGCTGGGTGATGTTGGCCAAGTCGCCTCAACTCTCTGAGTCTCAGTTTTCTCACCTGTAAAATGGAGACAACACCTGCCTCGAAGAGCAGTTGTGAGGATCGAATAAGTCTGTGTGTATAGTATGACCAGCACAGAGCTGTCCCCAGGTAATGTCATTGCCATGCTCCATCTCATTGTGGATCTAAATAACTTGGAAAAACACATTCCCTCCAGCCCGTGGAGGCCCCTGAGGACTGATTTCCTATGAGTTGTTTGCTCTGTTGGCAGGATTTAAATAACAAGGTAATAGCCTACATTTTTCTATGTGCCCTTTGTGTGATGTGCAAATTGCTTATATCATATATAGAGCATGTAGGTTGAGAGCACAAGCCCCTGGAAACCAGATGATCTGGGTTCAAATCCCAGCTCTGCCGCTTACTAGCTGTGTGACTTTGGGAAAGTCACCTAACCTTTCTGTGCATCAATTTCCTCATTGTAAAAGGGACTAATAAAACTGCCTACCTCTTGATGGTGTGCTAAGAAGTTAGGGGGTGCCTGGAAAGTTGTGAGATCGATGCCCAGACATAAGAAGTGTTCAGTGAATGTCAGCCGTTATCATTTTTATATTTTTAGAGACAGAGTCTTACTGTTTGGTCCAGGCTGGAGTACAGTGGTGCCATCATAGCCCACTGCAACCTCAAATTCCTAGGCTCAAGTAATCCTCCCACCTCAGCTTTCCAAAACACTGGGATTACAGGTATGAGCCACCACACCTGGCCCCAGCTGTGGTGGTGGTGGTGTTGTTGTTGTTGTTGTTGTTATTATTATTATTATTATTATTTTGAGACAGAGTCTTACTCTGTCACCGAGGCTGGAGTGCAATGGTGCAATCTGGGCTTACTGCAACCTCCATCTCCTGGGTTCAAGCAATTCTCCTGCCTCAGCCTCCCAAGTAGCTGGTATTACAGGCACCCACCACCACACCCAGCTAATTTTTGTAATTTCAGTAGAGATGGGGTTTCACCATGTTGGCCAGGCTGGTCTCGAACTCCTGACCTCAAGTGATCCAACTGCCTCGGCCTCCCAAAGTCCTGGGATTACAGGCGTGAGCTACCGTGCCTGGCCCAGCCATATTATTGTTTTGTCTCCTCAATAATCTTGGAAAGTGAGGTTAAGTCATGAGTCCAAGGTCACACAGCTAGTAAATGGCAAAGCCCTTTGAACTGGGGTCTGTACTGGTTCCTAGGCCTAAGGGTTTCCCACTGCAGCCTCATGTCTCTGAGGTTCCTGGGGCCCACCTATGGCTCAGCTGGTCTCCTCCAATGCCACAGCCCAGGTGAGCTCCTCTTCCCACTCTCATATTTTCTCTCGCACCTGTCTCAGCTGGAAGCTTGCCCTTTCCCACTGAATTGTTTATTTCTAAAACACACTCCTCCTTAACTCCAGCTGAGTGCCTTAGGGCCTCCTACCCTTGAAACTTGCTCACTTTGCAGGGTTCCCATGGCATGGGTGCCTGTAGAAACCCCAAATCCAAGTCTTGCTCCCCACTGGGCCTGGCTCATAGGACACCTAAGACACCCCAGCCACTCCTGCTGGTCACTTGGGGAGGGTCTGTTGCTCCAAGCACTGCATGTCCCCCACCCCACTGCCTGAGGGACACAGCCCTGACATTGAACATGGCACTCAAGGTCTGCTCCTCCTCAGTGACGTCTCTCTGACCCCATTAATTGGCAGTCCCTGTCCACACCCCCAGCAGCCCCGACCCGCCTGGCTTGATCGTTGCTCAAACATGCTGGCTCCTTCCTGCCTCTCAGTCCTTCCCCACACCACTCCCTCTACCTGGAGAGCTCCTTCGCTTCTTCCCTCCCGGTGGGAATATTACTCATCTTTAGGGCCCAGCACATCCCTTCCATGGGGAAGCCACCCCCAGCCCTACCCCACTCTTTTCCCCAGAGAGCCTTCAACCCTCTCTCCTCTTTGCTCCTGGAACAATTTCACACATCTATTTCTGCGTTTATCACAGGCTGACGTGTCTTCTATATACAGTCTGTTGTCTAAGCGTGAGGGTGCATGATGACTCTCTAGGGGGGCCACTTCCCAGGCCAGGGCTGGGGTACAGGGGAGATAGATCATAAGCAGCAGAGCCGGGACCATCTACTCCAGGACCTGGCTCATAGGTCCGAAGCTGGAGTCAGACCATATTCTTCTCATTTTAGAGATGGGACAGGAACGACTCTCTCATGATCGTATGGTGCTTCATGGGGGACGGCTGAACCTAGGCTCCCAACTCCTAATCCTGCAGGGCTCCCAAAGTCCCAGTTTCAGGGCTGGGCTGATCCTTACCAGAACCTCTAATCCTCCTCATCAGCTATTGCCACAACAGGCTGTGCTTCTGAATCTCAGCAGCGTTTAACAATAACACCAATACGTTGCTCGCAGGTCTAGAAGCTGGCAGGGAGCTCTGCTTCAGGCTGTAGGTAGCTCAAGTCTGCTCCACTTGTCATATTAGGGGCCAAGGCTACTCTGGTCAAGTTCCTTTTCTAGCTACAGCAGAAGAAGGAGGGGGCAAGCAGAACCACCCAACACATCTCAAGGTTCTTCCCTCATTATACCTGCTACCATCTCATTGGCCAAAGCAAGACACCTGACCAAGCCCAGAGTCAAGTGGTGAGGAAGTAGACTCGCTCACGGTGTGGCCTTGGCAAGGATGTGAATGTGAAATACTACTCCAGGAGAGTGAAGAATTGAGTCCAATAATTCACTCTTCTATGCTGCATTTTCGCCTCCGCTTTCTTTCTTACAGATTCAGATTGATAGCTGGCTGTCCCCCAAAGCCACTAGACAAAGCCTCCCAGTTACCTTCCCTGCAGCCACTATTGCAGAGACTGCGGCTCACTCCCCACCATCCCCATCTGAAACTTAGCCATGTTGACTGCAAGATGACAACAGAGAAGGAAGGTAAAGAGGACATTCAGGCTCCAAGAGTTGGGTGTAAAGGAAGAATAAAGGGCACATGATCTGTTTAATTCTGGAAGGGCAGAGAGTGAAGGAGATCTCCCTTCATCCCCAGCTTCCAACGCTGTCCATTGTCCCAAATCTGAGAGATTAACTTTAGGAATCCCTTAGCGCTTCGAGTCAAGTTCTCATAGGATCACTGCTCTCTATAGCCTCAGAATCTCAGGATGCACTTTTTATGTTTGCCTTCCTGCATCTGTTCACCTTTCTTCTAATAGCAGCCCCTCAGTTTCCAAAGAACTACCCTTCTGCTTCAGGCCATGTGATTTGGGTGGGGTGCGTGCACACATGACTCAGGCCTAAGCCAATCAGAATATCCCATCATCCCCGTGACCACAGTGATTGGTTCAGGGATAGACTCATGGCAAATCCAGGCCAATGAGAACTCAGTTGTGAAGTTTTTATGAAATTGCTGGGCAAGAGACTATTTTTCCTGTAGGACTTGAACATGAGAGGATATAGGCTTTGTGTTACCAGCAGCCATCATTCCACAACATCAATGCCAATAATAAAGTAATCATGAACTGAAGGACAAGAGGCATGACTTGAACTCCTGGACCAAGCTATGCCTGAAGTCCTAGTTCTACTTTTGAACTTTTCTATGACTCTGAGACCAGGCAGAACATATTTTCTGTTACTTGCAACTAAACTTAGAATCCTTTAATAACAAAATTTTAGATTCCTAGAGCCAAGGATACTTAGAATCATAAATGTGGTTGACTCTCAGAGTTGGAATTTCTTAGAGATTAAGCCTGACTCAGGGAACAAGTGGAGGGGCCTAAAGCTATGAGTGTGGAGACAAGGAAGAACCACATGCCTTTATGTACCCCCACTAGTGCTGGCACATTTGTCCTGGACTGGGAAGTCCAGCAGGGCCTGGCCCTTGACTGCAGATCAGCCTAGATGAGCCAGATACAATGAGATTCGTAATCCCAGCTTCTTGTCTGGGCCATGGCACCCACTTGCAGCCCTTCATGGTTGTGTTCCTAGATGCCACCCTCTCATCCAAGGAGGAGATGGGGTCTGAGCTGGCCTGGGACACCAGCCAATGTTGGTAGGAGAGACTGTTGCAAGCAGGGGACTGGGAAGCACCAGGGAAGCTCTGAGAGAGAAGTGGGCAGTGAGGACACCACTCTGCAGGGTTGCATTTGGCCAGCAGGGAAGGCTGCCTCAGACCAGACTCCTCTGAGTCAAGCACTCGTCCCAGCAAGCCAACCTCCAGCTTGGCATCATCGCCGGCTCCTGCTGGCTGACTTTTCCGAGCAGATATTCCAGGAAAGAGAATGAAGGCTCTTACCTTGCTCTGGTTTTTCCACCTGCACAGACAATCTTCGAAGGTACCAATGACTGCCCTGGCTCCTGGACCACTTTCCTCTGCCAGGGCTGGGGCTGCCACTGGCTCTGTTTCCAACCAGCCCACAGAGCTTCCTATTTGGTTTCAGCTCCTGGACCCGGCAGGACTGCTGACCTAGCCACTCTGCCTCGAAAAGCAAAGGAGTCTTTTGCACTGAATGGAGGTTTCTGAGTATAATAGACGTGGGTTCTAATTCCACTTTCTCCAATGACTTGCTACTTGCGTAACTTGGAGCCCTGTCCAATAATGGTATGCCTCACTACATGCATGAAATAGGCCTTTGCTCTACTCCCTATTCTATAAACAAAGAAACCAAATCTCTTTGAGCTCAAGACTTCCTTCAACAGCATTTATTTAGCAAATATTGTTGAGCACTCACTAACTTTCCAGCCACTGTACTAGGCTCTGGGGACACCAAGGTGATTAAATAAGGTCCCGACCCACATGCTGCTCAGTTGGGGTGAGTAACAGACTTGCTCACAGTCACAGAGCACACTGTCATCCCCCTTGCACATAGTAGGTGCTCAATGAATGCATGAATTGACTGAAATACCTTGCGGGGGGAGCACTGACAAGGAGGAATCATGGGCAAAAGGACAGTGCGATGCAAAGGACGCATCAGGAGAAAGGGAGACGTCAATTTCCGGCCTCGAGGCTGCGTTTGCAAACAAAAAATCTATCATATCTGACGCTGTTTGCTAAAGACCAGAATGGAGATGAGGGAAATGAGCAGTGACGGAGGGTGTGCTTGGCTCCTGTCTGACAAGCAACTTGGGGCCTGCAGGGGCTGCGCTTGTACAGTGAGCTTCAGAGTGGTCCCCAGGTCCCCCAGTCAGGGCTGAGAAAGGGTGGGAATACTGCAGTCAGCGTAGCATGCTGGGAACACTGGGAACAAGAAGGAGGGTTTGCAACATGAGAATGAACACTTAATGCCTAATTGAAGCATCCTGAGCTGGGCACGGGGCAGGGCAGTGGGGGAATTGCCTGTAATCTCAGCTATTTGGAGATGGGAGAACCGCTTGAGCCCAGGAGTTCAAGTCCAACCTGGGCAAAGTAGCAAGATCCCAATTCTTTAAAAAAAATCTCGAAAAGTGCCAAGTACCAATAATGATACCAGAAGCTTCTTTCTCTCCTCTGGGACCTTGCTTCTCAAAGCATGGTCCATGGACCAGCAGCATTGGCCCATAGACATTTGTCAAAAATGCAGGTTCCAGGGTCCCTCCCAGACCTGCTGAATGTGAATCTGCATTTTTTCTTTTCTTTTCTTTTATTATTATTATTATTATTTGAGACAGAGTTTTGCTCTTATTGCCCAGACTGGAGTGCAATGGTGAAATCTCAGCTCACCACCTCTATCTACCAGGTTCAAGTGATTCTCCCTGCTTCAGCCTCCCGAGTAGCTGGGATTACAGGTATGCGCCACCACACCCAGCTAATTTTTGTATTTTTAGTAGAGACAGGGTTTCTCCATGTTGGTCAGGCTGGTCTCGAACTTCCGACTTCAGGTGATCCACCCACCTCGGCCTCCCAAAGTTCTGGAATTACAGT